>NC_058521.1:429140675-430390675 GCF_904849725.1 Hordeum vulgare subsp. vulgare | reverse complement strand
GTGGAGTCCCAATAAACACCAACGACAGTTTGAGTGCAGACCGTAACCCTGAATCGTACTCTTACTCGTCGAAGAAAGTATCTGCAACATAAGACACTGCAGCCATGTAGGTCAGCATATTGAATATGCCGGCAAGTCACAAAAGAAAGGGTGTGAAAAATATCATCTATACTATATGCATATATGGCAAGTGGGGTTGTAGTTTAAGTTTTGTGTAAAGCAATTTTTCCTACAACAAGAGAGAGGGTAAAAGAAAAAAAATTCTACATTGTTGGTTGTTAATGAGATGGTTCCACCAACCATATCTCATACCCAAGTTATCAATAATACCCACATCATTAATATTGTTTCTGTTGAGAATTCTGGATAGTTTCAGTTCCTTTGGCTCAAGTTGTCCATGACCGTGGACACGGCTAATCGATTAGGTTTGAGTACTCTGCAGAGTTTTGCACAATTTCCCCACAAGATTTGATCGCCTCCGTTGGAGTCCTCGCACTGCAGGGTGTTTCAGAACTGGGTGATCAAAACATGGTCTTCCAAAGGGTTCCTCTGAGCCACTGTTTGTGCCCATGCAATCCTACCATTCTTCTACATCTCGTGGCACTGCCCGTCCAGAGTCGCCACAATGTCCAACCAAGCCAGGGCCCATAATGACTTGTGGCTGTGCAGGTAAGCCTCGGGTCTTGAAGTATCCATCCATCTCTTTGTGCCTAGGTGAAGCTTTCCGCAAGATGTCATGGCACTTCCCCATGCATCACGGGTCATCCGCTGGTTATTCCAGGGTGCCCATCAAAATCGTCCTTCACCCAGAGGTATATTGCATCATGAGGTCTTGAAAGTCTTGAAGTATTCAGGTCTTGATTATTAAGTTCTCACAACACTCATGATAAACACTCAACCAAACCCTTCAACTAGAAGCATAGCCAAATAACGTCCCCGCCTAAGTAACAAGGGGCTTATGGGTGCCTATCACAAGATACTACTCAAGAATTAAAATTTCCAAGTACCTACTTTGCATGCAATGGGTGGATAAGTTTTAAACTAATGCAATAAAACAATACGTAAATTATGATTAAAGTGAACTTGCCTGGTAAGGTTGTTGAAGACACATATCGCTCACAGGAAAAACTAGATAGAACTATTCGTCACTCTCCGATGAAATCTATATAATCAAACATAGTATTCATATACGCAATCATACTAGCAATCATCCTAGCAATCAATATCACAACATAAAATATAATTTATCAAATAAATCAATTCAAACGAGAATCCAAAAGAAACTTCAAAGAAAAATGCTGGAGCCTTCGACTATAACAACACAAGATAGATTTTGTTCTAATTAAACTTAACAGCAAATAAAACACTAAAGTATTAAAATAACACAAAAGAAAATATAAAACAACTAACATAATAGAAAGTAATTTTCATAAAAAATTATTAGCAAAAAGAAGTAATTGAAAAGTTTTTGTTAACCTGTACTTATGATCAAAACAATGTTAACCTTGAATAAAATCAAAACAATTTCAACTTAAATACAAAAAAATAAGAATTTAAATTTGGCAAGGAAATCAATTTGCAAGTTATTACTGAACTAGAATTCATTCCATGCAAACAAATAAAAGTAAATAAACTAAAATTTTGTTGTTGTTGAAAACCTACTGATTACTAATAGAAAACAAGATATAACTTTTCACAAGTATAAAAGAAAACAAATTAAAAAAATTGTAGCAAAAGAACTAGCCATACTCCTAAAAAGAACTAAACATAATTTGTTTTGCTTAAAACCCTAATTTAATATATGCTAAAAATTCTGACATTAAACCCACTGATAAATAATACCACTAGTGATCAGTAGCAAAAAGAATAAACTCCAAAGCTATTTTTAAACTCCCCTTATTCACAAAACAAGATTCGAAACAAATCTGTTTGAATTCAAAATGAAAAAGGAGTCACTCGATTATGAACTGGTAGCAAAAGGAGTCGCTGGATTATGAGTTTTATACTAATAGATATGAATTTTCTAAGTTTTCTCTTTTTCTGAACAAACAACTGTTACGTTATTTTTTAAGCTCATCGGAGATAGTCGCCGGAGTTGGAGAAGACGACAGGGAGGTGGCTCTGGTGGCTGGCCGAGGCAGCGTAGGGGTCCAAGCGGAGGAGGGGGAGCTCCGGCGAAGCTTGGTGGCATCGGTAGGGGCTGGGGGCGACGGGAGGGAGCAGCAGGAGCTCCTGGAGCTTCGGTGGGGGCAAGCTCCGGCGAGGGTGGCGGGGCGGCGTTTCGGCGAGGGGAGTGCGGGTCTTGGGGGGAAACGAAGAGAGGGGGGTTCCTGTATTTATAGGCGGCCTCGCGAGGGTCGGGGAAGGACAGGGCAAAGAGATCGGCTCGGGATTCGTTGCTCCAGTGAGGAAGCTTCTGTACGCGCAGGGAAGGAAGGAGGAGCTCGTGAGTAAGAAGAAGAGGATACGGTCCAGATTTGCTAACGGGCCCAAGTCACTTTCCTAATAAAAACGATTTATTTCTATTATACAAAAACAAGAAAGAAACTAAATAAAAGAAAATCTATAATACTTTTATATAGAAATATTATATATCAAAATTTGCAGAAAACAATTTCCTACGAGATGAACATATTTTCAAGGCCAAACAACAACCTCAAAAATGCAAAGAAAACATTTTGAAAATACTAAAATGGATTCAAATTAATTTATCTGCATTTTTATATCGAAGGGAATCATTTTACACTATTTTCCATGTATTTTATTTTTGGAGAAAAATAAATTTGAAAACCACTTCAAAAATTGTTTTTGAAACAAAATATAAAACATTTTCAAAATAGTCTTGTGAGTTTCATAAGTTCAAATATAGTTTCAAATGGTCCCTCGTTTGGAGTGTCATATTGCTCCTCTCAAGATTTTGAATTTTGGGTAAGGGGATTTTGAATTCATTTAAACTTTCAAATAGGATCAAATATGAAATAGATTGTGAAAGGAATTATTTTCATGGACCACCTTTTTTCCAAGTCCTTTATTTTGAAAAGTCATGTTATCTTCTCTCAATGATTTGTATCGGATGAAATTGGAATTAAAAAGATTAGAAGTTTCAAATTTTCCCTCTCAATCAAAAAATTTAGAAGTTTCAAATTTTCAATCAAATTCAAATCACTCAAACAAACAATCAATCAATCTAGTAATTATTATAACATACCAAAATTTGGGATGTTACAAACCTATCACGCTTAACATGGATCTCGTCATCGAGATGCGAGGAGGCTGGAAAGAAGAAGTTAGGGTTTGGGGGTCTTCTAACAAATCCAATCTCCTGCAAAGTGGGTGCTACCACACTTAAACTCGGAGTTACCGGTCCCTTGAAATTAACAATTCTCTGGGGTCTTGGCATCAGACTCCTCACATTCCTCATACTAACTCCTTTGGTGATACTCTTCCATTATATTCATAACGTTTCACTCAAAATATGATGTCTTTACATTGATATAAGCTTCTTCCGGCACTAGGTCTTCTTAACTGACAAGTCTCGTGATCTATGGGGACCCCGACTTACTAGTCGAGAATTGCCGTGCTAAGTGATCCCAGAGATCAATGCTCACCGAACACAGATACTGAATAAAGAGTCTTACATCCAAGTACCCATTATTACAACACGGGACCAAAGGGTCAAGTTCACAAGACAGGGCCTAAGGCCAAATCACACTAATACACTAATTGCGGAAAACATAGGGCTAAGAGGGTGCTAATGCCATCAAGCCTACACCGACAGGCATTCTCACTCGAAAGCGTCCTAGTTCGCAGGGGTGTCGCCGAAGACATACTCATCTCCAAACTCCAGTCCTTCCATGTCTGGTCAATAACATAACTAGTTGCAAGCCAATGAGTACTTTGAATGTACTCGCAAACAGCCCTCGATATGAACAATGAAAGTGAAGGATAACAATATCATGCATCTTTACTGTAACTCATCTGGGTGGAATGATCATGAATATACATCAAGTTAAAGAATTACTCTTGAAGAACAGGTTACAGATATCGACATATCTGTTGTGGGCTGAACCATTCGGGTTCACCCTATATGCCAAGTCAACGAACTTGGTCATATCATTGCTATCATAGCAACACCTTTCTCATCACTACACACACACACACACAACTCACGCACACTTGTTTTATGCGGAAATATCAGGACATAGTTTAAGAAGGATTACCCAACTGTCCTTGACCGTGGACACGGCTATTCGAATAGTTTTCACTCTACAGAGGTAGTACGCTGGACCGACGAGATCCGGGAAAACTTCCGTGTCATCCACGACTCGCGGTATATCACATACCCGAGGTAAGTACCCGATCAATGCCTTTCCCCTGACGATACTAGACAAACAGGTCCACTCGATTGGTACACACTCCACATGTTGTACTTCTTACGAGCACCAACTCTGGACAGTACCAACCATGCGGGGACCAATGGTGTGACTGGAACTCATAAAAATGGCATAGTCGTCCTACCCGGCACGACCCCATCACCAGAGTGACCATGCATCACTCCCGCCACTAGTAATGTGGCTCTTTGCTAGCACCGACCAGAGTAATTAACATAGCCCCGTCCCATAAGGGGTAACGTGGTCGTACTGGTAAGGTTGGGATGGTCAACAGATCATAAATCTAATTCCATTTACGAAACCTTACTCACACAAATACCGGGTGCATCACTTCACCAAAAGTGACCACCTAACTCATCATCAAACTCGGGCATTAGTGGCACCCGACGGGGTTTTCATAAACTCTTGCTTTGTGACATCAACATGCTCATGAATAGTACTACTTCTATCTTTACTTGTCAATCATGGTATTATCATGACCCTAAGGGGTAGAGTCAAGCTCAATGCATGTGCTCCGGGGGAGCCTTCGGTAAAATCATATCAAATGACTACCGACACTTATGATCATATGCAACGGGAATACTTGCTATTTAACATGCAAAGTAACATATGCTCAGTCATGGTCAAAGGGCTGCTTGCCTTGGTCAGCTAAGTATCCGGGGTCTTCGAGGTCTTCCGCTCTGATTCCCTCATCACATGGATTATCTATTGTCGATAAAACAATAAATAAGAAATAGCTCACACAGAAACAGTCCACAAAGTCATTTTAAAAATGTTCCCTATTAAAGATAAATCTAAGATATCATTTAAAAAATATTTATCCTAGTTTTCCTTGAAGAAATATTTTTGAAAACAACCAAGCAGAAGAAAACCTATTCCATTTTAGCCCTTTTTAATATTATAAAATAGAATAGTTGCTGGAAAAATTCATCTAAGCATATCATCAAATACTACTCATTTTTAGAAAAATAACAGTGGAAGAATTATATTTTTACACTGGTTAAATGTTTTTATAAAAATCTTAAAAATCCAGGTTTTAAAATAAAAAAACATTCCAGCTCCTGGCCTAGCTCGGCCCAGAGCTGGGCTGGCCCATGGCCAGCCGACGGCCTGCCCAGACGCGTGCGCTGTCAGGTTTGAACCTGAAGTGCGGGGCCCTGCGGTCAGTGGCCGAGGCCAGCACGAGGGTGCAGGCTGGGCCACCGACAGGTGGAGCACACCTGTCGTGGTCGTCTCCTACCTCCAGCCAGAGAGGAGGAGGAGGACGCCGACGAGGTTGCCGACGCGCTCAAGCTCCATTGAACACGGGAATGGGTGTGCCTGACCGTCGCCTACCTGCTGGTGGTCGAAACAACGACGGGGAGGCAGGGGTTCGCCGGTGACGAGGAGGCCGTGGCGGAGGAGTTTCGGGAGGTGGTCGAGGGGGTGGCTAGAGACACGGAAAAGCTCGGGCGAGTTGGGGGAAAGTTTCCTTGGATCAAGGGGGTCAGTTTGGTGGGTCGAGGGGCGCAGGAGCCGTCGTGTAGCCGGAGATCGACCGGAGCTCCAAGGCGGAGTGGCCTCGGTCGATCTCGAGCACCGGGGCTCTGCTGGGTTGCTGGGGTGGCTAGGGAGGTGCTAGAGGATGTGGTGAAGCTATCTGAGGCGTGCTGGAGCGAGGGGGAGGGCTATTTATAGGCCCGCGACGGTGAGCAGATTCAGGAGCGCTGGTGACTCACCGTGGCGCGCATGGGGGTGCAGAGAGAGGTCAGGGTTGAAACCACGGTCTCAGGACGTGGTATTGGACAGCCAGAACCATCTGCAGGAGAGAGAGGGAGAGAGAAGGCGAGCATTCATGGCCGCACAAGCTTGGCCGGTTCTGGAGCGGGCGGGCATGCGTTGCGCGATTTCTAGCGCAAGAGAGGAGGTGTCCTGAGGCTTGCCCGACGCAGAGGGGCTGTCGGGGAAGAGGTTCGACATCTCGGGGAGGCTGGAACTGGCCGAGGGCGTCGCCCCCACCTCGGTGACTCCCTGTAGCGCGCCCAGAGCATAGTTTTGGCATGCCACAGCATGCTGGTGCGCTTTGAGGCACCTTGGACGTGTCTAGCATGTCCTGGCACTTGCTGGGGGTGTGGCTAGCCGTTTGGTTTTAGTGGTAGCTTCGGCTGGTCAAAGGAAGCAAGAAATACTGGAGCTGTCAGTCATGAACTGAGGTCTAAATTGGGGTTTTTGGCCATTCCACTTTGAACCAGTGAGGGGCCAGTTGAGTGGGGTTAGATACAGGTGATGGCTACTTAATCTAAGAGTTGGAAGCAAAGGAGTTTGGTTTAGCTATGGCTAAGGTGGCTTTTTCCTATCTGTCAGAAGGTGTTCGACAGTGGGCACATGGGGTTGCACCACACCACTGGTGCTGAGACTTAACAGGTTTGTTTTTGGTGGTAAACCATGGAGTTCCACCAAATTTGAGCTCCAAAGGACAAGTTTAGCTTTGTAAACTTGAAATCACTCCAATATGACCAGATTTCTTCCTTCCAATGGGAGTGTGGGCAAACTAAGTCCCACAAATCCCATTTTTGGTGTAGAACCCTCATTTGAGGCATTAGCCACTCCTGCAAAGTTTTAGCATCATTGGCCAAACTTTGCTATGTAGAGTTGCTCTAACTTTATTCTGGAGAGACAGGGTTTTTGGGTTATTTGGGGTCCTTATCCACCTTTTATCAAGGTGAAACTTTATGTGGACACCAAACAAGGCTTAAGGACACCACTCAAATTTTCTAGGAATTTATTGAGTATATTTCCTTTGGAAATATTTGAAAATGCCAAAACAGACACAAATAGCTTTTATAGTTTAATCAATAAATATAATATAAAATGGGGTTTAAAATCCTATGTATGGAAAATATATGTCCCTCTGGTCATCTCCAAATTTAATCAGATTTTTCCAATGCATAAAAGTATTTTTCCATGTTGGGATACCAATTCTGACCTTAGAAATGGACAGGTTATTTAATTAGGAAAATAATCACAAAAATAATTATTTTTGTTGTTTTTAAATATAAAGATAGGTAAAAATCAGATTACCAAATATGGGTAGAAGCACTGCTTGCTATCAAGGGCATGTAGTGCAACTCAAGGTGGTATTACTTAGGTCAGCAATAAGCAATTGTTTTTTGAATCAGTACCATACCAAGGAATTTAGGGTTTTAAATCCTCACATGGTCAAGCATACAAGGATACAATGTCAATCATGGCATGCACATCATTATTTTTGAAAAAGTTTTAACAAGCTCAGAATTTTACAATACACACAAGTGATAGCAAAAACAGGGTGTGACATGACCATTCTAAATAACCTATCGATGATTCTCATGGTGCTCTACCATTTGTGGTTATCCTGAAGTGACAAGGGTCTTGGCTTCATCGTCACCGTAAAATTTCCTACGTGTGACAACCAATGCCATGTACATGGGGATTTCATCATACCATTCTAAGGATTAAACAAAAGTTTCAAAGAACGGCGTCTCTCTCTATGGGTAAATCTCTCATATTTACCATTCTGAATAGCAAGAGAATTGTAAGAGTAAGTCATCATGGTGATCAATCCATTCCACACCCAAATCATTAATCTGTATAAGGTTTAGGGAATCTTATATTCTAACACTCGGGCATCCTCACAAGCGTTGCAGAATTTTAAATCCTCACATGGTCAAGCATACAAGCATACAATGTCAATCATGGCACTCACATCATTAGTTTTGAAAAAGTTTGAACAAGCTCAGAATTTTACAATACAGACAAGTGATAGCAAAAACAGGGTGTGACAGACCTATCCCCCTTACAAGAATCTCGTCCCCGACATTCCTAACCTAGGTGCTAAAAAGGTCTGGAAACTCTGATCGGAGATAGTCTTCACGCTCCTAGGTAGCTTCGGCTTCGGTGTGGTTGCTCCATTGAACCTTGAAATACTTGATAGTGCGGCTTCGGGTGCATCGCTCTGCTTCATCCAGAATGTGGATTGGCCTCTCGTGGTAGGTGAGATCAGACTGAAGGTCAGTGGCCCGGTGATCAATGTCCTTATAAGGATCGGAACGACTTGGCGTCTGGAGACACTTCCAAATGTGTGACACGTGGATAACGTTGTGCACACCCTAAAGTTCCGGAGGTAACTCCAACTAATAAGCAACCTCTCCACGCCTTGCCATGATCTTGAATGGCCCAATGAACCTTGGAGCGAGTTTCCCCTTAACGTGGAAAAGCTTGGTTCCCTTGAGAGGTGTGACATGGAGGTACACCAGATCTTCGGGAATGAACTCTACATTCCTGCGGCGAGAGTCCGCATAACTCTTTTGTCGCGACTTGGCTGCCTCCAGATTTTCTTGTACTAGTTGCACTTTCTCTTCTGCCTGGTGCAAAACTTCTGGTCCAAAAATCAGCCCATCTCCGGTTTCTGACCAGTTGAGCGGGGTGCGGCATTTTCGTCCGTACAACCCTTCGAATGGGGCCATCTGGAGACTAGACTGGTAGCTGTTGTTGTATGAAAACTCAGCGGACGGCAGACAGTCTTCCCATTTGGCTCCGTGCGCTAGGACGCATGCGCGGAGCATATCTTCGAGTATCTGATTCACCCTTTCCGTTTGTCCTCCCGTCTGCGGGTGGAAGGCGGTGCTGAAAGAGAGCTTGGTACCGAGGGCTTCCTGAAGTTTCCTCCAAAACCTTGAGGTGAACTGCGTGCCTCGGTCAGATAAAATCTCCTTGGGAACTCCATGAAGCCTTGCTATGCGCTCGATATAGAGACTAGCCAACTTGTTCCCATCATAAGTGGTGTTGACAGGGATGAAGTGGGCCACTTTGGTCAAATGGTCGACAACAACCCATATCGAGTTATGGCCCTTGCTAGAGCTTGGTAGACCGGTAATGAAATCCATCCCTACCTTGTCCCACTTCCATTCCGGCACCTGGAGAGGTTGTAGCAGTCATGCTGGTCGCTGATGCTCAGCCTTAACTTGCTGACACACCACACACTTGGCCACATATGACGCGATTTGCCTCTACATGCCATGCCACCAGAATCTTTCTCGGAGATCTTGATACATCTTGGTACCACCGGGGTTAATGGAGTAGGGTGTATCATGAGCTTCCCGTAGGATGAGTTCTTTGAGTTCAGCCTTGTTGGGTACGCATAAACGTTTCCCAAACCACACCACTCCTTGATCATCCTCCAAGAATCCTGGGGCCTTGCCTTCTGGAATCTTCTTCTTGATACCTTCGATGCTCTTGTGACCCTTCTGGGCTCCCTTGATGTCGTCTTCCAGCGTTGGTTTGACTTCGAGGTTATCTAGGAATCCTGGTTCCACCAGTTCCAACCCGAAGTTCTCCAATTCTTCATATAAGGCGGGCTGCCTTTCCTTAAGCATGACGTTTAAGGTGCTGGTCTTCCGACTCAAGGCGTCAGCCACTACATTTGCCTTACCGGGTGATATTGAATGCTGAGGTCGTAGTCTTTGATTAACTCCAACCATCTCTGTTGCCTCATATTCAATTCCCTTTGGGTGAAGATATACTTCAGACTCTTGTGGTCGGTGTATATTTCACATCGCTTCCCCAGAAGGTACTGTCGCCTTGTCTTCAGGGCATGCACTACTGCTGCCAACTCAAGATCATGGGTGGCATAATTCTCCTCATGCGGGCGCAGTTGCCGCGACAAGTATGCCACGACCCTGCCATCGTGCATTAGAACCCCACCTAGCCCGGTCCTTGAGGCATCGCAATATATCACGAACTCCTTGCTGATATCTGCAGTGGCCAATACCGGGGCGGTGGTTAGTCTCTTCTTCAACTCTTGGAAGCTTGCCTCACACTCAGGCGTCCATTCGAACTTCTTGCCTTTCTTCAAAAGCTGAGTCATAGGTCGCGCGATGCGGGAGAATCCTTGTATGAACTTGCGGTAGTATCCCGCGAGTCCGAGGAAGCTCCTGACTTCCTTCACGTCGATTGGCGATTCCCAATTGGTTACCGTGGTAATCTTAGAGGGATCAACTGCCAATCCACTTATTGTCATGGTATGACCTAGGAATCCAACTTCGTTCAGCCAAAATTGGCATTTGCTGAACTTGGCATACAGTTGGTGCTCTCGAAGCTTTTCCAATACTAGCCTCAAGTGTTGCTCATGCTCTTCTTCAGACTTGGAAAAGATTAATATGTTGTCAATGAATAGACGACAAACTTGTCCAAATATTCCATGAAGACCTTATTCATAAGGTACATGAAGTAAGCTGGGGCATTCGTCAATCCGAAGGACATGACAGTGCATTCGTACAGACCGTACCGAGGCACAAATGCCGTCTTCGGAATGTCTTCAGGTCGAATCTTTAGTTGGTAATATCCAGATCGGATTTCGATCTTGGAGAATACCTTTGCTCCATTAAGCTGGTCGAACAAGTCTTCAATCTTGGGGAGTGGATACTAATTCTTGATCGTGACCTCATTGAGTGAACGGTAATCGACGCAAAGTCGGATTGTCCCATCCTTCTTGGACACAAAGAGAACAGGCGATCCCCAAGGTGACGCACTTGGACGAATAAACCCTTTCCTGAGTTGCTCATCCAGTTGCTTCTTCAACTCCGCTAGCTCTTAGGATCCCATCCTGTAACGCTTCTTATAGATAGGCCTTGATCCGGGCATGAGTTCGATGATGAACTCGATGTCTCGGTCAGGAGGCATCCCTGGTAGCTCATCGGGAAAGACATCCGGGTACTCACAGACTATTGGCACTCGGTCAAGTCCTTCCTCTGATAGGCTGTTAACTCGTGGCACTCGAGTGGGTACTGGCTCAGAGACATACTTGACTTTGAACCCTTGGTCACTTGTCATGGTAATGGCCCTGTTAGCACAGTCCAAGATACTCTGATGCTTGGCCAACCAGTCCATACCGAGGATTACTTCTAGGCCTTGCGACTTAAGCACAATGAGATCCGCTGAGAAGCTCGTCCCATTGATAACTATCCCAACCTGTCTACACCCTAGGTTGGTCCTCAAAACTGCTCCCGGGGTTTGAATTGCCATATGCCCACGAAGCAAGGTAGGTTCTAGTTCACACTTTTCCACAAACTTTTGCGTAATAAAGGAATGCGAAGCACCACAATCAAACAATACTGTTGCTGGGGTAGAGTTGACGAGGAACGTGCCGAGAATGCAGTCCGGGTCTTCCTGTGCCTCTTCTATGGAAATATGATTAATCCGCCCCTTTTTATGATACTGCTGATTGCGGGGAGCCTGGTTCCTGCCTAGTGCTCCTTGGCCTAGATTTGGCGCATTAGGGCGTGGAGCATCGGGTTTCTTATTGGGGCACTGGCTGGAATAGTGCCCTGGTTGTCCACACCCGAAACAGGTAACTTGCGCTCGAAGGTTAGTCTTGCTCCCACCATTGTTCAACGGAGTGCTTGCTGGCTTGACGCTGACTTGCTGAGGTTGGTAATTCTGGCGAAATGTTGGATGCTTGTACTGTTGCTGCTGATAATTGGGTCTTGCTGGGTCTGACTGCCATGGTCGTGGTTTTGAGTTGATCGCTCCTCCACTACCCATTAGCTTGCTCTTACGGGTGTCGTCCATTGCACGATGCTTGTCTTCCAACATAAGAGCCTTATTAACCAGGTCACTGAAGGTCCGACATTCACAAACAACCAGTTGATACTAGAGTGACTACTACAGTCCTTCCATAAAGCGCTCCACTTTGGCAGCCTCAATGCTGACATCTTCAGGTGCATACCTTGATAGAAGGTTGAACTTCTGCAAATACTCCTTGACCGATCCACTGCCTTGCCTTAAGGCTTGGAATTCCCGCTTCTTAATGGTCATCATTCCCGAAGGAATATGAGCGGCGCGGAATCCATCCTTGAACATGGCCCAAGTGATGACTTGCCCGACTCGCATGATCTGAAATCCATCCCACCAGGCTCTCGTTGTGCCTCCGAGACAGTGGGTTGCATAGAGAACTTTCTCGTTGTCGTCAGTGCATTTGACCAGCGCGAGAAGTTCTTCGATAGTGCGGATCCATTTATCGGCATCCAAGGGCTCAGTCGTCTCCGCGAATATGGGTGGTGTAGTCCGCATAAACTCAGAGAGAGTTGACCGACCGTTGCCATTCCTGTTCTGCGGCAGGTGGTTCACCAAAGTTTGAGCCAGCTGCCGGATAGCGGCATTGTTCGCTTGACGCTCCTCCCGAAGAGCTTGAAGGAACTGAGCCATGGTCAGGATTTCAGGGGGAGGCGGTGGCGGAGGAACATCGTCTTGCTGCACATGGTGATCTCCAGCTTGAGCTTACCCTCCGGTTCCTTGCTGCGGTCCTAAAAAGGCAGAGCCGGGGTTGCCGAAAGTGCTGTTGCGAGTTGCATTCACCAGCCTGTCAGGGGAGTAGACAGGTCAATCTTTGTCGAACTGGTTGCACTCGAAAGGGATGACGTTCTAGTAAAGAGGGGGTCTGGTGTGTGCTAGTGTACAAGGTTTTATGACAAAGGTTTTTGAAAAGAACTACTGCATTAATTTAAAACAAGTGATGCAGTCGCTCACAAGCTGCTCAAGGTAGAATGCAACTTGCATCCTACAGGTTCACACAACATCCGGGTCATAAAATCCTAATACAAGAACTCCTACGTTCGGTACATCCTACGCTGCTAAGCGATCGACTACGCAGTCTCATAAGCTGACTCTATGGGATCTTCGTCTTCATCTTCATCTCTATCTTGATCTTCATTAGTGCTTCCCTTCCTCGAAGGAGTATGGGAAGGAAGTATACCATCTCGACGTCTTTTGGTTGGATAGGTAGCGAAGAGCTCGTTGTATTCTTCTGTAGTTAAACGTCGACTCTCAAGAGGAACAACCTGAAGCAGGGGTATTCCTCCTCGGAAAGCAAAGCCAGATGATATCACAGGTGCTCCTTCTTTCTTCACCTTGTGGTTCTTCATCTTCTCCATACGAAGTAGGTCCTTAACTTGGTGCAGCTCTTGGCGAATCCTAGTTGACTCCTTGATCAAAAGATGCGTCAAGGTGTCTGAGGAGAGGTTGAAGTAGGTCTGAAACCTTAATGGCATACCGTCCTCGGATGAGGGATTGAGTGTCCATCTTCCATCTACCTTATCCTTAACAAAAGGTAGGTGACGAGTAGCGGGTTCGTCCGCCATCTCAGGAAGGATGTCCCGGAGTCGCACGAGTGCCTCTCGTGCTACAGTCTCCACGGCCAACATCAGATCCCCCATTTGTGGCCCTTCAAAGAACCAGCTAGTTGGGGAGTCATTAGCCTTCACTATCACATCCACGTGATACACCTTGGTGTCGGCGTTGACCCAGTGTTCGTGGTAGAGAAATACGGGCGTGCGACGCACTTGACACTTCCCGAGGCTATCACTCAAAAGCAGAGGAAAGCCCGTTTCCAGAAGCGTCTCGGGTACGGTGGCCATCTACAAGGTGTAGAGGAGAGGGTTAGAAATATATAGTGGGTGCAATTCTCGGGTCAATCTATGTGCACAAATTCTCTGGCTATCGCCCATGCTACCTAAGGCTTCCTATAGTCAGGATGGCTCTGATACCAGCTCTGTGGGGACCCCGACTTACTAGTCGAGAATCGTCGTGCTCAGTGATCCCAGAGATCAATGCTCACCGAACACAGATACTGAATAAAGAGTATTACATCCAAGTACCGATTATTACAACACGTGAGTGAAGGGTGAAGTTCACAAGACAGGGCCTAAGGCCAAATCACACGAATACACTAATAGCGGAAAACATAGGGCTAAGAGGGTCCTTCCATGTCTGGTCAATAACATAACCAGTGGCAAGCAAATGAGTACTTTGAATGTACTCGTAAATAGCCCATGATATGAACAATGAAAGTGAAGGATAACAATATCATGCATCTTTAGTGTAACTCATCTGGGTGGAATGATCATGAATATGCATCAAGTTAAAGAATTACTGTTGAAGAACAGGTTACAGATATCAACATATCTGTTGGGGGCTGAACCATCCGGGTTCACCCTATATGCCAAGTCACCGAACTTGGTCATATCATTGCTAGCATAGCAACAGCTTTCTCATCACCACACACACACACACACACAACTCACGCACACTTGGTTTATGCGGAAATATCAGGAAGTAGTTTATGCAGGATTACCCAACTGTCCTTGACCATAGACACGGCTATTCTAATAGTTTACACTCTGCAGAGGTATTATGCTGGACCCACAAGATCCGGGAAGACTTCCATGTCATCCACGACTCGCGGTATATCACATACCCGAGGTAAGTACCCGATCAATGCCTTTCCCCTGACGATACTAGACAAACAGGTCCACTCGAATGTTACCCAACCAGCATGTTGTACGTCTTACAAGCACCAACTCTGGACAGAACCAATCATACGGGGGCCAATGGTGTGACTGGAACTCAAAAAAATGGCATAGTCATCCTCCCGGCACGACCCCATCACGAGAGTGACCACACATCACTCCTGCCACTAGTAATGTGGCTCTTTGCTAGCACCGACCAGAGTAATTAACATAGCCCCGTCCCATAAGGGGTAACGTGGTCGTACTGGTAAGGTTGGGACGGTCGACACATCATAAATCTAATCCCATTTCCGAAACCTTACTCACACAAATACCGGGTGCATCACTTCACCCTCGGGCATTAGTGGCACCCGACGGGGTTTTCATAAACTCTTGCTTTGTGACATCAACATGCTCATGAATAGTACTACTACTATCTTTACTTGTTAATCATGGTATTATCATGACCCTAAGGGGTAGAGTCAAGCTCAATGCATGTGCTCCGGGGGAGCCTTCGGTAAAATCATATCAAGTGACTACCGCACTTATGATCATATGCAACGGGAATACTTGCTATTTAACATGCAAAGTAACACATGCTCAGTCATGGTCAAAGGGTTGCTTACCTTGGTGAGCTAAGTATACGGGGTCTTCGAGGTCTTCCGCTCCGATTCCCTCATCACACGGATTTTCTATCGTCGATAAAACAATAAATAAGAAATAGCTCACACAGAAACAGTCCACAAAGTCATTTTAAAAATGTTCCCTATTACTGATAAATCTAAGATATCATTTAAAAAATATTTGTCCTAGTTTTCCTTGAAGAAATATTTTTGAAAAGAACCAAGCAGAAGCAAAACTATTCCATTTTAGCCCTTTTTAATATTATAAAATAGAATAGTTGCTAGAAAAATTCATCTAAGAATATCATTAAATACTATTCATTCTTAGAAAAATAATAGTGGAAGAATTATATTTTTACACTGGTTAAATGTTTTTATAAAAATCTTAGAAATGCAGGTTTTAAAATGAAAAGAAAACAGACCAGATCCTGGCCTGGCTCGGCCCAGAGTTGGGCTGGCCCATGGCCAGCCGACGGCCTGCCCAGGCGCGCGCGCCGTTAGGTTTGAACCTGACGTGCGGGGCCCTGCGGTCAGTGGCCAAGGCCAGCACGGGGGTGGAGGCTGGGCCACCGACAGGTGGGGTACACCTGTCGGGGTCGTCTCCTACCTCCAGCCAGAGAGGAGGAGGAGGACGCCGATGAGTTTGCCGACGCGCTCAAGCTCCATTGAACACGGGAATGGGTCTGCCTGACCGTCGCCTACCTGCTGGTGGTCGAAACAACGACGGGGAGGCAGGGGTTCGCCGGCGACGAGGAGACCGTGGCGGAGGAGTTTCGAGAGGTGGTCGAGGGGGTGGCTAGACACACGGAAAAGCTCGGGCGAGTTGGGGGAAAGTTTCCTAGGATCAAGGGGGTCGGTTTGATGGGTCGAGGGGCACAGGAGCCGTCGTGTAGCCGGAGATCGATCGGAGCTCCGAGGCGGAGGGGCCTAAGTCGATCTCGAGCACCGGGGCTCTACTGGGTTGCTAGGGTGGCTAGGGAGGTGCTAGAGGATGTGGCGAAGCTATCTGAGGGATGCTGGAGCGAGGGGGAGGGCTATTTATAAGCCCGCGACGGTGAGAAGATTCGGAAGCGCCGGTGACTCACCATGGCGTGCATGGGGGTGTAGAGAGAGGTCGGGGTTGAAACCACGGTCTCAGGACGTGGTATTGGATCGCCCGAACCATCTGCAACAGAGAGAGGGACAGAGAAGGCGAGCATTCGTGGCCGCGCAAGCTTGGCCGGTTCTGGAGCACGCGGGCACGCGTCACCCGAGCTCTAGCGCGAGAGAGGAGGGGCCCTGAGGCTTTCCCGACGCAGAGGGGTTGTCGGGGAAGAGGTTGGACATCTCGGGGGAGGCTGGAACTGGTCGAGGGCGTCGCCCCCACCTCTGTGACTCCTTGTAGCGCGCCCAGAGCGCAGTTTTGGCATGCCACAACATGCTGGTCCACTCTGAGGCACTTTGGACATGTCTAGCATGTCCTGGCACTTGCTGGGGGTGTGGCTAGCCGTTTGGTTTTAGTGGGAGCTTCGGCTGGTCAAAGAAAGCAAGAAATACTGGTGCTGCCAGTCATGAACTCAGGTCTAAATTGGGGTTTTTGGCCTTTCCACTTTGAACCAGTGAGGGGCCAGTTGATTGGGGTTAGATACAAGTGTTGGCTACTTAATCTAAGAGTTTGAAGCAAAGGAGTTTGGTTTAGCTGTGGCTAAGGTGGCTTTTTCCTATCTGTCAGAAGGTGTTCGACAGTGCGCAAAGGGGGTTGCACCCCACCACTGGTGCTGAGACTTAACCGGTTTGGTTTTGGTGGTAAACCATGGAGTTCCACCAAATTTGAGCTCCAAGGGACATGTTTAGCTTTGTAAACTTGAAATCTCTCCAATATGACCAAATTTGTTCCTTCCAAAGGGAGTGTGGGCAAACTAAGTCCCCCAAATCCCATTTTGGTGTAGAACCCTCATTTGAGGCATTAGGCACTCCTGCAAAGTTTTAGCATCACTGGGCAAACTTTGCTATGTAGAGTTGCTCTAACTTGATTCTGGACAGACAGGGTTTTTGGGTTATTTGGGGTCCTTATCCACCTTTGATCAAGGTGAAACTTTATGTGGACACCAAACAAGGCTTAGGGACACCACTGGAATTTTCTAGGAATTTATTGAAAATATTTCCTTTGGAAATATTTCAAAATGCCAAACAGACAGAAATAGCTTTTATAGTTTTAATCAATAAATATAATATAAAATGGGGTTTAAAATCCTATGTATAGAAAATATATGTCCCTCTCATCATCTCCAAATTTATTCATATTTTTCCAAGGCCAAAAAGTATTTTTCCATGTTGGGATGCCAATTCTGACCTTAGAAATGGACAGGTTATTTAATTAGGAAAATAATCACAAAAATAATTATTTTTGTGGTTTTGAAATATAAGGATAGGTAAAAATCAGATTACCAAATATGGGTAGAAGCACTGCTTGCTATCAAGGGCATGTAGTGCAACTCAAGGTTGTATTACTTAGGTCAACAATAAGCAATTGTTTTTTATATCAGTACCATACCAAGGAATTTAGGGTTTTAAATCCTCACATGGTCAAGCATACAAGCATACAATGTCAATCATGGCACGCACATCATTTGTTTTGAAAAAGTTTTAACAAGCTCAGAATTTTACAATACAGACAAGTGATAGCAAATATAGGGTGTGACATGACCATTCTAAATAACCTATCGATGATTCTCATGGTGGTCTACCATTTGTGGTTATCCTGAAGTGAGAAGGGTCTTGGCTTCATCCTCACCATAAAATTTCCTACGCGTGACAACCAATGCCATGTACATGGGGCTTTCATCATACCATTCTAAGGCTTAAACAAAAGTTTCAAAGAACGGCGTCTCTCTCTATGGGTAAGTCTCTCATATTTACCATTCCGAATAGCAAGAGAATGATAAGAGTAAGTCGTCATGGTGATCAATCCATTCCACACCCAAATCATTAATCTGTATAAGGTTTAGTGAATCTTGTATTCTAACACTCGGGCATCCTCACAAGCGTTGCAGAATTTCTTTTATCCACGAACGAAGTTCAGATAATCCATAGATCATGCAAGCTGAACAAAACATCTATCGTAACTTCACAACTCTTAGGTTTTCGTATGCTCCTAAGAAAAATGTTTGTTGATCCATCATAGCATATTCCTACATGCTCTTAGGGTAACCTTCATGGAAATCTTGGGATGCATCCTTGGTACCGGTTGAATTCCTGGAACTCATTCGTCCTTGTTGTTGGTTTGTTTACCAGTAAAAGTGTTTGTTCATCATATTAAATCTCTCCTCAAAATTCCAATTCCAAGGTACATTATTCTTCTGTTGTCATCCCCATCGTTTGCTATGATCCAACATTTACTTCAATTGTATTCAGTGGGTTTCGCTCCTTGGTATGCATGGTACATTCCTACTCATTGGATCTTGTGGGTTTACCGATTACAACCACACTTAAAATGAAATATACTCATGCGTGCATAGACCATATTTTCTCATATCCTCGAATGTGAACAGAGATCTTTGTACATGGAGCAACAACTCTTAAAATTCAAAATAGGGGATCATGACACAATATTTTTTTTATTGATCCATGAAGTTATTACAATATCAGACACTTCCGTTACAAAATTTAACTCCATAAACTCATGAAGACAAGAGTGCTTTAGGTTACACTTATTGCCATTGTCAAAACTTAACTACTCCATTTTAGCTTTCTTCCCATGTGGTCAATTACCAACATAACGTCATGCTTCCTTGCAACGAAAACAAATGAGTTCCGACCTCTGGGCTTCTTGGTGTTTGCTCTTACTCCATGGTTTTCCTGCTTCCTTCCTGGGCACATATTGATGTAGTGGATCAATTCCTTACACTTGAAACATCTGATATGACTCACGTCTTTATCTGCAGAGATTTGGCTTTTCCGAGTGTACTTTCTTTTCTTTTCGGACTCCTTCGTTCTGGTCAGTTCTTCCATTTCATGTGGATCAAACTCTACTTTTTCTGTCGGGAAGTTTCCCAGGCACTCTTGGATTTCCTTCATGCAATCGTGTGAAAAATGTCCTTATCCACATGAGTAGCAGGCATTGGAGAAAAATCTGGTTAGGCTTTGTCCATCAAGGTCTTCTATATTTTCCTTCATCACAGGTTCTTCTAGAATCTTCTTCTTGATGGTTTCCTTCATTACTTCTTTCTGCTGCTTGACATCTTGTTGCACCTTGGGGTAAATATGACACTGAGCTAGGTAGTGGGTGGTTCATTCACACAAGAAACAAGTCACCTGACTAGTTGGACATTCCTCTTCTCGGTGATTTTCTTCACAATGAGGGCATCCATCCGTGTGTTCATCCTGGGTGTGTCCTATTTCTCCACACATCTTACATGCACAAGGCTTCTTCATCGGGCTAACATAGCACTTCTGAATGAGAAGGGATCTTAACAGAGTCTTCTTGAATTCGTCCCAGGTTTCTGCTCCACTAAATCCTTGTATGGCATGATGCATTTTCCACCAGATAGCAGCACTTTGTGTAAAGTACTAAAGAGCGTGTGCCACTTCATATTTCCTTGAAGTCAAATTGCTCCCGAAGTGGTTCTCCATGTTCTGAATCCATATTTCAGCCTCTAGCTGGGTCATTGGTCCAGAGATTACAAGTCCATCTTCGTACGCCATCTATTGGTTCAAAGGTTTTTGGGATGAGATGGGTAAGACAGAGAGGTAAAATATATTAAAAAGAGGCACAAAAGTATATAAAATCAAGTCCACACATTCATAAAGTTCAACCAATAATATAGTACCGCCACCCACATAAGGTTGGTATGGTCGATCACACAATACGCAATAACGTTCATCTTTATTTCTCTCATGGGGGCTACTACTACTAAGCTAGATCATATCATGTATTCATCATCAGTGGGCTTCTTCTGGTCAGGCTTGATCTTCTCAAGTTCTTCTGCCAGATATTCCCTGTTGACGTGGAGTTTTCGATGTCGTCCTTGTAGTTCTAGGAGTTGGTTCTTGAGCTTCTGGATTTCAACATCACCAGCATGTGCCATGGCTTGACTATTCTTCAAGTCTTGACGAAGCTTCTAAATCTCAGGATCGTGTTTCTTCACATTGGCTACCTTCAGTTTCTCGGCCTTGAGACTCTCACGGAGTGCGTCATTCTCAAACAATTCTGAGAGAAGGTCCATCCGAAGGTTCTTGATATAATGTTCCAGTTCTTCATTATACACCACTACAGGTGAAAACTTCACCTTCTGCTCGTTTGTCAGGATGATGTGTGCTCCCTCGGGCTTCTGCCGTCGAAGCCTTCCCAAGTAGTGAGTACCCAACTCAACACGATGACGATAGCTCAAACGTGCGATAGCATCATGAACAACAGTGTTCATGCCCATATCACAGTCATGGGTCAACGTGCCATAGTTGATGTCTTCAGTCTTGGGGTCTTCTTTACGCCCAAAAATTTTAGTTCTGACACCCCAAAATCCAGACTTCCTCTTGGTCACCTTGATCTCAGGTATCGGTAGCTTCATCATATGTACCAGCTCCATGAGAAATGGGCCTCCGAGAACATCTTCATAGTGCTCTCTCTCATTCAGAGTGTAGCTCTCCATCTATAATTTTGAAATAGGGAATGTTCAGTAAAAGAATAAAGAGGTACGAGAGTAGTGAAAATAAAAGTTGTTCCTATCAAGGTCTTCCTATTTCTAAGTCATTTCCTAGGGTCACATCCTACAGTCAACATGTGCTCTGATACCATATCTGTAGCGACTCGACTCAAAAAGAGTCAAGCCTCTATGTACCTGTGCCATCCCTGGATCAGAATGCTAGCACACACAGTACATCAATGTATATATCAAAGTGCAATCACATGTAAATAACGTAGAATTGATATATACCTCAAAACCTCAGAAGAAACAGTCAAAGGGATTGGAGTCCCAATAAACACCAACGACAGGTTGAGTGCCGACCGTAACCCTAAATCGTACTCTTACTCGTCGAAGAAAGTATCTGCAACATAAGACGTTGCAGCCGTGTAGGTCAGGATATTGAATATGCCGACAAGTCACAAAAGAGAGGGTGTGAAAAATATCATCTATACTATATGCATATGTGGCAAGTGGGGTTGTAGTTTAAGTTTTGCGTAAAGAAAAATTTTCCTACAACAAGAGAGAGGGTAAAAGAAAATTTTTCTACATTGTTGGTTGTTAATGAGATGGTTCCACCAACCCTATCTCATACCCAAGTTATCAATAATACCCACATCATTAATATATTTTCTGTTAAGAATTCAAGATAGTTTCAGTTCCTTTGGCTCAAGTTATCCATGACTTTGTACACGGCTAATCGTTTAGGTTTGAGTACTCTACAGAGTTTTGCACACGTTCCCCACAAGATTTGATCGCCTCCGTTGGAGTCCTCGCACTGCGGGGTGTTTGAGAACCGGATGATCAAAACATGGTCTTCCAAAGGGTTCCTCTGAGCCACTGTTGGTGCCCATCCAATCCTACCGTTCTTCTACATCTCGTAGAACCGCCCGTCGAGAGTTGCCACAATGTCCAACCGAGCCAGAGCCCATAATGACTTGTGGTTGTGCAGGTAAGCCTCAGGTCTTGAAGTATCCATCCATCTCTTTGTGCCTGGGTGAAGCTTTCCGCAAGATGTCATGTCACATCCCCATGCATCACGGGTCATCCACTGGTTATTCCAAGGTGCCCATCAAAACCGTCGTTCACCCAGAGGTATATTGCATCAGGAGGTCTTGAAAGTCTTGAAGTATTCAGGTCTTGATTATTAAGTTCTCACAACACTCATGATAAACACTCAACCAAACCCGTCAACTAGAAGCATAAACAAATAACGTCCTGGTCAAAGTAACAAGGGGCTTATGGGTGCCTATCACAAGATACTACTCAAGAATCAAAAATTCCAAGTCCTACTTTGCATGCAATGGGTGGAGAAGGTTGAAATTAATGCAATAAAACCATAGGTAAGTTATAATCAAAGTGAACTTGCCTGGTAAGGCTGTTGAAGATAGATATCGCTTACAGGAAAAACTGGATAGAACTATTCGTCACTCTCCAATGAAATCTATATAATTAAATATAGTATTCATATAAGCAATCATACTAGCAATCATCCTAGCAATCAATATCACAACATCAAATAAAATTTATCCAATAAATCAAATCAAACGAGAATCCAAAAGAAACTTCAAAGAAAAACTCAAGAGCCTTCTACTATAACAACACAAGATAGTGTTTGTTCTAATTAAACTTAACAGCAAATAAAACACTAAAATATTAAAATAATAGAAAAGAAAATATAAAATAACTAAGATAACATAAATTATTTTTAATAATAAAATTATTAGCAAAAATAAGTAATTGAAAAGTTTTTGTTAACCTCTACTTATGATCAAAACAATGTTAACCTTGAATTAAATCAAAACAATTTCAACTTCAATACAAATTGTTGCTAATCTAATCAAAAGTTAACAATGAATAAAACTCATAAACTAAAAAATATAAAGTATTTTCAAATAAGAATTTAAATTTGGCGATGAAATCAATTTGCAAGTTATTACCGAACTAGAATTGATTCCATGCAAACAAATATAACTTTTTACTAAAAGAAAACTAGATATAACTTTTTAGAAATATAAAAGAAAATAAATTAAAAACAATTATAGCAAAAGAACTAGCCATACTCCTAAAAAGAACTAAACATAATCTGTTTTGTTTCAAACTCTAATTCAAAATATCCTAAAAATTCTGAAATGAAACACACTGATAAATAATATCACTAGTGATCAGCAGCAAAAATAATCAACTCAAAAGCTATTTTTAAACTCCCGTTATTCACAAAACAAGGTTTGAAACAAATCTGTTTGAATTCAAAATTTGAAAAAATTTAAAAACTTTTGTTGGGTCCACGGGATATATGGGATTTTTATGAACCGGCACCAAAAAGAATCACTAGATTTCGAGTTGTAGACTAATAGATATGAATTTTCTAAGTTTGCTCTTTTTCTAAAAAAAAACTGTTACGAATTTCTGAAGCTCACCGGAGATAGTCGTCGGAGTTGGAGATGAACATGTTTTCAGGGCCAAACAAAAATTTGCCGAAAAAGATTTCCTACGAGATGAACATATTTTCAAGGCCAAACAAAAATATCACAAAATCAGAAAATTCAAACAATGTTGGTGGTTTAAGAAAAATGCAAAGAAAACATTTTGAAAATACCTTAATGGATTCAAATTAAATTATCTCCATTTTAATATTGAAGGGAATCTTTTTACCCTATTTTCCATGTATTTTATTGTTGGAGAAAAATAAATTTGAAAACCACTTCAAAAATTGTTTTTGAAACATAATATAAAACATTTTCAAAATAGTCTTGTGAGTTTCATAAGTTCAAATATAATTTCAAATGGTCCCTGGTTTGGAGTGTCATATTGCTCCTCTCAAGATTTTGAATTTTGGGTAAGGGGATTTCGAATTCATTTAAACTTTCAGATAGGACCAAATATGAAATAGATTGCGAAAGGAATTATTTTCACGGACCACCTTTTTTTTCAAGTCCTTTATTTTGAAGAAGTCATGTTATCTTCTCTGAGTGATTTGTATTGGATGAAATTGGAATTCAAAAGAAAATGGGAAAGTCATTTTATTCCCTCTCAATCAAAAAATTTAAAAGTTTCAGATTTTCAATCAAATTGAAATCACTCAAACAAACAATCAATCAATCTAGTAATTATTATAACATACCAAAATTTGGGATGTTACAAGATCCGAGGAAGCTTTCCCGTCTCTCGCCCGAGCAAATCCGTGACCGTAGCTGCCACCTCCACCGTCACCCGAAACGTCTCCGCCGCGGCCACCTCATCGCCGATGAACCAGAGCCCCCCGTCGTCGACTCGACCACCAGTAGGTAGGCGACGACGAGCCGAACCCATTCCTGCCGTTGTTAGGGCTTGAGAACATCGGTAGCCACGCCGGCGTGTTCCTCCTCCTCTCTGTCCAAAGGTAGGAGACGACCCCAACAGGTGTGCCCCACCTGTCGGTGGCCCATCTCTCTCTCCCTCGCTGCCTGCAGGGCCCCGCGCGTCAGGTTCAAACCCGACGGCACGGGCGCCTGGGCAGGCTGGTTGCTTGGCCACTGGGCCGACCCAGTCCCAAGCCAAGCCAGGCCGGGGTTGTTGCCCTTTTTATTTTTATTTAAAAAACTAGTTTTGAATGATTTTTATAAAAATATTTAACCAGTGAAAATTTATGATTCTTCCACTATTATTTTTTTAAATGAGGAGTATTTGATGGAACTGTTAGGCAAATTTTTAGAACAACTTAACTGTTTTATAATAATCAAAAAGGCTAATTTGGAATAGTTTTGCTTCTGTTAAATTGATTTTAAAAATATTCTTTCACTAAAACCAGAGACAGATATTTGAAAATATAATATGGACTTATCAGAATTAAACAACATTTTTAAAGTGACTTTGTGATCTGTTTTGGAGTGAGATACTTATTGCTTTTTATTTAATATGACGATAGAAAACCCGTGTGACGAAGTAGTTGGACCTGAAGACCACGAAGACCCCGGATACTTAGCTGACCAAGGCAAGCAGCCCTTTGACCATGTTTTGAACATATGTTATATTGCATGCTAGTAGAGAAATATTCCGTTGCATGTGATCATAAGTATCGGTAAATCATTGAAGTGATGTTACTGATGGCTCCTCCGGAGCACTTGCATTTTCAGCATGATCCTACCACCTATGAGGGTCACGCTAATGACATATTGACAAGTAGATCTAAGCATAGTAGAAGCATGAGCATGATGATAGTATAAATCAAAGGCTTATGAAAACCCCGTCGGGTGCCACTAATGCCCAAGGGTGATGATGAGTTACGTGGCCACTTTTGGTGAAGTGGTGCACCAGATATTTGTGTGTGTATGGTTTCGGAAATGGGATTAAATTTATGATGTGTTGACCGTCCCAATCTTACATAAATGACCGCGTTACCCCTTTATAGGACGGGGCTTTGTTGATTACTCTGGTCGGTGCTAGCAAAGAGCCACATTACTTGTGGCGGGAGTGATGTGTGGTCACTCTCGTGACGGGGTCATGCCAGGTAGGGCGACTATGCCGTTTTGATGTGTTCCAGGCATACTGTTGGTCCCTGCATGGATTATATTGTCCAGAGTCGGTGCTCGTAAGACATACATCATGTGGGCTGGGTACCAATCGAGTGGACCTCTTTGTCTAGTATCGCCAGGGGAAAGGCATTGATCGAGTTCTTACCTCGGGTACGTTATATACCATGACTCGTGGATGACATAGAAGTTTCTCGGATCTCGTGGGTCTAGCGTACTACCTCTGCAGAGTGTAAAACTATTCGAATAGTCGTGTCCACGGTCAACGACAGTTGGGTGGTGCTGCTTAAACTACGTCCAATCGTTTCCGCATAAAACAAGTGTGTGTGTGTGTGTTTAATGATGTTATCACTAGAGAATTGATCTAACCAAGTTTGGTGACTTGGCTTACTGGGTGAACCCGGAGTGTTCAGCCCATGACAGATATATTGATATCTGTAACCTGTTCTTCTAAACAACATCTATTGCATATCCATGAACAAGTTTATTCATAGTTAAGTTGCTATCCACCAAAACTGCATATTACTTCTTACTACCAATTGCATTGTTCATATCATGGATTTTTTGCGAGTACATTCAAAAGTACTCATTGGCTAGCCACTGGTTATATTATTGACCAGACATGGAAGGACCAGAGTTTGGAGAAGAGTACGTCTTCGGAGACGGCCCTGCGAACTAGGACGCCTCCCAGTCAGAATGTCTATTGGTGTAGGCTGATGGCATGGGCACTCTCTTAGCCCTAAGAATTCCGCCACTGGTTGTATTAGTGTGATTTGGCCTTATAGGCCCTACCTTGTGAACTTGACCATTGGGACATGTGATGTAATAATTCGGTACTTGGATGTAAGACTCTTAATATTCAGTATATGTGTGTTCGGTGAGCATTGATCTCTGGGATCACTGAGCACGTTCATTCCGCGATCTCGACTCGTAAGTCGGGGTCCTCATAGAGCTGGTATCAGAGCCATCCTGACTATAGGAAGCCTTAGGTAGCATGGACGATAGCCGATACGATTAGTGCACCTAGCCTTTACACTTAAGATTTTCTGCACCCACAAAAACTTTCTAACCTTCTCTCCTACATCTTTGTTGATGGCCGCCGTACCTGAGATGCTTCTAGAGACGGGCTTTCCCTACTTTTGGGAGATTGCCACGAGAAGTGTCAAGTATGTTGCACGCACATCTCCCTCTACCACGAGCACTGGGCCAATGCCGACACCAAGGAATATCACGTGGACGTGATACTGAAGGCTAATGACTACCCAACTAGTTGGTTCTTTGAAGGACCACAAATGGAGGATCTGATGTTGGAAGTGGAGAAGGCCGCACGAGAGACGCTCGTGCGTCTCCGTGACATCCTCCCCGAGATGGCTAATGAGCCATCTACTCGTTACCTTCCTTTTATCAAGGACGGGATTGACGGGAGTTGGACACTCGACGCCACTAAGATTTCAGACCTACTTCAGCCTCTCCTCCGACACTTTGACTCACCTTTTGATCAAGGAGTCGACAAAGATTCGCCAAGAATTGCACCAAGTCAAGGACCTACTTCGCCTGGAGAAGATGAATACCCGCAAAGTCAAGAAGGAAGGAGCACCCGGAGGGCAATCAGCCATTGCCTTCCGAGGAGGAGTACCATCGCTTCAGGCCACTTCTATTCAAAGTCGCCGTCTGACCGCGAAAGAGTACACTCATCTCCTCACTGCTTAGCCAACTAAGAGACGCCGTGATGGACCACTTCGTTCTCTCACACCTCGGGAGGAGAAAGTGCCGATGAAGACGAAGACGAAGACCCTGCAGAACCCGCCTACGAGACCGAGCAGTCCGCCGCTTAGCATTACGGCTTAGGCAATTAGGAGTCTCCCCAAGCGTAGTGAGTCCATGTATCGGTTCATGTGAACCATGAGTGTTGTGTGAGCATGTATGATTCAAGCCGCATTTCTACCTTAGGCAGCTTGTAAGCGACTACATAATTTGTTTTAAATCTAATGCATTAGCTTTTCCCAAAAATCTTTGGTTTAAAAATCTCACACTAGCATGACACCAAACCTCCCCCTTAATAGAGCATCATCCCTTACGATTCCGGCCAATTCGGCATATTGACCTGTCTACTCCCCTGACGGGATGGTTATTTCAACTTGCATCAGCACCTTCGGCAACCCCAGCTCTGCCTATTCAGGTCAGTAGCAGGGAACCGGAAGGGACGCTCAAGCTGGAGATCACCACGAGGAGCAGCAAGGCGATATTCCATCGCCACCGCCTCCTCCAGGAAGCTTGACTATGGCTCAGTTCCATCAAGCTCTCCGAGAGGAACATCAAGCCAATAATGCCTCTATCCAGCAGCTAGCTCAAGTCTGGGTGAACAATCTGCCGCAAAACGGAAATGGCAACGGTCGCTCTACTCTATGTGAGTTTATGCGGACTACGCCTCCCATATTCACGGAGACGACTAAACCATTGGATGCCGGTGACTAGATCCGCACTATCGAAGACCTCCTCGCGTTGGTCAAGTGCACTGATGATCGCGAGAAAGTCCTTTATACTTCTCACTGTCTCGGAGGCACGGTCAGAGCTTGGTGGGATGGGTTCCAGATGATGCGAGCAAGACAAGTCATCACTTGGGCAATGTTCAAGGAAGGGTTTCGCGCTGCTCACATTCCTCCCGGAATGATGACCATTAAGAAGCGGGAATTCCGAGCCTTAAGGCAAGGCAGTGGAACCGTCAAGGAGTATCTGCAGAAGTTTAACCTCCTGTCAAGATATGCACCAGAGGACGTCAACACTGAGGCCGCAAAAGTGGAACGCTTTATGGAAGAACTGCAACAGTCACTCCAGTATCAACTGGTTGTTTGTGAATGTTGGATCTTCTGCTATCTGGTTAATAAGGCCCTTATGTTGGATGATAAGCCTGGTGCAATGGACGACACCCATAAGCGCAAGCTGATGGGTAGTGGAGGACCCAGTAATCCGAAGCCACACCCATGGCAGTCAGCTCCAGCAACACCCAGTTATCAACAGCAGCAATATAAGGCTCCAACATTTTGCCAAAACTACTAGCCTCAACAGCAAGTCAACACCAAGCCAGCATTCAACCCACCAAACAACAGTGGAGTCAAGACCAACATACCGGTATAGGTTACCTGTTTTGGATGTGGACAAACTGGGCACTATGCTAGGCAGTGTCCCAACAAGAAACCCGACGCACCGCGCCCCAATGCGTCAAATAAAGGACAAGGTCAAGGAACACCAGGCAGGAACCAAGCACCCCGCAATCAGGAGTATAACAGTAGGGGACGTATTAATCATATCTCCACAGAAGAGGCACACGAAGACCCGGACTGCATCCTGGGTACGTTCCTCGTCAACTCCACCCCATCAACAATATTGTTTGATTGTGGTGCTTCGCATTATTTTGTTACTCAGAAGTTTGCGCAAAATTGTCGGTTGAAGCCTACCGTACTTAACGGGCAAATGGCAATACATACCCTGGGAGCCCTATTCAGGAACAACCTAGGATGTAGAGGAGTCGGGATCAATATTAATGGGATAAGCTTCTCAGCAGATCTCATCGTCATTAAGTCGCAAGGCTTAGAGGTAATACTTGGAATGGATTGGTTGGACAAACACCAGAGCATCTTGGACTGTGCCAACAGGTCTATTACCATGACAAGCGACCAAGGGGTCAAAGTCAAGTATGTCTCTGAGCCTGTATCCACTCGAGTACCGCAGGTTAATAGCCTCTCGGGAGAAGAGCTGGACCGAGTGTCGATAGTCTGTGAATACCCGAACGTATTTCCTGATGAGCTACCAGGCATGCCTCCCGACCGAGACATCAAGTTCATCATTGAGCTCATGCCTGGGTCGAGGCCTATCTATAAGAAGCCTTATAGGATGCGATCCGAAGAGCTAGCAGAGCTAAAGAAGCAGCAGGATGAGCAACTCAGGAAGGGATTCATTCGTCTGAGTGCATCACCTTTGGGATCACCTCTTCTGTTCGTGTCTAAGAAGGATGGGACTATCAGACTCTGCCTTGATTACCGTTCCCTCGATGAAGTCACGATCAAGAACAAGTACCCACTCCCTAAGATTGAAGACTTGTTTCACTAGTTAAATGGAGCCAAGGTATTTTCCAAGATCGATCTCCGATCTGGATATTACCAACTGAAGATCCGACCTGAAGACATACCCAAGACTGCGCTCGTGACTCGGTACGGTCTGTACGAGTGCACTGTCATGTCTTTCGGGTAGACAAATGCCGCAGCTTACTTCATGTACCTCATCAACAAGGTCTTCATGGAATACCTGGATAAGTTTGTCGTCGTATTTATCGATGACATATTAATCTTCTCCAAGTTCGAAGAAGAGCATGAGCAACACTTGAGGTTAGTGTTGGAGAAGCTTCGAGAGCACCAACTTTTTGCCAAATTCAGCAAATGGCAATTCTGGTTGAACGAAGTTCGATTCTTGGGTCATACCATGACGGCAAGAGGATTGGCGGTCGATCCTTCCAAGATTACTACGGTAACCAACTCGGAGTCGCCAATCGATGTGAAGGAAGTCAGGAGCTTCCTCGGACTCACGAGATATTACCGCAAGTTCGTAGAAGGATTCTCCCGCATCGCTCGACCCATGACTCAGCTCTTGAAGAAAGGCAAGAAGTTCGAATGGACGCCGGAGTATGAAGCAAGATTTCAGGAGTTGAAGAAGAGATTAACTACAACCCCGGTATTGGCTACTCCAGATATCAGCAAGGAGTTTGTGATATATTGTGATGCCTCCAGATTCGGGCTCGATGGAGTCCTAATGCAAGACGGCAAGGTCGTGGCGTATTTGTCATGGCAACTGCGCCCGCATGAGGAAAACTATGCCACCCATGTTCTCGATTTGGCAGCAGTAGTGCATGCCCTGAAGACATGGCAACATTACCTTCTGGGGAAGCAATGTGAAATATACACTGACCACAAAAGTTTAAAGTATATCTTCACTCAGCGGGAATTGAATATGAGGCAGCGAAGATGGTTAGAGTGTTGGGGAACGTTGCATGGGAAACAAATAATTTCCTACACACACGAAGACCTATCATGGTGATGTTCCTCCACGATAGGAGATTTGATCCACATACCCTTGTAGATCGATAAGAGGGAAGCTTCAAGAAACATGGTTGATGTAGTGGTACAGCTTCGTGATTCAAATGACCGTCGTCCCACGATTCGTTCCGATCTAGCGCCGAACGGACGGCACTTCCGCGTTCAGCACACATACAGCTCGATGACAATCTCGGCCTTCTTGATCCATTAAGAGAGACGGAGAAGTAGATGATTTTTCCGGCAGCGTGACGATGCTGCAGTGGTGGTGATGACCTACTCCTACAGGGCTCCGCCCGAGCTCCGTAGAAATCCGATCTAGAGGTAGAACTACGTGGTGTAGGTTTGAGTTGCACGTGGCAAAAGTTGTGTCTCAAAAGCCCTAAAATCACCAGTATATATAGGAGGAGGGGAGGGCTAGCCTTGGGGCTCAAGGGAGCCCCAAGGGTGCCGGCTGAAGGGAAAGGTGGACTCCCACCCCAATTTGGTTTAGGGGAAGGAGTCCACTCCTTCCTTCCCACCTCCTTCTTTCCTTTTATTCTTTCCTTTAGTATTTTTTATTGTGGGGCCATAGCACTCTTGGGCTGGCCTCACCAGCCCACTAAGGGATGGTGCGCCACCCTAGGGTCACTGGGCTCACTCTCGGGTGGGTGGGCCCCACCCGGCAAATACATGGAACCCATTCGTCACTCCCACTACAGTGTCGGTAATGCCCGAAAACTTTCCGGTGACCAAATCAAACCATCCTATATATCAATCTTCTTTTCCAGACCATTTCGGAAACCCTCATGACGTCCGTGATCTCATCCGGGACTCCGAACAACCTTTGGTCACCAACACATATAACTCAACTATACTAAAATATCATCGAACCTTAAGTGTGCAGACCCTGCGGGTTCAAGAACTATGTAGACATGACCCGAGACACTCCTTGGTCAATATCCAATAGCGGGACCTGGATGTCCATATTGGATCCTACATATTCTACGAAGATCTTATTAGTTGAACCTCTGTGCCAAGGATTCATATAATGTCGTATAACATTCCCTTTGTCTTTCGGTATGTTACTTGCCAAAGATTTGATCGTCGGTATCCGTCTACCTATTTCAATCCCGTTACCCACAAGTCTCTTTACTTGTTCCGTAATACGAGATCCTGTCACTTACACTTGAGTCACATTGCTTGCAAGGCTTGTATGTGATGTTGTATTACTGAGTGGGCCCCGAGATACCTCTCCTACACATGGAGTGACAAATCCCAGTCTTGATCCATGCTAACTCATACCTTCGGAGATACATGTACAGTACCTTTATAGTCACCCAGTTACATTGTGACGTTTGATACACACAAGGTATTCCTCTGGTGTCAGTGAGTTACATGATCTCATGGTCATAGGAATGAATACTTAACACGCAGAAAACAATAGCAACAAAATGACACGATCACATGCTACGTTCATAGTTTGGGTCTAGTCCATCACATGATTCTCCTAATGATGTGATCCAGTTATCAAGTGACAACACTTGCGTATGGTCAGAAAACCTTAACCATCCTTGATCAACTGGCTAGCCAACTAGAGGCTTGCTAGGGACATTGTTTTGTCTATATATCCACACATGTAGCTATGCTTTCATTCAATACAATTATAGCATGGATAATAAACGATTTTCTTGAATCAGGAAATATAATAATAACTATTTTATCATTGCCTCTAGGGCATATTTCCAATAGTCTCCCACTTGCACTAGATTCAATAATCTAGTCCTCACATCGCTATGCGATTTACATTGTAATGAATCTAACACCCATACAGTTCTTTTGTTGATGATGCTTCGCTCGTGGAATAGATTTAGTCAGCGGACCTGCTACATTCAGATCCGTGTGCACTTTGCAAATATTTACGTCCTCTCCTTCGACGTAGTTGCGGATGAGGTTGAAGTGTCGTCTGATGTGTCTGGTTTTCTTGTGAAACCTTGGTTCCTTTGCTAAAGCAATGGCACTAGTGTTGTTACAGAACAAAGTTATTGGATTTAGTGCGCTCGGCACAACTCCAAGATCCGTCATGAACTACTTCATCCAGGCACCCTCCTTAGCTGCCTCCGAGGCAGCCATGTACTCGCTTCACATGTAGAATCTGCTACGACGCTTTCTTGGAACTGCACCAGCTTACCACACACCCATTAAGAATAAATACGTATCCGGTTTGAGACTTAGAGTCATCTGGATCAGTGTCAAAGCTTGTGTCGACGTAACTCTTTACGACGAGCTCTTTGTCACCTCCATAAACGAGAAACATTTCCTTAGTCCTTTTCAGGTACTTCAGAATATTCTTGACCGCCTTCCAGTGATCCACTCCTTGGTTACTTTGAAATCTGCCTTCCATACTTATGGCCAGGCTGACGTTCGATCTAGTGCACAACATTGCATATATGATATAACCTATGGGTGAAGCATAGGGGACGGTACTCATCTTTTCTCTATCTTCGGCAGTTACTGGACACTGAGTCTTACTCAACTTTATACCTTGTAATACTGGCAAGAACCCCTTCTTGGACTATTCCATTTTGAACTTCTTCAAAACTTTATCAAGGTATGTGCTTTGTGAAAGTCCTATCGGGAACCTCGATCTATCCCTATAGATCTTAATGCCTAGAATGTAAGCAGCTTCTCCTAGGTCCTTCATAGAAAAACATTTGTTAAAGTAATCTTTTACGCTCTCTACAAACTCCACATTGTTTCCAATCAGCAATATGTCATCCACATATAATATTAGAAATACCACAGAGCTCCCACTCACTTTCTTGTAAATACAAGATTCTCCAACAACTTGTATAAACCCAAATGCTTTGATCACCTCATCAAAGCGCTTATTCCAACTCCGAGATGCTTGCACGAGTCTATAAATGGACCGCTGGAGCTTGCATACTTTGTTAGGGTTCTTTGGATCGACAAAACCTTCGGGTTGCATCATATACAACTCTTCCTTAAGAAAACCGTTAAGGAACGCCATTCTGACATCCATCTGCCAGATTTCATAATCAAAAAATGTAGCTATTGCTAACATCATTCGGACGGACTTAAGTATCGCTACCGGTGAGAACGTCTCATCGTGGTCAACTCCTTGAACTTGTGAAAAACCCTTTGCCACAAGTTGAGCTTTATAAACTGTCACATTACTGTCCGCGTCCGTCTTCTTCTTAAAGATCCATTTGTTCTGAATAGCCTTGCGGCCTTCAGGTAATACTTCCAAAGTCCACACTTTGTTTTCATACATAGATCCTATCTCGGACTTCATGGCCTCCAGCCATTGGTTAGAATCCGGGCCCACCATTGCTTCTTCATAATTCACAGATTCATTGTTGTCTAACAACATGATTGATAAGACAAGATTACCGTACCACTCAGGTGCAGTACGTGATCTTGTCGACTTGCGAGGTCCGATAGTAACTTGATCCGTTACGTCATGATCATCATCAATAGTTTCCTCCTCAACCGGCATCGCTTCGACAGAGGTTTCCCCCCGCCCTGCGCCACCATCTAGAGGGATTAGAGGTTCAACAACGTCATCAAGTTCTATCTTCCTCCCACTCAATTCTTTCGAGAGAAAATTCCTTCTCAAGAAAATATCCGTTCTTAGCAATAAACACTTTGCCCTCGTATTTGAGATAGAAGGTGTACCCAACTGTCTCCTTTGGGTAACCTATGAAGACGCACTTTTCCGCTTTGGGTTCCAGCTTTTCAGGCTAATGCTTTTTGACATAAGCATCACATCCCCAAATTTTAAGAAACGACAACTTTGGCCTCTTGCCATACCACAGCTCGTATGGTGTCGTCTCAACAGATTTTTATGGTGCTCTATTTAAAGTGAATGCAGTTGTCTCTAATGTATAACCCCAAAATGATAACGGCAAATCGGTAAGAGACATCATAGATAGCACCATTTCTAATAAAGTACGATTACGACGTTCGGACACACCATTACGTTGTGGTGTTCCACGCGGTGTTAACTGTGAAACAATTCCACATTGTCTCAAGTGAGCACCAAACTCGAAACTTAGATATTCACCCCCACTATCACAACGTAGGAACTTGATCTTCTTGTTACGATGATTTTCAACTTCACTCTGAAATTGCTTGAAGTTCTCAAACGTTTCAGACTTGTGCTTCATCAAGTAGATATATCCATACCTACTCAAATCGTCAGTGAAGGTGAGAAAATAATGATATCCGTCGCGCTCCTCCATACTCATTGGACCGCACACATCAGTATGTATGATTTCCAACAAGTCACTTGCACGCTCCATTGTTTCAGAGAATGGAGTCTTAGTCAACTTGCCCATGAGGCATGGTTCGCACGTGTAAAGTGATTCAAAATCAAGTGACTCCAAAATCCCATTGGAATGGAGTTTCTTCATGCGCTTTACACCAATATGACCTAAGCGGCAGTGCCACAAAAACATGGCGCTATCATTGTTAACTCTACATCTTTTGGTCTGAATGTTATGTATATGTGTGTCATCACAATCAAGATTCAATATGAACAATCCTCTCAGATTGGGTGCATGACCATAAAAGATATTACTCATAGAAATAGAACAACCATTATTCTTTGACTTCAACGAGTAACCATCTCACAATAAACAAGATCCAGATATAATATTCATGCTTAACGCAGGCACTAAATAACAATTATTTAAGTTCATAACTTATCCTGATGGTAACTGAAGTGAGACTGTGCCGACGGTGATTGCATCAACCTTGGAACCATTTCCCACGTGCATCGTCACTTCATCCTTCGTCAGCCTTCGTTTATTCCGCAGCTCCTGCTTCGAGTTGCAAATATGAGCAACAGAAGCGGTATCAAATACCCAGGCACTACTACGAGAGTTGGTTAAGTACACATCAATAACATGTATATCACATATACCTAATTTTTCTTTGGCCGCCTTCTTATCAGCCAAATACTTGGGGCAGTTGCGCTTCTAGTGACGCATCCCCTTGCAATAATAACACTATGTTTCCGGCTTAGGTCCGGCCTTGGGTTTCTTCGTCGGATTGGCAACAATCTTGCCGCTCTTCTTGGAGTTACCCTTCTTGCCTTTGCCGTTTTTCTTGCAACCACTGGTCTTATTGACCATCAACACTTGATGCTCTTTCCGGAGTTCTATCTCTGCGACTTTCAGCATCGCGAATAACTCGTCGGGTGACTTGTTCATCCCTTGCATGTTATAGTTCAACACAAAGCTCTTATAGCTAGGTGGAAGTCATTGAAGAATTTTGTCAGTGATAGCCTCTTGCGGGAGTTCAATCCCCAGCTCAGCTAGACGGTTTGGGCTGTTATATTACTTGTGGTACCATATTTATGCCTTTTCTCTCTTATTTTGCAAGGTTTATTTGAAGAGGGAGAATTCAGGCATTTGAAATTCTCGACTGGAAAAGGAGCAAATCTTAGTCCACTATTCTGCACATCTCCAAATGCCCTGAAATGTTACATGGATTTTTGTGGGATTATATAAAAAATATTGGGCGAAAGAACTACCGGAGGGGGGCTGCCAGGGCGCCAGAAGCCCTGACACCGCCACCCCCCTGGTGGCTGAGTGGGGGCTTGTGGGCTCCCTGACGGCCCACTAGCCCCCCTCTTTTGCTATATGAAGCGTCTTGGTCTAGAAAAAATCAGACGGGAGCTTTTTCGTGGTTTCGCCGCCGCCACAAGGCGGAACTTGAGCAGATCCAATCTAGAGCTCCGGCAGGACGATCCAGCCGGGGAAACTTCCCTCCCGGAGGTGGAATTCGTCGCCATCGTCATCACCAACACTCCTCTCGTCGGAGGGGCGACATCTTCATCAACACCATCTCTTCTCCAATCCCTAGTTCATCTCTTGTAACCAATCTTTGTCTCCCAACTCCGATTGGTACTTGTAAGGTTGTTAATAGTGTTGATTACTCTTTGTAGTTGATGCTAGTTGGATTACTTGGTGGAAGAGTTTATGTTCAGATCCTTGATGCTATTCATTACACCTCTGATCATGATTATGATTATGCTTTGTGAGTAGTTACTTTTGTTCCTGAGGACATGGGATAAGTCATGTTAATAATAGTCATGTTAATTTTATATTCGTTCAGTATTTTGATATGTTGTATGTTGTCTTTTCCTCTAGTGGTGTTATGTGAACGTGGACTACATAACAGTTCACCACATTTGGGCCTAGAGAAAGACATTGGGAAGTAGTAAGTAGATGATGGGTTGCTGGAGTGATAGAAACTTAAACCCCAGTCTATGCGTTGCTTCGTGAGGGGCTGATTTGGATCCACTAGTTTAATGCTATGGTTAGAATTTGTCTTAATTCTTCTTTTGTAGTTGTGAATGCTTGCGAGAGAGGTTAATCATAAGTGGTATGCTTGTCCAAGTAAGGGTAGTAACCAAGCGCCGGTCCACGCACATATCAAACTATCAAAGTAACGAACGTGAATCATATGAACATGATGAAGCTAGCATGGCAGAAATTCCCGTGTGTCCTCGGGAGTGTTTTTCCTCCTATAAGACTTTGTTCAGGCCTGTCCCTTGCTACAAAATGGATTGGGCCACTTGCTTCACCGTTGCTACTACTTGTTACTTGTTACTTTTCGCTTGCTACATTTCACCTCACTACACAATCACTTGTTACCGCTACTTTCAGGGCTTGCAATTATTACCTTCCTGAAATCCGTTTATCAGAGCCTTCTGCTCCTCGTTGGGTTCCACACTCTTACTTATCTAAAAGACTACGATTGATCCCCTATACTTGTGGGTCATCAAGACTCTTTTCTGGCGCCGTTGTTGGGGAGTGAAGCGCCTTTGGTAAGTGGAAATAGGTAAGGAAACATTTTTATACTATGCTGAAATTTATTGTCACTTGTCACTATGGAAATTGTTCCTTCGAGGAGTTTGTTCGGGGTATCTTTACCACGAACGGAAGCACGAGGAGTTGTTCCACAACCTGAGGTACCTATTGAAAATATCTTTTATGAAATTCCTTCGGGTATGCTTGAGAAACTGCTAGCTAATCCTTTCATAGGAGATGGATCTTCACATCCAGACTTGCATCTGATCTATGTAGATGAAGTTTGTGGTTTATTTAAGCTTGCAGAATTGCCCGAGGATGAGGTAAAGAAGAAAGTCTTTCCTTTATCTTTGAAGGATAAGGCGTTGACATGGTATAGGCTATGTGATGATACTGGATCATGGGGCTACAATCGGTTGAAATTGGAATTTCATCAAAAGTTCTATCCTATGCATTTAGTATCGTGATCGGAACTTTATTTATAACTTTTGGCCTCGTGACAGGGAAAGCATAGCTCAAGCTTGGGGGAGGCTTAAATCAATGCTATATTCATGCCCCAATCATGAGCTCTCGAGAGAAATCATCACTCAAAACTTTTACGCTCGGCTTTCTCATGAAGATCGTACCATGCTTGACACTTCTTGTACCGGTTCTTTTATGAAGAAGGATATTGATCACAAGTGAAATTTATTGGAAAGAATCAAACGCAACTCTGAAGATTGGGAGCTGGAGGAAGGTAAGGAGTCAGGTATGAATTTCCAGTTTGATTGCGTTAAATCTTTTGTTGAGACAAACACTTCTAGAGATTTTAGCGCTAAGTATGGACTTGACTCTGAGATAGTAGCTTCTCTATTTGAATCTTTTACTGCTCGATCTTCCCAAAGAGAAGTGGGTTAAATATCATCCTCCTGTAGAAAGCAACATAGCCAAAACCAATCTAGTTGATGAGAAAGTCACTGCTTTTAGTGATCCTGTTGTTCCTTGTTCTTACACTGAGAAACCACCATACCCTGCAAGGATAAAGGATTATTCTAAAGCTCCAACTGTGATACGTAGGGGTTACATTAGACCACTTACACCCCCTGAAGAGATTAGAGTTGAACCTAGTGTTGCTATTATCAAAGATCTCTTCGCCGAAGACATAGATGGGCATGTTATCAAATTCTGTGAGGACTCCGCTAGAATTGCTAAACCTCACGCGAAAGACAAACACGGACCTGTAGTTGGCCTGCCCGTTGTTTCTGTCAAGATAGGAGATCACTGTTACCATGGTTTATGTGATATGGGAGCTAGTGTTAGTGCAATACCCTGTTCTCTATATTATGAAATCAAAGATGAGGTTGCACCTGCTGAGTTAGAACCCATTGATGTCACTATTACGCTAGCTAATAGAGACACTATCTGCCCTCTAGGAATTGTGAGAGACGTAGAAGTCATGTGTGGTAAGAAGAAGTATCCTACTGATTTCCTCGTCGTTGGTACTGCACAAGATAGCTTTTGTCGCATCATATTTGGGAGACCCTTCCTCAACACTGTCAATGCTCACATTGATTGCACTAACCAGACTGTCACAGTTAGTTTCGAGGGTGTGTCTCATGAATTTAACTTCTCCAAGTTTGGAAGACAACCCCATGAAAGAGAGTCGTCTGGTAGAGATGAAATTATTGCTCTTGCCTCTATTGCCGTACCTCCTACGGATCCTTTAGAGAAATATCTACTTGAGCATGAAAATGATATGCATATGGAGGAGAGAGATGAGATAGATAAAATTGTCTTAGAACAATATCCTATTCTCAAGCATAATCTGCCTGTTGAACTGCTTGGGGATCCTCCCCCACCAAAGGGTGATCCTGTGTTCGAGCTTAAACAGTTGCCTAATACTCTTAAGTATGCCTTTCTTGATGAGAAGGAGATATATCGTGTCATTATTAGTGTTATCCTCTCACAGCATGAAGGTAAGAAGTTACTAAGGACTCTGAGGAAGCACCGCGCTGCTATTGGATATACTCTTGATGATCTTAAGGGTATTAGTCCTACTCTATGTCAGCACAAGATTAAAACTGAACCTGACTTTAAACCAGTTGTTGATAATCAAAGGAGATTAAATCCTCAGATGAAAGAGGTCGTTAGAAAAGAAATATTAAAGCTTATGGAAGCAGGAATCATTTATCCTATTGCTCAAAGTGATTGGGTTATTCCAGTATATTGCGTACCTAAGAAGGGAGGTATCACCGTCGTTCCTAATGATAAGGATGAACTAATCCCACAAAGGATTATTACCGGCTATAGAATGGTGATAGACTTCCGGAAACTGAACAAGGCAACCAAGAAAGATCATTATCCTTTGTCGTTTATCTACCAAATGCTAGAAAGGCTATCAAAGCACACACACTTCTGTTTCTAGACGGTTATTCAGGTTTCTCGCAAATACCTGTTGCACAATCTGATGAAGAGAAAACCACTTTTACCTGCCCTTTTGGTACCTTTGCCTATAGACGTATGCCTTTTGGCTTATGCAATGCACCTGCCACCTTCCAAAGATGTATGATGGCTATATTCTCTGACTTTTGTGAAAAGATCGTCGAGGTTTTCATGGATGACTTCTCCGTTTACGGGTCTTACTTTGATGATTGCCTTAGCAACCTTGATCGAGTCTTACAGAGATGCGAAGAAACCAACCTCGTCTTGAATTGGGAGAAGTGCCACTTTATGGTTAATGAAGGTATCGTCTTAGGACACAAAATCTCTGAAAGAGGCATTGAAGTTGATAAGGCTAAGGTTGATGCAATTGAGAAAATGCCTTGCCCCACAGATATCAGAGGTATAAGAAGTTTCCTAGGTCATGCTAGTTTCTATAGAAGGTTCATTAAAGACTTCTCTAAGATTTATAGGCCTCTTGCCAACCTCTTGCAGAAGGATGTTCCTTTTGTTTTTGATGATGATTGTGAGGACGCCTTCGAAATACTTAAGAAGGCTTTGATAACTGCACCTATTGTTCAACCACCTGACTGGAACTTGCCCTTTGAAATCATGTGCGACGCTAGTGATTATGCTGTTGGTGCTGTTCTAGGACAAAGAGTTGACAAGAAGTTGAATGTCATTCACTATGCTAGTAAAACTCTAGACAGTGCCCAAAGAAACTATGCCACTATGGAGAAGGAATTTTTAGCAGTCGTGTTTGCATGTGAAAAGTTTAGATCTTACATAGTTGACTCCAAAGTCCCTATTCACTCTGATCATGCTTCTATTAAGTACCTCATGGAGAAGAAGGACGCTAAGCCTAGGCTGATGAGATGGGTTCTCCTGCTACAGGAATTTGATTTGCACATCGTTGACCGAAAGGGTGCTGATAACCTTGTAGCAGATAACTTGTGTAGGCTAGAGAATATCCTCGATGACCCACTACCTATTGATGACAGCTTTCCTGATGAGCAATTAAATGTCATCCGGACTTCACATAGTGCACCGTGGTATGCCGATTATGCAAACGATATCGTAGCCAAATACATACCACCTAGTTTCACCTATCAGCAAAAGAAGAAATTCTTCTTTGATTTGAGACACTACTTTTGGGATGATCCTCACCTTTATAAGGAAGGAGTAGATGGTGTTATTAGACGTTGTGTGCCTGAACATGAACAGGGACAGATCTTGCAGAAGTGTCATTCCGAAGCCTACGGAGGACACCATGCTGGAGATAGAACTGCCCATAAGGTATTGCAATCAGGTTTCTATTGGCCCACTCTCTTCAAGGATGCTCGTAAGTTTGTCTTGTCTTGTGACGAATGCCAAAGAATAGGGAACATTAGTAAGCGTCAGGAGATGCCTATGAACTATTCACTTGGCATTGAACCATTTGATGTCTAGGGCTTTGATTATATGGGATCCTTCCCGAGTTCCAATGGGTACACTCACATCTTAGTTGCTGTGGATTACGTCACTAAGTGGGTAGAAGCTATCCCAACTAAAAATGCTGATCACCACACCTCTATTAAGATGCTTAAAGAAGTCATATTCCCAAGAGTTGGAGTCCCTAGATATTTGATAACTGATGGCGGTTCACACTTCATTCATGGTGTTTTCCGCAAGATGCTAGCTAAGTATGATGTCAACCATAGAGTTGCCTCTCCTTATCATCCTCGGTCTAGTGGTCAAGTGGAGTTGAGTAATAGGGAGATCAAGTTGATCCTACAAAAGACCATCAATAGATCTCGAAAGAACTGGTCTAGCAAACTTGACGATGCATTATGGGCTTATAGGACTGCTTATAAGAATCCCATGGGCATGTCACCGTATAAAATGGTTTACGGTAAAGCCTGTCATTTACCTCTTGAGCTGGAACACAAAGCTTTGGGCAATCAAAGAGCTTAGCTTTGATTTCAAACTTGCCGGTGAGAAGCGGTTGTTTGATATCAGCTCGTTAGATGAATGGAGAGCCCAGGCATATGAGAATGCCAGTATGTTCAAGGAAAAGGTTAAGAGATGGCACGACAAACGAATACAGAAACGAGAGTTCAATGTAGGTGATTATGTCTTGCTATACAATTGTCGTTTGAGATTCTTTGCAGGCAAGCTTCTCTCTAAATGGGAAGGTCCCTATGTTATCGAGGAAGTATATCGTTCCGGTGCCATCAAAATCAATAACACGGAAGGAAATTTTCCTAGAGTGGTAAATGGGCAAAGAATCAAGCATTACATCTGTGGTACTCCCATAAATGTTGAGACCAATATCATCAATGTCATAATGCCACAGAAGTACATAAGGGATGTTTATCAGCCTGTTTCAGACCTTGAAAGCGAAGATGTATCTGTTTCGGTAAGAAATTGGACTCCGATGCTTTTCCAATAGGAATTTTCTTCTGTTTTAGAATTTTTGGAAAATTAGAAAAATAAAAAGCAGTCCGGAGAGCGAACGAGGTGGCCACAAGCCCTGCCACCGCCCCCTATCCCCCTGGTGGTGGAGGGCAAGCTTGTGGGCACCTCATGTGCCTCCCGGACTCCGTTTTCTTGCGGAGGACTCCTTCTGTCCCAGAAAAAATCAATATATAGTCGCCCGAAGGTTTTGATCTCTGTATGGCATAGTTTTCCTCTGTTTTCATTTCGAGCCTGTTTCTGTGACAGATCTAGATCATCATGACTTCCCCAAACGCTCCTAAGGACAAGATCTTCGAGAAGGTCATCAATCCCTACCTCACGGAAGTGCTGAAACACCCTCAATCTATCAAGATGAGCGAGGGGATGTTGCACATCCGTGATGTTGAGGGGCCTAAGAAGACCGGAAACATGGAGACGAAGCTCGAAGCAATGGAGCAACAAGTTTTCAAGTGCCAAGGGATGGTGGAGCATGGACTCAACGCCAACCACACAATGATCACGGAGTTCACTAGCCATCACAAGATGGATGCCATTGATAATGGGAAACACCTCTCGAGGCTCTATGACAGGGTTGATCAACTTCACGGCCAGATCTATGACCCGCAGAACCAAAACTGTGAGTATGAGTACAGATTTAAATCAATAAGGTTGGCTGCAGATTTGAGGATTCCGGCGACTCGTTCATCCTGCCATGACGGAGCACCTATGCCTTGGAAGACGGAGGATCAGACTACTCCAACAACTCCGCCACCATCACCGCCGAAGGAAGGCAACTAAGCATTGGTATGGGCAATCCCCTTGGCTTCTGCCAAGCTTGGGGGAGTTGCCGTGGTATCGTATCACCTTTATATCTTTTGCTTTTACCTTTGTTTTAGTTCTTTCCTTTTCAGTTTTTATTTCTTCTCTTAGAGGAATAACACTTTAGTGTTTAGTTTGAGTCTTTTGCTTTTGTCTCTCTCCCGATGTATTCGAGCTTACGAGCTATATAATAAAGAGTATCTTAGTCAAGGGCTTTGATTTGTGCCATGATCAAAAGTATGAAAAGAACGATAGCATGAAAGATCATGAGATGATCTTATGGAAAGTGATAACTTCACATATGACACATATGATGATTGAAACTTGTTGAGAATAAATCAACATAGACCTCAGTAATTGTTGCAATTAATAAGAAGTAATAAAGAAAGAGAGGTTCACATATAAATATATCATCTTAGGCAATTTTTACAATTGTGAGCACTCACCAAACTATTACATGCCTAGGAGTAGATGTTGGACAAGGAAGACAACATAATGAATTGTGTTTGCTTGGTTCCAAACAATGTTATATGATTAGAGATCCCTTAGCATGTGACGATTGCTTCCACCTCATATTAGCCAAAACTCCTGGGCCAAGTGGAGATACTACTTGTGCATCCATAAACCTCCAACCAGTTTTGCCATGAGAGTCCACCATACCTACCTATGGATTGAATAAGATACTTCAAGTAAGTTGTCATCGGTGCACGCAATAAAACTTGCTCTCTAATATGTATGATCTATTAGTGTGTGGAAAATAAACTTTGTACAAACATGTGATGAGGAACACATAAAAGCGAAAGACTACATAATAAATTCTTTATCACAGGAGGCAATATAAAGTGACGTTCCTCCGCACTAAGTGGACACGCATTCAAACCTCAAAAGCGCATGACAACCTCTGCTTCCCTCTACGAAGGGCCTATCTTGTAACTTTACTTTTTGCCCTTGTAAGAGTCATGGTGATTATCACCAATTCCCTATTTTTGCCTTTGTCTTGGCTACCGTCACATGTTTGGGAAAGATCTATATTCATATATCAACTTGGAATTGAGTACTTATGCTTTATTGTTGTTGACTTTACCTTTGAGGTAAATGGTTGGGAGGCAAAACTATAAGCCCCAATCTTCCTTTGTGTCCAGCTGAAACTTTGACACCATGAGTACCACGTGAGTTGTAACAATTGTGGAAAACAAAAGAGATGATTGAGTATGTGGGTTTGCCTTACAAGCTCTTATTTGACTCTCTCTGATGTTGTGATAAATTGCAATTGCTTCAATGACTATAGACTATTGTTGGTTACTTCTCGGTAAGGTTTTTGCTTCATGCTTTGCTTTGTGAAGGAATTGTTACTTTCCCTTAAGAATCTTTATGATGTATTGATGTCCTATGTGTGATCATGATGCCCTCATGTCCGTATTATGTTTTATCGACACCTTCGTCCCTCAACATGTGGACATGTTTATGGAACTTGGTTTTCGCTTCAGGACAAGCGAGGTCTAAGCTTGGGGAGTTGATACGTCCATTTTGCATCATGATTTCATGTTGATATTTATTGCTTTTTGGGCTGTTATATTACTTGTGGTACCATATTTATGCCTTTTCTGTCTTATTTTGCAAGGTTTATTTGAAGAGGGAGAATTCAGGCAGCTGCAATTCTGGACTGGAAAAGGAGCAATTTTAGTCCACTATTCTGCACATCTCCAAATGCCCTGAAAAGTTACGTGGCCTTTTTTGGGATTATATAAAAAATACTGGGCGAAAGAACTACCGGAGAGGGGCTGCCAGGGCGCCACAAGCCCTGACACCGCCACCCCCTGGTGGCGGAGTGGGGGCCTGTGGGCTCCCTGACGGCCCACTAGCCCCCCTATTTTGCTATATGAAGCGTCTTGGTCCAGAAAAAATCATACGGGACCTTTTTCGTGGTTTCGCCGCCGCCACGAGGCGATACTTGAGCAGATCCAATCTAGAGCTCCGTCAGGACGATTCTGCCGGGGAAACTTCTCTCCCGGAGGGGGAAATCGTCACTATCGTCATCACTAACACTCCTCTCGTCAGAGGGGAGGCATCTTCATCAACATCTTCATCAGCACCATCTCTTCTCCAATCCCTAGTTCATCTCTTGTAACCAATCTTCGTCTCGCAACTCCGATTGGTACTTGTAAGGTTGCTAGTAGTGTTGATTACTCTTTGTAGTTGATGCTAGTTGGATTACTTGGTGGAAGAGTTTATGTTCAGATCCTTGATGCTGTTCATTACACCTCTGATCATGATTACGATTATGCTTTGTGAGTAGTTACTTTTGTTCCTGAGGACATGGGATAAGTCATGTTAATAATAGTCATGTTAATTTGATATTCGTTCGGTATTTTGATATGATGTATGTTGTCTTTTCCTCTAGTGGTGTTATGTGAACGTTGACTACATAACACTTCACCATATTTGAGCCTAGAGGAAGGTATTGGGAAGTAGTAAGTAGATGATGGGTTGCTGGAGTGACAGAATCTTAAACCCCAGTCTATGCGTCGCTTCGTGAGGGGCTGATTTGGATCCACTAGTTTAATGCTATGGTTAGACTTTGTCTTAATTCTTCTTTTGTAGTTGCGAATGCTTGCGAGAGAGGTTAATCATAAGTGGGATGCTTGTCCAAGTAAGGGCAGTACCCAAGCGCCGGTCCACCCACATATCCAACTATCAAAGTAACGAACGCGAATCATATGAACATGATGAAGCTAGCATGATAGAAATTCCCGTGTGTCCTCGGGAGCGTTTTTCCTCCTATAAGACTTTGTTCAGGCTTGTCCCTTGCTACAAAAGGGATTGGGCCACTTGCTGCACCATTGCTACTACTTGTTACTTTTTACTTTTCTCTTGCTACATTTGACCTCACTACACAATCACTTGTTACCGCTACTTTCAGTGCTTGCAGTTATTACCTTGCTGAAATCCGTTTATCAGAGCCTTCTGCTCCTCGTTGGGTTCGACACTCTTACTTATTGAAAGGACTATGATTGATCCCCTATACTTGTGGGTCATCAAGGTCTCATACCTCTCGGTCCGGGCGTTCTTCTGAAAGATTAACTTCAACTCCTGGAACATCTCATATGCTCCATGACGCTCAAAGCAACGTTCAAGTCCCGGTTCCAAGCCATATAAAACTGCACATTGAACTACTGAGTAGTCCTCGTTACGTGATTGCCAAGCGTTCAAAACATCTTGGTCAGATGTAGCGGGTGGTTCATCTCCTAGCGCAGCATCAAGGACATAATTCCTTTTCCCAACTGGTAGGATGAGCCTAAGATTACGTGGCCAGTCTACAAAGTTGCTTCCATCATCTTTCAACTTATCTTTCTCTAGAAACATATTGAAATTCAGGGTTGCTACTGCGTGAGCCATTGATCTACAACATAAAATATTGCAAAGTGGACTTAGACTATGTTTAAGATAATTAGAGTTTAACTAATCAAATTACCAATAAACTCCCACTCAAAAAGTACATCCCTCTAGTCATTTGAGTGGTGCATGATCCAAATTCACTAACTCAAGTTCGATCATCACGTGAGTTGAGTATAGTTTCAGTGGTAAGCATCTGTATGCTAATCATACCAACTATACAATTCATGCTCGACCTTTCGGTCTCTTTTGTTCTGAGGACATGTCTGCACATGCTAGGCTCGTCAAGTTAAACCCGAGTGTTCCGCGTGTGCAACTATTTTGCACCCATTGTATGTGAACGTTGAGTCTATCACACCCGATCATCACGTGGTGTCTCAAAACGATGAACTGTAGCAATGGTGCACAGTCGGGGAGAACACAATTTCATCTTGAAATTTTAGTGAGGGATCACCTTATAATGCTACCGTCATTCTAAGCAAAATAAGGTGCACAAAAGGATTAACATCACATGCAATTCATAAGTGACATGATATGGCCATGATCTTGTGATTCTTGATCTCCATCACCAAAGCACCGGCATGTTCTTCTTGTCACCGGCGCCACACCATGATCTCCATCATCATGCCGCCATCAAGGTTGTTGTGCTATTTATGCTATTACTACTAAAGCTACAACCTAGCGATATAGTAAACGCATCTGTAAACACAAACGTTAGTTTAAAGACAACCCTATGGCTCATGTCGGTTGCCGTACCATCGATGTGCAAGTCGATATTAACTATTACAACATGATCATCTCATACATCCAATATATCACATCATGTCTTTGGCCACATCATCTCACAAGCATACCCTGCAAAAACAAGTTAGACGTCCTCTAATTTGTTGTTGCATGTTTTACGTGGCTGCTATGGGTATCTAGTATGATCACATCTTACTTACGCAAAAACCACAACGGAGATGAGCAAATTGCTATTTAACCTCTCTCCAAGGACCGCCTCGGTCAAATCCAATTCAACTAAAGTTGAAGAAACCGACACCCACCAGTCATCTTTATGCAACGAGTTGCATGTTGGTTGATGAAACCAGTCTCTCGTAAGCGTACGAGTAATGTCGGTCCAGGCTGCTTCAATCCAACAATACCGCCGAATTGAGAAAAGACTATGGAGAGCAGGAAATCGAACATCAACGCCCACAAAATCTTTTGTGTTCTACTCGAGATAACATCTACGCATGAACCTAGCTCATGATTCCACTGTTGGGGACCGTAGCATGGGAAACAAAAAATTCCTACGCACACGAAGGCCTATCATGGTGATGTTCATCTACGAGAGGAGATTAGATCCACATACCCTTGTAGATCGCTAAGGAGGAAGCGTTAAGAAACACGGTCGATGTAGTGGTACAGCTTCGTGATTCAAATCACCGTCGTCCCATGATCCGTTCCGATCTAGCGCCGAACGGACGACACCTCTGTGTTCAGCACACGTAAAATTCCATGACGATCTTGGACTTCTTGATCCAGCAAGAGAGACGGAGAAGTAGATGAGTTCTCCGGCAGCGTGACAGCGCTCCGGTGGTGGTGATGATCTACTCCTGCAGGGCTCCGCCCGAGCTCCGCAGAAATCCGATCTAGTGGTAGAACTACGTGGTGTAGGTTTGAGTTGCACGTGGGAAAAGTTTTGTCTCAAAAACCCTAAAACCACCAGTATATATAGGAGGAGGGGTGGGGCTAGCCTTGGGGCTCAAGGGAGCCCCAAGGGCGCCGACCGAAGGGAGAGGTGGACTTCCAGCCCAATTCGGTTTGGGGGAAGGAGTTCATTCCTTCCTTCCCACATCCCTCTTTCCTTATTTTTCTTTCCTTTCGTATTTTTCTCTTGTGGTGCCATAGCCCTCTTGGGCTTGCCTTACCAGCCCACTAAGGGCTGGTTAACCACCCTAGGGTCACTGGGCTCACTCCCGGGTGGGTGGGCCCCTCCCGGTGAATACCCGGAACCCATTCCTCACTCCTGGTACACTGTCGGTGATGCCAAAAACTTTCCGGTGACCAAATGAAACCATCCTATATATCAATATTCATTTCTGGACCATTCTGTAAACCCTCGTGACGTCCGTGATCTCATCCGAGACTCCGAACAACCTCTTGTCACCAATGCATATAACTCAACTATACTAAAACATCATCGAACCTTAAGTGTGCAGACCCTACGGGTTTGAGAACTATGTAGACATGACCCAAGACACTCCTCGGTCAATATCCAATAGTGGGACCTCGATGTCCATATTGGATCCTACATATTGTACGAAGATCTTATCGGTTGAACCTGTGTGCCAAGGATTCATATAATGCCGTATTTCATTCCCTTTGTCCTTCGGTATGTTACTTGCCCGAGATTTGATCGTCGGTATCCATATACCTATTTTAATCCCGTTACCAACAAGTGTCTTTACTTGTTCCATAATACAAGATACCGTGACTTAGACTTGAGTCACATTGCTTGCAAGGCTTGTATGTGATGTTGTATTACCGAGTGGGCCCCGAGATACCTCTCCGTCCCATGGAGTGACAAATCCCAGTCTTGATCCATGCTAACTCAACAGAACCTTCGGAGATACCTGTAGAGTACCTTTATAGTCACCCAGTTACGTTGTGATGTTTGATACACACAAGGTATTCCTCCGATGTCAGTGAGTTACATGATCTCATGGTCATAGGAATGAATACTTGACACGCTAAAAACAATAGCAACAAAATGACATGATCACATGCTACATTTATAGTTTGGGTCTAGTCCATCACAAGATTCTCCTAATGATGTGATCCGGTTATCAAGTGACAGCACTTGCATATGGTCAGAAAACCATAACCATCCTTGATCAACTGGCTAGCCAACTAGAGGCTTGCTAGGGACATTGTTTTGTCTATATATCCACAGATGTATCTATGCTTTCATTCAATACAATTATATCATGGATAATAAATGATTATCTTGAAACTGGAAATATAATAATAACTATTTTATTATTGCCTCTAGGGCATATTTCCAACGTAGAGTTAATCAAAGATTACAACCTCAGCATTCAATACCACCCCGGTAAGGCCAATGTAGTGGTTGATCCCTTGAGCAGGAAGGCCAGCACCTTGAATGTTATGCTCAAGGAAAGGCTACCCGCCTTATATGAAGACATGGAAAGCTTCGGGTTGGAGCTAGTTGAACTAGGATTCCTGGCTAACCTCGAAGTCAAACCAACGCTGGCAGACGATATCAAGGAGGCCGAGAAGGGGCACAAGAGCATTGAAGGCAAGGCTCCAGAATTCTCGGTGGATGAGCAAGGAGTAGTGTGGTTTGGGAAATGTTTATGCGTACCCAACAAGGCAGAACTCAAGGACTTGATCCTACATGAGGCCCGTGACACACCATATTCTATTCACCCCGGAGGTACCAAGATGTATCAAGACCTCCAGAAAAATTCTGGTGGCATGGAATGAAGAAGGAAATAGCGTCTTATGTTGCCAAGAGCGACGTGTGCCAACGAGTCAAGGCTGAACATCAGCGACCTACTGGACTGCTACAACCTCTCCAAGTGCCTGAATGGAAGTGGGACAAAGTCAGCATGGACTTCATCACAGGGTTGCCCAGATCAAGCAAAGGGCATAACTCCATATGGGTCATTATCGACCATCTGACCAAGGTGGCCCATTTCATTGCAGTCAACACCACTTATGATGGAAGCTAGTTGGCTAGTCTACATATCCATCATATAGTGAGTCTCCACGGAGTTCCCAAGGAAATTGTATCTGACCGAGGCACGCAGTTCACCTCAAGATTCTGGAAGAAGTTCCAAGAAGCCCTCGGAACCAAGCTCTCTTTCAACACCGCTTTCCACCCTCAAACGGGCGGACAGAAGGAGAGAGTAAACCAGATACTCGAGGATATCCTCCGCGTTTGTGTCTTGGATCATGCTGCCAAATGGGAAGACCTTCTGTCGTTCACTGAATTCTCATACAACAACAACTACCAGTCCAGTCTCCAGATGGACCCATTCGAAGTGTTGTACGGACGAAAATGCCGCACCCTACTCAACTGGTCAAAAACCGGCGAAGGGTTGATTTTCGGACCAGAAGTTCTACAAGAGGCAGAAAATAAGGTGCAGCTTGTCCGAGAAAATTTGAAGCATCCAAGTCGTGACAGAAGAGCTATGCAGATTCTCAATGCAGAGAAGTGGAGTTCATTCCCGGAGACTAGGTGTACCTCCGTGTCACGCCCCTCAAGGTAACCAAGCGTTTCCACGTCAAGGGAAACTTGCTCCAAGGTTCATTGGTCCTTTTAAGATCACGACAAGGCGTGGAGATGTTGCTTACCAGCTGGAGCTACCTCCGGAACTCTCGGGTGTGCACAACGTTTTCCATGTGTCAGAACTTCGGAAGTGTCTTCAAGCGCCGAACCGTCCAGATCTTTATAAGGACATTGACCATCAGGCCATCGACCTTCAGCCAGATCTCACTTATCGTGAGAGGATGATACGTCTCCATCGTATCTACTTTTCCAAACTCTTTTGCCCTTGTTTTGGACTCTAATTTGCATGATTTGAATGGAGCTAACCCGGACTGATGCTGTTTTCAGCAGAATTGCCATGGTGTTGTTTTTGTGCAAAAATGAAAGTTCTCGGAACGTCGTGAAAATTTACGGAGAATTTTTCTGGAAAATATGAAAAATACCTGCGCAAAGATCCACCGGAGGGCATAGGCCAGTGGGCCACAAGCCCTCTTGCCGCGGCCACCCCCCTGGCCGCGGCAACAGGGCTTGTGGGGCCCACGTGGCTCTGCCACCCCCGAACTCAGCTCTATAAATTCACTTTCGCCCAGAAAAAAATTAGAAGAGAAGATTTCGTCGTGTTTGCGATACGGAGGCGCCGCCACATCCTGTTCTTCATCTGGAGGACAGATCTGGAGTCCGTTTTGGGCTCCGAAGAGGAGAAATCGTCGCCATCGTCATCATCAACCTTCTTCCCTCTCCAATTCCATGAAGCTCTTCATCGTTCGTGAGTAATCTATTTGTAGGATCGCTAGGCGGTGATGAGTAGGATGAGATCTATCATGTAATCGAGTTAGTTTTGACGGGGATTGATCCCTAGTATCCACTATGTTCTGAGATTGATGTTGCTACTACTTTGCCATGCTTCATGCTTGTCACTAGGGCCCGAGTGCCATGATTTCTGATCTGAAATTAATATGTTGTCACCAATATATGCGTGTTTTAGATCCGATCTTGCAAGTTGTAGTTACCTACTATGTGTTATGACCCGGCAACCTCGTAGTGACAATAACCGAAACAACTCCCGGTGATGACCATAGTTTGAGGACTTCATGTGTTCACCAAGTGCTAATGTGTTGTTCCGGTTCTTTATTAAAAGGAGAACCTTAATATCCCGTAGTATCCTTTTGGACCCCACTGCCACGGGAGGGATGGACAATAAATGTCATGCAAGCTCTTTTCCCTAAGCACGTATGACTACACACGGAATGCATGCCTACATCACATTGACGAACGGGAGCTAGCCACATATCTCTCCGTGTTATAACTGTTGCATCATGAATATCATCCAAACGAATCACCGACCCATTGCCTACGAGTTTGTCCCGCTGCTGCTGTTACTTGTTTTGCTCTGCTGCTGTTACTACTGTCGGTTGCTACTGTTGCTACTTGCTACTGTTGTCACTACTGCTATTCCTTGCCACTGCTGCTACTCGTTACACTGCTACTACCTGCTACAATACTCGTTCGCTCGGCGTCGACGGGAGAAGACTATTTCCGTCTACGGGCAACTTCTGGCGCCATTGATACAACAGTTAGGAATAGTCTGTCGTCAACACATCGTTTCTGGCACCGTTGTTATCATACTACTTTGCTGCTGATACTTTGCTTGCAGATACTAATCTTTTAGGTGTGGTTGAATCTGATACATTCAGCTACTAATACTCGAGAGTATCCTCTCACCTCCTGCCTCGCGAATCAACAAATTTGGGTCGAATACTCTACCCTCGAAAACTGCCGCGAACCCACGCGCTGGTGGGCCATTGCAAGACAATTGCTAATTGTTGAGAAACTCGGAGCAGTCCTGGCTCTGTTGTCGCGAAGGCATCTAGCCAGGGACTCGTCAACAACATTCTTCAAGTGTCGTTGCTGGGGACTGCCGTTAGCAGCATTTTTCTGGCGCCGTTGCCGGGGAGGTATTGCTATATTCTCTAAGTCAGTTGGGATTTATATCTGCTGATCACTATGAAGAATCTGAAAGATCCAAAAACTAAAGTCTAGCCCTTAACTACGAGGGGAGGTAAGGAACTGCCATCTAGCTCTGCACTTGATTCACCTCCAGTTATGAGTAAGTTTGCGACATCACCTCCTGCTAGAAATCTTGATATGTCGCCTGATACTGCTAGAGATGCTATGCCTGATACTGCTAGAGATGTTATGCGTGATACTGCTAGAGATGCTATGCCTACTGCTAGAGATGCTATGCCTGATACTGTTTTGCCTGCTGATGCTAGAGATGTTATTTTGCCTGATGATGCTATGCTTGGTACTGCTAGAGATGCTATTTTGCCTGATGATGCTATGCTTGATACTGCTAGAGATACTACTTTGCCTAATGTGCCACTAGGGGTATTCCTTGATGCTCATATTGCTAGAGTTACTGCCAATGCTCGTGATGCTTCTGAAACTGCCGATACTATTGAGATAGGACCTGCTTTTGCTCCTGCTAGATCTAGCTCTCCTAGATATGAATTGCCTGATATACCTGAGGGTTACGTTATGGAGGGAGAGATAGCTGAGGATTTTCTTGCGTGTAAGGATGCCTATGACACTGAGAAATTACTTCTCAAGTGGAAGGAAAAGTCTCTGAAAGCTAGGATGAAGTATGACACGAAGTTCGCCACTTCACCTATCTTTATCACCGATAAGGATTATGAATTCTCTGTCGACCCTGAGATAATCTCTCTAATCGAATCTGATCCTTTCCACGGTTATGAGTCTAAGATGGTCGTAGCCCATCTTACCAAACTACACAATATAGCCACCCTTTTCACTAGTGAGGAGAAGATCCGCCACTACTATATCCTTAGGTTGTTTCCTTTCTCTCTAAAGGATTACGCTAAAGCCTGGTTAGCCTCTCTTGCTCCTGGATGTGTGAGTAGTCCCCAGGATATGGTCTATTACTTCTGTGAGAAATGTTTCCCTGCCCATAAGAAGCAAGCTGCCTTGCAGGAAATATACAACTTCACTCAACTCAAAGAAGAGAGTCTCCCACAAGCTTGGGGGAGGCTCGTCCAGCTACAGAATGCTTTGCCTGATCACCCTCTTAAGAAGAATGAGATACTTGATATCTTCTATAACAGACTTACCGATGCCTCTAAGAACCACCTAGTTAGTTGTGCCGGTTGTGTTTTTAGGGAACGAACTGTAGAACAAGCTGAGATCCTACTGAATAACATCTTGATTAACGATGATGCTTGGACTATTCCCGAACCACCTCCTAAGCCAACTCCGAAGAAAAGAGGTATTCTATTTCTGAGTCCCGAAGATATGAAAGAAGCCAAGAAATCTATGCAAGAGAAAGGCATTAGATCTGAAGATGTCAAAAATCTACCACCTATCGAAGAGATCCATGGTCTCGATAACCCGATACAGGTAGTGGAAGTAAATTCTCTGTGTAGGTTTGAGAGAGTGATATTCCTTTTGATAAACCTGCTAGCCTATGCTTTGGTGAATTTGACAACTTTGTTGCCAAACAACAGAGTTAACTGATTATGTTATCAGACATTTGGAACAAAGTACTCGTATGCTTAGTCATTTAAGTGCTTGTGTAGACAGAAATGTCAATGATCTGAAGCTTCTGAGTAAACATGCCTCTATGATTACTACTCAGGTAGAACAAGTACTTAAACCTCAGAATGACCCGCTCAATGAATTAAATGACAACTCTGTCAGAGTCATTACTAGAGGAGGCAAAATGACTCAGGAACCTTTGTATCCTGAAGGTCATCCGAAGAGAATCTATCAAGATTCTCAAGGAATTAATGCTGATGCACCCAATCATCCTAAGGAGAAGAAGAAGGATGATAGAAACCTGCATGTTAGTTCACCAAATACTGTCACACCAGAAGAACCAAATGATATTTCTGCGTCTGATGCAGAAACACAATCTGGTGATGAACATGAACCTGGTGACAATATGGACAACGATGTTCATAATGATGCTCAACCTAGCAATGATAAGGATGTGGAGATTGAACCTATGGTTAATCCTGATAACCCACAACCAAAGAGATACGATAAGAATGACTTCACTGCTAGGAAGCATGGTAAAGAAAGGGAGCCATGGGTTCGGAGACCTATGCCCTTTCCTCCTAAGCCATCCAAGAAAAAGGATGATGAGGATTTTGAGCGCTTTATTGAAATGATAAGACCCATCTTTCTGTAGATGCGGTTAGTTGATATGCTCAAAATGTCTCCGTATGCCAAGTACATGAAAGATATAGTGACCAATAAACGGAAGATACCAGATCTTGAGATCTCCACCATGCTTGCCAATTACACTTTCAAAGGTGTAACTCCTAAGAAATTTATTGATCCCAGAGTGCCCACTATACCTTGCTCCATTAAAGGAAACTACGTAAGAACTGCCTTATGTGACCTTGGAGCCGGAGTTAGTGTTATGCCTCTTTCTATTTATCGTAGACTTGAACTGGATAAGTTGACACCCACTGAAATTTCTCTGCAAATGGCTGACAAATCAACTGCTTTCCCTGTCGGCATTTGCGAGGATGTGCCTTTTGTGGTTGCTAACACCACTATCTTAACAGACTTTGTTATCTTGGATATTCCCGAGGATGATGCCATGGCTGTCATCCTCGAAAGACCCTTTTTAAACCATGCAGGGGCTGTTATAGATTGCAACAAAGGCAATGTCACTTTCCATGTCAACGGTAATGAGCACACCATGCACTTTCCGAAGAAACGATATCAAGTGCATTGCATCAATGCTATCGAAAAAACTTCATCGATTCTTATTGGGAGCTTTGAATGCCCTATTCCTCGTGTCAAGATGAAGTATGATTTGCTTGTTGGGGAGATTCACATCCCCAGTGAGGTAACTTAGTGGCTATTCGAAAATTCTCCGTTCTCTCTTGCGATTCGAGAAAGTTTTGTCATAAGGATTTGATCAACCCCATTGACTGATTTCTTTCGATGACCATGAAATGGATGAATCAAAGAGTCACATACCTCTGTTTTAAGCTTTCACTTTCTGTTGCTTAGAAGAAAAATGATAGGTTTAGTTTAGTTTTTCCTGTTTTCTGTTTTAGCGTCCCGGAGAAAAATACCCCGAAAATAAAAGTTCTCCAATGGTCCTGAAAATCTAGTATGATTTATTCTGGAATATCTGAAAAATACTGGGACTGAGAGCTGGCCTGGGGGCCACCCCAGTGGGCCACAAGCCCTATCACCGCGGCCACCCCCCGGCCGCGGCAAGCAAGCTTGTGGGGCCAATAGGGGCCCCCTCCACTCGTTCCAGCTCCCGTCCTATTCCTCTACCTCCAGAAAAAATTGCTTGGCAGCTCAAACCCGTGTTCTTGTTCATTCGGCTGTGATTTTCGATCTCCTTGCACAAAGCATCAGTCTCCGAACCGTTTTGGGGAAATTGCTCCTTGGTAAGTGACTCCTCCATTGGTCCAATTAGTTTTTGCTCTAGTGCTTTATCCTTCGCGTATTCTTGCTACCTTGGTGACCCTGTTCTTGAGCTTGAAATGTTGATTTTAGCTGGTCCCAAGTAGTTTTAGCGCGTGATACGGTCTCTCGGCACTAGTAGGAGTAGTTGCTACGAGTTGAGTTAATCTTTATTCACTTTTCTTTCGAAGTCTCTAAAAGTTTCAGAATATTTCAGAGCTTGAAAAAGAAAAAGATGAGGAGGTTCTTGAGAGGATATTTGATCTGCAATCTCTGGCGTTAGCTACACAAATGCTTATGACAACAAACCTTCTCCTGCAACGGCACCAGAAGAATGCTGATAGCACTCCCCTGTAATGAAACTAGAAGAATGTTGTTGACGGCCCACCAGCGCGTGGGTTCGCAGCAGTTTTCGAGGGTAGAGTATTTGACCCAATTTGTTGGTTTACCAGTGAGGAGGTGAGAGTATACTCTCAAGTATTAGCAGCTGAATTTGTCAGATTCAACCACACCTAAAAGATTAGTATCTGCAAGCACAGTAGTAACAACAAAGTAGCGAGTAACGGTAGTGTAACGAGCAATAGCAGCGACAAGGAACAACAGTAGTGACAGCAGTAGCAAGTAGCAACAGTAGCAAGCGACAGCAGAGCAAGACAAGTAACAGTAGTAGCAACAGTAGTAGCAGCAGTAGCAGAGCAAGACAAGTAACAGCAGTAGGACAAACTCGTAGGCAATGGGTCGGTGATTTGTTTGGATGATATTCATCATGCAACAGCTATAACACAGAGAGATATGTGGCTAGCTCCCATTCTTCAATGTGATGTAGGCATGCATTCCGTGTGTCGTCATGCGTGCTTAGGGAAAAGAACTTGCATGACATCTATTGTCCATCCCTCCCGTGGCAACGGGGTCCAAAAGGAAACTACGGGATATTAAGGTTCTCCTTTTAATAAAGAACCGGACCAACGCATTAGCACTTGGTGAACACATGAACTCCTCAAACTATGGTCATCACCGGGAGTGGTTCCGGTTATTGTCACTCCAGGGTTCCCGGATCATAACACATATTAGGTAACTACAACTTGCAAGATCGGATCTAAAACACACATATATTGGTGACAACATAATAATTTCAGATCTGAAATCATGGCACTCGGGCCCTAGTGACAAGCATTAAGCATGGCAAAGTAGTAGCAACATCAATCTCAGAACATAGTGGATACTAGGGATCAATCCCCATCAAAACTAACTCGATTACATGATAGATCTCATCCTACTCATCACCGCCCAGCGATCTTATGAATAGATTACTCACGAACGACGAAGAGCTTCATGGAATTGGAGAGGGAAGAAGGTTGATGATGACGATGGCGACGATTTCCCCTCTCCGGAGCCCAAGACGGACTCCAGATCTGCCCTCCGGATGAAGAACAGGTGGTGGTGGCGCCTCCATATCGAAAACGCGATGAAAACTTCTCTTTTTTTTCTGGGACGAAAGGCAACTTATAGAGCTGGAGTTGGGGGCGGCAGGGCCGTGTGGGCCCCACAAGCCTGCCTACTGCCATCAGGGGGTGGTGGCGGAGCAGGGTCTTGTGGCCCACTGGCCCACCCCCTGAGGTGGAGCTTGGCGCAGATATTTTTGATATTTTCCAAAGCTGCTCCCCGTAAATTTTCAGGACGTTTGGAGAACTTTGATTTCTGCCCAAAAATAACACCAAGGCAATTCTGCTGAAAACAACGTCAGTCCAGGTTAGTTCCATTCAAATCATGCAAATTAGAGTCCAAAACAAGGGCAAAAGAGTTTGGAAAAGTAGATACGATGCAGACGTATCAACTCCCCCAAGGTTGAAACCTTGCTTGTCCTCAAGCAACTCAGTTGACAAACTGAGAGAGAAAGAAAAACTTTAAGAAACTCTGTTTGATCTTGTTGTTGCAACTATGTCTAACTCATAACCAGAATTTCAGCAAGATCACAAGTTAACCACATAAGAAAATGACACAAAGGTCTCACAGAAAACAAATATCAATGGCATAATCAGCTAACGAGCAAATAATAATGAGTTTCAAATACCAACACTTCAATCAAAACAAGCATGAAGCAATATGAATAGGTGGTATCTCGCTAGCACTTTCAAAGATCAAGGGCTCACTAAACATTGTAATTCATAGCAACAAAGATCCTGTCATAGTCATACTCAATATCAATCAAAAGCAAAGCATAAAAATGATAGAGGTGCTCTCTAATTGGTGCTTATATAAGAGGAGGATGACTCAACAGGAAAATAAATAGACAGGCCCTTCGCAGAGGGAAGCATTGATTTGCAGAGGTGCCAGAGCTCAAGCTTTGAAAACAGAGATAATAGTTTTGGGTGGCATGCTTTCATTGTGAACGCAATGACCAAGAGTTCTCAATATCTTCCATGCTACTCATGCTATAGGCAGTTCCCAAACAGAAAAGTAAAGTTTTAACTCCCCCACCACCAATCAATCACACTCCACGGCTAGCCGAATCCTTGGGTACCGTCCATACCAACATCAATCCGGGGGGAGTCTTGTTTTACAGTGATGTTTTCGATTTAAGCATGGAACTGGGCATCCCAAATACCGGCCCCTTTCTCATGAATGACTGTGAATAAACACATGTCGAGGATAACACTCCTAGCATGGAAGATACCAATAGCCCTCTGTCACCACATGAGCGGTTCGGGCATGCAAAACAGATTTATTTCTTGAAGGTTTAGAGAGTGGCACATGCAAATTCACTTGGAACGGCAGGTAGATACCGCAAATAGGTAGGTATGGTGGACTCTCATGGAAAAACTTTTGGGTTTATGGAAGTGGATGCACAAGCAGTATTCCCGCTTAGTACAAGTGAAGGCTAGTAGAAGACTGGGAAGCGACCAACTAGAGAGAGACAACAGTCATCAAGATGCAATGAGTTTGACTAACATTGAATGCAAGCATGAACAGGATATAAATCACCATGAACACGAACATCATAGAGGCTATGTTGATTTTGTTTCAACTACATGCATGAACATGCGCCAAGTCAATCTACTTGAAACATTCAAAGGAGAATACCATCCTATCACACTACATCATAGTCATTTCAAAATCTATGTTGGCAATCAAGACAAACCATTATAAGCTCTCAGCTAAATAAGCATGGCATCAGAAACTATGATCTCTAAGTTGTCATTGCAAACATGGTTCTCTCACAACAAAGCTAAATCTGGGTAGACAAGCTAGTCATATTTACAAAAACAAAATAGATAGAGTTCATACCAGCTTTTCAATCTCAGTCACTACATCATATATCATCATTGTTGCCTCTCATTTGCACGATCGACCGATGAAAACGATAATAAGCGCATTGGACTAAGCTGAATCTGCGGGCAAACACAAAGGAGAAGACAAAATAATATGGCTCTTTGAAAGTTAAACAGGTAAGCATGTAAGAACACTAAGCATTGTAACCAATATCTTCTACCTTTACACAAAGAAAAAGAAAACTATTTACACGGGAAAGCTCCCAACAAGCAAAAGAAGAAAGAAAAATCTTTTTGGGTTTTCTCAAAAGGACACAAAACAAGAAAACAAGAAAATAAAAATAAACTAGCATGGATAATACAGTGGCAAAGTGTAAACACCGGCTAACAAAGTGAAAGCATAAGCATGAATGTAAAGTCGGTGAGAACACGTACTCCCCCAAGCTTAGGCTTTTGGCCTAGCTTGGTCTACTCCCATGGATGATCCTACCGAAACCCAAAGTCATAATGGGTGTTATACGGGAGTGTTGCAGCCACTGCCTGAATAGCTGCCTCACGAAGTCGAGCAGTAGTCGCCTCCCTCTCATACTCCTCTGCCTCTCCTTTGGTTATGTAGTATCTTCGTTTTACCTGAAAGTCAAAGAAAGCAGGAGCAGGAAGGGTAATATGGAAAACACGCTGCCGGTTAAATATCAAGCGGTATAGGAGCGATCCATGATCTCTCTCAAGGAACTGGTAGCGTGTTAGAGCGACATGATCAAGGTCGGCTGTACGGAGAGGAGGGTCTTCTAGACGGATGGATACCCCAAGAAAATTTGCTAAGCGTGTAGCATAAACTCCACCAAAGAAATCCCCCTCACTGGCATTTTTTACTCAGCCTCCTTGCTATTATAGCTCCCATATTGAAGCTCCTGTCACCTGTTACTGCGCTCTTAAGGATACTAAGGTCGGAAGCGCATAGGTGACAATGTGCACCCTTGCCGTTAATGCACCTACCTATGAAGAGGGCAAGGTAGCGCAAGGCAGTGGAAATGGATGCTTCCTATGGTTGCTTGCGTGATATCTCTGGTTTCTCCCACAGTTATACTGGAGACGAAGTCTCTGACCGAAGACTTAGGAGGATCATTAACACTAACCCCATCGGGTATCTTGCAAATCCTATTGAAATCCTCCAGATCCACAGTATAAGATTTATCGTACAGGTCAAACAGTATGGATGATTCACGGCCAGCAAAAAATTTAAATCTACGCACGAAAGAGGCAGTGAGCATAGCATACTGTCCACATTTATCTGAGAGGAATTCGTCTAACCCGGCATTGCGGAGAAGTGCATCAAACTCATCCTTGAATCCTGCTTCGACCATGAACTCATCGGAAGGCCATTCACATGGTTGCACCGGTGCGTCCCTTAGTTCAAAAGGTTTGGGCTCCCAAAAAGAGAGACGAGGACCCTTCTTACTTGAGGAACCACCATGAAACTTCCTCCTGAACATAATTTCCTTATGCTGAAATTTTTGAAGTTCAAGAGAAAAGTGAATAAAGACCCACCACACCTTGTAGCAACTACTCCTACTAGTGCCTAGAGACCGTATCACGCGCTAAAACTACTTGGGACCAACTAAAATCAACATTTCTAGCTCAAGAACAGGGTCACCAAGATAGCAAGAATACGCGAAGGATAAATCACTAGAGAAAAAACTAATTGGACCAATGGAGGAGTCACTTACCAAGGAGTAATTTCCCCAAAACGGTTCGGAGAATGGTGCTTTGAGCAAGGAGATCGAAAATCACAGCCAAATGAGCAAGAACACGGGTTTGAGCTGCGAAACAAATTTTTTCTGGAGGTGGAAGAAGAGGCTGAGAGCTGGAATGAGTGGAGGGGATGCATGTGGGCCCCACAAGCTTGCACCACGCCACTAGGGGGGTGGTGGCGGAGCAAGGGATTGTGGCCCACTGGTCAGGCCCCCAGGCCAGCTCTCAGGCCCAGAAATTTTCAAAAATTCCAGAAAAAGTCATACTAAATTTTCAGGACCATCGGAGAACTTTTATTTTCGAGGTATTTTTCTCCAGCACGCTAAAACAGAAAACAGGAAAAACTAAACTAATTCTATCATTTTTCTTCTAAGCAAAAGAAAAGGAAAACTTAAAACAGAGGTATGTGACTCCTTGATTCATTCGCTTCATGGTCATCGAAAGAAATCCGTCAATGGGATTGATCAAGTCCTTATGACAAAACCTTCTCGAATCGCAAGAGAGAACGGAGAATTTTAGAATAGCCACTAAGTCACCTCAATGGGGATATATATCTCCCCAGCAAGCAAATCATACTTCATCTTGACACGAGGAATAGGGCATTCAAAGCTCCTAATGAGAATCGATGAAGTCTTTTCGATAGCATTGATGCAATGTACTGGATATCGTTTCTTCGGAAAGTGCACTGTGTGCTCATTACCATTGACATGGAAAGTGACATTGCCTTTGTTGCAATCTATAACAGAACCTGGAGTGTTTAAAAAGGGTCTTCCGAGGATGATAGCCATGGCATCATCCTCGGGAATATCCAAGATAACAAAGTCTGTTAAGATAGTGGTATTAGCAACCACAACAGGCACATCCTCGCAAATGCCGATAGGGAAAGTAGTTGATTTCTCGGACATTTGCAGAGAAATTTCAGTGGATGTCAACTGATCCAACTCAAGTCCACGATAAAGGGAGAGTGGCATAACACTAACACCGGCTCCAAGGTCACATAAGGCAGTTCTTACGTAGTTTCCTTTAATGGAGCAAGGTATAGTGGGCACTCCGGGATCACCAAGTTTCTTAGGAGTTCCACCTTTGAAAGTGTAGTTGGCAAGCATGGTGGAGATCTCGAGATCTGGTATCTTCCGTTTATTAGTCACGATATCTTTCATGTACTTGGCATACGGAGACATCTTGAGCATATCAGTTAACCGCATCTATAGAAAGACGGGTCTTATCATCTCAACGAAGCGCTCAAAATCCTCATCATCCTTTTTCTTGGATGGCTTAGGAGGAAAGGGCATAGGTCTCTGAATCCATGGCTCTCTTTCTTTACCATGCTTCCTAGCAGTGAAGTCATTCTTATCGTATTTCTTAGGTTGTGGGTTATCAGGATTAACCGTAGGTTCAATCTCCACATCCTCATCATTGCTAGGTTGAGCATTATTATGAACATCGCTGTCCACATTGTCACCAGGTTCATGTTCATCACCAGATTGTGTTTCTGCATCAGACGCAGAAATATCATTAGGTCCTTCAGGTGTGACAGTATTTGGTGAACTAGCGTGCAGGTTTCTATCATCCTTCTGTTTCTCCTTAGGATGACTGGGTGTATCAGCATTGATTTCTTGAGAATCTTGATCAATTCTCTTAGGATGACCTATAGGATACAAAGGTTCCTGAGTCATTTTCTCTCCTCTAGTAATGACTCTGACAGAGTTGTCATTTAATTCATTGGGCAGGTCATTCTGAGCTTTAAGTACTTGTTCTACCTGAGTAGTAATCATAGAGGCATGTTTACTCAGAAGCTTCAGAGCATTGACATTTCTGTCTACACAAGCACTTAAATGGCTAAGCATACGAGCACTTTGTTCCAAATGTCTGCTAACATAATCATTGAAACTGTGTTGTTTGACAACAAAGTTGTGAAATTCATCAAAGCATAGGCTAGCAGGTTTATCAAAAGGAATATCACTCTCGTCAAACCTATGTAGAGAATTCACTTCTACTACCTGTATCGGGTTATCGAGACCGTGGATCTCTTCGATAGGTGGTAGATTTTTGACATCTTCAGATCTAATGCCTTTCTCTTGCATAGATTTCTTGGCTTCTTGCATATCTTCGGGACTGAGGAATATAATACCTCTTTTCTTCGGAGTTGGCTTAGGAGGTGGTTCGGGAATAGTCCAAGCATTATCGTTGATCAAGATGTTATTCAGTAGGGTCTCAGCTTGTTCTACAGTTCGTTCCCTAAAAACACAACCGGTACAACTATCTAGGTGGTCTCTAGAGTCATCGGTAAGTCCGTTAAAGAAGATATCAAGTATCTCGTTCTTCATAAGAGGGTGATCAGGCAAAGCTTTTTGTAGCAGGACGAGCCTCCCCCAAGCTTGCGGAAGACTCTCTTCTTGGAGTTGAGCAAAGTTGTATATTTCCTGCAAGGCAGCTTGCTTCTTATGGGCAGGAAAATATTTCTCACAGAAGTAATAGACCATCTCTTGGGGACTATGCACACATCCAGGAGCAAGAGAGATGAACCAGACTTTAGCGTCATCCTTTAGCGAGAAAGGAAACAGCTTAAGGATATAGTAGTGGTGGATCTTCTCCTCATTAGTGAAAAGGTTGGCTATTTCGGATAGTTTGGAAAGATGGGCTATGACCGTCTTAGACTCATAACCATGAAAAGGATCAGATTCGACTAGAGAGATTATCTCAGGGTCGATAGAGAATTCATAATCCTTATCGGTGACAAAGATAGGCGAAGTGGCAAACTTCGGGTCATTTTTCATCCTAGCTTCTCAAGATTTTTCCTTCCACTTGAGAAGCAATTTCTCAGCGTCATAGGCATCCTTACACGCAAGAAAATCCTCATCTATCTCTCCCTCCATAACGTAACCCTTAGGTATATCAGGCAATTCATATCTAGGAGAGCTAGATCTAGCAGGAGCAAAAGCAGGTTCTATCTCAATAGTATCAGCAGTTTCAGAAGCATCACGAGCATTGGTAGTAACTCTAGCAATATGAGCATCAAGGAACACTCCTAGTGGAACATCAGGCAAAGGAGTATCTCTAGCAGTATCAAGCATAGCATCATCAGGCAAAATAGCATCTCTAGCATCATCAGGCAAAGCAATATCAATCATAGCATCTCTAGCAGTATCAAGCATAGCATCTCTAGTAGTATAAAGCATAGTATCATCAGGCATAGTATCAAGCATAGCATCTCTAGCATTAGTATCACAAGCATCATCAAGCACTGGCGACATATCAAGATATCTAGCAGGAGGTGATGTCGCAAACTTACTCATAACTGAAGGTGAATCAAGTGCAGAGCTAGATGGCAATTCCTTACCTCCCCTCGTAGTTGAGGGCAAGACTTTGGTCTTCGGATCCTTTAGATTCTTCATAGTGATCAGCAGTTATAAATCCCAAGTGACTCAGAGAATATAGCAATACCTCCCCCGCAACGGCGCCAGAAAAATGTTGATCTGCAATCTCTGGCGTTAGCTAGACGAATGCTTATGACAACAAACCTTCTCCTGCAATGGCACCAGAAGAATGCTGATAGCACTCCCCAGTAATGAAACTAGAAGAATGTTGTTGACGGTCCACCAGCGCGTGGGTTCGGAGCAGTTTTCGAGGGTAAATTATTCACCCAACTTGTTGGTTTACCAGTCAGGAGGTGAGAGGATACTCTCAAGTATTAGCAGCTGAATTTGTCAGATTCAACCACACCTGAAAGATTAGTATCTGCAAGCACAGTAGTAATAGCAAAGTAGCGAGTAACGACAGTGTAACGAGCAATAGCAGCGACAAGGAACAACAGTAGTGACAGCAGTAGCAAGTAGCAACAGTAGCAAGCGACAGCAGAGCAAGACAAGTAACAGTAGTAGCAACAGTAGTAGCAGCAGTAGCAGTAGTAGCAGCAGTAGGACAAACTCGTAGGCAATGGGTCAGTTATTTGTTTGGATGATATTCATCATGCAACAGCTATAACACGGAGAGATATGTGGCTAGCTCCCATTCGTCAATGTGATGTAGGCATGCATTCCGTGTGTCGTCATACGTGCTTAGGGAAAAGAACTTGCATGACATCTATTGTCCATCCCTCCCGTGGCAGCGGGGTCCAAAAGGAAACTACGGGATATTAAGGTTCTCCTTTTAATAAAGAACTAGACCAACACATTAGCACTTGGTGAACACATGAACTCCTCAAACTATGGTCATCACCGGGAGTGCTCCCGGTTATTGTCACTCTGGGGTTGCCGGATCATAACCCATAGTATGTAACTACAAATTGCAAGATCGGATCTAAAACACACATATATTGGTGACAACATGATAATTTCAGATCTGAAATCATGGCACTCGGGCCCTAGTGACAAGCATTAAGCATGGCAAAGTAGTAGCAACATCAATCTCAGAACATAGTGGATACTAGGGGTCAATCCCCATCAAAACTAACTCGATTACATGATAGATCTCATCCTACTCATCACCGCCCAGCGAGCCTACGAATAGATTACTCACGAATGACGAAGAGATTCATGGAATTGGAGAGGGAAGATGGTTGATGATGACATGGGAATTTCTGTCAAGCTAGTGTTCATCATGTTCATATGATTCGCGTTTGCTACTTTGATTGTTTGATATGATGGTGGACCGGTGCTTGGGTACTGCCATTACTTGGACAAGGAACCCACTTATGATTAACCCCTCTCACAAGCACCCACAACTACGAAAGAAGAATTAAGACAAAGTCTAACCATAGCATTAAACTAGTGGATCCAAATCAGCCCCTTACGAAGCAACGCATAAACTAGGGTTTAAGCTTCTGTCACTCTAGCAACCCACCATCTACTTACTACTTCCCAATGCCTTCCTCTAGGCCCAAATAATGGTGAAGTGTTATGTAGTCGACGTTCACATAATACCACTAGAGGAAAAACAACATACAACACATCAAATTGTCGAATGAATACCAAATTCACATGACTACTTATAACATGACTTATCCCATGTCCTCAGGAACAAAAGTAACTACTCACAAAGCATAATCATATTCATGACCAGAGAGGCAATGAGTAGCATCAAAGACCTGAACATATAATCTTCCACCAAGTAATCCAACTAGCATCAACTACAAAGAGTAATTAACACTACTAGCAACCTTACAAGTACCAATCGGAGTCGTGAGACCGAGATTGGTTACAAGAGATGAACTAGGGCTTGGAGATGAGATGGTGCTGATGAAGATGTTGATGGTGATGAGTCCCCTCCAATGAGAGGAGTGTTGGTGATGACGATGGCGACGATTTCCCCCTCCGGGTGGGAAGTTTCCCCGGCAGGACCGTCCTGCCGGAGCTCTAGATTGGTTTTGGTCAAGTTCTGCCTCGTGGTGGCGGCGAATCCTCCGAAAAGCCTCCTCTTGATTTTTCTGAGACCAAAACCCTTCTTGTAGCAAAAGAGGGGGCCAGTGGGCCAGCAGGGAGCTCACAAGCCCCCTAGGCGCAGTCAGGGGGGAGGCCGCGCCTAGCAGGCTTGTGGCCTCCTGCTGGCGCCCCTCTGGCACTTCTTCGGCCCAGTATTTTTTATAAATCCCAAAAAAAACCAAGTTGATTTTCACGGATTTTGGAGTTGCGTAGAATAGGCATCTCAAACTTGCTCCTTTTTCAGGCCAGAATTCCAGCTGCCGGCATTCTCCCTCTTCATGTAAACCTTGCAAAATAAGAGAGAAACGACACAAGTATTGTACCTTGAAGTGTAATAACAGCCCAAAAAGCGATAAATATCAACATGAAAGCATGATGCAAAATGGACGTATCAGTGACCGACCGGGAAGTTGATCCCGAGTGCGCATGAGTGAGGACAAAGTGCGCAGAAAAGACTAGTATTGATATGTGGGGCCAGTCTAGATCCTGCCAGGAATAACGACCGCCGACGGGTGTGTCCGGGGCGTTACAAGTTGGTATCAGAGCCGACCCTCGCGGTTACACGGATGTTTGTGGATAGGTGTGCGGTCATGTTGTTCATGAGGTTTGTGACCCGTCGTGGCACACGGCATGGTACATGTACTGGACTGGATGCACAGACGTTTGTACCAAGAGGGAACGCTCATGTGGCCCTTTGAGTGGTGGTGTATGTGATAGCCTGGCGTATTAGGGATGGTAGACTACTCATATCACTAAGAAATTCCTTCTTTTCCGTGAGCCCATTCAAACAGAACTCCCAGGTTAAGCGTGCTAGGCTTGGAGTAGTTCTAGGATGGGTGACCGATCGGGAAGTTGATCCCGGGTGCGCATGAGTGAGGACAAAGTGCGCACAAAAGACTAGCCTTGATATGTGGGGCCAGTCTAGATCCCGCTAGGAGTAAAGACCGCCGGCGGGTGTGTCCAGGGCGTTACATTTGTGGTGGGAGAATTTTGAAGCTATGCGTCCTGCCGGACCAGCAGCCTTCTGTCTGCACCACATTCCAGAGGGTCTGATGGACCGTAAGAGAGAGGAATTATGTGCCTTCACTCAGGGAAAGTTGACCGTGGATGCTTATAGCCGCGAGTTCAGTAATCTGTCAACAAGGCGATCAGTGCCGAGACTGGTCATACCGACTATGAAGCCACGAAGAAGCACTCTCGCGATTCGGGCTCTTCATCCGGTTCCGCGTTTCCAAAGCGCTGGTTGTGGGTCCTCAATAGCTCTATGCCGCCAAGATATACCCCGAGGCCATCCTATGTGGCGTCTCAGGCGAACCAGACCAACCCTCCAGCAAAGACCTATGGTGATCCAGCTAGCAATGCTGCACCACGTGCCAATCAGGTGATCTGTTACAAGTGTGGAGAACCAGGGCAGTATTCATGAGAGTGTCCTCAGAATATAGCTACCAAGCAACCTGGGAAGTCTGTTGGGCAAGGCAAGTCGGGCAAAGCATATTATATGAAGCCAACTCCTGCGCGCGGCCACGTGAATTATGTTTCTGCAGAAGAAGCTCCAGAGGATCCCGACGTCATTTTTGGTACGCTCCTTGTCAATCATCACCCAGCGTCTGTTCTTTTTCACACTGGGTCATTTCATTCCTTCCTTTACGCAAGTTTTGCGCAGTTGCATAACATGTCCTTGTGTGATATGCCAATCCCATTAGTTGTCCAAACCCCTCGTAGTAAAAGGCAAACTTCTAGGGTAAGCTATGACAATGAAATCCTAGTAGACAGGCTAGTTTTTCTAGCATCATTGATAGCCCTAAAATCCTCAGATATCAATATCATCTTGGGTATGGGCTGGAAGTCAACTCATTAAGCAAAGGTTGATACTCAACTAGGAATGTTCAGCTTACCCATCCCTCGGGTGAGATAGTTAATGTCTCAACTCGAGTTGCCAAATGCCATCTCTATTCCCTCAATACTAGTCCTCTTCCAGAACTTGAAGACATTCTAGTAGTCCGTGACTTCCCGGATGTTTTTCTAGAAGAACTGCCAGGAGGTCCACCTGACAGGGATGTAGAGTTTGTGATAGATCTTGTTCCAGGAACTGTCCCAATAGCTAGAAGACCCTATAAGATGGCACCCTTGGAGCTAGCCGAACTTAAGAAACAACTAGACGAGGCCTTGAATAAAGGTTTCATTCGTCCTAGCTCTTCCCCTTGGGATTTTCCGGTCCTCTTCGTCAAGAAGAAAGATGGAACGGATCAGATGGTTGTAGATTATCGACTAGTTAACCTCGTCACCATAAAGAACAAGTATCCTCTCCCCAGGATTAACGATCTGTATGATCAGCTCGCTGGATCCTCAGTATTCTCCAAAATGGATTTGAGGTTGGGTTACCATCAAATCAAGATCAAGAACGCAGACATTCCAAAAATAGCATTTGTCACTCGTTATGGCCAATACGAGTACACCGTTTATGTCCTTCGGTTTAACCAATGCCCCAGCCACCTTCTCTCGCTTGATGAATTCAATCTTAATGGAGTATTAGGATAAATTCGTTGTGGTATACCTCGATGATATTCTCATCTACTCGAAGAACGAACATGAACATGCCGAGCATCTAAGGCTGGTATTGATGAAACTTCGAGAGCATCGCCTTTATGCCAAGTTTTCAAAATGTGAATTTTGGTTACCAGAAGTGACCTATCTAGGCCACGTAATCTCCGGTAAGGGTATTGATGTCAATCCCGATAGAGTTCAAGTTGTCCTTGATTGGACTCAACCTAAATCGGTTAAGCAAGTTAGGAGTTTTCTTGGTCTAGCGAGCTATTGTCGTCGCTTTGTCGAGAACTTCTCCAAGGTTGCAAAGCCTCTAACTGAACTCTTCAAGAAAGATAAAAAAGTTCGAGTGGACACCACAGTGTGAGCACAACTTTCACGAACTGAAAAGACGCCTCACTTCCGCACATGTGCTGCTACCACCAGATTTTTCTAAGGACTTTATTATCTATTGCGACGCCTCGCGACAAGGATTAGGTTGCATTCTCATGCAGGATAGTCATGTGGTTGCATACGCATCTCAAAAGTTGCATCGACATGAGGATAATTATCCCACACATGATCTTGATCTTACAGCTGTAGTCCATGCACTTAAAACCTGGCGACATTACCTTCTTGGTAATCATTGCGAAATATTCTCTGATCGCCAAAGTCTGAAATATATCTTCACCCAGCCGGATTGGAATCTCAGACAAAGACGGTGGGTTGAGTTGATCTCAGATTACGACTTAGGGATAACTTACACCCCGGGGAAGGCCAATGTCATGGCTGTTGCACTAAGTCGTAAGTCTTATTGTAACAATCTGATGTTACAATGAGGTCAACCACGTCTCTATGAGGAACTTAGGAAGTTAAACCTTCACATTGTTCCTCAAGGATTCCTTTCTACCCTGGTGGCGAAGCCTACTCTTGGGGATCAAATCGTAGTTGTGCAGAAATATGATAAGGGTATATCCCGGATCAAGGAAAATATTGCTAGCGGAAATGCTAGGTATTTCTCTATCAATGAGCATGGTGTCGTGTTCTTTCAGAATCGTTTAGTGGTTCCTAAGAGCAAACGTCTGCGACAGTTGATCCTTAAGGAGGCTCATGATTCTCCTCTAACCATTCATCCTAGTAGTACTAAGATGTATCAGGACCTATGCCAGAGGTTTTGGTGGACTAGGATGAAGAGAGAAATTGTTGAGTTCGTTGCTAAGTGCGACATTTCTCGTCGAGTTAAAGCGAAACATCAAAGGCCTGCTGGAACCCTTCAACCTTTAGCTATTCCTGAATGGAAATGGGATAAAGTTAGTATGGATTTCATCACTGGATTTCCTAGGACCAAGAAAGGAAATAATGTTATCTTTGTGAACATTGACCGTCTTTCCAAAGTAGCTCATTTTCTTCCAGTTCGTGAAAGTATAACAGCTAGCCAGCTAGCATAGTTATATATCTCTCTAATAGTGTCTCTTCATGGTGTCCCTCTGGAGATTAACTCAGATCGTGGAAGTATTTTTACTTCTCAATTCTGGGAAATTTTTCAGAATGCCATGGGGACTCACCTATCTTTTAGCACCGCTTTCCATCCACAATCAAGTGGTCAAGTAGAAAGAGTGAATCAAATCCTAGAGGGTATGCTCTGAGCTTGTGTTATATCGTTCGATATGAATAGGGAGAAGTGCCTTCCATTCCCTGAATTTGCTTATAACAATAGTTATCAATCAAGCTTGGGCAAGGCCCCTTTTGAAGTTCTCTATGGACGAAGATGTCAAACACCTCTTAATTGGTCAGAAACCGGAGAGAGGCAACTCTTTGGTCCGGATATGATCCAGGAAGCAGAAGAGCAAGTTCGCATTATTCGTGAAAAGTTGTAAACAGCCCAATCTCGTCAAAAGAGCCAATATGATCGTCATCATAAGGCTGTGACCTTTGAAGTTGACGAAAAGGCTTACCTTCGGGTTACACCTTTGAAGGGTACCCATCGCTTCGGTATCAAAGGAAAATTGGCTCCTTGTTACATTGGTCCTTTTCGCATTCTTGCCAAACGAGGAGAAGTTCCCTACCAGTTGGAACTTCCTCTGCATATTTCCAAGGTTCATGATGTCTTCCACGTCTCGCAAATCAGGCGTTGCTTCTCGGATCCTATACGTGGAGTGGACCACGAAACGCTTGATCTCCAAGATAACCTTTCATACCGAGAATACCCTGTTTGTATTTTTGATCAAGCTAAGCGTACCACTCGACATCAAAACCTCAAGTTTCTTAAAGTTCAATGGTCAAATAATTCTGAAAAAGAGGCAACATGGAAAAGAGAGGACCGTCTTCGACTTGAGTATCCCGTGCTATTCCCGACGACTTCCAAATCTTAGGACGAGATTCTTTTGAGTGGGGGTGAGTTGTCACATCCCTAGCTACCCTTTGAAGTCTAGCAAGATTGTGATCATGTTTAATATTGCATTTAAAAGTGAAAATGGAAATCAAAGAGAAAAACACTAGCAACTATGTATTCAACCCAATTCAAAATTGTGATAAATCAATGAACTCAAAATGCCCTTCATAAAAGTTCATCTGTTTTGAGAAATATTGGAAGCAACAATTCAGGGGTGTATTTATTTTAAAAAATACTTTTGGCATTTTATTTAAAACACAAAAGCCACTGGAATCAATTATATATGTGATTTCAATTATTTCAGAATTTCATAAAATGATGAATTCTTTAATTGGGTTTGGAAATATTCCAAATAACACCCCAACATTATTCTCACTATTATAGAAATAGTTTGGAGCCAAAAATAAAATCAAACAAATGTCAAAATTGTTTTAACAAAAATAGAAATGGAAAGACGTGAGCATGTCGTTCGCTCCGCCTCGTCGAGCACATCGTCCCTGCCAAAGGAAGCAAGCCCTCGAGCCCTACATCACCCGGATGCCATCGTCTTCCTCCTCGGATCACCGAAGCTCGCCGCCATCGTTCTCCCTCTCCAGGCCGTCCCCGAGCCCGCTCTCGACGTCTCTGCAACCCCTGTGAGCTCATGATGGTTTCGCCCCTCTTTTCCCCATCGATCCCGTGCCCTAGCGCGTGATTCCACCGGAGCCCGATGAGATCCGCCGCGGGAGCTTATTGCCGGTGATGTTTCGATGATGCGTTGGTTTATGTGAGACCACCATCGGCTTCAGTGTGTCTTGTAGATGTTGTAGGAGCCAATCCCCGTCCCTTTTGCTCTCCGTATCGATGACCTCAATGTTTCCCGAGCTCCGGCACCAGCCGAGCTCGTCGCCGGCGTCATCTCCGGCTGTTTCAACCCCTGAGGCTAGCAAAAATGGACGCATGGATGAGTGGTCGTTCTTCCAGTGCCATCCGCCTCTCATTTGGTCGCCGGAGGTGCATTTCTGATGCCCTCCACCGTCCCTGGAGCCACCGGCGGCGCAACGACGGTGGGTTTGACCCCCAGCACAGGTGGGTTGACTCCCCTGAGCCCATGACAGGTGGGGCCAGCCCCTGGCTATTTAAGTTTTAGTTAGTAAAAATAATTAGTTAATTAAAACACTAACCAGACACTGACGTGTGGGCCAGACTCTGTTAACTAATTAATTAACTTAAAGTTTAATTAAAACCGAGCTAGAGTCACTGACTAGTGGGTCCCACTGGTCAGGTTTGTCTCTCAACGACGAGACTGGCCTGCTGATGTCTTGCTGATGCAGTAATACTAATTATATTTTATATTAATTCCAGAATAAGTGCAAAACTTTGGAAATTCATAAAAAATTGAATATAACTCCAAATTTGACAAATAATATATGCAAATTGATCAGAAAAATTCAATGAACACAATGGTGCTACTTTCATGCATGACAAACAAAGTTAAGAAACAGCATCAGGTCAAATTAATTAAATGAATATGATAAATATACTATTTCAACTAATATTTGAATTTGAATTCAAATTAGCATCAACCCAAAGGTTTGATAGCCACACTAGCTCATGCTACATTTCATTCCATGCCATGATCATGAATCATATTGTTGCATATGAATGTTATTGATTGTCGTTATTGTTTCGGTAGGCTCTGCCCTTCCGAATACGTCCGAATATTCGACTGGCGGATTTTATCCTTCTGCTGAGCAAAAAGGCAAGCACCCTTTTGATCATCCCGATATATTCCCATGTTCTTGCTCCTGCTCCCACTTATTGCATAAGGACAAAATATTTCAAATGCTTTATTTTGATAGCTGAACTTGTTCCTTTGCATGACCCGTCATTGTCATAGTAAATAGCCAATCCTTGCAACCTAGCATACCTGGTAGTTGCTTGAGCCATGATGTGCATTTTCCTGCTATGATTGCTATGCCTAGAGTTGTGTCAGGTCTGTTTCATCTGGGTGATGAACAGGAATGGATGAATGTGTTCTAGTGACAAAGTATAAGTGTGGAACCTGATTTGGTAAAGGTACCGATGAAAGGCTATGTAGGACTACATGGTGGGTTGTTTCATTGGAACCGTCCTTAGGAACCGAGTTCCGTGTATGTAATCCAAGACTAGATACTACCACACATTGGGATACTGAATTGACCCTCTCGGCTTATTAATCGCATAGTACTCGGTCTAGGAGTTGCAAGTAGTTTCTGGTGTTTATAGTCATGCTAGAGGCCGTGCATAGTGCTGACCTTAGAGGTGGGCTAGATGCGGTAGGCAGTGGCGCGGTGTACCAAGTGGCACCCGGATGTTGGGCTTGGGAAACCTATGCACATCGTTTGGGGCCGTGGCGGAAACCTCGGCCGGACTTCCGTGCGGGTTACTCTCAAATAGGTGATAAACCTATACTAGGTATTAGTGTGGTTAACGGTCGTGGCCGACTCCCTCGCTGGGCTTCCGCTTGAAGGTTGCCGAGGTGCATGACGTGCACATGGCGATAAGTGGCGAGAGCGCATGTGAAGAAGTACACCCCTGCAGGGTTATGATCTATTCGAATAGTCGCATCCGCGGATATGGACTACTTGGAAACGTATGTTGTTCATAGATAACTTTAATAGCTACTCATAAAAGTACCACGATAAGTGTGAGTATCATGTATGGCATTTCCGTAGGGAGACGGAAAGGAATCCATGATAGTGTATTGTTCTGGTGGTAGTGGACTCGCGTATGACTTATCAAAATTGTTAAAACTATTTAAAATTGTAGTTTAGTCTAGCGAAGAGTCAAACCTGGCTTGCTGCATGAAACACCACAACCCCCTTTGTTGATACTTGTGCATGAGTAGATAGATCTGTTCTAAAGTCTTGCTGAGTACTTTTGTACTCATGTTTGCTTAATAAATGTTGCAGAGGATACCCACGAGCCAACAGGTGGGTTCTATCTAGACATCGATGATGACGAGTAGCTAGTGTCCCAGCTACGACCTGGCCCCTTTCAGAAGGGATCTGTAGATAGCCAGGCTTTATGCTTTTTCCTTTCAACTGTGTGTACTCAGACAGCTTTTATGCTTCCGCTTGGTTTGTATAACTCTGCTTGTATGACTTGAGTGTCGGGTCATGTGACCCCTACCTGTATGAACATATTATGCAAGACTCTTCCGAGTCTTTTAAATAAATGTTGTGATGTTGTATGGTTATGTTGTGATGCCATTGTTGTATCTATGCATATCGAGTATGTTATGCGTACGTGTGATGCACTATGATATCTATCGGGTTCGACACCTAGTCGTATGCCCTTAGTAGCTCTCTATACAGAGAAATGCCCCTTTGTGCTTCCAACAAGCCTTGGTAGTTCGCTAATGCTTCGGACACATTGGTTGACCAACATGTATCCTTCTTAGTTGATCTGTCTGTCCCTACGGGGAAATGTCACACGGTGTAATGGAGTCCTTGTAGCTTGATACGACTTGTCTACACTCGCTGATGACCGACAACTGCTTTGCTGGGTTATGTATGCATGTCTCTGTACACTTGATCCACTTGAGTTTATGACTAGTTATGTCGACCCGGGTTCTTTGACATTGGAATGCTAGCGACACAAATGCATACGTGAGTCAAAAGGCGCAAATGGTCCCAGCTAAGGTAAGGTGGCAGCCGTGGGGTTAACCGTGTGTGAGACCGCAATGGGATGTGATGTGTTACAGGCTGGATTCCTATGGCTTAGGATCGGGTCCCAACAACGGAGAGCCACCACAAGCTGAGACTCAAGTCTTCCTCTGAAGGAAGTTTTACTGATGGGTTATGCAATACATCCAAAAAGACGTTAGGGGGGACAGGCTTACGCTGTGAACCAAGTTGTGAAAGAGCATCCGCCGCCTCATTGAGTCAATGATCAATGTGATCCACCTGATAGCCATGAAAATGACACACCACGTCCGCCATGGCACGCCTATAAGCCGCCATCAAGGGATCTCTGGAATCCCATGTGCCAGAAACTTGCTGTGCTACTAGATTTGAGTCGCCCAAACATCTGACTCAGCCGAGGTTCATCTCTTTGGTGATTCGCAACCCGTGGAGCAAGGCCTCATACTCCGCCGCATTGTTGGTACATGGGAACATGAGTCGGAGGGTGCCTAGACCCATCAAAATGGATAGTCCAATACGTGTGATTAGGTCTTTCTTCCAGAATTTGCAACTCGGTCCAATCGTTGATGAAATCTACTAGTGCTTGAGACTTAATGGTTGTGCGAGGGATATATTTCACATGATGGCGTCCAAGCTCAATATCCCACTTAGCAATCTGCCCAGTGGCCTCTCGATTCTGTATGATATCACCAACTGGGGCAAAACTGACCACCGTGATAGGATGCTCTTGAAAGTAGTGTTTCAATTTCCGGCTTGCCATGAACACCCCGAAGACTAGCTTCTGCCAATGTGGGTAGCGCTGTTTCGAGAGGGTTAGGACTTCACTGATAAAGTAGACCGGTCTTTGAACCGGATATTCCTTCCCTTCCTCTTTGCGTTCGACGACCACTGCCACGCTTACCGCTTTAGAATAGGCAGCAATGTATAGGAGCATATCTTTGTCAGTCGGAGCAGCTAAGACAGGCGGCTTAGCCAGTTATGTCTTCAGGGCTTCGAAAGCTTCGTTCACTTCATCCGTCCAAACAAAGCGATCAGTTTTCTTGAGCAGCGGATAGAGAGGGATGTCTTTCTCCCCAAGGCGACTTATGAATCGACTTAAAGCCGCAATGCCACCCGCCATGCACTAAACTTGATTGATATTGGCCGGCTTGCCTAGCGAAGTGATCGCTTCAATTTTATCCGGGTTAGCTTCGATGCCTCGTTCTGACACCAAGAAACCCAATAGCTTTCCTGCGGGAACACCAAAAACACACTTGGTAGGATTAAGCCTCATCTGGTACATGCACAAATTGTTGACAGTCTCCCTAAGTTCTTCCAAAAGAGATTCTTTCTTCAGGGATCTGACCACTATGTCGTCAACGTAGGAATGAATGTTGCGCCCGATCTGGCTGTGTAGGCAATTTCTGGATGCAGCGTTGATAAATCGCCCCCGCGCTCTTGAGTCAGAATGGCATAGACACATAACAAAAGGCTCCAAAGGGGGTTATAAATGACATTTTCTCCTGATCCGCCATAGCCATCTTGATCTGGTGGTACCCTGAGTAAGCATCGAGGAAGCACAATCGCTCACAACCCGCCGTAGAGTCAATGATTTGGTCAATGCGAGGGAGTGCGAAAGGGTCCTTTGGGCAGGTCCTGTTGAGGTCGGTGTAGTCAATGCACATGCGGATGGTGCCATTATTCTTGAGTACCAAGACCGCGTTAGCCAACCATTCAAGATGAAAAACCTACAATGGGCGCCGACAGTCGTGGTTTTGTCACGGCAGATGTCTTCGTGAAAGGACTTAGTGAATGAGCCATCACACCTTGGTGCGACTCAAAGGGGGTGAGCGGAAGAGAGACTCAGACTTAAAAAAGGTTCGGCTCCTCTTGTGGACGTAAAAGCCTACGTCATGCTTTGTGTATATTGATGGTTGATTCGATTACAAGGAGGGCATAACTCGCCTGACCTAGCTCTCGATGATTTCTAACTTAATCTATCTGTCCCGAGACCCGCCTTTATATACAGGTCGAGGCCCTAGGGTTCACAAAGTCCTGGCCACGTTACAAATCGTGGCCTTCCATATCTCTAAGTCATCGTGTTTTCCAAGCCAGGAAACCTCCTTGGCGACTAATCGTCTTCATCAATCCTGAACCGCCATCTGGCTCATGGGCCTTGGTAGCCTTCTGACGAAGATCTCTCAACACGCCTCAGGCCTGGGCCAAGGCTTACATTGACCATGTATGTATGAGTCGCCGCTTTCCTGACCCGGCCCAATTAATTTATGAATTTTTGAGGAATTTGTTCAAAGTCATCAGCTGACAAGGATTCACTTAAGACTTTGAACGAGTTTTCAATTAGAACGCATATGAAGAATTGAGAATAGATAGGATTGAGCTGAGTACACAGGGGAGTAGGGTCCCATCACATTCACTTAGATGAAACTCAACCATTTGAGGAATAGAGCAATAAGTGAATGTTGTTGAGGACATTGAGAACTCAAATATATGTATATATATAAAGTTAGTGAAGACAATCAGAAAAGTTTGATGACTTTGAATTTTTTTGATGACATTGATAATTTTGATGAATTTGAATATTTGATGATTTTGAAAATCTTGAAGACTTTGTTAAAATCCTCAGTTTTGAGGATTTTTAGCTTTTTGAGGAATTTCAAAAATTTGGTGGTGGCATTACCCACCGTATAAGAATGATGATTTCTGGCATTGCATACAATTGTCGTAGGGCCCTGATAATCAAATTCTTCATTAATTTCTTCACACTCTTTGTGTTATTCTTCATTGTTTGAAGAAAAAACGTTACTTCGTGTGTTGCACATCTAAGTCATCAGTTTTGCATAAGTGTTAGGATGTGTGCGTCTTTCACAAGACATTTGAAGATTCTAGGATATTTAGCTCACACCGCAGCTTGCAAAATCTTTTCTCATCCAAGGGCTTAGTGAAGATATCTGCTAGCTGGCTGTCAGTCTTCATGTGGTCGATGATGATATTTCCCTTGAGTACATGGTCACGAAGAAAATGATGACGAATATGGATGTGCTTGGTCTTCGAGTGTTGTACAGGGTTGTATGCGATCTTGACGGCACTCTCATTGTCGCAGTAGAGGGGCACATTCTTCAGGTTGATGTCGTAGTCCTTGAGGGTTTGCTTCATCCAAAGCAGTTGTGCACAGCAAGATCCAGCAGCAATGTATTCAGCTTCAGCAGTGGAGAGTGATACGCAGTTCTGCTTCTTTGAGGACCAGCAGACTAAGGAGTGTTTGAGGAAATGACATGTGCGTGCCGTTGACTTGCGTTCCACACGATCACCAGCATAATCAGAATCAGAATATCCAACGAGATGAAGATTTGAGCCCTTGGGATACCATAATCGAAGCGTTGGAGTGTGAGCTAGATATCGAAGAATGTGTTTCACAGCCTTATGGTGTGATTCCCTCAGTTTTACTTGTAAACATGCACACATGCAAACACTAAGCATAATGTCTGGCCTAGATGCACATGGCTATAATAAAGAGCCAATCATGGAGCGATATACCTGCTGATCGAAATCTATACCATTTTCGTCAGTGGAGGTGGCCGTTTGTAGGCATAGAAATTTTGACGCCTTTGCATTAATTCATGCCGAATTTCTTCAGGAGGTCCTTGAGGTATTTCTCCCGCGAGATGAAAATGCCATTGCGTTGTTAACGAATTTGAAGACCTAGGATGAATTTCAGCTCCCCCATCATAGACATTTGATATTCTTCACTCATCATATAAGCAAATTCATCATTGTAACGTTTGTCAGTACAACCAAAAATGATATCATCCACATATATTTGGCATATAAATAGTTCACTGGCATAGGATTTTGTGAAAAGAGTAGGATCAAGTGAACCGGGTTTGAACCCTTTCTTCATGAGGAATTCTTTCAATGTATCATACCACACCCGAGGGGCTTGCTTGAGGCCATAGAGTGCCTTCTTGAGTCCGAAGACTTTGTGTGGATTCTTTGGGGCTTCAAAACCTGGAGGCTGAGCAACATATACTTCTTCCTCAAGCTTACCATTTAGGAATGCAGTTTTCACATCCATTTGATAGAGTATCATATTGTGATGATTAGCATAATCATGCAGTATACAAATAGCTTCAAGTCTAACTATAGGTGCAAAAGTTTCATGAAAGTCAATTCCTTCAACCTGTGTATTGCCTTGGGCGACAAGTTATGCCTTGTTCCTCACTACCTGACCATCCTCATCTTGCTTGTTTCGGAAGATCCACTTTGTGCCGATGATATTGTACTTCCGAGGGTCAGGACGCTTGACGAGTTCCCACACGACATTTAGCTTCAACTGAAGAAGTTCATCTTGCATGTCTTGAATCCACTCAGGTTCCATGAAAGCTTTAGCAACTTTTGAAGGTTCTGTGATATACACAAAGGAGAAATGCCCACAAAAGTTAGCTAAATGTGATGCTTTTGAGCGAGTGAGGGGACCTGGTGCATCGATGTCATCGATGATTTTGTCAAATTCCACTTTGTTTGCAATCCTTGGATGTGTAGGTTGATGACTTTGAACTGGCTGAGGAATTTGATCTAGAGCATTTTCCTCAGGAGCACCCTCATGTGTTTCATCATTGTTGGGGATGATTTCTTTAACGAGAGGAGGTTCCTCAACGGGAATGATATCTTCAGTAGCCTTGTGTTTGATGGCTTCCTCAGGAGTCTGTTTATCTGGCACATGAGGCAGTTGCTCTGTTTGAGAGCCATTAGTTTCATCAAACCGCACATCTACAGTTTCAACAACCTTGTGGTGATAGGTGTTGAAGACTCTGTAGGTGTGCGAGTCCTTACCATAACCGAGCATGAAACCTTCATGTGCTTTTGGTGCAAACTTTGAGCTATGGTGAGTATCTCTAATCCAGCACGTTGCACCAAATATTTTGAATAACTTAGGTTGGATTTCTTGTAAGTGAGGAGTTCGTATGAGGTTTTCTTGAGGAATTTGTGAAGATATACCATGTTGATGATGTGACGAGCAGTGTTGATTGCTTCAGGCCAGAAGCGTCGAGGAGTCTGATATTCTTCAAGCATGGTTCGTGCCATTTCAACCAGAGTCATGTTCTTCCGCTCAACGATGCCATTCTATTGAGGAGTATAAGGAGCAGATAATTCATGAGTAATACCAAGTTCATCCAGATAATTATCAAGCCCAGTATTTTTGAATTTTGTCCCATTATCACTCCTGATGTGTTTGATCTTGACGCCAAATTTTGTCGAGGCCCTTGAAGAAAATCGTTTGAAGACTTCCTGCACTTCAGTTTTATACAGAATGATATGCTCCCAAGTATATCGAGAATAATCATCAACGATGACAAAGTCATATAGAGATGCTACACTGGTTAGAGTCGCATAATGAGTAGGTCCAAAAAGATCCATATGAAGCAATTCAAATGGACGAGTAGTAGTCATGATTATCTTCCAGGGGTGTTTGGATCTGGTAACCTTTCCAGACTCACAAGCACCCCAGAGATGGTCCTTGGGGAATTTGACTGATTCGATGCCAATGACGTGTTTCTTCATCGCCAGTGTGTGCAAATTCCTCATGCCTGCGTGACCAAGTCATTGATGGCATAGCCAACCTTCTGAGGTTTTTGCTAGAAGACACGTGGCTGGTTGAGGACCTATAGAGAAATCAACAATGTACAAGTCTCCTCTCCTAAAGCCTTCGAAGACTTTGGATTTGTCAGATTCCATGATGACTACACATCTATATTTTCCAAAGATGGCAATCATATCAAGATCAGAAAGCATTGAGACAGACATAAGGTTAAACCCAAGGGATTCGACAAGCATGACTTTGTCCATGTGTCGATCCTTAGAGATAGCCACTTTACCAAGTCCCAATACCTTGCTTCTACCTTTGTCACCGTAGGTGATATGCTTCAATGGTGACGGAATCAGTGGGGTGTTCATTAGTAAACTTTTGTCACCAGTCATGTGATTTGTACACCCACTGTCAAGAACCCATTATGTACTCTTGGGTTGATCATCCTGCAGAAGAATTAGTACTGCTTGCCATCTCATATGCTTCGGATTGAAGAATATGATATCAATTTCATTTGATTTGATTTTCATCACAAAATAAATTTGAGGATATAACAAGGACATGTGAAATGATTGATCATTTCATCATGATTTAGCTTGCGTCCAATCAAGCAATTTCCTCAGGTCTCCAGCAAATTCTTCCGATGATGACTTTCATCTGGAGACCTGACCTGCAGAAGTGATTAGTTCGATTTCTTGACCACCCACATCTGAGGGGTTGGTAAAGAGTTCATCATCCTGCGTGCACTATAAGAGAATGGAGGCATTGATGCTAATGCACTTCTTTTCACAGAAGGGGGGTTAGAGTACTCATATGAATAAGTAGAGAAATTCCTTGAGGACTTGTGAACATAATGATTTGAAGAATAATGCACATATTCGGGTCTCAAGTAATTTCCCTGCATATCAGAAGCATTAGTACGAGCATAGTTTTGACCAGTTGAGGAATTTGATCCTCGTGAAGACTTTGGTCCAATTGAGGAATTTGATCTGGAGTTCCAATTCTTCACACGTGGTGTCATGATAACATTCACTTGAAGACTTTCAAGGAAGCTCTTGGGAACCCAGATTTTCCTCAGGGGTGGTCCGTCCCTGCATTTAGTTCCAACAAATTGAGCAAATACTTCACCTGCTTGATTTTTGAACAGTTTATAGTTAGAGTCAAATGACTCATCTCGGGAATAAGATGTATCACATGCAAAGCCTGTTAGAGTGGATGGGTCAACAGGAGGCCCTTTTTCAGCAACCCATGAGGTTTTGGGGTACTGCTCAGGTTTCTAGTATGATCCATCAGCGTTCAATTTCCTCACAAAGGCGATGCCCTCTTTCCTCGGGTTCCTGTTCAGTATCTGCTTTTTCGACAAATCACAAAGGGTTTGATGCCCTTTGAGACTTTTGTATATACCTGTCACACAGAACTCCTTCAATCCTTCATTTTCGTCAGTAGCATTTGTGGTTTCTTCAAGTCAAGAAGTTGGTACCACAAGAATAGTTGAAGAATTTGTAGCGATGGAAGCATTTGATTATTCACGTGAAGAATGTGCAGTTTCGCGTTCGATACATTTCAAGCATGGTGGAATGAATTCAACCTTAGTGGAACTGATTTGTTGAGCAAGTAATGAATCATTTTCCATTCGAAGATCATCATATGACATTCTCAACTTCTCAAGGTCCAGCTTCCCTTGAAGAAATTCATAGGATAGCTTTTCATGATCAGTTAAGAGTCCAACATGACGATCTTGAAGACTATTGTACCTAGACTGAAGATTTTTGACATCTTCAGTGAGGATTTAACTCTGATTCATTTCATCATTCAACATGTCATCGCTTTTGTCTAGCAGTTTCTGAAGATTTTCAATGGCACTTTGTTGTTTAGTAGCAATGTTTGCAAGTTTTAAGTAACTGGGTTTCTGAATTTCATCAGGTTCACATTCACTACAGTCAGAGGAGGATGAGTGGCTTGGTACCTTAGAACCTTTTGCCATGAAGCAATACGCGGGAGCATAGTCATCATCGCAGTCATCACTGTTGTTGATGTTGTCATTTTCTTCAGTGTTGAAGATGGACTTGTTGACGAATGTGGTAGCTAGTGCAAGACTTGCCACACCAGATTTAGACTCCACTTCAGAACCTTCCACTTCTTCACATTCCTCGGATTCTTCTTCAGAGTACATTTCCTTACCGATAAGTGCCCGAGCCTTTCCGAAGCTAGTCTTCTTGTGCGATGAAGATTTTGAAGATGAAGACTTTGAGGATTTCTTCTTTTTCTTTGTGTCGTCAGAACTTTCATCCTTGTATTTCTTCTTCTTTGATTCCTTCACCCAGCGAGGACAATCAACAATGTAGTGACCAGATTTCTTGCATTTATGGCATGTTCTCTTCTTGTAATGTTCAGATGAGGATTCTGATTTCCTCATATATCTTCTTGAAGACTTTCCGAATTGCCCACGCTTTGTGAACTTCTGGAATTTCCTCACAAGCATAGCAAGTTCCTGACCAAGATCTTCGGGATCACCAAGACTGCAGTCAGACTCTTCTTCTTCAAATGAGGAAACAACTCTTCCCTTCAATGCATGCAATCTTGAGTTATTTGGTCCATACAGCTCTATCTTTTCTTCTTGTTGGAATTCATGAGTAGTCTCTCCAGAATATCAGCAGGATCAAGCATCTTGTAGTCTCTTCTCTCTTGAATCATCATAACCAGTATATCAAATGATGGGTCAAGTGATCGTAGCAGTTTCTTCACCACTTCATGGTCCGTGATGTCTCTAGCTCCCAAAGCTTGCAGTTCGTTTGAGATGTCTATGAGGCGATCAAAGGTGTCTCGGCAGCTTTCATTGTCAAGCCACTTGAAGAGGTTGAAGAAATTGCGAAGAACATCAACTCGAGAGTCATGTTGTGTTGAGACTCCTTCATTGACTTTGGACATCCTGTCCCAGATAAGCTTCACAGATCCCAAAGCACTTACTCTACCATACTGACCTTTGCTCAGGTGCCCACAGATAATATTCTTTGCTTGCGAGTCAAGTTGCTTGAACTTCTTCACATCAGCAGGAGAGATTGTTGCGGAAACTTGAGGAACACCATTTTCCACAATGTACCAGAGGTCATTGTCAATTGCTTGGAGATGCATTTGCATCTTGGTCTGCCAGTAGGGGAAGTCCTTTCCTTCGTAGGTAGGACATCCCGCAGTTACTTTGATCATACCTGTGGTCGACATAACTAAAACTCTAGGTGGTTAAACCAAAATCACATAGAACAAGGGATTACCTTGCTATGATACCAATTAAAAGTGTGTTAAGTCGACTAGAGGGGGGTGAATAGGAAATTTTTAGAAATTCATCACTGAGGAAACTCTAAATGAGGGAAGTCTCGGTCATGAAGTACGTGCAGCGGAAATAGTATAGAACAAAGATGTAAAATAGGCTACAACAAAGTCCTCAGAGTGGATAATTCAGTTCGGTTCGCACGGGACATAAGTACAGGATATGCTCGTGATGAATAACTAGAGTGAAGAATTTGAGGTGATGAAATTTATGAAATTCTTCAATCAAATTCTTCAAACAGCAATGATGAAAGTATTCAACATACAATTGATGAAATGGAAAGGTTGAAGATATAGAACCACAGGCTTGATGAAGACAGCATTTGATGACCCAATTCCAACTGATGTGACAGTCGTACGTCTGGTTTGGAGCGGATGGTATTTAAACCTAAGGACACACAGTCCCTACCATATTCTCCTTGATCTAAGGACACATAGTCCTCGCCCAACGCTCGTGGTAAGTCTTCAGGGCAGACTTCCAAACCCTCACAAACTTGGTCACTCTGTGATCCACAATTTACTGTTGGATGCTCTAGACCATGACGCCTAACCATCTGGAGGATGCACAGTCCTCAAAGGTAACATGCCTTGGTTCCACACAGGAACAAACTCTTCAGTGATGCTCAATCACTTGGGTTTTTGGTTTGGTTTTGGTGCTTGGGGTTTTTCCCCACTTGATGATTTTCACTCATAGACCTTGAGGAATTTGGGTTGCTCTAAATGACCTGTGTCGGTTTCTCTCATAGCATCCAACCAGCTAGTGGTTGTGGGGTGGCTATTTATAGCCTGGGAGCATCCCGACATGATTTGACATAAATGCCCTTAATGATATGACCGTTGGGTGGATAAGCTTTGGGACAGGTGGCGTGCTGCGCGGCAATGGTTGGAACTTTCAACTGTGAAAGTCCTCATGTCTCTCATATTCCTCAATGGAGGATCTGGTAGGTCTAGGTGTGAGTTGTGTTGGAAATATGCCCTAGAGGGAATAATAAATTGGTTATTATTATATTTCCTGGTTCATGATAATTGTCTATTATTCATGCTATAATTGAATTAACCGGAAACCATAATACATGTGTGAATATATAGATCACAATGTGTCCCTAGTGAGCCTCTAGTTGGCTAGCTCGTTGATCAATAGATGATCATGGTTTTCATTGATAACGGGATCACATCATTGGGGAATGATGTGATGGACAAGACACAATCCTAAGCATAGCACTAGATCGTGTTGTTCGTCTGCTAAAGCTTTTATAATGTCAAGTATCATTTACTTAGGCCATGAGATTGTACAACTCCCGGATACCGTAGGAGTGCTTTGGGTGCATCAAACGTCACAACGTAACTGGGTGGTTATAAAGGTGCACTAAGGGTATCTCTGAAAGTGTCTGTTGGGTTGGTCCAAATCGAGACCGGGATTTGTCACTCCATGTGATGGAGAGGTATCTTTGGGCCCACTCGGTAGAACATCATCATAATGAGCTCAATGTGACTAAGGAGTTAGCCACAGGATGATGTGCTATGGAACAAGTAAAGAGACTTGTCGATAACAAGATTGAACAAGGTATGGGAATACCAATGATTGAACCTCGGGCAAGTATCATACCGTAGACAAAGGGAATTGCATACGGGATTGAGTGAATCCTTAACATCGTGGTTCATCCGATGAGATCATCATGGAACATGTGGGAACCAACATGGATATCCAGACCCCTCAATTGGTTGTTGACCGGAGAGGTGTCTCGGTCATGTCTGCATGCTTCCCGAACCCGTAGGGTCTACACACTTAAGGTTCGATGACGCTAGGGTTATATGGGAATAGTGTACGTGGTTACCGAAGGTCATTCGGAGTCCTCGATGAGATTCTAGACGTCATGAGGAGCTCCAAAATAGTCCCAAGGTAAAGATTCATATATAGGAAGTGAGGATTTCGACACCAAAAGTGTTTCGGGCGCCACCAGTAATGTACCGGGACCACCAGAAGGGTTCTAGGGGTCCACCGGCAAGGGCCACCAGCCCCAAGCTGCTACATGGGCCATAAGTGGGAGCGAACCAGGCCCTAAATGGGCTGGAGCGCCTCCACAATCTACCCAAGGCGCAACAAGGGGTGGAGGAGGGAAAACCCTAGGCATGGGAGGCCACCTTGGGCCTCAAGGCCCACCCTAGGGCGCCTCCACCACCTTGGCCGCCGCCCAAAGCCATCTAGGGCTGCCGCACCCTTAGGGTGGAAAACCCTAAAGGGTGGGCACCCTCCTCCCTCTCCTCCTATATATATTGGAGGGTTTTGGCCTTTTGGAGACACACAATTCATCCCTCCACAACACAGCCCTCCTCCTCGTCCTCCTCGTTCTCCATAGTGCTTGGCGAAGTCGTGCTGGAGTGCCGCGTAGCTCCACCACCACAACACCATCGTGCTACCCGAGCTCTCCCTCAACCTCTCCCTCCTCCTTGCTGGATCAAGGCGTGGGAGACGTCACCGGGCTGAACGTGTGTTGAACGCGGAGGTGCCATGGTTCGGCACATAGATCGGAATCCACCGCAATCTGAATCGCTGTGAGTACGACTCCATCGACCACGTTCATAGTAACGCTTCCGCTTAGCGATCTTCAAATGTATGAAGATGCTAGACCCCATTACTCGTTGTTGGTTTCTCCTAGATAGATCCATTGTGTGGCGTAGGAAAATTTTGAAATTACTACGTTACCCAACAGTGGTATCAGAGCCAGGTTTTATGTGTAGATTTTATGCACGAGTAGAACACAAAGGTTGTGGGCGATGATCATGTCAATTGCTTGCCGTTACTAGTCTTATCTCTTTTCGGCGGTATTGTGGGATGAAGAAGCCCAGACCGACCTTACATGTACGCTTAAGTGAGATAGGTTCCACCGACTGACATGCACTTGTTGCATAAGGTGGCGAGCGGATGTTTGTCTCTCCCACTTTAGTCGAATTGGATTCGATGCACAGGGTCCTTATGAAGGGTAATTAGCATTGGCATATCAATGTTGTGGCTATCACGTAGGTAAGAAGCGTTCTTGCTAGAAACCCAAATCATCCACGTAAAACTTGCAACAATAATTAGAGGACGTCTAATTTGTTTTTGCAGGGTATGCCATGTGATGTGATCTGGCCAAAGAATGTGATGTTATATGTGATGTATGAGGTTGATCATATTCTTGTAGTAGGATTCACGACTTGCATGTCTATGAGTATGATAACCGGTAGGAGCCATAGGAGTTGTCTTAATTTATTGTATGAGATGCAAACGCCATGTGATAACTTTACTTTATTGCTAAACGTTAGCTATAGTAGTAGAAGTAATAGATTGGCGTGATGACTTCAAGGAGACAAAATGATGGAGGTCGTGATCATGGAGATCATGGTGTCTGATGTTTTGTTGTGTACCCTTGCAATGGCACCAGAAATAGTTGTGTCGATGGCACCAGGAATCCTTCAGCTATGGCTACGCCTTAAGGGACTTCCTAGGCAAGTATGCAAAGGATTTCCCCCGTGGTCTTGGAGCCTTGCGTTGGTGTTCCCTCGAAGTAAGAAGGGCGATGTAGCACAGCGACGGTAAGTATTTCCCTCAGTTTGAGAACCAAGGTATCAATCCGGTGGAAGAGTATCTCAAGATCCTGCACAAACAGAAAATCTTGCACCCAACGCTATGAAGGGGTTGTCAATCCCTTATAGATTGTTTGCCAAGTGAGAACTGAAAGCAACAAATTAACAAAGCAAAGTAAAAGCGGAGATGTAAACGATGGATGTGAATAGACCCGGGGGCCGTAGTGTTTACTAGTGGCTTCTCTCATGAAAGGAAGTAGACGGTGGGTGAACAAATTACTGTCGAGCAATTGATAGAACTGTGCAGAGTCGTGACGATATCTATGCAATGATTATTTCTATAGGCATCACGTCCGAAATATGTAGACCCATACTTTCTGCATCTACTACTATTACTCCACACGTCGACCGCTATCCAGCATGCATCTAGTGTATTAAGTCCATAAGAACAGAGTAACGCCTTAAGCAAGATGACATGATGTAGAGGGATAATCTCAAACCAATGATAAAAACCCCATCTTTTTACCCTTGATGGCAACTGCTTGATGTGTGCGTTGCTGCCCTACTGTCACTGGGAAAGGTCACCACATCGCAGAACCCAAAACCAAGCACTTCTCCCATTGCAAGAATCATAGATCTAGTTGGCCAAACAAAACCCAAGACTCGGAGAGACTTACAAGGATATCAAATCATGCATATAAGAAATCAGCAAAGACTCACATATATATCATAGATAATCTGATCACAAGTCCACAATTCATCGGATCTCGACAAACACACCGCGAAAGAAGATTACATCGGATAGATCCGCATGAAGATCATGGAGAACTTTGTATTGAAGATCCAAGAGAGAGAAGAAGCCATCTAGATACTAACTACGGACCTGTAGGTCTGAAGTGAACTACTCACAAATCATTGGAGGGGCGATGATGATGATGAAGAAGCCCTCCAACTCCAAAGTCCCCTCCGGCAGGATGCCGGGAAGGGTCTCCAGATGAGATCTCGCGGAAACGGAAGCTTGTGGCGGCGGAAAAGTATTTTCGAGGCTCCCTGGTGGCGGAGTGGGGGCTTGTGGGCTCCCTAGAGCCCACCTGGCTTGGCCCAAAAGCCCCTTGGACTTCTTCCGTTCGGGAAAAAATCATTTCGGGGTTTTTCTTCCGTTTGGACTCCGTTCCAAAATCAGATCTGAAAAGAGTCAAAAACACGAAAAAACAGGAACTAGCACTTGGCACTAAATTAATAAGTTAGTACCAAAAAGATATAAAAAGGTACATAAAACATACAATGAAGACAAGATAACAGCGTGAAACCATCAAAAATTATTGATACGTTTGAGACGTATCAAGCATCCCCAAGCTTAACTCCTGCCCGTCCTCGAGTAGGGAAGTGATAAGAATGAATTTTTGATGCTTTCATGCTACCTAGCATAGGTGTCCTTTGTAATTCCTCTTATGTGACGTGAATGTTCAGATCCATTAGATTCAAAACAATAGTTTGCTATTGACGTGGAAACAATAATAATTCAAGCAAACTAGCAAAGTAATCATGAACTTTCAAAATAACAAGGTCAAAAGAAAGTTATCCCTACAAAAGCATGTAGTCTGGCTATGCTCTATCATAATTGCACAACCTCGGTATTGGCCAAGTAATTGTTTCACACCTTTACTTCCTCAAACATTTTCAACTCTCACGCAATACATGAGCGTGAGCCATGGTTATAGCACTATAGATGGTGTGGAATGTGGTGGGGGTTGCAAGACAAAAAGGAGAAGATAGTCACATTAACTAGGCATGTCAATGAGCTGCGAAGATGCTCATCAATAGATATCAATGTGAATGAGTAGGGATTGCCATACAAATGATGCACTAGAGCTACAAGTATGTGAAAGCTCTTAAAGAAAACTAGTGGGTGTGCATCCAACTTGCTTGCTCATGAAGACCTAAGGCAATTTTGAGGAAGTCTATCATTGGAATATACAAGCCAAGTTATATAATGAGAATTTCCCACTAGCTATATGGTGGTGACAAAACGAGAGACTCTCAATCATGAAGATCATGGTGCTCAAAATGCTTAAGTGTGGAAAAAGTGGTAGCATTGTCCCTTCTCTCTTTTTCTCTCATTTTTTTATTTTTTTATTTTTTTGTGGGCTCTTTGGACTCTTTTTTATGGGCTTCTTTGGCCTCTTTTATTTGCTCACATGGGACAATGCTCCAATAATGATGATCCTCACACTTTCAACTCAAAACTTAGAGCAATTATGACTCTATATGGAATGCCTTCGGTAGTGTACCGTGGCAATGATCTAGCATGGCATAGACATCAATGGAAACATCATGCTAGCTATATTACGATCGTGCAAAGGCAATGTAGACGTGGTGGCACATATCATGGTGGTAGTTGCATGGAAATATATCTCGGAATGACTTTGCAAAAGCCACAGTAGGTAGGTATGGTGGCTGTTTTGAGGGAGGCTAATGGTGGGTTTTGTGCACCGGCGAGAGTTGCACGGCACTAAGAAGATAGTGATGGTGGAAGGTGAAAGTGCATCTAAACCATGGACTCATCATTAGTCATGAAGAACTCATATACTTGTTGCAAAAGTTTTATTAGTAATCAAAACAAGGCATTCAACGCATACTCCTAGGGGAAGGGTTGGTAGGTATAAACCATCGCGCGATCCCGACCGCCACACAAAGGATGACAATCAATAGACTAATCATGCTCAGATTTCATCACATAGCGGTTCACCATACGTGCATGCTACGGGAATCACTAACTTCAACACAAGTATTTCTATATCCACAACACCTTACTAGCATGACTTCAATATTACTAAAACCACAACTCAAAACTAATTGAGATGAATCAAACTTCTCTAATTATTCAATGCACATGAAGGTGGAAGTTTTCGTATCCCTTTAGATAACTACCCCTTTTGAGACTACTTTCCAAGTATAGATCAACTACCAAGCCACGCACCACTGTTCTCTAAAAGATATAAGTGAAGCACATAGAGCAAAAGTATCTAGCTCAAAAGATATAAGTGAAGCACATGTGAGCTGAATTGTCTACCAAAAGATATAAGTGAAGCTCGACAAAATCACGGTGAGTGCATGTCTATCTCTCTAGGTGTGCAGCAAGGATGATTGTGACACAACAAAAATAAAAGACTCCTACGATACAAGACGCTCCAAACAAAAACACATAACATGTGGTGAATAAAAATATAGCCCCAAGTAACGTTACCGATGGATTGAAGACGAGAGAGAGGATGCCTTCCCGGGGCATCCCCAAGCTTAGGCTTTTACGGCATCCTTGAATCTCTTGGGGTTCCTTGGGCATCCCCAAGCTTGAGCTCTTGCCACTCTTTATCTTTTTGTCCATAAGAACTTCACCCAAAACTTGAAAAATTCACAACACGAAACTTAAATAGAAACTCGTGATAACATTAGTACAAGAAAGCAAACCACCACTTCCTTAGGTACTGTAGCAAAATTAAATTCTACTTGTGCTGATGTTGGGTTACTGTACTTTCAATATTCCATGGCTAATACCCCCGATACTATCCATAGTTTCATCAAAATAAGCAACCAACACAACAAAAACAGAATCTGTTAACAGCAGACCAGTCTGTAGCAATCTGTATGTTTCGTATACCTCTGGTACTTCAACAATTCTGAAACATTGCGACAGTCTGAATAATTTTCTTAGCAATCAGCACCAAAAAGAATAAACTCAAAAGCTCTTACAGAAAAAAAATGAAAATTCTTTTCGTGAGCAGAAAGTTTCTGTCTTTTCCAGCATTACCAAACGATCATCCCCAAGACTAATCATAACGGTTTTGCTTGGCACAAACGCAAAAAGAAACACAAAAAACACAACCATAACAGAATTATGAAAGTGTGGAAAACACAAAACAGAAAGAAAGAGGATAGATTCGTTTGGGTTGCCTCCCAACAAGCTCTTTTGTTTAACGCCCTTAGCTAGGCATTCAATGATGCTCTCACAAAAGACAAGAATTGAAGCACAACGAGAGCATCCTAAAGCATGTGAAAATCATATCTAAGTATAATATACTTCCTATGCATAGGCATTTTATAGGAAAAAATATTGTCAAGACAACCAATAGCTGCCATATGCAAGGAAGAAGAAAGATACAAGAACAATCTCAACATAACGAGAGGTAAATTGGTAACATGAAAGTTTCTACCACAATATTTTCCTCTCTCATAGCAATTACATGTGGGATCATATTTGAATTCAACAATGTAACTATCACAAAGGATATTCTTTTTATGATTGTCGGGACCCCGATCCTAAGTCATAGGAATCCAGCCTGTAACACATCGCATCTCTTTGCGGTCTCACGCACGGTTATCCCCACGGCTGCAGCCTTACCTTAGCCGGGACTGTTTGCGCCTTTTGACTCGCATATGCAATTGTGTCGCTAGCAATCCAGTGACAGAGAACCCGGATCGACATGTCTAGTCATAAACCAAAGCGGCAGTTCCGCACAGGGACATGCATACATGACCCAGCAAAGCAGGTGTCGGTCACCGGCGGACGTAGACGAGTCGTAGCAAGCTACAAGGACTCCATTACATCGCGTGACATTTCCCCAACGGGGACAGACACAGCAGCTAAGAAGGACATATGTCGGTCAACCAATGTGTCCGGAGCAGTAGCGAACTACCATGGCTCGTTGGATCACAAAGGGGCATTTCCTTGTAAGGAATGCTACTAAAGCCTACGGCAAGGTAATCGAACCCCATACATATCAAGTACGACACACGTACGCATGGCATACCGATATGTATAGATACATCGATGGCATCACAACATAACCATAAACATACAAGCTTTATTTCAAAGGCTCGGAAGAGCCTCACACATAATATTACACAGTAGGGGTCTCACGACCCATCATAACAGTCATTCAAGTTACAAGCTAGCGGAAGTAGATAAACTATGTGAGTACAAACAGATGAAACTAGAAGGCACATGGCCTGACTATACTACAGACCCACCCTAGGGCCAGATCGTACCTGGGATACCAGCTACTCGTCATCGTCGATGTCTAGATAGAACCCTCCATTAGGGTCATTAACAACCTCTGCAACAAATTATTAAGCAAACGTGAGTACAGGGGTACTCAGCAAGACTTTAGGATAACTATCTACTTATGCAATGTATCAATTAAGAGTTGTGGGGTTTCATGCGGAAAACTAGCAATTGACTCGTGGCTAGACAACTTGCATTTTTAAATAATTTTTGACAACTTGATTTCTCGCACACGAGTCCACTAACACCACAACAATACTCCATCGTGGAATCATTCCGTCACCATACGAAAATGCCGTCCACGACACTCACGCTTATCTTGACAATTTTATGAGTAGCCATTAAAGTTATCTATGAACAACATATGTCTCCAAGTAGTCCATATCCACGGATGTGGCTATTCGAATAGATCATAACCCTGCAGGGGTGTACTTCTTCACACACACTCTCGCCACTTATCGCCATGTACACGTCATGCACCTCGGCAACCTTCAAGCGGAAGCCCAGCGAGGGAGTTGGCCACGACCATTAACCACGCTAATACTTAGTCCAGGTCTATCGCCTATCTAAGGGTAACCCGCACGGAAGTCCGGCCGAGGTTTCCGCCACGGCCCCAAACGATGTGCCCAGGGTTCCCAAGACCACCATCCGGGTGCCACTTGGTACACCGTGCCAATGCATACCGCATCACAGCCCACCTCTCAGGTCAGCACTATGCACGGCCTCCAGCATGACTATAAACACAAGAAACTACTTGCAACTCTTGGACCGAGTACTAGGCGATTAATAAGTCGAGCAGGGTCAAATTTCAAGGCCCAGCATGTGGTAGTATCTCGTCTTGGATTACATACACGGAACTCAGTTCCTAAGGACGGTTCCAATGAAACAACCCGCCATGTACTCCTACATAGCCTTTCCACGGTACCTTTACCAAATCAGGTTCAACACACAACCTTTACTTACTGAACACATTCTCACAATTCTGTTCATCACCCAGATGACAGACCATACACAACTCTAAGCATAGCATGCATAGCAGGATAAGGCACATCATGGCTCAATCATCTACCACGTATGCTAGGTTGCAAGGTTTAGCTTTTTACTGTGACAAAGACAGGTCATGCAAAGGAAGTGGGTTCTACTAACGTGGCAAAAGCATTTGAAGCATTCGATCCTGATGCAATAAATAAGTGCAGGAGCGAGATCATGGGATTTATCGGAATGATCAAAATGGTTGCTTGCCTTGTTGCTCAGTAGAGGGACAATATCCGTCGGTCGGATATTCGGTGGAATCCGGAGGAGCGGAGCCTACCGATAGAAATGACATCAATCAATAACAATCATATGCAACAAAATGATGCATGAACATGGCATGAAGATGCATGGTGGTATGCTAATGTAGCTACCATTATTAGGTTGAAGTGGATTTAAATCAGATTCAAATATCACTTCAAACGAGGTATTCTCGAATACCATTTTAATTGATTCGACATGATGCTCAGATCAACTTGTTTTTAACATGCATGGGAATGATATGTTAAGTTGCTGGTTGTGATTGAACAATGTTTGATCATAGCATTTGAAGTGGAATTCAAATGATTTTCAAATTCCAACTCCAAAGCATTTGTTAAATTTAACCTATTCATCATTTTACATGTTTGGTCCAGTAACATTTTCAAACATGTTTGAAAATGACATATTCAGATTCCTTGGATTTTTCTTATACTTTTTCATACATAAATTATTTTCATTGGAGTTACAGATCAATTTCTATGATTTTTAGAAGTTTTGGGCATTTTCTGGAATTCTTTTAAATCAGAAAAGCTACTTATTGCGTCAGGCCCACGTCAGCATGGCGTCAGCCGTCGGCTGACCTGGTCAGGTCAAACCTGACGGGGGGGGGACCCACTGGTCAGCCTCACAGGGATAATCCCGCGCTGACCAGCCCCTGATTGCGTTTGACTTGTGCCTGGGGCCCACTGTCAACGACTGCTTAGGGTTTAAACCGGCAGATTAGCGAGGCGAGGTCAGATCCTGCCAGAACAGACCGGTGGTGACCAAATCCGCGGTGGATCTTTGCCGGAGAGTCGCCGGAGTTGGTTGTGGTGCTCGGGAACGAGGGCCGAGAGCACTGGGAGGATCCCCAGGCTCGGCCTCGTCCAGTACTGGCCTCAGCGAGGACTAGGGAGGACCGGAGGTCACCGACGACGAGCTGAGGGGACGGCCGGAGCTCGGGCTCGTCGGTCTAGTGGCTAGGGTGCACGAAACCGAGGGGTAGAAGAGGGGAAACGAGCGCGAGCTCACGATGAAGGCAGTGGAAGGCTTAGACGGCTCAGGGAGGCGCTGTGGGAGACGAATCCAACGAAGCTCGCCGGCGGCCGAAGCTTGAAGACGACGGTGTCGTGGGCGTTGTAGGGCTTGGGGGACCTTGTTATTTGGAAGGGACGACCAGCTTGTCGAGGCAGAGCGAATGGAGCACTCGGGGGGAAGATCCTGTGGCCAGAGGCTCGGGCAGCTCGACCTCGAGCTCCTGCCAATGGCGGCAGGAGGAGAGGAAGGAACCGAGAGGAGAGGGGAGGAATGGTTCGCGGGGATGCATATGGTCGTGCTCGGGGAGGTTATCCTCGCCTTGCCAGCACACCGGGACGTCCAGGCAGGCAGGGAACTGCGTGGAGGCACCGGGAGTCGCGGTGGCCACCTCCTGCTGCCCACTGGCGAGGAGAAAGACAACACAGGGGAGCTGGGCCTGGGCCAGGTGAGCGACAGGTAGGTGTTTTGCTATTTTTATCTTGTTTTGTTTTCTATTTTATCCACTGATTTGAATTCCCATTTGTTTTGGCTTAAATATTGGTTCAAAAATCATTTTGAACCTACTGATATATTAGTTGGAATATTTCCAACCACTCGTGAGGTTTGCAACATTTTTAAACTTGAAAATATTTGAATTCAAATTTAAACTTGAATTCAGTAGCGTTTTGAATTTAAATAAAGTGCCAAATGTGTTTTGAAAATAGTTTTTTTCCCTGATGATTTTCTTTTAAGAATTATCAGAATAGTTGAACTTTTCTTGAGGCCATTTTGGGTTTATTGATTTTAACAATCTTGGAATTTCCTTTAAATTGAGAAGTGGCTAGGGTTTTTGAGTTTTGCATCACCACTTGCTTTGATCTTGTTGCAATTTTCTTGGATGCAATGCAAAGAATATATGAGCACAATTCTATACTTTGGTTAGGGTTCCACGGATGTGACAACTCACCCCCACTCAAAAGAATCTCGTCCCGAGATTTAGAAGTCGTCGGGAATAACGCGGGATACTCAATTCGGAGACGATCCTCAATTTCCCATGTTGCCTCCTTTTCAGAATGATTTGACCATTGAACTTTAAGAAACCTGAGGTTTCGATGTCGAGTGGTACGCTTAGCTTGATCAAGAATACACACAGGGTATTCTCGGTATGAAAGGTTATCTTGGAGATCAAGCGTTTCGTGGTCCACTTCACGGATGGGATCCGAAAAGCAACGCCTAAGTTGCGGGACGTGGAAGACATCATGAACCTTGGAAAGATGTGGAGGAAGTTCCAACTGGTAGGCAACTTCTCCTCGTTTGGCAAGAATGCGAAAAGGACCAATGTAACAAGGAGCCAACTTGCCCTTGATACCGAATCAATGGGTACCCTTCAAAGGTGTAACCCAAAGGTAAGCCTTCTCGTCAACTTCAAAGGTCACAACCTTATGATGACGATCATATTGGCTCTTTTGACGAGACTGGGCTATTTTCAACTTTTCACGAATAATGTGAACCTGCTCTTCTGCATCCTGGATCATATCCGGGCCAAAGAGTTGCCTCTCTCCGGTTTCTAACCAATTAAGAGGTGTTCGACATCTTCGTCCATAGAGAGCTTCAAAAGGGGCTTTGCCCAAGCTTGATTGATAACTATTGTTATAAGAAAATTCGGCGAATGGAAGGCACTTCTCCCAATTCATACCGAACGATATAACACAAGCTCGGAGCATATCTTCTAGGATTTGATTCACTCTTTCTACTTGACCACTTGATTGAGGATGGAAAGCAGTGCTAAAATATAAGTGAGTCCCCATAGTATTCTGAAAATTTTCCGATAAGCGAGAAGTAAAGATACTCCCACGGTGTGAGTTAATCTCCAAGGGAACACCATGAAGAGACACTATTCGAGAGATATATAACTCTGCTAGCTGGCTAGCTGTTATACTCTCACGAACTGGAAGAAAATGAGCTACTTTGGAGAGACGGTCAATGACCACAAAGATAGCATTATTTCCTTTCTTGGTCTTTGGAAATCCGGTAATGAAATCCATACTGACTTTATCCCATTTCCATTCAGGAATAGCTAAAGGTTGAAGGGTGCGAGCACACCTTTGATGTTCTGCCTTAACTCGATGACAAACGTCGCAATTAGCAACGAACTCAGCAATTTCTCTCTTCATCCTAGTCCACCAAAACCTCTGGCGTAGGTCCTGATACATCTTAGTACTACCGGGATGAATGGTGAGAGGAGAATCATGAGCTTCCTTAAGGATTAACTGCCATAGATGTGGATTCTTAGGAACCACTAGACGATTCTGGGAGAACACAACACCTTGATCATTCATGGAGAATTCATTAGCGTTTCCGCAAATAATATTCTCCTTGATCCGTGATATACCTTTATCACGCTTCTGGCCAGCTATAATTTGATCCTTAAGGGTAGGCTTCGCCACCACGGTAGAAAGGAATCCTTGAGGAACAAAATGGAGATTTAACTTCCGAAATTCCTCATAGAGATGTGGTTGACCTCGTTGTAGCATCAAGTTGTTACAATAAGATTTACGACTTACTACATCGGCCATAACATTGGCCTTCCCCGGGGTGTAAGTTATCCCTATGTCGTAATCCGTGCTCAACTCAACCCACCGTCTTTGCCTGAGATTCAAATCCGGCTGGGTGAAGATATATTTCAGACTTTGGTGATTAGTGAATATTTCGCAACGATTACCAAGAAGGTAATGTCGCCAGGTTTTAAGTGCATGGACTACAGCTGCAAGCTCAAGATCATGTGTGGGATAATTATCCTCATGTGGACGCAACTGTCGGGATCACATGACGATCTTGCATGAGAATGCAACCTAATCCTTGTCGCGAGGCGTCGCAATAGATAACAAAGTCCTTAGAAAAATCTGGTGGTAGCAGCACAGGTGCGGAAGTCAAACGTCTTTTCTGTTCCTGAAAACTATGCTCACACTGTGGTGTCCACTCGAATTTTTATCTTTCTTGAGGAGCTCAGTTAGAGGTTTTGCAACCTTGGAGAAATTCTCGACAAAGCGGCAGCATTAGCTCGCTAGACCAAGAAAACTCCTAACTTGCTTAACCGATTCAGGTTGAGTCCAATCAAGGATAGCTTGAACTCTCTCGGGATTGACAGCAATACCCTTACCAGAGATTACGTGAGCTAGATAGGTCACTTCTGGTAACCAAAATTCACATTTTGAAAACTTGGCATAAAGGCGACGCTCTCGAAGTTTCATCAATACCAGCCTTAGATGCTTGGCATGTTCCTGTTCGTTCTTCGAGTAGATGAGAATATCATCGAGGTATACCACGACGAATTTATCCAAATACTCCATGAAGATTGAATTCATCAAGCTCATTGGTTAAACCGAAGGACATGACGGTGTACTCGTATCGGCCATAACGAGTAACAAAAGCCGTTTTTGGAATGTCCCCGTTCTTGATCTTGATTTGATGGTATCCCAACCTCAAATCCATTTTGGAGAAGACTGAAGATCCAGCGAGCTGATCATACAGGTCGTTGATCCTGGGGAGCGGATACTTGTTCTTTATGGTGACCAGATTAACTGGTCGGTAATCTACAACCATCCGATCCATTCCGTCTTTCTTCTTGATGAAGAGGACTGGACAAGCCCAAGGAGAAGAGCTAGGACGAATGAAACCTTTATTCAAGGCCTCATCTAGTTGCTTCTTAAGTTCGTCTAGCTCCAGGGGTGCCATCTTATATGGTCTTCTGGCTATTGGAACAGTTCCCGAAACAATATCTATTACGAACACTACATCTCTGTCAGGTGGAATTCCTGGTAGTTCCTTTGGAAAAACATCCGGGAAGTCATGGACTACCGGAATGTCTTCAAGTTCCGGAAGAGGGTTGGCATTGAGGGAATAGAGTTGGCATTTGGCAACTCGAGTAGAGACATTGACTATCTCACCCGAGGGATGGGTAAGCTGAACATTTCTAGAATGAGTATCAATCTTGGCATAGTGAGCTGACATCCAGTCCATACCCAAGATGATATTAATATCCGAAGATTTCAGGGCTATCAATGAGGCTAGAAAAACTAGCCTGTCAGAATTTCATTGTCATAGGTTATCCTAGAGGTTTGCCAGTTACTACCAGGAGTTTGGACAACCAATGGAATTGGCATATCACAGAAAGACATGTTATGCAACTGTGCATAACTTTCTGAAATGAAGGAATGAGAAGACCCAGTGTCAAAAAGAACAGACGCTGGGTGATGATTAAAAAGGAGCGTACCCAGTATGACGTCGGGATCCTCTGCAGCTTCTTCTGGTGAAACATAGTTCACACGGCCACGTGCAGGAGTTGGCTTCACATAGTAAGCTTTGCCCGACTTGCCTTGCCCGATGGACTTTCCGGGTTGCTTAGCACCCACATTCTGAGGACACTCACGGGAATAGTGCCCTGGTTCTCCACAGTTGTAACATATCACTTGATTGGCACGCGGTGCAGCATTGCAAGCTGGACCACCACAGGTTTTTGCTGGAGGGTTGGACTGATTCGTCTGAGGCGCCACATAGGATGGCCTCGGAGTGTATCTTGGAGGCAGAGAACTGTTTGGAACCCACAACCTGCATTTTGGAAATGCGGAACCAGATGACGAGCCAGAGTCATGGGAGTGCTTCTTTGTGGCTTCATAGTCGGTATGACCAGTCTCGGCACTGATCGCCTTGTTGACCAGGGCTTGGAAGCTTGTACATTCATGGAGGCGCAAATCACGACGAAGCTCAGGGCTCAGACCCTTACGGAATCTTGCTTTCTTCTTGGCATCACTAGACACCTCCTATGTTGCATAGCGGGCGAGGTTACCGAACTCGCGGCTGTAGGCATCCACGGTCAACTTTCCCTGGGTGAATGCACAGAACTCCTCTCTCTTTCTGTCCATCAGGCCCTTTGGAATATGGTGCAGACGAAAGGCTGCACTAAAGTTTGCCCATGTGGCTGCTGGTTCAGCAGGACGCATAGCTTCAAAGTTCTCCCACCATAGATTGGCGGGTCCTTCCAGAAAATACGCCGCAAAGGTCACCTTGTCGGCCTCAGAAACATTTGCAGATCGAATCTTACGTGAGATACTGCACAGCCAATCATCAGCGTCGAGGGGATCGACGGAGTGATGGAACTTTGGTGGATTCAGCTTCACAAAGTCATTGAGGGACACTACAGCATTCCTAGGCTGACGAGCCGTATTTTGCTCAATGCGCTCTAACAGTCGGTTGGTCTCCCTTTTGTTTCTCTCTGCCTCAAGCATGACTTCCGCCAAAGAGGGCGGTTGAGGCAGTTCTTCCTGCAACGCTTGACTACCCTCGCCTTGCTCATGAGCAGGGGCACAGTTCAACCTGGTGAACACCATCCTGACAAACAAACTCACAGCTTAGACCAATATCATCATCAATGCTAGCTATGGATTAAGAAAGCACTGAACACATGGAATGCGGAAATGAATATCCGAACAGCATGGTAACAAGCAACTGCTATATATACACCATGGTTCATACACACCATTACATAGTTCAGTACAACCTTAACCAAAGAGCAAACTACTGAAGTTATGAAACTACTCATCAGAGTCTTACAAGCTTCCTATACATTATTTATCTATGCCTCCGGAATTCATTTCACGGCACAAGCATACTTCACAAGTCACACAGGACTGTGAAAGTACAGCTACTACCGTACTATCCTTCCACTCACGGTTTAGGCATGCGCATAGAACATCTCATAAAGATTGCCTCCATGGCCTCGAAGCTCAACCTGAGGATAAGGAAATACTCTAGCCTGAGATCCCTGGGATTTGTAAGGACACGGATGTGGCCTTGGTCCCCTGACTGGTGGTAGTAGAGGTCCCCGAAGAGGGGTGACTCCTCCTATAGCGGGCCAGTCAACATGAGCCGGAAGATGGGTCCTAACAGGGTTTAGCATCTCCATATCTCCGTACCCCGTCTGGACTACCGATGCCAGCTGCGTCAAAGCCGTCCACAGACGGGCACGTGTAGCACAAAGCTCCATGCGGAGGGCACGAGCATCCCTGTCTCTATTCTCTAGCATCTCAGCAGTGGACTACAGTAGCGGATCCTCCATAGAGGAATCAAAGTAGACCCCGCTGAGGTATCCTTCTCACCTGGCTGAGAGGCACGAACATAGCAGAACTCTGAATTCTGCAGCAGTGCATGTCTAGCCCTCATGATGGTCAGCATTGAATCGGCAGCATCTTGTACTGCCATGTCAACAGTGACCCCCAATCCATAAGACCAATGGATTGGCTCCTCAGCTCCAGGGTAATCTGGAAATACCCTAATAGTGCAGATATACTGGCTCTGGTTGAAGTCTCGGTACTGTTCCTCCATTGTGTACTCTGGGTACCAGCGGTAACCGCACACCGACATCACCCTGACTAGCATGGCCGTATGACCCGGCACATCAATGCACCTAGTCAGACGAACCACCTGACGAGAAGGACGGCTAGGCATCTGAAGATAGAAAGTAATGCAAAAGCATTAGAGCTCTGAATGCAAAATTGGGCAGCATAACGGCTGTAAATGCTCAGAAACAATTTTGAGACAACCCAAAAATAGAATAGCGTAACCACTCAACTATCAAGTTCAATTCTGTGATCATCAAACTTACTTCCTTTTCCTAGGGATAAAGAAACCCAAAATAACTCTCGACCCGTAGTCTTATAATCTACCGATCAGAAACACGAGCCTAGAAGAAGATGAGTAACCTAGTCCTTAATCCCCGCAGAAAAGACGAGGATAACCAGAATAGAATAACTTGAGAAGAGAACAAGAGTCTTACATTCCCTTCCACAAACAATTCCCTTATATATACCTAAAGCAATTCTAGACTCAACTTCGACCAGTTTGGCTTAGTAATCCTACAGTCAGTCAGGCTCTGATACCAACGCTGTCGGGACCACGATCCTAAGTCAAAGGAATCCAGCCTGTAACACATCGCATCTCTTTGCGGTCTCACGCACGATTATCCCCACGACTGCAGCCTTACCTTAGCCGGGACCGTTTGCGCCTTTTGACTCGCGTATGCAATTGTGTCGCTAGCAATCCAGTGACACAGAACTCGGATCGACATGTCAAGTCATAAACCAAAGCGGCAGTTCCGCACAGGGACAGGCATACATGACCCAGCAAAGCAGGTGTCGGTCACCGGCGGATGTAGACGAGTCGTAGCAAGCTACAAGGACTCCATTACATCGCGTGACATTTCCCCAACGGGGACAGACACAGCAGCTAAGAAGGACACATGCCGGTCAACCAATGTGTCCGGAGCAGTAGCGAACTACCATGGCTCGTTGGATCACAAAGGGGCATTTCCCTATAAGGAATGGTACTAAAGCCTGCGGCTAGGTAATCGAACCCCATACATATCAAGTACGACACACGTACGCATGGCATACCGATATGTATAGATACATCGATGGCATCACAACATAACCATAAACATACAAGCTTTATTTCAAAGGCTCGGAAGAGCCTCACACATAATATTACACAGTAGGGGTCTCACGACCCATCATAACAGTCATTCAAGTTACAAGCCAGCGGAAGTAGATAAACTGTCTGAGTACAGACAGATGAAACTAGAAGGCACATGGCCTGACTATACTACAGACCCACCCTAGGGCCAGATCGTAGCTGGGATACCAGCTACTCGTCGTCGTCGATGTCTAGATAGAACCCTCCATTAGGGTCATTAACAACCTATGCAACTAATTATTAAGCAAACGTGATTATAGGGGTACTCAGCAAGACTTTAGGATAACTATCTACTTATGCAATGTATCAATAAAGAGTTGTGGGGTTTCATGCGAAAAGCCAGCAATTGACTCGTGGCTAGACAACTTGCATTTTTAAATAATTTTTGACAACTTGATTTCTCGCACACGAGTCCACTAACACCACAACAATACTCCATCGTGGAATCATTCCGTCACCATACGGAAATGCCGTCCACGACACTCACGCTTATCTTGACAATTTTATGAGTACCATTAAAGCTATCTATGAACAACATATGTCTCCAAGTAGTCCATATCCACGGATGCGGCTATTCGAATAGATCATAACCGTGCAGGGGTGTACTTCTTCACACACGCTCTCGCCACTTATCGCCATGTGCACGTCATGCACCTCGGCAACCTTCAAGCAGAAGCCCAACGAGGGAGTCGGCCACGACTGTTAACCACGCTAATACTTAGTCTAGGTGTATCGCCTATCTGAGGGTAACCCGCACGGAAGTCCGGCCGAGGTTTCCGCCACGGCCCCAAACGATGTGCCCAGGGTTCCCAAGCCCACCATCCGGGTGCCACTTGGTACACCGTGCCAATGCCTACCGCATCACAGCCCACCTCTCAGGTCAGCACTATGCACGGCCTCCAGCACGACTATAAACACCAGAAACTACTTGCAACTCCTGGACCGAGTACTAGGCGAATAAGTCGAGCAGGGTCATATTTCAGGGCCCATCATGTGGTAGTATCTCGTCTTGGATTACGTACACGGAACTCAGTTCCTAAGGACGGTTCCAATGAAACAACCCGCCATGGTTCACCGGAACATAACCTTTCACCGGTACCTTTACCAAATAAGGTTCAACACACAACCTTTACTTACTGAACACATTCTCACAATTTTGTTCATCACCCAGATGACAGACCATACACAACTCTAAGCATAGCATGCATAGCAGGATAAGGCATATCATGACTCAAGCATCTACCAGGTATGCTAGGTTGCAAGGTTCAACTATTTATTGTGATAAAGACAGGTCATGCAAAGGAAGTGGGTTCAACTAACGTGGCGAAAGCATTTGAAGCATTTGATTCTAATGCAATCAATATGTGCAGGAGCGAGATCATGGGATTTATGAGAATGATCAAAATGGTTGCTTGCCTTGTTGCTCAGTAGAGGGACAATATCCGTCAGTCGGATATTCGATGGAATCCGGAGGAGCGGAGCCTACCGATAGAAATGACATCAATCAATAACAATCATATGCAACAAAATGATGGATGGACATGTCATGAAGATGCATGGTGGTATGCTAATGTAGATACCATTATTAGGTTGAAGTGGATTTAAATCAGATTCAAATATCACTTCAAAAGAGGTATTCTCGAATACCATTTTAATTGATTCGACCTGATGCTCAGATCAACTTGTTTTTAACATGCATGGGAATGATATGTTAAGTTGCTGGTTGTGATTGAACAATGTTTGATCATAGCATTTGAAGTGGAATTCAAATGATTTTCAAATTCCAACTCCAAAGCATTTGTTAAATTTAACCTATTCATCATTTTACATGTTTGGTCCAGTAACATTTTCAAACATGTTTGAAAATGACATATTCAGATTCCTTGGATTTTTCTGATACTTTTTCATATATAAATATTTTCATTGGAGGTACAGATCAATTTCTATGATTTTTAGAAGTTTTGGGCATTTTCTGGAATTCTTTTAAATCAGAAAAGCTACTTACTGCGTCAAGCCCACGTAAGCATGGCTTGTGCGTGGGGCCCACTGTCAGCGACTGCTTAGGGTTTAAGCCGGCAGATTAGCGAGGCCAGGTCAGATCCTGCCGGAACTGACCGGTGGCGACAAGATCCGTGGCGGATCTTTGCCGGAGAGTCGCCGGAGTTGGTTGTGGTGCTCGGGAACGAGGGCCGAGAGCACTGGGAGGATCCCCAGGCTCGGCCTCATCCAGTACTGGCCTCAGGGAGGACTGGGGAGGACCGGAGGTCACCGGCGACGAGCTGAGGCGACGGCCGGAGCTCGGGCTCATCGGTCTAGTGGCTAGGGTGCACGAAACCGAGGGGAAGAAGAGGGGAAACGAGCGCGAGCTCACGGTGAAGACAGTGTAAGGCTTGGACGGCTCGGGGAGACGTTGTGGCGACGAATCAAACGAAGCTCGCCGGCGGCCGAAGCTTGAAGACGACGGTGCCGTGGGCGTTGCAGGGCCCGGGGGACCTTCTTATTTGGCAAGGACGACCAGCTTGTCGAGGCGGAGCGAATGGAGCACTCGGGGGAAGATCCTGTGGCCAGAGGCGCGGGCAGCTCGAGCTCGAGCTCCTCTCAATGGCGGCAGGAGGAGAGGAAGGAAGAGGAGAGGGGAGGAATGGTTCACGGTGATGGATAGGGTCGTGCTCGGGGAGGTTATCCTCGCCTTGCCAGCGCACCAGGACGTCCAGGCAGGCAGGGAGCTGCGTGGAGGCGCCTGGCGTCGCGGCGGCCACCTCCTGCTGCCCACTGGCGAGGAGGAAGACGACACACGGGAGCTGGGCCTGGGCTAGGTGAGCGACAGGTAGGTGTTTTGCTATTTTTTTTCTTGTTTTGTTTTCTGTTTTATCCATTGATTTGAATTCCCATTTGTTTTGGCTTAAATATCGGTTCAAAAATCATTTTGAGCCTACTGAAATATTAGTTGGAATATTTCCAACCACTCCTGAGGTTTGCACCATTTTTTAAACTTGAAAATATTTGAATTCAAATTTAAACTTGAATTCAGTAGCTTTTTGAATTTAAATAAAATGCTAAATGTGTTTTGAAAATAGTTTTCTTCCCTGATGATTTGCTTTCAAGAATTATCAAAAAAGTTGAACTTTTCTTGAGGCCTTTTTGGGTTCATTGATTTTAACAAGTTTGGAATTTCCTTTAAATTGAGAAGTGGCTAGGGTTTTTGAGTTTTGCTTCACCACTTGCTTTGATCTTGTTGCAATTTTCTTGGATGCAATGCAAAGAAGATATGAGCACAAAGCTATACTTTGGTTAGGGTTCCAGGGATGTGACAATGATCCACATGCATGCAAAGTTGACGCTCTTCAAAAATAGTGGGATTATCATCAAATAAAGTCATGACTTCTCCAATCCCACTTTCAATATTTTCGCAAATATCATATTCATCATGAGGTTTGAACAAATTTTCAAGATCATAAGAAAGATCATCACCCCAATCATGATTATTGCAACAAGTAGTGGACATAGCAAAACTAGCATCGCCAAGCTTAGGGTTTTGCATAATTTCAGCATGATTATCACTAATAGAATTTATAGTGAAACCATTGCAATCATGCTTTTCATCCAAGGAACCCTCGTGAATCACTTCATGAATTTCTTCCTCACAATTTTCAGATTCACGGATCTTACGCAAAACTCCAAAGAAATAGTCAATTGCTCTCAACTCACTAGCAATTTGTTCCACATGAGTGGGTCTCTTAAAGAGACTAGCAAGTGGATGAGGATCCATATCACTATATTTTCAGTAAGCGAAGATGCAAGCATATTGAAGGCACATGGCACACAAGCGAATAGAAAGCAAGCGGAAGAATGGAAAACGGAAAAAGGAAAATGGAAACGGCGAATGTGAAGTGGGGGAGAGGAAAACGAGAGGCAACTGGCAACAAAAGTAAATGCAAGAGAAGAGTTTGTGAGACCTACTTGGATAGATCTTGATTTCTCCTCCCCGGCAACGGCGCCAGAAATATTTCTGATGTTTGTTGTGTATACCTTGCAATGGCGCCAGAAATAGTTGTGTCGACGGCACCAGGAATCCTTCAGCTACGGCTACGCCTTAAGGGACTTCCTAGGCAAGTATGCAAAGGATTTCCCCCGTGGCCTTGGAGCCTTGCGTTGGTGTTCCCTCGAAGCGGAAAGGGTGATGTAGCACAACGACGGTAAGTATTTCCCTCAGTTTGAGAACCAAGGTATCAATTCGGCGGAAGAGTATCTCAAGATCCTGCACAAACACAAAATATTGCACCCAACGCTATGAAGGGGTTGTCAATCCCTTATAGATTGTTTGCCAAGTGAGAACTAAAAGCAACAAAGTAACAAAGCAAAGTAAAAGCGGAGATGTAAACGATGGATGTGAATAGACCCGGGGGCCGTAGTGTTTACTAGTGGCTTCTCTCATGAAAGCAAGTAGACGGTGGGTGAACAAATTACTGTCGAGCAATTGTTAGAACTGTGCAGAGTCATGATGATATCTATGCAATTATTATTTCTATAGGCATCATGTCCGAAACAAGTAGACCGATACTTTCTGCATCTACTACTATTACTCCACACGTCAACCGCTATCCAGCATGCATCTAGTGTATTAAGTCCATAAGAACAGAGTAACGCCTTAAGCAAGATGACATGATGTAGAGGGATAATCTCAAACCAATGATAAAAACCCCCATCTTTTTACCCTTGATGGCAACTACTTGATGTGTGCCTTGCTGCCCCTACTATCACTGGGAAAGGTCACCACATGGCAGAACCCAAAACCAAGCAATTCTCCCATTGCAAGAATCATAGATCTAGTTGGCCAAACAAAACCCAAGACTCGTAGAGACTTACAAGGATATCAAATCATGCATATAAGAAATCAGCAAAGAATCAAATATATATCATAGATAATCTGACCACAAGTCCACAATTCATCGGATCTCGACAAACACATCGCCAAAGAAGATTACATCGGATAGATCTCCATGAAGATCATGGATAACTTTGTATTGAAGTTCCAAGAGAGAGAAGAAGCCATCTAGCTACTAACTACGGACCCGTAGGTCTGAAATGAACTACTCACGAGTCATCGGAGGGGCGATGATGATGATGAAGAAGCCCTCCAACTCCAAAGTCCCCTCCGGCAGGGTGCCGGGAAGGGTCTCTAGATGAGATCTCGTGGAAACGGAAGCTTGCGGCAGCGTAAAAGTATTTTCGAGGCTCCCCTGATTTTTTGCGGAATATTTGGGAATATATAGGCGCAAGACCTAGGTCAGGGGGCGGCCAGGGAGGCCACAAGCCTGCCCAGCGCCGCCTCCCCCCTGGTGGCGGAGTGGGGGCTTGTGGGCTCCCTGGAGCCCACCTGGCTTGGACCAAAAGCCCCCTGGACTTCTTCCGTTCGGGAAAAAAATCCTTTCGGGGTTTTTCTTCCGTTTGGACTCCGTTCCAAAATCAGATCTGAAAAGAGTCAAAAACACGGAAAAAAACAGGAACTGGCACTTGGCACTGAATTAATAAGTTAGTCCCAAAAAGATATAAAAAGGTACATAAAACATACAAAGAAGACAAGATAACAGCATGAAACCATCAAAAATTATAGATACGTTTGAGACGTATCAGTGTCATGTCGGTGACATTGATGATCATGGTGCCCCGAAGATGGAGATCCAAGGAGCAAGATGATAATGGCCATATCATGTCACTATATGATTGCATGTGATGTTGATCATGGTTTACATATTACTGCTTAGTACGACGGTAGCAAAGATAAGATGATCCCTCATTAAAATTTCGAGATATGTATTCCCCTAAGTGTGCACTGTTGCGAAGGATCGTTGTCTCAAAGCACCACGTGATGATCGGGTGTGATAGATTCTAACATTCACATTCAACGGGTGTAAGCCAATTTACACACACAGAACATTTAGGTTGACTTGACGAGCCTAGCATGTACAGACATGGCCTCGAATACGGGAGACCGAAAGGTCGAACATGAGTCGTATGGCTGATACGATCAGCATGGAGATGCTCACCATTGATGACTAGTCCATCTCACGTGATGATCGGACACGGGCTAGTCGACGTGGATCATGTTTCACTTGCATGACTAGAGGGATGTCGATCTAAGTGGGAGTTCATTGAATAATTTGATTAGATGAACTTAATTATCATGAACATAGTCAAAAGGTCTTTGCAAATTATGTTATAACTTGCGTTGTAGCTCTACGGTTTTTATATACGTTCCTAGAGAAAATTTAGTTGAAAGTTGATAGTAGCAATTATGCGGTCTGGGTCCGTTAACTGACGATTGTCCTCATTGCTGCGCAGAAGGCTTATGTCCTTAATTCACCGCTCGGTGTGCTGAACCCCAAGCGTCGTCTATGGATGTTGCGAACATCTGACATACACGTTTTTTGATAACTAAATGATAGCTCGGTGCATAATGCTTAAACGTCTTAGAATTGAGGCGCTAAAGACGTTTCGAACATCGCGGGACATACAAGATGTTCCAAGAGATGAAATTGGGATTTCATGCTCGTGCCCTTGTTAAGAGGTATGAGACCTCCGAAAAGATTCTTTGTCCACAAAATAGGGAGAAAAGCTCAATCATTGAGCATCTGCTCAGATTGTGTGAGTACTAAGGTCACTTGAATCAAGTTGGAGTTAGTCTTCGAGATGAGATAGTGATGGTTCTCCAAAGTCAATACCACGAAGCTACTAAAGCTTCATGAGGAACTATAACATATCAGGGATGGATATGATGATCCTTGAGCTATTCGCGATATTTGACACCACAAAAGTAGAAATCAAAAAGGAGCATCAATTGTTGATGCTTTGTAAAACCGCTAGTTTTAAGAAGGGCAAGGGCATGAAGGATACTTCATTAAACGACAAACCAGTTGCTGCTCTAGTGAAGAGATCCAGGGTTGAACCCAAACCCGAGACTAAGTGCTTCTGTAATGAATGGAACAGTCATTGAAGAGGAACTACCCTAGATGCTTGGTAGATGAAAAGGCTGGCAAAGTCAACAAAAGTATATTGGATATACATAATATTTATGTGTACTTTACCAGTACTCCTAGTAGCACCAGGGTATTAGATACTGGTTTGATTGCTAAGTGTTAGTAACTCGAAATAAAAGCTACAGAATAAACAGAGACTAGCTAAAGGCGAGGTGACGATGTGTGTTGAAAGTGTTTCCAAGGTTGATATGATCAAAGGTCGCACGCTCCCTCTACCATCAAGATTAGTGTTAGACCTAAATAATTCTTATTTGGTGTTCGCGTTGAGCATAGACATGATTGGATTATGTTTATGGCAATACGGTTATTCATCTAAAGATAATAATGGTTATTTTGTTTACTTGAATAATACCTTCAATGGTCTTGCACCTAAAAATGAATGGTTTATTGAATCTCGATCGTAGTGATACTCATGTTCATAATATTGTTGCCAAAAGATACAAAGTAGTAATGATAGTACCACTTACTTGTGGCACTGCTGCTTGAGTCATATTGGTACAAAATGCATGAAGAAGCTCCATGCTGATGGATCTTTGTACTCACTCATTTTTGAAATGTTTGAGACATGCAAACCATGCATGTTGGTATAAACACATGAAGAAACTCCATGCGGATGGGTCGTTTGGACCCACTTGATCTTTGAATCACTTGAGACATCTAAATCACACCACATGGGCAAGATGGCTGAAGACCTCGTTTTCCAATGATATGGAACGAGAAAGCAATTTGTTGGAAGTAATACATTTGATGTCTGCAGTCCAATGAGTACTAAGACACGCAGTGGATATCATTATGTCCTTAATTCACAAATGATTTGAGTAGATACTAGTTTATTTACTTGATGAAACACAAGTCTCAATAATGAAAGGTTCAAGTAATTTCAGAGTCAAGTTAAAGAGCATCATGACAAGAGGATAATATGTCTACGATGTGATCGTGGAGGTAAACATATATATCTGAGTTGCGAGTTTGGTAAACATTTAAGACAACGAGAAAACTGTTTCAAGTGAATATTGTTTCACAACTCATGCCACCTGGAACACCATAGTCTGATGGTGTGTCCGTATGTCATAGTTGTGCACTATTAGATATACCGCATATTATGATGTCTCTTATCAAATTACAACTATCATTTATGGCTTAGGCATTAGAGACAACCGCATTCACTTTAAATAGGGCACGACTTAATTCCGTTGAGATGACACAGTATGAACTATGGTTTAGAGAAACCTAAGCTATCGTTTCTTAAAATTTTGGGGTAGCGATGCTAATGTGAAAGAGTTTCAGCCTGATAAGCTCGAACCCAAAGAGGATAAATACATCTTCATAGGACACCCAAAAGAGTTGGGTATACTTCCTATCTCAAATCCGAAGCAAAGAGTTTGTTTCTAGAAATGGGTCCTTTCTCGAGGAAAAGTTTCTCTTGAAAGAATTGAGTGGGAGGATGATGGAAACTTGATGAGGTTATTGAACCATCACTTCAACCAGTGTGTGTAGCAGGGCGTAGGAAGTTGTTCCTGTGGCGCCTACACCAATTGAAGTGGAAGATAATGATAGTGATCATGAAACTTTGGATCAAGTTACAACAAACCTCGTAGGTCAACAAGGACACGTACTACTCCAGAGTGGTACGGTAACCCTATTTTGGAGATCATGTTGCTGGACAACAATGAACCTACGAACTATGGAGAAGCGATGGTGGGCTCGGATTCCGAAAAATGGCTGGGGGCATGAAATCTGAGAGAGGATCCATGTATGAAAACAAAGTATAGACTTTGGAAGAATAACTTGATGGTCATAAGACTATTAACTGCGAATAGATCTTTAAAGGAAAGACAAACGATGATGGTGATAAGTCATCATTAAGAAAGCTCGACTTGTCGCAAAGATGTTTCCGACAAGTTCAAAGAGTTGACTACGATGAATACTTTATCACTCATAGTGATGCTAAAAGTCTGTTGGAATTATGTTAGCAGTTGTTGCATCATTTATGAAGTCTTGCAGATAGGATGTCAAATATTGTTTCCTCGATAGTTTCTTGAGGAAAGGTTGTATGTGATACAACGAGAAGATTTTGTTGATCCTAAAGGGTGCTAACAAATATGCAAAGCTCCAGTGATCCTTCTAAGGACTGGAGCAAGCATCTCGGAGTTGGAATATACACTTTGATGAGCTGATCAAAGATTTTGGTTTTATACAAAGTTTATGAGAAACTTGTATTTTCAAAGAAGTGAGTGGGAGCACTATAGAATTTCTGATAAGTATATGTGGTTGACATATTGTTGATCAGAAATGATGTAGAATTTCTGGAAAGCATATAGGGTTGTTTGAAAAGTGTTTTTCAAAGGAAAACCTAGATTAAGCTACTTGAAAATTGAGTATCAACATCTATGGAGATAGATCAAAGTGCTTAATAGAACTTTCAATGAAATGCATGCCTTGACAGGTTTTTGAAGGAGTTCAAAATAGATCAGCAAAGAAGGACTTCTTGGTTGTGTTGTAAGGTATGAATATTGAGTAAGACTCGATACCCAACCACGACATAAGACAGAGAAAGGACGAAGGTCGTCCCCTATGCTTCAACCATAGGCTCTATAAGTATGATATGCTATGTACCGCACCTAAAGTGTGCCTTGCCATGAGTCAGTCAAGGGGTACAAGAATGATTCAGGAATGGATCACTGGACATCAGTCAAAGTTATCCTTAGTAACTAGTGGACTGAGGAATTTTCTCGATTATGGAGGTGATTAAAGAGTTCGTCGTAAAGGGTTATGTCGATGCAAGCTTTGACACTAATCTGGATGACTAGCAGTAGTAAACGGATTCGTATAGTGGAGCAGTCATTTGTAATAGTTCCAAATGGTGCGTGATAACAACATCTATAGGGAGACATAGAGATTTGTAAAGCACACATGGATCTGAAAGGTTCAGACCTGTTAACTAATAAACCTCTCTCACAAGTAAGACATGATCGAACCCCAGAACTGTATGGGTGTTGGATTCATTGCAATCACATAGTGATGTGAACTAGATTATTGCCTCTAGTGCAAGTGGGAGACTGTTGGAAATATGCCCTAGAGGCATTAATAAATTTGTTATTATTACAATTTCTTATTCATGATAATTGTCTATCATTCATGCTATAATTGTATTAACCGGAAACCGTAATACATGTGTGAATATATAGATCACAATGTGTCCCTAGTGAACCTCTAGTTAGCTAGCTCGTTGATCAATAGATGGTCATCGTTTCCTGATCATGGACATTGGATGTCATTGATAATGGGATCACATCATTGGGGAATGATGTGGTGGACAAGACCCAATCCTAAGCATAGCACTAGATTGTGTTGTTTGTGTGCTAAAGCTTTTCTAATGTCAAGTATCATTTCCTTAGACCGTGAGATTCTGCAACTCCCGGATACCGTAGGAGTGCTTTGGGTGCATCAAACGTCACAAAATAACTGGGTGATTATAAAGGTGCACTACAGGTATCTCCAAAAGTGTTTGTTGGGTTGGTACGAATCAAGACCGGGATTTGTCACTTCGTGTGAAGAAGAGGTATCTCTGGGCCCACTCGGTAGAACATCATCATAATGAGCTCAATGTGACTAAGGAGTTAGCCACGGGATGATGTGCTACAGAATGAGTAAAGAGACTTGCTGGTAACGAGATTGAACAAGGTATGGAGATACTGACGATCGAATCTCAAGCAAGTATCATATCGTAGACAAAGGGAATTGCATACGGGATTGAGTGAATCCTTGACATCATGGTTCATCCGATGAGATAATCGTGGAACATGTGTGAACCAACATGGATATCCATACCCCGCTATTGGTTATTGACCTGAGAGGTGTCTCGGTCATGTCTGCATGCTTCCCAAACCCGTAGGGTCTACACATTTAAGGTTCGATGACCCTAGGGTTATATGGGAATAGTGTACCTGGTTACCGAAGGTTGTTTGGAGTCCCGGATGTCACGAGGAGATCCGGAATGGTCCGGAGGTAAATATTCATATATTGGAAGTGATGATTTGGACACTTGAAGTGTTTGGAGCGTCACCGGTAATGTACCGGGACCACGGGAAGGGTTCCGGGGGTCCACCGGCAAGGGCCACCAAACACAATCAGCCCAAGGCTCAACAAGGGGTGGAGAAGGGAAAACCCTAGGCGTGGGGAGGCCACCTTGGGCCTCAAGGCCCACCCTAGGGCGCCTCCACCACCTTGCCGCCGCCCAAATCCATCTAGGGCTACCGCACCCTTAGGGCGGAAAACCCTAAAGTGTGGGCACCCTCCTCCCTCTGCTCATATATATAGTCGAGGGTTTTGGCCTTTTTGAGAGACACAATTCATCTCTCCACAATGCAGCCCTACTCCTCCTCGTCCTCGTCCTCCATAGTGCTTCGCGAAGCCCTGCTCGAGTGCCGCGTAGCTCCACCGCCACCACGCCGTCGTGCCGCCGGAGCTCTCCCTCAACCTCTCCCTCCTCCTTGCTAGATCAAAGCGTGGGATACGTCATCGTGTTGAACGTGTGTTGAACGCGATGGTGCCGTGGTTCGGCACATAGATCTGAATCCACTACGATCTGAATCGCTGCAAGAACGACTCCATCGACCACGTTCATAGTAACGCTTCCGCTTAGCGATCTTCAAATGTATGAAGATGCTCTACCCCATTACTCGTTGCTGGTTTCTCCTAGATAGATCCTTTGTGTGGCGTAGGAAAATCTTGATATTACTACATTACCCAACAAGTTGAGCATCATGGGGAATTTCATTCCGTAGTTTTACCTTGATCCCCTTTAACAGTATGGTGTTCCTATGACTCAAGAAAGAAGAAAATGAAATAGAAAGAGTAAATCTTTAGGATTCAAAGTCTTCAGACCGTTTTCTTCAGGACACACCGAATTCCTCATCTTCAATATCTTCATGAGGAATATCAATTTCTTCGCAATTTCTTCGGGAACAAAGTCTTCAAGGAATAAGAAATTTCTTCACCCGAAGACATTCATTTTTAGGGGTCGATATTCATCGAATAACTCAAACTCCTCAGTGACTTATAGAGCTTGTGTACACTCACAAACATATTAGTCTCTTAACCTATGAGTCTTCAACTCACCAAAATCACTAAGGGGCACTAGATGCACTTACAGAAAGGTCATTACCCTCTACCTTTATTGGCCAAATGCTAGAAATACTATCCAAACATACACATATTTGCTTTCTAGACGGTTATTTTGGTTTCTCTCAAATACGAGTATCAAAAGATGATCAAGATAAAACCACTTTTACTTGCCCTTGCGGTACCTCTGCTTATAGACGTATGCCTTTTGGTTTATGCAATGCACCTGCTACATTTCAAATATGCATGATGGCTATATTCTTTGACTTTTCTGAAAAGATTGTTGAGGTCTTAATGGATGATTTTTCTGTTTATGGAAGTTCTTTTGATGATTGCTTGAGCAACCTTGATCGATTTTTGCAGATATGTGAAGAAACTAAACTTGTCTTGAATTGGTAGAAGTGCCACTTTATGGTTAATGAAGGCATTCTCTTGGGACACAAGATCTCCGAAAGAGGTATTGAAGTTGATAAAGCTAAAGTTGATGCTATTGAAAATATGTCGTGTCCAAAAGATATTAAAGGTATAAGAAGTTTCCTTGGTCATGCTCGTTTTTATAGGAGGCTTATTAAAGACTTCTCTCAATTTTCTAAGCCTCTCACTAATCTTTTAAAAAGATAATCCATTTGTTTTTAATGATGATTGTGTAGAAGCTTTTGAAATAATTAAGAGAGCCTTGATCACTACAGCTCTTATTCAACCACCTGATTGAACCTACCCTTTGAAATTATGTGTGATGCAAGCGATTATGATGTTGGTGTTGTTCTAGGACAAAGAGTTGATAAGAAATTAAATGTTATCCATTATGCTAGTAAAACTCTAGATAGTGCGCGAAGAAATTACGCTACCATAGAAAAGGAATTTTTAGCACTCGTGTCTGCTTGTGATAAGTGTAGGCCTTATATTGTTGACTCCAAAGTAACTGCTCACACTGATAATGCTGCTATTAAGTACCTTATGGAAAAGAAAGATGCTAAACCTAGACTTATTAGATGGGTTATTCTCCTACAAAAATTTGATTTGCATATTATTGATAGAAAGGGTGATGATAACCCCATAGCAGATATCTTGTCAAGACTAGAAAATGTTCTTGATGACCCACAACCTATTGATGATAGCTTTCCTGATGAACAATTAGTTGTCATAAATGCTTCGTGCAATGCTCCTTGGTATGCTGTTTACGCTAATTGCATTGTTGCCAAATTTATACGGCCTAGCTTCACATACCAGCAAAAGAAAAAATCTTTTATGACTTAAGACATTACTTTTGGGATGATCCACACAATTATCAAGGGGTAGATGTTATTATTAGATGTTATGTACGTGAGCATGAACATGGGCAGATCCTATACAAGTGTCACTCTGAGGCCTATGGAGGACACCACGCTAGAGATAGAACTGCACACAAGGTATTATAATCTGGTTTTTATTGTCCTGCTCTCTTCAGGGATGCTCGTCAGTTTGTCTTATCTTGTGATGAATGTCAAAGAATTGGTAATATTAATAGACGTCAGGAAATGCCTATGAATTATTTGTTGGGTAATGTTTCATGGGAAACAAAAAAATTCTTACGCACACGCAATACCTATTCAAGGATGCTCATAAGCGGAATCGTATATAACACGGTTGATGTAGTGGAAGATCTTCGTGATCCAAATCACAGCCCGTCCCGCGATCTCATCATGATCTGTCCCGCAATCCCATCACGATCCATCCCGATCTAGTGTCGAACAGACGGCACCTCCGCGTTAAGAACACGTACAGCTCGATGACGATCTCCGCCTTCTTGATCCAGCAAGAGGGGTGGAGACGTAGATGAGTTCTCTAGCACAATGACATGGTGGTGATGGTGGTAGAACTAATCCATCAGGGCTTGGCCTAAGCAATGCCGGACTGATCTAGACGAAGTAGATGATCTATGCAGGAGGGTTAGCACGTGGCTTTTTAGGTGTGTGCAAGCCCCAAAACCTCCACTATATATAGGTGGAAGAGTAGGGAGGGCTGCCTTGCCTCCTCCTCCAAGGAGAGGTTCGGCCGAGCCAACAAGGGAGGAGAGTCCTCCTCCAAATCGGTTTCGTGGAGGACTCCCTTCCTAGTTGGTTTCCTCCTTCCCTATTTCTTCCCTTTTTCCTTTCCTTTTACACTTGGACGAAATAGGCTTATTGGGTTGTCCACACCAGCCCACTAAGGGCTCGCGCGCCACCTTTAGGCCTATTAGGTCGTCTCCCAGGTGGGTGGCCCCTCCCGGTAAGACCCCGGAACCCATTCGTCACTCCCTGTAGTTTACTAGTAATGTCCGAAAACTTTCCGGAAGCCAAATCCAACTTTCCTATATATCAATATTTACCTCAGGACCATTCCAGAGCTCCTCGTTACGTCCGAGATCTCATCCGGGACTCCGAACAACCTTCGGTCACCAACTTACATAACTCAACTATACCCGGACGTCACTGAACCTTAAGTGTGCAGACCATGCGGGTTCGAGAACTATGTAGACATAACCTGAGACACTCTCCGGTCAATATCAAATAGCGGGACCTGGATGCCCATATTGGATCCTACATATTCTATGATGATCTTATCGGTTGAACCTCTATGTCAAGGATTCAGTTAATCCCGTATATCATTCCCTTTGTCCTTCGGTATGTTACTTGCCCGAGATTCAATCTTCGATATCCCAATACCTATTTCAATATCGTTACCGGAAAGTCTCTTTACTCATTCCGTAATACAAGATATCGTGGCTAACTCTTTAGTCACATTGCTTGCAAGGCTTATTTGTGATGTTGTATTACCGAATGGGCCCCGAGATACCTCTCCGTCACACGGAGTGACAAATCCCAGTCTTGATACATGCTAACTCAACGGACACCTTCAGAGATACATGTAGAGCACCTTTATAATCACCAACTTACGTTGCGACGTTTGATACACACGGGGTATTCCTATGGTGTCAGTGAGTTACATGATCTCATGGTCATAGGAATGTATACTTGACAGGTAGAAAACAATAGCAACAAAATTACACAATCACATGCTATGTTTATAGTTTAGGTCTTGTTCATCACATCATTCTCCTAATGATGTGATCCCGTTATCAAGTGACAACACTAGTCTATGGTTAGGAAACCTTAACCATCTTTGATCAACGAGCTAGTCAACTAGAGGCTTACTAGGGACAGTGTTTTGTCTATGTATCCACACATGTATTTGTGTTTCCAATCAATACAATTATAGCATGGATAATAAACGATTATCATGAACAAGAAAATATAATAATAACTAATTTATTATTGCCTCTAGGGCATATTTGCAACAGTCTCCCACTTGTACTAGAGTCAATAATCTAGTTCACATCACTATGTGATTGTAATGAATCTAACACCCATACAGTTCTCGGGTTTGACCATGTTTTGCTTGTGAGAGAGGTTTTAATCAATGGGTCTGAACCTTTCAGGTCTGAGTGTGCTTTACAAATCTCTATGTCATCTTGTAGGTGTTGCTACCAACGTGTCATTTGGAACAATTCCAAATGACTGCTCCACTATAAGAATCCGGTTTACTACTCAAAGTCATCCGGATTAGTGTCAAAGCTTGCATCGATGTAACCCTTTACGACAAACTCTTTTAACACTCCATAATCGAGAAAAAATTCCTTAGTCCATTAGTTACTAAGGATAACTTGTCACAACCATAGCTTAGCTTTGCTTGCCAAGCATTCATGCATACTGATACGTCTCCAACGTATCTATAATTTTTTATGGTTTCATGCTATTATCTTGTCAAACTTTGGATGTTTTGCATGCCTTCTATATATTTTTTGGGACTAACTTATTAACTCAGTGCCAAGTGCTAGTTCCTGTTTTTTCCATATTTTGACCCGTTTCAGAGGAGAATTTGAAACGGAGTCCCAACGGAATAAAATGTCCGAAAAGATTTTTTTTCGTAATGGAAGAAGATCAGGAGACTTGAGAGCCAAGGCACGGGGTACCCAGGGGCCCCACAAGCCCCTACCCCGCAGCCAAGGGGGAGGCCGCGACCCTCAGGCTTGTGGCCCCCCTGGACCTCCTTTGCCCTAGGTTTTGCGCCTATATATCCCCAAAAATTCCACAAAAAATCAGGAGATCATCGAAAGTACTTTTCCGCCGCCGCAAGCTTTTGTCTCGCCAAGATCCCATCTGGGCATGTTCTGGTGCCTTGCCGGAGGGGGATTCGGATATGGAGGACTTCTTCATCAACACTATGACCTCCCCGATGATGCGTGAGTAGTTCACCATAGACCTACGGGTCCATAGCTAGTAACGAGATGGCTTCTTCTCTTTCTTGGATCTTCAATACAAAGTTCTCCATGATCTTCATGGAGATCTATCCGGTGTAATCTTCTTTTGCAGTGTGTTTGTCGAGATCGGATGAATTGTGGATTTATGATCAGATTATCTATGAATCTTATTTGAGTTTGTTCTGATCTCTCTTATGCATGATTTCATATCCTTGTAATTCTCTTCGAGTTGTGGGTTTTGTTTGGCCAACTAGATCAATGATTCTTGCAATGGGAGAAGTGCTTGGTTTTGGGTTCATACCGTGCGGTGACCTCACCCAGTGACAGAAGGGGTAGCGAGGCACGTATCGTGTTGTTGCCATCAAGGGTAAAAAGATGGGGTTTTCATCATTGGTTTCAGATTATCCCTCTACATCATGTCATCTTGCTTAAAGCGTTACTCTGTTCATCATGAACTCAATACACTAGATACATGCTGGATAGCGGTCAATCTGTGGAGTAATAGTAGTAGATGCAGAAAGTATCGGTCTACTTGTCTCGGACGCGATGCCTATATGTATGATCATTGCCTTAGATATCATCATGACTTTGCGCGGTTCTATCAATTGCTCGACTTTTGTTCACCCACCGTGATATTTGCTATTTTGAGAGAAGCCTCTAGTGAACACTATGGCCCCCAGGGTCTACTCCACACCATATTTTCAGCCTTACACTTTTTACTTCGTTGCACTTTCCGCCTTCAGATCTCACTTTGCAAACAATCTTGAAGGGATTGACAACTCCTTTATAGCGTTGGGTGCAAGCTCTTTTGTGTTTGCACAGGTACTCTGGACTTGACGAGATTCTCCTACTGAATTGATACCTTGGTTCTCAAACTGAGGGAAATACTTACTCCTCCTGTGCTGCATCACCCTTTCCTCTTCAAGGGAAAAACCAACACAAGCTCAAGAGATGACAGAAGGATCTCTGGCACCACTGCCGGGGAAGGACTTTTCTTGACGTAGCAGAAGGATTTCTAGCGCCGTTGCCAGGGAGGATCAAGTCAAGAACTCATCCAAGTAGGTGTCAGAAACTCATCTCTTGCATTTACTTTGTTTGCCAGTTGCCTCTCATTTTCCTCTCCCCCACTTCACAATTTGCCTTTTTCGTTTGCCTTTTCGTTCGCCCTTTTTCTCGCTTGCTCTTTGTTCGCTCGTGTGCTTGCTTGCTTGCCGAAGTCACCATGAATGAAAACACCAAACTTTGTGACTTCTCGAATACTAATAATAATGATTTTATTAGTACTCCGATTGCTCCCGCCACTAGTGCGGAGTCATACGAAATCAATGCCTCTTTGCTGAATCTTGTTATGAAAGAGCAATTCTCCAGCCTTCCTAGCGCAGATACCGCATCCCATCTCAATACCTTCATTGAGCTTTGCGATATGCAAAAGAAGAAAGATGTGGATAATGACGTGATTAAATTGAAGCTTTTTCCTTTCTCGTTGCGAGATCGCACAAAAACTTGGTTTTCTCCTTTGCCCAAAAATAGTATCGATTCTTGGGATAAGTGCAAAGATGCTTATATATCCAAGTATTTTCCGCCGGCTAAGATTATCTCTCTCCGTAATGATATAATGAATTTCAAGCAACTTGATCATGAACATGTTGCACAATCTTGGGAGGGAATGAAATTAATGATTAGAAATTGTCCCGCTCATGGCTTGAGTCTTTGGATGATTATACAAATCTGTTACGCTGGCTTGAATTTCTCAACTAGAAATATCTTGGACTCTGCCTCAGGTGGAACGTTCATGGAAATCACGTTAGGGGAGGCCACAAAGCTCCTAGACAATATCATGACGAACTACTCTCAGTGGCACACTGAAAGGTCACCTACTAGTAAGAAGGTACACGCTATAGAAGTAATTAACTCGTTGAGTGCTAAGATGGACGAGTTAATGAATTTTGTTGCTAGTAGAAGTGCTCCTTTGGATCCTAATGATATGCCCTTGTCTTCTTCAATTTAGAGTAGCAACGCTAGCTTGGACCTTAGTTTTGTTGGTAGGAATAACTTTGGAAACAACAACGCTTTTAGAGGAAACTATGTTCCTAGGCCTTTTCCTAGTAACTCCTCTAATAATTTTGGCAAATCCTACAAAAATACTCATGGAAATTACAATAGATTACCCTCTGATCTACAGAGTAATATCAAAGAGTTCATCACTCTCAAAAGATTTTCAATGCATCCATAGAGGAAAAGCTACTCGAAATTGACGATTTGGCTAAGAGCGTTGATAGAATGTCTAGTGATGTGGATGCTTTGAAAGTTAGATGTGCTCCTCCAAAAATCAACATGGATGAAACTTTGAAAGCTATGCGTGTTTCCATAACCTCATAAAGTTCCACCATCCTCCCACTCAATTCTTTTGAGAGAAACTCTTTCTCGAGAAAGGACCCATTTTCTAAAACAAACACTTTGCTTTTGGATCTGAGATAGGAGGTATACCCAACTATTTTGCCTATCCTATGAAGATGCATTTCTCCGCTTTGGGTTCAATCTTATTACGCCGAAGCTTTTGTACATAAGCATCGTAGCCCCAAACTTTTAAGAAACGACAGCTTAGATTTCTCCAAACCATAGTTCATACGGTGTCATCTCAACGGAACTATGTGGTTCCCTATTTAAAGTGAATGATGTTATCTCCAATGCATAACCCCAAAATGATAGTGGTAATTTGATAAGAGACATCATAATATGCACCATATCTAACAGGGTGTGGCTACAATGTTCGGACACACCATCACACTATGGTGTTCTAGGTGTAATTAGGTGTGACACAATTTTCACATTCTCTTAAATGTATACCAAACTCGCAAATCAGATATTTACATCCACGATCACATCGTAGACATATTATCCTCCTGTCACGATGATCTTCAACTTCACTCTAATATTGCTTGAACCTTTCAATAATTCAGACTTGTGTTTCATCAAGTAAATATACCAGTATCTAGTCAAATCATTTGTGAAGTAAGAACATAACGATATCCACTGCGTGCATCAGCACTCATTAGACTGCATACATCGAAATGCATTACTTCCAGTAAGTTACTTTATTGTTCCATCTCAATGGAAAAAGAGGCTCGGTCTTCTTGCCCATGTGGCATGATTTACATGTCTCAAGTGATTCAAAATCAAGTGAGTCCAAATGGTCCATCTCCATGGAGTTTCTTGATCGTTTACACCAATAGGCATGGTTCGCATGTCTCAAACAATTGAAAAAATGAGTGAGTCCAAAGATCCATCAGTATGGAGCTTCTTCATCTGTTTTACACCAATATGACTTAAGTGTCAGTGCCACTAGTAAGTGGTACTATCAGTACTACTTTGCATCTTTTGGCATCAATATTATGAACATGTGTATTACTACGATCGAGATTCAATGAACTATTCACATTGGTGCATGACCATTGAAGGTATTATTCATGTAAACAGAATAACCTTTTATTATATGATTTAAATGAATAGCCGTATTGCAATAAACACGACCCAATCATGTTCATGCTCAACGCAAACACCAAACAACATTTATTTAGGTTCAACACTAATCTTGATGGTAGAGGGAGCGTGTGATGTTGATCAGATCAACCTTGGAAACACTTCCAACACATCGTCACCTCACTTTTAGCTAGTATCCGTTTATTCCGTAGCTTTTATTTTGAGTTACTAACACTTAGCAACCTAAACCGGTATCTAATACCCCGGTGCTACTAGGAGTACTAGTAAAGTACACATCAAAATCATGTATATCCAATATACTTTTGTTGACTTTGCCAGCCTTCTCATCTACCAAGTAACTAGGGTAGTTCCGCTTCAGTGACCATTCCCCTCATAATAGAAGCACTTAGTCTCGGGTTTGAGTTCAACCTTGGGCTTCTTTACTAGAGTGGCAACTGGTTTTCCATTTCATAAAGCATCCATTTTAACTCTTACCCTTCTCGAAACTAGTGGTTGTACTAACCATCAACACTTGATGCTCCTACTTGATTTCTACCTTCGCGGTGTCAAACATCACAAATAGCTCAAGGATCATCAACTATATCCCTGATATGTTATAGTTAATCACAAAGCTCTGTAGCTTGGTGGCAGTGACTTTGGAGAACTATGGCAATCACTATCTCATCTCGAAGATCAACTCCCACTCGATTCAAACGATTGTAGCACCCAGACAATCTAAGCACATGCTCAATGATTGATCTGTTCTCCCTTACTTTGTAGGCAAAGAATCATGTCGAAGGTCTCATACCTCTCAACACGGGCACGAGCCTGAAATCCCAATTTCATTTCTTGGAACATCTCATATGTCCCATGACGTTCATAACGTCTTCTGCGCCTTACTTCTAAGCCGTTTAAGCATTACGCACTAAACTATCATGTAGTCATCAAAAATGTGTATGTTAGACGTTCACAACATCTACAGACGACGCTCGGGGTTTAGCACACTGAGCGGTGCATTAAGGACATAAGCCTTCTGTGCAGCAATGAGGACAATCCTCACTTAACGGACCCAGTCCGCATAATTGCTACTATCAACTTCCAACTAAATTTTCCCTAGGAACATATCAAAACAGTAGAGCTACAGCGCAAGCTACAACATAAATTGCAAAGACATTTTGACTATGTTTTTTTTGCCCGGCCATTATGTTCATGATAATGAGTTCAATTAATCATATTACTTAAGAACTCCCACTCAAATAGACATCCCTCTAGTCATTTGAGTAGCGCATGATCCAAATCCACCAACTCAAGTCCGATCATGACGTGAGTCGAGATTAGTTTCAATGGTGAACATCTCCATGTTGATCATATCATCTATATGATTCTTGCTCAACCTTTCGGTCCCTTGTGTTCTGACGCCATATATGTACGTGCTAGGCTCGTCAAGTTTAACCCGAGTGATCCGCGTGTGCAACAGTTTTGCACCCGTTGTATGTGAACGTTGAGTCTATCACACCCGATCATCATGTGGTGTCTCAAAATGAAGAACTATCGCAATGGTGCACAGTCGGGGATAACACAATTTTATCTTGAAATTTTAGTGAAGGATCACCTTATAATGCTACCGTCGTCCTAATCAAAATAAGGTGCATAAAAGGATTAACATCACATGCAAATCATAGGTGACATGATATGGCCTTGAACTTGTGCTTCTTGATCTCCATCACCAAATCACCGGCATGATCTACATCGTCATCGGCGCCACACCATGATATCCATCATCATAATCTCCATCATCATGCTGCCATTGAGGTTGTGGCACTATATATGTTGTTACTACTAAAGCTACTGCCTAGCGATATAGCAAGAGCATCTGCAAACTCAAAATAAATTTAAAGACAACCCTATGGCACGTGCCGATTACCGTAGCATCGATGTGCAAGTCGATATTTAACTATTACAACATGATCATCTCATACATCCAATATATCATATCATGTCTTTGGCCATATCACATCACATGCATGTCCAGCAAAAACAAGTTAGACGTCCTCTAATTTGTTGTTACAAATTTTACGTGGCTGCTATGGGTATCTAGTATGATCGCATCTACCTTATGCAAAGCCACAACAGTGATATGCAAATTGCTACTTAACCTTCTCCAAGGACCGCCTCGGTCAAATCTGATTCAACTAAAGTTGAACAAACACACACCCGTCAGTCATCTTTATGCAACAAGTTGCATGTCAGTCGATGAAACTAGTCTCTCGTAAGCGTACGAGTAAATTTGGTCCGGGCCTGATACGTCCATTTTGCATCATGCTTTTATGTTGATATTTGTCGCTTTATGGGCTGTTATTACACTTCATGGTACATTACTTATGCCTATGCTCTCTTATTTTATAAGGTTTACATGAAGAGGGAGAATGTCGGCAGCTGGAATTCTGGTCTGAAAAAGGAGCAAGTTTGATATACCTATTCTGCGCAACTCCAAAAGCCGTGAAAATAAACTAGGAATTATTTTGGATTTTATAAAAAATACTGGGCAGTAGAAGTACCAGAGGGGAGCCACCAGGAGGCCACAAGCCTACCAGGCGTGGCCTACCCCCCTGGCCACGCCTAGGAGGCTTGTGGGGCCCCTGTTGCCCCTCCGGCTCCCGTCTTTTGCTATAAGGAGGGTTTCGTACCAGAAAAACTCACGAGGAGGCTTTCGGGAGGAATCGCCGCCGCCACGAGGTAGAACTTGAGCAGAACCAATCTAGAGCTCCGGCAGGGCCGTCCTGCCGGGGAAACTTCCCTCGCGGAGGGGAAATCGTCGCCATCGTCATCACCAACACTCCTCTCATCGGAGGGGACTCATCACCATCAACATATTCATGAGCACCATCTCATCTCCAAACCCTAGTTCATCTCTTGTAACCAATCTCCGTCTCGCGACTCCGATTAGTACTTGTAAGGTTGCTAGTAGTGTTCATTACTCTTTGTAGTTGATGCTAGTTGGATTACTCGATGGAAGATCATATGTTCAGATCCTTGATGATATTCAATACCACTCTGGTCATGAACATACTTATGCTTTGTGAGTAGTCACTTTTGTTCCTGAGGACATGGGATAAGTCTTGCTATAAGTAGTCATGTGAATTTGGTATTCGTTCGATATTTTGATGTGTTGTATGTTGTCTCTCCTCTAGTGGTATTATGTGAACGTCGACTACATAACACTTCACCATTATTTGGGCCTAGATTAAGGTATTGGGAAGTAATAAGTAGATGATGGGTTGCTAGAGTGACGGAACCTTAAACCCTAGTTTATGTGTTGCTTTGTAAGGGGCTGATTCGGATCCACTAGTTTAATGCTATGGTTAGACTTAGTCTTAATTCTTCTTTCGTAGTTGCGGATGCTTGCGAGAGGGGTTAATCATAAGTGGGATGTTTTTCCAAGTAAGGGCAGCACACAAGCACCGGTCCACCCACATATCAAACTATCAAAGTAGGAAACGTGAATCATATGAACGTGACGAAAACTAGCTTGACAGATATTCCCATGTGTCCTCGGGAGCGCTTTACCTCCTATAAGAGTTTTTTCAGGCTTGTCCCTTGCTACAAAAGGGATTGTTCCACTTTTCTTTACCTTTGTTACTATTGTTACTTGATACTTGCCACGAATCATCTTATCACACAACTATCTATTACCGATAATTTTAGTGCTTGCAGAGAATACCTTGCTGAAAACCACTTGTCAGATCCTTCTGCTCCTCGTTGGGTTCGACACTCTTACTTATCGAAAGGACTATGATAGATCCCCTACACTTGTGGGTCATCAAGACTCTTTTCTGGCGTCGTTTCCGGGTAGTGAAGCGCCTTTGGTAAGTGCAATTTGGTAAGGAAACATTTATATAGTGTGCTGAAATTTATTGTCACTTGTCACTATGGAAACTAATCCTTCGAGGAGCTTGTTCGGGGTATCTTCACCTCAAACAGAAGAACAAGGAGTTGCTCCTCAACCTGCTGCACCTACAGAAAATACTTGTTATGAAATTCCTTCGGGTATGCTAGAGAAACTATTGGCTAATCCTTTTACACGAGATGGAACATCACATCCCGACTTGCATCTAATCTATGTAGATGAAGTTTGTGGTTTATTTAAGCTTGCAGGTTTGCCCGGGGATGAGGTCAAGAATAAGGCCTTTCCCTTATATTTGGGGGATAAAGCATTGACATGGTATAGGCTATGTGATGATACTGGATCATGGAACTACAACCGATTGAAATTGGAATTTCATCAAAAGTTTTATCCTATGGATTTGGTACATCGTATCGGAATTATATCTATAATTTTTGGCCTCGTGATAGAGAAAGTATCGCTCAAGCTTGGGGGAGGCTTAAATCAATGTTATATTCATGCCCCAACCATGAGCTCTCGAGAGAAATTATTATTCTGAAATTTTATGCTTGGCTTTCTCATGATAATCGCACCATGCTTGACACTTCCTGTACTGGTTCTTTTATGAAGAGAGATATTGACTTCAAATGGAATTTATTGGAAAGAATTAAATGCAACTCTGAAGATTGGGAGTTTGATGAAGGTAAGGAGTCAGGTATGAATCTTAAGTTCGATTGCGTTAAATCCTTTGTTGAAACAAATACTTTTTGTGATTTTAGCGCTAAATATGGACTTGACTCTGAGATAGTAGCTTCATTGTGTGAATCATTTGCTGCTCATATTGATCTCCCTAAAGAGAAGTGGTTTAAATATCATCCTCCCTTAAAAGTCAATGTAGTTAAACCCAATCCAGTTGAAGAGAAAGTCATCGCTTATAATGATCCTATTATTCCTAGTGCTTACATTGAGAAACCACCTTTCCCTGTTAGAATGAAGGATCATTCTAAAGCTTCAACTGTGATAAGTAGGGGCTACATTAGAACACCTACACCCTGTGAGAGAATTAGAGTTGAACCTAGCATTGCTATTATCAAAGATCTCCTGTCCAACAATGTTGATGGCCATGATATTCACTTCTCTGAAGATGCTGCTAGAATTGCTAAACCTCATGCTAGAGACAAACATAGGCATGTTGTTTCTGTTAAGATAGGAGATCATTGTTATCATGGTTTATGTGACATGGGTGCTAGTGTTAGTGCAATACCTCAATCTTTATATGATGAAATTAAAGAAGAGATTGCACCTGTCGAGATGGAACCTATTGATGTCACTATTCAGCTTGCCAATAGAGATACTATCTGCCCTTTGGGAATTGTTAGAGATGTTGAACTCTCGTGTGGTAAAAATAAGTATCCTGCTGATTTCCTCGTTCTTGCTACCACACAAGATAGCTTTTGTCCCATCATATTTGGCAGACCTTTCCTCAATACTGTCAATGCTCATATTGGCTGTGAGAAGCAAACTGTCACTGTTGGCTTTGAAGGTGTGTCACATGAGTTCAATTTCTCCAAGTTTGGTAGACAACCTCATGAAAAAGAGTTGTCTAGTAAGGATGAAATTATTGCTCTAGCTTCTATTCTTGTGCCTCCTACTCATCCTTTAGAGCAATATTTGCTTGAGCATGAAAATGATATGCATGTGGATGAAAGGAATGAGATAGATAGAGTTATGTTTGAACAACATCCTATCCTTAAGAATAATTTGCATGTTGAACTGCTTGGAGATCCACCCCCACCAAATGGTGATCCTGTGTTTGAGCTAAGCAGTTACCTGATACTCTTAAGTATGCTTATCTTGATGAAAAGAGATATATCCTGTTATTATTAGTGCTAGCCTTTCAGAGCATGAAGAAAAGAAATTATTGAAAACTCTGAGAAAGCACTGTGCTGCTACTGGATATACTCTTGATGATCTTAAGGGCATTAGTCCCACTCTATGCCAGCACAAAATTAAAACCGATCCTCATTCCAAACCAGTTGCTGATCATCAACGGAGATTAAATCCTAAGATGAAAGAGGTAGTAAGAAAAGAAATACTAAAGCTCCTGGAAGCAGGTATTATCTATCATGTTGCTCATAGTGATTGGGTAAGTCCGGTGCATTGCGTCCCCAAGAAAGGAGGAATCACCGTTGTCCCTAATGATAAAGATGAATTGATCCCACAGAGGATTATTACTGGCTATAGGATGGTGATTTATTTTAGGAAATTTAATAAAGACACTAGGAAAGATCATTACCCTTTGCCTTTTATTGACCAAATGCTAGAAAGATTGTCTAAACACACACACTTCTGCTTTCTAGATGGTTATTCTGGTTTCTCCCAAATACCTGTTGCAAAATCTGATCAGGAGAAAACCAATTTTACTTGCCCTTTCGGTACCTTTGCTTACAGACGTATGCCTTTTGGCTTATGTAATGCACCTGCTACCTTTCAAAGATGTAGGATGGCTATATTCTCTAACTTCTGTGAAAAGATTGTTGAGGTTTTCATGGATGACTTCTCCGTTTACGGGTCTTCTTTTGATGATTGCCTCAGCAACCTTGATCGAGTTTTGTAGAGATGTAAAGATACCAACCTTGTCTTGAATTAGGAGAAGTGCCACTTTATGGTTAATGAAGGCATCGTCTTAGGACATAAAATTTCTGAAAGAGGTATTGAAGTCAATAAGGCTAAGGTTGATGCGATCGAGAAAATGCCATGCCCTACAGATATCAAAGGTACAAGAAGTTTCCTTGGTCATGCTGGTTTCTATAGAAGGTTCATTAAGGACTTTTCTAAGATTTCTAAGCCTCTTACCAATCTCTTGCAAAAGGATATTCCTTTTGTTTTGACGATGATTGTGAGGACGCCTTTGAAATACTTAAGTGGGCTTTGATAACTGCACCTATTGTTCAACCACCTGATTGGAACTTACCTTTTGAAATTATGTGTGATGCTAGTGATTATGCTGTTGGTGTTGTTCTAGGACAAAGAGTTGATAAGAAGTTGAATGTTATTCACTATGCTAGTAAAACTCTAGACAGTGCCCAAAGAAACCATACTACTACTCAAAAGGAATTTTTAGCAGTCGTGTTTGTATGTGAAAAGTTCAGATCTTACATTGTTGATTCCAAGGTTACTATTCACACTGATCATGCTGCTATTAAGTACCTCATGGAAAAGAAATATGTTAAGCCTAGACTTATCAGATGTGTTCTCTTGCTACAATAATTTTATTTGCATGTTGTTGATAGGAAGGGTGCTGAGAACCCCGTAGCAGATAACTTGTCTAGGTTGGACAATGTTCTTGATGACCCACAGCCTATTGATCAGCGCTTTCCTGGTGAGCAATTGAATGTCATCAATGCTTCACGTAGTACACCATGGTATGCTAATTATGCAAATTATATTGTTGCCAAATATAAACCACCTAGTTCCACATACCAGCAAAAGAAGAAATTCTTCTTTGATTTGAGACATTACTTTTGGGATGATCCTCACCTTTATAAAGAAGGAGTAGATGTTGTTATTAGACGTTGTGTACCTGAGCATGAACAGGGACAGATCCTACAGAAGTGTCACTCCGAGGCCTACGGAGGACACCATGCGGGAGATAGAACTGCACACAAGGTATTGCAATCAGGTTTCTATTGGCCTACTCTCTTCAAGGATGCATGTAAGTTTGTCTTGTCTTGTGATGAATGTCAAAGAATAGGTAATATCAGTAACCGTCAGGAAATGCCTATGAATTATTCAGCTGTCATTGAACCATTTGATTTTTGGGGTTTTGATTATATGGGACCTTTTCCAAAGTCCAACGGGTATACTCATATCCTAGTTGTTGTTGATTACGTTACTAAGTGGGTAGAAGCTATCCCAACTATTAGTGGTGATCACAACACCTCTATTAGGATGCTTAAGGAAGTTATGTTCCCTAGAGTTGGAGTCCCTAGATATCTAATGACTGACGGTGGTTCACATTTCATTCATGGTGCTTTCCGTAAAACGCTTGCTAAGTATGATGTCAACCATAGAGTTGCATCTCCCTATCATCCTCAGTCCCGTGGTCAAGTAGAGCTAAGTAAAAGAGAGATTAAACTAATTCTACAAAAGACTGTTAATAGGTCTAGAAAGAATTGGTCTAAGAAGCTTGATGATGCACTGTGGGCTTATAGAACTTCTTATAAGAACCCATGGGCATGTTTCCGTACAAAATGGTTTACGGTAAAGCATGTCATTTACCTCTTGAGCTAGAGCATAAGGCTTATTGGGCATCAAAGAGCTCAACCTTGATTTCAAACTTGCTGGTGAGAAGAGGTTATTTGATATTAGCTCACTTGATGAATGGAGAGCTCGGGCATATGAAAATGGCAAGTTGTTTAAAGAAAAAGTTAAGAGGTGGCATGATAAAAGGCTACAAAAATGTGAGTTCAATGTAGGTGATTATTTCTTGCTATACAATTCTCGTTTAAGATTTTTTGCAGGCAAGCTTCTCTCTAAATGGGAAGGTCCTTACATTGTTGAGGAAGTATATAGTTCCGGTGCCATCAAGATCAACAACGCGGAAGGTAATTTCCCGAGAGTGGTAAATGGGCAAAGAATCAAGCATTATATCTCAGGTACTCCCATAAATGTTGAAAGCAATGTTATTAATACCATAACTTCGGAGGAGTACATAAGGGATATTTATCAGCCTGTTTCAGACTCCAAAAACGAAGAGGTATGTGATTCGGTAAGTAAACCGACTCCAAAACTTTTCCAGTAGCAATTTTTCTCCGTTTTGGAATTTTTAGAAAATTAGAAAAAATTTAAAGTAGTCCGGAAAGCGCACGAGGAGGCGACAAGCCTGCCAGGCGCGGCCTACCCCCCCCCCCCCCCCGGCCGCGCCTGCGGGGCTTGTGATCATCTCGTGTGCCTCCCGGACTCCGTTTTCTTGCGGAGTACTCCTTTTAGTCGGGAAAAAATCATTATAAATTCTCCCGAAAGGTCTGACCCTCGTATCACACAAATATCCTCTGTTTTCATTACGATCCTGTTTCTGCCGCACATTTATGGCAAGATGTCTTCTCAAGATTCAGAGGGGGAGAGTTATGTGGCCGATTACCTTGCTAGCCCCAAGGTCTATGGGGACTTGGATCATTATGGTTGGACCACTGATGAGGAAGAAGATTATGATCCCAAGGGGAAGGAAGGAATAAGTTCCGATGAAGAGGAGGCTCCTCTACCCCAACCTGGAGACACACATGTGGAGTTAAAGAAGTCGAGCCTCCCTGACACAAGGAAGAAGCCTAAGATTTTGTTTATCCCTTCTCGTCTTTTGCAGGAGAGTAAGCAAGAATTATGCCAAAGGGTGTTGAGGCTTGAATAGGAAATTAACGATCTGAAGGAGCATAATTTTGTGCTCAAGAGGAAATTAAACAAGTTCAAGACCTCTGCAACAACTCCACCACCATCACCTTCGAAGGAAGACAACTAAGCATGGGTATGTGCAATCCCCTTGGCTTGTGCCAATCTTGGGGGAGTAGCCTCGGTATCGTATCACCATCACATCTTTTGCCTTTACCTTTTTCTTAGTTCGATCCTTTTTGGTTTTATCTTTCTCTAGTAGATTAAAGTTCTTAGTGTTCTAGGCTTGAGTTTTTCTTTGTGTTACCCCCAATGTATTCGAGCTCGTGAGTCATATAATAAAGAGTGTTTTAGTTAAGGGCCTTGCCTCATGCCATGAACTAAAGAAAAGAATGATAAAAGAACAAAAGCATGAAAGATCTTGTAATGATCTTATGGGAAGTGATGACTTCACATATAAAAAGAATGTTGATTTAAACTTGTTATGGGTGGACAAACGTAGACCTTGGTCATTGTTGCAATTAATAGGAAGTAATAAAGAAAGAGAGGTTCACATATAAATATATCATCTTGGGCACCATCTATGATTGTGAACACTCATTAAACTATTACATGCTTAGAAGTAGATGTTGGACAAGGAAGACAACATAATGAATTATGTTTGCTTGGTTCCGAACAATGTTATATGACTAGAGATCCCTTAGCATGTGACGATTGCTTCCACCTTATATCAGCCAAAACTTCCGCACTAAGTAGAAATACTACTTGTGCATCCATAAACCTTCAACCCAGTTTTCCCATGAGAGTCCACCATACCTACCTATGGATTGAAGAAGATCCCTCAAGTAAGTTGTCATCGGTGCAAGCAACAAAAAAATTGCTCCCTAAATATGTATAATCTATTAGTGTGTGGAAATGAGCTTTGTACGAACATGTGATGAGGAAGACATAAAAGCGATGGACTGCATAATAAAGTTCTTTATCACAGGAGGCAATATAAAGTGGCGTTCCTTCACACTAAGAGGCCACACATCCAAACCTCAAAAGCGTAAGACAACCTCTGCTTCCCTCTGTGATGGGCCTATCTTTTACCTTTACTTTTTGTCCTTCAAAGTGTCATGGTGATCGACACCAATTCCTTATTTCGCCTTTATCTTGGCTAACGTCATATGCTAGGGAAAGATCTATATTCATATGTCAACTTGGAAGTAAGTATTCATGAATTATTATTGTTGACATTACCCTTGAGGTAAGTAGTTGGGAGGCGAGACTATAAGCCCCTATCTTTCTCTCTGTCCAACTGAAACTTTGATCTCATGAGTACCACGTGAGTTTTAGCAACTGTAGAAGAAGAAAGGATGATTGAGTATGTGGATTTGCTTTACAAGCTCTTATTTGACTCTTTCCGATGTTATGATAAATTGCAATTGCTTCAATGACTAAAGGATATTGGTTGTTAATTCTCAATAAGATTCGTGATCCATACTTTACTTTGTGAAGGAATTGTCACTTTAGCATATATAAGAGTTTATATGACGCTATTGTTGTTCTAATTATGATCCCGATGCATGCATGTACGTATTTTGTTTTACCAGCACCTCTATCTCTAAACATGTGGGCATATTTATTGATCTCGGCTTCCGCTTGAGGACAAGCAAGGTCTAAGCTTGGGGGAGTTGTTACGTCCATTTTGCATCATGCTTTTATGTTGATATTTGTCGCTTTATGGGTTGTTATTACACTTCACGGTACATTACTTATGCCTTTTCTCTCTTATTTTATAAGGTTTACATGAAGAGGGAGAATGCCGGCAGTTGGAATTCTGGTCTGAAAAAGGAGCAAGTTTGAGATACCTATTCTGTGCAACTCCAAAAGCCGTGAAAATCCACGAGGAATTGTTTTGGATTTTATAAAAAATACTGGGTGGAAGAAGTACCACAGGGGAGCCACCAGGAGGCCACAAGCCTACCAGGCACGGCCTACCCCCCTGGCCGCGCCTAAGAGGCTTGTCGGCCCCCTATTGCCCCTCGAGCTCCCATCTTTTGCTATAAGGAGGGTTTCGTTCCAGAAAAAATCAGGAGGAGGCTTTCGGGAGGAATCGCCGCCGCCACGAGGCGGAACTTGAGCAAAACCAATCTAGAGCTCTGGTAGGGTCGTCATGCCGGGGAAACTTCCCTCCCGGAGGGGGAAATCGTTGCCATTTTCATCACCAACACTCCTCTCATCGGAGGGGGCTCATCACCATCAACATCTTCATCAGCACCATCTCATCTCCAAACCCTAGTTCATCTCTTGTAACCAATCTCCGTCTCGCGACTCCGATTGGTACTTGTAAGGTTGCTAGTAGTGTTAATTACTCTTTGTAGTTGATGCTAGTTGGATTACTTAGTGGAAGATCATATGTTCAGATCCTTGATTCTATTCAACACCTCTCTGGTCATGAACATAATTATGCTTTGTGAGTAGTCACTTTTGTTCCTGAGGACATGGGATAAGTTTGCTATAAGTAGTAATGTGAATTTGGTATTCGTTCGACATTTTGATGTGCTGTATGTTGTCTCTCCTCTAGTGGTGTTATGTGAACGTCGACTACATAACACTTCACCATTTTTTGGGCCTAGAGGAAGGCATTGGGAAGTAATAAGTAGATGATGGGTTGCTAGAGTGACAGAAGCTTAAACCCTAGTTTATGCGTTGCTTCGTAAGGGGCTGATTTGGATCCACTAGTTTAATGATACGGTTAGACTTAGTCTTAATTCTTATTTCGTAGTTGCGGATGCTTGCGAGAGGGGTTAATCATAAGTGGGATGTTTGTCCAAGTAAGGGCAGCACCGAAGCACCAGTCCACCCACATATCAAAATATCAAAGTAGCGAACGTGAATCATATGAACATGATGAAACTAGCTTGACAGAAATTCCCATGTGTCATCGGGAGCGCTTTACCTCCTATAAGAGTTTTTTCAGGCTTGTCCCTTGCTACAAAAGGGACTGGGCCACTTTTTTGCACCTTTGTTACTATTGTTACTTGCTACTTGCCACGAATCATCTTATCACAAAACTATCTGTTACCGATAATTTCAGTGCTTGCAGAGAATACCTTGCTGAAAACCACTTGTCAGATCCTTCTGCTCCATGTTGGGTTTGACACTCTTACTTATCGAAAGGACTACGATAGATCCCCTACACTTGTGTGTCATCAGGCCGCTTCAATCCAACAATACCTCTGAATCAAGAAAACACTAAGGAGGGAAGAAAATTGAACATCAACGCCCACAAACTCTTTTGTGTTCTACTCGAGATGTCATCTACGCATGAACCTAGCTCTGATACGACTATTGGGTAACGTTGCATGGGAAACAAAAAAATTCCTACGCACACGCAATACCTATCCATGGTGATGATCATCTATGAGAGGAGAGATTGAATCTACATACCCTTGTAGATCGCTAAGCGGAAGCGTATATAACGTGATTGGTGTACTAGAACACCTTCGTGATCCAAATCACAGTCCGTCCCGCGATCTCATCACGATCCGACCCGCAATCCCATCCCGATCTAGTGTGGAACGGACGACACCTCCGCGTTAAGCACACGTACAGCTTGATGACGATCTCCGCCTTCTTGATCCAGCAAGAGGGGTGGATAGGTAGATGAGTTCTCCAGCACAAGGACATGGTGGTGATTGTGATAGAACTAATCCAACAGGGCTTCACATGAGCAATGCCGGACTAATCTAGACGAAGTAGACAATCTATGGAGGAGGGGTAGCACGTGGCTTTTTCAGGTGTGTGCTAGCCCCAAAATCGCCACTATATATAGGTGGAAGAGGATGGAGGGCTGTGTTGCCTTCCTCCTCCAAGGATAGGTTTGGCCGAGACAACAAGGGAGGAGAGTCCTCCTCCAAATCGGTTTAGTGGAGGACTCCCTTCCTAGTTGGTTTCCTCCTTCCCTATTTCTTCCCTTTTTCCTTTTCTTTTATAATTGGCCTAAATAGGCTTATTGGGATGGCTGCACCATCCCACTAAGGGCTGGTGCACCACCTTTAGGCCTATTAGGTCCTCTCCCGGGTGGGTGGCCTGTGGGGACCCCGACTAGCAAGTAGAGTTCGCCGTGCCCAGTGACCCTAGGGATCAATGTTCACTGAACACAGATACTGAATAATAGAGTCTTACATCCAAGTACCGAAATTGTTACATCAAACGACCAGAAGGTCGGGTTCAGGAGCGAGGCCTAAAGCCAAATAAACAGATACATCGGGTAGCGGAAACTCATAAGGGCTAAGCGGTGCCCATGCCATCAAGCCTACACCGACAGGCATTCTGACTTCGAAACGTCCTAGATCACAGGTTCGTCTCCGACAGCGTACTCCTCGCCAAACTCTGGTCCTTCCATGTGTGGTCAATAATATAACCAGTGGCAAGCCAATGAGTACTTTGAATGTACTCGCAAACAGCCCATGATATGAACATTGATAGTGAAAAATAACAGTAACATGTATCTTTGGTGGAATGCAATTTGGTGGAATGATCAGGTATATGCAACAAGTTAAAGAACTACTCTTGAAGAACAGGTTACAGATATCGACATATCTGACAAGGGTTGAACACACCGGGTTCACTCTATATGCCAAGTCACCGAACTTGGTCATATCAATTCCTTAAGTAACTCCGGTTATTAACACCATTCACCGAACTCACACACACACACACTTGGTTTATGCGGAAACGTTGGACGTAGTTTAAGCAGCACCACCCAACTGTCCTTGACCGTGGACACGGCTATTCGAATAGTTTGACACTCTGCAGAGGTAGTACGCTGGACCCACGAGAAACGGGAAACTTCCGTGTCATCCACGACTCACGGTATATCGCGTATACCCGAGGTAAGTACCCGATCATCATCTTTCCCCTAAACGATACTAGACAAAGAGGTCCACTCGATTGGTACCCAGCCCACATGTTGTACGTCTTACGAGCACCGACTCTGGACAGTATCAACCATGCGGGGACCAACGGTGTGCCTGGAACTCATAATAATGGCATAGTCGTCCTACCTGGCATGACCCCATCACGAGAGTGACACCGATCACTCCCGCCACTAGTAATGTGGCTCTTTGCTAGTACCGACCAGAGTAATCAACAAAGCCCCCTCCCATAAAGGGGTAACGTGGTCGTACAGGTAAGGTTGGGACGGTCGACACATCATAAATCTAATTCCATTTCCGAAACCACACACGCAAAATACCCGGTGCACCACCTCTCCAAAAGTGGCCACCAACTCATCATCACCCTCGGGCATTAGTGGCACCCGACGGGGTTTTCATAAACTCTTTATTTTATGACATCAACATGCTCATGATAATATGCTCTATCTTTACTTGTCAACATGGTATTAGCATGACCCTCAAGGGGTAGGGTCAAGCTCAATGCAATGATCTAACTTTAGTAACCCGCATGATAGTAGCGTGACCATCATAAATGGTAAGATCAAGCTCATCATGCTCATGCTCCGAGGAGCCATGTGAATAACATCAACAACATGCAAGGGCTTTGAAGAAGCCTCCGGTGCCATCACCACAATGATGAACCGGCAACGTGATCACACGCAACGGGAAAATACCAACTATACTAGCATGCAACAATGTTTATGATCAAGTCATGGTCAAAGGGCTGCTTGCCTTGGTCAGCTAGGTATCCGGGGTCTTTGAGGTCTTTCGCTCCGAATCCTTCGTCACTCGGTAACTCTACCATCGAGAAAGGAATAAATAAATAATAGCTCACACCAAAACAGATCACAAGGTGCTTTTAAAAATGTTGCAAGGCTTGAATAAATTATGTTTATTATTTTGGAAAATGTTTCCTATGGTTTTTATTAGCTAAGCCTATTTATTTAAAAGCAAACAGGACCAAACAAATGCTTTTAATATCATTTTATTATACCAAAACAGATTCTGTTTTTGAAAAATGTCAAACTCTACAGAATCAATTACTACACATTTTTAGAAAATTGTTGGTGGAAGAATCATATTTTTCTACTGGATAAATATTTTTATAAAAATCATTTAAGCTTGCAGGTTAAAAATAAAAGAGAAGGCCAGGGGGGAACCCAGCCGGCCCAGCCAGCAGACCAGCCACCAGGCGCGCGCGTGCCAGGTTCAAACCTGACATGCGGGCCCCTGGGGTCAGCGTCAGTGGCTGCGCGTGCTGGCTGCCCCAGGACACCGACAGGTGGGCTCCACCTGTCAGGTCCTTCTCCTACCTCTAGCCAGAGAGGTGGAGACGGACGCCGGCGAGGCTACCGTTGCCCTCAGGCCAATCTAGGAGCGGGAAGGGGTCCCTCGTTCCTCCGCCTACCTGCTTGTGGTCGGGACGTCACCGGAGGTGGTCTAGGTCGCCGGCGACGAGGTGACCGTGGCGGAAAGGTTTCGGGATGGCATCGAGCTAGTGGCTAGGGGCACGGTTTTGCTCGGGGAAGTTGGGGGAAATGATCCTGGCGTCAAGGGAAGTGCAATGGGAGGTCGGGCGGCGCAGGAGCCGGCGTGTAGCCGGAGATCGACCGCAGCTCCGAGGCGGAGGGGCCTGAGTCGATCTCGAGCACCGGGGCTCTGCGAGCTCGATTGGGCGGCTAGGGGGAGTCTAGTAGTTGTGCTGAAGCTGCCTGGGGGTGCTGGGGTGCCGGGGAGACCTATTTATAGGCCAGCGACGGTGAGCCGACTCGGGCGCGCCGGTGACTCACCGTAGCGCGCGTGCGTGCACCGTGAGGTGCTGGCCGCGAAACCACGGGCTCGGGACGTGGTTTAGGACCTTCTGGTGCACCGGCCGCAGAGGGAGAGCGAGTGGGGTCGAGCCGCAGTGTCCGTGCATGCTCGGCCGCGTCGGGCGTGCGCGGGCACGCGTCGCCTGAGTTATTGCGCGAGGAGAGTGGGGCCCTGATGGTAGCTTTGCAGAGAGTGGCTGCCGGGGGAGCGTTTGGACACTACTGGGGAGGTTGGAACTGGCCGGGGCGACGTCCCCTTGCTGGAGGTTCTCTGTAGCGCGCCCAGAGCGCAGTTTTGGCATGCCACGGCATGCTGGCGTGCTCTGGGGCACTTGGGACGTGTCCTCCATGTCCTGAGTGTTGTTGGGTGTGTGCCTAGCCGTTGTGTGCTAGTGGGAGCACGAGCAGGTCAAAGGAGGCAAGGAACACCAGTGTTGCCAGCCCTGGCCTGCGGCTCAAATTGAAGATCTTGTCACTAGTGCTTGGAGTGGGGGAGGGGCTGGTCGACTGAGTGCTCAGGGTGTTCTGGGGCTCTAACTCACCAAGTTTGGGGCTTTGCCATTGGGTAAAACAGTGGCTAGGAGGGTTTTTACCTTCCTGTCAGAAGGTGTTCGACAGTGATTTGGGGTGCTTCCACTCCACCACTAGAACTGACACTTAACAGGTTTGGTCTTGGGGTAAAAACATGGGGTTTCACCAAATTTGAGCTCCATTGAACAAGTTTAGCTTTGTAAACTTGGAAATGCTTCAAAATGACCAGTATTGTCCTTTACAAAGGAAGTGTGGCCAATCAGAGTCTCACAAATCCCATCTTTGGTGTGGAGTCCTCATTTGGGGTGTCAAACACCTCTGCAAAGTTTCAGCTCCATTGGAGAAACTTTGCAATGTAGAGTTGTTTCAACTCTTCTCTGGACAGAGAGGGTTTTGGGCTCATTAGGTGCACTTCCCCACCTTGGATCAAGGTGATATTTTATGAAAGCACCTAATATGGCTTGGGAGGGCTCCTGTAATTTTATGGGAATTTATTGAGATTATTTCCTTTGGAAACATCTCAAAAAGCTAAAACAGACAGAAATGGTTTTCAGGGTTTTACTCAAATAATATTAATATAAAATAGGGTTGAAAATCTTATATATGGAAAATATATGTCCTTCTGAGCTTCCATGAATTTACTCAGAATTTTCTAAGGCAGGAAAGCAATTTTCCTTGTGGGAATATCATTCCTGGCCTTAGAAACAGGCATAAATATAAAATAGGAAAATAATATTTTAAATCACCAATTAATGTTTTTAATGAATGAAAATAATATTTGGATCAGATCACCAACTTTGGTTGGAAGTGCCACTTGGCTTCATGAGCTAGTAGTGTATCCCAACATGATGAAGGTGATCTTGATATAAAGGAAAAAGGGTTTTTGAAGAGAGCAAAATAATAAGTTTTTCATGGGTTTGAGTCATCAAGCAAGCATGCATTCACTCACACAAAGGCTTACATTGCACTCACAACATTATTTGAAAAAGTTTTAACAAGCTCTGATTTTGCAATCATAAAGTACTTGTGGTGAAAAACAGGGTGTGACATGGCCCCTCCCGGTAAAACCCCGGAACCCATTCGTCACTCTCGGTACTTTATCGTAATGCCCGAAAACTTTCCGGAAGCCAAATGCAGCTTTCCTATATATCAATCTTTACCTCCAGACCATTACGGAGCTCCTCGTGACGTCCGAGATCTCATCCAGGACTCTGAACAACCTTCGGTCACCAACATACATAACTCAACTATACCCAGACGTCATTGAACCTTAAGTGTGCAGACCATGCGGGTTCGAGAACTATGTAGACATGACCTGAGACACTCTCTGGTCAATATCAAATAGAGGGACCTGGATGCCCATATTGGATCCAACTTATTCTATGATGATCTTATTGGTTGAACCCCTATGTCAAGGATTCAGTTAATCATGTATATCATTCCCTTTGTCCTTCGGTATGTTACTTGCCCGAGATTTGATCGTCGGTATCCCAATACCTATTACAATCTCGTTACCGGCAAGTCTCTTTACTCGTTCCGTAATACAAGATCCCGTGGCTAACTCTTTAGTCACATTGCTTGCAAGGCTTATTTGTGATGTTCTACTACCGAGTGGGCCACGAGATACCTCTCCATCACACGGAATGACAAATCCAAGTCTTGATCCACGCTAACTCAAAGGACACCTTCGGAGATACCTGTAGAGCACCTTTATAGTCACCCATTATGTTGCGACGTTTGATACACACAAGGTATTCCTATGGTGTCAATGAGTTACATGATCTCATGGTCATAGGAATGTATACTTGACATGTAGAAAACAATAGCAACGAAATTACACGATCACATGCCATGTTTATAGTTTGGGTCTTGTCCATCACATCATTCTCCTACTGATGTGATCCCGTTATCAAGTGACAACACTTGTCTATGGTTAGGAAACCTTAACCATCTTTAATCAACGAGCTAGTCAACTAGAGGCTTACTAGGGACAGTGTTTTGTCTATGTATCCACACATGTATTTGTGTTTCCAATCAATACAATAATAGCATGGATAATAAACGATTATCATGAACAAGAAAATATAATAATAACTAATTTATTATTGCCTCTTGGGCATATTTCCAACATTATTATCTTGTTATTGAACCATGTGATGTTTGGGGTTTTGACTATATGGGACCTTTTCCAAAGTCTAATGGGTATACTCACATTCTAGTTGTTGTTGATTATGTTACTAAGTGGGTAAAAGCTATTCCAACTAGTAGTGATGATCATAACACCTCTATTAAAATGTTGAAAGAAGTTATTTTCCCTAGATATTTAATGACGCATGGTGGTTCACAGTTTATTCATGGTGCATTCCGCAAATTGCTCGCTAAGTATGATGTTAATCATAGAATTGCATCTCCTTATCATCCTGAGTCTAGTGGTCAAGTAGAATTGAGCAATAGATAAATTAAATTTATTTTGCAAAAGACTGTTAATAGATCAAGAAAGAATAGGTCTAAGAAACTTGATGATGCATTATGGGCTTATAGAACCGCTTGCAAAAATCCTATAGGTATGTCTCCGTATAAAATGGTTTATGGTAAAGCATGTCACTTACCTCTAGAGCTAGAACATAAAGCCTATTGGGAAATTAAAGATCTCAACTATGATTTCAAACTTGCTGGTGAGAATAGGTTATTTGACATTAGCTCACTTGATGAATGGAGAACCCACGCCTATGAGAATGTCAAGTTGTTTAAAGAAAAGGTTAAGAGATGGCATCATAGAAGGATACAAAAGTGTGAATTCAACGTAGGTGATCATGTCTTGCAATACAACTCTCATTTAAGATTTTTTGCAGTAAAACTTCTCTCTAAATGGGAAGGACCCAACATTATCGAGGAAGTATATCGCTCCGGTGCTATCAAGATCAACAACCCCGAAGTTACAAATCCTAAGGTGGTAAATGGGCAAAGAATCAAACATTATATCTCAGGTACTCCCATTAATATTGAAACCAATATTATCAATACCATAACTCCGGAGGACTACATTACGAAGGTCTATCAGCACGTTTTAGACTCCGAAAAGGAATAGGTATGTGTTACGGTAAGTAAATCGACTCCAAAACTTCTCCAATGGCAATTTTATCGGTTTTGGAATATTTAAAAAATTAGGAAAATTTAAGTAATCCGAAGAGTGCATGAGGATGTAACATCCCAAATTTTGGAATGTTAATATAATTGTTAGAATGGTTGTTTGTTTGTTTGAGTGATTGAAACTTGAGTGAAATTTGAAATTTTCTAAACTTTTTTTTGAATGAGAGGGAATAAAATGACTTTCCCCTTTCTTTGGTGAATTCAAATTCATCCACTAAAAATCAGCGAGAGAAGATAACATGACTTCTTCTACTATAAAGATTTAGAAAGGGTGGATTTGAAAACTAATAAAAGATTTCCTATATGGATTTCATTTTCATAGTTGATCTTATTGCTATTTCAAGGTTTAATTGGAGTCATATATTAAAAATATGAGAGGAGGAACATGACCCTCCAAACTAGGGGCCATTTTGTTGAAAGATATTTGAACCTTAAAACTTAGGGGGTCATTTGAAAAATATTTGCAAAAGGAAAATAAAATCCTTTAGGCATTTCTTGAAAAATATTTTTTTTGAAGTATTTATTTTGACCGTGGAAAAATGTTCATCGTGTAGAGATTTTTTTCTGAAAATTTTGATATATGATATCACTATATTTAGATTTTATTTATTTACCTTTTCTTTGATTTACTTTCTGTTTTTGAATAAATAGAAAATAGGAAACCCTCTCTGGTTTTTTTTTAAACTGCCCGAGCGGCATTTAAGGCCTGTGGGCCGAATCCCCACCTCGCGAGATCCGCACGGGCTACGGATCGGCCGCCCGCATCTTGCCCCCTCGCCTCTCTCTCTCTGGCCGTGGGCCCCACGCCCGATCTCCTCCCCTCCCACGACCATCTTCTTCCTCCCCGAGCCTTTCTCTTTCCTTCCTCGTCCCCTCTTTCCTTCTTCCCGAACTGACAGCCCCGCCATCGCCGGCCCTCCCCCGATCTCCTCCACCTTCCCTGCTGGCCACCCCCTCTCCGGCTATTTAAGCCGAGCCTCCGCCGCACCTCGCCCCCCCCCCCCCCCGTAGCCTCCACCCTCGCCGCCCCTGCACCCGAACCCCTGCCTCGCCAGAGCCGGAGCTCCAGGAGACTCCCCGGGCGCCCTGTCGCGCCAACCCTCGCCGCCCGCACCACCCGAGACCACCGGCAGCCTCGCCACAACCCCCATGCCCCATTTTTCCTCTTAAAACCCCCGCATCGCCGCTCCACGCCGCCACCCTCGACTCGCCGGAGTTCGGCCAGTACAAGAACCGCCACGAGCTCTCCATCACCCCCTCGCCAGGAGCACGTCGCCCCTCCCAGGAGGCGAATCCCCCCCCTCCTCCGCCACACCACCCCGCTGGCGACCCCCTCCCCACGTCGGAGCTGCTCACCCCGCCGGCCACCTCGACGGAGGAAACCTCCCCTGACAGCAACGTGAGAAACCTCTCTCACCTCTTTGTTGTGATTTTTTTGTTGGTTACCGTTAGATCTTGATCCTAAGGCCCCTAATAGATCACTTAATAGCCAAACCGTTTTCTTCTAATGTGCGGACGTTTGTTAGTTTAGCACCGCAGCGCACGGGTCTAAGCCAACCAGAAATCGCCACGTGGCCCGTTCATTAGTTAGATTTTATTCTTTTTTTCTGTTTAATTCAAAAATAGAGAAAGTTCCAATTTCGTTTGGCTCATAACTTTTGATCCACAACTCCAATGAGGTTGATTCGTTTTCCAGTAGATCCCAATTTTTCTGTAGTTTTTAAAAACATATAATTTGTCTATGTTTGAAATTTTCAAATTTGAATTAGATCAGATTTAGTTTAAACCTTGTTTTGCTTATTACAGGAGTTTAAGAATAGCTTTTAATTTGATTCTTTTTGCTACTGATCACTAGTGATCTTAGTTACCAGTGGTAAAAATTTCAGATTTATTTGAGTATTTTAGCTCATTGTTTCTTGTGAAACAATTTCTGTTTCACCTCTTTTAGGATTATGGCTATTTCTTTTCTGTAAATTGTTTTTAAATTATTTTCTTTTATATTTCAGAAAGATTATTGTTTTGTTTATGTTAGTTAACAGTAGTTTTGCAACAAGTTTTGATTTTATTTTTATTTGTTATCATGAAATCAATTCTAGTTCCTTAGTAACTTGCAATTGGTTTCTCCACTGTTTTCAAATCCCGTTTGGAAATACTTTCAAATAGTTTTGTGAGAAATGCTTTATTTCATCTTAGTTAAATTTATATCGTAGTTCCCTGTTATATAAGTATTTTATTTTCCGTTGGACAAAAAAAACTAGTTAGTGTTTGATGTAGTAGAAGACTCCCTAGTCTTATTTGAAGTTTCCTTCGGATTCCTATTCGCTCTCTCTTTTGTTTTGATTGCTAGAATGACTGCTAGTATGAGTGCTTATGTGAATGATATGTTTGTTATATAGATTTCATCGGAGAGTGACGAGTAGTATATCAAGTTATTTATCGATCATCATCACCAGGCAAGTCACTTTGATCATACTATCACCTATGTTTTATGCATCGTAGTTCTACCATCCTATGCCCAATTGCATGCTGAGTAGGTACTTGGAAATTTTAGTATAGATTGTAGTATCATGTGGTAGGCACACAACAACCCCGATACTTGGCCCCGGGACGACAAATTTCATATTGCTATGCTTGAGTAGACGGGATTTTGGTTGAGTGGATAACACGAGTGATGCGAGGTTGATTAATAATCAAGACCGGTTAAGACAAGATTTTCAAGACCTCGGACACAATGCAACTCTGGGTGAAGGACGGTTGATCGGCTCCCTGGAGAACCCAGTGGATGGCCCGGGATGCTGGAGAGGCCATGACATCCTGCGGAAAGCTTCACCCAGGCTCAAAGAGACGGACGGATATTTTCAAGACCCAAGGCTTACCTGCACAGCCACAAGTCATTATGGGCTCTGGCTTGGTTGGACAACGCGGCGACTCTGGACAGGTGGTGTTAGCAGATGTAGAAGAATGGTAGGAATGGATGGGCACCGACAGGGATTCACAGGGACCCGTTGAAAGACCATGTTTTGATCATCCGGTCTTCAAACACCCTGAAGTGCGAGGACATACACGGAGGCGATCAAATCTTGTGGGTAACGTGTGCAAAACTCTGCAGAGTACTCAAACCTAATCGATTAGCCGTGTCCACGGTCATGGACAACTTGACCCAAAGGAACTGAAGTTATCTGGATTTCTGAACACCATTAAATATATTTGATGAGGGTAATTATTGATAACTTGGGTATGAGAACTGGTTGGCGGAACCATCTCATTAACAACCAACAATGTAGTAACATTTTGCTTTTAGCCCTCTCTTGTTGTAGGAGAAAAATTTGCTTTACGCTAAAACTTACAACCCCACCTGCCATATATGCATATAGTATAGATGACATTTTACCCCTCTCTGTGACTTGCCGGCGTATTCAATATGCTGACCTACACGGCTGCAACGTCTTATGTTGCGGATATTTTTCTTCGACGAGTAAGAGTACAATTCAGGGTTACGGTCTACACTCAACTTGCCGTTGGTGTTTATTGGGACTCCACTCCCTTGACTGCTTCCGCTAAAATATTAAAGGTATATATCAGTTTTACGCTATTTGCATGTGATTGCACTTTGATATATACATTGATGTACTGTGTGTGCCAGCATACTGATCCAGGGATGGCACAGAAACACAGAGGCTTGACTCGTTTTGGGTCGGGTCGCTACAGAGGAGGCGACAAGCCAGGGGGCGCGGCCTACCCCCCACGCCGCGCCCTGCAGGCTTATGGCCACCTCGTGTATCCTCCAGACTCCGTTTTCTTGTGGAATACCCCTTTGGGTCGGTAAAAATTCATTATATAATCTCCCGAAGGTTTTGATGTTCGCATCACGACAATCTCTCCTGTTTTTGTTTCGAGCTGTTTCTGCCATAGATTTAGATCAACGTGACTTCTCCAAGTGCTCCAAAGGACAAGTTTTTCGAGAGGGTCACCAACCCCTAGCAGGCGGAGGTTCTGAAACACCCTCAAACCATTGAGATGCATGAGGGGGTGATGCACATCTGTGATGTTCAGGGACCAAAGAAGACCGGGAGCATGGAGACAAGGCTCGAAGCAATGGAGCAACGAGTCTTCAAGTGCGAGGGGATGGTGGAACGATGACTCAACACCAATCACATGATGATTGCCGAGTTTACCCACAACCACAAGCTAGACACCAAGGACCTTTCGGGTCACGTCTTCAAGATTTACGAGAAAATAGAGCATCTCCAAGCCCAGATCTATGACTTGTGATACGTCTCCAACGTATCTATAATTTTTTATGGTTCCATGCTATTATCTTGTCAACTTTGGATGTTTTGCATGCATTTTATATCTTTTTTGGGACTAACCTATTAACTCGGTGCCAAGTGCCAGTTCCTGTTTTTTCCATGTTTTTGACCCTTTTCAGAGGAGAATATTAAACGGAGTCCAAACGGAATATATTCTTCGGAATGATTTTTTCCGTAACACAAGATACGCGGGGAACTTGAGAACCAAGGCAAAGGACCCCGGGGGAGTTCACAAGCCCCCTAGGCGCGACCTAGGGGGCGCGCCTAGCAGGCTTGTGGGCCCCCCGTGGCTCCTTTTCCCTACCTCTTCCGCCTATAAATTCCCTAAAAATCTGAAACCACGGGAGAGAGCCACGAAAATACTTTTCCGCCGCCGCAAGATTTTGTCTCTGCAAGATCCCATCTGGGGCACGTTCTGGTGCCCTGTCGGAGGGGGGATTCGGACACAGAGGGCTTCTTCATCAACACCATTGCCTCTCCGATGATGCATGAGTAGTTCACCACAGACCTTCGGGTCAATAGCTAGTACCTAGATGGCTTCTTCTCTCTCTTGGATCTTCAATACAAAGTTCTGCATGATCTTCATGGAGATCTATCCGATGTAATCTTGTTTTGCGGTGTGTTTGTCGAGATCCGATGAATTGTGGATTTATGATCAGATTATCTATGATTATTCTTTCAGTTTCCTCTGATCTCTTATATGCATGATTTTGTATCCTTGTAATTCTTTTCGAGTTGTGGGTTTCGTTTCGCCAACTAGATCTATAATTCTTGCAATGGGAGAAGTGCTTGGTTTTGGGTTCATACCGTGCGGTGTCCTCACCCAGTGACAGACGGGGTAGCGAGGCACGCATCGTGTTGTTGCATCAAGGGTAAAAAGCTGGGGTTTATATCTATTGCATGAATTTATCCCTCTACATCATGTCATCTTGCTTAAGGCGTTACTCTGTTTGTTATGAACTCAATACACTAGATGCATGCTGGATAGCGGTCGATGTGTGGAGTAATAGTAGTAGATGCAGAAAGTATCGGTCTACTTGTCTCGGACGTGATGCCTATATGTATGATCATTGCCTTAGATATCGTCATGACTTTGCGCGGTTCTATCAATTTCCTGACAGTAATTCATTCACCCACCGTAATATTCGCTATCATGAGAGAAGCCTCTAGTGAACACTATGGCCCCCGGGTCTACTTCACATCATATTTTCAGCTCTACAATTTCACTTTGTTGCACTTTCTGCCTTCAGATCTCACCTTGCAATCAATCGTGAAGGGATTGACAACCCCTCTATAGCGTTGGGTGCAAGTTTGTTTGTTTTTGTGCAGGTACTTTGGAGACTTTCCTTGATACTCCTACTGGATTGATACCTTGGTTCTCAAACTGAGGGAAATACTTACTGCTACTGTGATGCATCACCCTTTCCTCTTCAAGGGAAAAACAACGCAAGCTCAAGAGGTAGCAAGAAGAATTTCTGGCATCGTTGCCGGGGAGTATCAAGTCAAGAATAGTCTCCCTTCAACCTGTCAATTTCTGGCACCTCGGGATTATTCTAAGAGAAGCTTATTCAAGTAACCTTCGCAAACTCATCTCTTGCATTTACTTCTTTGCCTTTTGCCTCTCGTTTTCCTCTCCCCCACTTCTAAAAAACAAAAATTACATTTTTTTTGCCTTTTTCATTTGCCTTTCCTTTGCTTGTGTGCTATGTGCCTTCAATATGCTTGCATCTTCGCTTGCTTAAAATCTATTGATATGGATCCTCATCCACTTGCTAATCTCTTTAAGAGATCCAATTATGTTGATCCAATTGCTAGTGAGTTGAGTGCACTTGACTATCTTTATGAAGTTTTGCTTGAGATGCATGAATCTGAAAATCGTGATGAAGAAATTTATGAAGTGATTCACGAGGGCTCCTTGAATTAAAAGCATGATTGCAATGATTTCATTATAAATTCTATTAATGACAATCATGCTAAAAAAATATGCAAAACCCTAAGCTTGGGGATGCTAGTTTTGCTATCTCCACTACTTGTTGGAATGATCATGATTGGGGTAATGATTTTTCTTATGATATTTAAAATTTGTTTAAGCCTCATGATGATTATGATATTTACAATAATATTGAAAGTGGGATTGGAGAAGTCATGACTTTAATTGATGATGATAATCCCACTATTTTTGAAGAGCGTCAACTTTGCATGCATGTGGATCATGAAAAGAATATCCTATGTGATAGCTATATTGTTGATTTTTAATATGATCCCACATGTAATTATTATGAGAGAGGAAAATATTGTGATAGAAACTTTCATGTCACTAAATCACCTCTCCTTATGTTGAGATTGCTATTGTCTCTTTCTTCTTCCTTGCATATGGTAACTATTGGTTGTCTTGACAATCTGTTTTCCTATAAAATGCCTATGCATAGGAAGTATGTTATACTTATACTCCCTCTGTTCCTAAATATAAGACCTTTTAGAGATTGCACTATAAACTACATACGGATGTACATAGACATATTTTACAGTATAGATTCACTCATTTTGCTCCGTATGTAGTCTCCTAGTGGAATCCCTAAAAGGTCTTATATTTTGGAACGGAGGGAGTATATGTTTGTCACATGTTTCATGATGCTCTCTTCGTGTCCGATTGCTATCTTTTATGTGAGCATCATTGAATTATCAATGCCTAGCTAAGGGCGTTAAACAATAGCGCTTGTTGGGAGGCAACCCGATGAATTTATCTTTGCTTTTTGCTTTCTGTTTTGTTGTGTCCACACCATCATAATTCTGTTATGATTGTGTTTTTTGTGTTCCTTTTGTTGTTCGTGCCAAGTAAAACCTTTATGACTAGTTTTGGTGATGGTTGTTTGATCTTGCTGAAAAATACAAAAACTTTGCGCTCACGAAATTATTTTTAATTCCTATCCAGAAAGATATTTTGAGTTGATTCTTTTTGCTTCTCGTTGATATGCCAATTTCACTAATTGTCATAATTTTTCAGCATTTTGGAGATACCAGAAGTATACGAAGTATATAGATTACTACAGACTGGTCTGTTTTTGACAGATTCTGTTTTTGTTGTGTTGATTGCTTATTTTGATGAAACTATGGATAGTATCGAGGGGGTACTAGCTATGGACAAGTGAGAATACAGTAATATAACACCAATATAAGTAGAAGTCAAGTTTTCTACAGTACCTAAAGAGGTAGTGGTTTGTTTTCTTATGCTAATGATATCACGAGTTTCTGTTTAAGTTTTGTGTTGTGAAGTTTTCAAGTTTTGGGTGATGTTCTCATGGACAATGGGATAAAGAGTGGAAAGAGCTCAAGCTTGGGGATGCCCAAGGCATCCCAAGCCAAATTCAAGGACACCAAAAAGCCTAAGGTTGGGGATGCCCCGGGAAGGCATCCCCTCTTTCGTCTTCAATCCATCGGTAACGTTACTTGGAGCTATATTTTTATTCACCACATGATATGTGTTTTGCTTGGAGCGTCGTGTATTATAGGAGTATTTTATTTTTGTTGTGTGACAATCATCCTTGCTGCACACCTTTTTGAGAGAGACATGCACTCATCGTGAATTTGCTAGAATACACATTGAGCTTCGCTTATATCTTTTGAGTTAGGCAATTTAGCTCGCATGTGCTTCACTTATATCTTTTCAGCTAGATAACTTTTCTCTAGTGCTTCACTTAGATCTTTTTAGAGCACGGTGGTGTCCTATTTTGGAGAAATAAGAACTCTCGATCTTCACTTATATCTTTTTGAGAGTGCTCTCTCTGAGTAACTTGGTAATTGGCTTGTGCTATGAAAGTAGTCCTAAAGATGATAGGCATCCAAACAGGATATAATAAAAACTTCCATATTCATGTGCATCGATTAGTAAAGAGAAGTTTGATTCCTCTCAATTAGTTTTGAGACATGGATATGGTAATATTAGAGTTATGTTAGTAGGGTGTTGTGAATCTAGAAATACTTGTGTTCAAGTTAGTGATTCTCGTAGCATGCATCTATGGTGAACCGCTATGTTAGGAAGTCAGAGCATAATTGATTTATTGATTGTCATCCTTTGTGTGGTGGTCGAGATCGGGCGATGGTTAACACCTACCAACCCTTCCCCTAGGAGTATGCGTTTAGCACTTTGTTTCGATTACTAATAAAACTTTCGCAATAAGTATATGAGTTCTTCATGACTAATGTGAGTCCAAGGTATAGATGCACTTTCACCTTCCACCATTGCTAGCCTCTCTAGTGTCGCGCAACTTTCGGCGGTGCACAAACCCACCATATACCTTCCTCAAAATAGCCACCATACCTACCTGTTATGGCATTTTCATAGCCATTCCGACATATATTGCCATGCAACTCCCACCGTTCCGTCTCATGACTTGTGTCGTCACTTACATATTGCCATTGCATGATCTTAAGATAGCACGCGAGATGTTTCAACGTCACACGCCAAGCTAGATCGTTGCACATCCCGGTACATTGCCGGAGGCATTTCCTATAGAGTCCTTATTAGAGCATTGTCTCATGTGAGGAAAAAAAAGTCCAAAGATGCCCACAAAAAAATGAAAAGAGGCCAAAGAGCCCATCTAAAAAAAGAGACAAAAAGAGAGAAGGGACAATGCTACTATCTTTTCCACACTTGTGCTTCACAATAGCACCATGTTATTCATGATAGAGAGTCTCTCGTTTTGACACTTCCATATACTAGTGGGAATCTTTGTTATATAACTTGGCTTGTATATTCCAATGATGGGATTCCTCAAAATTGCCCTAGGTCTTCGTGAGCAAGCAAGTTGGGTGCACACCCACTAGTTTTCCTTTTGAGCTTTCACACACTTATAGCCCTAAGTGCATCCGTTGCATGGTAATCCCTACTCATTCATATTGATATCTATTGATGGGCATCTCCATAGCCGTTTGATACGCCGAGTCGATGTGACCATCTCCTTCTTTTTGCCTCACAACCTCCACCACACTCTATTTCACCTATAGTGCTATATACATGGCTCACGCTCATATATTGCGTGAGAGTTGAAAAAGGTTTGAGAAAGTAAGAGTGTGAAAACAATTACTTGGCCAATACCGGGGTTGTGCATGATTTAAATTCATTGTGTGGGGATGATGGAGCATAGCCAGACTATATGATTTTGTAGGGATAACTTTCTTTGGCCTTGTTATTTCGAAACTTCATGATTACCTTGCTAGTTTGCTTGAAGTATTATTGTTTTCATGTCAATAGCAAACTATTGTTTTGAATCTTACGGATCTGAACATTCATGTCACATGAAAGAAGTTGCAAAGGACAAATATGTTAGGTAGAATTCCACATCAAAAATTAAGTCTTTATCACTTTCCTACTCGAGGACGAGCAGGAGTTAAGCTTGGGGATGCTTGATACGTCTCCAACGTATCTATAATTTTTTTATGGTTCCATGCTATTATCTTGTCAACTTTGGATGTTTTGCATGCATTTTATATCTTTTTTGGGACTAACCTATTAACTCAGTGCCAAGTGTCAGTTCCTATTTTTTCGTATTTTTGACCCTTTTTAGAGGAGAATATTAAACGGAGTCCAAACGGAATAAAATCTTCGGAATGATTTTTTCCGTAATAGAAGATACGTGGGGAACTTGAGAACCAAGGCAAAGGACCCCAGGGGAGGTCACAAGCACCCTAGGCGTGGCCTGGGGGGCGCGCCTAGCAGGCTTGTGGGCCCCCCGTGGCTCCTTTTCCCTACCTCTTCTGCCTATAAATTCCTTCAAAATCTGAAACCACGGGAGAGAGCCATGAAAATACTTTTCCGCCGCCGCAAGCTTCTGTCTCCGCAAGGTCCCATCTGGGGCACATTCTGGTGCCCTGTCGGAGGGGGGATTCGGACACGAAGGGCTTCTTCATCAACACCATTGCCTCTCCGATGATGCGTGAGTAGTTCACCATAGACCTTCTGGTCCATAGCTAGTAGCTAGATGGCTTCTTCTCTCTCTTGGATCTTCAATACAAAGTTCTCCATGATCTTCATGGAGATCTATCCGATGTAATCTTCTTTTGCGGTGTGATTCTCGAGATCCGATGAATTGTGGATTTATGATCAGATTATCTATGATTATTATTTGAGTTTCCTCTGATCTCTTATATGCATGATTTCGTATCCTTGTAATTATCTTCGAGTTGTTGGTTTCGTTTGGCCAACTTGATCTTTAATTCTTGCAATGGGAGAAGTGATTGGTTTGTTGGAATTATTCCCTAGAGGCAATAATAAATATAGTTATTATTATAATTCCTGTATCAAGATAATCGTTTATTATCCATGCTATAATTGTATTGAATGAAGACTTATATACATGTGTGGATACATAGACAAAACACTGTCCCAAGCAAGCCTCTAGTTGGCTAGCCAGTTGATCAAAGATAGTCAGGGTCTTCTGATTATATACAAGGTGTTGTTGCTTGATAACTGGATCACGTCATTAGGAGAATCACGTGATGGACTAGACCCAAACTAATAGACGTAGCATGTTGATCGTGTCATTTTGTTGCTACTGTTTTCTGCGTGTCAAGTATTTGTTCCTATGACCATGAGATCATATAACTCACTGACACCGGAGGAATGCTTTGTGTGTATCAAACGTTGCAACGTAACTGGGTGACTATAAAGATGCTCTACAGGTATCTCCGAAGGTGTTCGTTGAGTTAGTATGGATCGAGACTGGGATTTGTCACTCCGTGTGACGGACAGGTATCTCGGGGCCCACTCGGTAATGCAACATCACACACAAGCCTTGCAAGCAATGTGACTTAGTGTAAGTTGCAGGATCTTGTATTACGGAACGAGTAAAGACACTTGCCGGTAAACGAGATTGAAATAGGTATACGGATACTGACGATCAAATCTCGGGCAAGTAACATACCGAAGGACAAAGGGAATGACATACGGGATTATATGAATCCTTGGCACTGAGGTTCAAACGATAAGATGTTCGTAGAATATGTGGGATCCAATATGGGCATCCAGGCCCCGCTATTGGATATTGACCGAGGAGTCACTCGAGTCATGTCTACATAGTTCTCGAACCCGCAGGGTCTGCACACTTAAGGTTTGACGTTGTTTTATGTGTATTTGAGTTATATGGTTGGTTACCGAATGTTGTTCGAGTCCCGGATGAGATCACGGACGTCATGAGGGTTTCCGGAATGGTCCGGAAACGAATATTGATATATAGGATGACCTCATTTGATTACCGGAAGGTTTTCGGAGTTACCGGGAATGTACCGGGAATGACGAATGGGTTCCGGGTGTTCACCGGGGGGGCAACCCACCCCGGGGAAGCCCATAGGCCTTGGGGGTGGCGCACCAGCCCTTGGTGGGCTGGTGGGACAGCCCAAGAGGGCCCTATGCGCCAAGGATAGAAAATCAAAGAGAAAAAAAGGGGTGGGAAAGGAGAGAAGGACTCCACTTTCCAATCCTAGTTGGACTAGGATTGGAGGACTCCTCCTCCCTTGGTGGCGTAGCCCTTGGGGCTCCTTGAGCCTCAAGGAAAGCCTCCCCTCCCTCCTCCTATATATATGGAGCAATTAGGGCTGATTTGAGACAACTTTTCCAAGGCAGCCCGACCACATAACTCCACGGTTTTACCTCTAGATCGTGTTTCTGCGGAGCTCGGGCGGAGCCCTGCCGAGATAAGATCATCACCAACCTCCGGAGCGCCGTCACGCTGCCGGAGAACTCTTCTACCTCTCCGTCTCTCTTGCTGGATCAAGAAGGCCGAGATCATCGTCGAGCTATACGTGTGCTGAACGCGGAGGTGCCGTTCGTTCGGCACTAGATCGTGGGACGGATCGCGGGACGGTTCGTGGGACGGTTCGCGGGGCGGATCGAGGGACGTGAGGACGTTCCACTACATCAACCGCGTTCACTAACGCTTCTGCTGTGCGATCTACTAGGGTACGTAGATCGGAAAATCCCTCTCGTAGATGGACATCACCATGATAGGTCTTCGTGCGCGTAGGAAAATTTTTGTTTCCCATGCGACGTTCCCCAACAGTGGCATCATGAGCTAGGTTCATGCGTAGATGTCTTCTCGAGTAGAACACAAAATTTTTTGTGGGCGGTGATGTGCATTTTGCTGCCCTCCTTAGTCTTTTCTTGATTCCGCGGTATTGTTGGATTGAAGCGGCTTGGACCAACATTACTCGTACGCTTACGAGAGACTGGTTTCATCGCTACGAGTAACCCCCTTGCTCAAAGGTGACTGGCAAGTGTCGGTTTCTCCAACTTTAGTTGAATCGGATTTGACCGAGGAGGTCGTTGTATAAGGTTAAATAGCAATTCATATATCTCCATTGTGGTGTTTGCGTAAGTAAGATGCGATCCTACTAGATACCCATGGTCACCACGTAAAACATGCAACAACAAAATTAGAGGACGTCTAACTTGTTTTTGCAGGGTATGCTTGTGATGTGATATGGCCAACGATGTGATGTGATATATTGGATGTATGAGATGATCATGTTGTAATAGATAATATCGACTTGCACGTCGATGGTACGGCAACCGGCAGGAGCCATAGGGTTGTCTTTAAACTAACGTTTGTGCTTGTAGATGCGTTTACTATTTTGCTAGGATGTAGCTTTAGTAGTAATAGCATGAGTAGCACGACAACCCCGATGGCGACACGTTGATGGAGATCATGGTGTGGCGCCGGTGACAAGAAGATCGTGCCGGTGCTTTGGTGATGGAGATCAAGGAGCACGTGATGATGGCCATATCATGTCACTTATGAATTGCATGTGATGTTAATCCTTTTATGCACCTTATTTTGCTTAGAACAACGGTAGCATTATGAGGTGATCTCTCACTAAAATTTCAAGACGAAATTGTGTTCTCCCCGACTGTGCACCATTGCTACAGTTCGTCGTTTCGAGACACCACGTGATGATCGGGTGTGATAGACTCAACGTTCACATACAACGGGTGCAAAACAGTTGCGCACGCGGAACACTCGGGTTAAGCTTGACGAGCCTAGCATGTGCAGACATGGCCTCGGAACACATGAGACCGAAAGGTCGATCATGAATCATATAGTTGATATGATTAGCATAGGGATGCTTACCACTGAAACTATACTCAACTCACGTGATGATCGGACTTGAGCTAGTGTAAGTGGGTCATGAACCACTCAAATGACTAGAGAGATGTACTTTTTGAGTGGGAGTTTAGCAAGTAATTTGATTAAGTTAAACTCTAATTATCTTGAACATAGTCTAAGTCCACTTTGAATATATTTGTGTTGTAGATCATGGCTCACGCGACAGTCACCCTGAATTTCAATACGTTCCTAGAGAAAGCTAAGTTGAAAGATGATGGATGCAACTTTGTAGACTGGGCTCGTAATCTTAATTTGATCCTACAAGCTGGGAAGAAGGATTATGTCCTTAATGCTGCGCTAGGAGATGAACCACCCGCTACGGCTGACCAGGATGTTAAGAACGCTTGGTTAACACGTAAGGAGGACTACTCAGTAGTTCAATGTGCAGTCTTGTATGTCTTAGAACCGGGACTTCAACGTCGCGTTGAGCGTCATGGAGCATATGAGATGTTCCAGGAGTTGAAGTTTATCTTTCAGAAGAACGCCCGGATCGAGAGGTATGAGACCTCCGATAAATTCTATGCTTGCAAGATGGAGGAGAATTCGTCTGTCAGTGAACATGTGCTCAAAATGTCTGGGTACTCAAACCGTCTAGCTGAGCTGGGGATTGAACTCCCGCAAGAGGCTATCACTGACAGAATTCTTCAATCACTGCCGCCAAGCTATAAGGGCTTTGTATTGAACTACAACATGCAAGGGATGAACAAGTCACCCGGCGAGTTGCTTGCAATGCTGAAAGTCGCAGAGTCTGAACTCCGTAAAGAGCATCAAGTGTTGATGGTGAATAAGACCACTAGTTTCAAGAGAAACGGCAAAGGCAAGAAGGGTAATTCAAAGAAGAGCGGCAAGCCTGTTGCCAATCCGATCAAGAAACCCAAAGCTGGACCTAAGCCTGAAACATAGTGCTACTATTGCAAGGGTATGGGTAACTGGAAGCGCAACTGCCCCAAGTATCTGGCTGATAAGAAGGCGGCCAAAGAAAAATCAGGTATATTTGATATACATGTTATTGATGTGTACTTAACCGGCTCTTGTAGTAGTGCCTGGGTATTCGATACCGGTTCTGTTGCTCATATTTGCAACTGGAAACAGGAACTGCAGAATAGGCGAAGCCTGGCGAAAGATGAAGTGACGATGCGCGTAGGAAATGGTTCCAAGGTTGATGCAATCGCCGTCGGCACAGTTTCACTTCAATTACCATCGGGGTTAGTTATGAACTTGAATAATTGTTATTTAGTGCCTGCGTTGAGCATGAACATTATATCTGGATCTTGTTTATTGCGAGACGGTTACTCTTTTAAGTCAGAGAATAATGGTTGCTCTATTTCTATGAGTAACATCTTTTATGGTCATGCACCCAATGTGAGAGGATTGTTCATATTGAATCTCGATAGTGGTACACATATACATAACATTGAGACCAAAAGAGTTAGAGTTAACAATGATAGCGTCATGGTTTTTGTGGCACTGCTGCTTAGGTCATATTGGTGTAAAGTGCATGAAGAAACTCCATACCGATGGACTTTTGGAGTCACTTGACTTTGATTCACTTGACACGTGCGAACCATGCGTCATGGGCAAGATGACTAAAACTCCGTTCTCCGGAACAATGGAGCGTGCCAGTGACTTGTTGGAAATCATACATACCGATGTGTGCGGTCCGATGAGCGTGGAGGCACGCGGCGGATATCGTTATTTTCTCACCTTCACTGATGATTTGAGTAGATATGGTTATGTCTACTTAATGAAGCACAAGTCTGAAACATTTGAAAGGTTCAAGCGATTTCAGAGTGAAGTTGAAAATCATCGTAACAAGAAGATCAAGTTCCTACGGTCTGATCGTGGGGGTGAATATCTGAATTTCGAGTTTGGTGCTCACTTAAGACAATGTGGAATTGTTTCACAGTTGACACCGCCTAGAACACCACAGCGTAATGGTGTGTCCGAACGTCGTAATCGTACTTTATTAGATATGGTGCGATCTATGATGTCTCTTACCGATTTGCCGTTATCGTTTTGGGGTTATGCATTAGACACACTTGCATTCACTTTAAATAGGGCACCATCAAAATCTGTTGAGACGACACCATACGAACTATGGTATGGCAAAAGGCCAAAGTTGTCGTTTCTTAAAGTTTGGGGATGTGATGCTTATGTCAAAAAGCTTCAGCCTGAAAAGCTGGAACCCAAAGCGGAAAAGTGCATCTTCATAGGTTACCCAAAAGAGACAGTTGGGTACACCTTCTATCTCAAATCCGAGGGCAAAGTGTTTGTTGCTAAAAACGGAGCTTTTCTCGAGAAGGAGTTTCTCTCGAGAGAATTGAGTGGGAGGAAGATAGAACTTGATGAGGTTGTCGAACCTCTCATCCCTATGGATGGTGGCGCAGGGCAAGGGGAAATCCCTGTCATTGCAACGCCGGTTGAGGAGGAAGTTAATGATGATGATCATGAAACTCCGGTTCAAGTTCCTATCGAACCAAGCAGGTCGACGACACCACGTGCTGCTCCAGAGTGGTACGGTAATCCCGTTTTGTCAAACATGTTCTTAGACAACAATGAACCTACAAATTATGAAGAAGCAATGGTGGGCCCAGATTCCAACAAATGGCTGGAGGCCATGAAGTCCGAGATAGGATCCATGTATGAAAATAAAGTGTGGACTTTGGAAGTACTACCTGAGGGTCGCAAGGCTATTCAGAACAAATGGATCTTTAAGAAGAAGACAGACGCTGACGGCAATGTGACCGTTTATAAAGCTCGACTTGTGGCAAAGGGTTTTTCACAAGTTCAAGGAGTTGACTACGATGAGACATTCTCACCCGTAGCGATGCTTAAGTCCGTCAGAATCATGTTAGCAATAGCTGCATTTTTCGATTATGAAGTCTGGCAGATGGATGTCAAAACGACGTTCGTTAACGGTTTCCTTAAGGAAGAGTTGTATATGATGCAACCCGAAGGTTTTGTCGATCCTAAGAATGCTAACAAGGTGTGCAAGCTCCAGCGATCCATTTATGGACTGGTGCAAGCATCTCGGAGTTGGAACAAACGCTTTGATGAGGTGATCAAAGCATTTGGGTTTATACAAGTGGTTGGAGAATCTTGTATTTACAAGAAAGTGAGTGGGAGCTCTGTGGCATTTCTAATATTATATGTGGATGACATATTGCTGATTGGAAACAACGTAGAGTTTTTGGAGAGCATAAAGGATTACTTGAGTAAAAGTTTCTCTATGAAGGACCTAGGAGAAGCTGCTTACATACTAGGCATTAAGATCTACAGGGATAGATCGAAACGCCTGATAGGACTTTCACAAAGCACATACCTTGATAAAGTTTTGAAGAGGTTCAAAATGGAACAGTCCAAGAAAGGGTTCTTGCCGGTTTTACAAGGTACGAGATTGAGTAAGACTCAGTGCCCAGCAACTGATAAGGATAGAGAGCATATGAGCACCGTCCCCTATGCTTCAGCCATAGGTTCTATCATGTATGCAATGTTGTGCACTAGACCGGACATTAGCCTGGCCATAAGTATGGCAGGCAGGTTCCAGAGTAATCCAGGAGTGGATAACTGGACAGCAGTCAAGAATATCCTGAAGTACCTGAAAAGGACTAAGGAGATGTTTCTCGTGTATGGAGGTGACGAAGAGCTCACCGTAAAGGGTTATGTCGATGCAAGCTTTGACACAGATCCGTACGACTCTAAGTCGCAGACCGGATACATATTTATTCTTAATGGGGGTGCGGTAAGCTGGTGCAGTTCCAAGCAAAGCGTCGTAGCTGATTCTACATGTGAAGCGGAGTACATGGCTGCCTCGGAGGCGGCTAAGGAGGGTGTCTGGATGAAGCAGTTCATGACGGATCTTGGAGTAGTGCCAAGCGCACTGAATCCTATAACCTTGTTCTGTGACAACACGGGTGCCATTGCCTTAGCAAAGGAACCACGGTTTCACAGGAAGACTAGACACATCAAACAAGGCTTCAACCTCATCTGCGACTACGTCGAAGGGGAGGACGTAAATATATGCAAAGTGCACACGGATCTGAATGTAGCAGACCCGCTGACTAAACCACTTCCACGAGCAAAGCATGATCAACACCAGAACTGTATGGGTGTTAGATTTATTACAATGTAATTCACATGATGATGTGAGGGCTAGATTATTGACTCTAGTGCAAGTGGGAGACTGTTGGAATTATGCCCTAGAGGCAATAATAAATATAGTTATTATTATAACTCCTGTATCAAGATAATCGTTTATTATCCATGCTATAATTGTATTGGATGAAGACTTATATACATGTGTGGATACATAGACAAAACATTGTCCCTAGGAAGCCTCTAGTTGGCTAGCTAGTTGATCAAAGATAGTTAGGGTATTCTGATTACATACAAGGTGTTGTTGCTTGATAACTCGATCACTTCATTAGGAGAATCACGTGATGGACTAGACCCAAACTAATAGACATAGCATGTTGATCGTGTCATTTTGTTGCTACTGTTTTCTGCGTGTCAAGTATTTGTTCCTATGACCATGAGATCATATAACTCACTAACACCGGAGGAATGCTTTGTGTGTATCAAACGTCGCAACGTAACTGGGTGACTATAAAGATGCTCTACAGGTATCTCCGAAGGTGTTCGTTGAGTTAGTACGGATCGAGACTGGGATTTGTCACTCCGTGTGACGGAGAGGTATCTCGGGGCCCACTCGGTAATGCAACATCACACACAGCCTTGCAAGCAATGTGACTTAGTGTAAGTTGCAGGATCTTGTATTACGGAACGAGTAAAGAGACTTGCCGGTAAACGAGATTGAAATAGGTATACGGATACTGACGATCAAATCTCGGGCAAGTAACATACCGAAGGACAAAGGGAATGACATACGGGATTATATGAATCCTTGGCACTGAGGTTCAAACAATAAGATGTTCGTAGAATATGTGGGATCCAATATGGGCATCCAGGCCCCGCTATTGGATGTTGACCGAGGAGTCACTCGGGTCATGTCTACATAGTTCTCGAACCCACAGGGTCTGCACACTTAAGGTTTGACGTTGTTTTATGCATATTTGAGTTATATGGTTGGTTACCGAATGTTGTTCGGAGTCCCGGATAAGATCACGGACGTCACGAGGGTTTCTGGAATGGTCCGTAAACAAAGATTGATATATAGGATGACCTCATTTGATTACCGGAAGGTTTTCGGAGTTACCGGGAATGTACCGGGAATGACGAACGGGTTCCGGGTGTTCACCGGGGGGGCAACCCACCCCGGGGAAACCCGTAGGCCTTGGGGGTGGCGCACCAGCCCTTGGTGGTCTGGTGGGACAGCCCAAGAGGGCCCTATGCGCCAAGGATAGAAAATCAAAGAGAAAAAAAGGGGTGGGAAAGGAGAGAAGGACTCCACTTTCCAATCCTAGTTGGACTAGGATTGGAGGAGGACTCCTCCTCCCTTGGTGGCGCAGCCCTTGGGGCTCCTTGAGCCTCAAGGCAAGCCTCCCCTCCCTCCTCCTATATATATGGAGCAATTAGGGCTGATTTGAGACAACTTTTCCAAGGCAGCCCGACCACATAACTCCACGGTTTTACCTCTAGATCGCGTTTCTGCGGAGCTCGGGCGGAGCCCTGCCGAGATAAGATCATCACCAACCTCCAGAGCGCCATCGCGCTGCCAGAGAACTCTTCTACCTCTCCGTCTCTCTTGCTGGATCAAGAAGGCCGAGATCATCGTCGAGCTGTACGCGTGCTGAACGCGGAGGTGCCGTCCGTTCGGCACTAGATCGTGGGACGGATCGCGGGACAGTTCGTGGGACGGTTCGCGGGGCGGATCGAGGGACGTGAGGACGTTCCACTACATCAACCGTGTTCACTAACGCTTCTGCTGTGCGATCTACAAGGGTACGTATATCGGAAATCCCCTCTCGTAGATGGACATCACCATGATAGGTCTTCGTGCGCGTAGGAAAAAAAAGATTTCCCATGCGACGTTCCCCAACATGGTTTTGGGTTCATACCGTGCGGTGTCCTCACCCAGTGATGGAAGGGGTAGCGAGGCATGCATCGTGTTGTTTCCATCAAGGGTAAAAGGATTGGGTTTATATCTATTGCATGAATTTATCCATCTACATCATGTCATCTTGCTTAAGGCGTTACTCTGTTTGTTATGAACTCAATACACTAGATGCATGCTGGATAGCGGTCGATCTGTGGAGTAATAGTAGTAGATGCAGAAAGTATCGGTCTACTTGTCTCGGATGTGATGCCTATATGTATGATCATTGCCTTAGATATCATCATGTCTTTGCGCGGTTCTATCAATTGCTCGACAGTAATTCGTTCACCCACCCTAATATTTGCTATCATGAGAGAAGCCTCTAGTGAACACTATGGCCCCCGGGTCTACTTCACATCATATTTTCAGCTCTACACTTTCACTTTGTTGCACTTTCCGCCTTCAGATCTCACTTTGCAATCAATCGTGAAGGGATTGAGAACCCCTTTATAGCGTTGGGTGCAAGTTTGTTTATTTTTACGCACGTACTTTGGAGACTTGCCTTGATACTCCTACTGGATTGATACCTTGGTTCTCAAACTGAGGGAAATACTTACTACTATTGTGCTGCATCACCCTTTCCTCTTCAAGGGAAAAACCAACACAAGCTCAAGAGGTAGCAACGTGCAAAACCAAAACTGTGAGTATGAATACATATTTAATAAAATGATTTTGGCTGCAGGATTGAGGATCCCGGAGACTAGTTCATCATTTTATGATGATGAGCCTATGCCTTGGAAGACGGAGGACAAACCTCCAACTTTACCTACAACCCCAACATCACCACCTCCGAAGGAAGACAACTAAACACATGGGTAAGGGCACTCCCCTTGGCTTGTGCCAAGCTTGGGGGAGGCGCCCCGGTATCATATCACCATCACATCTTTTACTTTTATTTTCGTTTTTATTTCAATCCTTTTGGTTATATCTTGATCTAGTAGAATAAATTTTAGTGAGATCTAGTTTTGAGTTTTGCTTTATGTTCCCCCTATGTAAGCAAGTCCAAGAGTTATATAATAAAGAGTAGTTTTGAGTTTAGGGCTTTGCTTGTTTTCTATGATCCTGAGAAAAAAGAACTATAGAATAAAAGCAAGAGTATATATAATGATCTTATGGGGAATGATGACTTCATACATAGAGTATATGTTGTTTGAAATTTGTTGAGAGTTGGCAAACATAGTTATTGGTCATTGTTGCAATTATAAGGAAACAATAACGAAAGAGAGGTTCAAATATAAATATATTATCTTAGACATCTTATATGATTGTGAGCACTCATTAAAATATTATATGCTAAGAAGTTGATTTTGGACAAGGAAGGCAACATAATGAGTTATGTTTGCTTATTTTAGAATATAAATTATATGGTTATAGATCCTTCAACATGTGTCGCTTGTTTCCACCCATACTTGCCAAAAACACCCACACTAAGTTGAGATACAACTTGTGCTTCCAAACACCTTTAACCCAGTTTTGCCTTGAGAGTCCACCATACCTACCTATTGATTGGGTAAGATCCTTCAAGTAAGTTGTCATCGGTGCAAGCAATAAGAATTGCTCTCTAAATATGTATGATCAATTGGTGTCAGGTAAATAAACTTTATACAAACTTGTGATATGGAAGAAATAAAAGCGACGGACTGCATAATAAAGTTCTGTATCACAAGGGGCAATATAAAGAGACGTTCTTTTGCATTAAGGGGTTGTGCATCCAACTATAAAAGCGCATGACAACCTATACTTCCCTCTTTAAAGGGCCTATCTGTTACTTTTATTTTCTAGTACTTACCCTTAAGCAAGAGTCATGGTGATCTTCACCATTCCCTTTACTTTGCCTTTATCTTTTGGCAAGCATCATATGTTGGAGAATGATCTAGACACATATATCCACTCGGATGTGGGTAATCATGAGTTATTACTATTGACATTACCCTTGAGGTGAATAGTTGGGAGGTAAACTATAAGCCCCAATCTTACTCTGTGTCTGATGGAAGCTTTGACCTCATGAGTACCGCGTGAGTGTTAGCTATTGTGAAAGACTATGAGATAATTGAGTATGTGGATTTGCCTTACAAGCTGTCATATTGACTCTTTCCTATGTTATGATAAATTGGAATTGCTTCAATGACTGAGATCATAGTTTGTTAGTTCTCAATAGAGTTCTTGATTCATAGTCAACCATGTGAATGAATTGTTAAACCAGCATAAGATATTATATGTCAATATGTGTTGTTGTTCTAAATATTATCATGTTGCCCTCATCCGTATTTTATTTTATCGACACCTCTATCTCTAAACATGTGGACATATTTATGGATCTCGGCTTTCACTTGAGGACAAGCGAGGTCTAAGCTTGGGGGAGTTGATATGTCCATTATTCATCATGCTTTTATATTGATATTTATTGTATTATGGGCTGTTATTACACATCATGGTGCAATACTTATGCCTTTTCTCTCTTATTTTACAAGGTTTACATGAAGAGGGAGAATGCCGGCAGCTGGAATTCTGGACCAGAAAAGGAGAAAATCTTAGAGACCTATTATGCACGGCTCCAAAAGTCCTAAAACGTTATGGAGAATTATTTACGAATATATAAAAAATACTCGGCGAAAGAGATACCTCAGGGGACCCAGCAGGCAGCCACAAGCCTGGGAGCGGGCCTACCCCCCTGGTCGCGCCCTGCAAGCTTGTGGGCCCCCTAGCAGGCCTCTGGCTCCCATCTTGTGCTATATGAAGGGCTTTAACCTGGAAAAAATCATATTACACCTTTCGGGATGAAGCGTCGTTGTCTCGAGGCGGAACTTGGGCAGAACCAATCTAGAGCTCCGGCGGAGCTATTCCACTGGGGAAACTTCCCTCCCCGAGGGGGAAATCGAATCCATCGTCATCACCAACGATCCTCTCATTGAGAGGGGGTCAATATCCATCAACATCTTCATCGGCACCATCTCCTCTCCAAACCCTAGTTCATCTCTTGTATCTGATCTTTGTCTCAAACCTCAGATTGGTACCTGTGGGTTGCTAGTAGTGTTTATTACTCCTTGTAGTTGATGCTAGTTGGTTTACTTGGTGGAAGGTTATATGTTCAGATCCATAATTATCATAAATACTCCTGTGATTATGAATATGATTATGCTTTGTAAGTAGTTACTTTTGTTCCTGAGGACATGGGATATGTCTTGTTATAAGTAATCATGTGAATTTGGTATTCGTTCAATATTTTGATGAGATGTATGTTGTCTCTCCTCTAGTGGTGTCATGTGAACGTCAACTACATGACACTTCACCATTATTTGGGCCCGGTTTGGGCCTAGAGGAAGGCATTGGTAAGTAATAAGTAGATGATGGGTTGCTAGAGTGACATAAGCTTAATCCTAGTTTATGTGTTGCTTTGTAAGGGGATGATTTGGATCCATATGTTTCATGCTATGGTTAGATTTATCTTAATTCTTCTTTCGTAGTTGCAGATGCTTGTGAGGGAGGTTACTCATAACTGGAAGGTTTGTCCAAGTAAGGGCAGCACCCAAGCGGAGGTCCACCCTCATATCAAATCATCAAAGTAACGAGCGCGAATAATATGAACATGATGAAAACTAGCTTGACAGAAATTCCCATGTGTCCTCGGGAGCACTTTGCTTTATATAAGATTCTGTCCAGGCTTGTCCTTTGCTACAAAAAGGATTGGGCCACCTTGCTGCACCGTTATTACACTTGTTACTTGCTACCCGTTACAAACTACCTTATCATAAAACTATCTGGTGCCGACAAATTTAGTGATTGCACAGAACACCTTACTGAGAACTGCTTGTCATTTCCTTCTGCTCCTCGTTGGGATCGACTCTCTTACTTATCAAAAGGACTACAATAGACCCCCTACACTTGTGGGTCATCACCCAACAAGCTTTTTCTTTATAGCCATTAAGATAGGGTTGAGGTTTTATCAATGATCACATGAAAGATAATAGTTGAAACACAAAGAGAGAATCATAAAATATGTTACCAACATAGTTAAGTCTAACCCACGTCATATGCATAGGCATTTTATAAATAAACAAATTATCAAGGCAAGCCATGCATAGCATATGCAAGGAAGAAGACAAAAAAATTAGCAATTCTAACACAAAGAGAGGTAACTAAGTAACATGAAGATTTCTATAACCATATTTGCCTCTCTCATAATAATTACATGTAGGATCATAATAAAACATAACAATATAGATGTGATATAAAATATTATCTTAATTATTCACATGCATAAATTTTTATAATCTTTCAAGATAGTAGGATTAACATCAACTAAAGGCATGACCTCTCCAAACCCACTTTTATCAAGAAATTCATAAGATTGAACACTCTATGAATATGTGGGGTTATTTTTACCTTAAGCTAAAACTCTTCAAGACCCACTTTCATTACAAACATTATTATCAATAACATATTCATCATGAGGCTTAAATAAATTTTCAAGATCAAAAGAAACATTATCATCCCAATCATGATCATTACAATAAGTAGTGTACATAACAAAATTATCATCCCCAAGCTTGTAAATCTGCATATTATTAGCACAATTGGCATTTATAGAATTTATAATAACATCATTGTAATCATGCTTTTTGGGTGCAATAGCAATAATTTCATTTTTAACATTAGGAACTATAGCATGTTCATCTCCATAAGCATCATTAATATTAACATTGTGGCCATAAAAATAGCAAGCATCACGTTCAACAAGAGGGGGTATTTCAATAGAATCAATGGGATCATAATTTTCTATACATCCCTGCATATCATTATTTTATTACAAAAGTAGGAGACATTCTCTAAATAAATTCAGTAACATAGGCATTGGGAGCGTGATTTTCATAGCAATATTTAAGAATGACAAAAAAATTAGATTTGTAGAGAGTAGCATAATACTTTTCAATCAAAGAAGCAACTTCATAAGCACCCTTAAAAGCAACAAATTATTCAGTTTCTTTGATACCATAATAACTACAAATACCATTGGCATAAGAAGATAAGATGTCATTATCATTAAACTCACATAGGTAGTGAAGGTGTTTTTAGGGTTGTGAGAGCAACAAGTAAAAATCATATATTTCACACAGATTCCAAGCATAGCATAGAAAACAATGTATTTGATTCCATAGGAGTCTCCCTTTTTGAGACAACGAGTAACGCACAAAATAAGCATGCTCGCCTAATGATTTTCCCTCAACTAAGCTAGTTGGTGTTTTAGCACGAGCACAAATGGACCGAAGATGACCCAAGTAGAAAACTTTAAGTGGATCCATGAGTCTTTAGTTTCTATTTTTGTGTGATGACATAATTATTGAAAGCAAAGTAATTTCATTTTATTTTTAACGAGGCTAATAAAGCAAGTAAAGGAAAAAAAGTAGAGCAAGTAAATGTTAGTTTGTATGTAGGTGCCTGCTGAGAATGATGTCTCCCCACCAAGGGCGCCATAAATTCTTCTTGCTACTTATGAGATGCGATGGATTTTCCCCAAAGAGGAAGGATCGAGCAATATAGTAGTGGTAATTATTCCCGACAGTTGATAACCAAGGTTTATCAAACCAATAGCATAATCAAGGCAAACTCCCGTCGTCAGCACCTACACACACAAAATGAAACACTTGCACCCAATGATCCCCTTGGACTCATTACTTGCAAGGATTAATTATGATAGATATAGATATATAAAATTAAAGTAAATAAAAAGTAATAAAAGGTAGCAAGGTTTTTAGCAAATTTATTAAGTAGACCCAGGGGGCATAGTTTTCACTAGAGGCTTCTCTCTCGAAAGAAAAGCATACGGTGGATAGACAAATCAATATTGGGCAATTGATAAAAAAGCGCATAGTTATGGTGTTATTCACGTCAATAATCATGTATATAGGTATCACGTCCATAAACAAGTAGACCGACTCCTGCTTGCATCTACTACTATAACTCCACTTTGAGAGGGCTTCTATGCTTGCCTCTCTAGGTATTAAGTTCATACAAACAGAGTAATGCTTGGAGCAAGGTGACAAGATGTATACAAAGTAAAACCAATCAATATGAATAAACCCCATCGTTTTATCCTTGGTAGAAGTAATACAAATAAATGTCTTGTCCTCTTCTGTCATTTGGATATAGAGCATCGCAAGATTGAACCCACTACAGCGCACCACTCTCACTGAGGATAAATCATTCTAGTCGGCCAAACCAAACGGATAGATCAGAGAGAAATATGAAGCGATAGAAGTCATGCATAATAGAATTCATAGAAGACTCAATTACTTTCAGTGAATAACCTGATCATAAACCCACAATTCATCGGATCTCAATAAACTCATAGCAAAATATGATTACATCGGATAGATCACCACGAGAATCACGGAGAACATGGTATTGAAGATCAAAGAGAGATAAGAAGCCATCTAGCTACTAGCTATGGACATGTATGTCTATGGTGAACTATTGATGTATATCAAAAATCAGCATGGGTTGAGTTTCGCTCTGTTGAGGCTTCCTTGAAAAACTCGCATATCTCATTGTGTATATGGTGCACACTCTCTCACACTGATATGGCGGTGTATGTTGGTGGACACGCCCTCACACTACTATTTCGACCATCGGTGATGACCTCTCCTCCCTCCGTTCCCGCGTGCATTGTCAAAATCTCTAGCACACGGAAACGAAGGAGGAAGCGGCCCACATGACAACAGTCGAGATTCTTCCTCTTATATTTCGACCGTCGATGATGGTCACTTCCTCCTCTTCTTGTCTCCCCCACACTAATATTTCGATCGTCGGTGATGGACGCACCTCTAATTTTCTCCTTGTGCATTGTACCGAGGTATATATCGCAAGAAGAGAAGAAGAGGAAGCGACCCCACGGCAACACCCGGTATTCCTCCATCAAGAACATATTGAAAGTTACACGAGGAGCTCCAACAGACCAAAAGTAACCCAAATCATAAGTAAAATAACATTACATAAAAAATGGCCATTGCTAAAATAGGACATATCGAGCGCATGTAATTTGTCGGAACGGGAATGAATCAGCATTCCGGCAAAACATAGGCACTAGGATGTGCTCTCTGCAAAACGATACAAGTAACACAAACAAAATGATGCAAAAAATTCCATAGCAATATTATCATGATCAAGTACTAGTATCCATCTAAATGCATCCATCCATCCATCTTAGCATCGACCCCCAAATGCATCCACTCAGCTAAATGCATAAATCCATACATCTAACCATCTAAATGCACCCATTCATTGTTGGAAATATGCCCTAGAGGCAATAATAAAATGGTTATTATCATATTTCCTTGTTCATGATAATCGTCTATTGTTCATGCTATAATTGTATTAACAGGAAACAGTAATACATGTGTGAATAAATAGATCACAATGTGTCCCTAGCAAGCCTCTAGTTGGCTAGCTCGTTGATCAATAGATGATCATGGTTTCCTGATCATGGGAATTAGATGTCATAGATAACGGGATCACATCATTGGGAGAATGATGTGATGGACAAGACCCAATCCTAAGCATAGCACTAGATCGTATTGTTCGTATGCTAAAGCTTTTCTAATGTCAAGTGTATTTTCCTTCGACCATGAGATTGTGCAACTCCCGGATACCGTAGGAGTGCTTTGGGTGTATCAAACGTCACAACATAACTGGGTGACTATAAAGGTGCACTACGGGTACCTCTGAAAGTGTCTGTTGGGTTGGTACGAATCGAGATCGGGATTTGTCACTCCGCTGGCGGAGAGGTATCTCTGGGCCCACTCGGTAGAACATCATCATGAGCTCAATGTGACTAAGGAGTTAGTCACACGATGACGTGCTACGGAATGAGTAAAGAGACTTACCGGTAACGAGATTGAACAAGGTATAGGTATACCAACGATCGAATCTCGGGAAAGTTCTATACCGACAGACAAAGAGAATTGTATACGGGATTGATTGAATCCTTGACATCGTGGTTCATCCGATGAGATCATTGTGGAGCAAGTAGGAGCCACCATGGGTATCCAGACCCCGCTGATGGTTATTGGCCGGAGAGGTGTCTCGGTCATGTCTGCGTGTCTCCCGAACCCGTAGGGTCTACACACTTAAGGTTCGATGACGCTAGGGTTATAGGGAATTGTTATACGAGGTTACCGAAAGTTGTTCGGAGTCCTGGATGAGATCACTGACGTCACGAAGAACTCCGGAATGGTCCGGAGGTAAGGATTGATATATAGGATGGATGGTTTTGGACACCGGAAATGTTTCGGACGTCACCGGTAATGTATCGGGACCACCGGGACCACCGGTAATGGTCCTGGGGGTCCACCGGGAGGGGCCAGCAGCCCCAAGAGGTAGCATGGGCCAAAAGAGGGAGGGCAATCAGCGCAAAGTGGGCTGGTGCGCCTCCCACAAGGAGGCCCAAGGCGCGGGAGGTGGAGAGGGGGGGAAACCCTAGGCGCTGGTGGGCCTAAGGCCCGCCGAGGGGTACGCCACCCCCTCCCCCTGCCCTGGCCACCGCACCTCCCATCTAGGTGGGGGGCTGCCGCACCACCTAGGGTGGGAACCCTAGGGGTGGCACCCCCTCCCCTCCTCCTATATATAGTGGGGGTTTTGGGGCTGTTTTGCACACAGTTTTCTCTCTCCCTCGGCGCAGCCCTGCCCCCCTTCTTCCTCCTCTCCCACGGTGCTTGGCGAAGCCCTGCCGGGAGACCTCGTCTCTCCATCAACACCACGCCGTCATGCTGCCGGAGATCTTCCCCAACCTCTCCCTCCTCCTTGCTGGATCAAGGTGCGGGAGACATCACCGGGCTGCACGTGTGTTGAACGCGGAGGTGTCGTGGTCCGGCACTAGATCGGAATCACACCGCGATCTGAATCGACGCGAGTACGACTCCATCAACCGCTTTCTAGCAACGCTTCCGCTTAGCGATCTTCAAAGGTATGACTATGCACTCACCCCTCTCTCGTTGCTGGTCTCTCCATAGGAAGATCTGAATATGCGTAGGAAACTTTTTGAATTTATGCTACGTTTCCCAATAGTGGTATCAGAGCCAGGTTTTCTATGCGTAGATTCTATGCACGAGTAGAATACAAAAGGTTGTGGGCGATGATTTGTCAATTGCTTGCCGCTGCTAGTCTTATTATTTTCCGGTGGTATTGTGGGATGAAGCGGCCCGGACCGACATTACACGTACGCTTATGTGAGACTGGTTCCACCGACAGACATGCACACTGTGCATAAAGGTGGCTAGCGGGTGTCTGTCTATCCTACTCTAGTCAGATTGGATTTGATGAAAAGGGTCCTTATGAAGCGTAAATAGCTTTGGCATATCATTGTTGTGGCTGTCACGTAGGTAAGAAAGTGTTCTTGCTAGAAACCCAAATCAGCCACGTAAAACTTGCAACAACAATTAGAGGACGTCTAACTTGTTTTTGCAGGGTTTGACATGTGATGTGATATGGCCAAAGTTGTGATGTTGCATGTATGATGTATGAGATGATCATGTTATTGTAATAGGTTTCACGACTTGCATGTCGATGAGTATGACAACCGGCAGGAGCCATAGGAGTTGTCTTAATTTATTGTATGAGATGCAACGCCATGTGCTTACTACTTTTACTTCATTGCTAACGGTTAGCCATAGTAGTAGTGATAGTAGTAGTTGGCGTGACGACTTCACGGAGACACGATGATGGAGATCATGATGATGGAGATCATGGTGTCACGCCGGTGGCAATGATGATCATGCGATGCCTGAAGATGGAGATCGAAAGAGCAAAGATGATAATGGTCATATCATGTCACTATATGATTGCATTGTGATGTTTATCATGTTTTTCATCTTATTGCTTAGAACGACGGTAGCATAATAAGATGATCCCTCTTAAAATTTCGAGAACGTATTCCCCTAAGTGTGCACCGTTGCGAAGGATCATTGTCTAGAAGCACCACGTGATGATCGGGTGTGATAGATTCTAACGTTCGCATACAACGGGTGTAAGCCAGATTTACACATGTGAAACACCTAGGTTGATCCGACGAGCTTAGGATTTACATACATGACCTCGAATACAAGAGACCGAAAGGTCGAACATGAGTCGTATGGTTGAATACGATCAGCATGAAGTTGCTCACCATGGTGACTAGTCCGTCTCACGTGATGATCGGACATGGGTTAGTCAACATGGATCATGTATCACTTAGATGACTAGAGAGATGTCAATTTAAGTGGGAGTTCATACTTAATTTGATTAAATGAACTTAATTGTCATGAACTTAGTCTAAAAGTTGTCTTTATAAATATTGTAGATGGCCAACGTCAACCTCAATTTCAACGCATTCCTAGAGAAAAACAAGTTGAAAGATGATGGTAGCAACTATGCGGACTGGGTTCGCAACTTGAAGCTCATCCTTGAAGCAGATAAAAAGGCTTATGTCCTTGATGCGCCGCTAGGTGACCCTCCCACTCCCGCAGCAGCCCAAGACATTCTGAACGTCTGGCAAACGCGGAGTGATGACTACTCTCTGGTTAGGTGTGGCATGTTATACAGTTTGGAAACGGGGCTCCAAAGGCGTTTTTGAGCAACACGGTGCATATGAGATGTTCCAAGAGCTGAAGCTAGTTTTTCAAGCTCATGCCCGTGTCGAGAGATATGAAGTCTCCGACAAGTTCTTTAGCTGTAAGATGGAGGAGAACAGTTCTGTCAGTGAGCACATACTCAAAATGTCTGGGTTACACAGTCGTCTGACTTCACTTGGAGTCGAACTTCCGGATGATGCTATAGTTGACAGAATCCTCCAGTCTCTCCCACCAAGCTACAAAGGTTTTGTGCTGAACTACAACATGCAAGGGATGGAGAAGACCATTCCCGAGTTGTACTCGATGCTCAAGTCTGCAGAAGTAGAAATCAAGAAAGAGCATCAAGTGTTGATGGTCAACAAGACCACTAGTTTCAAGAAGGGCAAGGGTAAGAAGAACTTCAAGAAAGACGGCAAAGCCGTTGCCGCGCCCGGTAAGCCAGATGCCGGGAAGAAGAAAAAGAATGGACCCAAGCCTGAGACTAAGTGCTTCTATTGCAAGGGAAAAGGTCACTGGAAGCGGAACTGCCCCAAATACTTAGCGAACAAGAAGGCCGACAACGTTAAAGGTATATCTGATATACATGTTATTGATGTGTACCTTACTAGCGCTCGTAGTAGCTCCTGGGTATTTGATACCGGTGCTGTTGCTCACATTTGCAACTCAAAGCAGGAACTGCGGAATAAGCGGAGACTGGCCAAGGACGAGGTGACGATGCGTGTCGGGAATGGCTCCAAGGTCGATGTGATCGCCGTCGGCACGCTACCTCTACATCTACCGTCGGGATTAGTTTTAAACCTTAATAATTGTTATTTAGTACCAGCTTTGAGCATGAATATTGTATCAGGGTCTTGCTTAATGCGAGACGGCTACTCATTTAAGTCCGAGAATAATGGTTGTTCTATTTATATGAGTGATATGTTTTATGGTCATGCTCCGCTGGTGAATGGTTTATTCTTGATGAATCTGGATCGTTATGTTACACATATTCATAGTTTGAGTACCCAAAGATGTAAAGTTGATAATGATAGTCCCACATACTTGTGGCACTGCCGCCTTGGTCATATCAGTGTTAAGCGCATGAAGAAGCTCCATACTGATGGACTATTAGAGTCTCTTGACTTTGAATCATTTGACACATGCGAACCGTGCCTCATGGGCAAGATGACTAAGACTCCATTCTCAGGAATAATGGAGAGATCAACCGACTTATTGGAAATAATACATACTGATGTGTGTGGTCCAATGAACGTTGAAGCTCGGGGTGGCTATCATTATGTTCTCACTCTCACGATGATTTGAGTAGGTATGGGTATATCTACTTGATGAAGCACAAATCTGAGACGTTTGAAAAGTTCAAGGAATTTTAGAGTGAGGTCGAGAATCAACGTGACAGAAAAATTAAGTGTCTATGCTCTGATCGTGGAGGAGAATATTTGAGTCATGAGTTTGGCACACACCTAAGGAAGTGTGGAATCGTTTCACAACTGACGTCGCCTGGCACACCGCAACGCAACGGAGTGTCTGAACGTCCTAATCGCACTTTATTAGATATGGTACGATCTATGATGTCTCTTACCGACTTACCGCTATCATTTTGGGGATACGCATTAGAAACTGCAGCATTCACTTTAAATAGGGCACCGTCTAAATCCGTTGAGATGACACCGTATGGACTATGGTTTGGCAAGAAGCCTAAGTTGTCGTTTCTTAAAGTTTGGGGCTGCGATGCTTATGTGAAGAAACTTCAACCAGAAAAGCTCGAACCCAAAGCGGAGAAATGTGTATTCATAGGATACCCTAAGGAAACTATTGGGTATACCTTCTATCTTAGATCCGAAGGTAAAACCTTTGTTGCCAAGAACGGATCCTTTCTAGAGAAAGATTTTCTCTCGAAAGAAGTAAGTGGGAGGATGGTAGAACTTGATGAGGTAATTACACCCCCTCTGAAACAGGAAAGTAGCGCAGCGCGGGAAATTGTTCCTGTGGCGCCTGCACCAACTGAAGAGGAAGTTATTGATAATGATCATGAAGCTTCGGATCAAGTTACTACTGAACCGCGAAGGTCCACAAGGGCACGCTCCGCATCAGAGTGGTACGGCAACCCTGTGATGGAAATCATGTTGTTAGACAACGGTGAACCTTCGAACTATGAAGAAGCAATGGCGGGCCCGGATTCCAACAAATGGCTAGAAGCTATGAAATCCAAGATAGGATCCATGTATGAGAACAAAGTATGGACTTTGGTGGACTTGCCCAATGACCGGCGAGCCATAGAAAATAAATGGATCTTCAAGAAGAAGACTGATGCAAACGGTAATGTAACCGTTTATAAAGCTCGACTTGTCCCAAAGGGTTTTCGACAAATTCAAGGAATTGACTACGAAGAGACTTTTCCTCCCGTAGCGAAGCTGAAATCAGTCCGAATCATGTTAGCAATTGCCGCCTTTTATGATTATGAAATTTGGCAAATGGACGTCAAAACAGCGTTCCTTAACGGGAACCTTAAGGAAGAGTTGTATATGATGCAACCAGAAGGTTTTGTCGACCCTAAGGGTGCTAACAAAGTGTGCAAGCTCCAGCGCTCCATCTATGGGCTGGTGCAAGCACCTCGGAGTTGGAACATTCGCTTTAATGAGGTGATTAAAGCGTCTGGGTTCATACAGGTTTATGGAGAAGCCTGTCTGTACAAGAAAGTGAGTGGGAGCTTTGTAGCTTTCCTCATACTGTATGTGGATGACATATTATTGATGGGGAATAATATAGAGATGTTGGAGAGCATAAAGGCCTATTTGAACAAGAGTTTTTCAATGAAGGACCTTGGAGAAGCTGCATACATATTAGGCATCAAGATCTATAGAGATAGATCGAGGCGCCTCATAGGTCTTTCGCAAAGTACATACCTTGACAAGATATTGAAGAAGTTCAATATGGAAAACTCAAAGAAAGGGTTCTTGCCAGTTTTGCAAGGTATGAGATTGAGTAAGACTCAGTCGCCGACCACGGCAGCAGATAGAGAGAAGATGAGTACTGTCCCCTATGCTTCAGCCGTAGGCTCTCTTATGTATGCCATGTTGTATACCAGACCTGATATAAACCTTGCCATAAGTTTGGTAGGGAGGTACCAAAGTGATCCCGGTATGGAACACTGGACAGCCGTCAAGAATATCCTTAAGTACCTGAAGAGGACTAAGGAAATGCTTCTCGTTTATGGAGGTGACGAAGAGCTCGTCGTAATGGGTTACATTGAAGCTAGATTCGACACAGATCCGGATGACTCTAAGTCACAGACCGGATACGTATATGTATTGAATGGTGGGGCAGTGAGCTGGTGCAGCAGCAAGGAAGAAGTCGTGGCAGCATCTACATGTGAAGCGGAGTACATAGCTACTTCAGAAGCGGCTCATGAAGGAATTTGAATGAAGGAGCTCATCACCGACCTTGGAGTGGTTCCAAGAGCGTCGGGTCCAATGACGCTCTTCTGTGATAACACTGGGGCCATTGCCATAGCCAAGGAGCCTAGGTTTCACCGGAAGACCAAGCACATCAAACGCCGCTACAACTCCATCCAGGACCATGTCCAGAGTGGAGTAATAGAGATTTGTAAAGTACATACGGATCTGAATGTTGCAGACCCGTTGACTAAACCTCTTCCATGAGCAAAACATGATCAACACCATAATGCTATGGGTGTTCGATACATCACAATGTAACTAGATTATTGACTCTAGTGCAAGTGGGAGACTATTGGAAATATGCCCTAGAGGCAATAATAAAATGGTTATTATCATATTTCCTTGTTCATGATAATCGTCTATTGTTCATGCTATAATTGTATTAACAGGAAACAGTAATACATGTGTGAATAAATAGATCACAATGTGTCCCTAGCAAGCCTCTAGTTGGCTAGCTCGTTGATCAATAGATGATCATGGTTTCCTGATCATGGGCATTAGATGTCATTGATAACGGGATCACATCATTGGGAGAATGATGTGATGGACAAGACCCAATCCTAAGCATAGCACTAGATCGTATTGTTCGTATGCTAAAGCTTTTCTAATTTCAAGTTGTTGGAAATATGCCCTAGAGGCAATAATAAATTAGTTATTATTATATTTCTTAGTTCATGATAATCGTTTATTATCCATGCTATAATTGTATTGATTGGAAACACAATACTTGTGTGGATACATAGACAAAACACTGTCCCTAGTAAGCCTCTAGTTGACTAGCTCGTTGATCAAAGATGGTCAAGGTTTCCTGGCCATAGGCAAGTGTTGTCACTTGATAACGGGATCACATCATTAGGAGAATCATGTGATGGACTAGACCCAAACTAATAGACGTAGCATGTTGATCGTGTCATTTTGTTGCTACTGTTTTCTGCGTGTCAAGTATTTGTTCCTATGACCATGAGATCATATAACTCACGGACACCGGAGGAATGCTTTGTGTGTATCAAACGTCGCAACGTAACTGGGTGACTATAAAGATGCTCTACAGGTATCTCCGAAGGTGTTCGTTGAGTTAGTATAGATCGAGACTGGGATTTGTCACTCCGTGTGACGGAGAGGTATCTCGGGGCCCACTCGGTAATACAACATCACACACAAGCCTTGCAAGCAATGTAACTTAATGTAAGTTGCGGGATCTTGTATTACGGAATGAGTAAAGAGACTTGCCGGTAAACGAGATTGAAATAGGTATGCGGATACTAACGATCGAATCTCGGGCAAGTAACATACCGAAGGACAAAGGGAATGACATACGGGATTATATGAATCCTTGGCACTGAGGTTCAAACGATAAGATCTTCGTAGAATATGTAGGATCCAATATGGGCATCCAGGTCCCGCTATTGGATATTCACCGAGGAGTCTCTCGGGTCATGTCTACATAGTTCTCGAACCCGCAGGGTCTGCACACTTAAGGTTCGACGTTGTTTTATGCGTATTTGAGTTATATGCTTGGTTACCGAATGTTGTTCGGAGTCCCGGATGAGATCTCGGACGTCACGAGGGTTTCCAGAATGGTCCGGAAACGAAGATTGATATATAGGATGACCTCATTTGGTTACCGGAAGGTTTTCGTGCATTACCGGAAAAGTTTCGGGTTCATCGGTAGTGTACCGGGAGTGCCGGGAGGGGTGTCGGGGACCATCGGGAGGGGTGTCACGCCCCAAGGGGTCTCATGGGCTATGGGAAGAGATAAACCAGCCCCTAGTGGGCTGGAATAAGTTCCCACTAAGGCCCATAAGGTTTGAGAAGGAAAAAACACAAGGTGGAAAGAGTTTCCAAGTGGGAAGGTGCAATCCTACTCCAAGTAGGATTGGAGTAGGACTCCTCCACCTCCAATTTCGGCCAAACCTTTAGGTTTTAAGGCTGCCTCCTCCCCTCCCTCCCACCTATATATACGGAGGTTTTAGGGCTGATTTGAGACGACTTTTCCACGGCAGCCCGACCACATACCTCCACGGTTTTTCCTCTAGATCGCGTTTCTGCAGAGCTCGGGCGGAGCCCTGCTGAGACAAGGTCATCACCAACCTCCGGAGCGCCGTCACGCTGCCGGAGAACTCTTCTACCTCTCCGTCTCTCTTGCTGGATCAAGAAGGCCGAGATCATCGTCGAGCTGTACGTGTGCTGAACGCGGAGGTGCCGTCTGTTCGGTACTAGATCGTGGGACTGATCGCGGGATTGTTCGCGGGGCGGATCGAGGGACGTGAGGACGTTCCACTACATCAACCACGTTCACTAACGCTTCTGCTCTACGATCTACAAGGGTACGTAGATCACTCATCCCCTCTCGTAGATGGACATCACCATGATAGGTCTTCGTGCGCGTAGGAAATTTTTTGTTTCCCATGCGACGTTCCCCAACAGTGGCATCATGAGCTAGGTTCATGCGTAGATGTCTTCTCGAGTAGAACACAAAAGTTTTTGTGGGCGGTGATGTGCGTTTTTCTGCCCTCCTTAGTCTTTTCTTGATTCCGCGGTATTGTTGGATTGAAGCGGCTTGGACCGACATTACTCGTACGCTTACGAGAGACTGGTTTCATCGTTACGAGTAACCCCCTTTGCTCAAAGATGACTGGCAAGTGTCGGTTTCTCCAACTTTAGTTGAATCGGATTTGACCGAGGAGGTCCTTGGATGAGGTTAAATAGCAACTCATATATCTTCGTTGTGGTGTTTGCGTAAGTAAGATGCGATCCTACTAGATACCCATGGTCACCACGTAAAACATGCAACAACAAAATTAGAGGACGTCTAACTTGTTTTTGCAGGGTATGATTGTGATGTGATATGGCCAACGATGTGATGTGATATATTGGATGTATGAGATGATCATGTTGTAATAGAAATATCGACTTGCACGTCGATGGTACGGCAACCGGCAGGAGCCATAGGGTTGCCTTTATACTAACGTTTGTGCTTGCAGATGCGTTTACTATTTTGCTAGGATGTAGCTTTAGTAGTAATAGCATGAGTAGCACGACAACCCCGATGGCAACACGTTGATGGATGATCATGGTGTGGCGCCGGTGACAAGAAGATCGTGCCGGTGCTTTGGTGATGGAGATCAAGAAGCACGTGATGATGGCCATATCATGTCACTTATGAATTGCATGTGATGTTAATCCTTTTTATGCACCTTATTTTGCTTAGAACGACGGTAGCATTATGAGGTGATCTCTCACTAAAATTTCAAGACGAAATTGTGTTCTCCCCGACTGTGCACCGTTGCTACAGTTCGTCGTTCCGAGACACCACGTGATGATCGGGTGTGATAGACTCAACGTTCACATACAACGGGTGCAAAACAGTTGAGCACGCGGAACACTCGGGTTAAGCTTGACGAGCCTAGCATGTGCAGACATGGCCTCGGAACACATGAGATCGAAAGGTCGAGCATGAATCGTATAGTTGATAAGATTAGCGTAGAGATGCTTACCACTGAAACTATTCTCGACTCACGTGATGATCGGACTTGAGATAGTGGATTTGGATCATGTACCACTCAAATGACTAGAGAGATGTACTTTTTGAGTGGGAGTTCTTAAGTAATATGATTAATTGAACTAATTGTCATGAACATAGTCTAATGGTCCTTGCGAATTACGATGTAGCTTGCGCTATAGCTCTACTGTTTTTATATGTTCCTAGAGAAAATTTAGTTGAAAATTGATAGTAGCAAAACTTTGCAGACTGGGTCTGTAAAACCAAGGATTGTCCTTGTTGCTGTGCAGAAGGATTATGTCCTTAATGCACCACTCGGTGTGCTGCACCTCGAGCGTCATCTGTGGATGCTATGAACATCCGACATACACGTTTCTGATGACTACATGATAGTTCAGTGCAAAATACTTAATGGCTTAGAAGCAAGGCGCCGAAAACGTTGTAAAACGTCACGGAACATAAGTGATGTTCTTAAGAGATGAAATTGTGATTTCATGCTTGTGCCCTTGTTAAGAGGTACAAGACCTCCAACAAGATTCTTTGTCCACAAAGTAAAGGAGAAAAGCTCAATCGTTGAGCATGTGCTCAGATTGTCTGAGTACGACAATTACTTGAATCAAGTGGGAGTTAATCTTCCAGATGAGATGGTGATGGTTCTCCAAAGTCACTGCCACCAAGCTGTGAGAGCTTCGTGATGAACTATAACATATCAAGGATAGATACAATGATCCTTGAGCGATTCGCGATGTTTGACACTGCGAAAGTAGAAATCAAGGAGCGTCAATAGTTGATGGTTTGTAAAACCACTAAGTTTCAAGAAAGGCAAGGGCTAGGAGGGATACTTCGTGAAACAGCAAAACAGTTGCTGCACTAATGAAGAGACCCAAGATTAAACCCAAACCCGAGACTAAGTGCTTCTGTAATGAGGGGAACAATCACTGAGGCGGAGCAACTCAAGTACTTGGTAGATAAGAAGGCTGGCAAAAGTCGAAAGAAGTGTATTTGATATACATGATGTTGATGTGTACTTTACTAGTACTCCTAGTAGCACGAGGGTATTGGATACCGGTTCGGTTGCTAAGTGATTAGTGACACGAAATGAAAGCTACGGCATAAACGGAGACTAGCTAAAGGCGAGGTGACGATACGTGTTGGAAGTGTTTCCAAGATTGATATGATCAAACGTCGCACGCTCCCTCTACCATCGGGATTGGTGTTAAACCTAAATAATTGTTATTTGGTGCTTGCATTAAGCATGAACATGATTGGATCGTGTTTATTGCAATACGATTATTCATTTAAAGAGAATAATGGTTACTCTATTTTCTTGAATAATCACCTTCAATGGTTTACTGAATCTCGATCGTAGTGTTACACATGTTCATGATATTGGTGCCAAAAGATACGAGTTGATGATGATAGTACCACTTACTTGTGGCACTGCCGCTTGAGTCATGTTAGTATAAATTGCATGAAGAGGCTCCATGCTGATGGATCTTTGTACTCACCTGATTTCGAATCACTAGTGACATGCGAATCATACCACATGAGCAAGGCCTTGTTTTCATTGAGATGAAATAAGATAGTAACTTGTTGGAAGTGATACATTTTGATGTATGCAGTCCAATGGGTGCTGAGGCACGCAGTGGATATCATTATGTTCTTACTTCACTGACGATTTGAGTAGATACACGAGTATTTACTTAATGAATCACAAGTCTAAAATGTTGAAAAGTTCAATTCTGTTTCAGAGTGAAGTTCGTCGTAACAAGAGGATAAACTGTCTACGATATGATCATGGAAATGAATATCTGAGTTACGAGTTTTGGTACACAGTTAAGACAATGTGGAAATTGTTTCGCAGTTCATGCCACCTGGAACATCATAGTGTGATGATGTGTCTGAACGTCATAGCCACGCACTATTTGGTATGGTGCATACTATGATGTCTCTTATCGAATTACCACTATCGTTTATGGGTTATGCATTAGAGACAACCGCACTCACTTTAAATAGGGCACCGCGTATTTCCGTTGAGATGACACAGTATAGACTGAGGTTTAGAGAAATCTAAACTGTCGTTTCTTGAAAGTTTGGGGTTTCGACACTTATGTGAAAAAGTTTCAGTCTGATAAGCTCGAACCCAAAGCGGATAAATGCATCTTCATAGGATATCCAAAACAGTTGGGTACATCTCCTATCTCACATCCGAAAGCAAAGTGTTTGTTTCTAGAAACGGATCCTTTCTCGAGGAAAGGTTTCTCTCGAAAGAATTGAGTGGGAGGGTAGTAGAACTTGATGAGGTTATTGAACCATCACTTCAACCAGTGTGTAGCAGGGCGCAGGAAGTTGTTCATGTGGCGCCTACACCAATTGAAGTGGAAGCTGATGATGATGATCATTGAGCTTCGAATCAAGTTACTACAAACCTCGTAGGTCGACAAGGTCGCGTACTGCTGCAGAGTAGTACGGTAACCCTGTCTTGGAGGTCATGTTGTTGAGCAACAGTGAACCTACGAGTTATGGAGAAAGCGATGGTGGGCCCAGATTCCGACAAATGGCTGGAAGCCATGAAATCCGAGAGAGGATCCATGTGGGAAAACAGAGTGTAGACTTTGGTAGAACTACTTGATGGTCATAGGACTATTGAGTAAAAATGGATCTTTAAAAGAAGACAGACGATGATGGTGATAAGTCACTATTAAGAAAAGCTCGACTTGTCGCAAAGATGTTTTCGATAAGATCAAACAGTTGACTATGATGAGACTTTCTCACTCATAGCGATGCTAAAAGTCTGTTAGAATTATGTTAGTTGTTGATGCATTATTTATGAAATATTGCATGTAGGATGTCAAAACATTGTTTTCTCGACGGTTTCCTTGAGCAAACATTGTATGTGATACAACCAGAAGGTTTTGTCGATCCTAAAGATACTAGCAAGTATGCAAGCTCCAGTGATCCTTCAATGGACTGGTGCAAGCATCTCGGAGTTGGAATATACACTTTGATGAGATGATCAAAGATTTTGGGTTTGTACAAGGTTTATGAGAAACTTGTATTTCCAAAGAAGTGAGTGGGAGCACTATAGAATTTCTGATAGGTATATGTGGTTGACATATTGTGGATCAGAAGTAACGTAAAATTTCTGTAAAGCATACAAGGTTGTTTGAAAGGAGTTTTCAAAGGAATACCTGGATTGCGCTACTTGAACGTTGAGCATCAAAGATCTATGGAGATAGATCAAAAGTGCTTAATGGAAGTTTCAACAGGATGCATGCCTTGACAAGTTTTGAAGGAGTTCAAAATAGATCAGCAAAGAAGGAGTTCTTGGTTGCGTTGTAAGGTGTGAATTTGAGTAAGACTAAAAACCCGACCACGGCAGAATAAAGAGAATAGACGAAGGTCGTCTTCTATGCCTTAGCCGTAGAATCTAAAGTATGCCATGCTGTGTACCGCGCCTGATGTGTGCCTTGACTCAAAGTATGTTGAGAGGTACAGAGAGTGATCCATGATTGAATCACTAGCAGCGGTCGAAATTTATCCTTAGTAACTAATGGACTAAGGAATTTTATCGATTATGGAGGTGCTTAAAGAGTTCGTCGTAAAGGGTTACGTCGATGCAAGCTTTGACACTAATCCGAATAACTATGAGTAGTGAAACGGATTCGTATAGTGGAGTAGATATTTGGAGCATTTCCGAGTAGCACGTAGTAGCAGCATCTATAAGATGACATAAAGATTTGTAAAGAACGCACGGATCTGAAAATTTCAGAACCGTTGACTAAAACCTCTCTCACGAGCAAGACGTGATCAGACCCCATAACTATATGGGTGTTGGATTCGTTGGAATCACATGGTGATGTGAACTAGATTATTGACTCTAGTGCAAGTGGGAGACTGTTGGAAATATGCCCTAGAGGCAATAATAAATTAGTTATTATTATATTTCTTAGTTCATGATAATCGTTTATTATCCATGCTATAATTGTATTGATTGGAAACACAATACTTGTGTGGATACATAGACAAAACACTGTCCCTAGTAAGCCTCTAGTTGACTAGCTCGTTGATCAAAGATGGTCAAGGTTTCCTGGCCATAGGCAAGTGTTGTCACTTGATAACGGGATCACATCATTAGGAGAATCATGTGATGGACTAGACCCAAACTAATAGACGTAGCATGTTGATCGTGTCATTTTGTTGCTACTGTTTTCTGCGTGTCAAGTATTTGTTCCTATGACCATGAGATCATATAACTCACGGACACCGGAGGAATGCTTTGTGTGTATCAAACGTCGCAACGTAACTGGGTGACTATAAAGATGCTCTACAGGTATCTCCGAAGGTGTTCGTTGAGTTAGTATAGATCGAGACTGGGATTTGTCACTCCGTGTGACGGAGAGGTATCTCGGGGCCCACTCGGTAATACAACATCACACACAAGCCTTGCAAGCAATGTAACTTAATGTAAGTTGCGGGATCTTGTATTACGGAACGAGTAAAGAGACTTGCCGGTAAACGAGATTGAAATAGGTATGCGGATACTAACGATCGAATCTCGGGCAAGTAACATACCGAAGGACAAAGGGAATGACATACAGGATTATATGAATCCTTGGCACTGAGGTTCAAACGATAAGATCTTCGTAGAATATGTAGGATCCAATATGGGCATCCAGGTCCCGCTATTGGATATTGACCGAGGAGTCTCTCGGGTCATGTCTACATAGTTCTCGAACCCGCAGGGTCTGCACACTTAAAGTTCGACGTTGTTTTATGCGTATTTGAGTTATATGGTTGGTTACCGAATGTTGTTCGGAGTCCCGGATGAGATCACGGACGTCACGAGGGTTTCCAGAATGGTCCGGAAACGAAGATTGATATATAGGATGACCTCATTTGGTTACCGGAAGGTTTTCGTGCATTACCGGAAAAGTTTCGGGCTCATCGGTAGTGTACCGGGAGTGCCGGGAGGGGTGTCGGGGACCATCGGGAGGGATGTCACGCCCCAAGGGGTCTCATGGGCTATGGGAAGAGATAAACCAGCCCCTAGTGGGCTGGAATAAGTTCCCACTAAGGCCCATAAGGTTTGAGAAGGAAAAAACACAAGGTGGAAAGAGTTTCCAAGTGGGAAGGTGGAATCCTACTCCAAGTAGGATTGGAGTAGGACTCCTCCACCTCCAATTTCCGCCAAACCTTTAGGTTTTAAGTCTGCCTCCTCCCCTCCCTCCCACCTATATATACGGAGGTTTTAGGGCTGATTTGAGACGACTTTTCCACGGCAGCCCGACCACATACCTCCACGGTTTTTCCTCTAGATCGCGTTTCTGCAGAGCTCGGGCGGAGCCCTGCTGAGACAAGGTCATCACCAACCTCCGGAGCGCCGTCACGCTGCCGGAGAACTCTTCTACCTCTCCGTCTCTCTTGCTGGATCAAGAAGGCCGAGATCATCGTCGAGCTATACGTGTGCTGAACGCGGAGGTGCCGTCTGTTCGGTACTAGATCGTGGGACTGATCGCGGGATTGTTCGCGGGGCGGATCGAGGGACGTGAGGACGTTCCACTACATCAACCGCGTTCACTAACGCTTCTGCTGTACGATCTACAAGGGTACGTAGATCACTCATCCCCTCTCGTAGATGGACATCACCATGATAGGTCTTCGTGCGCGTAGGAAATTTTTTGTTTCCCATGCGACGTTCCCCAACACAAGTGTCTTTTCCTTCGATCGTGAGATTGTGCAACTCCCGGATACCGTAGGAGTGCTTTGGGTGTATCAAACGTCACAACATAACTGGGTGACTATAAAGGTGCACTAGGGGTACCTCTGAAAGTGTCTGTTGGGTTGGTATGAATCGAGATCGGGATTTGTCACTCCGCTGGTGGAGAGGTATCTCTGGGCCCACTCGGTAGAACATCATCATGAGCTCAATGTGACTAAGGAGTTAGTCACACGATGACGTGCTACCGAACGAGTAAAGAGACTTACCGGTAACGAGATTGAACAAGGTATAGGTATACCGACTATCGAATCTCAGGCAAGTTCTATACCGACACACAAAGGGAATTGTATACGGAATTGATTGAATCCTTGACATCGTGGTTCATCCGATGAGATCATCATGGAGCAAGTGGGAGCCACCATGGGTATCCAGACCCCGCTGATGGTTATTGGCCGTAGAGGTGTCTCGGTCATGTCTGCGTGTCTCCCGAACCCGTAGGGTCTACACACTTAAGGTTAGATGACTCTAGGGTTATAGGGAATTGTTATACGAGGTTACCGAAAGTTTTTCGGAGTACCGGATGAGATACCGGATGTCACGAGGAGCTCCGGAATGGTCCAGAGGTAAAGATTGATATATAGGATGGATGGTTTTGGACATCGGAAATGTTTCGGGCGTCACTGGTAATGTACTAGGACCGCCGGGACCACCGGTAATGGTCCCGGGGATCCACCGGGAGGGGCCACCAGCCCCAAGAGGTAGCATGGGCCAAAAGAGGGAGGGCAACCAGCCCAAAGTGGGCTGGTGCGCCTCCCACAAGGAGGCCCAAGGCGAGGAGGTGGAGAGGGGGGGAACCCTAGGCGCTGGTGGGCCTAAGGCCCGCCTAGGGGTGCGCCACCCCCTCCCCCTGCCCTGGCCGCCGCACCTCCCATCTAGGGGGGTGGGGCTGCCGCACCACCTAGGGTGGGAACCCTAGGGGTGGCACCCCCTCCCCTCCTCCTATATATAGTGGGGGTTTTGGGGCTGTTTTGCACACAGTTTTCTCTCTCCCTCGGCGCAGCCCTGCCCCCCTTCTTCCTCCTCTCCCACGGTGCTTGGCAAAGCCCTGCCGGGAGACCTCGTCTCTCCATCGACACCACGCCGTCGTGCTGCCGGAGATCTTCCCCAACCTCTGCCTCCTCCTTGCTGGATCAAGGTGCGGGAGACGTCACTGGGCTGCACGTGTGTTGAACGCGGAGGTGCCGTGGTTCGGCACTAGATCGGAATCACACCGCGATCTGAATCGCCGCGAGTACGACTCCATCAACCGTGTTCTAGAACCACTTCCGCTTAGCGATCTTCAAAGGTATGAAGATGCACTCACCCCTCTCTCGTTGCTGGTCTCTCCATAGGAAGATCTGAATATGCGTAGGAAATTTTTCGAATTTATGCTACGTTTCCCAACATTCATAACCATCTAAATGCATCAATTCATAACCATCTAAATGCATCAATTCATCCATCCATTCATCTTGTTTACAAGTGCAAAAACAGAGGGAGGAGGGAGAAGGGGGGAGTGGGAGAGAGGAGGGAGGGAGAGCTATTGCTGCGTGGATGGCCGGGACGGGGAGGGTCGCCGTGTGGGGAGGGCCGCGTAAGGAGGGCCAGGACGGGGAGGGACGCGTGGGGAGAGCCGGGGCGGGGAGGGCCGTGTGAGGAGGGCCGGCATGGGAAGGGTCGCCACATGGGGAGGGCTGCGTGGGGAGGCCGGGGATGCGGGAGCAGCGCCAGCGCGAGGGAGATAGTGCTGGCCCTAGAGGAGAGAGTGAGGAGCGAGGAGTGAGGGGCGGGGGGAGAAGGGGATAGATGTATGACCTAGCAGTAGCGCTTGTTGGGGATGGGCGCTACTGCTAAGAGCCATAGCAGTAGCGCTGGTAGCGTGCGAGCGATACTGTTAAGGAATTAGTAGTAGAGTTGCCTATTCACCACCGCTAGTACTACAGGCAGCCCCTATTGGTGGCGATGGCACCACTTAGCAGTAGCACGGTCTTGACATGCCACGCTACTGGAACTTAGTGTTGGAATTATGCCCTAGAGGCAATAATAAATATAGTTATTATTATAATTCCTGTATCAAGATAATCGTTTATTATCCATGCTATAATTGTATTGAATGAAGACTCATTTACATGTGTGGATACATAGACAAAACACCGTCCCTAGCAAGCCTCTAGTTGGCTAGCGAGTTGATCAAAGATAGTCAGAGTCTTCTGATTATGAACAAGGTGTTGTTGCTTGATAACTGGATCACGTCATTAGGAGAATCACGTGATGGACTAGACCCAAACTAATAGACGTAGCATGTTGATCGTGTCATTTTGTTGCTACTGTTTTCTGCGTGTCAAGTATTTATTCCTATGACCATGAGATCATATCACTCACTGACACCGGAGGAATGCTTTGTGTGTATCAAACGTCGCAACGTAACTGGGTGACTATAAAGATGCTCTACAGGTATCTCCGAAGGTGTTAGTTGAGTTAGTATGGATCAAGACTGGGATTTGTCACTCCGTGTGAACGGAGAGGTATCTCGGGGCCCACTCGGTAATACAACATCACACACAAGCCTTGCAAGCAATGTAACTTAGTGTAAGTTGCGGGATCTTGTATTACGGAACGAGTAAAGAGACTTGCCAGTAAACGAGATTGAAATAGGTATACGGATACTGACGATCGAATCTCGGGCAAGTAACATACCGAAGGACAAAGGGAATGACATACGGGATTATATGAATCCTTGACACTGAGGTTCAAACGATAAGATCTTCGTAGAATATGTAGGATCCAATATGGGCATCCAGGTCCCGCTATTGGATATTGACCGAGGAGTCTCTCGGGTCATGTCTACATAGTTCTCGAACCCGCAGGGTCTGCACACTTAAGGTTCGACGTTGTTTTATGCGTATTTGAGTTATATGGTTGGTTACCGAATGTTGTTCGGAGTCCCGGATGAGATCACGGACGTCACGAGGGTTTCCGGAATAGTCCGGAAACGAAGATTGATATATAGGATGACCTCATTTGATTACCGGAAGGTTTTCGGAGTTACCGGGAATGACGAATGGGTTCCGGGAGTTCACCGGGGGGGCAACCCACCCCGGGGAAGCCCATAGGCCTTGAGAGTGGCACACCAGCCCTTAGTGGGCTGGTGGGACAGCCCAAAAGGGCTCTATGCGCCAAGAAGAAGAAAATCAAAAGGAGAGAAAAAAAAGGAGGAGGTGGGAAGGAAGGGGGACTCCCTCCCACCAAACCAAGTCCAACTCGGTTTGGGGGGGGGGAGTCCTCCCCCCTTGGACTCGGCCGACCTCCTTGGGGCTCCTTGAGCCCCAAGGCAAGGCCCCCTCCCTCCCACTTATATATACGGAGGTTTTAGGGCTGATTTGAGATGACTTTTCCACGGCATCCCGACCACATACCTCCACGGTTTTTCCTCTAGATCGCATTTCTGCGGAGCTCGGGCGGAGCCCTGCTGAGACAAGGTCATCACCAACCTCTGGAGCGCCGTCACGCTACCGGAGAAGTCTTCTACCTCTCCGTCTCTCTTGCTGGATCAAGAAGGCCGAGATCATCGTCGAGCTGTACGTGTGCTGAACGCGGAGGTGCCGTCCGTTCGGTACTAGATCGTGGGACTGATCGCGGGATTGTTCGCGGGGCGGATCGAGGGACGTGAGGACGTTCCACTACATCAACCGCGTTCACTAACGCTTCTGTTGTACGATCTACAAGGGTACGTAGATCACTCATCCCCTCTCGTAGATGGACATCACCATGATAGGTCTTCGTGCGCATAGGAAAATTTTTGTTTCCCATGCGACGTTCCCCAACAGTGGCATCAGAGCTAGGTTCATGCGTAGATGTCTTCTCGAGTAGAACACAAATATTTTTGTGGGCGGTGATGTGCGTTTTGCTGCCCTCCTTAGTCTTTTCTTGATTCCGCGGTATTGTTGGATTGAAGCGGCTTGGACCGACATTACTCGTACGCTTACGAGAGACTGGTTTCATCGCTACGAGTAACCCCCTTGCTCAAAGACGAAATTCTGTTCTCCCCGACTGTGCACCGTTGCTACAGTTCGTCGTTTCGAGACACCACGTGATGATCGGGTGTGATAGACTCAACGTTCACATACAACGGGTGCAAAACAGTTGCGCACGCGGAACACTCGGGTTAAGCTTGACGAGCCTAGCATGTGCAGACATGGCCTCGGAATACATGAGACCGAAAGGTCGATCATGAATCATATAGATGATATGATTAGCATAGGGATGCTTACCACTGAAACTATACTCAACTCACGTGATGATCGGACTTGAGCTAGTGTAAGTGGATCATGAACCACTCAAATGACTAGAGAGATGTACTTTTTGAGTGGGAGTTTAGCGGATAATTTGATTAAGTTAAACTCTAATTATCTTGAACATAGTCTAAGTCCACTTTGAATATATTTGTGTTGTAGATCATGGCTCACGCGACAGTCATCCTGAATTTTAATACGTTCCTAGAGAAAGCTAAGTTGAAAGATGATGGAAGCAACTTTGTAGACTGGGCTCGTAATCTTAAGCTAATCTTACAAGCTGGGAAGAAGGATTATGTCCTTAATGCTGCGTTAGGAGATGAACCACCCGCTACGGCTGATCAGGATGTTAAGAACGCTTGGTTAGCACGTAAGGAGGACTACTCAATAGTTCAATGTGCAGTCTTGTATGGCTTAGAACCGGGACTTCAACGTCGCTTTGAGCGTCATGGAGCATTTGAGATGTTCCAGGAGTTGGAGTTTATCTTTCAGAAGAACGCCCGGATCGAGAGGTATGAGACCTCCGATAAATTCTATGCTTGCAAGATGGAGGAAAACTCATCTGTTAGTGAACATGTGCTCAAAATGTCTGTGTACTCAAACCGTCTAGCTGAGCTGGGGATTGAACTCCCGCAAGAAGCTGTCACTGACAGAATCCTTCAATCACTGCCACCAAGCTATAAAGGCTTTGTGTTGAACTACAACATGCAAGGGATGAACAAGTCTCCCGGCGAGTTGTTTGCGATGCTGAAAGTCGCAGAGTCTGAACTCCGTAAAGAGCATCAAGTGTTGATGGTGAATAAGACCACTAGTTTCAAGAGAAACGGCAAAGGCAAGAAGGGCAATTCGAAGAAAAGCGGCAAGCCTGTTGCCAATCCGACGAAGAAACCCAAAGCTGGACCTAAGCCGGAAACGGAGTGTTTCTATTGCAATGGTATGGGTCACTGGAAGCGCAATTGCCCCAAGTATCTGGCAGATAAGAAGGCGGGCAAAGAAAAATCAGGTATATTTGATATACATGTTATTGATGTGCACTTAACCGGCTCTCGTAGTAGTGCCTGGGTATTCGATACCGGTTTTGTTGCTCATATTTGCAACTCGAAACAGGAACTGCGGAATAGACGAAGGCTGGCGAAAGATGAAGTGACGATGCGCGTAGGAAATGGTTCCAAGGTTGATGCAATCGCCGTCGGCACAGTGTCACTTCAGTTACCGTCAGGATTAGTTTTGAACTTAAATCATTGTTATTTAGTGCCTGCGTTGAGCATGAACATTATATCTGGATCTTGTTTATTGCGAGACGGTTACTCTTTTAAGTCAGAGAATAATGGTTGTTCTATTTCTATGAGTAACATCTTTTATGGTCATGCACCGAATGTGAGAGGATTTTTCATATTGAATCTTGATAGCGATACGCATATACATAACATTGAGACCAAAAGAGTTAGAGTTAACAATGATAGCGCCATATTTTTGTGGCACTGCCGCTTAGGTCATATTGGTGTAAAGCGCATGAAGAAACTCCATGCTGATGGACTTTTGGAGTCACTTGACTTTGATTCACTTGACACATGCGAACCATGCCTTATGGGCAAGATGACTAAGACTCCGTTCTCCGGAACAATGGAGCGTGCAAGTGACTTGTTGGAAATCATACATACCGATGTGTGTGGTCCGATGAGCGTGGAGGCACGCGGCGGATATCGTTATTTTCTCACCTTCACTGACGATTTAAGTAGATATGGTTATGTCTACTTGATGAAGCACAAGTCTGAAACATTTGAAAAGTTCAAGCAATTTCAGAGTGAAGTGGAAAATCATCGTAACAAGAAGATCAAGTTCCTGCGGTCTGATCGTGGGGGTGAATATCTGAGTTTCGAGTTTGGTGCTCACTTAAGACAATGTGGAATTGTTTCACAGTTAACACCACCTGGAACACCACAGCGTAATGGTGTGTTCGAATGTCGTAATCGTACTCTATTAGAGATGGTGCGATCTATGATGTCTCTTACTGATTTGCCGTTATCATTTTGGGGCTATGCATTAGAAACAGCTGCATTCACTTTAAATAGGGCACCATCAAAATCCGTTGAGACGACACCATACGAACTGTGGTATGGCAAAAGGCCAAAGTTGTCGTTTCTTAAAGTTTGGGGATGTGATGCTTATGTCAAAAAGCTTCAGCCTGAAAAGCTGGAACCCAAAGCGGAAAAGTGCATCTTCATAGGTTACCCAAAAGAGACAGTTGGGTACACCTTCTATCTCAAATCCGAGGGCAAAGTGTTTGTTGCTAAAAACGGAGTTTTTCTCAAGAAGGAGTTTCTCTCGAGAGAATTGAGTGGGAGGAAGATAGAACTTGACGAGGTTGTCGAACCTCTCATCCCTCTGGATGGTGGCGCAGGGCAAGGGGAAACCTCTGTCATTGCGACGCCGGTTGAGGAGGAAGTTAATGATGATGATCATGAAACTCCAGTTCAAGTTTCTGTCGAACCACGCAGGTCGACGAGACCACGTGCTCCTCCAGAGTGGTACGGTAATCCCGTCTTATCAATCATGTTGTTAGACAACAATGAACCTGCGAATTATGAAGAAGCAATGGTGGGCCCAGATTCCAACAAATGGCTAGAGGCCATGAAATCCGAGATAGGATCCATGTATGAGAACAAAGTGTGGACTTTGGAGGTACTGCCTGAGGGCCGCAAGGCCATTCAGAACAAATGGATCTTTAAGAGGAAGACGGACGCTGACGGTAATGTGACCGTTTATAAAGCTCGACTTGTGGCGAAGGGTTTTTCACAAGTTTAAGAATTTGACTACGATGAGACTTTCTCACCCGTAGCGATGCTTAAGTCCGTCAGAATCATGTTAGCAATAGCTGCATTTTTCGATTATGAAATCTGGCAGATGGATGTCAAAACGGCGTTCCTTAACGGTTTCCTTAAGGAAGAATTGTATATGATACAACCCGAAGGTTTTGTCGATCCTAAGAATGCTAACAAGGTGTGCAAGCTCCAGCGATCCATTTATGGACTGGTGCAAGCATCTCGGAGTTGGAACAAACGTTTTGATGAGGTGATCAAAGCATTTGGGTTTATACAAGTGGTTGGAGAATCTTGTATTTACAAGAAAGTGAGTGGGAGCTCTGTGGCGTTTCTAATATTATATGTGGATGACATATTACTGATTGGAAACAACGTAGAGTTTTTAGAGAGCATAAAGGATTACTTGAATAAAAGTTTCTCTATGAAGGACCTAGGAGAAGCTGCTTACATTCTAGGCACTAAGATCTATAGGGATAGATCAAAACGCCTGATAGGACTTTCACAAAGCACATACCTTGATAAAGTTTTGAAGAGGTTCAAAATGGAACAGTCCAAGAAAGGGTTCTTGCCAGTTCTACAAGGTACGAGATTGAGTAAGACTCAGTGCCCAGCAACTGATGAAGATAGAGAGCATATGCGCTCCGTCCCCTATGCTTCAGCCATAGGTTCTATCATGTATGCGATGATGTGCACTAGACTGGATGTTAGCCTGGCCATAAGTATGGCAGGTAGGTTCCAGAGTAATCCAGGAGTGGATCACTGGACAGCGGTCAAGAATATCCTGAAGTACCTGAAAAGGACTAAGGAGATGTTTCTCGTGTATGGAGATGACGAAGAGCTCGCCGTAAAAGGTTACGTCGATGCAAGCTTTGACACAGATCCGAACGACTCTAAGTCGCAAACCGGATACGTATTTATTCTTAATGGGGGTGCAGTAAGCTGGTGCAGTTCCAAGCAAAGCGTCGTAGCAGATTCTACATGTGAAGCAGAGTACATGGCTGCCTCGGAGGCGGCTAAGGAGGGTGTCTGGATGAAGCAGTTCATGACAGATCTTGGAGTGGTGCCAAGCGCACTGAATCCAATAACCTTGTTCTGTGACAACACTGGTGCCATTGCCTTAGCAAAGGAACCACGGTTTCACAAGAAGACCAGACACATCAAACGACGCTTCAACCTCATCCACGACTACGTCGAGGGAGAGGACGTGAATATATGCAAAGTGCACACGGATCTGAATGTAGCGGACCCGCTGACTAAACCTCTTCCACGGCCAAAACATGATCAACACCAGAACTGTATGGGTGTTAGATTTATTACAATGTAATTCACATGGTGATGTGAGGGCTAGATTATTGACTCTAGTGCAAGTGGGAGACTGTTGGAATTATGCCCTAGAGGCAATAATAAATATAGTTATTATTATAATTCCTGTATCAAGATAATCGTTTATTATCCATGCTATAATTGTATTGAATGAAGACTCATTTACATGTGTGGATACATAGACAAAACACCGTCCCTAGCAAGCCTCTAGTTGGCTAGCCAGTTGATCAAAGATAGTCAGTGTCTTCTGATTATGAACAAGGTGTTGTTGCTTGATAACTGCATCACGTCATTAGGAGAATCACGTGATGGACTAGACCCAAACTAATATACGTAGCATGTTGATCGTGTCATTTTGTTGCTACTGTTTTCTGCGTGTCAAGTATTTATTCCTATGACCATGAGATCATATAACTCACTGACACCGGAGAAATGCTTTGTGTGTATCAAACGTCGCAACGTAACTGGGTGATTATAAAGATGCTCTACAGGTATCTCCGAAGGTGTTAGTTGAGTTAGTATGGATCAAGACTGGGATTTGTCACTCCGTGTGAACGGAGAGGTATCTCAGGGCCCACTCGGTAATACAACATCACACACAAGCCTTGCAAGCAATGTAACTTAGTGTAAGTTGCGGGATCTTGTATTACGGAACGAGTAAAGAGACTTGCCAGTAAACGAGATTGAAATAGGTATACGGATACTGACGATCGAATCTCGGGCAAGTAACATACCGAAGGACAAAGGGAATGACATACGGGATTATATGAATCCTTGACACTGAGGTTCAAACGATAAGATCTTCGTAGAATATGTAGGATCCAATATGGGCATCCAGGTCCCGCTATTGGATATTGACCGAGGAGTCTCTCGGGTCATGTCTACATAGTTCTCGAACCCGCAGGGTCTGCACACTTAAGGTTCAACGTTGTTTTATGCGTATTTGAGTTATATGGTTGGTTACCGAATGTTGTTCGGAGTCCCAGATGAGATCACGGACGTCACGAGGGTTTCCGGAATAGTCCGAAAACGAAGATTGATATATAGGATGATTTCATTTGATTACCGGAAGGTTTTCGGAGTTACCGGAAATGTACCGGGAATGACGAATGGGTTCCGGGAGTTCACCGGGGGGGCAACCCACCCCGGGGAAGCCCATAGGCCTTGAGGGTGGCACACCAGCCCTTAGTGGGCTGGTGGGACAGCCCAAAAGGGCTCTATGCGCCAAGAAGAAGAAAATCAAAAGGAAAGAAAGAAAAGGAGGAGGTGGGAAGGAAGGGGGACTCCCTCCCACCAAACCAAGTCCAACTCGGTTTGGGGGGGGAGTCCTCCCCCCTTGGACTCGGCCGACCCCCTTGGGGCTCCTTGAGCCCCAAGGCAAGGTCCCCTCCCTCCCACCTATATATACGGAGGTTTTAGGGCTGATTTGAGACGACTTTTCCACGGCAGCCCGACCACATACCTCCACGGTTTTTCCTCTAGATCGCATTTCTGCGGAGCTCGGGCGGAGCCCTGCTGAGACAAGGTCATCACCAACCTCCGGAGCGCCGTCACGCTGCCGGAGAACTCTTCTACCTCTCCGACTCTCTTTCTGGATCAAGAAGGCCGAGATCATCGTCGAGCTGTACGTGTGCTGAACGTGGAGGTGCCGTCCGTTCGGTACTAGATCGTGGGACTGATCGCGGGATTGTTCGCGGGGCGGATCGAGGGACGTGAGGACGTTCCACTACATCAACCGCGTTCACTAACGCTTCTGCTGTACGATCTACAAGGGTACGTAGATCACTCATCCCCTCTCGTAGATGGACATCACCATGATAGGTCTTCGTGCGCGTAGGAAAAATTTTGTTTCCCATGCGACGTTCCCCAACACTTAGATACCTGTAGCACCGGTAGCTGCGCGTCGCTACTACTACTTAGCAGTAGCACGTCTCGATAATACCGTGGTACTGCTAAAATCCTATCTATAAGCTTTCTCCTAGTAGTGGAGGGAGTAGGGCGAAAGCGAGAGGGGACGGCAGGAGATGGAAATCGGACGGGGCGGTATGGTGCCAAATCTAGGCTCACCCCCAACCCATTTACTCAACCACCACTCCCTCTAGGACATCCTCTTCCTATAGCCTCACCACCACCTGCGGTGGCAACTCGGATATGTGCAAGCGACGGCAACGGCCACAGATCTGGCAGTAGGGGTTGTTGTTGCTCTTCCATTTGGCCACCGTCTGCTCGTCCTTGACTGAGCCAAGCCCCCCCCCCCTTCGTAGTCCTCGTCTCTAATGTCGGTAAGCAACACCCCCTCTCCCTAATGTTAGGTTCCGTTTTTAGGCCGTTAGGCAAGGTGTGTGATCAATTTCCCCATTGTTGAACGCACCTTGATGTGGACTAGGTTATGGACGCACGGATTCGGTTGGTAGTTCAGGCAGCAACACTGATATATGTGATTCACGCATGGGTCATGTTCATGCACAAGAGAGTTGTTCGTCATGCTGAGAGACCCGTCATCACATATGCTCCAATGCTTGCGGGAGCAAGAGAGGATCTCCAATCTGAACTACATATACAACTGCAATGACACAGAGGCTCTGTAGATGTTTCGAATGAAAGAGCACCATTTGTAAGACTTCTCTAGATCTTCAGGACCACGGGCTGCTAGAAGATAGCATCCACACCAGTGTGTAAGAGCAAGTGGCCATGTTCCTTCATGTTGTTCTCCATAACCAAAGATTTCGGGTTATCCACAACATGTTCAGATGATCAATGTAGACCATCTCAAGGTATTTCAAGCAAGTGTTGTATGCTATTAGGGAGCTAGGAGGAGAGATAATCAAGTCACCATGTGGTCGGACTCCTAACAAGATCTGCACTATCCTAAGATGGTATCCATACTTCAAGGTGAGCAATGAACTATGTAGTTCATTGCTTGATATGCTAGGATTGTTCAAGGTGAGCACTAACACAATCTTGTATTGTCATTTCAGGATTGCATTGGGGAAATAGATAGTACTCATGTCACTCCCAGTGTGACGAGGTCACAAGTTGTAACATTTAGGGGCAGGAAGCACTACACAAGAGAGAATGTGCTTGCTACTATTAAGTTTGATATGAAGCTCACATATGTGTTGGCTCGCTGGGAAGGGTCATCACATGATGCTAACATACTCAGTGACAGCATGAGTCGTCCTGATGGCATCAACATCCCTGATGGAAAGTTCTACCTAGGATATGCTAGCTATGCATGTCGCCCAGGTGCTCTTACACCCTTCAGAAAGACCATGTACCATCTTAACGAGTTCTCTCAGACACTCCACCTTAGAGTAACCATTGAGAGGGTATTTGAAGCTGTGAAGAACAGGTTCAAGATCCTGGATCAAAAGTCATTCCATCCTTACCCCACCGAGGTTAAGCTTGTTATTACATGTTGCATTCTTCATAACTGGATCCTATAGTGGGATTTTGATGAACTGGTGCCTGAGAAGGAAGATGTGACGCTTGACGATCTTGACCTCAGTGGTTGTGTGGATGCATCTGACAACGAAGCCTGGAATACCAAAAGGATGGTGTGGGCACAAACAATGTGGGATAACAGAGTCCAGACAAGGTTCTGAAGAAGAAGAAGAAGAGCAAGAGCAGCAACAGAATAGGAAGCAGCGGCAGCAGCAGAGGAAGAGGAACAATAGCATAAGTATAAGAGGTAAGAGGAAGAGGAAGAGGATGGATGATGAACTTTCCCGTACAACTAATCGGTTCTTAATAATGTGTACTACTATTTGATACTAGTTAGGATGAACCGTAATTTGTTTCGTAGCTAGGAGTGATACTCTTAAGTTTGTGTGTGGTAAGGTCACCATCACTGAGAAGTGGTGAGAGCACCTAATGCAGGTTACAACCAAACAACGTGTCCTATGTGCGCCTAATGCAATGCTGCCAACCAAACAACGGGACAAAATTAGTTTTCTCATGGAGCTAACCTATGTGCGGGCAACCAATCAATGTGTACATCGTGTTGTTTTTTCTCAACCAGATCCATCTCATAAGTCTATGCAAACACCCAAAAATCGATCGATGCAGACAACCAAATGCGTCCTTTGTGTTGAAGTTTAAAAAAGACCAATTTTGTCTATTTTCACTACAAACATATCCATAAATCTAGCATTACTCGTAAGAAAATGCAAGAAAAGTAAATCCTGAGTAATCATGTAACAAGCGAAAATTAGCAATGGTGCACGGGCACTATGGTGACCGTTTTCGAAAATTATTTTTCCACAACGTAAAAAACTAAAACTTTTTGTAAACACACACATGTATATTATGTATCTGCAAAATTTTATATCATTTTACTTTCACACGTGACTAAAAAAATGATAAATATGTATTTTTAAATCAACTTCTTTTTTCTGTTATTGAGCCAAAAATTTGTTATTTTTATACAGCTTACAAATTACATTTTTTTAAACAAATTTTTACTGATCCGTAATGAATACACAAAAGTTTCCATAGAATTTTTTTGAAACTTTTAAATATGTTTTCCCTTTTTTTGAAAGGGCACCAAGGTGCGTGAGCACTACAACTTCGCAGGGCCGGCCCATAGGCCGGGGCAACGGGACTACCGCCCTAGCCCCTAGGAGGTAGGGGCCCCTTCCTATGTAGCAGTACTTTTACGTATTAAGATATTTTTTCCTTTAGATCAAAAAAATAAGAGGAAAAAAAGGCACAAGCTCACCACGTAGCTAGCACTCCCAAACGGAAAGAATCTATAGCTCGTTCGCTAGGCTGCTGCAGCACTCCGGTCACCTCGCCTCTTCGGCTCCTAAGAAAAACCTCGCCTCCTTGGCTCCTCCCTCAAATTCTCCAATCCCAGAGAACAACGTCGCCCCTCGTGCACTTCCAAATTCGAGGTGGTTCTCCCTACATCCATTAATGGAAACCGATGGTGCTATCCCCTTCCCCAATCACCTCTCATTGCATCCTCAACGTTACCCATCAATAGACGATTGAGGCATCACCACATCAAAGATGGTACGTCTCCCTTCTTCGCCTAACCAAGTACTCTTTTTCATTCCTGTTAAACAACCTGCCTCTCAATCTCACATCTTCAATTCTTTTCTTCCTAGTTCCTACTCTTTTGTTGGCCTGTTCTTCAAACATTCGTTCGATCCAGGGATGAGAAGGGGGGACGGGGAATAAGTATTGCAATTATTTGGTGACATGTGTTCTAAAAATTGTTTATCCGTGAGAAAAGAAAGTGAAAAATACATAAAATGTTCAAGTTGCTATCAGTTTTGACAAGTTTTCATACTTAAAAGCGCGAGATGATAGTCTTTTTTATGCAAGTTAGAAGAACGCTCTTTTATAAAACTATATTATTTTCATATTATTATGATGTAGTTTTCTGGACGATCAATCTATGTTATGTACTGAATTTTTTTTTTGAAAAATAATAAATTTTTAATTTTTATTTGTTCATAAGGATCCCATTTTTATCGTCTCGTTCAAGGACCCGGAATAGTATGGACCGGCCTGCAACTTCGCGTCCTGTAACAAGCCGAGACAAACCACTGTAGGTCTAGGATTAATTGATAAATCTTCTAGAAGGGAAATCTGGTGAGGCTGATCTGTCACAACGGGACTGGCCCCAAAAAGATAAGGAGCAGAGAGCCACATAAAAATGGCGTACCCCAAACGGCCAGACCCCCAAGCAAAACCTTCTCTTCCACCTTCCTGCGAACCAAGTGCGAAGCCATGGCCACCATCACCACCATGGCCTTCATGGCCACCTTTCCGGCTCCCAGAAGCGTTGCGCAGCCGTCGGCCACGCTGCCATCTCGCCCGAGCGTCGTGTCGTTCGCGGCCCGGGCGATGCGCGCGCACGGCCGGCGGCTGGTGGCCGTGGCGGGCTCGCCGTCCACGCCCCCGGAGCTGGCGCAGAAGGTGACGGAGAGCATCAAGCAGGCGGAGGAGACGTGCGCGGGCGACCCAGTGGGCGGCGAGTGCGTGGCGGCGTGGGACGAGGTGGAGGAGCTCAGCGCCGCGGCCAGCCACGCGCGCGACCGCAAGAAGGAACACAGCGACCCGCTCGAGGAGTTCTGCGAGGACAACCCCGAGACCGACGAGTGCCGCACCTACGACAGCTAGCCGTGCGAGCTCGTGCCGGCTTCTGCCATTGCCGGCCGTCATCATGAGCGGTAGCTTCGAGCTTAGCTTCCGTGGCACATTGGCATCTTGGGCGTGTAAGTTTGGTTTGTTGCTTTATTTGGCTTGGCTTACAATAAAGCGAGCAGCGATTTGTTTGTAAAATTACAAGATACTACTGTAATGTTTATTACTAGGAGCTATGAGTCATGAGTGTGATACCAAATTATCAAGGCAAGCTGCAAGTGATTTGTCTTAAGTAAGGTAAACTTCTTGTTGCCAACAAATCAGAGTGGCGCAGCGGAAGCGTGGTGGGCCCATAACCCACAGGTCCCAGGATCGAAACCTGGCTCTGATATTTTTTCTCCTTTTTTGCAGAATTTTTCCTTTTTTGCCTTTCTATTTTTTTCCCCTTTGCTTTTAGTTCGTTGCAGCAAGCTCTTTCAGAAATAATTTAAGGTCATATGAAGTATTTACCAACTGGTTGTGACGTTTGGGTAAACATTATTTCAGTTCGCTACGAACTTACAATTATACATCGAAAGTTTCTTGAGAATCCAAATAAACCAGCAAAAGAATACAGTGCAGAGGAAGTTTCAGCCTGAAAGACTGAACACTAAACCGACAAAAACATCTATACCGTCCAACTAATTCCACGGTGTTCACCAAAGAAACCAAGATACATGAAAATCAAGGTTGCGGTCTGAACCAACAACATTTATTTCATCCAGGTTATTTGCATGGTGTTCGCCAGATAAACCAAGATACAGGGAAAATGACAGTAAAATGCAGGTCTCAAGTCTGAACCCACTGTGGCATCTATTTTGTCTAAGGAACTGCACGGGCGTTGACGATATAGCTGCCGCTTAGGACTGAGAAGAACTCATGTCCCAGAATCCAGTCTCCAGCTCGAGCACCCGAAGAAAGGCCTCTTCAGCACTCTTGACGACATCAGGTGGCGCATTCGCCAAGCAGCGATCAGCGATTTGCTGCAGAGACTGGCAGTACAGCTTGAACTCAGGACTGCCCCATCTCTGACAGGTCCGCAGCAGCTCCCCCGGCGTCTTGTTACCTTCTTCTATGCAGAAAGCAAAACTATCCTGGTACACGGTTTCAATTATCCAAAACGTAGTTATGGCAACAGTGTAGCTGATCTCTGGATCATCAAAGCTTTGGAGAAACCTGGCCATAAGAATAATATCATCCTTAGTCACATTCCTTTAGCATTCTAAAAGGTTGTAGAATTGTGCAAGTGTCTGATAGAGATCAACCTGCAGTACTCCATATTAGAACTGAGGGGAGAAATACCGGCCAGATCAACACTCCATTTAGCGGCTTCCTTCTTGAACCAAGAGAGCTCATCGCTAAGAGAAGCCAAGCCACCTAGGATTGTTTCCATGTCCGAGCTGTCTGATTCTTTGCAACACTTGAGCAGTACACTAGCTACAAATGCAACAAATCCCTGCACAAATGTGTAGTCCTGACCCTGAAATATGAAACATAGACAGATATTTTACTTAATTATGAGCATTAACAACATGACAAAGGTAAACGTAACCACTGCGGAATAGATCTTAGAAAACGAACAAGAAGCTAAATTGGTGAAGTACATGGTGTTTGAATATAACTTGCAACAATCAAGCACAAAGTACCAAGCACTAATGCAGAATAATACCCCATTGCTTCCAGCTAAGCAGCTTTCCAATAGTAGACATTTAAATGAAACACATACTCCCTAAATATAAGACCTTTTAGAGATTCCAATACGGACTACATACGAAGCAAAATGAGTGAATGTACACCCTAAAATATGTCTATATACATCCGTATGTAGTCCATACTGAAATATCTAAAAAGGTTTATATTTAGAAACAGGGGGAGTAGTATCTTTTTTATTTTATATATTCTCCAAGAAGTATTGTTCCTCCTTGGTTCATCAAAACGTACTTGCATGAAGGGAACTACTGTGCATACGATACGTAATGTGTGCGATCATTACGATGGACCATCTAGTGGCGTTCTGCAGTCTGTTGCTGTGCATGCACGGCTTGATTGCATTGTAGTACAAAAACGGATGCACATTGTCGTATGCATAGCAGTGCTCTTGCCCGAATATGTGTAATTCAAGTAACAAAAAGCATCACATTTTAAAAACATGACAGATAATCACCATGAGTGAACCAATCTATTCAATAAGGAGAAATATGCCCTTGACCACCGGAACACAACACAGAATTTGACAGCCCTAACTACCTGGTTACTACTGCCTGACAGAAAAGGTCCAATGTTCTCCAATCATGCAAATCAAGATAGTGTTATGGTTAATCGAGCAACACAGGGAGTTTGACTTCTGACTAACATCCAAATCAGAACAAACCCTATACCACACCGCCCTTCAGAACCATCCTGACACGAGTCCCACGCTTTCAGTTTCTGTTTCCCATTCCAGGTTTGGCAACCCGTAGCCATGCCGTTTCTCAGGTTAAGTTGGATGGAAGTCTAAACATCGGCCTAAATAAGCATTCCCGGTCCTCCTACTATGTTGATCTGTAGCAGTAATCATCCAAATCTCCCCAAATTTTGCACACATGCTAAATGGATCAACAGATTCAGTAGCCTTATGAAATCCCATCCACATTATCTTTCCTTCTTCTCAGACCACAGAAGTAGCTCTATTAGTCTAGCAAACATCCTAATTAGAAGGAAAAAAGAAACACAGTACCATACTGCCCTTCAAAACGACCATGGCAAGAGTCCCAGCACACTTTCAGTTTATGTTTCACCGTCTAGGTTTGTGTAACCATCCCGTTCCTTAGAGTAAGTTCAATGAAAGTCTAAGCGTCGGCCTAAATAAGCATTCCCGGACCTCCTACTATGCTGATTTGTAGCAGCAATCCCCCAAATCTTGCACACATGCTAAATGGATCAACACATTCAGTAGCCTTATGAAGTCCCATCCACACTATCTTTTCTTCTTCTCAGACCACAGAAGTAGCTCTGTTGGTCTACCTCATCTAAGTCAGTGCAAAAAGTCAGGCAGAGTCCGAATCAAGATCCACTGGTAGTGTAAGAACTAAGAACCAACACAAAGTCTGATAAAGGTTAGAGCTACGTTACGTAGCAGGAGCCGCTCGATCCTATTTGAGTATAATCAACTTGTATCAACTGGTAAGCGATGCTACATAAGAAATTGGGGGTGGGGGTGGGGGTGGGGGTGGGGGGAGGAGGGGGGAGGGGGAGGAGCTTGAGGAGAGGGGAGGAAGCCCAGAAGATACTGACGAGCCAGCGCTTGAAGGCGGCCAGATCAATGGAACCGTCGCGGATCGAGACGGTGAAGGGGTGCCGCGTGGCCCGCTCGTACATCCCGCGGTGCGTCGCCATCCAGGCCGCCGCCGTGCCGCCGTCGCCGTCCATCGCTGCCGTGCGAAGTTGTGATAAGCAGCTTAGAGCATGCCCAGCATGGGGAGTTTGTGAACAGTATTACGATCTGTGACTAAATATACAAATTTCAAAGATCTTTATTTGAAGATCCATGGACCGCATAGTTGCATTTTGTCAGAAGGCTGATGGATATCAATCTTTCTGATGAGGTAAAATAATATTCATTAAAAGTTAAACATGAATGATACCTTTTTGATAGAATCTATGTATTTAGATCTTATAGATTCTGTTATGTTTCTAATTTGATCCATATTTAGAAGGTCAAGATTCTGTTGAAAATCAAAGTCTTCATGTGATTTGTTTAAAAAAGATGATTCAAATAAAGGACAATTTGACAAAACATAGAGATGTAGCTTCTATGATAAGAATAAAACCATCAAACAGCTTTTTCTTAAATGTCCGATGGCTAGGATTTTATGGCGCTCACTACATATGGCTTTTAATATCAACCCTCCTCATAGTATAAACACGTTATTTAGAACGTGGTTAAATGGGGTAGATATAAACATTGCAAAGCATATTAGGATTTGAGTATGTGCATTACTTTGGGCTATATGAAACTACAGAAATGATTTGGTGTTTAATAGACATATTTCTATAAAAAAAATTGCGGGTTATCTACATGGCCACTACCATGATTCGTATGTAGTCGTTACTCACTCCTGTGGAAGCCAGGGAGCCTATGGTTACTAGGTCAGTTCGATGGGAGATGAAAGCTCAGAATATCTATAATCAGTTTGGATGACGGTCCACTAATAGGATAGATGGTTAGTCATCTAGGCTTATTTTAGTCGGTTGTGGCATCTTTTGATTTTACTATCTTTTCATTGTTTTGTTTCAGCTTGTCTTGAACTACACATCTATTTGTAGATTTTGTTAATAAAAGGCTGCATGCATCAGTTGATGCACAGGCCGAGGGTAATCCTTCTTTTCTAAAAAAAATAAAAAAAGTAAAAGGAAAAAATGAATTATTATTTTTATAAACATTGAGAGTATTTTTGCTACGAAGATAACCTCAGATCTATTAACCAGCAAACAACATTAGAAGGCAACCCTGGAAAATAAATAAATTAAAAATAAGTCCATCGGAAGCGAGCCTCCCCAACCTTTCGAGTGTGATGATGGCGTGTCGTCCCTGTCGCTACCAATCCACATGTTGGATTCTAACATAAGTGCATCGCCTGCGAATTAAAAAATTCCTACATGCGGGACATCCAATAACACGCTACGAAGATGGATCACAAATCGTTACCACTAGACGTGCAGTGTCGTGCAGCGGAAGTAGAGTTGGGGCAACGCATCAGCATGGTCCGTCTCCTCCTCGTCCGATCTCCCTCGAACAACCGGTCGCCGGATCGTCTTCCTCGAACAGTTGGTCGCAGGATTCCACGTACATGTTCGCTAGAGAGCAGCGCTATTGCGTCACCTCTAACGGTATCCGCGCGTGCAGGAGGAACACCGTGCAGCGGACTGCTAGGTCTGATCACACAGTCGGTGGCTGGTGAAGGTGGCTAGTTGCAACACATGCAAAGCCCTAATGACAGCGCCGAAGCGATCAACTAATTAAGTGTGTCGCACATCCACTACATATAGGCATCCGGCACGGGCTCAACTCTTGGGCCTTGCACGGATCCTAAAGTCCATGTGTTCCTTCCCTTAAGCGTACGACCCCTTAGGTTCTCGTTCACTTGGTCGCGAGTCAAATCACATCTAATTCGGCTAGTCGGTAGCGTCCTCTAGCAAAGCGTGCCGACTCCAAAGTGACGGATGAGGCTGGTTAGAAGAACCTGTACTTCATACTTATGTTCCCTTTGCCACACGATATATGTTCTCGTGCACAAGGTGACATGGTCATCCTTGTTGCAACATGACCTCTTTCTCGTTCCGATGAATCTGACCAACATTTGGATTATCTCATAATCCTCATCGCATGGTCATGCTTATCCAGGTCATATCACCCGAGGGGGCGAGAGTATATCCCTCCTGATCAGAGGGGCAAATCCCATCTTGCTCGACCATGTCTCGCAGCATGGGTCTAGACAAGTCCGAAACCTACCTTTGTAACTACCCAGTCATGGAGTAGCGTTTGGTTGGTCCAAAGCAAGGTTGTCACCATCCCGAGTACATGCGCCAGCTCAGGTCTTAGGACATAGAACATATGTTAAACTAGAGACTCACATATGACCTATTGATGCGTCTCATAGTTGGGTCTGTCCAACTCAGAACTTATCTCGACTCGGATCCGACTACGTCGAATCCGATCAGATCTTTCTGAGTCTATATTATTCGGGTAGCATCCAATGCTACATGGCCAATGAGACCGGACCATCCATCGTGTCATATTCTAGTCTGATTGGTTGTGTGTCCACACAACCCTTTCGACTAGGGACTATTTAGGACACTCATCATACAATTCATAGTCTCACAAACAAGTCATGTACTTATCGATACACATCATTGATAATGTCCAAGGACTATTCTTATTCATAAACATATAGGAAATATCATCATACATGATTGCCTCTAGGGCATATCTCCAACACCACACCCAAAGTCGGTGAATCTTTTCTCCACACGAGCGGGAAGTCATCACTGCCAAACACACCAAAGTAGGAACCGACATCGCTGATCCTGTCGAAGATCGAAGATCCATCCACCCGACGCAAGCCACATCGGGGTCGTCACCGTTTCCGCCGTGTCGACATCGCCCAACAGGCCCTCCTCCCATATCTAGGGCCAAACACCACAGGAAACGCGAGGTAGAAACAAGATCTGAAAGCAAATTATTCGATGTCGTCAGGAACGTCACCGGAGCGATGCTACGCACGACTGGTAACCCATAAGTGTAGAGGATCGTTTGTAGCCTTTTTTGATAAGTAAGACTGACGAACCCAATGAGGAGCTCAAGGTAGAGTTAATATTATCTCAAGTTCTATCGACCACTGATACAACACTACGCATGCTAATGCTTACTTTACCTAGGACAAGTATGAAACTATTTTGCGGGAAGGAAACTAGAAGTACTTAGTAGGTACAAAAGATAGTTTTGCAAGGTAATAAAGAACATGGAAATAAAAGTTAGTTGTTGTTTAGATAAAAGAACAAGAAAATAAATATACCGAGTGTGGAGAAGTGGTGATAGGATTTGCGAGATTGTCCTAGGCAATTGATAACTAGACCAATATGATTGTTGCAGTTTTATATGAGGGAGAGGCATGGGCTAACATACTTTCCGTACTTGGATCATATGCACTGATGGTTACAACTCTAGCAAGCATCCGCAGCTACTAAAGATCATAAAGGTAAAACCCAACCATAGCATTAAACATCAAGTCCCCTTTACTCCCATACGCAAACAACTTCCTTACTCGGGTGTAAGCTTGTGTCACACTAGCAACCCACTATAAGTGAATCATGCACATATTGCAAACCCTCCAGCGTGAATCATTCACATGTGTGCCTCACGGAAAGCACCTTACGATAGCACCAATATAAACCACGCAACTCCAATCGATCATGATCATCAATCAACCCATAGGACAAAAAAGAACTACTCAAACATCATAGGATAGCCACACATCATAGGACAATAATATATAGCATTAAGCACCATGTTCAAGTAGGGGGTATAGCGGTATGCGGTAGAGTGGACCGTTGTAGATACATGAAGGAAGGTGATAGTGGTTGTGATGACGGCGACGAAGTTGTTGGTGTAGATCGCCGCCATGATGGCTGCCCTGGCGGCGCTCCGGCGCCACCAGGAGAGGGGGGAGAGCCCCTCCTCATTCTTATTCCTTGGACTCCTCTCTAGGTGGAATGAGGGTTTCTCCTCTGGTCCATGTCCTCCATGGCACCCGGAGGGTAGCAGCCCAGATTCAACCACACCTGAAAGATTAGTATCTGCAAGCAAAGTAGTAACAACAAAGTAGCGAGTAACGGCGGTGGCAGGGAATAGCAGTAGTGACAGCAGTAGCAAGTAGCAACAGTAGCAAGCGACAGTAGTAACAGGAGTAGCAGCAGAGCAAGACAAGTAACATCAGTAGCAACAGTAGTAACATCAGCAGTAGGACAAACTCGTAGGCAATAGGTCGGTGATTTGTTTGGATGATATTCATCATGCAACAGTTATAACACGGAGAGATATGTGGCTAGCTCCCGTTCGTCAATGTGATGTAGGCATGCATTCCGTGTGTCGTCATACGTGCTTAGGGAAAAGAACTTGCATGACATCTATTGTCCATCCCTCCCGTGGCAGCGGGGTCCAAAAGGAAACTACGGGATATTAAGGTTCTCCTTTTAATAAAGAACCGGACCAACGCATTAGCACTTGGTGAACACATGAACTCCTCAAACTATGGTCATCACCGGGAGTGGTTCCGGTTATTGTCACTCCGGGGTTGACGGATCATAACACATAGTAGGTAACTACAACTTGCAAGATCGGATCTAAAACACACATATATTGGTGACAACATAATAATTTCAGATCTGAAATCATGGCACTCGGGACCTAGTGACAAGCATTAAGCATGGCAAAGTAGTAGCAACATCATCTTAGAACATAGTGGATACTAGGGATCAATCCCCATCAAAACTAACTCGATTACATGATAGATCTCATCCTACTCATCACCGCCCAGCGAATCTACGAATAGATTACTCACGAACGATGAAGGGCTTCATGGAATTGGAGAGGGAAGAAGGTTGATGATGACGATGGCGACGATTTCCCCTCTCCGGAGCCCAAGACGGACTCCAGATCTGCCCTCCAGATGAAGAACACGTGGTGGCGGCGCCTCCGTATCGCAAACGCGACGAAAACTTCTCTTTTTATTTTTTTTCTGGGACGAAAGTGAACTTATAGACCTGAGGTTGGGGGCGGCAGGGCTGTGTGGGCCCCACAAGCCTGCCCACCGCCACCAGGGGGGTGGTGGCGGAGCCAGGGCTTGTGGCCCACTGGCCCACCCCCTCAGGTGGAACTTGGCGCAGATATTTTTCATATTTTCCATAAATGATCTCCGTAAATTTTCAGGACGTTTGGAGAACTTTGATTTCTGCACAAAAATAACACCAAGGCAATTCTGCTGAAAACATCGGTAGTCCAGGTTAGTTCCATTCAAATCATGCAAATTAGAGTCGAAAACAAGGGCAAAAGAGTTTGGAAAAGTAGATACGATGGAGACGTATCAACTCCCCCAAGCTTAAAACCTTGCTTGTCCTCAAGCAACTCAGTTGACAAACTGAGAGAGAAAGAAAAACTTTGACAAACTGTGTTTGATCTTGTTGTTGCAACTATGTCTAACTCATAACCAGAATTTCAACAAGATCACAAGTTAACCACATAAGCAAATGACACAAAGGTCTCACGGTAAACTAATATCAATGGCATAATCAGCTAACGAGCAAATACTAATGAGTTTCAAATACCAACACTTCAATCAAAACAAGCATGAAGCAATATGAATAGGTGGTATCTCGCTAGCTCTTTCTGAGACCGCAAAACATAAATGCAGAGCATTTTCAAAGATCAAGGGCTGACTAAACATTGTAATTCATAGCAACGAAGATCCAGTCATAGTCATACTCAATATCAATCAAAAGCAAAGCATAAAAATGACAGAGGTGCTTATAAAAGAAGAGGATGACTCAATAGGAAAATAAATAGACAGGCCCTTCGCAGAGGGAAGCATTGATTTGCAGAGGTGCCAGAGCTCAAGCTTTGAAAACAGAGATAATAATTTTGGGTGGCATGCTTTCATTGTCAACGCAATGACCAAGAGTTCTCAATATCTTCCATGCTACTCATGCTATAGGCGGTTCCCAAACAGAAAAGTAAAGTTTTAACTCCCCCACCACCAATCAATCACACTCCACAGCTAGCCGAATCCTCGGGTACCGTCCATACTAACATCAATCCGGGGGAGTCTTGTTTTACAATTATGTTTTCGATTTAAGCGTGGAACTGGGCATTCCAATTACCGGCCCCTTTCTCGTGAATGACAGTGAATAAACACATGTCGAGGATAACACTCCTAGCATGGAAGATACCAATAGCCCCCTGTCACCACATGAGCGGTTCGGGCATGCAAAACAGATTATTTCTTGAAGGTTTAGAGAATGGCACATGCAAATTTACTTGGAACGGCAGGTAGATACCGCAAATAGGTAGGTATGGTGGACTCTCATGGAAAAACTTTTGGGTTTAATGGAAGTGGATGCACAAGCAGTATTCCACTTAGTACAAGTGAAGGCTAGGAAAAGACTAGGAAGCGACCTACTAGAGAGCGACAACAGTCATCAAGATAGAATGAGTTTGACTAACATTGAATGCAAGCATGAACAGGATATAAATCACCATGAACACAAACATCATAGAGGCTATGTTGATTTTGTTTCAACTACATGCATGAACATGCGCCAAGTCAAGCCACTTGAAACATTCAAAGGAGAATACCATACTACATCATAGTCATATCAAAATCTATGTTGGCATTCAAGACAAAACATTATAAGCTCTCAGCTAAATAAGCATGGCATCAGAAACTATGATCTCTAAGTTGTCATTGCAAACATGGTTCTCTCACAACAAAGCTAAATCTGGATTGACAAGCTAGTCATATTTACAAAAACAAAATAGATAGAGTTCATACCAGCTTTTCAGTCTGAGTCGCTTCATCATATATCATCATTATTGCCTTTCATTTGCACGATCGAACGATGTGAACAATAATAAGAGTGCTCGTGCATTGGACTAAGCTGAATCTGCAGGCAAACACAAAGGAGAAGAAAAAGTAATATGGCTCTTTTGAAAGCTAAACAGGTAAGCATGCAAGAACCACTAAGCATTGTAACCAATATCTTCTACCTTGACACAAAGAAAAAGAAAACTATTTACACGGGAAAGCTCCCAACAAGCAAAAGAACAAAGAAAAATATTTTTGGGTTTTCTCCAAAGGACACAAACCAAGAAAACAAGAAAACAAAAATAAACTAACATGGATAATACAGTGGTAAAGTGTGAACACCAGCTAACAAAGTGAAAGCATAAGCATGAATGTAAAGTCGGTGAGAACACGTACTTCCCCAAGCTTAGGCTTTTGGCCTAACTTGGTCTACTCCCATGGTGGGAAATAACCAGCTCCAGGATACTCCGGAGCAGACTGTGGATGCCACTGCTGTGTGAGCTCCTCTGGCTCCCACTGATAAACTGGCGTCTGGTACTCGACTAGCGGCTCGGGCACGGGCGCATGTGGTTCGGCCAAGCCCCAATATGCGTAGATGTTCGAGGGCATAATAGTGTACCTGCCTGCATGAAGATCGAACAAGGAAGGAGCAGGCAAAGTAATAGTATCTCGAGTACCCTGACTAAATACCAGGTTATAAATCATCCGTCTACTAGCATCTCTATCCAGAAAATCATGGCGAACCATGCTGTCATAATCCAGATATTTCTCAGGGAGAAGCATCTCTCCTTCCTCTCCCAGTCTAATGGGTATCTCAAAATGTCTGGCAAGACGGGTAGCGTACATACCTCCATAGACGACACCCTTGGAACTGTTGATGTTCAACCGCTGGGCCACTATAGCACCTAGGTTGTAAGTCTTATCGTTATAAAGGCCTTCGCGCAAAATCGCAAGGTCTGGAGAACTAAGTGATCCAGCCTCCCCACGGCCAATCAAACATTTTCCCACAAATAGTGAGAAGTACCGAAGCACAGGAAAATGTATGCTAGCAATTCTAGCGCGAGACACTCCTCTCTCCTCTCCAACAGCAATAGAACCAATGAAATCCTCCAAGTCCCGTGGACGAGGGTCATGGATATCCCCAACATAAGGTAATTTGCATACATTGCAAAAATCCTGCAACATCATGCACTGGGGGACATCGTATATCATGAACTCAACCATGGGAGGATTCTTCCTCGGATAAAAGTTGAAGCTTTGAATGAAAATATTGGTGAGGAGGAGGTATTGTGAGCACTTATCTGCAACGAACGCAGTAAGACCTGCGTTCTCCACCAAGTAATAAAAGTCTTCATAAAGTCCGGCGGCGCGCAAAAATTCATCACTTGGCCACTCGCATGCTCGAACTTCTGTGACTCAAGGGACTACGTACTTGGGGTGGTTCTTCTCATCCTCCTTGGGGTTACGGCTTGAGGAGCCTCTCAAGAACCTCCTCATCTTTTCCTTTTTCTAGCTCTGAAAAATTCTGAAATTTTTAGAGACTTCAAAAGAAAAGTGAACACAGATTAACCCAACTTGTAGCAACTACTCCTACTAGTGCTTAGGGACCGTATCACTCGCTAAAACTACTTGGGACGAGCTAAAATCAACCTTTCTAGCTCAACAACAGGGTCACCAAGGTAGCAAGAATACGCGAAGGATAAAGCACTAGAGCAAAAACTAATTGGACCAATGGAGGAGTCACTTACCAAGGAGTAATTTCCCCAAAACGGTTCGGAGAATGGTGCTTTGAGCAAGGAGATCGAAAATCACAGCCAAATGAGCAAGAACACGGGTTTGAGCTGCGAAACAATTTTTGCTCGAGGTGGAAGAAGAGGCTGGGAGCTGGAATGAGTGGAGGGGGTCCCTGTGGGCCCCACAATCTTGCACTCCGCCACCAGGGGGGTGGCGGTGGCAGGGCTTGTGGCCCACTGGTCTGGCCCCCAGGCCAGCTCTCAAGCCCAGTATTTTCAAAAATTCCAGAAAAAATCATACTAAATTTTCAGGGCCATCGGAGAACTTTTATTTTCGAGGTATTTTTCTCCGGGATGCTAAAACAGAAAACGGGAAAGGCTAAACTAATTCTGCCATTTTTCTTCTAAGCAATAGAAAATGAAAGCTCAAAACAGAGGTATGTGACTCTTTGATTCATCCGTTTCATGTCATCGAAAGAAATCCGTCAATGGGATTGATCAAGTCCTTATGACAAAACCTTCTCGAATCGCAAGAGAGAACGGAGAATTTTCGAATAGCCACTAAGTCACCTCAATGGGGATAGTATCTCCCCAACAAGGAAATCATACTTCATCTTGACACAAGGAATAGGGCATTCAAAGCTCCCAATGAGAATCGATGAAGTCTTTTCGATAGCATTGATGCAATGTACTTGATATCGTTTCTTCGGAAAGTGCACGGTATGCTCATTACCGTTGACATGGAAAGTGACATTGCCTTTGTTGCAATCTATAACATCCCCTGCAGTGTTTAAAAAGGGTCTTCCGAGGATGACAACCATGGCATCGTCCTCGGGAATATCCAAGATAACAAAGTCTGTTAAGATAGTGGTGTTAGCAACCACAACAGACACATCCTCGCAAATGCCGATAGGGAAAGCAATTGATTTGTCGGCCATTTGCAGAGAAATTTTAGTGGGTGTCAACTTATCCAATTCAAGTCTACGATAAAGAGAGAGCGGCATAACACTAACACCGGCTCCAAGGTCACATAAGGCAGTTCTTACGTAGTTTCCTTTAATGGAGCAAGGTATAGTGGGCACTCCAGGATCACCAAGTTTCTTAGGAGTTCCACCTTTAAAAGTGTAATTGGCGAGCATGATGGAGATCTCAAGATCTGGTATCTTCCATTTATTAGTCACGATATCTTTCATGTACTTGGCATGAGACATCTTGAGCATATCAGTTAACCGCATCTGCAGAAAGATGGGTCTTATCATCTCAACGAAACGCTCAAAATCCTCATCATCCTTTTTCTTGGATGGCTTAGGAGGAAAGGGCATAGATTTCTGAACCCATGGTTCCCTTTCTTTACCATGCATCCTAGCAGTGAAGTCATTCTTATCGTATCTCTTAGGTTGTGGGTTATTAGGATTAACCGTAGGTTCAACCTCCACATCCTCATTATTGCTAGGTTGAGCATTATTATGAACATCACTGTCCATATTGTCACCAGGTTCATGTTCATCACCAGATTGTGTTTCTGCATGAGACACAGAAATATCATTAGGTTCTTCAGGTGTGACATTATTTGGTGAACTGGCATGTAGGTTTCTATCATCCTTCTTCTTCTCCTTAGGATGACTGGGTGTATCAGCATTGATTCCTTGAGAATCTTGATCAATTCTCTTAGGATGACCTTCAGGATACAAAGGTTCCTGAGTCATTTTGCCCCCTCTAGTAATGACTCTGACAGAGTTGTCATTTAATTCATTGAGCAAGTCATTATGAGCTTTAAGTACTTGTTCTACCTGAGTAGTAATCATAGAGGCATGTTTACTCAGAAGCTTCACATCATTGACATTTGTGTCTACACAAGCACTCAAATGGCTAAGCATACGAGTACTTTCTTCCAAATGTCTGCTAACACAATCATTGAAACTCTGTTGTTTGGCAACAAAGTTGTCAAATTCATCAAAGCATAGGCTAGCAGGTTTGTCAAAAGGAATATCACTCTCATCAACCCTACGCAGAGAATTTACTTCTACTACCTGTATCGGGTTATCGAGACCATGGATCTCTTCGATAGGTGGTAGATTTTTGATATCTTCAGATCTAATGCCTTTCTCCTGCATAGATTTCTTGGCTTCTTGCATATCTTTGGGACTGGGGAAAAGAATACCCCTTTTCTTCGGAGTTGGCTTAGGAGGTGGTTCGGGAATAGTCCAAGAATTATCGTTGATCAAGATGTTATTCAGTAGGGTCTCAGCTTGTTCTACAGTTCGTTCCCTAAAAACACAACCGACACAACTATCTAGGTGGTCTCTAGAGGCATCGGTAAGTCCATTATAGAGGATATCAAGTATCTCGTTCTTCTTAAGAGGGTGATCAGGCAAAGCATTCTGTAGCTGGACGAGCCTCCCCCAAGCTTGTGGAAGACTCTCTTCTTGGAGTTGAGAAAAGTTGTATATTTCCTCCAAGGCAGCTTGCTTCTTATGGGCACGGAAATATTTCTCACAGAAGTAATCGACCATCTCCTGGGGACTACTCACACATCCAGGAGCAAGAGAAGTGAACCAGGCTTTAGCATCATCCTTTACAGAGAAAGGAAACAACTTAAGGATATAGTAGTGGCGGATCTTCTCCTCATTACACTAGTAGAAAAAGGGCCTTTTGTCCCGGTTCATAAGGGCCTTCTATCCCAGTTTTGGAACCGGGACAAAAAGGTCGTTACTAATGCCCTTTGCCTTTAGTCCCCGTTCTTACACAAACCGGGACATGTGGGTCTCCACGTGGCCGCTGCCGCCAGGCCAGGCAGGGGGGCCTTTAGTCCCGGTTGATGACACCAACCGGGACCAAAAGGCATCCACGCGTCAGCACCTTGCTGGAGCTGAGGTTTTTTTAAAGGGGCTGGTTTAGGGGTTAATTTAGGTTGTTATTAGCTAGCTAATAGAGAAAAGTGTCCTCTCTTATATATCTTCGTGCTTGGTCATCCGTCGTGCTTTGTCGAACATATTTACAAAATGTAGACACGAGTTACATGCACATATATGCATCTTTTTTACACTATATCATTTCATATCATTTTCGTCGAATGGCAATAGTATTCTAATCGATCATCTAACAACTCATCATCAACTTAATCATATACCAAGTTATCATATGATACACATAAAATAAAATAGAGAAACATCATAATATATATATAGTCATCATATGCATCATGCATCCTAATTAATCGATCATGTCAAGTAATAATATAAACTAGAATAACTTGTCTCTCATAAGACCTAGTCCTCGCTCTTAGATATAATCTCATAAAATAGAATAACACCTATGTCTCCATGATGAATCACAGAGATCCAACGGTCTCCAGCTTGTGGCTTGCGAACCTTCTTTATTTCTCTCCATGCTTCAATTTGGAGTCTTTTTGATCTTGATTTGAGGTTAATCAAGTATGGAGCATAGAACTCAGCCATCAGCGGACTTCTAATTCTCATTTGACCTTGTGGGTCCATTAACGGAGGCAGTACATCATGTGGCAGTTGCTGTTGAAGAACATAATAATAACCTAGGTAGCAATCTAATCAACACCATTTATGCAATAGTGGAGCGTACTTAATTAGGAAACTCTTACCAAGACATTTCGGCGAATGTCATCTGGACTCAACCTATGCACTAGTGGCATGTAAAATGAATAATTTTGGCCAATTCCAAAATGATACGGGAAGGTATCCCTAGAAGCCAGAACACCAGCAACAAGAAAGTGGAGAAGATGGTCCTTCTCCTCCCAAGTTAGATGTGATCCATACGTGTAGTGTGTCGTGTCAATTAATTTTCGTAATTCAGTCGAAGCAATGAAATAAGCTGTAAATTATAATTTAACAAATTTAGTATATAGATGAACACCAACTATTTCTAAATATAAATGCAAATTACTTCACGTGGAGGTAAAACAGGAAGCATATCATCGACAACCACCCAAATTTTGTAATAATTTAATGTTTCAAAAATACTTAGAAATTTTGTAATTGTCCACAAGATGTGGGCATTATATAAACCATTCAAAACAACCACATGTGCTACGATCATTCAAAGGACAATTTGGGTTGTTGTTGTTGTGTGTACAACATGTAACATGATATAATTATAACTATGGACCAATAACTAGGAACCTGCAACGTGTGGCCAAAGTTTTAATAGATGATGAACACCACATGACATGTAAATTTCGAGAGGAAAACAGGTTGACTAGACCAACTATTTATAAATATAAATGCAAATTACTTGACAAATATGGTTGAGAAACTCACATGGAGGTAAAACAGGAAGCATATCATCGACAACCACCCAAATGTCGATGTTGTCTGGCATATTATCTTCAGGACGAAGATCGAAGGTGATTTCCATTCCGTTCTGAAATCCATATGCCTTGCAAAGATCTTCCCACTTTGGGCACCCAAATTCTGTTTGAAAAACTGAATTAAATACTTGGATAACAAATGTGTGACCATGTATAGTCCTCAGCTTAGCGCTCCTCGTCTCAATTCTCTCGTGGTCTTCGAAACCGAGCCTCTCCAACACATATCTTCTTGCATGGCAAGGGAGGTACATATCGCCGTTCTCGTAAAGCTTCATGCTCAAGAACCTATCATCTCGTAGGTGAGGCATGTCGCACATACCTCGAGAGTCGCCACAATATTCACACTCGCAATATCCATCGTCGGACATTTCCTGTTTTAATGTGGTAAATGTGTGTAAACAACAATATAATCGTGACACGCTATATATATCGAAAGAATTGAACATCTATATATAATAACTCTTCATGCTCGCATCATGCATCATCATATATAACAACAAGTCCTACTAATTAATCATCATCATACATAGTTAAATAAAGTGTGTCATGATTATATATAACAACAAGTCGACGTCGATGCGGGAACTACTTCTATATATAGTTAAATAAAGTAGTTTTATTAATTAAATCAAGTAGTTCAACTACTAAGCACTTACTATAAAAAATAAAGTAGTACTTACTAAAAACAAACTACTTCTATATATAGTAAAATAAAGTAGTTTATTAAATCAACTAGCTAGTTCAACTATATATGAAGCACTTACTATAAATAAAATAAAGTAGTACTTACTAAAAATAAACTAGTTTAACTATAGTTCTATTATTTTTCTAACTAATTATATTAAACACTTTCTGTTCTTATTTTTTCCTTTTTCCTCTATTCTAAATATGAACATATTCATAAATGACTTTGATCATGCACAATTTTCCTATACATACACAATATGAACATATACATAAATTGAAAAAAAAATACTATGAACAAAAAAATCATTAAAATTCTATGAACAAAATTACAACAGGAAAAAATCATAAAAATTCTATGAACAGAAAAAAATCATAAAAATTTGACATATTCGATCTTTGCATATATATGAACATACAAACATGCATATTCAACAATAATATCACCAAAAAATCTTTTAACAGAAAAAAAAAATCTTTGCTCACGACGACGGCGAGGTGCGGCGCGGGCTGGGGCGGGGCAGCGACGGGCAGGGGTCGGCGGCGTCGCGGGGCACGGGGTGTGGGGCGGGGGCGGCGACAGCGTCGGGGCGGCGCGGGGCGACGACGGCGACGGCGAGGCGGCGAGACGGGCAGCCTGGCGGCGTCGGGATCGAATGGAGATTGGGAGAGATCAAAATTTCTAAATTGTCGCTTATACAACCCCACCTTTAGCCCCGGTTGGTGGCACCAACCGGGACCAAAGGTCTCTTTTCAGCAGCCCAAAGGGCGGGAAGCAGAGGCATTGGTAACGGTTGGTGGCTCAAACCGGGACCAAAGGTCTCTTTTTAGCAGCCCAAAGGGCGGGAAGCAGAGGCATTGGTACCGGTTGGTGGCACAAACCGGTACCAATGCCCCCCTTTAGTCCCGGTTGGTGCCACCAACCGGGACCAAAGGCCTTGCGCGGTGCGGTGCTATGTTTAGTCCCACCTCGCTAGCCGAGAGGGGCTCGGAGTGGTTTATAAGCCCTGTCGAACCAACCACTTCGAGCTCCTCTCTACTGCAGGATTACGGGCCTAAATTCACTCTCTCTGCTTGTGGGCCTATTGGGCCTACTGCGGGCCTGCATCCTGGCCCTAGTAATGGGTTTCTAGTCGTATGCAGGCCGTGGTGGCCCTGTAGGTGGCACTTTTTTTAATTTTTTTCCTGTTTTTTGCTTTCTTTTTTGTTTCTAATTACTTATTTATTTTCTTTTACGATAATTCTTTTTGCTATTAAAGTTTGTAACAAAATTCTAATTACTTATTTATTTTCTTTTATGATAATTCTTTTTGCTTTTAATGTTTTGAACAAAATTCTAATTACTTATTTATTTTCTTTTATGATAATTCTTTTTGCTATGAAAGTTTGTAACAAAATTCTATATAATTTTAGTTTCAGTAATACTACAGGCAAAAACTGGATGCACTTCGTGAACAAAACGAACAATCTCTTTGGAAGTATCAGGGTTTCATAAGGAAACTCGTCTCTTACAAAGGGATTTCATTTTTTTGAACTTATTTGAACTCCATAGTTTTTTTGTGTTCAAAATGCACCACCAAAGCCACATCATGAATTTACAACCCTTTCTGACTTCATTTGTTATTTTTCATGCATTTACTGATTATTTTGAGCTATAAGACCATGAAATTGAAAAGCATTTGAAATGAACTCTGAAAAGGTTCCAAGTTGGCATGGTATCATCATTTCACCCACATAGCATGTGCGAGAAAGTTGAGAGGGTTACGGCAAAAACTGGAGGCACTTCGTGTACAAAACGGACAATCTCTTTGGAAGTATCAGGGTTTCATACGGAAACTCGTCTATTACAAAGGGATTTCATTTTTTTGAACTTATTTGAACTCCATATTTTTTTGAGTTCAAAATGCACCATTCAAAGCCACATCTTCAATTTATAACCCATTCTGACTTCATTTGTTATTTTTTATGCATTTACTGATTATTTTGAGCTATAAGACCATGAAATTGAAAAGCATTTGAAATGAACTCTGAAAAGGTTCCAAGTTGGCATGGTATGATCATTTCACCCACATAGCATGTGCGAGAAAGTTGAGAGGGTTACGGCAAAAACTGGATGCACTTCGTGTGCAAAACGGACAATCTCTTTGGAAGTATCAGGGTTTCATACGGAAACTTGTCTGTTACAAAGGGATTTCATTTTTTTGAACTTATTTGAACTCCATACTTTTTCTGTGTTCAAAATGCACCATTCAAAGCCACATCATGAATTTACAACCCTTTTCTGACTTCATTTGTTATTTTTCATGCATTTACTGATTATTTTGAGCTATAAGACCATGAAAATGAAAAGCAATTGAAATGAACTCTGAAAAGGTTCCAAGTTGGCATGGTATCATCATTTCACCCACATAGCATGTGCGAGAAAGTTGAGAGGGTTACGGCAAAAACTGGATGCACTTCGTGTACAAAACGGACAATCTCTTTGGAAGTATGAGGGTTTCATACGGAAACTCGTCTGTTACAAAGGGATTTCGTTTTTTTGAACTTATGTGAACTCCATAGTTTTTCTGTGTTCAAAATGCACCATTCAAAGCCACATCATCAATTTAGAACCCTTTCTGACTTCAGTTGTTATTTTTCATGCATTTAGTGATTATTTTGAGCTATAAGACCATGAAATTGAAAAGCATTTGAAATGAACTCTGAAAAGGTTCCAAGTTGGCATGGTATCATCATTTTACCCACATAGCATGTGCGAGAAAGTTGAGAGGGTTACGGCAAAAACTGGATGCACTTCGTGTACAAAACAGACAATCTCTTTAGAAGTATCAGGGTTTCATACGGAAACTCGTCTGTTACAAAGGGATTTCATTTTTTGAACTTATTTGAAATCCATAGTTTTTCTGTGTTCAAAATGCACCATTCAAAGCCACATCATTAATTTACAACCCATTCTGACTTCATTTGTTATTTTTCATGCATTTACTGATTATTTTGAGCTATAAGACCATGAAATTGAAAAACCTTTGAAATGAACTCTGAAAAGGTTCCAAGCTGGCATGGTATCATCATTTCACCCACATAGCATGTGCGAGAAAGTTGAGAGGGTTACGGCAAAAACTGGATGCACTTCGTGTACAAAACGGACAATCTCTTTGGAAGTATCAGGGTTTCATACGGAAACTCGTCTGTTACAAAGGGATTTCGTTTTTTTGAACTTATTTGAACTCCATACTTTTTCTGTGTTCAAAATGCACCTTTCAAAGCCACATCATGAATTTACAACCCTTTCTGACTTCATTTGTGATTTTTCATGCATTTACTGTTTATTTTGAGCTATAAGACCATGAAATTGAAAAGCATTTGAAATGAACTCTGAAAAGGTTTCAAGTTGGCATGGTATCATCATTTCACCCACATAGCATGTGCGAGAAAGTTGAGAGGGTTACGGCAAAAACTGGATGCACTTCGTGTACAAAACGGACAATCTCTTTCGAAGTATGAGGGTTTCAAACGAGAACTCATCCGTTACAAAGGGATTTCATTTTTTTGAACTTATTTAAACTCCACACTTTTTGTGTGTTCAAAATGCACCATTCAAAGGCACATAACAAATATCTAGCACAAGGAGAAGAAGGAGAAGCGACCCCCACAACAAGAGACGACATTCTTCTTCTCTCATATATGGTGGACACTAGCTCACCTGATTTTTCAACCGTTGATGATGGTCGCTACTCCTACTTCCCCTAGTGCATAACAAATATCTAGCACAAGGAGAAGAAGGAGAAACGACCCCCACAGCAACAGTCGACATTCTTCTTCTCTCATATATGGTGGACACTCTCACACCTGATTTTTCGACCGTCGATGATGGTCACTACTCCTTCTTCCCCTAGTGCATAACAAATATCTAGCACAAAGAGAAACTAGACATATATAAATTGGTCCAAGCAGTACATGATACTAGTGCAAACAGTACATAATAATAGCTACCATAGATATATATACAAGTGTTCGACGTTGAGAACACTACTCGTCTGAATCGTCTGAATCAGAATGTCCACCTTATTCGAGGTGATGCTGGCCATAGTTGACGACTTGAATCTTGCGGTACAACTCGTATGAAACGTATGCATGTTTTGCTGCATACTCAATTTTGATACGATCAAGTGGGGCCTTCTCCCAAAGTTTGTGCTGAGACTTTGGGAAATTGGTCTTCATATTACCATACTCCTCGTCGATCAAGGCAACTGCCATATGAGCCATTGAAGTCCTGACATGTCGAAGCCTGAATACCCTTTGGAGATCAATGAGGCAACTAGTTGGTATCTCAATACCGAAGCTGTACCTCATATTCAGCTTGTCGTTCGTTATGTCAACGGTAGCAAAAGTGATGCCGCTGCGAAGGAAGTCCATGAGTTCTGGACAATGCTTGTCACTACTGCAACAGAAACAAATTAAACTAGAACAAATGTTACATACTGATGCAATAAGGAAATATGTTTCACTACAACTAAAGAGAAAATTATCTTTAGGATTCAAATGGAACATATTGCTATCCTATGCATTTTCATATCCTATGAATTGATCAAGAAACCGTAAATTAACTATGACATATATATATTCTCCCACGGTTTTGCAAATATTCAATAAGCTAGACATATTGCATATTGCTATCCAATGGAACCTAGAGAGATCACTATAGCTATCCAATGGAACCTAGAGAGATCACTAGCTATATGCAATTTTCATGACTATGACATATCATATTGCTATCCAATGGAACCTAGAGAGATCACTAGCTATATGCAATTTTCATAACCTTGGATCAAAGAACACCGCATAAAATTGTATCACTACAACTATGATTTCAATGGAACATATTGAACCAATCAGATTTTTCAGATTGTGGAACACTATTCCAATCAGATTGTGTTCCCTTCAACTAATCAAAATTGTTTCACTACAACTATTTGAAGCGGACCAACTATGATTCCAATGGAACATATTAAACACTAGTTGATTCTAATAAGATTTTTCAGATTATGGAACACTATTCCAATCAGATTGTGTTCCCCTTCAACTAATCAAAATTGTTTCACTACAACTATTTGAAGGGAACCAACTATGATTGAAACAAATAAACTTACAATGTCATTACCTTGGATCAAAGAAAGTCTCAAAACTTACCTGCCCATTGGAAGATCAAGAGATGGTGTTTGAAACATAGTTGGATGATGGCAACACCGCGTTGATCGGTCGTGTACTCCAGATCAAGCCCCAAGAACTTCTCATGATCCACTGCGGCGTCAAGCCATCGTTCCTTGAACTGTCTAAGAAAATGCGGCACCTCCCTGCTCTCGTTCGTGTACACGACATCGAGCTTGGTCTTGCCATGTGCAAGCACCTCTCCAAAGCGAGTTGGCATGGTGGAAGAAGAGAATGGAAGAAGAGAGGGGAAGAACAGAGCGAGAGCGAGAGAGGAAGAAGAACAAAGAAATGGCGACGCGACAGAGACTCTGCTTCGGTTGTGGTTTTGGGAAGCGGGATGCAAACCGTTTGGGCCTTTAGTTGGGTTGAGCCACCAACCGGGACTAAAGAGGGATACCAATGGTTGCCACCACTACGGCAGGCCACGTGTCATACCTTTAGTCCCGGGTTGAGCCACCATCCGGGACTAAAGGGGGATATGAACGGTTGCCACCACCGCGGAACACCACGTGTCAGTCGCTGGATCTTTAGTCCCGGTTTTTGGCGCGAACCGGGGCTAATGCATCGAACCGAACCGGGGCTATTGCCCCGCTAGGGCATGGCAGCTCGAACCGGGACCAATGCCTAGTATTGGTCCCGGTTTTAGTTTGAACCGGGGCTAATATGGTTTTGGGCTTCGACCGAAAGACCCATTTTCTACTAGTGTTAGTGAAAAGGGTGGCTATATCGTGTAGTTTGGCAAGATGGGCTACGACCGTCTCAGACTCATAACCGTGAAAAGGATCAGATTCGACTAGAGAGATTATCTCAGGATTGACAGAGAATTCATAATCCTTATCGGTGATAAAGATAGGTGAAGTGGCAAACTTCGGGTCATATTTCATCTTAGCTTTCAGAGATTTTTCCTTCCACTTGAGAAGTGATTTCTCAGCGTCATAGGCATCCTTACACGCAAGAAAATCCTCACCTATCTCTCCCTCCATAACGTAACCCTCAGGTATATCAGGCAATTCATATCTAGGAGAGCTAGATCTAGCAGGAGCAAAAGCAGGTTCTATCTCAATAGTATCAGCAGTATCAGAAGCATCACGAGCATTGGCAGTAACTCTAGCAATATGAGCATCAAGGAACATCCCTAGTGGAACATCAGGCAAAGTAGCATCTCTAGCAGTATCAAGCATAGCATCATCAGGCAAAATAGCATCTCTAGCAGTATCAGGCATAGCATCTCTAGCAGTATCAAGCATAGTATCATCAGGCATAGCATCTCTAGTAGTATCAGGCAAAGCAGTATCACGCATAGTATCAAGCATAGCATCTCTAGCAGTAGAATCATAGGCATCATCAAGCACAGGCGACATATCAAGATTTCTAGCAGGAGGTGATGTCGCAAACTTACTCATAACTGAAGGTGAATCAAGTGCAGAGCTAGATGGCAATTCTTTACCTCCCCTCGTAGTTGAGGGCAAGACTTTGGTCTTCGGATCCTTCAGATTCTTCATAGTGATCAGCAGATATAAATCCCAAGTGACTCAGAGAATATAGCAATACCTCCCCCGCAACGGCGCCAGAAAAATGCTTGATGTCAACTATTCTTCCCCTTGCAACGACACCAGAAGAATGCTGCTACCACTCTCCGGCAATCGAAACTAGAAGAATGTTGTTGACGACCCACCAGCGCGTGGGATCGTAGCAGTTTTCGAGGGTAGAGTATTCAACCCAAATTTGTTGATTCGCCATACAGGAGGTGAGAGAATACTCTCGAGTATAAGCAGCTGAATTTATCAGATTCAACCACACCTGAAAGATTAGTATCTGCAAGCAAAGTAGTAACAACAAAGTAGCGAGTAACGACAGTGGCAAGGAACAATAGTAGTGACAGCAGTAGCAAGTAGCAATAGTAGCAAGCGACAGTAGTAACAGGAGTAGCAGCAGAGCAAGACAAGTAACAGCAGTAGCAACAGTAGTAACAGCACCAGAGCAAGACAAGTAACAACAGTAGCAACTGTAGTAACAGCAGCAAAGCAAGACAAGTAACAACAGTAGCAACAGTAGTAACAACAGCAGTAGGACAAACTCGTAGGCAATGGGTCGGTGATTTGTTTGGACAATATTCATCATGCAACAGTTATAACATGGAGAGATATGTGGCTAGCTCCCGTTCGTCAATGTGATGTAGGCATGCATTCCGTGTGTCGTCATACATGCTTAGGGAAAAGAACTTGCATGACATCTATTGTCCATCCCTCCCGTGGCAGCGGGGTCCAAAAGGAAACTACATGATATTAAGGTTCTCCTTTTAATAAAGAACCGGACCAACACATTAGCACTTGGTGAACACATGAACTCCTCAAACTATGGTCATCACCGGGAGTGGTTCCGGTTATTTTCACTCCGGGGTTGCCGGATCATAACACATAGTAGGTAGCTACAACTTGCAAGATCGGATCTAAAACACACATATATTGGTGACAACATAATAATTTCAGATCTGAAATCATGGCACTCGGGCCCTAGTGACAAGCATTAAGCATGGCATAGTAGTAGCAACATCAATCTCAGAACATAGTGGATACTATGGATCAATCCCCATCGAAACTAACTCGATTACATGATAGATCTCATCCAAGTCATCACCGCCCAGCAAGCCTATGAATAGATTACTCACGAACGACGAGGAGCTTCATGGAATTGGAGAGGGAAGAAGGTTGATGATGACGATGGCGACGATTTCCCCTCTCCGGAGCCCAAGACGGACTCCAGATCTGCCCTCCAGATGAAGAACAGGTGGTGGCGGCGCCTCCGTATCGCAAACGCGACGAAAACTTCTCTTTTTATTTTTTCTGGGACAAAAGTGAACTTATAGACCTGAGGTTGGGGGCGGCAGGGCTGTGTGGGCCCCACAAGCATGCCCACCGCCACCAGGGGGTGGTGGCGGAGCCAGGGCTTATGGCCCACTGGCCCACCCCCTCAGGTGGAATTTGGCGCAGATATTTTCATATTTTCCATAAATGATCTCCATAAATTTTTAGGACGTTTGGAGAACTTTGATTTCTGCACAAAAATAATACCAAGGAAATTCTGGTGAAAACAACGTCAGTCCAGGTTAGTTCCATTCATATCATGCAAATTAGAGCCGAAAACAAGGGCAAAAGAGTTTGGAAAAGTAGATACGATGGAGACGTATCAAGGCCCTCCAGGATTGGATTTCTCTCTTTGTTTCTCTCGTGTTTTTGTGACTTGTTTTCTGGCTCTTCACCGTTTCCTAAATATACGGAGATCCGTAACTACGATTGGGGTGAAATTTTTAGGGTTTGTTTTTCAGAAGATTATCTTTCTTGCGGCCAAAGGAGAGCTGCAACCGACTTAAGGGCTGGCCACAAGCCATCAACGCGACCCCACACCCTGCTCGCGCCCGGTTGGCTTGTGGTACCTTCGGTCACCCTCTTGTGTTGATTCCGACTCCCAAAATTGACATATATTCCAAAAAAATCTCCATAAATTTTTATCACGTTTGGAGTCCATTTGGTATGGATTTTCTATGAAACAAAAAACACACCAAAAACAGGAACTCACACTGGGCACTCGGTCAATAGGTTAGTGCTCAAAAATAATATAAATTGGAAAATAATTACTAAAAAAGTATCCTAGAACAATATATAATACCATAGAATAATAAAAAATTATAGATACGCTGGAGACATATCAAGCATCCCCAAGTTTAATTCATGCTCGTCCTCGAGTAGCTAAATGATAAAAACATATTGTTTTTGATGTCACATGCTACCCAATATGTAATATTTTGCGTGTATGCTCACTGAGAAGCGATGAACTAACATACATTGACACAGTAATACTTATATGCACAAGCAACAAAATCATCAATCTTTCAAAGTATATGATCCTCAAAGAATGTTTACCCCCATTCATCTGATTATATTATCAAGGCATGGCTCCATCTTCACCACATTAATACAAATGTCAAGCAGCACGGTGCCCAAGTGAGGGAATTGGATCATACTTTCCCAATATGCCTTAACACGCAATATATGAGCGTGAACCATGGACATAGCATAAAGGTGGAATAGAATGTGGTGGTAGGTTTCAAAGGGGTAAAAGTGGAGAAGAAAGTCTCGCATCAACTTGACATATCAATGGGCTATGGAGATCCCCATCAATAGATATCAATGTGAGGAGTAGGGATTACCATGCAACGGATGCACTAGAGCTATAAGTGTATGAAAGCTCGACTGAAGCTAAGTGGGTGTGCATCCAACTTGCTTGCTCATGAAGACCTCGGGCATTTGAGGACGCCCGTCATCGGAATATACAAGCCAAGTTCTATAATGAAAAATTCCCACTAGCATATGGAAGTGACAAAACAAGAGACTCTCTATATGAAGAACATGTTTCCACTTTGACGCACAAGTGTGGTAAAGGATAGTAGCAAAGTCCCCTCTCTGTTTTCTCTCATTTATTTGTTTTTATTTTTTATTTTTTTCATGGTGGGATTTTATTTTTTTCGCCTCCCCCATTTTTTATGGTGGGCTCATTTGGCCTCCCTCATTTTTATCGTCACTCGGACAATGTTTTAATACTGATGATCATCACACTTTTATTTACTTACAACTCGATACAAAAAACTAATAGGATGATATGACTCTATATGAATGCCTCTCGAAGTGTACCAAGATGTGCAATGATCTAGCATAGCAAAAGATATAAAAAATCAGACAAGCCATGTAAATATCATGCTAGCTATCTTATGATCATGCAAAACAATATGAAAATGGAAGTACAAGTCATATGAACTGACGGTGGAAGTTGCATGACAATATATCTCGGAATGGCTATGGAAATGCCCTGATAGGTAGGTATGGTGGCTATTTTGAGGAAGATATAATGATGCTTATGTGCAACAGAGTATATCATGTCATGGAGGTTGGATGCACCAGCGAAAGTTGCACCAATCCTCAAGGTGATAATGGGCAATGCACGATACTGAAGAGGCTAGAAAATATGAGGAAGTGAGATTGCGTATGTCCATGGTGTTAAATTAGTCATAAAGAACTCATATACTTCTTGCAAAGTTTTTATTAGTTTTATCACAAATCAAAGTTCTACTCACATGCCCCGAGGGAGAGGTTGGGAGGAATTAACCATCGCGCGACTCTGACTCGGAACAACACTAGGACTTCAATGAGGAATATAAATGCTCACACATCATCACCATGCCCTTTTAATTTTTAGATGAACAAGATGTTTAACACCTCTTAATACCGACACTTCTATGAATCAACAATGATGCGCTGACACCCTTTCACATTACTACATCAATATCATTAACCCATAATTTCTCTTTAATGTGCTACATGAAGGTTTTGATTATCACTCCTTGAATACCTATTATTTTTGGACTAGTCATATAACCCATGCAAATTACCGTCACTATTTCTTGACTCTCAAACAAATATAAGTGAAGAACGAGAGTTTAATTCTTTCTACAAAGGATCTAGACATTCTCTAATAAATATAAGTGAAGCAAAGGAGCATTCTACAAATAACTTCTATATGTAGAGAAAGATGCATCCAACTTTAAATGATATAAGCGAAGCACATGAAGGATTCTATAAATAAACTCAAAAGATATAAGTGAAGTGCAAAGAGCATTCTATAAATCAACCATGAACTCTCCCATACCAGCATGGTGCATTGCTAAAAGGAAAATAAAAGACACACGACCCTCCAAGAATTTATGCATAACATGTGAACAAAACAAAAACAGAGACATACCGATAATTATTGAAGAAGAAAGATGGGATGCCTTACGAGGCATCCCCACGCTTAGATACTTGAGTATCCTTGAATATTTACTTGGGTTGCTTTGGGAATCCCCAAGCTTGAACTCTTTTCTCCTTTTCTTCGCATATCGATACCTCCTCAATCTTTGAACACTTCACCCACACAAAACTTAACATAACTTTCTTAAGAGAGGTTAGTTCATATAACATCAAATCTCATCATGTCCTGCCATAACATTATGGCATAATTATAATATAACATTACCCACTGTATGCTATGACAATTATATGGCTCCCAAGTCAATGGAGTTCAACAAGAATTCAAAACATAAGCACACAAAGCAAATATAACAGCAATCTGTGAAAAACAAGACAGTCTGTAAAGATGCAGATGAAATGTATACTTCTGTCACTCAGAATATTCTAAAAACTTAGGACGTGGTAAAATATCTACATAAAAGTACTTTGTAACAATTTCAGATGTTTTTGATGTTCCAGAAGAATATGAAAAATCAAACACTAGAGCCAAAGTTTCTATTTTTTGCACAACACATATCAAACAAGCAATTCAAACATCCTAAAGGTAATTCTTGGAACTTATTATTAAAAACAATATTATGAATAACATCTAACAGAGAACAGTAAAATAAAATGATGCTCTGTAGCGACCCGACTCAAAACGAGTCAAGCCTCTGTGTATCTGTGCCATCCCTGGATCAGTATGCTGGCACACATAGTACATCAATCTATATATCAAAGTGCAATCACATGTAAATAACGTAAAACTGATATATACCTCAAAATCTCAGCGGAAATAGTCAAGGGAGTGGAGTCCCAATAAACACCAACGGCAAGTTGAGTGCAGACCGTAACCCTGAATCGTACTCTTACTCGTCGAAGAAAATATCTGCAACATAAGACGTTGCAGCCGTGTAGGTTAGCATATTGAATAGGCCAGCAAGTCACAAAAGGGAGGGGTAAAAATATCATCTATACTATATGCATTTATGGCAGGTGGGGCTGTAAGTTTTTAGAGGAAAGCAAAGTTTTCTCCTACAACAAGAGAGGGGCTAAAAGCAAAATATTACTACGTTGTTGGTTGTTAATGAGATGGTTCCGCCAACCAGTTCTCATACCCAAGTTATCAATATTACCCACATCAAATATATATAATGGTGTTGAGAATTCCTGATAGTTTCAGTTCCTTTGGCTCAAGTTGTCCATGACCGTGGACACGGCTAATCAATTAGGTTTGAGTACTTTGCAGAGTTTTGCACACGTTCCCCACAAGATTTGATCGCCTCCGTGTATGTCCTCGCACTTCCGGGTGTTTGAAGACCGGATTATCAAAACATGGTCTTTCAATGGGTTCCTCTGATCCTCTATCGGTGCCCATCCAATCCTACTGTTCTTCTACATCTCGTAGCACCGCCTGTCCAGAGTCACCACGTTGTCCAACCAAGCCAGAGCCCATAATGACTTGTGGTTGTCCAGGTAAGCCTTGGGTCTTGAAAATATCCGTCCGTCTCTTTGAGCCTGGGTGAAGCTTTCCGCAAGATGTCATGGCGCTTCCCCATGCATCCCGGCTCGTCCACTGGTTTCTCCAGGGAGCCCATTGATGTCAATGGTTCTTCTCCTTTGCAACGGCACCAGAAGAATGCTGTCACCACTCTCCGGCAATCGAAACTAGAAGAATGTTGTTGACGGCCCACAAGCGCATGGGATCGCAGCAGTTTTCGAGGGTAGAGTATTCGACCCAAATTTGTTGATTCGCACGACGGGAGGTGAGAGAATACTCTCAAGTATTAGCAGTTGAATTGTCAGATTCAACCACACCTGAAAGATTAGTATCTGCAAGCAAAGTAGTAATAGCAAAGTAGCGAGTAACGGTAGTGTAACGAGCAATAGCAGCGGCAAGGAAAAGCAGTAGTGATAGCAGTAGCAAGTAGCAACAGTAGCAAGCGATAGTAGTAGAAACAGTAGCAGCAGAGCAAGACAAGTAATAGCAGTAGCAACAGTAGTAGCAGCAGCAGAGCAAGACAAGTAACAATAGTCGCAACAGTAGTAGCAGTAGCAGTAGGACAAACTCGTAGGCAATGGGTCGGTGATTTGTTTGGATGATATTCATCATGCAACAACTATAACACGGAGAGATATGTGGCTAGCTCCCGCTCGTCAATGTGATGTAGGCATGCATTCCGTGTGTCGTCATACGTGCTTAGAGAAAAGAACTTGCATGACATCTATTGTCCATCCCTCCCGTGGCAGCGGGGTCCAAAAGGAAACTACGGGATATTAAGGTTCTCCTTTTAATAAAGAACCGGACCAACGCATTAGCACTTGGTGAACATGAACTCCTCAAACTATGGTCATCACCGGGAGTGGTTCCGGTTATTGTCATTCCGGGGTTCCCGGATCATAACACATAGTAGGTAACTACAACTTGCAAGATCAGATCTAAAACACACATATATTGGTGACAACATAATAATTTCAGATCTGAAATCATGGCACTCGGGCCCTACTGACAAGCATTAAGCATGGCAAAGTAGTAGCAACATCAATCTCAGAACATAGTGGATACTAGGGATCAATCCCCATCAAAACTAACTCGATTACATGATAGATCTCATCCTACTCATCACCGCCCAGCGAGCCTACGAATAGATTACTCATGAATGACGAAGAGCTTCATGGAATTGGAGAGGGAAGAAGGTTGATGATGATGATGGCGACGATTTCCCCTCTCCGGAGCCCAAGACGGACTCCAGATCTGCCCTCCAGATGAAGAACAGGTGGTGGCGGTGCCTCCGTATATCGTAAATGCGATGAAAACTTCTCTTTTTTGTTTTTTCTAGGACGAAAGTGAACTTATAGACCTGAGGGTGGGGACGGCAGAGCTGTGTGGGCCCCACAAGCCTGCCCACCGCCACTAGGGGGGTGGTGGCGGAGCTAGGGCTTGTGGCCCACTGGCCCACCCCCTCAGGTGGTACTTGGCGCAGATATTTTTTATATTTTCCAAAACTGCTCCCCATAGATTTTCAGGATGTTTGGAGAACTTTGATTTCTGCACAAAAATAACACCAAGGCAATTCTGCTGAAAACAGCGTCAGTCCAGGTTAGTTCTATTCAAATCATGCAAATTAGAGTCCAAAACAAGGGCAAAAGAGTTTGGAAAAGTAGATACGATGGAGACGTATCACCCATCTAAACCGTCCTTCACCCAGAGGTATATTTCGTTCTGAGGTCTTGCAAGTGTTGGAGTCTTCAGGTCTTGAGTATTAAGTTCTCACAACACTCATGGTAAACACTCAACCAAAACACAGTCTACTAGGAGCATAGCATAATAACGTCCCGACCAAAGTAACAAGGGGGTCGGTGCCTACCACATGATACTACATCAAGATCCAAAATTTCCAAGTACCTACTTTGCATGCAATTGGGTGAAGATAGGTAGAACTACAATGCATATAAAACATAGGTAATAATATGATCAACGTGACTTGTCTGGTGAGGTTGATGAAGAAGAATTATCGTTCTCGAGAAATACGTGATAGAATTATTCGTCACTCTCCGATGAAATCTATATAATCAAACATAGTATTCACATAAGCACTAACACTAGCAATCATTCTAGCAATCAAATAACAAACAACAATAAAAGTTGATGCAATCAAAAACAATAAGAAATATCGAATAAGAATCCAAAGTAAATTTCAAAGAAAACTAGGGAGTCTTCTACTACATCAAACACTAAATAGTTTTTGTTCTAACTGAAAATAAAACACTAAAATAGTAAAATAACAGAGAATAAAATATAAATTTAACTAAGATAAAATAAAGTATTTTTCATAAAACTTTTTGAAAGTATTTTCAAATGGGAGTAAACTAGTAGGGAAATCAATTGCAAGTTATTAGAGAACTAGAATTGATTTCATGATAAAAAATAAAATTTTGTTTTTTGTTGAAAACCTACTGTTAACTAACAGAAAACAAAATATAAACTTTCTCAAATATGAAATAAAATAATTTGAAAAACAATTATAGAAAAAGAAATAGCCATAATCCTAAAAGAACTAAAATAGAATCTGTTTCACATGAAATGATGAGTTAAAATACTCCAAAAGGTCTGAAATGTTTCCCACTGATAAATAATATCACTAGGGATCAGTAGCAAGAAGAATTAATTAAAAAAATATTTTTAAACTCTCGGTATAAGCAAAACAAGATTTAAATCAAATCTGTTCTAATTGAAATTTTATAAATCCAAACATAGACAAATTATATGTTTTCGGAAACTACAAGAAAATTGTGATCTAAAGCAAAAAGAATCAACTTCATTGGATTTGTAGATGAAAATTTATAAGGAAAACAACATCAGAACTGGTTCTGTTACGGAAATAAAAACAGAAAAAGAGAAAAACTATTCTAACAAACAGGGTACACGTGGCATGATATGATTTGTCTAGATATGTGCGTGTTCGGTGTAATCTAACAAACGTCCGCATGTTATAAGAAAACGGTTCGGCTATTAAGTGATCTATTAGGGGCCTTAGGATCAAGATCTAACGGTGAAACGAAATAAATAGAAGAAAATAAAGAAAATAAACAAACAGGAAGTTACCTGCGCTACAGGGAACTCCGGTGACTGCAGGAGATGAGGCGGCGAGGTGGGAGGTGCTCTGGCGAGAGAAAACTGGCGGGGAGAGGTGGAACCGGCGGAGGAGTCCCTGGGTGGCTGATTTTCCACGCAACGGGGCGGTTCCAGGTGACGGCGAGGTGATGGCGTGCTCGTCTCTTTCCTGGACAGCTCCTGGTCCAGCGACAGGGAGGAATGCGGCGAGGGATGGCCTCCAGGGGGCGACGAGGTGGGAAGGAGGCGGCGTGGGGAGGGGGTTCCGGTAGAGGGAGGGCCTCGGCGGGGGTCCAGGTGGCGTCGGGTGTTCTTGGGGAGGTGAGGCGCTCGCTACAGGAGCTCCTGACGGTGTTTTTGACAGGAAGAGGAAGATGGTGGCGAGGAGTCTACGGGCAAGGAGAGGACGCGGTGATGGGAAAAATGGAACGAGGAGGACCGAGGCTTTATATAGAGGGGCTCGGGAGGCGTCGAGAAGGACAGGAGAGGGAGATCGGGAAGGTGGAGGTTCCTGTCACCATGGCTATGGAAGTTCCTCGGAGGAGGGAGAACGTGAGGAAGAAGAAGATCCTGTTGGGCCAGTTTTTGGAAACCTCTTAATGGGCCAGTGCTTTATTTCCAAATAAATGAGATCTCTTTTCTATTTTCAAAAACCGTAAAGTAAACGATAAAAAAGGAAACCAAATAAATTCGGAATAAATAGTTTCTATATACTAAAATTATCAGAAAAATAAAATCTAAATGATGGACATTTTTCCACGGCCAAAATAAAAACTTCAAAAAAATGTTTTTCATAAATCCCCTAAATGCTTTATTTCTTTTTTTAAATAATTACACAAATAAATCTTGGGTGTCATGGCTCAAATATTTCAAAGAATATCCCCGGGTATGGAGGGTCATGTTTCTCCTCTCTTTTTCTTGCTTGACAAGATATGGTTCCCGGCATTCCATGAGTGAGGAAGAAACATAATGCAAAGCAAAATCGAAAGGAATTCCAATGTCACCTTGATTCAAATTCTTTATAGTTGAAGAAGTCATGCTATCTCCTCTCGCTCGTTTTAAAAAGATGAATTTGAATTCGCAGGAAACGGGGAAAGTCATTTTATTCCCTCTCATTCAAAAGTTTTTTAAAAGTTTCAAACTTCACTCAAGTTTCAATCTCTCAAACAAACAAACAATCAATCTAATAATTATATTAACATTCCAAAATTTGGGATGTTACATGCTCCAAGCAAAACACATATTATGTGTTGAATAAAAATATATCCCTAAATAAGATATACCGATAATGTTGAAGACGAAAGAGGGGATGCCTTCCGGGGCATCCCCAAGCTTAGACGTTTGAATATTCCTTGGATATTTAACTTGGGAATCCCAAATCTTAGGTTCTTGCTGCTCATTATTCTCCGCATATAGATATCTCACCCAAAACTTGAGAACTTCAATCACACCAAACTTAACAGAAACCCCGTGAGATCCGTTAGTATAATAGGCAAATCATAACCTTGGGTACTGTTATAAATTAATTCATATTTAATTATTGCATATCGTACTATATTCTAACTTCTCAATGGCTTATACTCTCTGATACAATCCATAGAATCATCAAAACAAGAAAACTATGAAAGCAAAAATAGAACAGTCTGTAATGATCAGCACAAATACCAAACTTATCTAACTCAAACAATTCTAAAAAATTAGGAGCACCTGGGGATTTTTTTATTAACGATGTGTAAAATATTCAGATCACAAAGACGCTCGAGTAAAACCACAGAAGTTATGCACTGGACGTCAAAGTTTTTGTTTTTGCACAGGATCAAATCTACTATTATCCAAATCATACCAAACGATTTACTTGGCACATTGTTTTTATAATACAATGTATTTATGCGAGGCGATAATTATTTTTGTGGAATTTTTTTTGTAATCAAGACTCACAAAGTTTCCATGGGCATGCACAAAGTTCAAGGCTAGCCCCCCACTTCAACGGTGCTCATCTTTCTCACTTTCACCGTTCTTTTTGAAAATATTTAGGTTCCCTTTTTTTTAATTATTTTAAAAGCACACAACATAAATAAATGAATCTTTAAAACTTCCGGGTTGTCTCCCTAGCAGCGCTTTATTTAAATCCATTAAGCTAGGCATATACTCCTCAAGTAATTGATCCACCCGGATCCCAAGGTATATCAAAGCCAATTTTAATTAACAATGATTTGTAATTTATAAGTGAGCACAAAGTGATATATATCATGTAGCAATAAAATCTAAATCTCTTCCTATGCATTAGCATGTCATAAAAGAACAATTCATTCACACAAAGTAAAGGCCAATACATAGCATAAGTAGTTTCTTGCAATTTTATCATATTGGAAACATAGAGAGGTGAAGATTTGGTTCCTCTCTCATAATAACTAAAAGTAGAAGCATCAAGCACATGCATATTATATCCATCAAAATCATCATGTGTAGTGGTAAAACGCAACCCATCAATATAATCCTTAATAAGTGCAAACTTCTTCGATATGGTGTAGTTGGGAGAATTCAAAAAGATAATATGACTATCATGTGTGGGTGCAATAGAAAAAATTTCATGCTTAAAATAAGGAACTACAACAAGTTCATCTTCATAAGCATAATTCATATTGGCATCATGGCCACAACCGTAGCAATCATCAAGTTCATCGAAAAGGGATATTTCAAACGAATCCAAGGGATCATAGAAATCATCATAGCATTCATCCTTCGGTATGTGCGAAGGTAAATTAAACAATGTATTAGTTGAAGATTTACTCTCATTATAAGGTGGGCATGGGTAGCCAATCTGCTCTTCCTCTTTTTGTTCTTCGCTCTCCTCCTCATGTTTTTCATCTAATGAGCTCACAGTTTCAGCAATTTCTTGTTCCATAGATTCCTGCAAAATATTAGTCTCTTCCAAGGCAGTGTGATTCTTTCAATAAATTCATTAATACCAGCATTATATTAATAATTCTGATAGCAATATTTAAGTATGGCAAATTTTTCGGATTTGTAAGGATTATCAACATACTTTTCAATCAAAGAAGCAATTTCATATGCACCCTTAAAAGAAAAAAATATTATATTTGTTCCACATCATAGTAATCATATATACCCTTAGCATAAGAGTCCAAGGTTTCATTATCATTTAATTCATATTGAAAGGGAAGGTCTGAAGTCTCCATCTTAGAGCAACAAGTATAATCACATCTCAAGCATAAATTCCAAGCATACCAACGCAACATTTTAATTTGATCCCATAAGTGCTTCCCTTTTTGAGTAAAGCGATAATACCTGAAGTACTCACGTTGATGCAACGTGTATCCCATTATCAATTTCAATGGGCACTTCTTAGGATTATCGAAGTAGTATTGAATGCTTTGCACATAACTATCATCAAGGGTTTTAGGAGGTTCCCCATCTTCATGAGTAGCAAGTACAACTATTTTTTTGGTGTTTTGTGTTCCAAATCCATAACTAAAGATGTAAACAATTAATAATAGAAAATAAAAATTACTTAGTGATAAAGCACACAAGCACACACGAGAATATCAACTACTACGCTATTCCTCCCCGCTCCCCCGCAACAACGCGAGAAAAGGGTCTTGATAACCCACAAGTGTAGGGGATCGTTTCTAGCCTTTTTCGATAAGTAAGAGTGTCAAAACACAATGAGGAGCTAAAGGTAGGATTAATATTCTCTCAAGTTCTATCAACCACCGATACAACTCTACGCACGCTAATGCTTACTTTACCTTGGACAAGTATGAAACTATTTTGCGGGAAGGAAACTAGAAGTATTTAGTAGGTGTAAAAGATAGTTTTGCAAGGTAATAAAGAATGTGGCAATAAAAGTTAGTCGTTGTTTAGATAAAAGAACAAGAAAATAAATATAGTGAGTGTGGAAAAGTGGTGATAGGATTTGCGAGATTGTCCTAGGCAATTGATAACTAGATCGATATCATTGTTCCAGTTTTATATGAGGGAGAGGCATGAGCTAACGTAATTTATGTACTTGGATCATATGTACTTATGATTGGAACTCTAGAAAGCATCCGCAACTACTACTAAAGATCATTAAGGTAAACCCCAACCATAGCATTAAACATCAAGTCCCCTTTACTCACATATGCAAACAACTCCCTTACTCGGGTGTAAGCTTCTCTAACTCTAGCCGCCCACTATAAGCGAATCATGCACATATTGCAAGCCCTCCAACATGACTATTTAACATGTGAACCTGACGGAAAGCACCTTAGGACATCACCAGTATAAACCACACAACTCAAATCAATTATGATCATCAATCAACCCACAGGACAAGCAGGAACTAATCAAACATCATAGGATAGTCGTACATCATAGGATAATAATATATAACATTAAAGTAGGTACGATGGGATGTGGGAGAGTGGATTGATGTAGATAGATGAGGGAGGTGATGGTGGTGGTGATGATGACGGCGAAGTTGTTGGTGTAGATCACCGCCACGATGGTTGCCTTGACGGCGCTTCGGCGCCACCGGGAGAGGGGGGAGAGCCTTCCTCCTCATTCTTCTTTGTTGGCCTCATCCCTAGGTGGTATAAGGGTTTGTACTGTGGTCCATGGCCTCCATGGCACCTGGAGGGCGGTAGCCCCTCCATGATTGGCTCTCTCTATGTGTTTCTGTGCTGTTTTCGCGACTTGTTTTCTCTCCCTTCACCGTTTTTTAAATATCCGGAGATACATAACTCCGATCGCGCTCAAATTTTGAGGGGCTTTTTAATGGAAAATTATATTTCTTGCGACCAAAGGAGAGATCCAACCGACTTAAGCGTTGTCCACAAGCCATCAGGGTGCGACCCCACCCCCTCGCCGCACCCTATTAGCTTGTGGGACCTCATGCACCGACTTGCATTGATTTTGACTCCCAAAATTCACATATATTCCAAAAATAATCTCCATAAATTTTCATCATGTTTGGATTCCATTTGATATGTATTTTCTGCGAAACAAAATACACACAAGAAACAAGAAGTGACACTGGGCACTGGGTTAATAGGTTAGTGCTAAAAAATAATATAAATTGGTAAATAATAACTCATAAAGTATCCTAGAATGATAATATAATAGCATGTAACAATCAGAAATTATAGATACCTTGTAGACGTATCAACGACCCAAACACTAGCTATGAAGCTTAATCCTAGACTATAGCTATACATGACTAGAAAAAGATTTCGGCGATCCCTCAACCACAGGCAAGCACGAGGCCCGGGGGACGAGGACTCATTGGAGACGGACGACAGATTTTATCCTCCCTAGTCGCCTTTGAGAAAAACGAAAAGGAAAGCAACCGTCTTTTTGAACGTTGAAAGTGTTTAAAAAAATTAATGCTCCAAGTCAACCATTTTTTAGAGGATGTTGGAACATTAATTTTGTTATTTTTCCGACAGATACATGAATATCATTTCATCATGAAGATTTGCACACAAATAAAAACAAAGTAGTGCTTGTTGTTGTTAAGTCAACACGTGAAACTATGTGCCATTGACACATATGTATCTTGCATGGATCTCAGAGTTTGGGTCGGTAGTTTGCATTTTAGAAGTTGACTAAAAAACTGGCATAATAGTTTGCATCGTTCCCTTGTTTTCAACACTAGTAGAAGTAGTTTGTGTTTTATTGTGCAACTATTGCCCCCTTGTGTCTTACAGATTGTTGCCAAAATAGGAAGGAACAAATTTGTTTGCTAGTGGACATAGAGAGCAAAAGTCCATGCAAGTTCAAGAAGAATGTTGTGTTCATTCTGGATTTCGAAGAACTTCATCGCAGACTAATCAACATAAGAGAGAAAGAAGAACTACATTTCAAGAGGAAATAAAAGTGAGAAGACTGAAGTGAAGGAAATTAAGCCTCTTAAATTTACCGTTGACGTAAAGCGATATTTGTCCGATGCGTCCGAAGGAGACTCACTGCATTCGAAAAGATGAAGACATGATGAAGAAGTTGCATTAATTTTGCAGTTATTCTTCTTCTTTTGAGTCATAGGACCTCCGTACTACTAAGAGGGGTATAAGTTCTCGGAGCTTAGATCCGCTATGATACTTAGCTCTTAAACTATGTGACTCATAGAAATCTCTTTATGCTCTGAATGATTACCTCAGAGTAGAAGACGATGTTCTTCGGTAGTACCGGAGATATCTTTAGGACCGAGGAATTAGCATTACTTTCTCCGCGAGCAATGTTATCATTGTGCTCAAAACCCGACAGTTGGAAATGCGTCGCTTGGCCGTTGGCTGAGTTGCGTGTCCAATTTGGTCGTTTCCATTCAAGGAAGACTATAGCTATAAAATATCACCGTGCCCCAACATTTGTTAGTTGGCTGCCCCACTTGAGATTCTGATAGTATTGATTGAGCAATCCCTCTCCAAGTGATTTGAGTTTAAAATCCATTGAGAGAAAATCAAGAGCCAAAACTTAGACAGTGGTTGAGCATCACAGTAGACCTGAGTTGAGAGTTCTTGTACCTACTACTATTGAGATCTGCACACTCTCTAGACAGATATGTGTCGGCTCGAGTGATGAAGAGTAATTGTCGTTTCTGAGTCATAGTATTCGGAAAACAAGAGTTGTTGTGTGTTTTTAGTAACCAAGAGTAAATGTGGTCACTAAAATCTAAGTTTGTCGAAGGTTTGGAGATGACCGACAAGCATCTACCACGAGTGAAGTCCACTGAAGTATGATCAGCTTCAAGTTGAGGAGAATAGGACAGAGAGAGAGATTTTCTCATGTGTTCAATTATAAGTCCCTCCAACCATACATAACTCTTTTGAAGAAGAGTGAACTAGTCTACCAAATCAGCTCTCACCATCGAGCACCACTAGTCCAATCTCTCTAGTCTCTTTACATTTTGTGCTCTCTGCGATAGTTATCTTGATCTGGTACTCAAGAATGATGTTCACTAACTTGATGTACCATTTGATTAGTGATGTATGATAAGTTATCTCTCGAACGTTTCTTTTAGTATTGTGAAAATTTTATGTTGCATTTTTCTTCACTTTACTTAAGTTTGTATGCTTATATGTTATACTGGTCTTCAATTGGAGCATCTTGTTATTCGACTAAGCCTTGACCTGATGAATATTTATCACTGGTGTATTGTCGCTGTCTTTCTACATTTCATCATTCACTTTAGCTACAATCTCTTGTCACTGTGTCATGATGTTTGATATTGTATTTTTGTGCTACCATTATGTTTGTGAATACCATAAGCTATTACGCGAAGAACATCATCACTCTCTTCTTCGAGAGTCTTGCTCGGTACTTTATCTAAGTTAACTTTCGCTTGTGATGTGTTAGTTTTTATTCAGCGGTCTATTTGTCGAGTCTATTCTGCTGCTATGATATGGATTCATTATAAGTTTCAAAAGAATTTTTGAAGCTCCCATTCACCCCCTATGTTCAATATAGTCTCTGTCCTAACTATGTTCCATCCTCTTCAAGGATCATCACACTCATGCCAAGATTTCATGTTCTACCAATTTGTATCACTGCATGTACTTGGTCTCTTCATGACTATTATCAAGAAATTCCCTTTTAATCAATATGGTTGTCTCCCTATAGTTCGGTAATCATTTGTTTTCCTACGTGGCAACTCCGACTCTTCCATCATGAGGATTCTTAATTAGGAAGTTTCTGATCTTGGAGACGTTGACATATGTTCTCTGGTGCAAGATGCAATTCATTCGTGTTCCCCTCATGTGGTTTTCCTTCGGGAAACCAAGCTACTAACCTTGAACTTGTTCAAAGCGACGTCCTCCCTAGTGATACGTCTCCATATGGTGAAGATCAGAAGCATTTCTGCACTCTCTTGGATCAAGGCAAGCCACACCCTCCATTTTGCATGATGGCAATGCAGTGCCATGGTTTTAAAATAATATTTTGACTCATCTGGAATGAAATGGTTTATTAATGGTTGCTTTTGGTATGCTACTACCATGCTAGTATTGTGTTGGATATGACCAGTAGTTTACGTGTGTATGTTAATCATGATCCACTTAAAAGGTTGTATGTTATTTAGGGGATGGAAATAACATAGTTATGATATTCTCCAGAATGGTAAGTCTAATGTTGCTTTGACTTGGACCATGTTTATGTAAGTAAAACTGAAGGAACTGTTATTACTAAAATTAACTTGATGACATAATTCGTCTGTTGTTGTATATGTTATCTGTGTCACCAAATGGGGAAGGTTATTGTTGGAAATATGCCCTAGAGGCAATAATAAAATGGTTATTATCATATTTCTTTGTTCATGATAATCGTCTATTGTTCATGCTATAATTGTATTAACAGGAAATAGTAATACATGTGTGAATAAATAGATCACAATGTGTCCCTAGCAAGCATATAGTTAGCTAGCTCGTTGATTAATAGATGATCATGGTTTCCTGATCATGGACATTAGATGTCATTAATAACGGGATCACATCATTGGGAGAATGATGTGATGGACATGACCCAATCCTAAGCATAGCAATAAATCGTGTTGTTCGTATGCTAAAGCTTTTTTAATGTCAAGTGTCTTTTCCTTCGACCGTGAGATTGTGCAACTCCCGGATACCGTAGGAGTGCTTTGGGTGTATCAAAAGTCACAACGTAACTAGGTGATTATAAAGGTGCACTGCAGGTACCTCCGAAAGTGTGTGTTGGGTTGGTACGAATCGAGATCGAGATTTGTCACTCCGTGTGACGGAGAGGTATCTCTGGGCCCACTCAGTAGAACATCATCATAATGAGCTCAGTGTGACTAAGGAGTTAGTCACGGGATGATGTGCTACGGAACGAGTAAAGAGACTTACCGGTAACGAGATTGAACAAGGTATGGGTATACCGACGATTGAATCTCGGGCAAGTTCTATACTGACAGACAAAGGGAATTGTATACGGGATTGATTGAATCCTTGACATCGTGGTTCATCCGATGAGATCATCATGGAACATGTGGGAGCCACCATGGGTATCCAGATCCCACAGATGGTTATTGGCCGGAGAGTGTCTCGGTCATGTCTGCATGTGTGACAGCTCGGTGCCGACGTTCCAGAAGATCCCCCTTTCCTTTCCGTTTCCGTCGTGTGGGTATTTTAATTTGTTGCATCATCATCGCATCATTCGCATCATCTACATTGCATCGGCATTTTCGTTGCCGCCTGTTTTCAAACTTGCATCCATTGTTAGTTGCCGGTTCACGTCGTTGTCCGTTCTGAGCCCGACCGCACACGCACGTGCCCGCGGCATCGTCCAATCCTGTTTTTTAAAAGTGTGTATAAAACATTCTCTGATTGGGTTGAAACTTGACGTGCAGTCTTATTTTAATATAGGTAGGCCGCCTGTCAAATTCCGTCGCAATCGGAGTCCGTCTCGTACCCGAACGGTCGTCCGTAGCGACACCGTTGTCGGTTATTTATCAGATGTTTTTTTCAGGGTTTAAAATATTGTGCCGGGACGCCAAACCCCTATCTTCCCTTAACCCGTCTTGGTTTACGTAGCCCATCTAGCCATCCCCATGTCCAAGGCGTCCGATCTCGATCGTGCGGTCGAAATCGGCTTCTACACCCTCAAAGCCTAGCCCCCTTGCTATTTATAGACACCCTCTAGTTCATTTAGGGACTGCTCTAGTCAAACCCTAACCTACCCTAACCTCTAGCCTCAAATCCCGTGCCTCCCCAACCACCGGCCTCCACTTGGCGCGCCAGACAGCCACCAGCCGCCGTAGCCCGCCGAGGCCCGAAGCTGGCCCGCTCCAAGCCGGACCGGGCCCGAGCCTAGCCACTTGCCGCTAGTTTATTTTTCCGTGTATAGGTCATTCTCTCGCATTTACGTGTGGCATTATTTTTGTTGTGCAACCCCACATATTTTATATCTTTTCGGGGTAGAAAAAATCCATGGGATTTTTCTGTGCAATTACTTTTAGCTTTTGAGTAAATTAGTTCGCGCGATATTTTGCCATGTTGCCCTCTTGTCTTTTTCGTAGGATTTATTCCGTGCTTCGTTAGAACGAGTTGTCAACTAGGGAGTTGTTCTTGGATGTTTACTCTAGCCCCTGGTAATTTTGGTTGCAATAGAAATGCATGTTTAGGTGAGGTTTGATTGCTCTCAAGTTGCTAGAAATAGTGCTGATTTGGAGATACTGAAATATTTGTAAGTCTGGAATCTGTTACATTTTGTTGTTGTCTTGTCATACTTCTATCTTTTGTTCTGTAGCTCTTTTGAGGTTGGTGCAATGGAGTAAGTTGTAGACCTTGTGATTCTCTAGCATGCTGTGAATTTTCATGCCATTTGGAGTCCTGTAGCTATAGGTTCTGCTGCTGTCAATATGGCTTCAGCTCGAAAACTGCACTTTCATGAAGTGTAATTTTCACTAAGTTTGAAATAGTGTGTGAGATGCCATTTTGTGACTCCTTTTCCTAGTGTTCCATGATGCCATGCTAGTTGTTGTTGGTTGTATGTTGTAGTGATTCTTACCCTCTTTCGTGTCAAGCCTTGGTTGATTATATTTGTGTTGTGTAGCTCGTAGTTGTGGAGTGTAGGAAATGCTATGTGGCTGATTTTGGCAGATTGTAGTCATTTCTTGTTTTGCTCGTAGTTTTTGATCCGTAGCTCCGATTTGATCGTGTCCTACATGATACTTTCTTAGAATCTCGTGTAGTTTCATTTTTCTCTTGCTGGTTGTATGTTTTGAAGTGCTCGTTACCGTCGTTACACAAATATTGCATTCATGCCATCATATCTTGCGGTGCTTGTATCTTTTGAACCGTAGCTCCGTTGGAGATGTTCTCTATGTGTAAATTGCTCGTAAAGACGCGAAGAATCACGTAAACTTATTTGTTTTGCTGTTTTACAACTAATTAAATGTGTTAGTTCAGATCTGGACAGAATTGTAAATTAACATGTGAGGTCGTCTCGGAGGTGCTATATGTCATTTCCGACCTCATTTAAAATGCCTAGATAGGTAGTTTAATTACGCTTCACCTCTTGCCATGTTTAATAACATTTAATATTGCCGTGTACCTAGTCGGGATAGAACTAAATAATTAAACATGGAGTTTCGTCAATATGCAACTCGTTGCATATTGAACTTCACTTAACGTGTAGTGTTTGATTGTGTGAATTGTCATGCCGTGTCCTGCATGTGTTCAGCTGATCATGCATCATTTGTGTTGTGTATCGTGTGGTGAATTCCGTGTGTTGATTTGTGTTTCCGGTTTGCTTCGTCTCGATAGAGTTCCGGAGCGTGCCGGATTGTGAGGACCCGTTCGACTACGTCGGTTCGTCTGCTTCACGCAGACATTCTTCTTCCAAGCGGGATCTCAGGCAAGATGACCATTTCCCCAGATACCATTACTATCATTGACATGCTAGTTATTTCGATGCTATCGATTATGTCTCGTTGCCTACCACATGTTAAATATCAGCCTCTCAACAATGCCATGAAAACCTTCAACCTGTTCAACCTAGCAAACCACTGATTGGCTATGTTATCGCTTGCTTAACCCTGTGTTAGTGTTGCTAGTTGCAGGTGCAGTTGCTTCCATGTGAAAACATGGGTTCCTTGTCATATCACCATATTACTGCTATTTAATTTAATGCACCTATATACTTGGTAAAAGGTGGAAGGCTCGGCCTTTCTAGCCTGGTGTTTTGTTCCACCTTTGCCCCCTTAGTTTCGGCTACCGGTGTTATGTTCCATAATTGAGCGCTCCTAACACGATCGGGGTTGTTATGGGGACCCCCTTGATAATTCGTTTTAGATTAAAGCTGGTCTGGCAAGGCCCAACATTGGTTCTACATTTGCCCAACAAAATAATTTTGTTAACACTGAAATGCATAGGGAGTTAGCGCTACCTGAGAAGTAATTTTACATAAACAGGGGGGCCAATGCTGATGGTGTTGGTCCCAAACGGTCTGCCTGCGGGGCCACCACGAGGAAACTCGAGGTTTGGCACTCGTAGCTAGTTCCATCCGTCGTGTCCCTTAGAACGAGATACGTGGGTCCTATCGGGTACGTCGACACATGGGGCGGCCTTGCTGGATTAGTTTTACCTTTGATGAGATATCTTGTGCATCGGATTCCGATGATGCTTTGGGTAATCTCAAAGTTGAGGTTTTCCACTAGGGAATCCAACGAGATCGCGATCTTCATGATTGAGGATTTCTATGCGGCTTGTGGTAATTTGTGATGGACTAGTTGGAGCATCCCTGCAGGGTTAAATCTTTCGGAAAGCCGTGCTCGCGGTTATGTGGCAACGTGGAAACTTTGTTTAACACTGGTTCTAGACAACTTGAAGTTAACTTAATTAAAATATGCGAACTGTGTGCGTAACCGAGACTGTCTCTTTCGTGAGTTCCTTCTCCGATCGAGGACACGGTGGGGTTATGTCTGACGTAGGTAGGTGTTCAGGATCATTCATTTGATCATCAGTAGTCACGTCCGCTATGCGTAGATCACCCCCCTCTTATTTCTTGTACTCGTAAGTTTAGCCAACAAATATATGCTTAGCCGCTGCTGCAACCTCACCACTTAACCATGCCTCACCTAATAAGTTTTGCTAGTCTTGATACCTTTGGAAATGAGATTGCTGAGTCCCCTGTGGCTCACAGATTACTACAACACCAGTTGCAGGTACAGGTAAAGGTTACTTGACGCGAGCGCGTTGATTGTTCATTTGGAGTTGCTTCTTCTTCTTCTTCTTCATCGATCTAGGATGGGTTCTAGGCCGGCAGCCTGGGATAGCAAGGATGCACGTCGTTCTTCTTTTGTCGTTTGTTTTCATCCGTAGTCGGACCCTGCTCTTACTCTTGATGAATATGTAATGTACTGCTGTGACTCTGATGTAGCTTGTGGCGAGTGTAAGCCAATTCTATATATATATCTCTTCTTTTTAGTACATGTACTTGTAACGATATCCATTCTTGCGACACGACGAGATGTGTTTCTATCCCTGACAAGGCCTTCGTGCCAAATTCAGGATAGGGTCGCATCTTGGGCGTGACAAGTTGGTATCAGAGCAGTACCGACCTAGGAGCCCCCTTGATTGATCGAACTTGGCCGAGTCGAGTCTAGTGAAAAACTGCTTTGAGTCTAGTTATATATCGGAGAGTAGGATTCTTTTTTCTCCTCTTCCATGCTCTGGTGAGGAATCTTGACGTAATATTTTAATTCTACTCCTCTTCTTACTCAATTTTTTTAGGATCACGCAGATATTTTTGGAATCTATATGATGCCGATGTGACGGAGTTCTGTCTTGGTGCCTCCTGTCTGACTTGATTTTCTTCCGGGGAGTTGAGCTCCAGGGGATTCTTGAGCACATCATTATCATTTAGACTTCATAGTATCTCAGAATGAAGGATGTTCATAATTGCTTCAATACTAGTAGTGGCAAGATAAACCCGATGTCCCCGGTACTGGTGCAAATTGTTCGGGAGTACTGCCATACTTTGTATCGTTGTGATCACGAGGCTCTGTTGTAGATGAAGGTCCGAGATTTTGGTTGTGTGTTGACGGATGTGATACAGGTGACGGGTTAGTATAGGAGTTGTCTGATATTACTCCTTGTATCCGTGTACCAGATTGCATGACCAGAAATTTCGGGAATTCATAGGTGGGAATTCAAGTAGTTACTTACAGGACAATCTTCCAACAAATGCATGATGTTAGGTTGGGGTTCAACATCTAGTGGATTCGTTTGTTGACGGTCGACTTACAGCGGTTCCCGTTGTGTCTTAAAGAGTCCTTGTAGCTTGCTACGACTCGGGGACGCTTCGTATGTCGGGTGCACTGCCTTGCACTTGATGGCTACTGTAAGGTTCGAGCCCGTGTGATCTTGTCCACGAAAATATCGGATGAAATCTTTTTCATGAGTTTGTTCTGGCTTGTTTCATAAGCCGCACCCTTTGTGTTGTTGCAATACGGTAATTCAAGTTGCTTCGATGTCAAGTGGTGATTTTAGATCTTTCCTAAGAGGTGTTCTCATATTTTCATGTGAGAATGCAAATTCTTTTGCTCAAATCATTTGTCTTATTAATTCTTGTCAACCGGAGTCGTCTTGTTAATTCTTTTTCAACCGGTGTGCTTCTCTTCAAGTGTATTCCATCCTCTATAATTTTGCAAGATCATTCTCTTATTCCATCCGGAGTTCATCTCATCTGTCCCAAGTTGTCTTTGTTTTTCCCCGCCCTCCCGCCCTTTTCTTCAATGTTTGGATTTCATCCAAGTGCCTTCTTATTCAGTGATGCTTCCGCTATCTATTCTTCCTTTTTGTAGCCGGTGATTCATTGTGAAGATTCTCAGGAGTCAAGTTCATCATTTCTTCAATTTGTTCCTTTCCGGTGAATTTAATTCAGTTGTCCGTGTTCATCATATCCTTTTCATCCTCGTAAATTCTTTCCCATGTTGAAGATTCTTATCAGCCTATCCTCTTATTCATTCATCTCCTTTCTATCTGGTGTGTTGAAGTTGTCTCAGAGGTTCTTGTTTCCAATCCTTTCAACTACTTTGATGTGCTCAACCTCATCAAGTTTTCAATTGTACCGGTGCAATATCTATCTTTTTGAGCAATGTTTTCAACCGTGGTTTCTTTTGAGTGGGCCCATAACCCACAGGTTCTTTCCCAGGATCTTATTTAGCTCGTGTAATCTTGTCCCGGAGATCTCTAATTCTTTTCAACTATGACGTAAGTTTGTATTTCATCAGTATTATTCCTTCTTCAAGATCATTTTGAATTAATTCTCAGATTTAGCTCAACCTTGCATTCTTCTTTATTTCGGAGTGTCTCATTATTCTTGGTGTTGTTCTTGTCATCATTCTCAGCTTGCAATTCGAAGGAGTGTTTCTCTCAATCTTGGTTCATTCTCTTGGAGATTCGTCATTTCAGCTTTGCGCCATAATCTTAATTGTTGTCGATCATGAGTGATTCTTTTCTTGCTATTCGGTGCAGTTCTGAATTGTTTTCATTATTGATCCTCCGAAGGCCATCATTTCAGAAGATTATTCGTTCTCAGCTTTCAGCTTCTTCCTCAATTCTTCTTAATTGTTGTCTCTTCCTTCGTCTCTTGTTTATTCCGGTGCCTTGTTCAAGTTTTCTGTTAGGTGGATCATGATCTCTTCATTCTCATGTATCTCCATTAATTCTTGGTGTTCCCATTCAATTGTGAATTCTTACCGATGCTTCCTTCAATTATACTTCAAGTGGAGCTTATCTCTATCTCTCTCTTCAAGTTTCTTTCAAGAAGAATAGTTGTATGTTAAATCCGTTGCTTGTCATCAATTAAATTTGATGAAGGATGAGCATAACATAATTCTTATTCTTGTTCTTCCTTCTTCCAAGAGATTTCAATTCTTCTTCCGTAGCGGCTCATGATTTCAATTCATTCTCAAGTGTTGTTCAAGAATCTTACTGGAGAACCTCAAGTATCCTTCTCTTGCATTTCCAAGTGCATTTGTTCTTCCTTTATCCTTTGAGGTGGTATTATAGCATTCTTGTTAGTGTAGGAGCCTCGAAGAGATTGCCTTTCAAGAAGGAGATAATTAAACCCGCCAATTCTATGATCATGAGATATTTTCAACCCATGATTTCTTCATTGAGCTATCTTGGTTTGGATTTCACCTAAAGGTTTTCCTATGTATTGTTGCTATTATGGTGCTTGTCATTAATCCAAGTTCTCAATGTATCCTCTTGGTGTAAGAAATTGTTCATATCTTGTTTCTCCCAATCTGTCTTGTTTCTTTTAGTGGATGGTTGTCACCTCATAAACGTGAGATGATTTTCATAAGGCCACTACTATCTTGTTCTCGATGTTGATTTTCCAACTACTACGTCAATTCTCTGTCCGGAGGCTCTTCAATTCTATTGTGATGATACTTGTCATTCTCTCTTCATTCTCTTCTTCCGTATGAGCTAGTTCATATTCTCTTCTTCCGGAGGCCTTGTGATGTTGCTCTTTTTGGTCTATCATGTTGTTCTATCAAGATAATGGTGTTCCCTTGTTATATTTAGTTGTTTGTTATGAATATTGTCTATTTCTTCCATCTTATCGAATTATTTGTCCCATTTTCCTACAGAAGTGCTGCCGATTTTTTTCGTGAATTCTTGCTTCTTTCTCATATCATTCCTCATCTCTTTGCAACCTTCAAGGATCATTGGTTTCACTCGTTTGTCAAAGAAGCGACTAAGTTTTTACCTCTTGTTCTTTCTCATCCTCTCCCCCCTTTCATTCTTGGATCTCGGGGCGAGATCCTCTTGTAGTGTAGGAGAGTTGTGACAGCCGGTGCCGATGTTCCAGAAGATCCCCCTTTCCTTTCCGTTTCCGTCGTGTGGGTATTTTAATTTGTTGCATCATCATCGCATCATTCACATCATCTGCATTGCATCGGCATTTCCGTTGCCGCCACTTTTCAAACTTGCATATGTTGTTAGTTGTCGGTTCACGTCGTTGTCCATTCTGAGCCCGACCGCACACGCACGCGCCCGCGGCATCGTCAAATCCTGTTTTTAAAAGTGTGTATAAAACTTTCTCTGATTGGGTTGAAACTTGACGTGCGGTCTTATTTTAATATAGGTAGGCCGCCTGTCAAATTCCGTCGCAATTGGAGTCCGTCTGGTACCCCGAACGATCGTCCGTAGCGACACCGTTGTCGGTTATTTATCGGATGTTTTTTTGGGGTTTAAAATATTGTGCCGGGCCGCCAAACCCCTCTCTTCCCTTAACCCATCTTGGTTTACGCAGCCCATCTAGCCATCCCCATGTCCAAGGCGTCCGATCTCGACGCGGTCAAAATCGGCTTCTACACCCTCAAAGCCTAGCCCCCTTGCTATTTATAGACACCCTCTAGTTCATTTAGGGACAGCTCTAGTCAAACCCTAACCTTCCCTAACCTCTAGCCTCAAATCCCGTGCCTCCCCAGCCGCCGGCCGCCACTTGGCGCGCCAGACAGCCACTAGCCTCCGTAGCCGACCGAGGCCCGAAGCTGGCCCGCTCCGAGCCGGACCGGGCCCGAGCCAGCACCAGCGCACCCGAGCGCTCGCCTCCCCTCTCCTTGCGCATCAGACGCACACCGCCGTCCCAGCACCTCCCGCGCCGGTCGCCGAAGCACCGACCCACGGAGCAGCCGCCACGCTGGCGAGAGCCGCCGAACCCCCCCTCCTTCCTCTCCTCTTTTCCCTGCTTTGCAACTCCCCTCACCTCACCCACTCTCTCTCCCCGCAGGTGCCAAGCCGCCGGCCGATCTACTCGTCCGGGCACCGTCGCGAGCCACTGACGTCGGGAATGGGCTCCTCGCCCCCGGATCCGTTAATACCGACCCTCTCGGAGCCCCGACCGACCACGAGCCCCTCGCAGGTGTGCCGTTGACCGACGCCGTGGCTCTACCGTGGAGCGAGGTATGGGACGACCTCCCGTCCCGCCGAGCGCAGCGCTTCCCCCCGCCTGGGCCATGTAGCTAGGCCCAGTGGCTACCGCGGCCTGCCCCGCTGGGCCTCCACCTCCAGGCCAAGCTCTCCTCCCACTCCAGGCCGGCCCATCAAGGTGAGACCCCCCCCCCCCCCCGCGTGTGCACCTTTTTTTTACCTCGCGCCCATTGTTCGGCCCAATAGGATTTCAGGGTTTTATTCGAATTAGATAAATTCCAGGAATTAGACGTTTAGTAAAACCCCACTAACTTTTAAACCGTTAGTCGGATCGCGACGTGTAGCATATGGTTTTGGTGTAGAATTTCGCTTAGAATCCGATTCCACAACTTGCATATTTGTTTAGCGTGTAGGGTTTGCCGCTAGTTTATTTTTCCGTGTATAGGTCATTCTCTCGCATTTACGTGTGGCATTAATTTTGTTGTGCAACCCCACATATTTTATATGTTTTCAGGGTAGAAAAAATCCATGGGGTTTTTCTGTGCAATTAGTTTTAGCTTTTGAGTAAATTAGTTCGTGCGATATTTTGCCATGTTGCCCTCTTGTCTTTTTCGTAGGATTTATTCCGTGCTTCGTTAGAACGACTTGTCAACTAGGGAGTTGTTCTTGGATGTTTACTGTAGCCCCTGGTAATTTTGGTTGCAATAGAAATGCATGTTTAGGTGTGGTTTGATTGCTCTCAAGTTGCTAGAAATAGTGCTGATTTGGAGGTGCTGAAATATTTCTAAGTCTGGAATCTGTTACATTTTGTTGTTGTCTTGTCGTGCTTCTATCTTTTGTTCTGTAGCTCTTTTGAGGTTGGTGCAATGGAGTAAGTTGTAGACCTTGTGATTATCTAGCATGCTGTGAATTTTCATGCCATTTGGAGTCCTGTACCTATAGGTTTTGCTACTGTCAATATGGCTTCAGATCGAAAACTGCACTTTCATGAAGTGTAATTTTCACTAAGTCTGAAATAGTGTGTGAGATGCCATTTTGTGACTTCTTTTCCTAGTGTTCCATGATTCCATGCTAGTTGTTGTTGGTTGTATGTTGTAGTGCTTCTTACCCTCTTTCGTGTCATGCCTTGGTTGATTATATTTGAGTTGTGTAGCTCGTAGTTGTGGGGTGTAGGAAATGCTATGTGGCTGATTTTGGCAGATTGTAGTCATTTCTTGTTTTGCTCGTAGTTTTTGATCCGTAGCTCCGATTTGATCCTGTCCTACATGATACTTGCTTAGAATCTCATGTAGTTTCATTTTCTCTTGCTGGTTGTATGTTTTGAAGTACTCGATACCGTCGCTGCACACATATTGCATTCATGCCATCATATCTTGTGGTGCTTGTATCTTTTGAACCGTAGCTCCGTTGGAGATGTTCTCTATGTGTAAATTGCTCGTAAAGACGCGAAGAATCACGTGAACCTATTTGTTTTGCTGTTTTACAACTAATTAAATGTGTTAGTTCAGATCTGGACAGAATTGTAAATTAACATGTGAGGTCGTCTCGGAGGTGCTATATGTCATTTCCGACCTCATTTAAAATGCCTAGATAGGTAGTTTAATTACGCTTCACCTCTTGCCATGTTTAACAACATTTAATATTACCATGTACCTAATCGGGATAGAACTAAATAATTAAACGTGGAGTTTCGTCAATATGCAACTCGTTGCATATTGAACTTCACTTAACGTGTTGTGTTTGATTGTGTGAATTGTCATGTCGTGTCCTGCATGTGTTCAGCTGATCATGCATCATTTGTGTTGTGCATCGTGTGGTGAATTCCGTGTGTTGATTTGTGTTTCCGGTTTGCTTCGTCTCGATAGAGTTCTACAGCGTGCCGGATGGTGAGGACCCGTTCGACTACGTCGGTTCGTCTGCTTCACGGAGACATTCTTCTTCCAAGCGGGATCTCAGGCAAGATGACCATTTCCCGAGATACCATTACTATCATTGCCATGCTAGTTATTTCTATGCTATCGATTATGTCTCGTTGCCTACCACGTGTTAAATATCAGCCTCTCAACAATGCCATGAAAACCTTCAACCTGTTCAACCTAGCAAACCACTGATTGGCTATGTTATCGCTTGCTTAACCCTGTGTTAGTGTTGCTAGTTGCAGGTGCAGTTGCTTCCATGTGAAAACATGGGTTCCTTGTCATATCACCATATTACTGCTATTTAATTTAATGCACCTATATACTTGGTAAAAGGTGGAAGGCTCGGCCTTTCAAGCCTGGTGTTTTGTTCCACCTTTGCCCCCTTAGTTTCGGCTACTGGTGTTATGTTCCATAATTGAGCACTCCTAACACGATCGGGGTTGTTATGGGGACCTCCTTGATAATTATTTTTAGATTAAAGCTGGTCTGGCAAGGCCCATCATTGGTTCTACATTTGCCCAAAATAATAATTTTGTCAACACTGAAATGCATAGGGAGTTAGCGCTACCCGAGGAGTAATTTTACATAAACAGGGGGGCCAATGCTGATGGTGTTGCTCCCAAACGGTCTGCATGCGGGGCCACCGCGAGGAAACTCGAGGTTTGGCACTCGTAGCTAGTTCCATCCGTCGTGTCCTGAGAACGAGATACGCGGCTCATATCGGGTACGTCGACACGTCGGGCGGCCTTGCTGGATTAGTTTTACCTTTGACGAGATATCTTGTGCATCGGGATTCCAGTGATGCTTTGGGTAATCTCAGAGTTGAGGTTTTCCACTAGGGAATCCGACGAGATCGCGAGCTTCGTGATTGAGGATTTCTATGCGGCTTGTGGTAATTTGTGATGGACTAGTTGGAGCACCCCTCCAGGGTTAAATCTTTCGGAAAGCCGTGCCTGCGGTTATGTGGCAACGTGGAAACTTTGTTTAACACTGGTTCTAGACAACTGGAAGTTAACTTAATTAAAATATGCCAACTGTGTGCGTAACCGTGACTATCTCTTTCGTGAGTTCCTTCGCCGACCGAGGACACGGTGGGGTTATGTCTGACGTAGGTAGGTGTTCAGGATAATTCATTTGATCATCAGTAGTCACGTCCGCTATGCGTAGATCATCCCCCTCTTATTTCTTGTACTCGTAAATTTAGCCACCAAATATATGCTTAGCTGCTGCTGCAACCTCACCACTTAACCATGCCTCACCTAATAAGTTCTGCTAGTCTTGATACCTTTGGAAATGAGATTGCTAAGTCCCCTGTGGCTCACAGATTACTACAACACCAGTTGCAGGTACAGGTAAAGGTTACTTGACGCGAGCGCGCTGATTGTTCATTTGGAGTTGCTTCTTCTTCTTCTTGTTCATTGATCTAGGATGGGTTCCAGGCCGACAGCCTAGGATAGCAAGGATGGACGTCGTTCTTCTTTTGTCGTTTGTTTTCGTCTGTAGTCGGACCCTGCTCTTACTCTTGATGAATATGTACTGTACTGCTGTGACTCTGATGTAGCTTGTGGCGAGTGTAAGCCAATTCTATATATATATCTCTTCTTTTCAGTACATGTACTTGTAACGATATCCATTCTTGCGACACGACGATATGCGCTTCTATCCCTGACGAGGCCTTCGTGCCAAATTGAGGATAGGGTCGCATCTTGGGCGTGACAGCATGCCTCCCGAACCCATAGGGTCTACACACTTAAGGTTCGATGAAGCTAGGGTTGTAGGGAATTGTTATACGAGGTTACCGAAGGTTGTTCGGAGTCGCGGATGAGATCCCAGACGTCATGAGGAGCTCCGGAATGGTCCAGAGGTAAAGATTGATACATAGGATTGATGGGTTTGGACGCCGGAAATGTTTTGGGCACCACCGGCAAAGTGCCGGGACCACTGGAAGGGTTCCGGAGGCCCACCGGGAGGGGCCACAAGCCCAGGAAGGCTATATGGGCCAAGTGTGGGAGGGAACCAGCCCCTGGGTGGGTTGGTGCGTCCTCCACACCCAGCCCATGGCGCACCAGAGAAGAAGGGGGGAACCCTAGGCGCTGGTGGGCCTAAGGCCCACCAGGGGATGCGCCACCCCCTCTCCTGCCCTGGCCGCCGCCCCCTCGCCCATATGGGCTGCCGCCACCCCTAGGGTGGGAACCCTAGAGGTGGTGCACCCCTCCCCTTTCCTCCTATAAATAAAGAGGGGTTTGGGGCTGTTGGGGACACAAGTTCATCTGTCCCTCGGCGCAGCCCTGTCCCTCTTCTTCCTCCTCTCCCACGGTGCTTGGTGAAGCCCTGTCGGGAGACCTCGTCTCTCCATCGACACCACACCGTCGTGCTGCTGGAGATCTTCCCCAAACTCTCCCTCCTCCTTGCTGGATCAAGGTGCGGGAGACGTCACCGGGCTGCATGTGTGTTGAACACGGAGGTGCCGTGGTTCAACACTAGATCGGAATCACACCGCGATGTGAATCGCCGCGAGTACGATTCCATCAATCGCGTTCTAGCAACGCTTCCGCTTAGCGTTCTTCAAAGGTATGAAGATGCACTCTCCCCTCTCTCGTTGTTGGTCTCTCCATAGGAAGATCGGAATTTGGCGTAGGAGTTTTTTTAATTTATACTACGTTACCCAACGGTGGTATCAGAGCCAGGTTTTCTACGCGTAGATTCTATGCACGAGTAGAACACAAAAAGGTTGTGGGCGATGATTTTGTCAATTGCTTGCCGCTACTAGTCTTATTCTTTTCCGACGGTATTGTTGGATGAAGCGGCCCGGACCGACCTTACATGTACGCTTACGTGAGACAGGCTCCACCGGCCGACATGCACACCGTGCATAAAGGTGGCTAGTGGGTGTCTGTCTCTCCCACTTGATACGTCTCCGTCGTATCTACTTTTCCGAACTCTTTTGCCCTTGTTTTGGACTCTAATTTGCATGATTTAAATGGAACTAACCCGGACTAACGCTGTTTTCAGCAGAATTGTCATGTTGTTGTTTTTGTGCAGAAATAAAAGTTCTCGGAACGTCCTAAAAATTTACGGAGAATTTTTCTGGAATTAAAGAAAAATACCTGCGCAAAGATCCATCGGAGGGGGTGTGCCAGTGGCCACAAGCCCCTGGGACGCGGCCACCCCCGTAGGCCGCACCGTGAGGGCTTGTGGGGCCCACGTGGCACCACCGCCTCCAAACTCAGCTCTATTTATTCTGTCTCGCCCAGAAAAAAAATCAAAAAGAAGGATTCATCGCGTTTTACGATACGGAGGCACTGCCACCTCCTGTTCTTCATCTGGAGGGCAGATCTAGAGTCCGTTCGGGGCTCCGGAGAGGGGAAATCGTCGCCATCGTCATCATCAACCTTCCTCCATCTACAATTCCATGATGCTCTTCACCGTTCGTGAGTAATCTCATCGTAGGCTTGCTAGACGGTGATGAGTTGGATGAGATCTATCATGTAATCGAGTTAGTTTTGACGAGGATTGATCCCTAGTATCCACTATGTTCTAGATTGATGTTGCTACTACTTGGCTATGCTTAATGCTTGTCACTAGGGCCCGAGTGCCATGATTTCAGATCTGAACCTATTATGTTGTCGCCAATATATGTGTGTTTTAGATCCTATCTTGCAAGTTGTAGTCACCTACTATGTGTTATGACCCGGCAACCCCGGAGTGACAATAGCCGGAACCACTCCTGGAGATGACCATAGTATGAGGAGTTCATGTATTCACCACGTGTTAATGCGTTGGTCTGGTTCTTTATTAAAAGGAGAACCTTAATATCCCGTAGTTTCCATTAGGACCCCGCTGCCACGGGAGGGATGGACAGTAGATGTCATGCAAGTTCTTTTCCCTAAGCACGTATGACTACATACGGAATACATGCCTACATTAGATTGACGAACAGGAGCTAGTTACTTATATCTCCGTGTTATAGCTGTTACATGATGAATCACATCCGGTATACTCATCCATCACCGATCCACTGCCTACGAGTCTTTTATTACTGGTCCTTGCTACGTTACTTTGCTACTACTGTTGTCACTACTGTTGTTACTACTGTTGTTGCTACTGCTGTTCCTTGCTACTGCTATCACTACTGTTGTTACTTTGCTCCTACTTGTTGCAAGACTTTTCTGGAGCCGTTGCCGAGGAAGAATAGTCCCCCGTCCGCGTGGTATTTACTGGTGCCATTGATACAACAAGTTAGGAATAGTCTGCCGTCAACAGATCTTTTTCAGACACCGTTGCTATCATACCACTTTGCTACTGATACTTTGCTTGCAGACACTAATCTTTCAGGTGTGGTTGAAATTGACAAACTCAGCTGCTAATACTTGAGAATATTCTTTCGCTTCCCTTTGTGTCGAATCAACAAATTTGGGTTGAATACTCTACCCTCGAAAGCTGTTGCGATCCCCTACACTTGTGGGTTATCAAGACTATAGTCGGATTGGATTTGATGAAAAGGGTCCTTATGAAGGGTAAATAGCTTTGGCATATCATCGTTGTGGCTGTCACATAGGTAAGAAGGCGTTCTTTCTAGAAACCCAAATCATCCACGTAAAACTTGCAACAACAATTAGAGGAAGTCTAACTTGTTTTTGCAGGGTTTGACATGTGATGTGATATGGCCAAAGTTGTGATGTTACATGTGTGATGTATGAAATGATCAAGTTATTGTAATAGGATTCACGACATGCATGTCGTTGAGTATGAAAACCGGCAGGAGCCATAGGAGTTGTCTTAATTTATTGTATGAGATGCAATGCCATGTGTTTACTACTTTTACTTCATTGCTAACGGTTAGCTATAGTAGTAGTATTAGTAGTGGTTGGCGTGACGACTTCATGGAGACACGATGATGGAGATCATGGTGTCACGCTGGTGACAATGATGATCATGCGATGCCCAAAGATGGAGATCGAAATAGCAAAGATGATAATGGCCATATCATGTCACTATATGATTGCATGTGATGTTTATCATGTTTTTCATCTTATTGCTTAGAACGACGGTAGCATAATAAGATGATCCCTCATAAAATTTTGAGAATGTATTCCTCTAAGTGTGCACCATTGCGAAGGATCGTTGTCTCGAAGCACCACGTGATGATCGGGTGTGATAGACTCTAACGTTCGCATACAACGGGTGTAAGCCAGATTTACACACGCGAAACACTTAAGTTGACTCGACGAGCTTAGCATGTACAGACATGACCTCAAATACAAGAGACCGAAAGGTCGAACATGAGCCGTATGGTTGGAAGTTGCTCACCATGACGACTAGTCCGTCTCACGTGATGATCGGACACGGGTTAGTCAACATGGATCATGTATCACTTAGATGACTAGAGGGATGTCGATTTAAGTGGGAGTACATACTTAATTTGATTAAATGAACTTAATTATCATGAACTTAGTCTAAAAGTTGACTTTACAAATATTGTAGATCCAATGGGCAATGCACCTGTCAACCTCATTTCAACTCATTCCTAGAGAAAACACAAGCTGAAAGATGATGGTAGCAACTATGCGAACTGGGTCCGCAACGTGAAGCTCATCCTCGAAGCAGCTAAAAAGGCTTATGTCCTTAATGCGCCGCTAGGTGACCCTCCTGCTCCCGCAGCGGCCCAAGACATTCAGAACATCTGGCAGACGCGGAGTGATGACTACTCTCTGGTTAGGTGTGGCATGTTATACAGTTTGGAAATGGGGCTCCAAAGGCGTTTTGAGCAACACGGAGCATATGAGATGTTCCAGGAGCTGAAACTAATTTTTCAAGCTCATGCCCGTGTTGAGAGATATGAAGTCTCCGACAAGTTCTTTAGCTGTAAGATGGAGGAGAACAGTTCTGTTAGTGAGCATATACTCAGAATGTCTGGGTTACACGGTCGTCTGACTTCGCTTGGAATCGAACTTCCGGATGACGCTGTAATTGACAGAATCCTCCAGTCTCTCCCACCAAGCTACAAGGGTTTTGTGCTGAACTATAACATGCAAGGGATGGAGAAGACCATTCCCGAGTTGTACTCGATGCTGAAATCTGCAGAAGTAGAAATCAAGAAAGAGCATCAAGTGTTGATGGTCAACAAGACCATCGAGGGCAAGGGTAAGGGTAAGGGTAAGGGTAACAAGAACTTCAAGAAAGACGGCAAAGTCGTTGCCGCGCCCGGTAAGCCAGATACCGGGAAGAAGAAAAAGAATGGACCCAAGTCTGAGACTGAGTGCTTCTACTTCAAGGGAAAAGGTCACTGGAAGCGGAACTGCCCCAAGTACTTAGCGGACAAGAAGGCCGGCAATGTTAAAGGTATATATGATATACATGTTATTGATGTGTACCTTACCAGCGCTCGTAGTAGTTCCTGGGTATTTGATACCGGTGTTGTTTCTCACATTTGCAACTCAAAGCAGGAACCGCGGAATAAGCGGAGACTGACCAAGGACGAGGTGACGATGCGCGTCGGGAATGGCTCCAAGGTCGATGTGATCGCCGTCGGCATGCTACCTCTACATCTACCATTGGGATTAGTTTTAAACCTTAATAATTGTTATTTATTACCAGCTTTGAGCATGAATATTGTATCGGGGTCTTGCTTAATGCGAGACGGCTACTCATTTAAGTCAGAGAATAATGGTTGTTCTATTTATATGAGTGGTATGTTTTATGGACATGCTCCGCTGGTGAATGGTTTATTCTTGATGAATCTCGATCGTGATGTTACACATATTCATAGTGTGAGTACCAAAAGATGTAAAGTTGATAATGATAGTCCCACATAATTGTGGCACTGCCGCCTTGGTCATATCGGTGTTAAGCGCATGAAGAAGCTCCATACTGATGGACTATTAGAGTCTCTTGACTTTGAATCATTTGACACATGCGAGCCGTGCCTCATGGGCAAGATGACTAAGACTCCATTCTCAGGATAATGGAGAGAGCAACCAACTTATTGGAAATAATACATACTGTGTGGTCCAATGAACGTTGAAGCTCACGGTGGCTATCATTATGTTCTCACTCTCACTGATGATTTGAGTAGGTATGGGTATATCTACTTGATGAAGCACAAATCTGAGACGTTTGAAAAGTTCAAGGAATTTCAGAGTGAGGTTGAGAATCAACGTGACAGTAAAATAAAGTGTCTACGATCTGATCATGGAGGAGAATATTTGAGTCACGAGTTTGGCACACACCTAAGGAAGTGTGGAATTGTTTCACAACTGACGCCGCCTGGCACACCGCAACGTAACGGAGTGTCTGAACGTCGTAATCACACTTTATTGGATATGGTACGATCTATGATGTCTCTTGCCGACTTACCGCTATCATTTTGGGGATACGCATTGGAAACTGCAACATTCACTTTAAATAGGGCACCGTCTAAATCCATTGAGACGACACCGTATGAACTATGGGTTGGCAAGAAACCTAAGCTGTCGTTTCTAAAAGTTTGGGGCTGTGATGCTTATGTGAAGAAACTTCAACCAGAAAAGCTCGAACCCAAAGCGGAGAAATGTGTATTCATAGGATACCCTAAGGAAACTATTGGGTATACCTTCTATCTTAGATCCGAAGGTAAAACCTTTGTTGCCAAGAACGAATCCTTTCTAGAGAAGGAGTTTCTCTCGAAAGAAGTAAGTGGGAGGAAAGTAGAACTTGATGAGGTAATTATACCCGCTCTCGAACCGGAGAGTAGCGCAGTGCGGGAAATTGTTCCTGTGGCGCCTACACCAACTGGAGAGGAAGTTAATGATGATGATCATGAAGCTTCGGATCAAGTTGCTACTGAACCACGAAGGTTCACAAGGGTACGATCCACACTAGAGTGGTACGACAACCCTGTGATGGAAATAATGTTGTTAGACAACGGTGAACCTTCGAACTATGAAGAAGAAATGGCGGGCCCGGATTCCAACAAATGGCTTGAGGCTATGAAATCCAAGATATGATCCATGTATGAGAACAAAGTATGGGCTTTGGTGGACTTCCCCGATGATCGGCGAGCCATAGAAAATAAATGGATCTTCAAGAAGAAGACTGATGCAAACGGTAATGTGACCATTTACAAAGCTCGACTTGTCGCAAAGGGTTTTCGACAAATTCACCCGTAGCAAAGCTGAAGTCAGTCCGAATCATGTTAGCAATTGCCGCTTTTCATGATTATGAAATTTGGCAAATGGACGTCAAAACAACATTCCTTAACAGGTATCTTAAGGAAGAGTTGTATATGATGCAACCAGAAGGTTTTATCGATCCTAAGAGTGCTAACAAGGTATGCAAGCTCCAACGCTCCATCTATGGGATGGTGCAAGCATCTCGGAGTTGGAACATTCGCTTTAATGAGGTGATTAAAGCATTTGGGTTCATACAGGTTTATGGAGAAGCCTGTCTGTACAAGAAAGTGAGTGGGAGCTCTGTAGCTTTCCTCATACTATATGTGGATGACATATTATTGATGGGAAATAATATAGAGTTATTGGAGAGCATAAAGGCCTACTTGAACAAGAGTTTTTCAATAAAGGACCTTGGAGAAGCTGCATACATATTAGGCATCAAGATCTATAGAGATAGATCGAGACGCCTCATAGGTCTTTCGCAAAGTACATACCTTGACAAGATATTGAAGAAGTTCAATATGGAAAACTCAAAGAAGGGGTTCTTGCCAGTTTTCCAAGGTATGAGATTGAGTAAGACTCAGTCATCGACCACGGCAGCAGATAGAGAGAAGATGAGTACTGTCCCCTACTCTTCAGCCGTAGGCTCTCTAATGTATGCCATGCTGTGTACCAGACCTGATATAAACCTTGCCATAAGTTTGGTAGGGAGGTACCAAAGTGATCCCGGTATGGAACACTCGATAGCGGTCAATAATATCCTTAAGTACCTAAAAAGGACTAAGGAGATGTTTCTCGTTTATGCAGGTGACGAAGAGCTCGTCGTAAAGGGTTACGCCGATGCTAGCTTCTACACGGATCTGGACTCTAAGTCACAGACCGGATACGTGTATGTTTTGAATGGCGGGGTAGTGAGCTGGTGCAGCAGCAAGCAAGACGTCCTGGCAGCATCTACATGTGAAGCGGAGTACATAGCTGCTTCAGAAGCGGTTCGTGAAGGGATTTGGATGAAGGAGCTCATCACCGACCTTGGAGTGGTTCCAAGCGTGTCAGGTCCGATGACACTCTTCTATGATAACACAGGAGCCATTGCCATAGCCAAGGAGCCCAGATTTCACCGGAAGACCAAGCACATCCAACGCCGCTACAACTCCATCCAGGACCAGGTCCAGAGAGGAGTAATAGATATTTGTAAAGTGCACATGGATCTGAATATTGCAGACCCGTTGACTAAACCTCTTCCTCGAGCAAAACATGATCAACACCACAATGCCATGGGTGTTCGATACATCACAACGTAACTAGATTATTGACTCTAGTACAAGTGGGAGACTATTGGAAATATGCCCTAGAGGCAATAATAAAATGGTTATTATCATATTTCCTTGTTCATGATAATCATCTATTGTTCATGCTATAACTGTATTAACAGGAAACAGCAATACATGTGTGAATAAATAGATCACAATGTGTCCCTAGCAAGCCTCTAGTTAGCTAGCTCGTTGATCAATAGATGATCATGGTTTCCTGATCATGGACATTAGATGTCATTGATAACGGGATCACATCATTGGGAGAATGATGTGATGGACAAGACCCAATCCTAAGCATAGCAATAGATCGTGTTGTTCGTATGCTAAAGCTTTTCTAATGTCAAGTGTCTTTTCCTTCGACCGTGAGATTGTGCAACTAGTGGATACCGTAGGAGTTCTTTGGGTGTATCAAACGTCACAATGTAACTGGGTGATTATAAAGGTGCACTGCGGGTACCTCCGAAAGTGTCTGTTGGGTTGGTACGAATCGAGATCGGGATTTGTCACTCCGTGTGATGCAGAGGTATCTCTGGGCCCACTCGGTAGAACATCATCATAATGAGCTCAGTGTGACTAAGGAGTTAGTCACGGGATGATGTGCTACGGAACGAGTAAAGAGACTAACCGGCAACGAGATTGAACAAGGTATGGGTATACCGACGATCGAATCTCGGGCAAGTTCTATACCGACAGACAAAGGGAATTGTATACGGGATTGATTGAATCCTTGACATCGTGGTTCATCCGATGAGATCATCGTGGAACATGTGGGAGCCACCATGGGTATCTAGATCCCGCTGATGGTTATTGGCCGGAGAGTGTCTCGGTCATGTCTGCATGCCTCCCGAACCCGTAGGGTCTACACACTTAAGGTCCGATGATGCTAGAGTTATAGGGAATTGATATACGAGGTTACCAAAGGTTGTTCGGAGTCCCGGACGTCACGAGGAGCTCCGAAATGGTCCGGAGGTAAAGATTGATACATAGGATTGATGGGTTTGGACGCCGGAAATGTTTCGGGCACCACCGGCAAAGTGTCGGGACCACCAGAAGGGTTTGGGAGGCCCACCGGGAGGGGCCACAAGCCCCGAAAGGCTATATGGGCCAAGTGTGGGAGGGAACCAGCCCCTGGGTGGGCTGGTGCGCCCTCCACACCCAGCCCATGGCGCACCAGAGAGGAAGGGGGGACCCTAGGCACTGGTGGGCCTAAGGCCCACCAGGGGGTGCGCCACCCCCTCTCCTGCCCTGGCCGCCGCCCCCTCTCCCATGTGGGCTGCCGCCACCCCTAGGGTGGGAACCCTAGAGGTGGCGCACCCCTCCCCTCTCCTCCTATAAATAGAGAGGGGTTTGGGGCTGTTGGGGACACAAGTTCATCTCTCCCTCGGCGCAGCCCTGTCCCTCTTCTTCATCCTCTCCCATGGTGCTTGGCGAAGCCCTGCTGGGAGACCTCATCTCTCCATCGACACCACGCCGTCGTGCTGTTGGAGATCTTCCCCAACCTCTCCCTCCTCCTTGCTGGATCAAGGTGCGGGAGACGTCATCAGGCTGCATGTGTGTTGAACACGGAGGTGCCATGGTTCGGCACTAGATCGGAATCACACCGCGATCTGAATTGCTGCGAGTACGACTCCATCAACCGCGTTCTAGCAACGCTTTCGCTTAGCGATCTTCAAAGGTATGAAGATGCACTCTACCCTCTCTCGTTGCTGGTCGCTCCATAGGAAGATCTGAATATGGCGTGGGAAAATTTTGAATTTATGCTACGTTACCCAACAGTTATGTGTGCGAGCAACCCTGGATCAGATGGGCAGCGATAACATCAAGAGACTGGGTTGTTTATTTTGATCTCATATCACAACGGGGATATTTTACCATGGATGTGGTAGTGCCACAGAGGTGGCATGTGTCACGGGGTGACACGTACAAGGCCTAGATTTCTCTCCCCCAGGACTTGACCTGGATGGGAATGTTAGTGGAATGTAAGAGTGTCATAAGGTAGACGAGTTTTGTTGGAGTAGCACTGATGTACCCCCAATGGGACAAGTCCCAAGGTATTGTATGAAGAGCACCATAGTGTGGATAAGTACGCGCAACCTCTACAAAGCGTAAGAAACTATTTACATAGCCGCGTCCAAGGTATTGTACACAATTCGTATTAGGTCACACTATGTGATCATCGCGGATAATGATGGAAGTATTCATATTATTAATTTATTAAGTAATAGTTTGGGAGACAACCGATGATTATGATGGGATAAGTATGATGATCACGGGTGATCACGAGAGTAAGTGGATTGACTGGGTAGTCAAGAGTGAGACGGTCCATGTGACGTCAAACGATGGTTTATCATTACAACTAGTTTAACAACAACATGCCCATTATTCTCTTCCACCCTTCTAATAGTTACTTAGAACTTAACATTGCTATGTTATTGTTTTGCCTTGATGCTTTTGGTTGTTGTGAGCTTGCGAGTATATTCAAAGTACTCACCTGACATGTCATGCCACATCAGGCGATGTCATGATTGCGTCATGAGGATCCAGAGTCTGCAAACTAGGAGGTGTCCCAGCAGTGTCCCTCTAGAGTGGAGTCCACCATCGTCACGATGTTCCACCGCTAAGTTTTATTCCGCTGCTAGTAGTAGAGGCACAAGCATGTTCACTATCTTGCCTCACTAGAATTGTAAATTAGAACCCTTGTACCCTTAGTATTTACAATAAAGAGTTGTTCGACTCTGTGCCAAGTTGTACTATGTTTCCAAAAGACATGGATCTCTAGGCTGGAACACCGGCCATACAGTTCACTAAGTTGGGGTGCCACAACGGCGGCTCCGGAATAAATACCATGTATATATATTGGCATGTTGGGACCATGCAGAAAATTAGTCTCCGTGTGACCGGACTCCGCCCATCCCCAACACATTTCCACGAAATAGTTCTAGGGAACAATGCGGACCCCCTCGGGGAGTCAATCTCGAGGTCATTTCGGCACTGAGCACAACTTCCAGGTAGAAACCACTATTTTGAGCTGGTCCCTTTCAAAGGGGGGCTCTAACGCTCTCCTTGAACGTTCGTCCTTCGTCAAGTTCATGTCAATCCTGTGCTTCGCCTACATGAAGTTCAAAATGCCTGGACCACACGGTATCGTCTGATACGTCCATTTTGCATCATGCTTTCATGTTGATATTTATCGCTTTTTGGACTGTTATTATACTTTGTGGTACCATACTTATGCCTTTTCTCTCTTATTTGGCAAGGTTTATTTGAAGAGGGACAATATCGGCAGCTGGAATTCTGGACTGGAAAAGGAGCAAGTCTGAGTCCTCTAATCTGCGCAACTCCAAATGCCCTGAAAATCAACGTGGAATTTTTTGGGAATATATAAAAATACTGGGCGAAAGAAGTGTCACAGGGGAGCTGCCAGGGGCCCACAAGTCTGGTTGCCGCGGCCTACCCCCCTGGCCGCGACAATAGGGCTTGTGGGCACCCTGGTGGCCCACTGGCCCCCCTCTATTGCTATATGAAGGGTTTCGTCCGAGAAAAAATCAGGGTGGATCTTTTTCGTGGATTCTCCGCCGCCACGAGGCGGAACTTGGGCAGAACCAATCTAGAGCTCCGGCAGGACGATCCTGCCAGGGAAACTTCCCTCCCGGAGGGGGAAATCATCGCCATCGTCATCACCAACACTCCTCTCGTCGGAGGGGAGTCATCTCCATCAACATATTCATCGGCACCATCTCCTCTCCAATGCCTAGTTCATCTCTTGTAACCAATCTCCGTCTCGCGACTCCGATTGGTACTTGTAAGGTTGCTAGTAGTGTTGATTACTCTTTGTAGTTGATGCTAGTTGGATTACTTGGTGGAAGAGTTTATGTTCAGATCCTTGATGCTACTCATTACACCTCTGATCATGATTATGATTATGCTTTGTGAGTAGTTACTTTTGTTCCTGAGGGTCATGTGAATTTGGTATTCGTTCGGTATTTTGATATGTTGTATGTTGTATTTTCCTCTAGTGGTGTTATGTGAACGTCAACTACATAACACTTCACCATCTTTCGGCCTAGAGGAAGGCATTGGGGAGTAGTAAGTAGATGATGGGTTGCTAGAGTGACAGAAGCTTAAACCCCAGTCTATGCGTTGCTTCGTAAGGGGCTGATTTGGATCCACTAGTTTAATGCTATGGTTAGACGTTGTCTTAATTCTTCTTTCATAGTTGTGGATGCTTGCGAGAGGGGTTAATCATAAGTGGGATGCTTGTCCAAGTAAGGGCAGTACCGAAGCGCCGGTCCACCCACATATAAAACTATCAAAGTAACGAACGCAAATCATATGAACATGATGAAACTAGCATGACAGAAATTCCCGTGTGTCCTTGGGAGCGTTTTCCCTCTTATAAGACTTTGTTCAGTCTTGTCCCTTGCTACAAAAGGGATTGGGCCACTTTGCTGCACCGTTGATACTACTTTCTACTTGTTACTTTCACTTGCTTCGTTTCACCTCACTACACCATCACTTGTTACCGCTACTTTCAGTGCTTGCAGTTATTACCTTGCTGAAAACCGTTTATCAGAGCCTTCTTCTCCTCGTTGGGTTCGACACTCTTACTTATCGAAAGGATTATGATTGATCCCCTATACTTGTGGGTCATCAAGACTCTTTTCTGGCATCGTTGCTGGGGAGGAAAGAGCCTTTGGTAAGTGGAATTTGGTAAGGAAACATTTATATACTGTGCTAAAATTTATTGTCACTTGTCACTATGGAAACTGTTCCTTTGAGGAATTTGTTCGGGGTATCTTCACCACAAACGGAAGCACGAGGGGTTGCTCCTCAACCTGAGGTACCTACTGAAAATATATTTTATGAATTTCCTTCGGGTATGCTTGAGAAACCGCTGGCTAATACTTTTACAGGAGATGGATCTTCACATCCAGACTTGCATCTAATCTATGTAGATGATGTTTGTGGTTTATTTAAGCTTGCAGGTTTGCCCGAGGATGAGGTAAATAAGAAAGTCTTTCCTTTATCTTTGAAGGATAAGGCGTTGACATGGTATAGGCTATGTGATGATACTAGATCATGGGACTACAATCGGTTGAAATTGGAATTTCATCAAAAGTTTTATCCTATGCATTTAGTACGTCATGATCGGAATTATATTTATAACTTTTGGCCTCGTGATAGGGAAAGCATAGCTCAAGCTTGGGGAGGCTTAAATCAATGCTATATTCATGCCCCAATCATGAGCTCTCGAGAGAAATTATCACTCAAAACTTTTATGCTCGGCTTTCTCTTGAAGATCGTACCATGCTTGATACTTCTTGTACCGGTTCTTTTATGAAGAAGGATATTCACCACAAGTGGAATTTATTGGAAAGAATCAAATGTAACTCTGAAGATTGGGAGCTTGAAGAAGGTAAGGAGTCAGGTATGAATTTCCAGTTTGATTGTGTTAAATCTTTTGTAGAAACAAACACTTCTAGAGATTTTAGAGCTAAGTATGGACTTCTGAGATAGTAGCTTCTCTTTGTGAATATTTTGCTGCTCATGTTGATCTTCCCAAAGAGAAGTGGTTTAAGTATCATCCTCCTGTAGAAGTCAACGTAGTTAAACCCAATCTAGTTGAAGAGAAAGTCATTGCCTTTAGTGATCCTATTGTTCCTTGTGCCTACGCTGAGAAACCACCTTACCCTGCTAGGAAAAAAGGATTATTCTCAAGCTCCAAGTGTGATACGTAGGGGTTACATTAGACCACTTGCACCCCCTGAGGAAATTAGAGTTGAACCTAGTGTTGCTATTATCAAAGATCTCTTAGCCGAAGACATAGACGGGCATGTTATCAAATTTTGTGAGGACTCCGCTAGAATTGCTAAACCTCACGCGAAAGACAAATACGGACCTGTAGTTGGCCTGCCCGTTGTTTCTGTCAAGATAGGAGATCACTATTATCATGGTTTATGTGATATGGGTGCTGGTGTTAGTGCAATACCCCGGTCCCTATATGATGAAATCAAAGATAAGATTGCACCTGCTGAGTTAGAACCCATTGATGTCACTATTACGCTAGCTAATAGAGACACTATCTGCCCTGTGGGAATTGTGAGAGACGTAGAAGTCATTGTGGTAAGACGAAGTATCCTACTATTTTCCTCGTCCTTGCTACCGCACAAGATAGCTTTTGTCCCATCATATTTGGTAGACCCTTTCTCAACACTGTCAATGCTCATATTGATTGCGTTAAACAGACTGTCACTATTTGTTTCGAGGGTGTGTCTCATGAATTTAACTTCTCCAAGTTTGGAAGACAACCCCATGAAAAAGAGTCGTCTGGTAGGGATGAAATCATTTCTCTTGCCTCTATTGCCGTACCTCCTACGGATCCTTTAGAGCAATATCTGCTTGAGCATGAAAATGGTATGCATATGGATGAAAGAGATGAGATAGATAATTTTTTTTTAGAACAATATCCTATTCTCAAGAATAATCTGCCTGTTGAACTGCTTGGGGATCCTCCCCCACCAAAGGGTGATCCTGTGTTCGAGCTAAAACAGTTACCAGATACTCTTAAGTATGCCTATCTTGATGAGAAGGAGATATATCCTGTTATTATTAGTGCTCACCTCTCGAATCACGAAGAGAAGAAGTTCTTAAAAACTTTGAGGAAGCACCGTGCTGTTATCGGATATACTCTTGATGATCTTAAGGGTATTAGTCCCACTCTATGTCAGCACAAGATTAAAACCGATCCTGATTCTAAGCCAGTTGCTGATCATCAACGGAGATTAAATCTGAGGATGAAAGAGGTCATGAGAAAAGAAATATTAAAGCTTCTGGAAGCAGGAATCATTTATCATGTTGCTCATAGTGATTGGGTAAGTCCAGTACATTGCGTACCTAAGAAGGGAGGTATCACTGTCGTTCCTAATGATAAGAATGAATTAATCCCACAGAGGATTATTACTGGCTATAGGATGGTGATAGACTTCCGGAAACTGAACAAGGCAACCAGGAAAGACCATTATCCTTTGCCGTTTATCGACCAAATACTAGAAAGGCTATCTAAACACACACACTTCTGCTTTCTAGACGGTTATTCAGGTTTCTTGCAAATACCTGTTGCACAATCTGATCAGGAAAAAACCACTTTCACCTGCCCCTTCGGTACCTTTGTTTATAGACATATGCCTTTTGTCTTGTGCAATGCACCTGCCACCTTTCAAAGATGTATGATGGCTATATTCTCTGACTTCTGTGAAAAGATTGTTGAGGTTTTCATGGATGATTTCTCAGTTTACGGTTCTTCCTTTGACGATTGCCTCAGCAACCTTGATCGAGTCTTACAGAGATGCAAAGACACCAACCTCCTCTTGAACTGGGAGAAGTGCCACTTCATGGTTAATGAAGGCATCGTCTTAGGGCACAAAATCTCTGAGAAAGGCATTGAAGTTGATAAGGCTAAGGTTGATGCAATTGAGAAAATGCCTTGCCCCACAGATATCAGAGGTATACGGAGTTTCCTAGGTCATGCTGGTTTCTATAGAAGGTTCACTAAAGACTTCTCTAAGATTTCTAGGCCTCTTACCAACCTCTTGTAGAAGGATGTTCCTTTTGTTTTTGATAAGGATTGCGAGGAAGATTTCGAAATACTTAAGAAGGCCTTGATAACCGCACCTATTGTTCAACCACCTGATTGGAACTTGCCCTTTGAAATCATGTGCGATGCTAGTGATTATGCTGTTGGTGCTGTTCTAGGACAAAGAGTTGACAAGAAGTTGAATGTCATTCACTACGCTAGTAAAACTCTAGACACTGCCCAAAGAAACTATGCCACTACGGAGAAGGAGTTTTTAGCAGTCGTGTTTGCATGTGAAAAGTTCAGATCTTATATAGTTGACTCCAAATTCACTATTCACTCTGATCATGCTGCTATTAAGTATCTTATGGAGAAGAAGGACGCTAAGCCTAGGCTAATCAGATGGGTTCTCCTTCTACAGGAATTTGATTTGCACGTTGTTGACCGAAAGGGTGCTGATAACCCTGTAGCAGATAACTTGTCTAGGCTAGAGAATGTCCTTGATGACCCCATGACCTATTGATGACAGCTTTCCTGATGAGCGATTGAATGTCATCCGCACTTCACATAGTGCACCATGGTATGCTGATTACGCAAACTATATCGTAGCCAAATACATACCACCCAGTTTCACCTACCAGCAAAAGAAGAAATTCTTCTTTTATTTGAGACACTACTTTTGGGATGATCCTCACCTTTATAAGGAAGGAGTAGATGGTGTTATTAGACGTTGTGTGCCTGAACATGAACAGGGACAGATCCTGCAAAAGTGTCATTCCGAAGCCTACAGAGGACACCATGCTGGAGACAGAACTGCTCATAAGGTATTGCAATCAGGTTTCTATTGGCCCACTCTCTTCAAGGATGCCTGTAAGTTTGTCTTGTCTTGTGACGAATGCCAAAGAATAGGGAACATCAGTAAGCGTCAGGAAATTCCTATGAACTATTCACTTGTCATTGAACCATTTGATGTCTGGGGCTTTGATTATATGGGACCTTTCCCGAGTTCCAATGGGTATACTCACATCTTAGTTGCTGTGGATTACGTCACTAAGTGGGTAGAAGCTATCCCCACTAGAAATGCTGATCACCACACCTCTATTAAGATGCTTAAAGAAGTCATTTTCCCAAGATTTGGAGTCCCTAGATATCTGATAAATGATGGCGGTTCACACTTCATTCATGGTGTTTTCCGCAAGATGCTTGCTAAGTATGATGTCAATCATAGAGTTGCATCTCCTTATCATCCTCAGTCTAGTGGTCAAGTGGAGTTGAGTAATAGGGAGATCAAATTGATCTTACAAAAGACCGTCAATAGATCTCGAAAGAATTGGTCTAGCAAACTTGACGATGCACTATGGGCTTATAGGACTGCTTATAAGAATCCCATGGGCATGTCGCCGTATAAAATGGTTTACAGTAAGGCCTGTCATTTACCTCTTGAGCTAGAACACAAAGCTTATTGGGCAATCAAAGAGCTCAACTTCGATTTCAAACTTGCCGGTGAGAAGCAGTTGTTTGATATCAGCTCATGAGATGAATGGAGGGCCTAGGCATATGAGAATTCCAAGTTGTTCAAGGAAAAGGTTAAGAGATGACATGATAAAAGAATACAAAAACGAGAGTTCAATGTAGGTGATTATGTCCTGCTATACAATTCTCTCTTAAGATTCTTCGCAGGCAAGCTTCTCTCTAAATGGGAAGGTCCTTACGTTGTCGAGGAAGTATATCGTTCCGGTGCCATCAAAATCAATAACACGGAAGGTAATTTTCCTAGAGTGGTAAATGGGCAAAGAATCAAGCATTATATCTCTCGTACTCCCATAAATGTTGAGACCAATATCATAACTCCAGAGGAGTACATAAGGGATGTTTATCAGCCTGTTTCAGACCCTGAAAACGAAGAGGTATGTGTTTCGGTAAGTAATTGGACTCCGAAACTTTTCCAATAGGAATTTTTCTCTGTTTTGGAATTTATGGAAAATTAGAAAAATAAAAAGCAGTCCGGAGAGTGCACGAGGCGGCCACAAGCTTGGTTGCCGCGGCAACAGGGCTTGTGGGCACCTCGTGTGCCTCCTGGACTCCGTTTTCTTGCAGAGCACTCCTTCTAGTCCAGAAAAAATCATTATATATACGCCCGAGGGTTTTGATCTCCGTATCACGCAGTTTTCCTCTGTTTTCGTTTCGAGCCTGTTTCAGCTGCAGATCTAGATCAAGATGTATTCTCAGGATTCAGAGGGGGAGATCTATGTAGCTTATTACCTTGCTAATCCCAAGGTATATGGGGACTTGGAACCATATGGCTGGACCACTGACGAGGAAGAGGACTATGATCCCAAGGGGAAGGAACAAACGAGTTCCGATGAAGAGGAGGCTCCTCTACCTCAACCTGGACGCACTCATGTGGAATTCAAGAAGTCAAGCCTCCCTGACCAAAGGAAGAAGCCTAAGACCTTGTTTATCCCTTCTCGTTTCTTGCAGGAGAGTAAGAAGGAACTTTGTCATAGAGTGTTGAAGCTTGAGGAGGAAAATGACGATCTGAGGGAGCAGAACTTTATGCTCAAGTGGAAATTAGACAAGCTCAAGACTGCTTCAACAACTCCACCACCATCACCACCAAAGGAAGACAACTAAGCATTGGTATGGGAAACTCCCTTGGCTTATGCCAAGCTTGGGGGAGTTGCCCTGGTATCGTATCACCTTCATATCTTTTGTTTTTACCTTTGTTTTAGTTCTTTCTTTTCAGTTTTTATTTCTTCTCTTAGTGGAATAAGTCTTTAGTGTTTAGTTTGAGTCTTTTTCCTTGTATCTCCCCTGATGTATTCGAGCTTGCGAGCTATATAATAAAGAGTATCTTAGTGAAGGGCTTTGTTTTGTGCCGTGATCAAAAGTATGAAAAGAACGATAGCATGAAACATCATGAGATGATCTTATGGAAAGTGATAGCTTCACATATAACAAGTATGATGATTGAAACTTGTTGAGAATAGACCAACATAGACCCCAGTCATTGTTGCAATTAATAAGAAGTAATAAGGAAAGAGAGGTTCACATATAAATATATCATCATAGACACTTTCTATAATTGTGAGCACTCACCAAACTATTACATGCTTAGAAGTAGATGTTGGACAAGGAAGACAACATAATGAATTGTGTTTGCTTAGTTCCAAACAATGTTATATGATTAGATATCCCTCAGCATGTGATGATTGCTTCCACCTCATATTATCCAAAACTCCCGCACCAAGTAGAGATACTACTTGTGCATCCATAAACCTTCAACCCATTTTTGCCATGAGTGTCCACCATACCTACCTATGGATTGAATAAGATCCCTCAAGTAAGTTGTCATCGGTGCAAGCAATAAAAATTGATCTCTAATATGTATGATCTATTAGTGTGTGGAAAATAAGCTTTATACGAACCTGTGATGAGGAAGACATAAAAGCGACAGACTGCATAATAAAGTTCTTTATCACAGGGGGCAATATAAAGGGACGTTCCTCCGCACTAAGAGGACACGCATCCAAACCTCAAAAGCGCATGACAACCTCTGATTCCCTCTGCGAAGGGCCTATCTTGTACCTTTACTTTTTGCCCTTGTAAGAGTCATGGTGATCTTCACCAATTCCTTATTTAGCCTTTTTCTTGGTGAACGTCATATGCTTGGGAAAGATCTATATTCATATATCAACTTGGAGATGAGTACTTATGCTTTATTATTGTTGACTTTACCCTTGAGGTAAATGGTTGGGAGGCAAAATTATAAGCCCCTTTCTTTCTCTGTGTCCAACTCAAACTTTTATGCCATGAGTACCACGTGAGTTATAACAATTGTGGAAAACAGAAGAGATGATTGAGTATGTGGATTTGCTTTACAAGCTCTTATTTGACTCTTTCTGATGATATGATAAATTGCAATTGCTTCAATGACTATGGACTATTGTTGGCTACTTCTCGGTAAGGTTTTTGTTTCATACTTTGCTTTGTGAAGGAATTGTTACTTTCCCATAAGAATCTCTATGATGTATTGTTCTTCTATGTGTGATCATGACGCCCTCATGTTCGTATTTTGTTTTATCGACACCTTCATCCCTAAACATGTGGACATGTTTCTGGATCTTGGTTTTCGCTTGAGGACAAGCGAGGTATAAGCTTGGGGGAGTTGATACGTCCATTTTGCATCATGCTTTCATGTTGATATTTATCGCTTTTTGGACTGTTATTATACTTTGTGGTACCATACTTATGCCTTTTCTCTCTTATTTTGCAAGGTTTATTTGAAGAGGGACAATACCGGCAGCTGGAATTCTGGACTGGAAAAGGAGCAAGTCTGAGTCCTCTAATCTGCGCAACTCCAAATGCCCTGAAAATCAACGTGGATTTTTTTTGGGAATATACAAAAAATACTGGGCGAAAGAAGTGTCAGAGGGGAGCTACCAGGGGCCCACAAGCCTGGTTGCCGCGGCCTACCCCCCTTGCTGCGGCAACAGGGCTTGTGGGCACCCTGGTGGCCCACTGGCCCCCCTCTTTTGCTATATGAAGGGTTTCGTCCGAGAAAAAATCAGGGTGGAGCTTTTTCGTGGATTCTCCGCCGCCACAAGGCGGAACTTGGGCAGAACCAATCTAGAGCTCCGGCAGGACGATCTTGCCGGGGAAACCTCCCTCCCGGAGGGGGAAATCGTCGCCATCGTCTTCACCAACACTCCTCTCATCGGAGGGGGTCATCTCCATCAACATCTTCATCAGCACCATCTCCTCTCCAAACCCTAGTTCATCTCTTGTATCCAATCTCCGTCTCGCCACTCCGATTGGTACTTGTAAGGTAGCTTGTAGTGTTGATTACTCTTTGTAGTTGATGCTAGTTGGATTACTTGGTGGAAGAGTTTATGTTCAGATCCTTGATGCTACTCATTACACCTTTGATCATGATTATGATTATGCTTTGTGAGTGGTTACTTTTGTCCCTGAGGACATGGGATAAGTCATGCTGATAATAGTCATGTGAATTTGGTATTCGTTCGGTATTTTGATATGTTGTATGTTGTCTTTTCCTCTAGTGGTGTTATGTGAACGTCGACTACATAACACTTCACCATCTTTGGGCCTAGAGGAAGGCACTGGGGAGTAGTAAGTAGATGATGGGTTGCTAGAGTGACAGAAGCTTAAACCCCAGTCTATGAGTTGCTTCGTAAGGGGCTGATTTGGATCCACTAGTTTAATGCTATGGTTAGACGTTTTCTTAATTCTTATTTCGTAGTTGCGGATGCTTGCGAGAGGGGTTAATCATAAGTGGGATGCTTGTCCAAGTAAGGGCAGTACCCAAGCGCTGGTCCACCCACATATCAAACTATCAAAGTAACGAACGCGAATCATATAACATGATGAAACTAGCATGACAGAAATTCCCGTGTGTCCTCGGGAGTGTTTTTCCTCTTATAAGACTTTGTTCAGGCTTGTCCCTTGCTACAAAAGGGATTGGGCCACTTTGCTGCACCGTTGCTACTACTTGCTACCTGTTACTTTTCACTTGCTTCGTTTCACCTCACTACACCATCACTTGTTACCGCTACTTTCAGTGCTTGTAGTTATTACCTTGCTGAAAACCGTTTATCAGAGCCTTCTTCTCCTCGTTGGGTTCGACACTCTTACTTATCGAAAGGACTATGATTGATCCCCTATACTTGTGGGTCATCATCGTCACCGTCTGTGGCTACCCCAAGAATGATCAAGAGGTAGAGGTTGCTCATGGATCAATATTTTTCCACTTTTGGTAGAGGGTTTTGACATACTTTTCACTTGGTTTTCAATATTTCTCATATCTTTCTAACATTAAGCATTCAAGAAAGAATAAACTTGTTTTCCATTTGTTGTTCAGAAAATATACTTTTGTAAACAAACCAATCATGATCCCATAAACTGAAGCCAAATGGAGCAACTATCGTATTGGACAAAAATGCATCAGCGCATCTAGAGCACAAGACGACCATCAGTACAAGTGCAAGATCTTGTACCATTCACAATACCATGTGCCGCCAGCTTCACCTCATCTACAAGAAATACTTAATTGAAGGGGAAAGAGCGACCAGAGAGACACATCTACCGCCACACCATCCAAAATAAGGGGAGAAGATATCCGAAGAGGAAGAAGCGTTGGGGATCCTTTCCTTTTTTACCACAGTGATATATTTGTTTCACATGAAAATAATATTTTTAGACAGTTACTTCGCACGAGACTCATGCCAACTTGTGTGAAACCGAAACACCACTCATGAAATGGGCTATTCGAGCTAAGGTGACAAAGGTGGTTCATGGGGACGATAACACTCAATTCTTTCACATGATTTCAAATGGCAAACATCGAAAGAAGAAAATAACCCAACTTGAGCAAGACGAAGGAACAATAGTAGGACATGAGAACTTAAAACTATATATCTCTGAATATTACAAGAAATTATTTGGTGCATTAGAAGATATGGTGGTCTCTTTGGATGAAAGCACAACTCATGATATACCTCAACTCAATGCAGATGAGAATGAGGTGATATGAGCTCCATTTACAGAGAAGGAGGTGTACGACTCAATAGCACAAATGAAACAAAATAAGGCACTGGGGCCGGACGGGTTTCCGGCAGAATTTTATAAAAAATGTTGAAATATCATTAAGGGGGACCCGCTGCCTATGTTCCATGATTTATTTAATAGCCAGTTACAACTATTCCACCTTAACTTTGGAACAATCACGTTGTTGCCAAAGAAGGCGGATGCTATATGCATTGAGCAGTTTAGACCGATACATTTGCTCAATGTCAGCTTCAATTTTTTTACAAAGGTTGGAACGAATAGATTGACGAAGATAGCTCATTCAGTAGTCCAACCGACGCAGACTGCGTTTATGCCTGGGAGACACATCTTAGAGGGTGTTGTTGTCCTACATGAAATGCTGCACGAAATTCATACAAAGAAACTAGATGGGGTTATCTTTAAAGTGGATTTCGAGGAAGCATATGATAAAGTCAAATGGCCATTTCTTCAACAGGCCTTACGTATGAAAGGATTCAATGAAAGATGGAGAGATCAGGTTGATACTTTCATTTAGAAAGGCATTGTAGGGGTTAAAGTTAATGATGACATAGGCCATTTTTTCAAACACACAAGCGATTAAGGCAAGGGGATTCAATGTCCCTAGTGTTGTTCAACATAGTAGCAGACATGTTGACAATACTCATTGCCAGGGCCAAAGAAAAGGGCCAAGTAGGAGGCCTTATTCCACATCTGGTAGAGGTGGGTGTGTCCATACTACAATATGCGGATGATACGATTATTTTCATGGAACACGATATGGCTAAAGCGAGGAATATGAAACTATTATTATGCTTATTTGAACAGCTCTCGGGGCTGAAAATTAATTTCAACAAAAGCGAACTTCTCTGCTTTGGGAAGGCAAAAGAGGAGCAAGACGCTTACAGGCAGCTATTTGGATGTGAAATGGGATCGCCATCGTTTAGCTATCTCGGGATTCCTATTCATCATAGGCGACTAACGAATAAGGAATGGAAATGTATTGAAGTTAGATTTAAAAAAAACTAAGTTGCTGGAAGGGCAAGCTTATGTCATATGGAGGGAGGCTAGTATTAATAAACTCTTGAAATACCAGTAGGGATACAAAAAAGACTAGATCTTTACAGATCTCGTTTCTTCTGGCAAGTGATGAGGCTAAGAAGAAATACAGGTTGACACGTTGGGATATTATATGTAGACCAAAAGACCAGGAGGGTACGGGCATTGAAAATTTGGAAGTGAAGAACATATGCCTACTTAGCAAATTGCTTTATAGGTTATCCACACAGAGCGAGGGGATGTGGATTCAAATACTGAAGAATAAATACCTACATTCAAAAACTTTAGCCCAGGTTAGAACTAGATCAAATAACTCACCTTTCTGGAAAGGGTTAATGAAGATAAAGGTGACCTTTTTTTAGTGGGTGAAATTTGTAGTTGGTGATGGTGTCTCAACAACATTTCGGGAAGATACTTTGCTTGGGGACACTCCTTTAGCACTTCAATACCCTATGCTTTATAATATTGCACAACGTAAAGAGGACTATGTGTCCACAGTACTACAACCGGTACCTCTTAATATGCAGTTCAGGCGAGCTTTAATGGGAGCACGCTCGAATGCATGGTTACATGTGGTCAGAAGACTTATGCAGGTGCAACTAACTGACCAGATAGATAGTGTTCGGTGGACTTTAGCTGCGAATGGTGTGTTCTTAGTAAAGTCCATGTATACGGATCTGATAAACACTGGACCCCTATCCAGATCATTACATATTTGGAATATCAAAGTGCCACTCATGATTAATTTTTTTATGTGGTTTATACGCAAAGGTGTGGTATTAACCAAAGATAACTTAATAAAATGAAGATGGGGAGGCAGACCTAATTGTTGCTATTGTGAGCAGAATGAAACAATAAGACACCTCTTTCTAGATTTCCCCCTTGCAAAACTACTATGGCACACTGTTCATATAGCTTTTAATGTTACCCCACCTATATGTATTAGCTCGTTATTTACAACGTGGCTCAATGGAATAGACGTTAAAATATTCAAACTTATCAGAATTGGGATCTGCACTCTATTTTGGGCTATATGGAATACCAGGAATGACATGATTTTTAATGGCAAGAACTTCAACAACTTTTTGCAGGTTATCTTCTGAGCGACGTCTTGGATCCGTACGTGGTCGTTACTCAGCCATGCAGACTCCAGGGAGCTTATGGATATTGGGTGCAACCGATGGGAGATGGTCGCACGAATTATCTTGAATCGGTTTGGATGACGTGCTAATAATAGACTAGGTGTATAGGCATCATAGTCTGCTTTTAGCTACGCCGGATGTGGTAGTTTTTTCATATCATCTTTGTTTTGATTTCGAGCTTCGGAGCTTTGTGGATCAAAGACTTTGTTTTGAACATATGTTAATAAGATGGTTGCATGCATCGATTGATGCAGAGGTCGGGGGCTCGTTTCCTCCTTTTCCAAAAAAAAATCCGCTCTTCATTTGGACAATAAATATTGGAATACTTACACGAAGATGCTATGCTACCATGTGTGTCTTTCATCCCATCAAGTATTTTCTGGTGCCACGGCCGTGCAGCTAAGTGCAAAATATTTATTTTGTAACTTATTTACATGTGTTGTCGTAAATGCTAGTTGTCATTGACAAAGGCCCTACTCGTTCTGGAAGAACTTATCTACTGGGTTATATCCACGTTTTCCACAGGATCCACAAGCTTCATTAATAGAAATTTACCAAAAACAGCAAACAACTGAGCTAAATACTTTGTCTACAGATATCATGACGCTTACTCTGAATCAGGATAATACTCTGAACGGGTATTGTGCTCCATACAAAGGCTCAAGATCTCTGATAGTTTACTTAATAGTTTTGTTTCTCAGTATTGGATCGATTGTGAACTAATTGATGAAGTGAAAAAACATGCTTTTGCAAGAGATGAAGAAGACTCTCAAGCACATCTTATGTTCTTTGACGCTTTATGCGATACTTTTAAAATTAAAGATGTGACTAGAGAATTCACGTGACTTAAACTCTTAAAATTCTCTTTGAGGGACAAGGTTGAAGAAGGGTATAAGAGGCTTCCGTATTCCAACATAACTAGTTGAAAATCTTGTAAAGAGAAATTCATGGTCAAGTTTTTCCCTTTCGCCAATTAGAAAAACTCTCACGAGATTAACCTCTTTTGTCCAGAAATTGAAGAAAGCTTATACAAAGATTAGGGGGGATACTCTTAAGTTTTGAATCTCTGTCCTAACCATGATTTTGCTAAATATGTTATAGTGTATTTATTTTATGATAGGATAGGCACTGAATCTAAATATTTCCTTGATATGCGTGTAGATGGAACACTTATGTGTTTGACCATGGAAGCAAGAAAATCTTTGGTGGAGAAGATCATGATTGTAAAGAATAATGGAATACTAAAGAACGAGCTAAGTTCATACGAAAAGTATACCATGTTGAGAACATGTAGGAATTCAAAAAGGTAATCCAACAAAGTGTAACATCCCAATTTTCCTAATTGGGAATGTTTTACATTGTAGCTAAGCATCTATGCATATTGACTTAAATAAAGTTTGCATTTGAATTCTTTCGACTTTTTCTTTTGCATTTCTATTTTTTTTCTTCACACGAGAAATGCCGGGAAATAATCTCTTGCACGCAAGAGAGAGCAGAGGAAAATGACCCTCCAAAGTGTGAGGCATTTTTGAAATATTTTGAGCCAAGAAAGCCAAAGTTTTATCGTGAAAATAATTGCAAAAAGAAAATATAGCATAAGGGATTTTTTTTCTGAAAAAACATTTTTTTAAGTTTTTATTTTTGCCTTGGAAAAATGTTAATCGAGTAGAGGATATTTTTCTAATCATTTTGGTATATAATATCCTATATTAATTATTTTATTTGTTTCCTTTTTTCATTTTAGTTTCTGTTAAAAAAACAAACACGAGAGATATTTCTGCTGCCTCCCCATCGCTAGGAAGCAAATCCCTGGCAACCGTAGCGCCAGACCACCCCCACGCCACCTCTTTTTTTTTCTTTCCCCTTTTCTTTCTTTCTTTTTTTTCCTTTCTCTCTCTCTTTCCTTCCCTCTTCTTCTTCCTTCCTTCTCTATTCTCCCGTGACCTTCCTTTCTCCCAGCGAACCTGCAACTTCCATGGCAACCCCGATTCCCTACCCTCCTCGGCCACCCCCTCCCCCTATAAAAACCGAATTCCAGATAACTTCAGTTCCTTTGGCTCAAGTTGTCCATGACCGTGGACACGGCTAATCGATTAGGTTTGAGTACTCCGCAGAGTTTTGCAGACGTTCCCCACAAGATTTGATCGCCTCCGTGTATGTCCTCGCACTTCAGGGTGTTTGAAGACCGGATGATCAAAACATGGTCTTTCAACGGGTCCCTCTGAATCCCTGTCGGTGCCCATCCAATCCTACCGTTCTTCTACATCTGCTAGCACCACCTGTCCAGAGTCGCCGCGTTGTCCAACCAAGCCAGAGCCAATAATGACTTGTGGCTGTGCAGGTAAGCCTTGGGTCTTGAAAATATCTGTCCGTCTCTTTGAGCCTGGGTGAAGCTTTCCGCATGATGTCATGGCCTCTCCAGCATCCCGGGTCATCCACTGGGTTCTCCAGGGAGCCGATCAACCGTCCTTCACCCAGAGTTGCATTGCGTCCGAGGTCTTGAAAATCTTGTCTTAACTGGTCTTGATTATTTAATCAACCTTGCATCACTCGTGTTATGCACTCAACCGAAATCCCGTCTACTCAAGCATAGCAATATGAAATTTGTCGTCCCGGGGCCAAGTATCGGGGTTGTTGTGTGCCTACCACATGATACTACAATCTATACTCAAATTTCCAAGTACCTACTCAGCATGCAATTGGGCATAGGATGGTAGAACTACGATGCATAAAACATAGGTGATAGTATGATCAAAGTGACGTGCCTGGTGATGTTGACGAAGAAGAATTTCTCAAGAAATAACTTGATAGACTACTCGCCACTCTCCGATGAAATCTATATATCAAACATATCATTCACATAAGCACTCATACTAGCAATCATTCTAACAATCAAAACAAAAGAGAGAGCGAAATAGGAATTTGAAGGAAACTTCAAATAAGACTAGGGAGTCTTCTACTACATCAAACACTAAATAGTTTTTGTTCTAACTGAAAATAAAACACTAAAATAGAAAAAATAACAGAAAAAAATATAAAATAACTAAGATAACAGAAGTAAAATTTACAAAACAATATTTTTTATAAGTATTTTCAAAATAGGAAATCAAATTAGCAATGCAATCAATTCGCAAGTTAGTATAGAACTAGAATTGATTCCATGCAAACAAATAAGAATAAATAAAATAAAATTTTGTTGTTGTTGAAAAGTTACTGGTAAATATCAAAAAACAAAATCTAACTTGTCACAATTACAAAAAAAACAAATTAAGAACAATTAATACAAAAAAATAGCAAGAAAACAAAAAAGGCTAAATCAGAATCTGTTTTGCTTAAAACCCTATGTAAAAATATTTAAAAAAAAATTAAACTTAAACTACTGAATGATATGATCAATATGAAGCAGCAGCAAAAATAATCAAATTAAAAGCTATATTTAAACTCTCGGAATAAGCAAAACAAGCTTTAAATTCAAATCTGATATAACTCAATTTTTATAAATCCAAACATAGACAAATTATATATCTACAGAAACTACATAAAATTTATGATCCAACGCAAAAAGAATCACCTAATTCGGAGTTATAGACTAATAGATATGAATTTTCTAAGATTGCAATTTTCTGAAAAAACTGCAATACGGGATTTCGTGAATCTCACCATGGGTGACACATAGGAAGAACTCTGGCGAGGTAGCTGCTCCGGCGAGGTGGGGAGGTCGCCGGCGGGGTGAGGAATCGGCGGAGGAGGGGTGGGGCGCGCAGGGGTGTGGTGCAGCGAGGGTAGGGGCCATGGGGAGGTCGGCAGGGAGCTCCTGGACTCGACCGGGGCAGGGTTACTCCGGCGAGGTGGCCGGCGGCTAGAGGCGATGAGGGTGGCGTCTCTTTGGGAAAATGGAACGAGGACGCCGGGTGGGTTCTTATAGGGGGCTCGGGAGGAGCTGGGATGGAAGGGAGAGGGAGATCGGGAAGGGAGGATTTCCCTGTCCATGGCTAAGGAAGGTCCTATGCACGTGAGGAAGGAGATAGAGGAAGAAGAAGATCCTATTGGGCTAGTTTTTGGAAAGGTCTTAATGGGCCACCGTTTATTTCCATTTAAACACGATTTCTTTCCTTTTTCAAAACTAGGAAACTAAAACGATAAAAGGGAAATCAAATCAATTCGGAATATAGAGTTTCTATATACTAAAATTATCAGAAAAATAAAATCTAAATGATGGGCATTTTTCCACGGCCAAAATAAAAACTTAAAAAAATGTTTTTCCAAAAAATCCCTAAAAGCATTATTTCTTTTTGCAATTATTTTCTCAAATTAAATTTTGGTTTTTTCTTGGCTCAAAATATTTCAATGAATGGCCCTGGTTTTTGGAGGGTCATTTTCCTCCGCTCTTTCTTGCGTGCAAGAATTTTGTCGGGGCATTTTCTCGGGGAAGAAAAATATAGAAGCAAGGGCAAATATTTTGAAAGGATTCAAATGCAAACTCCGTTCAAATTCTTTATAGTTGAAGAAGTCATGTCATCTTCTCTCTTTTCTTTTAAAAGATTGAATTTGAATTCATCGGAGATGGGGAAAGTCATTTTATTCCCTCTCATTCAAAAGTTTTTGAAAGTTTCAAATTTCACACAAGTTTCAATCACTCAAGCAAGCAAACAAACAATCTAATAATTATTTTAACATTCCAAAATTTGGGATGTTACATGCACTTCATTTCATTGTGCTTCCGTTATATTTTCTATTCTCTCGTATCTGGTGATTCATTGTGAAGATTCTCAGGACTCGAGTTCATCATTTCTTCATTTTATTCTTTTTCCGGTGAATTTAATTCAGTTGTCCGTGTTCATCATATCCTTTTATCCTTGTAAATTCTTTCCCATGTAAAAATTCTTATCAGCCTATCCTGTTATTCATTCATCTCTTTTCTATCCGGTGTGTTGAAGATATCTCAGAGTTTCTTGGTTTCAGATCTTTCATTATTTCGAGGTTCTCAACCTCATCTAGTTTTCTTTATACCGGTGCAATATCTCTCTTTCTAAGAAATCTTTTCAACGATGGTTTCTTTTGAGTGGGCCCATAACCCACGTGTTTTCCCAGGATCTTATCTGGCTCTTGTAACCTTTTCGGAGATCTTTAATTCTTTTCAACTATGACATAAGTATGAATTTCATCAGTCATATCCCTTCTCCAAGATCTATTTGAATTAAATTCTCATCCTGCTCAACCTTTCATTCTTCATTATTCCGGAGGTCTCAGTTATTCTTGGTGATGTTCTTCTCGTCATTCTCTTCATTGAAATTTGAAGGGGTGTTTATCTCATATCTTGGTGCCATCATCTTAATTGTTCCAATCATGAGTAATCTCTTTCTTGCTATTCGGTGCATTTCAATGTTGTGTTCATTTCTCGATCCTCCGTATGCCATCATTTCAGAAGATTTCTTCGTTCTCAGCTTTCAGCTTTCATCCTCAAATTCTTCTCAATTGTTGTCTCTTCGTTCGTCTCTCAATTATTCCGGTGCCTTGTTCAAGTTTTTCTCTCAGGTGGCTCATGATCTATTCATTCATTCATGTTCACCTCATTCGTTTCAATTCTTACCGGTGTCTTCTTAAAGACTCCTTTAAGTTTGTGCTCATGTCTCTTCTCAATCATTTCTAGAAGAATAAGTGGTACGCTAAATCCGTTGCTTGTCATCAATTAAACTTGATGAAGGATAAGCTTAACATAATTCTTATTCTTGTTCATAGTGATCTGAATTCTTCTTTCGGAGTGGCTCATGATATCAATTCTTTTCTCAAGTGCTTATCTTTCTTTTCCGAAGTTCCACGTTCTATCAAGTATATCTTTGAGAAGCTTCATCTAAATCATTGCAAGGCCTTTTATCTTATTCTTTCATCATTTCATTCCGGTGTTCTCCAAGAGGTTCGTCATGCTGGTGCATCAAGGTTTCAATTCTTCTCAAGGTGTTCTTCAAGATTTTGTGGTAGTAGTTCTCAATTTCTTCTTCGTTCGTTTCTTCCAAGATCTAGTTTATATTCTCTTGTTCCAGAGTTGTGGTGATGTTGCTCATTTGGGTCAATCATGTTGTTCTATCAAGATCATGGTGTTCCCTTGTTCTATTTAGTTGTTTGTTATGAATCTTGTCTAATTCTCCCAACTTATCGATTTTTGTCCCCTTTTCCTACCGAAGTGCTGCCGAAATTTTCCGTGAATTCTTGCTTGTTTCTCATGTCATTCTTCATCTCTTTGCAACCTTCAAGGATCGTTGGTTTCACTCGTTTGTCAAAGGAGCAACTAAGTTTTGTCTCTTGCTTTTTCTCATCCTCTTCCCCTTTTCATTCTTGGATCTCGGGTCGAGATGCTCTTGTAGTGTAGGAGAGTTATGACAAATCGAGACCGATGTTCCAAAAGATTCCCCCTTTATTCCGTTTTCGTCGTGTGTTTATTTTTATTTGTCGCATCATCATCGCATCATTCGCATCATCTGCATTGCATCGGCATCTCCGTTGCCACCAGTTTTCAAACTTGCATCCGTTGTTAGTTGTTGGTTCTCGTCGTTATCCGGTGTGAGCCTGACCACACTCGCACACGCCCGCGGCATCGTCAAACCCTGTTTTTAAAAGTGTGTATAAAACTTTCTCTGATTGGATTGAAACTTGGCGTGCGGTCCAAATATAATATAGGTAGGCCACCTGCCAAATTTCGTCGCAATCGGGGTCCGTCTGGTACCCGAACGGACGTCCGTAGCGGCACCGTATTCGGTCTATCGCCGGACGTTTTTCGGTGTTTTAAAAATCGTGTTGCCGCACCACACCGTTTCCCTCTCTTCCCCGGCTAGCCTACTCTACACGGTCACTTAGCCGACCCCGCGTTTGAGTTCGTTCGGTTCCGATCGCGTGGGCAGAAATGGGGCCGGATTCGGATAACCCTAGCCCCGTGTCTATAAATAGACAGCCTCCCCTTCCTAATCTAACCCTAACCCTAGTCCACCTTGGGATCCGCACCCCACCCCCAGCCAGCCACTCCCACCTCCTCTCTCCTCGCACCACACAAACCTAGCCAAACGGGCCGGGCTAAACAGGCCGGCCCGCCAGCCCGCCACGACGGCACGGCACGGGCCCGACCCGACATGATTTAAACGGGCCGTGCCAGGCACGCGGCACGCCTCGGGCCGTGCCTGGGCCTGAGGGCTGGGCACGCGGGCCGGCACGGCACGGCACATTTTTTTATATATAGGATAAAAAGATAACCTAATAGGTCAAAATCGGTCCAAAAGACAACCCAATATATTAAAATAGGCCCAAAAAATAGCCTAACAGGCCAAAATCAGCCCAATAATAGCCTAAAAAAACTAATAGGCTATCGGGCCTGGCGTGCCTACGGGCCGACCCGTATAGCCTTCGTGCCGTGCCTCGGGCGGGAGGCCGCGCTGGTGGGCCGGCACGGCACGACCCGATTAATAATCGGGCCAAGGCGTGCCCTGTCGTACCTAGCACGATTATGGTGGGCCGGGCCGGGCCGGGCCGTTTGGCCAGGTTTGCCACCAGGCACCAGCAGCCGCCGGCCCGTGGAGCCCGATTGGAGCCCGCCCGAGCCCATCTGGGCCCGGTTCAGCCGCTGCCAGCATCTGCCCGAGCTCCCGCACCCGTGGTGCCGCGCGCCGGCCGCCTCCCGTCGCCGGACCCGTATGCCGCCGCGCTCCGCCTGTGCCCTGCCGCCGGTAGGCAGCCGCCCCCTCGGTTCCTGCGTCATTGGTCTGCCTCGCCGTCGTCAGCAGCGCTGCAGCAGCCGCCGTCGTGCCTCGCCTCTCCCCGCGCCGTCCTCCGCCCAAAGCTCGCGCCGCTGCCGCGAATGGTCCTCCCGTGCACGGATCCGTCGAGATCCGTCGCCGCCCCCTCGATCCCATCACCGGAGCCCTTCGTTGGGTCCCTGTTGCTGCCGCCGCCATGGCTCCTGCCCGTGAGGAGCACGGGAGGAGAACGACGACCCGAGCGCCGCTTCGCCATCGCTCGCCCAGGCCGACCTCGTCTCGCAGCGGCCCAGGTCCCGCACCACCGGCCCTAGCTCCTTCCTGGCCGAGCGCCCTTCGGCCCGCTTCGCTCTCGGCCCAGCTCGCCGCTCCAGCCGGCCTCCTCCAGCGGCCAGCACCGCGGCCCAGCTCCGCTCCGCTCCTCTTCTCCCAGTCCGGCCTAGAGCCGAGGTGAGCACCGAGACTATTCCCCGCCCCAGGCGCTGATTAATATGTTGCACATGCCCCTATTCGGCCCGTTAGTGATTCTTTAGGTTTAGGATTTATTTCTTTTTTAGGAATATATAGATTTTCAAACGCCCGTAATAAATTAACCGAGTGTCGGATTGAGGTGATCTATATATGGATCTCTGTAGAATTTCGCGTAGATTACGAATTTGCAACTTGCATAAATGTTTGAAGTAGTTTGAGCCGCCAAATGCCAAGTTTTACGTGATGTCCCAATAGGGGATCGTCCCGTATTTATGTTTCGTGCGTGTCCGGATTGCTCAAATCCCGTAGATGAAATGCTCATGTTTTAGGACCCCTTTTTCCATGTATTTTAGAGTAGTTGTTTTTATTTTAGCTCGTTGGGTTCTGTCACTAGTTTGCTATACCGTGTTTAGGACATATTCCCGCATATACGTGTGGCGTTGTTTTTATTTTGCAACCCCACATGTTATATATGTTTTCGGGGTAGAAATTTCATAAAATTGAAGTGCGCATTTATTTTTAGCTTTTGAGCAAGTTAGTGCGCGTGATATTTTTCCATGTTGCCCTTTTGTTTATTTTGTGGGATTTAATCCGTGCGTGATTTTAAGGAGTTGTCAACTAGAGATATGCCCTTAGATGTGTAGACTAGCCTATGGTAATTTTGGTTGCAATAGAAATCTATGTTTAAGTGTGGTTTGCTTGTTCTGAACTTGCTAGAAAATAGTGCTGATTTGAAGGTGCTGAAATATTTCTAAGTCTGAAATCTGTTATATTTTGTTGCTGTCTTTGCATGAGTTTATCTGGGGATTTGTAGCTCTTTTGAGGTTGCTGCAATGGAGTTAGTTGTAGACTTTAGGATTCTCTAGCATGTTGTTTATTTTCATGCCATTTGGAGTGTTGTAGCTTATGGTTTTGCTGCTGTCAATATGCCTTCAGATCGAAAACTGCAGTTTCATAAACTGTGGTTTTCACTAAGTCTGAAACAGTGTGTGAGATGCCATTTTGTGACTTCTTTTCCTAGTGATCCATGCTTCCATGCTAGATGTCGTTAGTTGTATGTTGTAGTGCTTCTTGCCCTCTACCGTCTCATGCCTTGGTTGAGTATTTTGGTTTTGTGTAGCTCGTAGTTGTGGGGTGCAGGGAATGTTATGTGGCTGATTTTGGTAGATTGTAGTGATTTCTTGTTTAGCTCGTAGTTGTTGAACCGTTGTTCCGTTTTGGTGGTGCCCTATATGAAACTTGCTTAAAATCTTATGTAGTTTCATATTATCTTGCTGGTTGTGTTTTTTGAATGCTTGTGACTGTCGTTGCACACATATTGCATTCATGCCATCATATCTTGCGGTGTCCGTATCTTTTGAATCGTAGCTCCGTTGGAGATGTTCTCTATGTGTAAGTTGCTTGTAATGACGCGTAGAATCACGTGAACCCATTTATTTTGCTGTTTAACAAACATTTAAACGTGTTAGTTCAGATCTGGGCAGAATTATAAATTAACATGTGAGGTCGTCTCGGAGGTGTTATATGTCACTTCCGACCTCATTTAAAATGTCTAGATAGGTAGTTTAATTACGCTTCACCTCTTGCCATGTTTAACCACATTTAATATTGTCGTGTACCTAATCGAGAGTGAACTAAATAATTCATATGTGGAGTTTCGTCAATATGCAACTCGTTGCATATTGAACTTCACTTAATGTGTAGTGTTTGATTGTTGTGAATTGCCATGCCATGTCTTGCATATATTCAGCCTGATCATGCATCATATGTGGATTGCATCTTGTCATGCATTTGCCGTGGTGAATATCTGTGTTGATGCTTGTTTCCGGTTTCCTTCGTCTCGAATAGAGTTCCGCAAGCGTGTCGGATTGTGAGGGCCCGTTCGACTACGTCGGTTCGCCAGCTTCACGGAGTCATTCTTCTTCCAAGCAGGATCTCAGGCAAGATGACCATTTCCCCAGATACCATTACTATCATTGCCATGCTAGTTATTTCGATGTTATCGTTATTGTCTCGCTGCCTACCACCTGTTAAATATCAGCCTCCCAACATTGCCATGAAAACCTTCAACTTGTTCACAACCTAGCAAACCACTGATTGGCTATGTTACCGCTTGCTTAACCATGTATTAGTGTTGCTAGTTGCAGGTGCAGTTGCTTCCATGTGATTACATGGGTTCCTTGTTATATCACCCTATTAAATGCTATTAATTTTAATGCATCTATATACTTGGTAAAAGGTGGAAGGCTCGGCCTTTCTAGCCTGGTGTTTTCTTCCACCTTTCCCCCCTTAGTTTCGGCTACCGGTGTTATGTTCCATAACTGAGCGCTCCTAACACGATCGGGGTTGTTATGGGGACCCCCTTGATAATTCGTTTTAGATTAAAGATGCTTTGGCAAGGTCCAACATTGGTACTACATTTTCCCAACATAATAATTTTGTTAATACTAAAAGCATAGGGCGTCATGAACCCGAGGAGTAATTTACATAATACAGGGAGGGCCAGTGTTGATGGTGCTGGTCCAAAACAGAGCATTGTGCGGGGCCAACCCAGGGCAACTTGGGAGATTTCTATCAGGCCACCGTATGTATCGCTCATCCGTCGTGTCCTGAGAACGAGATATGCGGCTCCTATCGGGATCGTCGACACGCCGGGCGGCCTTGCTGGATTAGTTTTACCTTTAGCGAATGTCTTGTGCATCGGGATTCCGGTGATGCTTTGGGTAATCTCAGAGTTGAGGTTTTCCACTAAGGAGTCCGACGAGATCACGAGTCTCGTGATCGAGGATTTCTTTGCGGCTTGTGGTAATTTGTGATGGATTAGTTGGAGCACCCCTGCAGGGTTAAGTCTTTCGGAAAGTTGTGCCTGCGGTTATGTGACAACGTGGAAACTTTGTTTAACACTGGTTCTAGATAACTTGAAGTTAACTTAATTAAAATATGCCAACTGAGTGCGTAACCGTGACTGTCTCTTTCGTGAGTTCCTTCTCCGATCGAGGACACGGTGGGGTTATGTCTGACGTAACTAGGTGTTCAGGATCATTCATTTGATCATCAGTAGTCCACGTCCGTTATGCGTAGATCTTCCCCCTCTTATTTCTTGTACTCGTAAGTCAGCCACCAAATAAATGCTTAGTCGCTGCTGCAACCTCACCACTTAACCATACCTCACCTATTAAGCTTTGCTAGTCTTGATACCTTTGGAAATGAAATTGCTGAGTCCCCTGTGGCTCACAGATTACTACAACATCAGTTGCAGGTACAGGTAAAGGTTACTTGACGCGAGCGCGTTGATTGTTCATTTGGAGTTGCTTCTTCTTCTGCTGCTTTATCGATCTAGGATGGGTTCCAGGCCGGCAACTTGGGATAGCAAGGATGGACGTCGTTCTTTTTTCTCGTTTGTTTTCGTCCGTAGTCGGACCCTGCTCTTCTTCATGATGTTTATGTATTGTACTGATGTGACTCTGATGTAGCTTGTGGCGAGTGTAAGCCAATTCTATATATCTAATCTTTTCAGTACAAGTACTTGTAACGATATCCATTCTTGCGAAACGGCGAGATGCGCTTCTATCCCTGACGAGGCCCTCGTGCGAAATTGAGGATATGATCACATCTTGGGCGTTACAGAATTACCGACTATTGAGTTGAGCTCATCATCACTCCATTCGTCATCTGTCAATGCCTCCGCACAATGCCTCCACAATGGTCACCTATGTTGCAAAGCAACATCCTGGTTTCCACTGCACGCTTAGCGGCATGTAGCTCTGGCGAACACAACAGCTGGACGACCCGTAGCATCCGTGCCTCATTGGGTCATAGAAAAATGTCGGCGAACTTGCGGGTCGTGCATGATGAAACACAACAATTGCGGTCGATCGATTCACAACACCATTGCAGTGTCGACCCTCGATTCGGCTTGGAGCATCCTGAGCATCGCCTTGCATGCAACACGGTCGCATGTCCGCAATGGCAAACAAACACGTCAGTGGCCCCTTCGACCTTATCACACCATTGGGTCGGCTAGCCAGTCTGCAACATCGGTGGGCCACTTGCAACAAGCTCGTATGTGAACGACAGGCTGACCTGTAGCAACGGTTGTCGTCTTCGCAACACGTCACTCATCCGTGCAACACTGGTGTGGGAAACTCCTCAAGTAGTGGTGAAAGAGAAGGGGGGAGAGGAGGACGAGCATTATGCACATGGACACCTGCGCGCGTGTGTGTGTGTGAGAGAGAGAGAGAGGGGAGAGAGTGAGGGAGAGAGAGATGAGATCAAAGGAAGTAACATACAACTACATGTGTGGAACGAAAGGAGGGGGAGCGAGGTGCAGGCCAAGTATATAGATCACAAAACTCTGCCATTTTTTAAAAAGAGTTTAACATATTCATGTTTTTCAAAGAATAAATCTAGACATATAAAAACTTGTCATTTTTTTAGTTTGTAAAAAAATATAAAACATGTAAAACGCATTCCAGAGCACATGTGGCCCATGAGAGAGGAATGTTTTTTAACACAATTCAGACGCAAGCGCTTATATAAACACGCATACACTCACCACTATAAACGTTCACACTCATATCCTACCCCTATGAACACCTTCGCGAGACTGAGGTGCCATATCATCTTGAGATTTATGAAGTCACCGTAGACGTCTCGTCATTAACGAAAACGTCTCCTTCCACTAAATACGCATCGGCAAATTTTTTGAAATTATACGAGGACCAGGACTTGAACTAAACCTGGGCATAGGCATCCCGGCCCGGTGACCTGGCCTAAGCCCAGCCCAAAAAACACAGGTCGGGCCGGGCTTTGTGTTCGGGCCGGGCTCGGGCTTGAAACCTAGGCCCGGTATCACTTCGGGTCGGGCTCACGCTTGAGAAAATAGCCATTTTACACTGATGCCCGGTCCGACCCAGCCCAAAATTCATGTTTTAGTTCATTCACGCCAGGCTTGGGTTTGAATATTTGATTTTTTAGCCGGGTTCAGGCTTGGGATTTTTAGTTCGGCCTTTTCCAAGCCCGACCCGAAGCCCGGCCGGCCCGGGGTATGCTGAGGTTTAACTTGAAACCTGATAGGCTGAGGCCTGGAGATATCGTTGTCTCTCTAATCATTCAGTCACATGTTGGTTCGTGAGAAATGTTGTTGTGTGTGGACTAGTTTAATACTCCTTCCGTAAATTAATATAAAAGTGTTTAGATTACTAAAATAGTGTCCTGAATGCTTTTATATTAGTTTATAAAAGAAGTAGGAGTATATATTTTTTGAGACATTAGAAAATGTGGTGTGGACTGGCCGAAGTATGCGTGCGCGCATTCGGCCCTAACATCGGGACGCACGACGGAGCGAGCTCACACCTCACAAGTCACAACCGCCGTCAGAAACGAGCCTCGTGACTGCTGGACTTCTCCGGCGAGCCACGCGGTACTGGGGGGGTTCCGGCGGACGAGGAGAGGGGAGCGCCGCGAGCGGGAGTCCACCGCAGGAGGCTACGGCGTACGCGGGAGCAGAGGGCAGAGGAGTGGCATCAACCAGCGGTGACGGCAAGCGCGGGGATCCAGGAAGGACCGATATAGCTCAGTTCTTGTGGCCTCCGCCTCTCGGGCATTCCCCGGAGCGCGGCGGCCGGCGGCCACCGCCAACGGATGAACCGCACCGTCGCCGGCCGGCAGGGAGGGGCGCATGGCGGAACGGCGGTGGCGGAGGCAGGGGCATTTCCTTCACGCGCGCCGTACTCCGCACGGCAACAGAGCAGGGACGCGCCCGCCCGCCCGCCCGCCCGCCAGCGCGGCGTGCGTGGGCCCCGCCCGCTGCGGCTCGTCGAGCGGGCCCGGTGGCACGGGCCTGGGCCGTTGGATCGGCCCCAGCTGGCACGGAAAGCGATCCAACGGCTCGGGACGCACCGGGGCGACGGGAAGGGAAGGAAAGGAAAGGAGACGGAGGAGGCCGCGGGTGCTTTATTTGCTGCTGCGCCTGCAAACTCTGCTCTGCTCTGCACAACACAACCGCCCCGCTTTTGATCCTCCGGAGCCAGGGAAGGAAGGAAAGGTGAGGCGATCAACCTGCATTTCCCCTCCCCCTCCGCTCCATACCCACACCCCTCCCCTCTCTGGTTTCGTCCGCGTCCAACCAAAACCCCAGAAACCCAAAGTCCCAAACCCCCGCGGGGTAAGATTCTTCTTCCTCCTCCTCCTCCTCCTCTCATCATCACCGCCTCTGTTATGTTCTTGCTTCGTCGCATCATGCGGTGGTGGTGGTGGCGTTTATGTCCTGTGTCCGTCGGTCGAGTTTCTCGCTGCGGTTTGGGCGCTGCTGATTGAGCAGAGGGCTGCGCTTCTTGAATCCTGTGTGCGTGGATTTTGCTTCCTGTCTCGCGTTCCCTGCGTTGCGTCGGCTTTTCTGAAGTTGGTGACGGATTTTCTTGGAGGAGGAGGCTACAGAGCGCCGAGACTCCCTGGCGATTTCTGTTCACCCGTTCGATCCCGTGTGGTTCGTGTTTGTTGCTGCCGCCGCTGCTTTTGCTCTTGCTTGCATTTGGTGGGTGTTTTTGCTGGTGGAGGACGAGGAGCACCGAGACCCTGTGGTGATTTCTCTTCGCCTCTTCGGTCCTATTCGTTTCGTTTTTGTTGCTGACGCTGCTGCTTTTGCTCTTGCATTTGGTGGTGGTTATTTTCCTGTACCTGGAGGAGGACGAACAGCACCCAGTCTACGTGGTGATTTCTCTTCACCTCGTCGGTCCTATTTGGTTCGTTTTTGTTGCTGCCGCTGCCGCTCTTGCTCTTGCATTTGGTGGCGATTTCTTGGGGATGAGGAGGCTAGGGAGCACCGGGAAATCCATCGGTGATCTCCTTTCGCTCTCCTGTCTCCTCTACATATTTTCTCATGTTACTCTGGCGGTCGATGGTGGTTTTATTGTTGGAGGAGGAGTCCCACGAGCGCCCCCAACCCAACGCTGATCTTCCCATCGTTTTTTTATTCTCGTTGTTATTGGCAACTCGGCGAGTCTGGTGTCCAGAAATCGCTCTTTCTGCATGTGCATTTTCTTCTCCCTTCACAGCGTGTGGATTTTCTTTTCGAAACAAGAAACAGCGTGTGAAATCTGTCAATCCTTGTCACATACAAGAGGTTTCCATAGTTTTATGTGGGGTTCTTCTTCCTGACTCCTGACCACGGTGCCCCTCTATAGTGCTAATTATAGTATGTGTAGTATCTCGCCCATCCTTCAAGTTCCACAGAAATTGAGTTCGTATGTACTTCCTTGATGCTAACGTTAACGTGCACTGCAACATTGAGATCTATAAGTTCTTCCTTGTTATGAATGAGTGGTTTACATTACCCTGTCAGCAATTCGTTTTCGTTCTACTCTCACTTGGAGTGTGCTGACGTGAGTTATTTTGATATGTATGCTGTTGATGGAAAAACCTTGATTGGGTTTTGATCTGCATTGTGTTTGTGCACCTGAGTAATGTAACTTTCTGATTATATAAGCATACATTATGCACCCAGGGGCCCTTAATCCAAGCATGAGTTACAAACCTGCCAACCTGTAATAGAAGATTCTATAATCTATTCAAATAGCGGCATAGATATGTTTTCAATTCTGCAGTGTGCCAGTGTAGTTCTAGTTTACATGCAGTAACATGATGGAGTTATTTAGCTGTTTTTCTATCGTTTCTTAATCAAGTTTGCTGCTATACATATGCGTTCTGCAATGCAGTGTCAGTACATTCAGTTTACATGTTAGTTTTTGCTGGTAAGGACTTCTAGGTTGTGGTGTTTATACTGAAACCTTTCAGGAAAGCAAACCCAGCAATGGATGGTGATGCAACAGCCAAGTGTTCTGCTGGAGAAGAGAATGACAGAATCAAGTATGCTGCGTCATCTATGAGAGGATTTCGTTATGAAATGGAAGATGCCGTGAGTAATATTGCAGTACTTTGTAAAATTGTTGAGATGATAATCGATTTTGCTTTGCTTTGCAGTTGTGGTGAAATACTGAATTTGATCCGGACCCTTCTTATTTGCAGCTCACAGCTGTCCTAGATCTAGATGGCTGCAGTTCCACATCATTCTTTGGTGTTTATGATGGCCATGGAGGTTTGATCTTCGTTCTGATACTGTTAGAACTTATTCCAAACTTTTGTGCTGTTAGCATAACTGACCATTAAATGCATTGTTTAAAGGAAGTATTATCACAATATCATATAATTCATAGTAATCCAAGGTACACATCGTGTGCATCGGTGTATTACACTATATATGTGCATGCTTTGTACGTTTACTATTTGTCGCAACTTTTGTCTGTCAAAATCTTGTATAATCATGATGAATCAACTGCGCAATGATGCTACAGTTCAACATGCATGACCAAGTTATGCAATCAGGTCTGTGCTGAGATATAAACTGCAAGGGGCCAAACATTAATTGGATCCTCTTTTTTTTACGGGCGGAGGGGATTATGTTAGCAATATGTTCAGTACTTCAGTGTTTTTTCTTACAGTGATACACACGTATCGAAGGGATATTTCAGCTAGTGTTTGTCTTCACACTGTTTTGATATATGAGCTTGTATAGGAATATGGTTGATTCAGTCTTCGTTTTCTGTTATATAAGATGGTCATGCAGAGTTATTTGTTTGTGTTTCAGGAGCTGATGTAGCATTGTATTGTTCAAGGCAATTTCATATTGAGCTCATCAAGGAACCAGACTATCGCAAAAATCTGCATACCGCACTGGAGCATGTGTATTTCAGGTTATTTTCTAGATGATTAAATCATGTACTCTACATTTTAGGTATAGAAGTACAGAATGTGACATATGGAACATGTGTGTGCAGGTGCACACAATATCGGCACAGGCATGAAGTTTTTCAAAAATTCTGAATTTTAGCTATGACACTCACCTGTAAAATTTCATTAAAAATATGACCAACTGTGGCCCACACAAAAAACAAGCATTAAGTGCCTCTAGACATGTTCACATAATCTTTATTCATACATATGCACTTCTTGTTCAATATTGAAAGGTATAAGGGCCAATGCTACAGTGTTATAGTTACAATTGCTACCTAACTTCACTTATTGTGGCATGTATAGATATGGAATACATAATTGTTTCATGCTTCCATAGTTACAATTGCTACATAAGTTCACTTACTGTCACATGTTGCAGAATTGATGAGAAGTTGAAACGATCGGATGAATGGAAAAGGGAGCCAGCTCATTCTCCCGGTAATAGCACTTTGAAAAAGTTGCTCAAGGCTGCTCTTTGTGCTGTTAAGGTAACACTGAATGTTCTTTAAACATTTAATTGTCAGAGAAATTAAACAAAAATTCTCCCTCGGATAATGTTTCATATTATTATGTGTAAATGGAACTGGAAGGGATCGATGGATGTGATAAGGAGGATCTACTGTACTTTTACGGGATGTGCTTTGGACTTGGTACTGATATATTTAACTCATAATTCCAATTTGTGTTCCATCGAGTGTCTGGTTTACCAAATTGGAAGGCAAATGTTCCTTTATCTTTCTCATTGCACCTTAGTAGTTACCATACTGCCAAAATTGAGGTGTGTTTGACTTGGATCATTTGTTTGTTGCACCGTTTGCTTCTTTTATCGAAGGGCGGGCGCATGGGTAAATTTCTTCCCTGGTGGTGTTACTTACTGTTTGTTTCTTTATAGTCTGTTGTCCATATGATTTTGGATTTTTTTTTCCTTGGTATTTCTCAGTTTGGAATTTGTTTTGCAGGACCGTTATGTTCCCCCGCAACATGAAGGAACCACAGCATGTGTGGCTCTTATTAGAGGTAACCAGATTTTTGTTGCAAATGTTGGTGATTCCCGTTGTGTACTCTCAAGGAATGGTCAGGTATGGTGACTATTTTCTTGTCAAATCTCTGAGTGGGGCATCCTGTCATAATGAGTGTCCAAGTAGTGCCTGACAATTCTTATATCCATTTTATCGGAAGGCAAATGATCTATCCATCGATCACAAGCCAGACCTCCAACATGAAAGGGAGAGAATTGAAAGGGCAGGAGGGCAAGTAACCAGGGATGGGAACCCTCAGAGAGATATCTCAGGACGAATAGTTAGGGTGGACGTGGGCATCCATCGCGTCGGGGGGATATTAGCCATATCCAGAGCGATTGGTATGTTATTTATATAATTTCCTTTTATTGTTGGATAGGACCTATTCATTGCTGGTGAGCATTTTGACTACTTGCATGTCAGGTGATTTTCAATTCAAGCGGAACAAAACTTTGTCTCCTGCACAACAAATTGTGACATGTTGTCCGGACATTCACACTGTAAGTTTGTAACTATGTTGCGTGAGCTCAGTGTAAATTTGTTTCTGATGACTGTGGTTTGATGGAAATGACATGATTTATTTTTCTAGGTGGACATAACTGATGATGCTGAATTTCTTATTATAGCAAGTGACGGTATCTGGTAAGTCTGAGCTAAAAATAACACGAGAGGCTGTTTCATTCTGATGACTTGATTCTAAGTGCAATACTTGATTCTAAGTGCAATAGTAAAGTCACTCCAGTTACCCTAAATGCTTGTTTCATCTTAGGCCAGTAGTATTTGTCACCGGCGGGTTCAGTTAAATTTGATCTGTGCTGTACTACAATGGTCTGAGTTTGACCACTTCATCACCATGTGTAATTCAGTTCCCTATTTCTCGAGCCGGGGATATTAAGTTCTTTTTCTTCCGAGTTCAAGTTACTGAAAAGGGCATCTGTCAATTCCTGGGTTAACTATTTCTTTGTAGTGCATAGATTAATTAGATTTGATGGTTCCATATCATGTTGATTTGATGAAGCATTTATTTATTCCAATAGGAATTGTGCCATGTTTTCCGTTCACGAGGAAGAATTCTAAAACTAATAAGAGAGTAATCACCACAATCTGCTATTACCCATAGAGACAGATCTCTTTTCTCATGTTTCACAGTAATATAATTTCGTTTATATGTTACTATAACAAAATTGCACATCTCTTGTTTTTCTTCTTCTCCAGGGAAGCCAAGGCAAGTCAAGAGGCGGTTGATTTTGTGAGGCAGCGCTTGCAATCCGTGAGTCTTATTTCCTCAACCTTTTTCTGCTTGTCAAGCAGAGTAACAGTACATTTAAAAGAAAGAAATTTTATCGGTAACATAACCTTGTTGTTGAAGGAATGACTCTGCACGTAGTAACATTCGGTTGTTGAAGGAGTATGTTGTATGCATGGGCTGGTTTCCATTTGCAGATGGAATTGTTGTTCCTGACATATGGTGTGATCAATGCAGGGGGAGACAGATCTGAGTGTCATTTGTGAGAGACTTCTTGATTCATGCCTGGGCCGGAGAATGAGTGACAATATGAGCGTGATACTGGTTCAGTTCAAGGCCAGCGCCCGGATTCGTTCTTCACCCGGCGCCAACCCCACTGCCACTGCTGAAGCCAGGGCTGACGAAATCAAGGTCAACATCGAATTAGGGGGGCAGTCCAGCAACACAAATGCAAATGAGGAAGGGGGGCAGTCCAGCAACCCAAATGCAAACGAGGACGACGACGGCTCTGTCAACGGTTGCGTAGGATGCTTCAGCCGCATGGATTTGTTTGACGCCGGCGAGGAATGATGGGTGAGCTGTGCACTTAGAGTTCTGAATTTTTGATCGAGAAGGGAAAGACGATCCTGAGCTGGGAAGGTTTACAGTGCTATTTTTGCTCTTTGTCGGAGACAGAATTCGTGTAGGATTATATGGTACCACTCATAGGGTCTGAGCAGTCGCTGTTACTTACTATACGTTGCATTGTAGTTTCGCTCGAGATTTTGCTTGAGAACCACTTGGATTCACCCACTCTGTTTTCTTCTTCTTTGCATTTTGTCTTGGATATTAAAGATCCTTGATGGGGCAGTATAACTATGGATATTTACTGCCTTCATGGTAATTCCTCTATGCAATGCAGTATTATACTCGGGCAGCACTAGGGATCAGACTACTGATCCTTTACTTCCATCAGACTAGTCGAGCACCATAGGATCAGAAGTACTCTAGCCTGGCTCACACATGGTTTGTTGGTTTGAATCGTTAATTAAATGCTCGTTTAATCCTTCCACTAAACAGGTCCACTACAGATGCCAACTACCGTTGCTTCCTAATTCACTGCTTCCTGGATTGATTAGAGTTGCTTCCTAATTCAGTGCTTCCTAGATTGAACGCCTGGACCAAAATATGATAGATTCATTACATGGCTGTTAGCCAAAAATTGCTTTCCATAAATCACGTCAAGTATCCTTTATTATTGAGGAAATCATGTAAATTTTGATTTGCTTCTAACAAACAGATATAAGAACATAATTACTATTTGAGATGCATTTTGTTCATCCTAACATGCTTATGTGTCATGGAACCATCATTCTTTATCGATAGAAGCACAATTTTATGGTGTGATGAGAGCACACTTATTCATATTTATCGAGCGCATTTTTAGCAATATTTTTCACATCGACAGACTCATAATTTCGGTGCTATATGGTAGCATTTTGATGATCTACAAATATATTTTGGTATAGCAGAAATAATATTTGCTTTTGATGGAAGCATTTACTTTTTGCCAAATAAATTGTACAGAAGCATAACAAGAATATACACATGAACAAATTTAATCGATAAGAACAATATACACTTTTATTCCTAAACAACAATAATTTGACTTCTGTGTAGGCAACATCACTGCACGTTGAACCAGCCGGTCATTCATGAGTTCCACGTGTGCTGCGAGTTCTTCGTCATCAACAAGGCAACCATCAACAAACAACGGTGCCTAGAGGCTGCATCGAATGGCCATTGTGCTGGAAATGAAGAAGCTTGGCTAAACCGAGCCGTACAAAATGTGTGTACAACAGAAACATCAGTGGCAAACAGTGGCAAACATCTAAGCACAGACTAGTACTATTTGTCGAAACTAATATTTTGTTGCGAGAAGCAAAATGTATGTTTAACAATATCAATAAAAAATTTAGGGGCCTTCTTACCATTTTGTTAAAACATTATTAGTAAAAGAAGCCACACTAGCCATTGTTGAAAGCACACAGTGAAATTGGTTGGACCAAAATGTCTATATAATAAAAGAAGCATACATGGGCAATGGTTGAAGCAAAGTTTACTATCATGGAAACAAATACAAAAAAAAGGTTCACTAATGACTGAAATGTATGTACAACAACTACAGTGAAAGAAGCAAACACCAATCGTGGTTGAAGCGTACACAAATACTAATTGAAGCACAAATAAATACTGGTTGAAGCAGAATGTATATACATTAAAATAAGGGCACAGTGGTAATGGCTGAAGCATAAATTCACTACCATGGATATCTATGCAAGAAATAAGGATAAAAGGCAAGGAGGCCACCCCAGTACAAGCTCGACAGGAGTTAGGATACCTTGCTACCTTCCATGTGCTGCTTATAATCCGAGAACACAATCATGCAACACAGGTAGAAAAATCCTTTGAATAAATACGAAAAATGGGGGAGATCTCTAGAATGCTTACAAGGCAATGTTTACAACAGAAATGCAAAAAAGAAGAAGCAATTTTCATGGAAGCAACTATTTAAACAGAAGAAGCATATGAACTAAAAATTCAGAATTACCATCATCAGTATGATCTCAACCTGACCCATATTAGATGGGGGCATAGAATTTGAACTACAAGATCTGGACATAAAGGAATCATACGCTAGCGAAGGAGATGAGAGGTGAAGGAAGATTTCATATAGAGTACCAAGGGTCTTGTCACTGTTGCGATGAAAGAAGACATCTGGGTACCTGCAGCATCAACCTTCGTCGCGCCGCTGAAAAGCCTCCCCTTGTCCTGGTGTGCGGTTGTTGAAAGCCAACAAAGAGTTCTAAATCGGCGATGGCGCAGCAGGGTGGGGATGGATTAGCATAATCTCGGCAAGATATTTACCTTGGATTAGGGAGGAAGATGTGTACTGCAGAGAACGACTGGGAGGTGGGCTCGTCGACGAATCAATGGAGAACGGCGTACCTGTGATCTGGATCGGAAGTGCGGAATAGACGGGGATGATGGGCCTGAAGGAATAGAATGCGGGGTTGTGGGAGGTGGAAGCAACAATTAATTCTAGAAGGGAGGACCGACGCAAGAAATTAGGAAAGAGTTATGGGAGGTTACAACAGAATTTGTTACAACATCATGGCTGTGGGATAAAACATAATCAATGGCAAACGATTGGTCTGACGATTTCTTTCCATCAGACGTATGATGAGAAGCGTTTCCCATTATGCTCTCTATGTTTTTCTTGTCTGGTGTGCTTTCTCGATCATGATAATGCAAGTGTTATTAATGGGCATTATACTTGGATCTCAGTTAGCTTTAGGTGCAGTCAGACAAGAGAGTGGCAGCAGGCTGCATCGCATGAAACGGAAGGAATTCAACGATACACACACGTTTCCTTAGAGCTCTATCATATTCGCCACACACCTCTTCATCATAACTCTTGACGAAAAAGGTTTCCCCCGCTTTGTATTTTAAAGAAACCAACACAGATCACAGAGCAAACCCTGAGACGAGCAACACATCAAGTCCAAAAGAAAAAATAAAAAAAGAAGAAAAAATGCCAACACCGGCAGCTTGACAAAGTGTGGATGATCCGCAACCACTGCGCCCTCCGGAATCGATCCACCATGAGCCAAGGCTCCAATCCTCCGCGTAGCAAGCAACACCTCCAATAAGGACCCTGCATGCGGATGTGAGTGGGGGATGGAGACCACCTACACCCTCCACGAAGGAATGATGGCACCCGCAGGCGTCACCGCATCGGAGCCAGAAGAACTCGCAAGGATTTCTCCCGCACTTCAAACCCCACCGCCCAACCGGACCGGAGCCAACTCGCCAACTCGCCGCCCACCAGCATGCACCACCGCGGTCGCGATGCCACCCACGTTGCCTCATAGAGATCACCATCACGAGGCCAAGAGGACAAAGAGAGGAGCGCTGGGCGATGGGAGCAGCATCACCGTAGCCCGCGGGAGGGAACCACCTCCACCGCTGTGGCCTCCGGCACCGTCGCGGTTGCCATCCGGACGCAGCAGCAGGGCATACCAGGCCACCCTGGCCCAGCCAGGCCCGAATCGGGACCCCTAAGCCCCACCGGCCACGCTGCAACAGGGCGGCGCCAGCGCCGCCAACATCCCACTGCCCATTGCCGCTCCCCCGTCTCCAGGAAGCCACGCCGTCGACCTGCCCCGTTGTCGGCCTAGCCAGACCCAGATGGGGCCCAAAGGGCCCAGATCTGGGCTGAGCGGGCGTCGCCAGGCCACCCCGTCGTGCCACGCCGCCGCCCAGCCGATCTCCCGCGTCGCACTAGGATACCCCGCCGCCACGCCGGACCGCCGCCGCCTAGGAACAACCCCCGGTGCTGCTCTGCCACGTGCCGGAGAGCAACCAAGAGGGGAATGGCCAGGGGTCTCTGCCGCTAGCGTCGCCCGGGCCAGGCCCGACAACGAGCGTCGACAACAACAACGAGGAGGGAGGGGTGAGGGAGAGCTGGAGGAGGAAGGGCTAGGGCGCGGCTGGTCGCTTGCGTGGGCGACGCGGTTGCGAGAGCGAGGGCACGGGGCCGGCGAAGCCGATCGTTTCTGCATTATAACTCTTAATGTGGAGGCAAACAAAATATTTATACCCGCCTCTGTCTCTAAAAATTCTAGAGTCCACTCAATTGGATTGTAGCCTCCATATTTAACAACATCTGCAACCTGACCCTCATACCCGTTTCAAACGCATGGACAGACCGAGCGATCACAAATTTTTGACCTAACCGAGTGCCTTAAACGGGCCTCAAATGCACAGGTTGACCGGCACCCTCATATTCAATCCAAATATGGGGCGGATATGGGGACACCCAGGCGTCCCCGTGCATGCCCGCCACATCGTCCTAGCCCGCATTGGACCGCATCGATTCCACATATATTCGTCCCCATCCACTCACCCAACCAAACCCTAGTCACTTCACTCCACTCCCCTCCACTCCCATCAGTCACCCTAGCTCACCTCCAGCGATCTCCGATGTTCTCATGAGTGGTGGGTAGGGGATCCGAGTCCTTTACCTCAATATCTATCGACCACGAGCTCATCCACACAGTTCCAAGGAGGAGATGGTTGTGCGGCCTATGCTCTGCCGCTCACGGGAGTCGCCCACCCGTCGGCAGCGATCGGACTCGCAACATCGGGAATCTATTGTGTCGGCACAACCGGTGCTTGGATCTGGTATCCCTCCCTCACGAGAGGCGGTGCGGTCTTTGTGGCATCTGAATGACATGGCACACGCGCAACCCCTCTGTTGACGCACCGATGACGCACCATGGGCGTCCTCGAATGCTAACATGGTGTGGCATTCCTGCTGTGAGGCAGGGGGCGCGGGAGGCGGCGGACGCCCTCATAGCGGTGGACGTTGGAGAGGTGGAGTCACACTCTTCGGCGCCCCATATACTACATGGGTGCGGGCACTTCAACCACGTTTTGGTGGATGTCATCTCCTCCTAGGAAGGATCCATCATTGACCTGACGTCCACCGGCACCGTCCGGGTTACGGACTCCGACGAGGAAGAGTAGGGCATGGGAGACGGCGGGAGCTCGACTCCCATGAGCCGGCTAGTGTCCCATGTCCTACTCTACCTTGGCATCGACCGGACCGACACTACGAGGGGCACAACGGAGCTGGACGAGCTCCGCTTGTATTAGGTTTATGTTGTATGTAATGATATGGAATTGGGGTATCCAGTTGTAGAATGCATTATTTGAGGCGTGACCGGTCAGTGTTCGCGGACACGCCCGGATGTGTCCTCGGGCGTTTGAGGGGTCGGATTTGCCAAGTCCGACTATAGATTCTCTAAAGGTTGGGCGCTGGTTTGGAGCACACTTCTGAAAGCATCACTATGGTTGACTAGAGGGGGGGTGGTGAATAGGCGACTACCAATTTTTATCTTTTCCTGGCAAATTAGGTTTAGCAACAAATAGGTTGTCTATATGCAACTAGGTGAACAACCTATATGATGCTAGAAAAAACAACAATACATGCAAGCAAAGGATACAACACTAGTAAAGCTTGCACAAAGTAAAGGTAAGAAATAACCACAAGTGGAACTGGTGGAGACGAGGATGTGTTACCGAAGTTCATTTCCTTTGAGGGGAAGTACGTCTCTGCTGGAGCAGTGTGGAGGCACAATGCTCCCCATGAAGCCACTAGGGCTATCGTATTCTCCTCACGTCCCCACACAATGCGAGATGACATGAGTCAACTAGTGGTTCCCTTGAAGGCTACGACCGAACCTTTACAAACAAGGTTTGGGCTATCTCCACAGCTTAATTGGAGGCTTCCAACACCATTGCGAAGCTTCGCCATAATGGATTATGGGTCTGAGGTGATCTCAACCATCTAGGGCCCTCAAACACCCAAGAGTAACAAGATTCACAAGGGATTAGTGGGGGGGGGGTCATTTTTATCTTGGTGGAAGTGTAGATCGGGGCCCTCTCAATCAAACCCTAGAAGATCAACAAGTTTTGTTGGCTAGGGAGGGAGATTGGGTGAAGATGGAAACAATGGAGCTTTGGAATGGAAGAGGTGGTCTTCTTGGGGAAGAAGACCCCCTTTATATAGTGAGGGAACAAATCCAACTGTTACCCCCTCTCAGCCCGCACACAAGCGGTACTACCGTTCAGAGGAGCAGTACTATCGCTTGGGCGGTTGCGCGTGCTGCACAATGTAATGGCATAAGGCCACGAGCCGGGAATGCCGCCAGAGCGGTACTACCACTCTCACCAATGGTACTACTGTCGAGGGGATGAACCTGCCAACAGTACGAGGGATACGAACGGAGGGCGGGGCCTAGCTATGACTCAGTGGTAACACTCGGATGTACGAGTTCACGCCCCACTCGAGAGTGGTAAAGACCTTACGTCTCGAGCCCAAAGGCTTAGTGTTGCTTATGGGGGGTATGAATACACAGAATGCTTCAACCCTGTCCGGGAGCTCAAGACAGGCTTATATAGAGTGTGCATCGACCCGCGACGTCCACTTCAAGGGCATTAAATGACAATAACTATGGAAGTTGCCTAAAACTAGAGCTCTAACTACAACGTTACTCGTAATGTAAGGCTTCATAGCGCTTTATGTGAGAGATTAAGTCCTTGACTGTTGCAGTCCCTTCGTTGTCCGCGCCTTGTCTTAGTCCGAGTGCTGGTGAGCATCCGACTGACTGGAGGTCGTCCAAGTGATTCTCTATGTCCGAGTGAGACTTTGACTGCATCGATAGCCCTCGGACTTTAGTAACTATGTGGGGCCCTAGGTGGGCCTGGATAGGAGGTCCATGGCCCTACCCTTAGTAGGCAACCCCATTAGTAGCCCCCTAATATGTTGAGATTTGACTCGCCGAGTGAAAGACACTTTGTAGTGTCCTTGGTGTAAAGACACTGGGAAATAAGCTAGGGGGCGTTCTACTCGGGTTCACAGTAAGACACTACGGATTCATGAGTAGGATATTACAAATGATCGAACTGGTCCGCATGCTTTAGTTTAGTAATGTTTGCTTATCTCACGGGGACATGAATTGATGGCTTAGATGTGCATGAGCCCGGAGCTTTGAGTGACCGGGGGAAGGTTGAGACGGATCCTACTCATGCCCCGATGGGGGCGACCTGGTCACCTTTGCGCATATCCGAGTGATTGGAGCCCCGTGGAGGGACAAGTTGTTCGTAGGGCCAACCCATTTGGTTCCGAGTAAAAGGATACGGGATCCATTTGGGATGAAACACGGTAGAGTTTCTCCCATTTTCGAATCGAGGAAGCGCGCGCGAGGGAGCGGAAAGGGTTACATCTTGGGGAGTGAGGAAAGTGGTGTGGTGCCTCGATTCCCGTGCCTGGAATTTCACCACATGCAGCATGCACGCTGTCGTAGGATCCAATATGTCTAGAGGGGGGGGTGATTAGACTACTTGACAAAATAAAAACTTAGCATTTTCCCATTTTTAGTTGTGGGCCAGTTTTAGCAATTATGACTAGTCAAGTTCACCCTACATATGCATATCTAAGAGTATAGTAGTGGAAAGTAAAGACATGCAAATGTAAAGTAGATGGTAGGGAAGGAAGATCAAACACAAAGGTTGACACGACAATTTTTGGTGTGGTTTGGATAGGTGGTGCTATCGTACGTCCACGCTAGTGGTGACTTCAACCCACGGAGGGTAATGGCTGCCAGAGTCCACGGAGGGATCCACCAACAAGGGGTCCACGAAGAAGTGACCTTGTCTATTCCACCATGGCTTACGTCCACACATGGCTAGCCTCAATCACAATAGATCTTCACGAAGTAGGCGATCTCCTTGCCCTTACAAACTTCTTTGTTAAACTCCACAACACGAAGTAGGAGGCTCCCAAGCGACACCTAACTAATCTAGGAGGCACCACCCTCCAAAAGGTAATAGACGCAGTAGAACAATGAACTCCTTGATCTTGTGCTTCAAAAGATAGTATCCTCAACACTCAATCACTCTCTCATAGATTTGGCATGGGGTAGGAGAGATTGATTTTGTGGAAAGAAACTTGGGGAGGCTAGAGATCAAGTTTCAAATGTATGGATTGGAATATCTTGATCTCAACACATGAGTAGGTGGCTCTCCATTAGAAAAATGGATCTGGCATGTGGGTATGTGTTCTGAGTGCTTCCTCTGTGAATGAGAGGAGGTGGAGGGGTATATATAGGCATACCCCAAAATCCAACCATTACAACATTATTACCCAACTCAGTGACACCAAAATGAATCTCGGTGGTACCGAGTTGCACTAAATGTGGCAACTTTTGAATTCTCGATGAGACCGATATATGAATCTCGGTGGTATCGATACGATGACCTAGAGCAGTTTCCAATCTCGGTGAGACCGATTCCAATCTCGGAAATTCATATTCTCGAAAATTCCTCAACAGAAAGTTGGTCACATGCTTTCGGTGGCACCGATGCGAAACTTGGTGGTACCAAGAGATTAGGGTTTGGCAAAGGATCTGTCACTAGAAAAATCGGTAGGGCCGAGTGGAAAAGTTGGTGGCACCGATTTTGCTGGTTTTTCTTGTGACAGAGATATTTGTGGGAGAATGAGTGAGTATTTTTGGTGGCTATCCCTAAGCACTTGAGAAACCAATTCATCATAATACCTCACCCCCTTTCAATAGTATTGGCTTTACTATGGACTCAAAAGTGTTTCTAACAAATGTAAAATGTGGTCTTCTTGCTTGAAGTAGACAGTCCTATTCCTTTCCTTGCTTGAGGGGGTTTCTCCTCACAATCCTTTGGCCAATGCATCTTTGAACTTTTCTGAAATATACTTGGATAAGATCATTAGTTCAATGATACATATGTTGTTATTAATTACAAAAACCACCTTAGGGAGCAACTGTGATTTCAATCTCCCCGTTTTGGTAATTGATGACAACATATAGATCAAAGCTTCGACAAAAGATATAATCAATGATTAGCATCGATGCTTTGAGAAGTATGTGAAAAATAAAGAGCTCCCCCTAAATTTGTGCATTATTTTAATTTTATTTGAATGCAAATGCATAATCGATTAGGATCATGGGTCACTCTTCCCTGTCACATACATCTTGGTGGTGCGCATAAAGGATATGAAAGAATAGTAATTCACATAACACCAAACAAATAAGTGAATGATCATCATGTAGATAGCTCAAAGGTATAACATAGTAGCATCAACAATCAAAGCGTATGATCAAACACGAAATATTAACGCATCCAAAAGACCAAAAGTTTTGTAAATCCAAACGAGATCAAATAAAATGCAAAGCTCTCTCTCTCTCTCTCAAAGCCCTAATTGATCTATACACTTCCCCCCCTTTGGCAACATGTTACCAAAAGTTCAAAGGTCTAGAACTAATCGTCTCTCTAGACTCGATCTCCTCTAGTGGCAGTCGATGGAGTGGACAAAAGAGCGTTGGCGAAGGCTTCTGCGGATGTCCCTGGAGCTGGAGGTGTAGACACTCGAGGTGGAGGAGCTAAAGCTGAAGGTGCTGAAGCTAAAGGTGCTGAAGTTTGAGCAGATGATGTTGGTCTTGCTTCCGGAACTGATAGTGGGTGACCTAGTGTGGGTTATGAACCGAGTAGTCATGGGAAGAGGCGAATCTTCATCATCACTGCTGGAATGGGGAATCTGCACAGAATCAACTTCATGCTGGAGCTGCTGAATAGTGGTAGTCAACTCCATCACCTTAACATCTTGGTCATGGAATTTTGTTTCCACAATCCTCTCAAGGTTCTTCTGGTTCAGCAAGATCTCGGAGATTTTCTTCTCCATCCCTTGGATGGTGCGGACAAGAAAAGGCATCTGCTCCTCCCTGGTCCTGAGCTATGGAGCTAGTGGTGGAGCACCTCTAGCTGCCTCTGCTGCTTCATGTGCTGAAGCTGAGCTAGGATGGCTGGGGTCCATCACAACTACATTATCCTCAAACTCTGGCTGAAGTGCGAGATGCGGATGATCAAGTTTATATGCATGCTTGCCAAATTTGGCATTGATGAGAATCTGAATATAAGGTGCATACCCACCAAATCTTTTCTGATCTACATCAGTCCTCCTGACAGTCTCTACTATCAAGTCCATCACTCAGAACTGGGTGTGGGTGTCTAGATGGTGGAGCATGTTAATGGAATAACCTCTAATCATCTTATCATATCTTGACTTGGGCATGAGGTTGTGTCTCAAAATGGTGTTCGTAGTAGGTATTCCTGCTTGCAGAAAATAGATAGAGCCAAACTTATGTGTCTTCACATACTTATGGGGAGCTGGATTGTACATGTTTGACATGGAGTTATGATTCACCTTGGATTCTGAGTACACATCCAAGTCTCCCTCTTGTACCTTTGGGGCACCAGTGAAAGTGGCCCACTCATCTATGGTAGACTCATACTAGTGACCTTCTGTCATCCAAACTATCCTTCCATCGGGATAAAAATGAGCAGTTGAATTGAATTGCATGATCATCTCATCGTTTGAGGTAGTCATTTCTCTGCCAAAAAAATCTTCAATATCAACTAGCCTGAAATTTTCTCTCACATGAGGAAAGTAGTCTTCATTGGCATTGATATATTCCCAATCAACATATCGCATGTCACTGACTCCATGACTCTTGTCAAGAAACACTATCTCATAGAAATCTTGTTCCTCCTTAGTGTGAAAACGAGGATTAGCAACATTTCTTCTCCTGATAGCATATGGATCTGCAGACCTCCAGTGCCTCAAACCTTGATCCCTTCTCTTTTTCATATCCTCAGCAATAGGATAAGCAACATTGTGCAATTGCGTATGAGATCTCAGTTTCATCAGCAATGATGCTTCTCCTTCTTCCTGTGCAACAAACTCTATGGATGCAGGGCCTTTGTTCTTCTCTGCTGCAGGAATGTCCTTAGTAGTCCTCTTGGGAGCTACAAGCTTCTTAGGAGTTGAAGGCTTGGGTGTAGACTTCTTTGGCATAGCATCAGCCATAAGCTTCTTCTTCTTAGCAGGAGGGGTAGAGTTTTGCAAATATTTCAACTCTGAAAAATTAGGTTTAACATTCAGCAAAAAGGGATTTCGGTTCCACCGAGTCAAAAAATTTGAAGCCACCGAGACTGACGTTCTCCTAAATAGAAACTTGGCAACCCTTATCGGTTTCACCTGAAAGGGAGACTCGGTTCCACCGAGAATGTTCTCAGTAGCCCTAAAACAAAATCGGTAAGACCGACTTTTCTGAATCGGTGACACCGAGATTCAGTTTTGCGGATGGCTAACCCCGAGTTCTTGTTTGTTCTCTAATCTATAGGATGTATCTTCTGGATAGAGTTTTGCAATCATGGACGAAATTCAAATAAAACCTATTTGCGCATGAATCGGAGATGGGAGCGCAAAAAGGGGTCGGATCCATACCCTAGATTGGTGACGGATCTGCTACGACAACAACAGCGGTGAAGATTTCCATCAACGACGAAGACTGGTGGCGAGGTGCACGGGAGAGAGAAGGCGATGTCTTGAGGACTAGGTCTCACGCGAGGAGGTGCAGGAGGCAAAGTTTGAAGATGTATTTCAAACATCGGGTTCCGCAGGTTATATACCCCCTAGTTGTTGGTGACACCTAGTTGGAATTTTTGATGCCACCGAGTTCCATAACTATCAGCACAGAGTAAAACTCAGTGAGGCCAAAAAGAACAAATCGATGGTACCGAGATAAGAAAACCTGATCAACCCTAGGCTTTGGTGGGACCGAGTTTTTGAGGTTTGTCACACCGAGTTGCTTTTGGGAGGTTTTGGAAGTTAGCACTTGTCGAGAAGGATCTCCGGGTGCTCCTCACACAGAGTGTCCCTAAAGTGCTTCCTCAAATTTTTTGATGTAGCATGAATATAATTTGAGACGGAAAAGAATAGATAGCTAGAGAGAAGTACTTAGGCATTCTTGTATATCCAATTGGCCAAATAAAATAGAAAGCCAAATAATAACAATTGGATATCCTCAAATGAGCAGAAAATGCATACCAACATGCTCACACAATAAGATTTCAAATAAAACATGGTGAACATGCACAAACACTCTAGTATCTACCAAGCACTTTGGCGATGACAAAGTCATCTATATACGAGTATATTGACTTAAGAGCCAAGCAAGAATACTTTATCATAGGTCATACTCATCGTTTAAGCACAAGTGGGGTTACCACTTTCACATAAAGCTTTCAATGTGTTCACATCTTTAAGAGATGCTTATACTCAAGCCTTAGAGTAAATCTCCCCCTTGATGTGACACCCCCCCCCCTAAGAGGGATAAACTAACCTTGGGTTTTGTCATAGAAGACTTCAGGTAGGGGTAGTAGTGGTGGATGCTCATTGTTGATGAAGATCATCTTGAGTTGGAATTAATCCTTGTTGTTTCTTACTCTTCTCACCTACATGTGTTAGTCCCAAAGCACAAGGAATATATGAAAGAATATCTATGGACATGGAATAAAATGCATGTGATATGATGTCCAAAGATACATTAATTACCTTGTCCCTTGCTTACCTTTGAGGGAATGTGTGAGTCCTTGAACTAATGCATATGGTTGGAGTTGATTGCATATAGTTCTTGCCAAAATGAATAAGAGTGAATTTCATTGGCGGAGTCACCCCTGAAGAACTTCTCTAGTTCTTCTTGGGGACCCACATCAACTTGATGGGGATCCGTTGAGTTGTGGTAACACTATATGAAGTAGAGCTAGTAGTGTCCTTCGGAATACACTTGACCTCGGCTTGGGGTTCTTCCTCAAATGAGTCATTCTCCCCTTGAAGCTTGCTTGCCCTTGTGGTCTCATGGTAGAAGGGCATCTTGAGTGTTTTTTCCCTTGGGGAATGTAGGACCATACTTCTCCTTTTGGGGAACAAACTTCGGGATGGGATATTAACCTTCTTCCCATTTAACTCCGTTGGCATTGAAGTAGCCAACTCCTTGATTCTTTCGTTGTCCTCCTTGCCTGCGCACAATTTCCTCAAATTTCTTACTCTAGGCAAGACTCTTGATGACACCTCTCTCTATAATTCCTTTCAATAAATTGTTTTCTTTCTGAAGTGTAACTTGGCAAAGAGAATCATTAGTGGCATCAAGAAAGCTACTAGTAACAACATCATTTGATTTAGCTTTGCCATTGTTGTTACTAGATGAAGAAACTTTCTTGCCTTTTTTACTAGTGTTCTTAGGTTTAACTTGTGGAACAGAAATAGACAAGAGTAATCGTTTGGCTATATAAGAAGAACTCTTCTTTCGAAGATCACCATTGACTGCTTTTAGAAACTCATGCTCTTGCTCTAAATTTAGCTTCTCGAAGCGTAGCTTCTCATGAGGTCTTGGAAGCTCTCTATGATCTTTTAGAATAGTTTCATGAGCTAACTTAAGAGTGTTTAATTATTTAGTTAGTCGTTCAATCTCTTTCTTATCATCATAATTTGACTTCTCTTGACTAGCATGTTTATTATCAAGTTCATTGTCAATGTTATCACTAGTATTATCAAAGAGCAAGTCATCTTCTCCTAACAAGTCATCCTCATCACTATGAAAGTCAAAATACTCGGGGTGTGATACCTTGGGGGCTTTTGCCATGAAGCAGTTTGCAATCCCTTCATTTGGTGAATCAAATAAGTCGTAGGAGTTGGAGGAAATGAGTGCAAGATAGGCAACACCTTCATCTTGACTATAGTCGGAGTCAGAGTAATAACTTGTCTCGGATTGGTTGTCGAACTCAGAGTCGTAAACCTATTCAACAACATGAGCTTGATGTATTCTTCTTGAGTTGCTCTTGGTGTACTTATCCTTCTTCTCTGATTCCTTGCCTCTCCGGGAGTGTCTTCGTTCATAACGATCTTCTCTACTCCTCCTCTCTCTGCGAGGTGACTCATCTCTTGAGCTTCATCTTCTAGGTGACTCTTCTCTTCATTTGTGGGGAGCCGAGCACTCATTGTAATAGTGTTCAGGATTTCCACAATTGTAGTAGTTTCTGTCATGACTAGATGAGCGCTACTCATCGTATCTCGACCTTGAGCTTTCCTCTTTGCCTCTACTATTGTAGAACTCGTTGAATTTTCTCACCATGAGGCTGATCTCTTCATTGGTAACAAGGTTGTCATTTGAAGTAGCAGGATCATCACTTGAAGCTTTGTAAGCACCGCTTGACTTGTTGTGCAACTCATCTTTGTCCTCGAGTGACATTTCATGAGCAACAATCCTTCCAATGACTTCAGTTGGCTTGAGACCCTTGTACTTTGTCATCATTTGGATCAATGTGCACACAGTTTGGTATCTTCCATCCAAGGATCTAAGTATCTTTTTGATGATGAATTTGTTAGTCATCTCTTCACTTCCTAAGCTAGCAATCTCATTTGTGATGAGATCTAGCCTAGAGTACATCGCAGCGACTCCTTCACCATCTTTCATCTTGAACTTGTCAAGCTGACTTTGAAGGACATGCAACTTACATTCACTCACAGAATCAGTACCTTTGTGCATATCAATCAAAGTATCCCAAATTTCCTTTGCATTCTCAAGGCGGCTAATTTTGTTTAATTCTTCGGGGGCACAAGCAGTTGAACAGGATGTCGCAGGCTTGAGCATTGTATTGCAACATCTATAATTCTTCCACTGTTGCATCACGATCTGGTTCTCTTCCTTCTCCAAAGAAATCACCTTGCAGTCCAACACGAACAACAACCCAAATGACATGATTATGACCAAGAATATGCATTTTCATCTTATCTTCCAACTAGAAAAGTTTGTACCATCAAAATATGGACCTCTACGATGATAATTTCCCTCACTAGACGCCATACTCTCCTAGGTTGTGAAACGAATGCAATGGATACCAAAGCTCTAATACCACTTCTAGGATCCGAAGTGTGCCTCGGGGGGGGGGGGGTTATTAGACTACTTGACAAAATAAAAACATAGCCTTTTCCCAAATTTAGTTGTGGGTCAGTTTTAGCAATTATGACTAGCCAAATTCACCCTACACATGCATATATAAGAGTATAGCAGCCGAAAGTAAAGACATGGAAATGTGATGTAGATGGTACAGAAGGAAGATCAAATGCAAAGGTTGACACGGCGGTTTTTGGCGTGGTTCCGATACGTGATGATATCGTACGTCCACGTTAGTGGAGACTTAAATCCACGGAGGATAAAAGCTATGAGAGTCCATGGAGGGCTCCACCCACAAGGGGTCCACGAAGAAGTGGCCTTGTCTATTCCACCATGGCTTACGTCCACACAGGACTAGCCTCACTCACGGTAGATCTTCACGAAGTAGGCAATCTCCTTGCCCTTAAAAACTTCTTGGTTCAACTCAACAACACGAAGTAGGAGGCTCCCAAGCGGCACCTAACCAATCTAGGAGGCACCACCCTCCAAAAGGTAAGAGATGCGGTAGGACGACGAACTTCTTGCTCTTGTGCTTCAAAATATAGTCTCCTCAACACTCAATCACCCCCTCACAGATTTGGCATGGGTAGGAGAGAATGATTTTGTGTAAAGCAACTTGGGGAGGCTAGAGATCAAGTTTCAAATGGTTGGATTGGAATCTATTGATCTCAACACATGAGTAGGTGTCACCTCTGAGAAAAATGGATCTGGCAAGTGGGTGTGTGTTCTGAGTGCTTCCTGTGTGTATGAGAGGAGGTGGAGGGATATATATAGGCATCCCCCAAAATTCAACCATTACAACATTATTACTCAACTAGATTACACCGAAATGTATATCGGTGCTACTGACTCGTACTAAATGTGGCAGCTTTTGAATTCTCGGTGAGACTGCTATACGAATTTCGGTGGTACCGATACAGTGACCTAGAGAAGTTTCCAAATCTCGGTGAGAACGATTCTAATCTAATAAATTCCGATTCTTGGAATTTGCACAACAAAAAGTTGGTCACATGCTTTTGGTGGCACCTATGTGAAAGTTTGTGGTATCAAGAGATTAAGGTTTGCCAAAGGATCTGTCACTCGAAAAATAGATAGGGCCGAGTGGAAAAGTTGGGGGCACCGATTTTGCTAGTTTGGCTTGAGACAGAGATATTTGTGGGAGAATTAGTGAATATTTTTGGTGGCTATCTCTAAGCACTTGAGCAACCAATTCATCATATTACCTCACCCCGTTTTAATAGTATTGTACTTCCTATGGACTCCAAAGTGATTTCTCACAAATGTAAAATGTAGAGTTTTATTGCTTGAAGCTTGAGCCAATCCTATTCCTTTCCTTGCATCAAGGGGTTTCTCCTCAAAATCCTTTGGTCAATGCACATTTGAACTTTTTTGAAATATACTTTGATAAGATTATTAGTTCAATGATACATATGTTGTTATTAATTACTGAAACCACCTTAGGGAGCAATTGTGCTTTCAACTGTTCAAGGGATCTTGCAGATCTTCTTCTTGAATACTGATTGAGGGCGGAGATCCTGTGTCTAGTGTATAAAATGGGTGGCCCGAGAGAGGAGAGAGAGACACTGCCAGATATGGTGCTTTCTTCCTCCTCTCCAACTCCGTCATCCCATTTGAGAGTTCCTCCACTCTGCCCTAGCAACCACACACCTCGGTTGTCTCACTGAGCGACATGACGAGAAGTGCGACGTTGAAGGCCGAGCGAGCTAAGAAGAGCTTGTGCGGGTCCATGTCAAGTGCCGGAGTGCTTTTGCCAGGCTGGAACCAAAGTGAATGGCTGGCATCCCGTGTCACCAAGAACCGTGTGTTGTAGCTGGATAGCCAGGGGCTCGTGGCTTTGGGGAGCTCGCGCTTGTCGGAGGAGGGCGAGAAGGAGCCTGCACCGTCAGGAGATGAGAGGGTTCTCCTCGTCACCCATGTGGAGCCAGGTTTCTCCATGCCCCCTCAATGGACCAGCAATGTGTTGAACAGTGGCTTTTCCACAAATGCTATGTTAGCTCTATATGATCATGCAAAGCAATATGATGATGAAAAAACTAGTCATATGATCTAACGGTGGAATTTGCATGGCAATATATCTCGGCATGGATATGGAAATGCCATGATAGGTAGGTATGGTGGTTGTTTTGAGGAAGATATAGGAGGGCATATGTGTGACAAAGTGTATCATGCCACGGGGTTTGGATGCACCGGCGAAGTTTGCACCGATCCTCGAGGTGAGAATGGCCAATGCACGGTGCCGAAGAGGCTAGCAAAATATGAGGAGGTGAGATTGCGTATGTCCATGGTTTCACATTAGTCATGAAGAACTCATATACTTAATGCAAACTTTTATTAGTTTCAACACAAATCAAAGCACTACTCGCATGCCCCTGATGGAGGGGGTTGGGAGGAGTTAACCATCACGTGCCTTGGACCGGAAATAACACTAGGATTTTAACAAGGAATAGAAATGCTCACACATCCCCACCATGGCCTTTTAATATCCAGAAAAATAAGAAATTAACACCTCTTAATACCGATACTTCTACAAATCAGCAATTATACACTCACACCTTTCTCATATTACCACATCAATATCATTATTACCACATTAATATCATTAACCCTGAATTTCTCTTTACGTGGTACATGATGGTTTGGGTTATCACTCATCGAATAGTTATTATTTTTGAACTAGACTTATGACCCATGAAAATTACCATTACTATTCATTAAATCTCAAACAAATATAAGTGAAGAACGAGAGTGGAAATATTTATATAAAATCTATACGCCACCATGCTCAAAAAGATATAAGTGAAGTACTTGAGAAACTGCTAAGCTCAAAAGATATAAATGAAGCACATAGAGTATTCTAGCAAGTCATGACGATCGTGTGTCTCTCTCAAGTTGGTGTGTCCAACAAATGATGATTGTGGAAAACTAAAAATAAAAGCAAACGATGCACCAAGAAAAACTCATATCATCTGACGAATAAAAATGTAGCTCCATGTGACATACCGATGGATTGAGGCGAAAGAGGGGATGCCTTTTGGGGCATGACCAAGCTTAGATGATTGTGTATTCCTACGCTTAGGTTCTTGTCACTCCTTATTCCTTTGCCCATCGTGATAACACCCAAAACTTGAAAAACTTCAATCACACAAAACTCAACAAAACTTCATGCGATCCGTTAGTATAAGCAACATATCTAATACTTTAAGTACTATTATAAATTGATTAATATTTCATTATTTCCTAATAGGTACTGTATTATAACTTCTCCATGGCTTATACCTCCTGATACAATCCATAACATCATCAAAACAAGCAAACTATGCAAGCAAAAACAGAATCTGTCTAAAACAGAATAGTGTGTAATGAACCTATACTTCTGAAAAATTAGAACTACCTGAGGAATTTGTACGACAATACTGTGTAAAAAATTCAGGTTAAAAGGCGTTCCAGTAAAATCAAAGAAATTCTACACTGGACATCAAAGTTTGTGTTTTTGGATTGTATCAATTCTACTAATCATACACGTCATCCAAAAGGATTTACTTAACAAAAACACTAATTTAAACATAAACACACAATCATTATAGAGGCAATAATCATGTCATCACACCAAAACATAAATAAATGATAACTATTGGGTTGTCTCCCAACAAGCTCTATATTTATAGCCATTAAGATAGGCTTGAGATAATAATGATCGTCACGTAAAATACAAGAGTTGAAGCACAATGAGAGCACCATAAATCATGTAAAAACACATTTAAGTCTAACATGCTTCCTATGCATAGGCATTTTTTAAGCAAACAAATTATCAAGACAAAAAGTGTCTAGCGTATGCAAGTACGAAGATTGAAGCATTAACAATTTAAACATCAAGAGAGGTAAGTGAGTAATATGAAAGTTCCTATAACGATATTTTCCTCTCTCATAATAATTACATGTAGGATCATTTTAAAACTCAACAATATGGCTATCATGTAAAACATTATCTTTATGATCCATATGCATATAAGTCTTATAATCTTCCAAGGTAGTGGGATCAATATTACCTAAAGTTGACGCTCTTCGAAAACCACTTTTAGTAGTGTTGCAAATATGATAATCAACAATAGATTCATCATGAAGCATAGGATTATCAAGATCACACACAACATCATGATTATCACCCCAATCATGATCATTATCACAATTTATATTCACAGAATTTATATTAACAACATGTCAATCATGGTTTTTGTTGAAGGAACTATCACGAATCACTTTATAAATCTCACAATTTTTGGATTCATGATTTCAAGAAAGACCTCATAAAGATAATCTAGTGCACTCTCACTAGCAATTTTTTGAACATATACAGGTCTTTTGAAAAGATTAGCTAGTGGATGAGGATCCATTTATCTTAATTTTTGCATTTTACTTCATGTTTTTGTGTGACAAAGGTAAAGATAACATAACTAGACATGCAAGCAAAATATAACAGCAAAAAAAAAAAGAACAAGTGAATGATAATTTGTGTGAAGTTACTTTATAGTTCGTGATGATATTCCCCAACAACGGTGCTAGAAATCCTTCCTGATACTTGTGATCTGCGTTGGGTTTTCCATGAAGAGGAGCGGGTAATTGCAGCGTAATACGGGCAAGTATTTCCCTTAGTTAAGAAACCAAGGTTTATTGAACCAATAGGAATATCAATCCTCATACGTCTTCAGCGGTTGCACACAAAAGAGAAAACAACTTGCACCCAACGCGAGCAACAGGGTTGTCAATCCCCTTGATCTCGTTATTTGCAAGCGAATGAGCTGTGTAAATAATTGTAAGTTGCAAAACAAAATATAAGAAAAATAATAACAACAAGGTAAAGATAAGTTTTGTGAATATAGAAGTTAATAGACCTAGAGGCCATAATGTTCTCTAGCGACATCTCTCATGAAAGCAACATACGGTGTGTAAATTTTTTTCTATTGGGCAATTGACAGAAAAGCGGATAGTTATGCGATTCTCACGGCAATGATCATGTGTATATAGGCATCATGCTCATAAGCAAATAGGATGACTCCTTCCTGCACCTACTACTATTACTGCACTTCAAGAGCACTTCTATGCTTGCCTCTATACATATCAAGTTCATGAAAAATAGAGTAATGCTTGGAGAATGATGACATGATGTAGACAAAGTAAACCTAATCAATATGAATAAACCCCATCGTTTTATCCTTAGTAGCAATAACACACAGATGTATCTTGTCCCCTTCTGTCACTGGGATATAAAAACACGTCAGGTTCAACCCACTACAACGCACCCATCCCACTAAAGAAATACCAAACTACTTGGCCAAAGCAATTCAACAGATCAGAGAGATTTATGAAGCTGTGATGATCATGCAATTAAGAAACATAATAATTTTAGAGAAGACTGAAATACTTTTCATGAATAATTTGAACATAAACCCATAATTCATCGGATCCCAACAAACGCACTATACAAAAGTATTACATCGGATAGATCAAAGCAATGATGCGATGACCATTGTACTGAACATCAAGATACAGAGCCATCGAGATACTAACTACAGACCCGTAGGTCTATGGTGAACTACTCACAAATCATCACGAGGATAGAGAGGTTGATGAAGAGGCCATACGTGATGGATCCCCCCTTCGACACGTTGCCGAAATGGAGCTCCAGATGGGATCACCGTGGAACAGAGACTTGCGGCGGCGAAAAAATGTTTCGCGATAGTCCTTAGGGTTTTTGGAATATATGCGAATTTATAGGCGAGAGAATGGAGGTAGAGGGGCCACCAAGAAGGGACAAGCCATCAGGGTGCGCCGACCCCCCTCGTCATGCACTATTAGCTTGTGCCTCCCTCATGTGGTCTCTGGTCTTCTCCCGAGGCTTCCAAGTTTTCTTTTGGTCCAGAAAAAAATCATAAAAAAGTTTTGGAGTAATTGGACTTTGTTTGGTACTGTAAACCTGAAAAGTAAAAAGCACAAAGAAAAGAGCAACCGACACTTTGCACTCGGTCAATAGGGTAGCGGTCAAAAATAATATAAATTGGTAAATTATTTTGACCGGCTACTGTAGGGAAAACCCCCCACAGCCATTTTCTGTATTGCAACTATGAAAACTGTATGTACAAGAGAGGTTGTAAAATTGGTAAATTATTACTCAAAAATTATCCTAGAATGATAATATAGTAGCATGGAAAATAAAAAAATATGGATACGTTGGAGATGTATGAGTGATGGGAGATACTACCGCTTATAGGAGGTACTACCATGCCGTACTACCGGCCCTACTACCGCTTAGTCCGACCTGGAGTGTGTGCGACAACAAAATGTTAGCCGGTAGTACAGCGGTACTATCGCATTTGGGCACTAGTACCACTTGTAGGAGCGGTACTATCGCATTTGGGCACTAGTACCGCTTGTAGGAGCGGTACTACCGCTTGTAACCTTCATAACAAGAACAGGGACACAAAGGAGAAACGCCATTGGTGTTGGAAAAGAACAAGGGTGTAGAGAAGATGTGTACATGTTGATTCCACCCAAACTTTTCTAATGCGAACCCCCTCTTAATAGTACAGTTCTCCTATGACTCAATTCCATCGGAAACGAAACACATGAAATATTGTCTTCACTATTATCCATATATGGGCTAGAATTGTCTTGTGCCATATGATGAATTATCTGAAAGGCTTAATGCACACGATTAGCCTGCAAATGTATTGTCATCAATCACCAAAACCACTAAGGAAGAAATATGCCCTAACAATTTCAAACACAACAAAGGTGATCAGGAGTACACTTTCAAGGCTTCTGCCTCTTCCTACCAATGATAATGTTGCTCGTACCACTTCCACAGACGTGTTTCACATCGGGAAACATGCCGACTAATGGCACCCATTATGTGTCCAACATGCCCGCGCTTGTTGCAGCCCATTCTTTTCCTGCCGCATGCGTCGTTTCTCACCAAGATACCTTGAGGCACGAGCCATAACCACCCACCGTGTGCTACTAATGGCTATAAAACACCTGTTGTCTAGGCGTGTATAGACACTTTCCCTTCTATGCATCCGTCCTCCCCGAGGGAGTCCAGGGCTAAGGGGTCGTCGGGCCACTAATCTATCTCTTATGGGTAGGGCAGGTGGGCCGCTGTGTGACCATTATTATAAGGCCGAGCTATAAAGCGACTCTGTGTTCAGGAAGGGAACCTCCGAAGCCTTGGTGTGTACCCCAAGTCAAGATGGTAGAATCGACATGTTTATTCCCTGATGGCAACTGACCATGTGTAACCCTAGCTACCCCTGGTTTCTATATGAACTGGAGGGTTTAGTTCACAGAGGGGGGAGAACCATCATCCTACTCATCTAGGGTTTTGGTTCATGTGATCTCGTGGTAGATCGACTCTGTAATTGTTACACACATCAATATAATCAAGCAAGACATAGGGTTTTGCCTTTTTGAGAGACTTGTCGTGTGTTTCATGTTCCCCATTGATCCTGGATTCATAGCTCGGGACCCTTACCTAAGATCCACCGGTTTTGACACCGTCGTTGGTGCTCTCATTAAGATTTCTATTTTGGGATCGCCAACAACAGTTACGTCCGCAACAGGGACGTTTTTTCCCTTGATAGATCTTCACATTCAGCAACATTGTGCTGCACGCTGATCCAACCAGCCACCTTGGCTAGGTCGAAAGTTTCGCCTCCGCTCAGGAGATCAGGTTTGGGAACCTAGAGTTCTTCGCCGAATCCCGGGGACATCTTACTCTCACGAAGCTTTCAGCTCCCCTTGAAAAGATCGCAAGTCCCGGCGCCTTAAGTTCGGGAGCGGTAAACCCTGCCACTCGGGCAGCCTCCATCCTAAGTCCGACCATAAAGCCTGATCCAGTCGATACACCTAGATCATCTTCGACCGAGTACTTGCCACGCGCAAATTTAAACGCCCCTGAAGCAGGGGTATTGCGGATCGACCCCATATACCCTAGGAGCACTGACTCCATAAATATCTCATCATTAAACGAGTTAGTCATCTGGATCCAAGCCATAGGGATAACCGATGGCCAACACTCAGTCTATGATCAGATCGGGCTTAAACCCAACGATAGGGAAATTTACGTCCAACCTATCACACACTTGGTTGCTACCATCGAAAACTCGGCCGAAGGTTCGCCCTCTTAACCACCAGAACTAGGAACAGTTTATGTTCGGGTTTCAGACCATCACGATAGTTCCTCTAGCTTGGAATCTGTACTTTGCCCTGGAAAAAGTTCAGGATCGAACCCCAATTTAGCGCATGACCTGGAGTTTGTGTGGCGGTGTCCGGTTGATGATCCGGACCCCGAACCCAACACGCAGGATTCCACTATGGAACAGGACACGATTGCCAATGCTTCGGACTCACATCCTATTGGGATACAAAGTTTTTCTTCCACCCACTCCCATGTCGAGTACTCTCCAAGTAATTCGGGGAAGCCCAACACACGGGACCTATTGCACATCAAACAATAGCTAGGGGAAACTCCTTGCCAAAAACATGATAGCGGACTGCAGAAGCCAGGAAATAATAGCAACCTTCTGGCATAACTTCCGCGATGAAGGAATCCTAAACGCCCTCGCCCGTCACCACATTCAAAAATTCACCGTGCTATTGGATCTGATATGCAAATGTTGTGCCATGGAAAGTGCCTGGCAGGCTCAACAGATGCGCACGAAGTCAATCCATGCCGAGGAACCCAGAAGAACTCGACAAAAGCGTGTACCCCCATGACGGTCGGCAAAACACGAACCCGTCGAGAAAAAGAATAAACCCCTTACAAGATCTAGAACTTTCCTTGACGAACTATTGGACAAGTCGTACCCCATATACTCCGTCCTGCTGAATATGAACCCGACTCACATCCTTCGATCTTGCTTGGTCGTTAGGCAAGTAGCAAAGAGTGGAGAGGCCATCCTCGGGGTCTCACCCTCAACATAGGGGGTAAAGGGAGCACCTCTGCGATTGTTACGGCCAGATCACCCGGGTACGTACCTCAGATGGGTGAAGCCGAAAGCTAGTGTCATTAAGAAGACATTTGGTCGGCCGCGAGGGAAATGAAAATAGTTGGTGATCGTCACCAAAACCCGGGGTTATTTTCTCGGAGTAACCATCACCCGCAAACTGCGGGTATCCGGTTATAAGATCTACGATTAACGTAGAAACCTGAAGAAAGGAACCCATGGAGGAATTATTTTCTTCGGAAGATGTTTCTTACATTAAATAGTAATATAGCATAACTCCCCGTGCACGTGATGTCTATTCCCACTGAATGGACGGGTTGCCTGGTTCTCCGAAGTGATTTCCTGTTACCTTAGGTCGCATCATACAAAACACTCCTCGACTACTGGCGGGGGAGGTAGAACCCGATGGTCGACTGAGACAATGTTTACAACACAGGCGGAATATGTTGATGTAAAGTACTCAGCTACATAGAATCAAACACTCACTTGCTGGTCAAGGTTATCTTTTATGGTATCCAAGGTGCAGTGTTCTTGCGAGATACATGCGACTGACATCACTTGGTCATACACCAAATGAAGTGGCACCTCTTTACCATCTGACCCTACCGGCCAAACTTGGGCAAAATGCTCTGGGTCGAGTTTGGTAAAGCGGGTCTTCACAATTGCTCATGCCTCCCGTGCTAATTCTGGACAAGCCGATATATTTCATAGCTCGAAGCGATGCCGAGCTCCTTTAAATCGATTAGCCAGCTCGTCCATCCCTTCCGGAGGCGTCTCGGTCGGCCATAATGCCTTGACCATGCTTCTCATAGCTTTTCAAGCTTGGCTCGTGCACGATGGATGATACTTCTCCAACGTATCTATAATTTTTGATTGTTTCATGCTATTATATTATCATTCTAGGATACTTTTTGAGTAATTATTTACCAATTTATATTATTTAAGAGGACTAACATATTGACCCAGTGCCCGATGCCAGTTCCTATTTTTTTGTGTTTCTTGTATCGCACAAAATCCATATCAGACGGACTCCAAACGCGATAAAAATTTACGGATTTTTTTAATATACGTGAATTTTGGGAGTCGGAATCAACACAACATGGTGCCCGAGGGAGGCACAAGCCAACAGGGCGCGACGCGCCCTAATGGTTTGTGGCAAACCCTTAAGTCGGTTGATGATCTCCTTTGGCTGCAATAAATATATTTTCTCGATAAAAATCCCCTCAAAATTTCAGCCCGATCGGAGTTACGGATCTCCAGATATTTAAGAAATGGTCAAGAGCGAGAAAACAGGTGGCGAAAACAAGAGAGAAATAGAGAGAGGGAGAGATATCCAATCCCAGAGGGTTTGCTTCCCTCTAGGTTCCATGGTGGCCATGGACCAGAGGAGAAACTCTCCTACCACCTAGCAGGAGGCCAAGGAAGAAGAAGAAGGAAGGTGGCTCTCCCCCCTCTCTCCGGTGGTGTCGGAGCGCCGCCGGGGAAACCATCGTGACGGTGATCTACACCAACAAATTTGCCGCTGTCACCACTAACTCTCTCCTCCTCTATGCAGCTGCGTAAAACCTCTCTTCCCCGCTGTAATATCTACTTGAACATGGTGCTTAATGCTATATATTATTATCCAATGATGTGTGGCTATCCTATGATGTTTGAGTAGATTTCTTGTGTCCTAAAGGTTAATTGTGATATGATGTTACTGATATGAGTTGTATGTTATGATGGTGTTGTCCTAAGGTGCCTTCCATGAGGCGCACACGTGAATGATTAATGCTAGAGGGTTTGCAATATGTTCATGATTCGCTTATAGTGGGTGGCTAGAGTGACAAAAGCTTACACCCCAATAAGGGAGTTGTGCGCATATGGGAGTAAAGAGGACTTGATATTTAATGCTATGGTTGGGTTCACCTTAATGATTTCTAGTAGTTGCGGATGCTTGCTATAGGTCCAATCATAAGCGTAGATGATCCAAGTACAAAGAGTGTATTAGCGTATGCCTCTCCCTCATTGCATATGATAAGTATCTATCATGTTATATTCAATTTCCTATGGACAATATTTCTCTTGCATCACACAAAAAGCTTTCTACTAAACAGCCCCTAACTCCACACTCTTTATTTCCTTGCAAAACATCACCTAACTTTTATTTACTTGCTATTTATTACCTTGCAAAACTATATATCACACCTACTAATTACTTCTAGTTTCTTTCCCCCAAAATAGTTTGACACTTGTACTAGGTAAAGTAAGCATTAGCGTCCGTAGAGTTGTATCAATGGTTGATAGAACTTGAGAGAATATTAATTCTACCTTTAGCTCCTCGTTGGGTTCGACATTCTTTCTTATCCAAAAAGGCTACAAATGTTCCCCTACACTTGTGGGTTATCAATGGACAGTTCGTTTAGCAGGTTCCCTCCGAACGAGCCGGCCTCTTCCTCGAGGCATCCGGTTAGGAGACCTAAGAAGAGTCGTGGCATGTATATTACATTGATTTAATACACATATTTTATGGAATTACAAGTTAAAATTTGACTCATCGAACATGCCACCTTTCAATCTGTGGTACTCCTCACGGGCTTGTGCCAGTTGAGTTTTTAACCTCTCAATTTCTTTCGCGTGTCGTTGGTTTTCCACCTTGAGCTCATTATTTTCCTCATGGCTCTAGTTAGTACCCAGTGGTCAGCTTCATGCTACGAATCAACATACCTTTGAGATTCTCTCCGCATACATATCTTTCTTCAGTTGACTTATGGACTTAGCTGCTATAGGGCAATCTTTTATTAGAAAAGGTGCCCCAAGCAGTTCTACATATTCAACCTTTTTACTCACCGTGTTCCTCTCTGGTGAACTTTTTAACCTCTTCTAGTTCGGCCTTCATAGCTGCCAACTATGTTTGGTTTAACTCAAGGTCCTCGGGCAAATTTTCTGTTTTTTTCCCTCGAGACCTACACCATGACGCAATAATATTCATACCCTTAACTTAGTCGTCCCGATTAAATTAAGGCTCGTGAGTTATTGGGTTAGGATTTGTGTTCGGTTGTCAAAACCAATCACTCACCTGCAGGCTGGTCGACATAAGGTTGGCGACTCCCTCAAGTCCTGCTCGGGCGGCTCCGAGATATGCGTCAACTGAATTAAGAGCGTTAAACTCCTATTCGAAAAATGCAGGGTAATGCAGTGACTTTTTCCACCGTCGGTGATTCATCACACTTTCGACTTCAGAACTAGTAACCAAGACATCCTCGGGATCCTCTAGAGGCTTGTCTGTGGTGGGGACCTCTGCACTGACCTAGCCCTTTGTTGAAGACCTTGGTTCGGGATAACCACCTGGCATCTCTTGGACGCCCTCGGACAAAGGTGGATGTACCCGTCTCTTGTAGATCTCGGCAAAGGTTATAAGTGCTCACATCGGCTATAACAGTGACCGGACTATGAGTTCAATATATCACTTCTTGGTCAGGGGAGCAGTCAAGGTAGATCATGTGGCCATCACACGCTTGGAAGAACTACCGTCATTTGGTGTGGACTCGGACAACGGCCCTCTCGCCGGTGTTCGGCGCATGGTGCGACGACCCTTGGGAGCAGTGATAATCCACAAGTATAGGGGATCACGACAGTCTTTACGGGTAGTATTTCACCCTAATTTATTGATTCGACACAAGGGGAGCCAAAGAATATTTATTGGCCTTGACAGTTGAGTTCTCAATTCAACCGCACTTGGGATATCTCTCAGGAGCAAGGATTTAGTAGCACAACAAATGATAGTAGTAAAAGTAACAGTGATAGCAGCAATTTTGGTAACAGTAGTAAAAGTAGAAATTTAGTGGCAGGTGTGACAGTAACAGCAAGAATAGTAACTTAGCAAGATTCAGTACATGTAAAGCATAGGCACGTGGATCCGTGATGGATAATGATTTAGATGACATTGATCATGTAATAGTTCCACACTAGGGCGACACATGACTAACTCCAATTCATCAATATAATGCAATCATGCATTCCGTATATAGTCTTACGTGCTTGCAATAAGAACTTCCATGACATATTTTGTCCTCCCGTGGCAGCGGAGTCCTATTGGAAACTAAGGGATATTAAGGTATCCTATTAGTGGAAAACTGGAACAAAGCATTAACACATGGTGAATACATGAACTCCTCAAACTACGACAATCACGGGGAAAAATCCAAATAAATCTTATATTTGTGAAAACATAATATGTTCAGATCTGAAATCATGGCACTTGGGCCATAGTGACAAGCATTAAGCATAACAAAGTAATAGCAACATCCATCTCAGAACATAGTGGATACTAGGGATCAAGACCTATCAAACTTAACATGATTGCATGGTCAATATCATCCAATCCCACCACCATCCAGCAAGCCTACAAAGGAATTACTCACTCCCGGTGGTGAGCATCATAGCAGTGTTGATGGAGAAGGGTTGGTGATGACGATGTCACAGCCCTAGTTTCTCTTTGCTTGCCAAGCATTCATGCATGCATATTTAAATTCTTTTGAATTTGAAATGGGGGAAGTGATAAAGCCTCAGGAACCAAAATTTGTGAAATATGCAATATAAAAATTGCTTCAAATAGTTCCAGGAAAATGTCCCTCGTTTTCCAATAAATTATTGGCATGATATAAAGTTGTCAACCAGTATTTTTGGATCACAGAAATATTTATTTTGGACCTTTCATTTAATCTAACAATTATTTGCAATGGAATTATATTACTATATATAAAATATAGTTTCATAATTTCTGAAACTAAATGTGTGGCATTAGATAATTATATTATGCCACCTAAAAATAATTTAGGGTTTTATGAAAAATGATTTGAATTATTTTAAAATCAAAACAAATGTCAGAAAAGGAAATAAAAGATTAAAAATAAAAAAAAGAGGAGGAAGGATTACCTGGTGCCAGGGGCAGACCAAGCTCACCAGGCCACCTCCTGTGTCGTCTTCCTCCTCTTGCCAATAGGCAGAGGGGAAGATGAGCACGACGGCTGGCCGTGCCACCTCCTGCTTCGCCGTGGCGCCTTCCCCTTGCCTCCCCGCGCCAACGAGGACCCCCTCTCCCTTATCCTCTCCTCCTCCTCTCCTTTCCCCCCTCTGCTCTGCTCTCCTCGCTGCCATTAGCGAGCTCTGCTCGAGCTCGCCACCGTCGCCTCTCCGGTCGCAGCGAAGCCCCACGAGCAACCCATCGACTCCGCCTCCCCGAGCAGCTCCTCCATGCCACCGGAGGCCCCTGTAGAGTTGCCGCCGTCGCCATTTCCTCCTCCAATCACCGGAGCCGCCGCCGTCGATTCGCTCTTCCCCGAGTTCCCCTTGCGTCGTCGTTGCTTCCATAAGCCCCGCGGTGAGCCGGAGCTCCGATTCCCTCTCTTTCCCCTCAATCTCCCGCGCCCTAGCACCGTGCCCGTCGAGCCCGAGATCTGACCGCCGCGCACCTCATTGCCGACGCCAGCTCCGGCTACCCCAGCCCCTCCTGCTACCCCTGCTGGATCGGCCACTTCGCCAACAGCGTGTAGCCGCAAGCCGCGCGCAAAATGGAGCCCTGTAGCACATTCTGGCCAATCTCCGGCGAGCCCTGCCGCAGTTTTGGTCGCCGCCGGCCACCATCCGGCGAGCGCTGACGTGGCCGGCCATTAGCGCCTAACCAGCCCCCCTAGCCACTGACCAGTAGGCCCTGGGGTGGGTCAAACCCCAATTAGGGGCTGGTCAGTGCGGGTTTAGCCCTAGGTCACTGACCAGTGGGCCTCAGTGGTCAGGTTTGACCTGGACCAGCTAGTTGACCTGCTGACGCAGGGATGACATGAGCCTGGCGTAGTAATCAATTTTTGGTTTTAAACAATTCCAGAAAAATAGCAAAACTTTGAAAATTCATAGAAATTAAAATATAACTCGGATGAAAATAATGTATACATGAAAAATTATCAGAAAAATGCAGGGAATCCAATGGTACCATTTGCATGCATGTTTGAACAATTTAAACTTTCTGAATAGGACAATTACATAATAGGCATATAAATGCTTATAATGGAGTTTAGAATTGATCTATATTGATAAAATAAACCCCAATCAACTTGTGATCACTTGCATTAGATAAAACCAGCATCATGTTAACATGCCATGCTCATGCATTTATTGTGAAGCATTTGCTGTGCTTAATTCGATCTCTATTGATTTTGTTGATAGACCTTGTGAGATGTAGTTATCACCGACATCAAAGAACAGTTGAGTTCTTTTCATCATCAGGCAAGAAAAAACCCCTTGAGCACTCCGATACAATCCCACTCTCTCGCTCTTGCTCTCATTTGAATGCATTAGGACATCAAGATTCAACTGCTACTTATGTTACGGTAGATGAACCCATTCCTTTGCATGACCTCTGTTTGTCACAGTAAATAGTTAAACCAAGAAACCTAGCATACCTGGTAGATGCTTGAACCATGTTGTGCCATTACCCTGATATGCTTGCTATGGTTAGAGTTGAGCTGGTCTGATCATCTGGATGATGAATTGGAATGATCATGTCCTGCTGATGGGAGTTAAGTGTGTGAACCTGTTTTGGTAAAGGTAGCGATGAGAGGCCATCTAGGAGTACATGGTGGGTTGTCTCATTGATACCACACTTAGGACCTGAGATCTTGTGTTGGTGTTCCAAGACTAGCTACTACCGCACATTGGGTTCCGGTAACTCGACCCCTCTCGGCCTATTAACTACTTTGCTCTCAGTCCAGGAGTCGCAGTAGTTCGAAATGTTCATAGGTTGTGGCACGACCTGCTAAGTGGATGAACGACCCAATCGGGACCGGCTTGGGGCCCTGCTCACATCGTTTGAGGCCATGTTGGAAACCCCGTCCGGACTTCCATCATGGGTTCCAACTCATATACACGACTGCCTTGGGCGTGAGTCATTGTAGGTTAATGTCTGTGGCCGACTCCCTCGCTGGGCTTCCGCTTGAAGGTTGCCGAGGTACTTTTTTTTATGTGCACTTGGCGATAGGTGGCGGGAGCATGTGTGAGGAAGTACACCCCTGCAGGGTAATTATCTATTCGAATAGCCGCCTCCTCGGATATGGACTACTTGGATACTTACATGGTTCATAGAAAACTTTAACGAATACTTTAAAATGGTCCAGATAAATGTGAGTGCTATGGTTGGCCTTCTCGTAGGATGAAGAGAGAGGATCCATGGTGGTGTATTGATGTGGTGGATATGTGGACTCATGTGCGCTCTCTCGTAGGGAGACGAGAGAGGTATAAAACAATGTTGTAGTTAGGTTAGCCAATGGCAAAGCTGGCTTTTCTGCAGTAAACCCCACAACCCCGTTCATTGATACATGATGCATATGTAGTTAGTTCTGATGTAAGTCTTGCTGAGTACCTTTGTACTCATTGTTGCTTATTTTCATTTTTGCAGAGATAGACGTTGTTCTCTCTATGTTTTCCTGTTAACGTTAACATCGATGGAATAGCTTGGGAACCCAGATAGTGGTATGGCTCCTATGGTAGGGTCGTTGTAGCTTTTCAGGCTCTTCCAGCCGCTTTTATACATGTCTGTACCCAGACATGTAACTTCCGCTTGATGCTTGTATGCTCTGAATGTTGGGTCATGTGACCCCTCTGTTTGTAACATTATACTATGTTGGCTCTTCGGAGCCTATTAAATAAATGATGAATCATAGAGTTATGTTGTGATGCCATTGTTGTATGTACACATATCATGCATAGCGTGTGTATGTTTGAAATGCATTGGTATGTGTGGGATTCGACACCTAGTTGTTTGCCTCTAGTAGTACTCTTTACAGGGAAATGCCTCTTTGTGCTTCCTCTTGGTAGCGTGCTACTGTTACGGACACATTGATTGACTGGCATGTATCCTTCTTAGCTGTTGTGTCTGTCCCCTCAGGGAAATGTCACGCGATGTAATGGAGTCCTTGTAACTTGCTACGACTCGTCTACACACGCCGTTGACCGACACCTGCTTTGCTGGGTTATGTATGCCTGTCCCTATACGGATGTATCACTTGGGTTCATAACTAGCCATGTCGACCCGGGTTCTCTGACATATGATTGCTGGCGACATAGTCATATACGTGAGCCAAAAGGTGCAAACGGTCCCGACCAAGGTAAGGTGGCAGTCGTGGGGATTACCGTGCGTGAGGCCACAAAGTGATATGATGTGTTACAAGATGGAATTGTGTGGCTTAGGATCGGGGTCCCGACAGTGTTGACAATGATGAATCCCCCTCTATGGAGCCCCAAACGTATTCTAGATTAGCCCTCCGGAGGAAGAACATGAGGTGGCGGCGGCTCCATCTCGTAAAATGCGCTGAAAACTTCTCTCTGATTCCCCCCCCCCAAAGATGTGATTTTATAGGACTGGATCTAGGGTTGGAGGACCACGTGGGCCCCACAAACCATCACGGTTCAACCGGGGGATGCATGTTGGCTCCATAATTCATTATAAATCTGAGAAATAGTTCACAGAAAGTTTCGTCCAATTCTGAGAACTTTTATTTCTCCACAAAAATAACACCAAGGTAGTTCTGCTGAAAGTAATATCAGTTCGGGTTAGTTTCACTCAAATCATGAAAATTAGAGGTCAAAACTAGAGCAAAAGTGTTTGGAAAAGTAGATACGTTGCAGCCATATTAAGTAGAAGTCAGGATACTCAAAACAACGGGAGGAGAGTACCCTTTTCGACAAGAGGCCTTCTTGCTACTTACAACGGAGGAAGGGAGTGTCCTAGGATGATCGGCCAAAAGTGCCACCTTAGAGCCGTCAAGACTCTCCAGGTAAAAGATCCCGTCCTCAAAATCAAGTGACTTTCTAGATCGTCGTGGAATCCGGGGTCATCATTGTGGGAATAACTCTCCGGTTAAGGAGGAGGGCAGTTGACTATCTTGATACAATGCTTCCAGTTTTGTTTAGAAAGTTAAAAAATTCGATCAACAAAAACAGACATAAAATCTAGACTATGAACATATAGCCAAACTTACCCATTCAATGAGATTATAACTCGAGCCTGGTCCTCATGCGGGCAAACTCTTCCTTTTTTTCCTTTAAAGAGATCGGTCAGGATGGCTGCCATTGCTACCTGGTTGGCAGGCGCTTTTCATTTGTACCGGGTCGTGTCATTTGTCCTATTGTAACGCCATAAGGGGTACATACTCTGTTGAAGAGGCTGGACACAACGAGTAATAGAAGCGGCCATCACGTTAGTGATGGTTAAGTTACTGTGAGCTTACAACCTCACGTGTGTGGCAAGACGCTTTACTTCAGTGCTCTCCTCTTGGGCCCCCCCCGGGGGGGGGGGGGCTTTTTGGTCACCAGTTAAACCGTTTCTTTAAAGGAGCGTATGAGTATTAGGGCAGACCCCTCCAAGCTGGATCAAATAGGGGGCGTCTTCAATATAAAACCATTCCGAGGTACGCTCTTCGGAATCCTTCTTTGGGGTACCAATAGGGTACCCCGTCGTGGCTATGCGCCATACTTTGGCGCCGCCAACTTAAAAGATTGTCCCTCCCGAGGTGCGAGGGGTGAGGCAGGATTATTTTCCCCATAATTTAAAATGGGCCTCGCAGCCCAAATAATCTCGCAAAGGGTGACATAGCCTAAGATATGCAGAATGGATCCAGGGGCAAGATGATGGAGCTGGATCCCGTAAAACTCTAGCAAACCCCTCAGGAAGGGGTGAATGGGGGAACCCCATGCCTCGTAAGAGGAAGGGCACTAGGCATACCCTATCTTCCTTGCGTGGAGTAGGAAAGTTCACTTCAAAGGCGTCGCCGTCCACATAAGTTAATCCAGGATGGGTGGATGCTAGATATGAAGCAGGAAGATACCCTTGCGCTTCAAGGTCGCTCTATTGGAGATGGGAGACTCGACAGCTTTCCCAGTCGTGTGGGAGGGGGCTATGAGGGTGTGAGGAGGAGCGTGGGATGCTTGCCATGTCTCATAGCTCCCTGATTTTTGTTCTCTCAATGGTTGGCGAATAGGATGTGTTGCTCGTGGCACGCGCAACCTATTTAATAAGATTTTTCCTCTAACCCGTGAAGGGATTTTTTGTAAAATACTACTAGACAACCTACCTCCCGTCAACACACGGGAATCGAGGGATGTCATTAACCTTAAGCAAGAGAGTTAATACTGTGGTCCCCACGATGCTTCAAAAATTAGGAACTTGTCGATGGCCGAACTAGTGTGAGCACAACATAGAAGGAGAGAATAACTCGCTCTACAAATTAGATACGTTGGAGACGTATCAACTCCGCAAGGTTAATTCATTGCTTGTCCTCAAGCAATTCAGTTGATAAACTAAAAGTGATAAAGAAAATTTTACAAACTCTTTTGTTCTCATTGTTATACACATGCTTAGCTAGTGTTCAAGTCTTCGGCATAAATCATAAATAACCACATCCATGATAACAACTAAATATCTCATCTACTCATGGCAATACATAACTAACTAGCAAGAAATAATAGGATATCTCACATGCCAATAATTTGTTAAAATAATCATGATACTATATAGTGACATGGTATTTCGGCCCTTTCTGAGACCGCAAAACATAAATGCAGTGAACCTATGAGATTCAAGCAGTAACTGAACATTATAATTCAGACTAGAAACGATCCTGGTTATGCTCATATCCAACATTGACTAGACTCAATGCATAAAAATGACAATAGTGCTCTCCTGTGTGGTGCTGTAGGTAAGAGGGTGATGACTCAACATGAAAATAAATAGATAGGCCCTTTGTAGAGGGAAACATTGATTTGTATAGGTGCCAAGGATCAAAGTTTAAAACAAGAATGAAAGTAAAGTTTTTGGGAGGTACACTTTTCTTGTCAAAGTTATGACAAAGGTTTTCAGTATCTTCCATGCTAAACTCATTATTGGTGGTTCCCAAAAGAATTGTAAAGTTTACTCCTTTCCACCATCCATACACAAACCATGGCTAACCGAATCCACGGGTGCCTGCCAACATACAACTGTCCCAAGGAGTTCTGTTTAAATGATTTTGATTATGCAGGACTGTGCATCCTTTTTACCAGCCTCTCTTGTACAATGACAATGAATAAACGATCGTCTTGAGAATAATTCACTTAGCATGGAAAATACCTACAACATCGTCACTCCATGAGCGAGACGACTGCACAAATGATATGTTTATTTGAATATTTAGAGATAGCACATACAAATTTACTTGGAACGGTAGGGTAATACCACATATAGGTAAGTATGGTGGACTCATGTGGAATAACATCATTCCCGCTTAGTACAGGTGAAGGCTAGCAAAATACCGCATATACAATATTTAAGGATATTGGATGCACAAGCATCATTCCCGCTTAGTACAGGTGAAGGCTAGCAAAATATTGGGAGGCGACCAGCTAAAGAGCGAAAACGGTCATAAGTATGCATTGAAAATAACCAACTTTGGACATAGTGAGTAGGATATAAACACTGCATTTAAATATCATGAAGGCTCCATTGGTTTCGAATCAACTACATGTTCGCACATGGGCCAAGTCAAACCACTCGAATTACTTAGAGGGAAATACCATACTACCATATCACATCATAACCATCTTAATGCATGCTCACAGACAAGATAAATCATTATCCACTCCTACATATTTAAGCATGGCATGAGAAACTATAATCTTCAATTCTCATCATAAACATGTCTACTCATGATATGCTCAATCAAGATTGAACTGGCTAAACATATTTACAAAGACGGAAAACAAGACGAGTTCATACCATCTTCCTTTGCCATTATTGCCTTCATTATTGCCTTTCATTTGCCTTTCATTATTGCCTTTCATTTGCACGACCAAATGTTGTGATAATGATAGTGCAAGAATACCGTGGACTAAGCTGGAATTTACAAGGCAGCTTCATACAAAGGATAAGACAAGGTAATCTTGGATCATTATTATATTGACAATAAAGCATAGAGGAGCCACTCAAAATTTTCATTGCGGTCTTCTCCTTCCTCAAAAATAAGGAAAAGAAATTCACAGAAACACACTGAAATATTTTTGGAGTTTTTGTTTTTCTTAAGCAAGCAAAATAAACTAAGGGAAAATAAGGACGAGAAAAACTATTTACACGCGAAAGCTTCCAACATTCTAGAGGAAATCTTTTGTAGTTTTATTTTTAATACTACAACTAATTAAATCTAAAAACAAAATAGAAAAGAAATATCTTTGGGTTTTCAAATTTTTCAAACACACAAGAGGAATGCGAAAAATCAAAGCAAACATGGATATACAATGAAAGAGGATGAACACCGACAATTTCTATGAAGCGTGTGAACATGATTGAAATGTGAGTGAGAAATACGTACTCCCCCAAGCTTGGGATTTTGCCTAGCTTGGTTAGCACCACTGGTGATGCTGTCAGGTCCAGGAAAGTATTCCTACGGCGGCATCTGAGCATCCCTATCCTAGGGCTCGACCTCTTTAGCAGCCAACATGTCACATTATGCAATTATGTCTCCTGGCATGATGGTGTATCTGTTCCTGGCATGAAAGTAAAACAAAGAGGGTGCAGGTAACCCAATAATATCACGAGTGTTCTTCGTGTATACTAAGCTATAGTGGATGTCGTGCGGTAGCTCGGTTTCGACAATGAATTGATGTTCTAACATAGATTGGTGGGCGAGATAAACCTGAGGCAACAAATAATCACTAGGGTGTATAGCAACATTAATACGCTTTGCCAAGTGCATGGCATAAACACCACCATGAATCTTGCCTTTGGTTTGGTCAATATGTAAGTAGCATGCGATAATAGCTCCTAGGTTGTAAGTACTATCACCATAAAGTGTGTAGTGCAAAATAGCCAGAGTTGGGGCACTGAGACCACCACCCTGCTCCATAGAAGTTATGCATTTTCCGATAAACAAACAAAAATAGTTCACGGAAGGAAAAAATGCAAACTAGTGGCCCAGATATTTGATACGCCCCTAGTTTCCCCCACATTTTAGATGAGGAGGAAACCCTCAAATTTCTCAGGATTAGCCTCGCATATCCTCCCGTCACAGGGGAGCAAGCAAATCTCACAAAATTCATCTAAAGGAATTTCAAAATTGTTAGAGCATATTTATCCATATGTGGTTTTGGTAACTGATGACAATCCCTATGGACTAATGGTTGCCTTGAGTTATGTTTGAAGGATTTGTCCATAGGCACTTCTTGAAGTCCATATGTTGGTTTCAAGGAGTTTATATGATGACCAAGGTGGTATACAAGGTTTTATCTGAAGATTGGTCATAAAGTCACAAGGTTGATCAAGACTAAGTCAAGAGTGAATGACGTTGATCAACACACAAATCATACAAGATGTATCGAGGGGGATCAAGTGATCCCATGGTATGGTAAGCATTGTCCATTACGCTTTGTGTACTAACCCATGGTCTTCGTGAGAGTTCTATGTGGGGTTAGGTGTGTTTCCATGGGCTTGCGTCAAGAGGAATATCTCATTCAACCCATGGAAGATTGTAGTGTGAAAGTTTAAGTAGAGCATCACGAAGAGATCATGCTTGAAGCTTGCCATCCATTGTGGTCACAATAGACCTATGAAGATGTACCGAAGAGTGGCCCATCCATAGTGGAGTATGGGGGAGCAATCAACTAGTCTTCATCCAGCCAACGCAATCAAGAAAGTTGGTTGATCTTGAGGAGGACAACATCATCATCATTTATCTCAAGAGGACTATGCTCAAGGCAAAGGTTTGTATTTGATAGGTTTTCTATTTTACCAGTCTCACTGTATTAGTTGGGAGACCAAGTTATATGATAGATTACCGTACTATCAAGGGGGGCTCTCAAGTGAGCAGCTTGATCGTATCATTTGTAGAGAGCTCAAACCATTGCATTCTTGGCATCATCATATTTCTTGGTTCTTGGTTGGTTTTCTCTGTGTGGGTTCCTAAGATTATGGTGATCTTGATGACAAGCATGAGTTCATCAAAAACATAGTTCATATGGATCTTCTATGATGTTTTCGATGGTGGAGTTTTTGTTGATTCTTCATTCATAGAGGTTTCACATCTATATATCATTGGCATTTTCATAAGTGCATGTTCTTAAAATAACAAGCTCGAGTTCATCAAAAACAGTGTTCATGTGCTTCTTCTATGATGTTTTCGATGTTGGAGTTTTTTTGGTTCTTCATTCATAGAGGTTTCACATTGCTGTCTGGATAGTACTTGTCGTGTAATATCTTACAAGCTTGAGTTTGCTCAACTGAGAGCTTGTATGCGAAAGTTATGGCAGCTTTAGTGCTAGGACATGTTTTCTCTCTCAAGCGGAAGTACCGCGCGATGGAAGCGGTAGTACCGCTCAGACAGTACTTTTGCCCTCCACTTCCGCTGCTACTTCCACTTATTTTTATTCTATGGTGCCTTCAGTGTATTTTGAGCAGAAGTACAAATGATGTGGAAGCGGTAGCACCGCTCGGGCGATACTGCCGCCCTCCACTTCCGCTGCTCCTACCGCTTAGTTTTTGTGTCTGGTATCTCCAGTGGTAGTATCGCTGGGTCGAATGGCAGTACCACTATTGCGGCACTACTGCCTCGAGATCTCTGCCATTTGCACATTTTCCTTGAAACTTCCATTCCAGCTGAAGTACCGCTTGCCTAAGCGGTATTACCGCTTGTGCACACGCTGAGTGCATAACGGTTGGATTTCGAGGGACCTATTTAAGGGGGTCTTCTTCCCCAATGATCTCTACGACTTGAGCTCACGTTCTTCCCCCATTATTGACCTTCTTTGATCTTGCTAACTCTCAATCTCTCGAATGATTCTTGCTAGTTCTTGAGGGAAAAGAAAGAGGAAATCTAGATCCACATTTCCACCAATCACTTTCTCCTCTATGTGAGGGGAACCCCTTGGATCTTAATCTTGGAGTTCTTTGTGAGCTCCTTGTTCTTCCTCTCATATTCCTCCATAGCTTTTGTTGTTGTGGAGGGATTTGTGTAACACCCCAAAATTTTAGCCATGATTTTATTTATTAAAATTTGGCCATGGTTATTTTAATTTTTAATTTTTGGGTTTTCGACTGTTTTCATATCCCTCCTTTCCTTTATTTCATAAAAAGCTCTCTTCCTAAGTTATAGTTTTTGAAAAATATTATTTGACTTGAGTGTTTGCCTCAAATATTTTCCTCTTATTTTCCAAACCCAGTGAAGGCATTCTTATAGATATTTTCTTGTAGGTTTCATTTATTCAAAATTGACTTCTTAATCCTTTAAGGACCTGATTTGAACTGCAGCCATTTGGTAATTTCTGTTAAAAATTTCACAAAAATTTGGGGATGACCTATGATGTCCCTGGATAAATTTTATGAAAAACCTAGCCAAATGTTTTTGAAAAATGAGATCATTGTCTTCTTTTCTATTCTAGTCCAATTTGGTGTTTTGTACTACAACCCCTAGATATACTTCTTCAAAAATTCTATAAAAATTTGGAGTGGTCAAGTAGTTAATATAAATATGCTTTATGCGAAAACCCAAATTGGTGTTTTGAAAATTTTGAGCACCACATCCTATTTTCTGCTCTGGACTAGTTTTACAGTTTGCACTGCAACCCTATTGTCTTCTACCCCAAAGATTTTGAAAGTTTACTGCCCATAGAGGACCATACCAAACCCTTAAGTCCAAAAGATCAAACTCTTTTGGATTTATTAAGTCCGTGTTTTAACCTCCCTAAGATGCTACCCAAAACTATTTTCCCAAATTATTGCACTAACATGTTTCTGCTTTTCAAAAACTAACCTTGACACCACTCTTAGCATCCAAGGAGACCTTGGACTGGAAAATTTGGTGGCCAGAAAACCTCTCTAGATACCCATGGCATTCTATCGAGCACCTTGTGTGCGTGACCAGAATTGACATGGTTTGTAGATTGCATTGGAGATTCTCTTGCTGTGCCAAACTAGCATGTCCAGCAGAGCCATGGTAAACCTCTTTGCCACCCTATGGAGTTTCAGCTCTAACCTATGTCCCTAGCTAGTAGAAGCATTTCATCAAACGGTTGGCGTGTGTTATCTGGGCGCGAGGAGAGCGCGCGTATTGCAGCCGCTGCGCCCGAGCCGCTGCGTCCACCTACCCCGCCCATGTGGCCCTTGCTCGCACGAGGAGCCGCGCCGTGCCCCTTCAAACTCGCCAGAGCCATGCGACCGTCCCCTGGGATCCCCCCAGCGCCACCATCAGAGCTGCCTTGACGGCTAGCCGATGGCTGTAGATGGCCTTGGGCATGGCTCCACCGCCCGAGCTGCCTCAAAACGCCAGCTAGCCTGTGGTGCTGCTCCATCGTTCGTACAAGAGCACCGGTCCCCGCCTGCCCTCGCCACGTAGCTTGTGAGCACTATCATCAGAGTTATCCGGATGCTATCGGGAACCGATGTAGCACAGGTATTTAAGCCCCCCAACCTTGCTTAGGTCGATAGTAGAGCTCCTCAGACCCCTCTAGAGCCCCCATTGCAGCCAATCGACCAGGGAGGATCATCTTCCTCCCCCCCGGTCGCGCTTCAATCGTCGCCCCTCCCGCTAAATTAGAAGTGTTGGAGCCTTGTTAGGTGTCGTTCTTCCCCTGGTTGGAACTGCACGAGCGTTGCGAGCCTCTTCCCCCTCTCGACGCAGCTCTAGATGAGCCATGGTCGGCGCCCCTTGCTAGCTCGCGCTGCCGTCTGCCGTCCTCTTAGCCGCCGGAGATCTCAGGCTCTTCATCAACCAAGCTGCACCTCCACGGAACCGCCTTAGATCCCTGAGCACGCTGGTCCATTCAGCTTCGGGAATGGTGGCCCCTATCACCGCCGAGCGTCGCCGGAGGCCTCTCCTCCCCTCGGTGGGAGGAGGGAGACGACTAGTTTGACCCGGGGTCAAACCTTCCACCGAGCCCCACTTGTTAGTGATAGTACCGAGCGAGGCCCGCGTTAAGTGGAGGCGTATTCAAGCAGAGTACGTTTTCCTCCTCGCGATAGCGTATTTTGTTCGGAACCGTTTTTCCTTTTCTAATTTATTTTAAAGTAGATTTTTCACCAAACTTTGACTGGCTCTAACTTCTAAAATAAAACTCCAAATAAGTTTATTATTTTTCTCACCTCTTTCAAATTTTATCTAGTTTATTTTAGTATTGATTTGTGAGTGTTGTTTGTATTGAATATTTGAATATTTTTCTTAAATAGGAATTTGAAGAAAGATCAAACTTTCATATGTTTTGATATGCACCTCACCTCTCTACACATTGAAGGCAAGCATCCTGAACCTTGATACATTTTGCTGGTGTTTGGTTTGATTGTTGAAGTAAACATTTTGGTTATATTAAATAAGTGGTGGTATTTCATGTGATAATCATGCATGTGGCTTTATGAATTGAAAGTAGAATTATTGCATGAATGAGATACATGGGACAATAGTCACATCCTCCTGCCACACATGTCTACCGGATGGGATCCGAAGAGAGTCAGTGTCTCGTGGAGATACGACTTTAGGACTGACATCTCGTGAGACGAGAATGGTCAGCGAGGCATTTTGGGGTACGAGAGGTAGTGACTCCGTCTGCGGTGATAAAACACTTTGATTGTGTTAATCTTGCATGGAATAATTTGAACCTCTTGAGTTGACCATAGATTGAGTCTTGTCGCTGTGTCACCTTAACCCATTCATGCTACCACATGTCTTCCTGAAATGAATAGGGTTCAGTGGGTCGTAAACCTATTACCAGGTACACACCAAGTAGAGGGACCGGAATGAAGGTATCCGGGGCACTGGACTAAATCCAGTCATCCGGTCACGGGGCATGGGTGTTTCCGGTCTGGGAGTGAGAGGGAAGAGCTCTTCCCTTGTAGCGCATGGTATAAATTTGATCTCATGATAGTCGAGGTTGGGGCCTCCACGTCTTATGGTTTTTCTCTGGCAGCGTAGTCTGAGTGATATCGGTCTTTGCGAAAGAAAATGGGTGTGTACTGGTTCTGAGTGTTTATTTCTAAAATAACGTATGCGGGATTAGTCCGAGTGACTATTGAAACCTGTGGGCTGTGGATAAAGAGTACACACTCTGCACAGTCAAAACTATTCGAGTAGTCGTGTCCATGGTCAAGGACGACTGGTTGACTAGTCAAGTGTTGGTGTGAGTGTCAGTCTTCGGAGGAAGTTAAGAAATCGCGAGACTAATCATGAAATATGGTGGATGATCATAAATATTATTTTAGTATGGACTAACCCCCATGGTTATGATTGTTGAATATCCCTCGGGCGGTTCTACCTCCCGGATTTTCATTATTTAGTATTATTTCTTATAAGCACTTTATGTGGTGTCGCTTAGACGCCCGACTGTGGCATGTTTATTATTTCTTATAAGCCCTTTATGTGGTGTCACTTACACGCCCGACTATGGCATGTTCATTATTTCTTATAAGCCCTTTATGTGGTGTCGCTTAGACGCCCGACTGCGGCACGTTTATTATTTCTTATAAGCCCTTTATGCGGTGTCGCTTAGACGCCCGACTATGGCATGCTGGTTATTATTTTATTCAAGCCCTGTATGTGGTGTCGCTCAGATGCCCGACGGAGGCATGTTTTAGATCACATTCGTTAATTTTACTATTATTGATTTCTCATTAGTTTCCTAGTATGATTAAAATTCCATTCTAATACTTGGGAAGTATATTATGGTTGACGAAACCTTGTGGTATTATTGCAAGTGCATATTAACTCCTACCAATTTATGATTGTTTTCATGATGTTTGCAAGTACATTCAAAGTACTCAGTGGCTTGTGCCTGGCTATTGTCTTGGCCAGATTGCGTGCTTGGAAAGGAGGAACCTCACGATAACCCCGGAACCTAGGCATCAAAGATAGCATCCGCGTGAGTTAGGAATTATCTAGGTCAGTTGTTCCTGTGGGAAATGGAGTCCCATAGACACTGGAGATTTCCGAACCGCTTCCACCATCAAACAGTAGAAACCATTTTTGATGTACTCCACAGACCACCATGGTCTTGTACCTCAAATTTTTAATTTGCTTGGACATTTGTATCAAGGATTTGTGCACCAGCTAACAATATTCCTGGGGCTTGTGCGCACAAGGGCCCTTTTGAAGGGAAATTAAAATCCCAGAAAAACGGTCCTGACAATTTGAGTTTGAGGGACTTGACTGCTTCGTATGTTCTTGCCATTGCATTACTTGCATTGGTTTGAGTTCTCCATGATGATACATGGAAGTGAAGTTTGAGAAGCTTATTACTCGTGGGTGCTTGGTACCCTAGAGTTTGTTCTTCTTGGGTGCTTTGGCGTCCTAGAAGCTTGGTGGTGCCTCGGAGCTCAATCATTGTGGTGTAAAGCTCCGGGAAAGCATTGGGGTCTCCAATTGGGTTTTGGAGATTCCCCCGAGCATTTGAGGTCACCTCGGAGCCACAATCCATTGTGGTAAAGCTTCATGGTGTTGTTGAGAGCCTCCAATTGAGTTGTGGAGTTTGCCCCAACCTTGTTTGTACATGCTCGGTGACCACCCTCAAGGGCCCTTAGTGGAACCGCGACATCTTGCATTGTGAGAGCACGTGAGGAGATTACGGAGTCCTTATTGGCTTCTTGGGGAGCATTGTGCCTCCACACCGCTCCAAACGGAGATTAGCATCCGCAAGGGTGTGAACTTTTGATACATCATTGTATCCGCGTGCCTCGGTTATCTCTTACCTGAGTCCTTTACTTATGCACTTTATTTTGTGATATCCATATTGTTTCATGTTATATATATTGCTATCATTTAGTTGTTTATCTTGCTTTGCATAAGTTGTTGGAGCACATAGGTGAGCCTAGTTGTTTTAGGTTTTGTGCTTGACTAATCAAACGTTTGTTTTATTCCGCATTTGTTCAAGCCTAAACCATAATTATTTCAAAGCGTCTATTCATCCCCCTCTAGCCGACATCCACATCCTTTCAAAAGTTTGTTGCATAAAGAGCAAATCATACTTTGGGAGCACCAGGCGTGTTTATGAAGTGAAAGTTTTGCACGAAGGAATTAGTAAGGAGATAGTATTGGTCACACTGATATGCGAGGAAGTTGGTCACCTTGCATTTGCAACGAATTGCATGAATTCTTCAAAAAAATTAGCTTCACTCATGAAAGGTGTATGTGGTCATTCACAAGGCCTAACCTCCGCGTTGCGAAAAATGTTGACATCACGATATTGAGTTCTCCTAGCGACTCCCTTCGGGCCACAGCTAGAAGAACCTTTCTTTAAGAAATTCATTCACCTCAGCACAAAATTTTGAAATTTTTGACCCACAAATTTATGTCAATAAAACTTTATGAGATTGATAGCAACTACTCATATGGATACTTAGAGGCTATATCAAGCATTCATACTACTTGGGACTCAAAGAATTTAACATGCAAGCTCATTTTCTGTAGCACCAAGTGAAGCAATTTATGCAAAATATAAAACACTATAGCAAACCGAATTGGAGGGATGGAGGAGTCACATAGCAAGGAACAATTTCCTCAAAACAGTTTCAAAAATGAAGTTCCAAGCAAAGAGATCGAAAATTTCAGTTTCTAGAGGAAGAACATGGGAGAGAGAGAGCTAGGGATTTTTTTTCTGGAGGTAGAGGATGAACTAAGCTCAAGGGCTAAGGCAGGGGGGCTGTGGGCCCCACAAGCCATCATGGTGCGCCCTGGGGGCGCCCTGTTGGCTTGTGGACCACAGATGCTTCTCCCTGTTGTTATTTTTATGCCAAAAAATCTAATCCAGAAAAATTCATGTTAACATTTTGTAGCAATTTGAGACTTTTTGCTTTTGGGTCATTTTTTTATTACATGGGAAAAATGAGAAAACAGGAAAAGTCAAACTAATTTCTCTTTCTTACCTATAATAACAAAGAACAAACCTGTGATACAAAGAGTTGTGAATACTCAATTCATCAATCACATGTCTTTCGAAAAGGATCCGTTAATAAGCTTAATCAAGTCTTATTAATAATGTTTTTGATTAACATGAAATCAAAGAATTTTTGTATATCACTAGGTTACCTCAATGTGGATTTGCATCTCCCCAACAATAAGATTATAGTATTTATTTTTCTTGGCGGTAGGTAGAGGGATTGTAACATCCCCAATGATGACCGTGGGAATAGGCACAATGACATTAATATTGTTAACCAAAGTTTGCTTCTATGGAAATGCACAGTATGTTGCTTGCCATTAACATGAAAAGTGACCTTGGTTTTGTTGCAAAAAATAACAACCCCTGTAGTGTTTAGAAAGGGCTTTCCAGGGATGATCGACATCTTTTCGTCATCGGGCATATCAAGAATAACAAAGTCTGTTAAGATAGTAACATCTGCAACCAGAATGGGAACGTCCTTGCAAATTCCAATAGGTAAAGCATTGGATTTATGAGCCATTTGCAAAGATATCTCAGTGTGTGTAAGCTTATTCAATTCCAGTCCTTATAAAGGGATAAATGTATAACACTGGCTCCTAAATCACATACATCAATTTAACATAATTTATTTTAATAGATCAAGGTATTGTGGGTATACCCGAACCTCCCAACTTCTTAGGTAATCCACCATCAAAAGAAGAATTAGAAAGCATGGTAGCAATTTCTGTTTTGATTATGTTTCTTTTGTTGCTGATAGTATCCTTCATATACTTAGCATACATAGGCATTTTTAATATACGAGTCAAGCGAGTGCGCAGAAAGACAAGTCTAATCATTTCAGAAAAGCGTTCAAAATCTTTATTGTCCCTACTTTTAGAAGGCTTCTGAGGGAAATGCCATGGGTTTTTGAACCCATGGTTATCTTTCCCTTCCATGTTTTCTAGCAATGAAGTCTCGCTTATCATAACGTTTATTTTTAGGAGGTGGGTTATCAAGACCCTCAGCAGGTTCTATCTCCACATTGTTATCATGTTCTTTATTACTATCCGGTGGAACATCTACATGCACCTTATTACTTTAGCTTCATTTTCATTGTCACTAGGTGCATGTTCACTACCGGATCATGTCTCAACATCATAAATAGATACATCATTGTGATTGTCAACAGGGTTTTCTCTATCAGGTTTACTAGAAGCATGCAAAGTCCTATCATCTTTCTTCTTCTTTTTCCTATTAGGTGGACTAGGTGCATCATCATTTATCCTCTAAGAATATTCTTCAATTCTTTTAGGGTGATCTTCAGGATAAAGAGGTTCTTGAGTCATTCTACCTCCTCTAGTCACTACTCTAACAACATGATCATTAATACTATTATTCATTTCAGCAATCAAATCATTTTGTGATTTACATACTTGATCTAGTTGGGTGTGAATCATAGAGGCATACCTAGACCTTTCACATCATTAGCAATTCTAAACACCAAGTCACTTAAGTGGTCTATCATCATGGCATTATTTTTCAATTGATCCTTAACATAGTTATTTAAGTGCTCTTGCTTAACAAAATGATTGTCAAATTGATCCATGCATTGATGAGGAGTCTTAGCATAAGGTATATCATTTTCATTAAAGTAACAGAAAGAGTTTACCTCTACTACCTATGTTGGGGTGTCAAGTCTATGTATTTCTTAGGCTTGACATCCTCGATTTTAATACCTTTCTCTTACATAGATCTTTTTTGCTTCTTGCATATCTTTAGGGTTGAGGAATATAATATCTCTCTTATTTTGAATAGGTTCCGGCGGTGGTTGAGGGAGTGTCCAGTCATCAAAATTTTGCAATATATTATTTGATAACTCTTGAGCTTGTACAACGGTTATTTCCCTGAAAACACAACTAGCACAACTATCTAGGAAATCCCTAGAAGCATGTGTTAGTCCATTATAAAAGATATCAAGAATTTCATTCTTCTTAAGAGGACAATCAGACAGAGCTCTAAGTAACATGAGAAGCCTCCCCCAAGCTTGAGGGAGATTCTCTTCTTTAATTTGCATAGAGTTAAATATTTCTTGTAAAGCAACTTGTTTCTTATGAGCATGAAAGTATTTTCCAGAAAAGTAATAAAGCATATCCCTGGGACTATGCATACAACTAGGAGTAAGAGAAAGGAACCATTCCTTGCCTCGCCTTTCAGCGAGAAAAGAAAAAAAATTGAAGGATATAATAGTAGCGTATCTTTTCAACATTGGTAAATAAGGCAGCAATATCATTCAGTTTCATAAGGTGTTCGACCATAGTTTCATTTTCATAACCATGGAAAGGATTAGACTCTACTATAGGAATCGGTTGAGGGTCTATAGCGAATTCATAGTCCTTATCAGTGACAAATATAGGAGAAGTAGCAAATTTAGGATCATGTTTCATTTTCTCCACCATAGATTTTTCTTTTAGTTTTCATAGTAATCTCTTCACATCATCTCTATTTTCACAAGCAAGAAAATCCCTATCTACCTCACCATCCATAACATAACCTTCACGTACATAAGGCAATTCATATCTATTAGGAGGATGAGTTGTAGAAGGTGATTCGAAGTCTTCATCGGTTTTCGCATTTTCAAGTTCGCTAGCTCTAGCAATATGAGCATCAAATAATTCACTCAGTGGCACAGTTCAGTTTCAACATGTGTAGCAATAGTATTATGATTAATTTTAGAAGTAGCGCCATCAAGTTCATGTGACATTTCATGATGATCAAACGGTGGTGTAACAAGCTGATCCAAAGTAGCAGGTGAATCAAAAGCAAAGCTAAATGGTAGTTCCTTACCTCCCCTCGTGCGAGAGGGGACGATCTTAGTTCGATTATATTTCAGATACTTAAGAGTGGCAATTGGATATTGATACATCCCAAACGTATCTATAATTTCTGCTTGTTCCATGATCTTTTGGGTGACAATGTTATATGTTTTGCTACACTTTTATATCATTTTACACATATTTGGACTAACCTACTAACTCAGTGCACCCAGTGGCAGTTTCTGTCTGCTGATGTCTATTTTGCAGGGGCTTTTACCCAATTTTCCGAAGCCCGAAAAATTGCAAGAAAAATATATATAAAATTAGCGTAACGGAAGCTTCCAGATCATCGAAGATGGGCCAGAGGGGGCCAGGGGCCGTCCAGGCGACCTCCTAGCATGGCCTACCCCTTGGCCGCACCAAGAGGCCGCCTCGGTGGGTCCCACCTCCTCTGGTGCCCTCCTTTGGCCTATATTTAGTCCTCCGAGAAAACCCTTCCATAAGATCCAGAATTGCGAATTTCTCCATCGTTCCGCTGCCCCAACGCTTCCGGGATCGGGTCGTCAGGAGACCTCTTCCCGGCACCCTGTCGGAGGGAGGATTGACCTCTAGGAGCTTCTCCACCGCCATGGACGCTTCCTGGACGTGCCGTGAGTAGTCCTGCTTGGACCATGGGTCCATGACCAGTAGCTATGTGATGTCTTCTCTCCAATCTTGTGCTTCAATGGTTAGTCCTTGTGAGCTGCCCTACATGATCAAGGCATCTATGTAATTCTCTTGCTATTGCTATTCTCAGTTTGTTGGGATCCAATGGATTATGAGTTTATGTTCAGATTGTTATGAGTTATATATTTGATTATCCTTTTATATTATGTTCCTTAGTGATTCATGCATGTTCTCCGTTACTATTTATTGCTTTGGCTGAGTAGTAGATTGTAACTCCAAGAGGGAGCATTATGCATGATTGTGGGTTCATGCCCCTCGATGTCTAGCTTGAGTGACAGAAACATGAGACTAGGGGATGTGCTATTTCCACTAGGGAGAAAACAACGGTGCTTGTGACCACGGTTGCAAGGATTGTTTACCTTACGCATAGTTCGTTAATGCAGTTGTCCGTTGCTTTGAGTTTACACTTTGGGTGGGGCTCGCAACTTAATACTCGCGAGATGTTCTGGATAGATATATCAAGGTGGATGATTAGTAAGTAGATGCTGATGAATAAACGGTCTACTTGTCTTGGGGTACTGCCCATTACTATTGAGCCACTAACTATCAAGTAGCATAATTAGCATTGCGGTCCGTTCATAATTCTGTCAACTGCCCAACTGTGGTTTGTTTACCCAAGCATAGTTGTTTATCGTCTTTTGGGAGAGAGACATCACTAATGAACATCATGTGACTCCGGTCCATATCAACATCATTGTATACACCTCCATAATTTACCGTTTTCATTTACTTTTCCGTTGCAATCACTATTACTTTTCTCGCTTGTGTTTTGATCCTTTGCAAACTACAAGTTCGGAGAGATTGACAACCTCTCCATACTCGTTGGGACAAAAGTTATTTGTGTGTGTGCAGGTCCACGTCTTCTGCTAGCGCCAGGGTGGAAGACACCTACTTGTTGATCCTAGGAGTCCTCCTGGTTCGATAAACCTTACAACCTTCGTCTAAGGGAAAACTTGTTGCTGACTACATCTCAACCTTCCACTTGGGGTAACCAACGAGGTGCGAGAAGTATATACATCATCTTTGTTGGAAATATGCCCTAGAGGAAATAATAAATTAGTTATTATTATATTTCTTTGTTCATGATAATCGTTGATTATCCATGCTATAATTGTATTGATTGGAAACAAAATACTTGTGTGGATACATAGACAAAACACTGTCCCTAGTAAGCCTCTAGTTGACTAGCTCATTGTTCAAAGATGGTCGAGGTTTCCTGACCATAGGCAAGTGTTGTCACTTGATAACGGGATCACATCATTAGGAGAATCATGTGATGGACTAGACCCAAACTAATGAACGTAGCATGTTGATCGTGTCATTTTGTTGCTACTTCTTTTCTGCGTGTCAAGTATTTATTCCTATGACCATGAGATCATATAACTCACTGGCACCGGAGGAATGCCTTGTGTGTATGAAACGTCACAACGTAACTAGGTGACTATAAAGATGCTCTACAGGTATATCCGAAGGTGCCAGTTGAGTTAGTATGGATCTAGACTGGGATTTGTCACTCCGTGTGACGGAGAGGTATCTCGGGGCCCACTCGGTAATACAACATCACACACAAGATTTGCAAGCAATGTGACTTGATGTAAGTCACGAGATCTTGTATTACGGAACGAGTAAAGAGACTTGCCGGTAAATGAGATTGAAATAGGTATGCGGATACCGACGATCGAATCTCGGGCAAGTAACATATCGAAGGACAAAGGGAATGACATACGGGATTATATGAATCTTTGACACTGAGGTTCAACCGATAAGATATTCTGAGAATATGTAGGATCCAATATGGGAATCCAGGTCCCGCTATTTGATATTGACCGAGGAGTCTCTCGGGTCATGTCTACATAGTTCTCGAACCCACAGGGTCTGCACACTTAAGTTTCGATGATGTTTTATGCGTATTTGAGTTATATGGTTGGTTATCGAATGTTGTTTGGAGTCCCGGATGGGATCACAGACGTCACAAGGGTTTCCGGAATGGTCTGGAGACGAAGATTGATATATAGGTTTGTCTCATTTGCTTACCGGAAGGTTTTCGGGCATCACCAGGAATGTACCGGGAATGACGAACGGGTTCCGGAGTTCTACCGGGAGGGGCCAGCCCACCCGGGAAGAAGCCCAATGGTTTTGTGGGGGCACACCATCCCTTGGTGGGCTGGTGAGCAAGCCCAAGAGGGCCCTTGTGCAGGAGATAAAGAAATCAAAGAAAAAAAGAAAAAAAAGGGAAATGGGAAACGGGAGAAGGACTCCACCTTCCAATCCTAGTTGGACTAGGATTGGAAGGGGAGGACTCTCCCCCTTGCTTCGGCCGACCCCTTGGCGCTCTCTTGAGCCTCAAGGCAGGTCCCTCCCCCTCCCTCCTATATATACTGAGGTATTAGGGCTGATTTGAGACAACTTTCCCACGACAGCCCGACCACATACCTCCACGGTTTTTCCTCTAGATCGTATTTCTGCGGAGCTCGGGCGGAGCCCTGCTGAGATAGATCACCACCAACCTCCAGAGCGCCATCACGCTGCCAGAGAAATCATCTACCTCTCAGTCTCTCTTGCTGGATCAAGAAGGCCGAGATCATCATCGAGCTATACGTGCGCTGAACGCGGAGGTGCCGTCCGTTCGGCACTAGATCGGAGCGGATCGTGGGACGGATCACAGGACGGTTCGTGGGGCGGATCGAGGGACGTGAGGACGTTCCACTACATCAACCGCGTTTCTTAATGCTTCCTGCTGTACGATCTACAAGGGTACGTAGATCAGAAATCCCCTCTCGTAGATGGACATCACCATGATAGGTCTTCGTGCGCGTAGGAAATTTTTTGTTTCCCATGCGACGTTCCCCAACAGTGGCATCATGAGCTAGGTTCATGCGTAGATGTTATCTCGAGTAGAACACAAAAGTTTTTGTGGGCGGTGATGTGCGATTTGCTGCCCTCCTTAGTCTTTTCTTGATTCCGCGGTATTGTTGGATCAAAGCGGCTCGGACCGACATTACTCGTACGCTTACGAGAGACTGGTTTCATCGCTACGAGCAACCCCGTTGCTCAAAGATGACTGGTGAGTGCGGTTTCTCCAACTTTAGTTGAATCGGATTTGACCGAGGAGGTCCTTGGAGAGAGGTTAAATAGCAATTCATACATCTCCGTTGTGGTGTTTGCGTAAGTAAGATGCGATCCTACTAGATACCCATGGCAACCACGTAAAACATGCAACAACAATTAGAGGACGTCTAACTTGTTTTTGCAGGGTATGCTTGTGATGTGATATGGCCAATGACGTGATGTGATAGATTGGATGTATGAGATGATCATGTTGTAATAGTTAATATCGACTTGCACGTCGATGGTACGGCAACCGGCGGGAGCCATAGGGTTGTCCTTAAACTAACGTTTGTGCTTGCACATGCGCTTACTATATTACTAGGACGTAGCTTTAGTACTAATAGCATGAGTAGAACGACAACCCCGATGACGACACGTTGATGGAGATCATGGTGTGGCGCCGATGACAAGAAGATCGTGTCGGTGCTTCGGTGATGGAGATCAAGAAGTACATGATGATGGCCATATCATGTCACTTACGAATTGCATGTGATGTTAATCCTTTATGCACCTTATTTTGCTTAGAACGACGGTAGCATTATGAGGTGATCTTTCACTAAAATTTCAAGATGAAATTGTGTTCTCCCCGACTGTGCACCATTGCTATAATTCATCGTTTCGAGACACCACGTGATGATCGGGTGTGATAGACTCAACGTTCACATACAATGGGTGCAAAACAGTTGCACACGCGGAGCACTCGGGTTAAACTTGACGAGCCTAGCATGTGCAGACATGGCCTCGGAACAGAAGAGACCGAAAGGTCGAGCATGAATTGTATAGTTGATATGATTAGCATAGAGATGCTTACCACTGAAACTATTCTCGACTCACGTGATGATCGGACTTGAGATAGTGGATTTGGATCATGTACCACTCAAATGACTAGCGAGATTTACTTTTTGAGTGGGAGTTCTTAAGTAATATGATTAATTGAACTAATTATCATGAACATAGTCTAATGGTCTTTGCGAATTAAGATGTAGCTTGCGCTATAGCTCTACTGTTTTTATATGTTCCTAGAGAAAATTTAGTTGAAAGTTCATAGTAGCAACTTTGCGGACTTAGTCCGTAAAATTGAGGATTGTCCTCGTTGCTGTGCAGAAGGCTTATGTCCTTAATGCACCACTGGGTGTGCTGCACCTCGAGCGTCGTCTGGGGATGTTGTGAACATCCGACATACATGTTTCTGATGACTACGTGATAGTTCAGTGCAAAATACTTAAATGGCTTAGGAGCAAGGCGCCAAAGACGTTTTGAAACGTCACTGAACATAAGAGATGTTCTAAAGAGATGAAATTGTGATTTCATGCTCGTGCCCTTGTTAAGAGGTATGAGACCTCTGACAAGATTCTTTGCCCACGAAGTAAAGGAGAAAAGCTCAATTGTTGAGCGTCTGCTCAGATTGTCTGAGTACGACAATCGCTTGAATCAAGTGGGAGTTAATCTCCCAGATGAGATAGTGATGGTTCTCCAAAGTCAGTGCCACCAAGCTGGAAGAGCTTCGTGATGAACTATAACATATCAAGGATAGATACAATGATCCTTGAGTGATTCTCGATGTTTGTCACTGTGAAAGTAGAAATCAAGAAGGAGCATCAATAGTTGATGGTTAGTAAAACCACTAAGTTTCAAGAAAGGCAAGGGCTAAAAGGAATACTTTGTGAAACGGCAAAATAGTTGATGTACTAATGAAGAGACCCAAGCCCAAACCCGATACTAAGTCCTTCTATTATGAGGGGAACGGTCACTGAGGCAGAGCTACCCTAGATGCTTGGTAGATAAGAAGGTTGGCAAAGTCGACAGAAGTATATTTGATATACATGATGTTGATGTGTACTTTACTAGTACTCCTGGTAGTGCGAGGGTATTGGATACCGGTTCGGTTGCTAAGTGATTAGTAACACGAAATAAAAGCTACGGAATAAACAGAGACTAGCTAAAGGCGAGGTGACGATACGTGTTGGAAGTGTTTCCAAGGTTGATATGATCAAACGTCGCACGCTCCCTCTACCATCGGGATTGGTGTTAAACCTAAATAATTGTTATTTGGTGCTTGCGTTAAGCATGAACATGATTGGATCGTGTTTATTGCAATACGATTATTCATTTAAAGAGAATAATGGTTACTCTATTTGCTTGAATAAAAACCTTCAGTGGTTTATTGAATCTCGATCGTAGTGTTACACATGTTCATGATATTGGTGCCAAAAGATACAAGGTAATGATGATAGTACCACTAACTTGTGGCACTACCGCTTGAGTCATGTTGGTATAAATTGCATGAAGAGGCTCCATGCTGATGGATCTTTATACTCAGTTGATTTTGAATCACTTGTGACATGCAAATCATACCACATGAGAAAGGCCTTGTTTTCATTGAGATAAAACAAGACAGTAACTTGTTGGAAGTAATACATTTTGATGTATGCAGTCCAATGGGTGCTGAGGCACACAGTGGATATCATTGTGTTCTTACTTCAATGACGATTTGAGTAGATACAGGAGTATTTACTTAATGAATCACAAGTCTGAAATATTCAAAAGGTTCAATTCTGTTTCAGAGTGAAGTTCGTCGTAACAAGAGGATAAACTGTCTATGATATGATCATAGAGATGAATATCTGAATTGCGAGTTTTGGTACACAGTTAAGATAATGTGGAAGTTGTTTCGCAATTCATGCCACCAAGAACACCATGGTGTGATGGTGTCATAGCCGCGACCTATTTGATATGGTGCATACTATGATGTCTCTTATCAAATTACCACTATCATTTATGGGTTATGCATTAGAGACAACCGCATTCACTTTAAATAGGGCACCGTGTAATTCCGTTGGGATGACACAGTATAGACTAAGGTTTAGAGAAATCTAAGCTGTCGTTTCTTGAAAGTTTGGGGCTGCGACACTTATTTGAAAAAGTTTCGGTCTGATAAGCTCGAACCCAAAGCGGATAACTGCATCTTCAAAGGATATCCAAAACAGTTGGGTGCATCTCCTATCTCAGATTCGGAAACAAAGTGTTTGTTTCTAGAAACGGGTCCTTTCTCGACGAAATGTTTCTCTTGAAAGAATTGAGTGGGAGGGTGATAGAACTTGATGAGGTTATTGAACCATCACTATCAACTAGTGTGTAGCAGGGCGCAGGAAGTTGTTCCTGTGGCGCTTACACCAATTGAAGTGGAAGCTAATGATGGTGATCATTAGAGCTTCGGATCAAGTTACTACAAACCTCGTTGGTCGACAAAGGTCACGTACTACTACAGAGTGGTACGGTAAACCTGTCTTGGAGGTCATGTTGTTGAACAACAATGAACCTACGAGTTATGGAGAAGCAATGGTGGGCCCGGATTCCGACAAATGGCTGGAGGCCATGAAATCCGAGAGAGGATCCATGTATAAAACAAAGTGTAGACTTTGTAAGAACTACTTGATGGTAGTAAGACTATCAAGTAAAGATGGATCTTAAAAAGGAAGACAGACGATGATGGTGATAAGTCACTATTAAGAAAAGCTCGACTTGTCGCAAAGATATTTTCGACAAGATCAAAGAGTTGACTATGATGTGACTTTCTCACTCGTAGCGATGCTAAAAGTCTGTTGGAATTATGTTAGTAGTTGCTGCATTATTTGTGAAATATTGCACATAGGAAGTCAAAACATTGTTTCCTCGACGGTTTCCTTGAGGAAAGATTGTATGTGATACAATGAGAATGTTTTGTCGATCCTAAGGATACTAACAAGTATGCAAGCTCCAGCGATCCTTCTATGGACTGGTGCAAGCATCTCGGAGTTGGAATATATGCTTTGATGAGTTGATCAAAGCTTTTGGGTTTATACAAGGTTTATGAGAAACTTGTATTTCCAAAGAAGTGAGTGGGAGCACTATATAATTTCTCATAAGTATATGTGGTTGACATATTGTTGATCAGAAGTAATGTAGAATTTCTATGAAGCATAAAAGGGTTGTTTGAAAGGAGTTTTTCAAAGGAATACCTGGATTGAGCTACTTGAACGTTGAGCATCAAGATCTATGGAGATAGATCGAAACGCTTAATAGAAGTTTCAACAAGATGCATGCCTTGATAAGTTTTTGAAGGAGTTCAAAATAGATCAGCAAAGAAGGAGTTCTTGACTGTGTTGTAAGGTGTAAATTTGAGTAAGACTCAAAACCCGACCACGACAGAATAAAGAGAATAGACTCTAAAGTATGCCATGCTGAGTACCGCACCAGATGTGTGCCTTGCAGCAAGTCTGTTAAGAGGTACAGAGAGTGATCCAGGATTGAATCACTGATCAGCGGTCAAAGTTATCCTTAGTAACTAATGGACTAAGGAATTTTTCTCGATTATGGAGGTGGTTAAAGAGTTCGTCGTAAAGGGTTACGTCGATTCAAGCTTTGACACTAATCCGAATAACTATGAGTAGTGAAATGGATTCGTATAGTAGAGTAGATATTTGGAGTATTTCCAAATAGCACGTAGTAGCAGCATCTATAAGATGACATAAAAATTTGTAAAGAACACACGGATGTGAAAGTTTCAGAACCGTTGAGTAAAACCTCTCTCACGAGCAAGACATGATCAGACCCCAGAACTATATGGGTGTTGGATTCGTTAGAATCACGCGGTGATGTGAACTACATTATTGACTCTAGTGCAAGTGGGGACTGATGGAAATATGCCCTAGAGGCAATAACAAATTAGTTATTATTATATTTATTTGTTCATGATAATCGTTGATTATCCATGCTATAATTGTATTGATTGGAAACACAATACTTGTGTGGATACATAGACAAAACACTATCCCTAGTAAGCCTCTAGTTGACTAGCTCGTTGTTCAAAGATGGTCAAGGTTTCCTGACCATAGGCAAGTGTTGTTACTTGATAACGGGATCACATCATTAGGAGAATCATGTGATGGACTAGACCAAACTAATGAACGTAGCATGTTGATCGTGTCATTTTATTGCTACTGTTTTTCTGCGTGTCAAGTATTTATTCCTGTGACCATGAGATCATATAACTCACTGGCACCGGAGGAATGCCTTATGTGTATCAAACGTCACAACGTAACTGGGTGACTATAAAGATGCTCTACAGGTATCTCTGAACGTGCCCGTTGAGTTAGTATGGATCAAGACTGGGATTTGTCACTCCGTGTGACGGAAGGTATCTCGGGGCCCACTTGGTAATACAACATCACATACAAGCCTTGCAAGCAATGTGACTTGATGTAAGTCACGGGATCTTCTATTACGGAACGAGTAAAGAGACTTGCCGGTAAACGAGATTGAAATAGGTATGCGGATACTGACGATCGAATCTCGGGCAAGTAACATACCGAAGGACAAAGGGAATGACATACGGGATTATATGAATCCTTGACACTGAGGTTCAACTAATAAGATCTTCGGATAATCTGTAGGATCCAATATGGGCATCCAGGTCCCACTATTGAATATTGACCGAGGAGTCTCTCGGGTCATGTCTACATAGTTCTCGAACCCGCAGGTTCTGCACACTTAAGGTTCAACGATGTTTTATGCGTATTTGAGTTATATGGTTGGTTACCGAATGTTGTTCGGAGTCCCAGATGGGATCACGAATGTCACGAGGGTTTCCGGAATGGTCCGGAGACGAAGACTGATAGATAGGTTTGTCTCATTTGGTTACCTGAAGGTTTTCAGGCATTACCGGGAATGTATCGGGAATGACGAATGGGTTCCGAAGTTCTACCGGGAGGGGACAGCCCACCCGGGAAGAAGCCCAAAGGTTTTGTGGGGGCACACCAGCCCTTGGTGGGCTGGTGGGCAAGCCCAAGAGAGCCCTTGTGCAGGAGATAAAGAAATGAAAGAGAAAAAAAGGGAAGTGGGAAAGTGGAGAAGGACTCCACCTTCCAATCCTAGTTGGACTAGGATTGGAAGGGGATGACTCTCCCCCTTGCTTCGGCGGACCCCTTGGGGCTCTCTTGAGCCTCAAGGCAGGTCCCTCCCCCTCCCTCCTATATATACTGAGGTATTAGGGCTGATTTGAGACAACTTTGCCACGGCAGCCCGACCACATACCTCCACGGTTTTTCCTCTAGATAGTATTTCTACGGAGCTCGGGCGGAGCCCTGCTGAGATAGATCACCACCAACCTCCGGAGCGCCGTCACGCTGCCGGAGAACTCATCTACCTCTCCGTCTCTCTTGCTGGATCAAGAAGGCCGAGATCATCGTCGAGCTGTACGTGTGCTGAACGCGGAGGTGCCGTCCGTTCGGCACTAGATCGGAGCGGATCGTGGGACGGATCGCGGGACGGTTCGTGGGACAGTTTGCGGGGCAGATCGAGGGACGTGAGGACGTTCCACTACATCAACCGCATTTGTTAACGCTTCCTGTTATACGATCAACAAGGGTACATAGATCGGAAATCCCCTCTCGTAGATGGACATCACCATGATAGGTTTTCGTGCACGTAGGAAATTTTTTGTTTCCCATGCAACGTTCCCCAACAATCTTGTCATCAAATATCCTCAAGTCAACAAAAAAAAAAGGTATGCTCCCCGGCAACGGTGCCAGAAAAAGGTCTTGATAACCCACAAGTATAGGGGACCGCGACGGTCTCCACGGGTAGTATTTCATCCTAATTTATTGATTCGACATAAGGGGAGCCAAAGAATATTTATTGGCCTTGACAGCTGAGTTGTCAATTCAACCACACGTGTGATATCTCTCTGCAGCAAGGGTTTAGTAGCACAAGAAGTGATAGTCATATGTCTCAATCGTATATACTTATTCTAATGCTTTTGCTCTTGTTTTAGACTCTAATTTCCATGATTTGAATGAAACTAACCTGGACTGACGTTGTTTCTAGCAGAACTACCATGGTGTGGTTTCTGTGCAGAAATAAAAGTTCTTGAAATGGAACAAAACTTTTTGGAGATTTTTTTTGGAATAATTGAAAAATGTTGGAACCAAGTCCCACCAAAGGGGAGGCCCGAGGCGCCCACTAGGCACAAGGGAGCGCCAGCCCCCCCTCGCGCGGTCTCGTGTCTAGTGGGGCCCACGAGGATCCGTTGACCCTAATTCCAGTGCTATAAAATCCTAATTTTGGAGAAAAAGTAGGAGAGTAAGTTTCATCGCGTTTCACGATACGGAGGCACTGCCACCTCGTGTTCTTCATCGAGCGGCCTAATTTGGAGTCTGTTTGGGGCTCTGGAGAGGGGAATCTTTTGTCTTCGTCATCACCAATCCTCCTATCGCCAATTCTATGATGCTCTCCATGGGGAGTGAGTAAACCCTTCGTAGGCTTGTTGGTCGGTGAAGAGCTGGATGAGATTCACTATGAAATCGAGTTGGTTTTGTTAGGGCTTGATCCCTAGTATCCACTATGTTTGGAGATTGATGTTGCTATGACTTTCCTATGCTTAATGCTTGTCACTAGGGCCCGAGTGCCATGATTTCAGATTTGAACTGTTTATGTTTTCACCATTATATATATGTTCTTGACCTGATCTTGCAAGTTATATGCACTGACCACGTGTTAGGATCCACATACCCCAAAGTGACAATAATTGGGATTCTTTCTGGTGATTACCATAGTATGAGGAGTTCATGTAATCACTATGTGTTAATGCTTTGATCCTATTCTCTATTAAAAGGAGGCCGTACTATCCCTTAGTTTCCTTATGGACCCCGCTGCCACGAGAGGGTAGGATAAAAGATGTGATGCAAGTTATTTTCCATAAGCATGTATGACTATTTACGGAATACATGCCTACACTATATTGATGGACGGGAGCTAGTTCTATGTCGCCCTATGTTATGACTTCTATATGATGAATAATATCTAGCAATATCACTGATCCAGTGCCTACGAGTTCTCTAGATATTATGCTTGCTAAGTTACTATTGTTGCTACTGCTGTTACAACTGGTACAAAACTGCTACCACTATTACCGTTACTGCTGCCACTGTTACGGTTATTGCTGCTATTGATGACTGTGCTGGAGATACTAAATCTCCAAGTGTAGTTGAATTGACATCTCAGCTCCTAATACTTGCAAATATTCTTTGGATCCCCTTGTGTCAAATCTTTAAATTTGGGTTGAATACTCTACCTTCAAAAACTATCGTTATCCCATATACTTGTAGGTTATGAAGAACATTATCTAGCGCCATTGCCGAGAAACATAGCTATATTTGATGAGTCAGTTGAGATACCTATTTATTGATCAATATGAAGAATCTGAAAGATACAAGAATCAAGATCGTTCCCTTTAAGACGAGGGGAGTTAAGGAACTGCCATCTAACTCTGCACTTGATTCACCCTCTGTTTTGAATGGACTTGCAACACCACCACCACATGGTATTAATCCTGACATGTCTCCAGTTATTGATGATGCTACCTCTACTATGAATGATGCTTATGATGATACTAGTACCTTGCTTGATGATACTGTGCCACTAGGTGAATTTCTTGATGAACAACTTGTTAGAGCTAAAAAATTGAGCGTGTTGAAACTGATGAAGTCTTTGCTACTAAAAATATAGAAATACCTTTTATACATGACTATTCTGGAACTAAAATGCGTGAAATACGTGAAGGTTATGTTATGGATGAATAAATTGCTAGAGACTTTCTTGCTTGTGAGGATAGAGAAGATCTTAAGAAACTACTATGCAAGTTGAAAGATAAATCCTTGAATGCTAGAATGAAATATGATCCTAAGCTTTCTACTTTACGTATCTTTGTTACCGATAAGGATTATGAATTCTCTATTGACCCATAGATAATTACTTTGGTTGAATCTGATCCTTTTCAAGGCTATGAAAATGAAACTGTTGTGGCACATCTCACTAAGCTAAATGATATAGACACCCTATTTACTAATGGTGAGAAAATTCACTGCTACTATATTCTCAAATTATTTCCATTCTCATTAAAGGGTGATGCTAAGATTTGGTATAATACTCTTGCTCCTGGTTGTGTGCATAGTCCCCAGGATATGATTTACTACTTCTTTGAAAAATAATTTCCTGCTCATAAGAAACAAGCTGCCTTGATCAGGAAATATTTAACTATGTGCAAATTGAAGAAGAGAGTCTACCACAAACTTGGGGAGGCTCCTCCAACTACTTAATGCTTTGCCTGATCATCCTCTTAAGAAAAATGAAATACTCGATATATTTCATAATGGACTAACTGATGCTTATAGGGACCACCTAGATAGTTGTACTGGTTGTGTTTTCAGGGAACAAACTGTCCAACAAGCTGAGGAATTATTCACTAATATATTGAACAATTATGATGAATGGACACTTCGTGGACCACTGCCTAAAACTATTCCAAAGAAGAAGGGTATCTTATTCCTTAGTCGTGAAACTATGCAAGAGGCAAAGTAATGTATAAAGGAAAAAAAGGCATTAAAGTTCAAGATGTTAAGAATTTACCACCTATCGAAGAAATACATGGTATCAAAATACCACCATGGGTGGTGGAGGTAAATTCTCTTTTAAAGTTTGATGAAGGTGACATCCCTTACAATAAACATCCTAGTCAATGCTTATATGAGTTTGATAATTATATTATAAAGCAAGATCATTTCCACTCCTATGCTATGAAACAATTGAAACATAACTCTGATATGATTGCTCGCTTAATTGACTTGTTATTTAGAATCACCTATGATGTAAGAGGTGTAGGAAAACACGCTTCTATGGTTCAAACCCAACTAGAACAAGTTGCTAAATCTCAAAGTGAGTTACTTCATGAAATGACTAATAATATGAATGATCATGTTGTTAGAGTAATGACTAGAGGAGGAACAATGACTCAAGATCCACTATATCCAGAAGGTCATCCTAAAAGAACTGAACAATAGTCACAAAGAATTAATGTTGATGCACCTTGTCCTAATAGGAAGAAAAATAAAAATAAAAATGATATGACCTTGTATACTTCTAGTGAACTTGAAGTAGAAAGACCTTTTACTAATGCTAATGATATCTCTATCTCTGATGCTGAAAGTCAATCTCGTAGTGAGCATTCACCTAGTGATAATGAAAATGATAATGATGATGCTCATATAGATGCTCAACCTGACAATGATAAATAACCAGATAATGATGTTGATATAGAACCTACTATTGATCTTGATAACCCACAACCTAAGAACAAACATTATGATAAAAGAGATTTTGTTGCTAGAAAGCATGGCACAGAAAGAGAGCCATGGGTTCAAAAACTCATGCCTTATGCACCTAAACCAACTAAGAAAAAAGATGATGAAGAATTTGAACGCTTTGCTGGAATGCTTAGGCTAGTCTTTTTGCGTACTCGTTTAGCTGATCTTTTAAAGATGGCCCGTTATGCTAAGTACATGAAAGACATCGCCGTTAATAAAAGAAAAAAAAATACCTGAAGCTGAAATCTCTGCCATGATTACTAATTATAGTTTTAAGGATGGAGTACCTAAAAAACTAGGAAATCTAGGAATACCAAATATACCATGTTCCTTAAAAAATAACTACGTGAAAAGTGCTTTATGTGATATTGGAGCTGGTGTTAGTGTTATACATTTCTCTTTATACAAAAGATTTGACTTGAATAAACACACACCTACTGAAATTTCATTACAAATGGCTCACAAATCAACTGCCATACCTATTGGTATTTCTGAGGATGTACCCGTTGTTGTTGCAAATGTTACTATGTTGACAGACTTTGTTATACTTGATATGCCCGAGGACGACAACATGTCGATTATCCTTGGTAGACCTTTCTTAAATAATGCACGGGTTGTTATTGATTGCCACAAAAGCAAGGTCACTTTTCATGTCAATGGTAAAGAACATACAATGCATTTTCCGAGGAAACAATTTCAAGTGAATGGTGTTAATGTTATTGCAAAACCTCTAACTACCACCAATAGAAGTTTTCAACTACCTCTACCTACTACCAAAAATAAATATGAGATACTTATTGTTAGGGATATGCACATCCCCATTAAGGTAACTTAGTGTTTTACGAAAATTCTTCGGGATCATGATAATTGGAAGTAATTGTTAATAAGACTTGATCGACCTTGTTAATGAATCATTTTCAAGAAGCATGAGGTCGATGAATTAAGTAGGCACAACTGTGTATATACATTTTACTTTTCCTGTTATTTTTATTTAAATGCAATAAATGCCATGATTATCGTGTTTTATGATTTTTCCACACAATAAAAAGTGTCCAAAAATAGAAGTTCTCCAAATGACCTGAAATTTTCACACGGTTTTTCTGAATATTTGATAATATATGGCAGTACAAGCATCACACGGGATTGTCCGAGGTGCCCACTAGGTACCAGGGCGCGCCACCCCAACCAGGCGCGGCTAGGTTTCTAGTGGGCCCATCGGGGGCCCCCTCACTTATTCCTTCATCCCATTATCTCTCTTACCTCCAGAAAAAAAAAATCTTTGTAGCTCTCTCTCTCGTGTTCTTGCTCCCCAACCCGTGGATTTCAATCTCTTTGCTCTAAACTCCATTTCTAAAACTGTTTTGGGGGATTGCTCCTTGGTATGTAACTTCCCCACTCCTCCAATCATTTTTTGATTAGGTGGTATATCTTAGAAGTAATTAGCTACTCTAGGTGTTGTTGTAGATGAGCTTGCATGTTGAATTCTTGAATTTACAAGTAGTTTGAGTGCTTGTTTTGGGCTCTAGGCACCCCTATGAGTAGTTGTTATTATTCTTGTGAAATTTTGTTAAATTCATTTTGTGACCCAATTTTTTTTAGAAATTTGTATGTAGGAATAACGAGCTGGTTCAAGAGGAGTTCTTCAAGGAAGAAGTCCTCGGAAGCATCATCAAGTGAGACTCCGATACAACAGTCTAATGCTGAGCCAAGTGAAACTTTGGTGCGTGAAGCCCACACCAAATCGTGCCTTTGGCCAAGTGATGACTTCATGTTGGGTGCATGCATTAAGGAAGAATTTGAGCAATACATTACTAATATTGAGCTCGCACCCTTCATCGCAGATAAGTGCATGCAACATTATCATCTTACTAAAACTTTCACTAAGGGATTTAAATTTTATCCTCAAGAATTCAAAGTCTCCTTTAACCTCTATGAAAATTCCTTCAGTATGTCTCTAGGTGATTTTTATGATGCATGTAAAATTCCACATTGGGGTTTGCCACACGAACCACCAACATCTGAATATGAGGCATTTTTGACTAGTCTTTACTTTGGTGAAGATAGGGTACTAACTCAAGGTAGAATAAATAGTATACATTTTCCTTCAATTCGTCACCTAGCACTCTTTAATGGAAAATGCATAGTGGGCAAGCAAGATTGTAGTACCTTATATGCCCAGACTTGAGTCTCCTGCATATTGTGTTAACTGGAATTAAATGCTATAATCTTGGAACAATCGTAGCATACATATTGCAATGCAATTGTGACAGTGGCTATTTTTATGGCGGAATTTATGCCTCCCGTTTATCTAAGAAGTGTGGCGTGTAACCGCAATCTAGTGACCCTATTATTCCTACTCACTTTTTAGATTTTGAGGCCATGAAGCGCCACAAGTTCATAAAGGCCACTACTAATGATTGTAAGTACAAACTAATGTTTAATAAGAAATCTATTGTGTCTGTTATTCTGCCTGCACTTGCCCTCTTTGATTATTAGGGAAAATGTAGATATTATGTCTATGAGGGGGAGGCACACGAGTACAATGCGGTACTAGAGGCTGCCCGTTTTGCCGCGAAGGTTGCACCAAGGGCTTCCATGAGTTACCATACTTACTATTACCGAGGCCACCATGGGTGCTGACTGCCAAGCTAGGTCAAAAGCCTAATCTTGGGGGAGTACGTGTTTCCATCGACTTTATATTCATGCTTACATATTCTAGTTGTCGGTGTTCACACACTTGCATTGTATAATCCATGTGAGATTTAGTTTTCTTGCCTTCTTCTTGTGTGTTTGAATAACTTGCAAAAAATCCAGAAATATTTCCCACTTCTTTTTGATTTTTCTTTATAGCATAATTTAGTTGTAGTATTACAAGAAAATCAAAAAAAGATTCGCTTTTCTTCTTTTATGTGTAGGGATCTTTCCCGCGTAAATTGTTTTTCTCGTTTTAGTTTTCCCTTCTTTAATTAGCTTTGTTCTTGAAAAACTAAAAACTCCAAAAATATTTTAGTGTGTTTCTCTAAATATATTTTTCCTTCTTTGAGTTATACCCAAGGGGAAGAGCACGATGAAAATATTGAGTGGCTCTCATATGCATTGTTATTGATCTAATAAAGAGCCCATATTACTTTGTCTTCTCCTTTTTGAATAAAATGTTACAGATTCCATCTTAGTCCATGGCACTCTTGCACTATTATTATCTTCATATTGTCCGGTCGTGCAAGCGAAAGGCAATAATGACGATATTTGATGAAGTGACTATGGCAGATAGAAGAGGGTATGAACTCAACTTGTTTTTGTTTTTGTAAATATGTTTATACCAGTATCCATGATTCAACGTATTATGACCAAACATGTTTGCAATGACAATTAAAGATTATAGTTGTTCATGACATGCTTAAGTAGATAGGAGTGGATAATGATTTATCTTGGATGCCTACATGCATTATAATTGTTGTGATGTAGTATGTTGATATGGTATCCTCCTACGAATGTTCGAGTGGCTTGACTTGGCACATGTTCATGTATGTAGTTAAATCAAGACCAACATAGCCTCCATGACATTTATGTTCATGGTGTTTATATCCTACTCGTGCTAGTATGCAACGATAATTACTCATAAAGCATGTTCATGATCGTCTTCGCTCTCCAACTGGTCGCTTCCCAACCTATTTGCTAGCCTTCGCCCGTACTAAGCGGGAATACTGCTTGTGCATCAAAATCCTTGAAACAAAGTTATTCCACATGAGTCCACTATATCTACCTATATGCGGTATTACTCTGTCATTCCAGTTAAATTTGCATGTTCCACCTCTAATACTTCAAATAAACTTCTGTTTTGTGTGCATGGACCACTCATGGAGGGACACGGGGCAGTCAATATCTTCCATGCTAAGTGGATTATTGTCATGATGAGTGTTTATTCACTCGTCCTTGCACAAGAGGGGCTGGTAAAAAGGGACTCCCATTCCCGAAATCATATATTGCAAATAATTAAACAAAACTCCCCCTAGATTGTTGTTGGTTACCTGTGGAGTGTGTTTGTTGGTGGAGGGGGAGTAAACCTTCACTTTTACCTCTTGGGAACCGCCAGTAATTTTTTAGCATGGAAGATACCGATAACTCTTGGTCGTAACATTGATAGGAAGGGTGTACCTCCCAAAATAATTTATATATTGTTTTCGCTATGAGCTCTAGCACCACTGCAAATCCATGCTTCCCCCTGTGAAGGGACCTTCCATTTACTTTCATGTTATTTTATTTTTTGCTTTGAGTCATCACCTTCTCAAATAAGGACCAGACCTGAGAGCAGTCCTGTCATCCTCATGCTTTGTGTGTATTTAGTCATTTTTTGCAGCATGCCTGGATCTCTTTACCATGAACTCCAATGTCTAGTCGTTGCTTGAACTTTGTAGGTGATGTGTATTTATGTTTTGCGGTCTCAGAAAGGGCTAGCAAGATACCACCGTTGTCATATTATATCATGATTGCTTTGACCAAGTGTTGGCATTTGAGTTATCTTATTATTGCTTGCTAGTTTATTATGCCATTGATATGAGCTAATTTAGTTTCTAATGGTTATTGTTGATATGATTAGTCATGATTTATGTTGAAAACCTAGGTGCCCTCTAGGCATGTATATGTAAACAAGAACAAAAGAATTCGTAAAACTTTTTCTTTTTCACTTTTAGTTTGTCAAATGAATTGCTTGAGGACAATGAATGGTTTAAGCTTGGGGAAATTGACACATCTCCATCGTATCTACTTTTCCTAACGCTTTTACTCTTGTTTTGGACTCTAATTTGCATGATTTGAATGAAACTAACCTGGACTGACGTTGTTTTCAGCAAAAGTACCATGGTGTTGTTTTGTGTAGAAATAAAAGTTCTCGGAGTGGAACGAAACATTTTGAAGATTTTTTCTGGAATAAATGAAAAATACTGGAACCAAGACCCTCCAAAGGGGTGGTCCTAGGCGCCCACTAGGCACCAGGGCATGCCAGCCCCCCTGGTGTGGCCTCGTGTCTAGTAGGGCACACCGGGTTCCGCTGACCCTAATTCTGGCGCTATAAATCCTATTTTCATAGAAAAAATAGGATATGAAGTTTCATCGCATTTAACGATATTGAGCTGCCGCAACCTCATGTTCTTCATCGGGAGGCCTAATCTAGAGTCTCTTTGGGGCTCCCAAGAGGGAAACCTTCGGTCTTCGTCATCACCAACCCTCCTTCATCGCCAATTCCTTGATTCTCTCCATCGGGAGTGAGTAATCCCATCGTAGGCTTGCTGGTCGGTGAAGAGCTGGTTCAGATTCATCATGTAATCGAGTTAGTTTTGTTAGGGCTTGATCCCGACTATCTGCTATGTTCGGAGATTGATGTTGCTATGACTTTGCTATGCTTAATGCTTGTCACTAGGGTCCAAGTGCCATGATTTCAGATCTGGATCGTTTATGTTTTCACCATTCTATGTTCTTGATCCGATCTTGCAAGTTATCTGCACCTACTACGTGTTAGGATATGCATACCCCAAAGTGACAATAATTGGGATTCTTTTCGGTGATTACCATAGTACAAGGAGTTCATATATTCACTATGTGTTAATGCTTTGTACATGTCCTCTATTAAAAGGAGGCCTTAATATCCCTTAGTTTCCATATGGACCTCGCTGCCACGGGAGGGTAGTACATAAGATGGCATGCAAGTTATTTTCCATAAGCACGTATGACTATTTATGGAATACATCCCTGCATTATATTGATGAACGGGAGCTAGTTCTGCGTCGCCCTATGTTATGACTGTTATATGATGAATATTATCGAGCAATATCACCAACCTAGTGCATACGAGTTTACCACATATTATGCTTGATAAGTTACTACTGTTACAACTAATACGAAACTGCTATCAATGTTACCGTTACTGCTACCACTATTACCGTTACTCCTGCTACTATTACCAGTGCTATCAAAGCTATCATATTACTGTGCTACTGATCAATGTGCTGCAGATACAAAATATCCAAGTGTGGTTGAATTGACAACTCAACTGCTAATACCTGCAAATATTCTTTGGCTCCCCTTGTGTCAAATATATAAATTTGGCTTCAATACTGTACCCTCAAAAACTATCGTGACCCCATATACTTGTGGGTTATCACATAGTAGTAATAGTAACACTAATAGAAGTAATTTTGGTAACACTAGTGAGAGTAGCAATTGAGTAGAACGTGTGACAATAGCAGCAACAGTAGTAACTTTTCAAGATTTAGTATACGTAAAGCGTAGGCACGTGGATTGGTGATGGATAATGATTTAGATGACATTGATCATGTAACAGTTATACACTAGGGCGACAGAGAACTAGCTCCAATTCATCATTACAATGTAGGCATGTATTCTGTATATCGTCTTACGTGCTAGCAATAAGAACCTTCATGACCTCTTTTGTCCTACCCTCCCGTGGCAGCGACGTCCTACTGGAAACTAAGGGATATTAAGGTCTCCTTTTAATAGAAAACCGTGGCAGCGGGGTCCTATTGGAAACTACGGGAATTACCATAAAGAATCCCAACTATTGTCAGCATGGGGTATGCGGATTGATACGTCCAAACGTATCTATAATTCTGCTTGCTCCATGCAAGTTTTGGGTGATATTGCTATGTGTTTTGTACACTTTCATACCTTTTTCAACATATTTGGACTAACCTACTAACTCAGTGCACCCAGTGCCAGTTTCTGTATGCTGATGCCTGTGAATTGCAGGTTTATACCCATATTTACAGTGCCCAAAAAATTCCACAAAAAATATATAAAAAATCATCATTCTAGAAGACTCCAAACAGCTAAAGGAGGGCCACACGGGGCCCACCAGGCCTCCAGGCGCCCTGGTGGCGCAGCCTGCAGCCTGGCCGTGCGAGGGGGCCGCCTGGGTGGGGCCCACCCCCTTTGCTGCCCTACCATGGCTCCTATTTTTGTTGGGGAACGTTGCATGGGAAAGAAAATTTTCCTACGCACACGAAGACCTATCATTGTGATGTCCGTCTATGAGGGGAGAGTGGATCTACGTACCCTTGTAGATCGCTAAGCGGGAAGCGTTAAAAAACGCGGTTGATGTAGTGGTACAACTTCGTGATTCAAATCACCATCGTCCCGCGATCCGTTCCGATCTAGCACCCAACGGACGGCGCCTCCGCGTTTAGCACACGTACAGCCCGACGATCATCTCGGTCTTCTTGATCCAGCAAGCAAGACGGAGAAGTATATGAGTTCCCCGGCAGCGTGAGGCGCTCCGGTGGTGGTGACAATCTACTCCTGCAGGGCTCCGCCCGAGCTCCACAGAAATCCGATCTAGAGGTAAAACTATGTGGAATAGGCTAGAGTTGCACGTGGCAAAGTTGTGTCTCAAAAGGCCCTAAACCACCAATATTTATAGGAGGAGGGGAGGGGCTAGCCTTGGGGCACAAGGGCACCAAGGTGCGCCGCCCGCCAGGGAGGAGGAGGACTCCTCCTCCAATTCGGTTTGGGAAGGAGGAGTCCTCCTCTTCCTTCCCACCTCCCTCTTTCCTTTTTATTTTTCTTTTCCTTTGATATTTTTACATGTGGCGCCATAGATCTCTAGGGCTGACTCCACCAGCCCATTAAGGACTTGGTGCGCCACCCTAGGGCCTTGGGCTCACTCCCGGGTGGGTGGGCCCCTCCCGGTAAACACCCGAAACCCATTCGTCACTCCGGGTATACTGCTGGAATTGCCCGAAACTTTCCGGTGACCAAGTGAAACCATCCTATATATCAATCTTTGTTTCCGAACCATTCCGGAAACCCTCGTGACGTCCGTGATCTCATCAGGGACTCCGAACAACATTCGGTAACCACACATATAACTCAACTATACTAAAACATCATCGAAGCTTAAGTGTGTAGACCCTGCAGGTTCGACAACTATGTAGACATGACCCGAGACACTCCTCGGTCAATATCCAATAGCGGGACCTGGATGCCCATATTGGATCCTACATATTCTCCGAAGATCTTATCGGTTGAACCTCAGTGTCAAGGATTCATATAATCCCGTATGTCATTCCCTTTGTCCTTCAGCATGTTACTTGCCCAAGATTCGATCGTCGGTATCCAGATACCTATTTCAATCTCGTTACCGACAAGTCTCTTTAATCGTTCCGTAATACAAGATCCCGTGACTTACACTTAGTCACATTGCTTGCAAGGCTTGTTTGTGATGTTGTATTACCGAGTGGGGCCCGAGATACCTCTCCATCACACGGAGTGACAAATCCCAGTCTTGATCCATACTAACTCAACGGACAGCTTCGGAGATACCTGTAGAGCACCTTTATAGTCACCCAGTTACATTGCAACGTTTGACGCACACAAGGTATTCCTCCGGTGCCAGTGAGTTATATGATCTGATGGTCATAGGAATAAATATTTGACATGCAGAAAACAATAGCAATAAAATGACACAATCAATATGCTACATACATAGTCTGGGTCTAGTCCATCACATGATTCTCCTAATGATGTGATCCAGTTATCAAGTGACAACTCGTGCATATAGTCAAAAACCTTGACTATCATTGATGAACTGGCTAGCCAACTAGAGTCTTGCTAGGGACATTGTTTTGTCTATGTATCCACACATGTATCTATGTTTTCATTCAATTCAATTATAGCATGGATAATAAACGATTATCATTAAATAGGAAATATAATATTAACTATTTATCATTGCCTCTAGGGCATATTTCCAACAGTCTCCCACGTGCACTAGAGTCAATAATCTAGTCCTCACATCGCCATGCGATTTACATTGTAATAAATCTAACACCATACAGTTCTGGTGTTGGTCATGTTTTGCCCATGGAAGAGATTTAGTCAGTGGGTTTGCTATATTCAGATCCGTGTGCACTTTGCAAATATTTACGTCCTCTCCTTCGACGTAGTCGCGAAAGAGGTTGAAGCTTCGTTTGATGTGCCTGGTCTTCTTGTGAAACCTTGGTTCCTTTGCTAGAGCAATGGCACAAGTGTTGTCACAAAACAGAGTTATTGGATTTAGTGCGCTCGACACAACTCCAAGATTTGTCATGAACTGCTTCTTCCAGACACCATTCTTTGCTGCCTCCAAGGCAGCCATGTACTCCACTTCACATGTAGAATCTGCTACGATGCTTTGCTTGGAAATGCACCAGCTTACCGCACCCCCACTAAGAATAAATACGTATCCGGTTTGAGACTTCGAGTCATTCGGATTAGTGTCAAAGCTTGCATTGACGTAACCCTTTATGACGAGCTCTTCGTCACCTCCATAAACGAGAAACATATCCTTAGTACTTTTCACGTACTTCAGAATATTCTTGAGCGCCATCGAGTGATCCACTCCTGGATTACTCTGAAACCTGCCTGCCATACTTATGGCCAAGCTGACGTCTGGTCTAGTGCACATCATTGCATACATGGTAGAACCTATGGCTGAAGCATGGAAGACAGAACTTTAACACGTTGTGTTTAGCTTTCCTGACTAATTAACTTATTTCAAAAATTAGGACCAATTTAAAAAAAATTGTGAAAGCTTGTGATGCTTGAAGTGACTGTTGTTTGCTTGCTTGCTGGTATGCTGTGTTGCATTCTCAATAAATTCTTGTTACTTTCCAAACTCACCTCCTTAGCCCATGTCCTCCTGCCTAATGATCATGCCATGTGTTTAGGACCAGAAACTATTTTTATCAAATATTATTTTCACCAAAATGAGTTTCTTTGAATTAAGCCTTCAAAACCCGTGAGATGAGATTTGTACTACAAGTCCTCAAATTAGGGAATTTATTTTGCACCAATTACTTTATTTAAAACCTATTATCAAAATGTCTTCCAAAATCCACAATATTATTATTTTAAAAGTTATTTATTATTTTAGTAAAATGCCTTTCTGAGAGGCCAGAAATGGTCTCCTATGAAGGAAAGTTATTTTAATTGCTTTCAAAATATTTGAGAAAATTTAGGGAAACTTAGTGAGCATATATATCCCATATATATGAGTTTCAACACATGGTCATGTTAAAAATATTGGGCAAACCCCTCCAAAAACCTTCCTGTCTATTTAAAGCTTTTTAAATATTTCTATAAGAAATATTCTCAATAAATTCCACTAAAATTTCAGCATATCACCTATGATATGTTTGATTATCTTGCAAAGTTTCATTTCAACCCAAGTTGATTTGACTCTCCTAATTACTCTAAAACCCTATCTGTCCAGATTCAAATTTGAGCAACTCTACATTGTCAAATGTCTCCAATTGTGCTCAAATTTGGTGGACATGTTCTAATACTGCAATAATGCATCCACACCAAGTGGTGCATCAAGGAGAATCGAAGAACTTGTCCCAAGCCCCTCAAAACCCTCTCTGTTGATTTCTGACTTTGGGGAATTTTACATTATAAAGTTTATCCAATTGACCCCCAAACTTTTTGTGCATGCCTTAATGCTCAAATAATGCCCACACCAAACATTGGATTTGTGGGAATTGATTTGAATAGAATCGTAAGCAGAAAGTCATTTCTGTCCATCTCATGGGTTTTCCAAGTCTACATTGCAAACCTTTTCCGCCAAATCCTAAATTTGGTGTCCAAGCTTATTTTCATCTATTATTTGATCCTGTTAAGTTTTATATCCATTGAAGTCCATCTGATGGCTCTTCCACTCATCAAACACCTTCTGTGCATTCACTTTATTGGCTACTTTGGCCCCTTCCACTTTAACCCTTGAGCTCAACTTTTACCACAGCTTCATATAGTTACATTTTACCTCCGGTAACATTTCCATGGACACTGGCCAATTATTGGAGAGAGGCTCCATGTAACTACTCCTCATTTTGCCCTTGGAATCACCATTTTAACCCTCTTGCCCCACTTCTGTCTAAGCCAAAGCCCTCACCTCTCGCCAGAGGGTTCCTAGCATCCCAAGGCATTGTTTCAAGCCAAGATATGGCATGCTCATGTGGAGAAAATGAGCAACACATCCTCAAGTTGATTTATGCCTGAAAAGTAGCTTTGTACAACAAGTAGTATCTACTCTCCCTTGCTTGAGCTGAAAATTTGCAGGAATGATGTCCTTCCATGCCTAAGACTGCTAAACATGCTTTTCCCCTTTATCTCTCAGGTAATTGCCCTCACCGTTAACCCTAAGTTTGCTGCTGCAAACTTAACCTGAGTCAACAACCATTCAAATCAACTCCACTAGAGACGAAAGTCCTCACTCATCTTCCAGATAGCATGCCCCTCCTCCCACACAACTTTGACTGGTCGTTAGGTCCCTGTAGGCACAGGTGGTCATGGTGACCACCACCCTGATCTACAAACCGGGTGATCTGCACCTTGTTTTATCCTTCCAGACCTCATCCGACCATTGCCGCGTGTCTCAGCGCGCCAGGATGCTCCCCCTTGACCGGTCCACGCCCTCCCCGACGCCAGGATGCAGCCATGGTGGCTCAGGCACGCGTGACCACCGTGCCTAGAGAGCACCAGGGAGTATCCAAGATCTTTCTCATCTTCCCCCCTCTCCATATGGCCTTCACGAGCACCCTCGGCCCCCTGATCCACTTCCCACTCTCCCTAGAAGCCCCCCAAACCTCCACAAGCAACCCAAGACTCCCCCGAGCTCCTCCTCTTCTTCCATGACTGCCATGGCAGTTTTGGCCATGCCTGCATCAGAGTCGCCCTAAGCTCCCTCCTTCTCCTTTGTGCCTCCAGGAGAACCCCCAGACCCGCGGCACCCATCCCCTTCCTTCCTCTTTCCTCCAGGTGGCCAGAGCTCCTCTCCCCACGGCCTCCATCGCCGCCCTTTGTCATGGCTATGGGCAGCGCCCCCCGAAGCTTCCCCGCATGCGCTGAGCCTGGGAATGGGGGCGGTGTGGCTCCCCGAGCCCGCCGGTGCTCTTTCCTCGGTGGGGGATGGTAGCAGCGCCGCCGGAGTCGGCTCCTACATCAACCAACCGGGCCTCGGTGCGTGCCCAGGCCAGGCAGGAGGAGGGAGATGGAGCTGACAGGCGGGCCCCCCACGTCAGCCACTCACCGGCTGGGCCCTAGCCTTAAGTTGCCGTGCCCCGTGGGAATGCGCCACCCTCAGGTGGAAACACACTCCTGGGAAGCAGCCTTCGGCGTGGCTGGCGCTAGAGAGTCGCTGGGCCGGCCCACCTCCCTCTCCTTCACCATGTGCGCAAGATAACCCCTCAGGCTGAGCTCCTTTTCTCTTTTTCCTATTTTGATTAACTTCAAAAATCCCTCCAAAATTCATTCTAACTCCAAATTGTTTGATTGAAACTCCTGCATGTTCCTAAAATTCAGGGCTATCAGAATATGTGCTTTGCACATTTTTCCAAGCAATCTTTCTGTGGTGTTTTGAATTAAATCCAAATCTGGATAATTTAAAACCACGTTGTGAAAATCCTAGAGGACTCAAATAAACTCCAATTGGAGTAATTCTAAATTCCAGAGCCTTCTAATATCATGCCCTATTTTTGAAGCCTTGGTCAACATTTTGTGAGGCTTTATTCTGTTGCATTAAATAAATAGCCTCCTATTGTTACTTATTCCATATTAGAAAATTCCTAGAATATTCATTTCAACTCCAAATCCAGTAAAACAACTTCCTAAATATTTCTAAAGTTGTTCTATGTTAAATGAGCGCCTTCACTTATTTTTATCCTAATAGTTTCTGTGGACTTCATAAAGAATCCCCTCCTCCTCCTTTCCTCCATTCAGAAATTCTCTGATGATCCAAATCTCCTATGGCAAGCTTCAGGTATTTTTCTTATGACCAGAGAGGTCCATGAAAAATATAACTTCTATTTATGTAGCACTTTTATTTCTGCCTACTGTGTGGCTTACCATGGTTGTTTCCGACGATAGTTGACGGGTAGACGGAGTATTCGGAGTTGGAGCGAAAGACCTCAAATACCCCGAGAGCTTATGTGAGCAAAGGCAAGCAACCCTTTGACCATGATTGAGCATATGTTATATTGCATGTTATGATAGCAAGTATTTTCGTTGCATGTGATCATAAGTGCCGGTAAATCACTAAGGTGATGTTACTGATGGCTCCTCTAGAGCACATGCATTGAGATTGATCCTACCCTTTTGAGGATCATGCTAGCATCATGTTGACAAGTAATGCTAGAATAAATAGCATGAACATGTTGTTGGTATAATCAAAGATTGATGAAAACCCCGTCGGGTGCCACTAATGCCCGAGGGTGATGATGAGTTACGTGGCCACTTTTGGTGAAGTGGTGCACCGGGTATTTGTGTAAGTATGATTTATGATGTGTCGACCGTCCCAACCTTCCACGTACGACCACGTTACCCCTTATGGGACGGGGCTACGTTGATTACTCTGGTCGGTGCTAGCAAACAGCCACATTACTAGTGGCGGGAGTGATGTGTGGTCACTCTCGTGATGGGGTCGTGCCAGGTAGGATGACTATGCCATTTTTATGAGTTCCAGGCACACCGTTGGTCCCTGCATGGTTGAAACTGTCCAGAGTCGGTGCTCGCAAAACGTTCAACATGTAAGCTAGGTACCAATCGAGTGGACCTCTTTGTCTAGTATCGTCAGGGGAAATGCATTGATCGGGTACTTACCTCGGGTATGTTATATACCGCGAGTCGTGGATGACACGGAAGTTTCCCGAATCTCATGGGTCCAGCGTACTACCTGTGTAGAGTGTAAAACTATTCGAATAGTCGTGTCCATGGTCAAGGATAGTTGGGTAATCCTGCTTATACTACGTCTAGTTTTTTCTGCATAAACCAAGTGTGTGTGTGTGTGTGAGCGTGTTACATGGAGTTTTGTGAAACAGTTGTATGACCAAGTTTGATGACTTGGAATATAGGGTGAACCTGAATGGTTCAGCCCTCGACAGATATATTGATATCTGTAACCTATTCTTCAAAAGTAATTCTTTAACTTTATGCATATTTATGATCATTCCACCAAGATGAGTTCCACCAAAGATGCATGTTATTGTTATCCTTCACTTTCATTGTTCATATCATGGGCTGTTTGCAAGTACAATCAAAAGTACTCATTGGCTTGCCACTGGTTATTTCATTGACCAGGTATGAGAGAACAAGATATGGTGAAGAGTAACTCGGTGACGTTCTTGCGAGCTAGGAGGCTTCCCAGTCAGAATGCCTGTAGGTTAAGGCTAATGGCATGGGTTCACGCTTTTCAACCAATAATTCCGCTATTGGTCCTCACTCATTACTCATCTTCCAGATAGCATGCCCCTCCTCCCAGACAACTTTGACTGGTTGTTTGGGCCCTATAGGCACAGGTGGTCGTGGTGACCACCACCCTCACCTACAAACCGGATGCTCTGCACCTTGTTTTCTCCTTCGAGACATCACCCGACCATTGCCGCGTGTCTCAGCGCGCCAGGACACTCCCCCTTGACCGGTCCAAGACCTCCCCGACGCCAGGATACCTACCAACCCTTCCCCTAGGAGTATGCGTTGAATGCTTTGTTTCGATTACTAATAAAACTTTTGCAACAAGTAGATGAGTTATTCATGACTAATGTCGAGTTCATGGTTTAGATGCACTTTCACCTTCCACCATCACTATCTTCTTAGAGTAGTGCAACTTTCGCCGGTGCACAAAACCCACCATTAGCCTCCCTCAAAACAACCACCATACCTACCTACTATGGCTTTTTCAAAGTCATTCAGAGATATATTGCCATGCAACTACCAACATGACATGTGCCATCACGTCTACATTGCTATTGCATGATCGTAAGATAGCTAGCATGATGTTTCCATTAATGTCTATGCCATGCTAGATCATTGTCACGGTACACTACCGAAGGCATTCCATATAGAGTCATCGTTGCTCTAAGTTTTGAGTTGAAAGTGTGATGATCATCATTAATGGAGCATTGTCCCATGTGAGGAAATAAAAGAGGCCAAAGATGCCCACCAAAGTAAAAAAAGAAAAAAGAGGCCAAAGAGCCCACCAAAAAAAAATGAGAGAAAAAGAGAGAAGGGACAATGTTACAACTTTTCCACACTTGTGCATATTAAGCACCATGATCTTCATGATTGACAGTCTCTCGTTCTGTCACCACCATATAGCTAGTGGGCAATTTTCATTATATAACTTGGCTTGTATATTCCAATGATAGGCTTCCTCAAAATTGCCTTAGGTCTTCGTGAGCAAGCAAGTTGGATGCACACCCACTAGTTTTCTTTAAGAGCTTTCACATACTCTTAGCTCGCATCATTTGTATGGCAATCCCTACTCATTCACATTGATATCTATTGATGAGCATCTCCACAGCTCATTGATATGCCTAGTTAATGTGACCACCTTCTCCTATTTTGTTTTGGAACCTCCACCACACTCCACACCATCTATAGTGCTAAAACCATGGCTCACGCTCATGTATTGTGTGAGAGTTGAAAAGGTTTGAGAAAGTAAAGGTGTGAAACAATTACTTGGCCAATACCGGGGTTGTGCATGATTTAAATTCGTTGTGCAATGATGATAGAGCATAGCCAGACTATATGCTTTTGTAGGGATAACTTTCTTTTGGCCTTGTTATTTTGAAAGTTCATGATTACCTTGCTAGTTTTCTTGAATTATTATTGTGTCCACGTCAATAGCAAACTATTGTTTTGAATCTAATGGATCTGAACATCCACGTCACATAAGAGGAGTTACAAAGGACATCTATGTTAGGTAGCATGAGAGCATCAAAAATTCATTCTTTATCACTTCCCTACTCGAGGACGAGCAGGAGTTAAGCTTGGGGATGCTTGATACGTCTCAAATGTATCTATAATGTTTGATGGTTTCACGTTGTTAGCTTGTCATCTTTGGATGTTTTATGTACCTTTTATATCTTTTTTGGGACTAACTTATTAATTCAGTGCCAAGTGCCAGTTCCTGTTTTTTCGGTGTTTTTGGCTCTTTTCAGATCTGATTTTGGAACGTAGTCCAAATGGAATAAAATCCCCGAAATGATTTTTCCCGAACGAAAGAAGATCAGGGGGCTTGTGGGCCAAGCCAGGAGGGCTACAGGGAGCCCACAAGCCCCCAATTCGCCACGAGGGGGCGACGGTGGGGAGGCTTGTGGCCTCCCTGGCGCCCCCTGACCTAGATCTTGCGCCTATATATTCCCTAAAAATCAGAAAAAAATCAAGGGAGCCTCGAAAATACTTCTCCGCTGCCGCAACTTCCATTTCCGCGAGATCTTATCTGGAGACCCTTCCTGGCGCCCTGCCGGAGGGGACTTTGGAGTTGGAGGGCTTCTTCATCATCATCATCGCCCCTCCAATCACTCGTGAGTAGTTCACTTCGGACCTACGGGTCCATAGTTAGTAGCTAGATGGCATCTTCTCTCTCTTGGATCTTCAATACAAAGTTCTCCATGATCTTCATGGAGATCTATCCGATGTAATCTTCTTTGGCGGTGTGTTTGTCGAGATCCAATGAATTGTGGATTTGTGATCAGATTATCTATGATATATATTTGAGTCTTTGTTGATTTCTTATATGCGTGATTTGATATCCTTGTAAGTCTCTCCGAGTCTTCGGTTTTGTTTGGCCAACTAGATCTATGATTCTTGCAATGGAGAAGTGCTTGGTTTTGGGTTCTTACCGTGTGGTGACCTTTCCCAGTGACAGTAGGGGCAGCAAGGCACACATTGTGTAGTTTCCATCAAGGGTAACAAGGTGGGCTCTGTCGTAGATATGAGATTGTCCATCTACATCATGTCATCTTTCTTAAGGCGTTACTCTGTTCTTTTGGACTTAATACACTAGATGCATGCTGGATAGCGCTCGACTTGTGGAGTAATAGTAGTAGATGCAGAAAGTATCGGTCTACTTGTTTCAGACGTGATGCCTATAGATATAATCATTGCCATAGATATCGTCATGACTTTGCACGGTTCTATCAATTGCTCGACAGTAATTTATTCACCCACCGTCTACTTGCTTTCATGAGAGAAGCCACTAGTAAACACTACGGCCCCCGGGTCTATTCACATCTATCGTTTCCACTTTCGTTTTACTTTGCTTTGTTACTTTGCTGCTTTCAGTTCTCACTTGGCAAACAATCTATAAGGGATTGACAACCCCTTCATAGTGTTGGGAGCAAGCTTTTTGTGTTTGTGCAGGCTCTTGTGATACTCCTTCACTGGATCGATACCTTGGTTCTCAAACTGAGGGAAATACTTACCACCGCTATGCTACATCACCCTTTCCGCTTCGAGGGAACACCAACGCAAGGATCCAAGGCCACGGGGGAAATCCTTTGCATATTTGCCTAGGAAGTCCCTTAAGGCGTAGCCGTAGCAGAAGGATTCCTGGTGCCGTTGCTGAGGAGTATCAAGCAACACTCCTATTTCTGGCGCCGTTGGAAGGTCTTTTGTTGCAGTAGCAGAAGTATTTCTGGCGCCGTTGCCGGGGAAGGGGAGATCTATCCAAGTAGGTCTCACAAACTCATCTCCTGCATTTACTTTTTTGCCCGTTGCCTCTCGTTTTCCTCTCCCCCACTTCACATTTGCCGTTTTCTTTTGCCTTTCTCCTTTGCCGTTTTCTTCTGCTTTTTTGCCTTCCCCTTTCGCTCACCTGCTCTTAGGCTTATTCGTGAGAGACTTTTCCTCATGGCCAAACCAAACTATTTCAGAAAATTGGAGGAGATTGAAACTAATGTCAAAGGTTTCATGTCTTCTCAGTTTGACCAAAATAGTTACTTCCGTAGGGAATTAAAAGAGCAAAATTCCTTTCTGGTCTGTTTGAATAAATAGGTTGATGTTATGGCCAATGATTTCCTTGCACTTAATTCTCAGCTTGCTCACCTTGAGAAATTGGTGGGCCAAATTTCTGACAAGCAGGCTACCTTAGTCAATAAGATGGCAGCTAAAACTGAAATTTGTGATGCAAATCACGAAGATCTTAAAGTGCTTGGTGTGTCTCTTGAATCTTTGTTTTCGCGTGTCAAACTTGATGGAGGGGCTGGATATGAATCCACTTTGGTTGAAAAACGCCCTAATGATTTGGAGTCCACCTGTCTTGATGATAAAGGTGTGGAGATTGGAGTAGAAGCAATCAAAAATTTGGTTAGTAATGAAACTCCCACTTTGGATTTCAAGGAATTCAATTATGATAATTGCTCCTTGTTTGAATGCATTTCTTTTATGCAATCCATTGCAAACTATCCACACGCTTATAGCCAAAGCAAAGCCTTTACCGCGCATATCGTAGATGCTATGATGAAATCTCTTGAAGAGAAGCTCGAACTAGAAGTCTCGATACCTAGAAAACTTCATGATGAGTGGGAACCTACTATCAAAATCAAGATCAAAAACTATGAGTGCAATGCATTGTGTGATTCGGGTGCTAGTGTTTCCGCGATTCCAAAGTCTTTATGTGATATTCTTGGTTTTCATGAGATTGAAGAGTGTTCTCTTAATTTGCATCTTGTGGATTCTACTATCAAGAAACCCATGGGAAGGGTCGATGATGTTCTTATTGTTGCAAATAAGAAGTATGTACCCATGCATTTGATTGTACTTGACATAGATTGCAATCCTTCATGTCCCATTATTCTTGGTAGACCTTTCCTAAGGACTATTAGTGCTATCATCGATATGAAGGAAGGGAATATTAGATTTCAATTTCCTTTAAAGAAGGGCATGGAGCACTTTCCTAGAAAGAAAATAAGATTGCCTTATGAATCTATGATGAGGGCTAATTATGGTTTGAGCACCAAAGATGACTATACGTGATTCCATCACCTTTCGCCTAGCTAAAGGTGTTAAACAAAAACGCTTGTTGGGAGGCAACCCAACGAATCTATCCTTTTTCTTTCTGTTTTGTGTTTTCCACACTTTCATAATTCTGTTATGATTGTGTTTTTTGTGTTTCTTTTTGCGTTTGTGCCAAGCAAAACCGTTATGATTAGTCTTGGGGATGATCGTTTGGTCATGCTGGAAAAGACAAAACTTTCTGCTCACGAAAATAATTTTCATTTTTTTGTAAGTTCTTTTGAGTTGATTCTTTTTGCTGTTGATAGATACGCACATTCTTGAGACTGTCGTAATTTTTCAGAATTTTTGAAGTACCATAAGTATACAAAATATACGGATTGCTATAGACTGGTCTGCTGTTAACATGTTCTGTTTTTGGTGTGTCGGTTGCTTATTTTGATGAAACTATGGATAGTATCGGGGGGTATTAGCCATGGAAGATTGAAAATACAGTAACCCAACATCAGCACAAGTATAATTTAAGTTTTCTACAGTACCTAAGGAAGTGGTGGTTTGCTTTCTCATACTAATGTTATCACGAGCTTCTGTTTAAGTTTCGTGTTGTGAAGTTTTCAAGTTTTGGGTGAAGTTCTTATGGACAAAGAGATAAAGAGTGGCAAGATCTCAAGCTTGGGGATGCCCAAGGCACCCCAAGAGATTCAGTGATGCCGTAAAAGCCTAAGCTTGGGGATGCCCCGGGAAGGCATCCCCTCTTTCGTCTTCAATCCATCGGTAACGTTACTTGGGGCTATATTTTTATTCACCACATGTTATGTGTTTTTGCTTGGAGCGTCTTGTATCGTAGGAGTCTTTTATTTTTGTTGTGTCACAATCATACTTTATGCACACCTAGAGAGAGAGACATGCACTCACGGTGATTTTGTCGAACTTCACTTATATCTTTTGGTAGACAATTCAGATCACATGTGCTTCACTTATATCTTTTGAGCTAGATACTTTTGCTCTATTGCTTCACTTATATATTTTAGAGCACAGTGGTGCGTGGCTTGGTAGTTGATATATGCTTTGAAAGTAGTCTCAAAAGGGGTAGTTATCCAAAGGGATACGAAAACTTCCACCTTCATGTGCATTGAATAGTTAGAGAAGTTTGATTCATCTCAATTAGTTTTGAGTTGTGGTTATCACAATATTGAAGTCATGCTAGTAAGGTGTTGTGGATCTAGAAATACTTGTGTTGAAGTTAGTGATTCCCGAAGCATGCACGCATGGTGAACCGCTGCGTGATGAAATCTGAGCATGATTAGTCTATTGATTGTCATCCTTTGTGTGGCGGTCGGGATCGCACGATGGTTTATACCTACCAACCCTTCCCCTAGGAGTATGCATTGAATGCTTTGTTTCGATTACTAATAAAACTTTTGCAACAAGTATATGAGTTATTCATGACTAATGTTGAGTCCATGGTTTAGATGCACTTTCACCTTCCACCATCACTATCTTCTTAGTGCCGTGCAACTTTCGCCGGTGCACAAAACCCACCATTAGCCTCCCTCAAAACAGCCACCATACCTACCTACTATGGCTTTTTGAAAGTCATTCCAAGATATATTGCCATGCAACTACCACCATGACATGTGCCATCATGTCTACATTGCTATTGCATGATCGTAAGATAGCTAGCATGATGTTTCCATTAATGTCGATGCCATGCTAGATCATTGTTACGGTACACTACCGAAGGCATTCCATATAGAGTCATCGTTGCTCTAAGTTTTGAGTTGAAAGTGTGATGATCATCATTAATGGAGCATTGTCCCATGTGAGGAAATAAAAGAGGCCAAAGATGCCCACCAAACTAAAAAAAATAAACAAGAGGCCAAGAGCCCACCAAAAAAATGAGAGAAAAAGAGAGAAGGGACAATGTTACCACTTTTCCACACTTGTGCATATTAAGCACCATGATCTTCATGATTGAGAGTCTCTCGTTTTGTCACCACCAGATATCTAGTGGGAAATTTTCATTATATAACTTGGCTTGTATATTCCAATGATAAGCTTCCTCAAAATTGCCTTAGGTCTTCGTGAGCAAGCAAGTTGGATGCACACCCACTAGTTTTCTTTAAGAGCTTTCACATACTCTTAGCTCTAGTGCATCATTTGTATGGCAATCCCTACTCATTCACATTGATATCTATTGATGAGCATCTCCACAGCTCATTGATATGCCTAGTTAATGTGACCACCTTCTCCTATTTTGTTTTGTAACCTCCACCACACTCCACACCATCTATAGTGCTAAAACCATGGCTCACGCTCATGTATTGTGTGAGAGTTGAAAAGGTTTGAGAAAGTAAAGGTGTGAAACAATTACTTGGCCAATACCGGGGTTGTGCATGATTTAAATTCGTTGTGCAATGATGATAGAGCATAGCCAGACTATATGCTTCTGTAGGGATAACTTTCTTTTGGCCTTGTTATTTTGAAAGTTCATGATTACCTTGCTAGTTTGCTTGAATTATTATTGTTTCCACGTCAATAGCAAACTATTATTTTGAATCTAATGGATCTGAACATTCACGTCACATAAGAGGAGTTACAAAGGACATCTATGTTAGGTAGCATGAAAGCATCAAAAATTCATTCCTTATCACTTCCCTACTCGAGGACGAGCAGGAGTTAAGCTTGGGGATGCTTGATACGTCTCAAACGTATCTATAATTTTTGATGGTTTCACGCTGTTATCTTGTCATCTTTGGATGTTTTATGTACCTTTTATTTCTTTTTTGGGACTAACTTATTAATTAAGTGCCAAGTGCCAGTTCCTGTTTTTTCTGTGTTTTTGGCTCTTTTCAGATCTGATTTTGGAACAGAGTCCAAACGGAATAAAATCCCCGAAATGATTTTTTCCCGAATGAAAGAAGATCAGGGGGCTTGTGGGCCAAGCCAGGAGGGCTACAAGGAGCCCACAAGCCCCCACTCCGCCACCAGGGGGCGGCGGTGGGGAGGCTTGTGGCCTCCCTGGCGCCCCCTGACCTAGATCTTGCGCCTATATATTCCCTAAAAATCAGAAGAAAAAAAATCAAGGGAGCCTCGAAAATACTTTTCCGCCGCCGCAAGCTTCCGTTTCGCGAGATCTCAACTGTAGACCCTTCCCGGTGCCCTGCTGGAGTGGACTATGGAGTTGGAGGGCTTCTTCATCATCATCATTGCCCCTCCAATGACTCCTGAGTAGTTCACTTCACACCTACGGGTCCGTAGTTAGTAGCTAGATGGCTTCTTCTCTCTCTTGGATCTTCAATACAAAGTTCTCCATGATCTTCATGGAGATCTATCCGATGTAATCTTCTTTGGCGGTATGTTTGTCGAGATCTGATGAATTGTGGATTTGTGATCAGATTATCTATTATATATATTTGAGTCTTTGCTGATTTCTTATATGCATGATTTGATATCCTTGTAAGTCTCTCCGAGTCTTGGGTTTTGTTTGGCCAACTAGATCTATGATTCTTGCAATGGGAGAAGTGCTTGGTTTTGGGTTCTTGTCGTGTGGTGACCTTTCCCAGTGACAGTAGGGGCAGCAAGGCACACGTCGTTGTGCATAACATAACACAAGCATACCCTGCAAAAACAAGTTAGACGTCCTCTAATTTGTTGTTGCATGTTGTACGTGGCTGCTATGGGTATCTAGTATGATCGCATCTTACTTACGCAAAAACGACAACGGAGATGTGCAAATTGCTATTTATCCTCTCTCCAAGGACCGCCTCGGTCACAACCAATTCAACTAAAGTTGAAGAAACCGACACCCGCCAGTCATCTTTATGCAACGAGGTTGCATGTCAGTCGATGAAACCAGTCTCTCGTAAGCGTACGAGTTATGTCGGTCTGGGCCGCTTCAATCCAACAATACCGCCGAATCTAGAAAAGACTAAGGAGGGCAACAAAACAAACATCACCGTCCACAAAACCTTTTGTCTTCTACTCGAGATAACATATATGCGTGAACCTAACTCATGATGCCACTGTTGGGGAACGTTGTATGGGAAACAAAATTTTCCTACGCACACGAAGACCTATCATGGTGATGTCCATCTACGAGGGGAGAGTGGATCTACGTGCCCTTGTAGATCGCTAAGCGGGAAGCGTTAAGAAATGCGGTTGATGTAGTGGTACAGCTTCGTGATTCAAATCACCGCCGTCCCACGATCTGTCCCACGATCCGGTCTGATCTAGCGCCGAACGGACGGCACCTCCGCGTTCAGCACACGCACAGCTCGACGATGATCTCGGCCTTCTTGATCCAGCAAGCAAGACGGAGAAGTAGATGAGTTCCCCAGCAGCGTGACGACTCTTCGGTGGTGGTGATGATCTACTCCTGCAAGGGTCCGCCCGAGCTCCGCAGAAATCCGATTTAGAGGTAAAACTATGTGGAATAGGCTAGAGTTACACATGGCAAAGTTGTGTCTCAAAAAGCCCTAAACCACCAATATATATAGGAGGATGGGAGGGGCTAGCCTTGGGGCACAAGGGTCCCAAGGTGCGCCGAATGCCAGGGAGGAGGAGGACTCCTCCTCCAATTCGGTTTGGGAAGGAGGAGTCCTCCTATTCCTTCCCACCTCCCTCTTTCCTTTTTATTTTTCTTTTCCTTTGGTATTTTTACATGTGGCGCCATAGCCCTCTTGGGTTGACTCCACCAGCCCACTAAGTGTGCAGACCCTGCGGGTTCGAGAACTATGTATCAATCTTCGTTTCTGGACCATTCCGGAAACCCTCGTGACGTCCGTGATCTCATCCGAGACTCTGAACAACATTCGGTAACCACACATATAACTCAACTATACAAAAACATCATCGAACCTTAAGTGTGCAGACCCTGCAGGTTCGAGAACTATGTATAAATGACCCGAGACACTCCTCGGTCAATATCCAATAGCGGGACCTGGATGCCCATATTGGATCCTACATATTCTCTGAAGATCTTATCGGTTGAACCTTAGTGTCAAGGATTCATATAATCCCGTATGTCATTCCCTTTGTCCTTTGGTATGTTACTTGCCCGAGATTCGATTGTCGGAATCCACATACCTATTTCAATGTAATTACCGGGAAGTCTCTTTACTCATTCCGTAATACAAGATCCCGTGACTTACACTTAGTCACATTGCTTGCAAGGCTTGTTTGTGATGTTGTATTATCGAGTGGGCCCGAGATACCTCTCCGTCACACGGAGTGACAAATCTCAGTATTGATCCATACTAACTCAACGTACACCTTCAAAGATACTGTAGAGGACCTTTATAGTCAGCCAGTTACGTTGCGATGTTTGATGCACACAAGGTATTCATCCGATGCTAGTGAGTTATATGATCTCATGGTCATAGGAATAAATACTTGACACGCAGTAAACAATAGCAATAAAATGACACTATCAATATGCTACGTACATAGTTTGGGTCTAGTCCATCACATGATTCTCCTAATGATGTGATCCAGTTATCAAGTGACAACACTTGCATATAGTCAGAAAACCTTAACTATCATTGATCAACTGGCTAGCCAACTAGAGGCTTGCTAGGGACATTGTTTTGTCTATGTATCCACACACGTATCTATGTTTCATTCAATACAATTATAGCATGGATAATAAACGATTATGTTTAAACATGAAATATAATAATAACTATTTATCATTGCCTCTAGGGCATATTTCCAACAATTTTTACCCCCATAGAGGAAACCCTGATTCCGGACCCCTTTTCTCCAGAAGCAATTCCGATCTCCACCGCCATCGCCAACAAGTTTCGGGGGACCAAAGTTCCTGTGCCAGCACCCTGCCGGGATGGGGAAGTGCCCCAGATTCGTATCCATCGACGTTGCTTCCTCCCTCCATGGAGCGGGAGTAGTTCCTCCTTGGGGCTGAGGTTTTCTACAATAGCTATGTGGTTAATTCTCTCTCCCATGATGTGATCTTGATTGTGATCATAGTCTAGGTTAATCTAGGGTGATCCCATGATGTTTCCCCTTCTTCTACGTATTGGATTGATGTACTCACTTGATCTTATCTAATATAATCCCCGAGACCATGGTGACAGCGGTCTATTGGACATGGATTAGAAGAATATTTTCATGAGTAATTTCCTCTTTTTTGAATAGATTGAAGATTGAGAGTCTCTTGGTGCTTGTCTTTGACTATCCTTGAGATACGTTGTGGTGATTGTAGTACTCTCTTTGGATGGCCGCGGTGACATTGGGAAATCCATAGATGAGAACTACGAACTCTGAGGTGTGCTTTTGTAGCCCTACATAATTCTCGTCCTCTCTTGATCACAAAGGAATGACCTCCGAGTACGTCACCATTGCATGTTTTAGTGGAAATATCATGTTATTAGACTATGTTAATGTTGTTGGCAGTTGCCACTAGTGAAAGTATGAAGCCTAGGCCTTGTTTCTCACCATTGTTACACCGTTTATGCTCACTTTTGTCACTTGCTACCTTGCTATAATTTTTATTACAAATTTATATTACCTTGCTTTGCCACACCTATCACTCATATTTTACCATCTCTTCGCCGAACTAGTGCATCTGTACAATTTACCATTGTATTAGGTGTGTTGGGGACACAAGAGACTTCTTGTTTCTTAATTGCAAGGTTGCTTGAGAGAGACCATCTTCAAACCCTACTTCCCAGAGTTCTATAAACCTTAGGTCATCCACTTGAGGGAAATTTCTGCTATCCTACAAACCTCTGCGCTTGGAGGCCCAACACAGTCTACAAGAATAGAAGCGTGTGTAGACATCAAGTTATTTCTGGCGCCGTTGCCGGGGAGGTGAGTGCTTGAAGGTATATCTTTAGATCTTGCAATTAAATCTTTTTGTTTCTTGTTTTGATTTCACTAGCTAGGCTTAATGGAAAACAACAAAAATATGAGAGAGCTTTATAAACTTTATCTTGAACTAGGACTTGAAGTGTTTGACGAGAAAATTAAAAAACCGGTGGAACTTTATTATTTGCATAACAATTATGATGGTGGCAATGTTATTACTATGCTATCTTTGAATATCAATATTTCCAATGACATGGAAATCTCTAAGCTTGGGGATGATGGGTTTGATGAACATGATATTTTTAGTCCCCCAACTCTTGAGGAGAAAATTTGCTTTGATGATAATGATTGCTTTACTCTCACTATTCCTAATAAGAAAGATTTGCTTATAAGAAGAGTAATGATACTTTTATGCTTTTCGATCATGGAAATAATGCCTTATGTGATAGTTATATTGTTGAGTTCATCCATGATGCCACTAAAATTTATAATGAGAGGGGGAGACATGGTTCTAAATATCTAAAAATTAAGAAGTTTCCCCTCTTTATGACGAAGGTTTTGAAGTTGCACTTGTTTTGCCTTCCTATGCTTATTGCTTCGTGCTTCAATGAATTATTCTATTGCAGTATTCCTATGCATAGGAAGCATGTTAGACTTAAATGTGTTTGGTATTTGCTTCTTAATGCTCTCTTTTGTTATACAACTCTTATTCCTACGAGAGCATCATTAAAATCTTAAGCTTATCTTTATGGCTATAAAGAAAGAGCTCTAGGGAGACAACCCTTGTTCTCTTTACGTTGAGTTTTTACTTTCTGTTTTTAGTTGTCTTGATGTGTGTTACTACTGTAGCAACATCATTGTATCTTTATTTTTAAGCTTTGTGCCAAGTTTTAGCCTCCGATTGCAAGAAAGTTCATAAGTTGTGAGATGTTGTCCAGAAACAGATGTTGTCTACTTGACGGAAAATTCACTAAAAATCACCAGATCATCTTTTTGATCTGAATTGTTTTGACAATATGCTCTATACAATTAGCTTTCTGGCGCCTGTTCTGGGTTTTTTGATTTGATTTGCAGAAGTGCCCTGAAAAAATTATTTACTACCTGTTGGTCAAAACTTTTTGACAATCTTGAGAAACAGTAGCTCTTCATGAAAATGTTTATTTCCAATGGAGAAAAATTATTTTATTATGGGTACTAACCACTCTAGTCAGCTTATGATGAGTTTCGTATGAAGGTAATTTTCAAGTATGCGATGGAAGATGATGAAAGAAGATCCATGAGTGTCAAACTCTCAAGCTTGGGGATGCCCCCATGCACCCCAAGAAATATTTAAGGAGACTCAAGCATCTAAGCTTGGGGATGCCCCCGTGCATCCCCTTCTCCATCAACAATCATCAGTTCGTCCTTGTCCATGCTATATTTTTATCACTTCATATGTTATGTGCTAAAGTTGGAGCATCTCGCTCTTTACTTTTTAGTTTGCTTTAGTTTTTCTTGATGTTCATAACAAGTTGGACCCTAGCCTTCATTGTTTGGGAGAGAAACACGCTCCACTCCACCCTAGAACACAACATAGGTTTTCATGCTTATCTTCTTGTGTGATCTTTATCTTTTCATAGCTGTTGTCATGCTTAGCTCTTAGTTTTCTTGCTTATCTTTTTAAGAGCTTTTAGTTAGGTTGCTTTTGGAACTCTCTTGAGTTATCATGCTTATCTTGTTTAGAGAGTTTGCTTGCTGCACTAAGTTGTGTGTCTTGCATGAGTAGGTAATTGAGGTTGCTATTTAAGTATAGTAGTAACTTGCAATAGTTTTGAGGTATTGATTTGAGTAATGTTTGGACTATTGGTGTCAAGAGCTTGAGCCTATTAGTGATAGGTGTCATATTTTGGGAAATCCATGTGTATTTTCAAAAACAAAAAAATTAGTTGAGAACTCTAGCTACTAGATGGATTGCTAACCTATGGAGGGGTTGGAATATATAGAATACCCTCACGTTATCATGGGTCGAGGATGTGCAAGGATAACTAAAACCCCCAAACACTCCTCCTTGGGGTACTTGTCTCTTTGTGAATCTCCTGACTAGATAGAGAGTTACCATAATAAGTGCATGAGTTTTTGGACTAATGCGAGTATTCGATTGTTGGCACTTCCACCATCCATATTTTGCTAGCCTCTTAGGTATCGTGCATTGCCATTTCTCATCTTGAGAGTTGGTGCAAACTTCGCCAGTGCATCCAAACCCTTGGCATGATACGCTCTGTCATCATAAGCCTCATTATATCTTTCCTCAAAACAGCCACCATACCTACTTATTAAGGCATTTCCATAGCCTTTCCAAGATACATTGAAATGCAAAATCCACCATCTCATGACTTGATCTTCATGTCATACATGCTTTTGCTTGATCAAGGAGCCGCATGCTAGTTGGGCCTTGCCCTTATTATTGCTACATGACGCGCTAGTTTCATTGCATATCTTGCAACACTGGGAGAGGCATACATTTGCATACATCATGATAGTTTTCATTTGTCTTTATGTTGAATACTTCTTATAAAGTGTGAAGATCTTCTTGTTGTTCTTGTAAAATATAGAGTGTTGCCCTTAAGTGAGGAAAAGATCCCCAACACGACAAATTAAAAGATCCCAAAAGAGGACACATGAAAAGATCCCAAAGAGGACAAATGAGAGATAAATAGAAAGAGCCAAAGAGGCCACAAAAAAAATACAAAGAGAGAAGGGGGCAACACTACTATTCCTTTTGAAAGATCCACACTCGTACTCCATTGTTATATTTGTACTCCATAGAGATTATCATTCATGCATAACTGTGTGGGGATACTTACACTATATATCTTGGCTTGTATATTCCAATGATGAGCCTCCTCAAACGAGCTCTAGGTCTTCATGAGCAAGCAAGTTGGATGCACCCCCACTAGTTCCATTGGAGAGCTTACCTTAGCTCATATGTGCATCCGTTGCATGGCAATCCCTACTCCTCACATCATATCTATCATTTGGCTTTCTCTTGCCTATGGTTGTTCTCATTGATGTGATCCTTTCACACTGTTTTTGTTCCTTCCCCATCATTATTCTCTTTGCCATCCTAAGTGCCAACATATCTTCCTTGCGCTCATCCATTGCATGAGTGCTCAGATTCGAAGGGGAGAGGATCATTTTGACTTGTGCCTGACTAGTGGTCTGGGGATGAGTCAAAATAAGATTCTGAAGGAGACCAAGTGTGAAGTTTTACTAGATTGAGTTCTCAACTAAACTATATAGTATTTTTATGCTCTAAACCCATATCCCACTTCTTACACGCAAACAACATTTGGAGACATTCGAGTCACGGACATCGAGACCTCTTGCACCTTTATGTTCTTACTTTGCTAGTTTCCATACTAGATATAGACCCTTGCTTGTTATTTTCTTGACTTGAATTGCATATCTTACTTGCTTTACTTTGAAGTTCTTATATGTGTGTTAGCATGTCACCACAGAAATTATGCTTGTTATGATTTACCTACCAGAGGACGAGCAGGAATTGAGCTTGTGGATGTTGATACGGCCCAAACGTACCAATAATTTCTGCTTGCTCCATGCATGTTTTGGGTGATATTGCTATGTGTTTTGTACACTTTCATACCTTTTTCAACATATTTGGACTAACATACTAACTCAGTGCACCCAATGCCAATTTCTGTGTGCAGATGTTTGTGAATTGCAGGTTTATACCCATATTTACAGTGCTCGAAAAATTCGACAAAAAATATATAAAAAAATCAGCGTTCTAGAAGACTCTGACGGCCGAAGGAGGGCCACCATGCCTCCAGGCGCCCTGGTGGCACGGCCTGCCCCCTGGCCGTGCGAGGAGGCCGTCTCGGTGGGGCCCACCCCTCTCTTGCCCTACCTTGACTCCTATTTTTACCCCCGTGGAGGAAACCCTGATTCCAGAGCCCTTTTCTCCAGAAGCAATTCTGATCTCCGCCGCCATCGCCAACAAGTTTCGGGGGACCAGAATTCCTGTGTCGGCACCCTGTCGGGACGGGGAAGTGCCCCCAGATTCATCTCCATCGATGTTTTCTCCTCCCTCCATGGAGCGGGAATAGTTCCTCCTCGGGGATGAGGTTTTCTACACTAACTATGTGGTTAATTCTCTCTCCCATGATGTGATCTTGATTGTGATCATAGTCTATGTTAATCTAGGGTGATCACATGATGTTCCCCTTCTTCAATGTATTGGATTGATGTACTCACTTCATCTTATCTACTATTATCCCCGAGAACATGGTGACAGCGGTCTATTGGACATGGATTAGAAGAATATTTTCATGTGTGATTTCCTCTTTTGTGAATTCATTGAAGATTGAGAGTCTCTTGGTGCTTGTCTTTGACTATCCTTGAGATACGTTGTGGTGATTGTGGTACTCTCTTTGGATGGTCGCGGTGACATTGGGAAATCCATAGATGAGAACTACGAACTCTGAGGTGTGCTTTTGTAGCCCTACATAATTCCCGTCCTCTCTTGATCACAAAGGAATGACCTCCGAGTATGTCACCATTGCATGTTTTAGTGGAAATATCATGTGATTAGACTATTTTAATGTTGTTGGGAGTTGCCACTAGTGAAAGTATGAAGCCTAGGCCATGTTTCTCACCATTGTTACACCGTTTATGCTCACTTTTGTCACTTGTTACCTTGCTGTAATTTTTATTACAAATTTATATTACCTTGCTTTGTCACACTTATCACCCATATTTTACCATCTCTTTGCCGAACTAGTGCACCTATACAATTTACCATTGTATTAGGTGTGTTGGGGACACAAGAGACTTCTTGTTTCTTAATCGCAGGGTTGCTTGAGAGAGACCATATTCAACCTCTACTTCCCTGAGTTCGATAAACCTTAGGTCATCCACTTGAGGGATATTGTTGTTGTCCTACAGACTTCTGCGCTTGGAGGCCGAACATAGTCTACAAGAATAGAAGCGTGCGTAGACATCACAGATCAAGACACATAATAGGTGCATACAACTTGCAAGATAGGATCCAAATCGATCTTATATTCGTGAAAACATAATATGTTCAGATCTGAAATCATGGCACTCGGGCCCTAGTGAGAAGCATTAAGCATAGCAAAGTCATAGCAACATCAATCTCACAATATAGTGGATACTAGGGATCAAGCCCTATCAAACTTAACTCAGTTACATGGTCAATCTCATCCAATCCCACCACCATCCAGCAAGCCTACAAAGGAATTACTCACTCCCGACGGTGAGCTTCATGTCAGTGTTGAAGGAGAATGGTTGGTGATGATGATGGTGACGAATCCTCCTCTCCGGAGCCCCAAATGGACTCCAGATCAGCCCTCCAGAGGAAGAACATGAGGTGGCGGCGGCTCCATCTTGTAAAACGCGATGAAAACTTCTGTGTGATTTTTTATCCGAAGATGTGATTTTATAGGACTGGAATTAGGGTAGGAGGAGCCACGTGGGCCCCACAAGCTATCAGGGCGCGACCTGGAGGCGCCCCGTTGGCTTGTGGCCCCCTCGCAACCTCCGTCCGACAGATCTTTGATCCATAATTCGTTCTAAATCCCAGAAAGAAATCACAAAAAGTTTTTTCCAATTCTGAGAACTTTTATTTCTGCACAAAAATAATACCAAGGTAGTTCTGCTGTAAACAGCGCGAGTCGGGGTTAGTTTCATTCGAATCATGCAAATCAGAGGTCAAAACGAGAGCAAAAGTGTTCAGAAAAGTAGATACGTTGGAAATGTATGAAGTAGAAGTGTAACATCCAAGATGCGAGACTATCCATATTTGGGGGCGAGGCCTCAATATGGATAGAGCCGCATCTCGGTGTTTCGCAAATACAGAAATCATTGCAGATACATTTATGAAGAGATGAGTATATGGTTTGGCTTACACTCGCCACTTGCTAAATTACAAGTCACACAATATTATTTCAATCATCCATAAGACAGGGTCCGACTATGTATGAAAACAAATGAAAAATAGCAACGAGTCTATCTCGCTAGCCCAGGAGACGACCAAGGTCCTCTACTCATCGGGGTACGTCACATACATGCATCTGCTCGCTTCGTCGAACTCCCGTTGAAGTTGTGAAGCGTCGTAGACCTCTAGATAAGCGGTATCTGGACCTGTGGTGTTGTAGTAATTTGTGAGCCACAAGGACTCAACAATCTTGCGACCATGATATCTGGACTAATGAAGTTATTGGGTCTGGTAAGGTTAAGTGTTGAGGTTGCAGCAACACTAAGCATATTTGGTGGCTAACTTACATTAACATAATGTAAAGTGGAGTGGCCTACGCATAACGGTCGTGATCGAAAATGATCAATAAGTGATCCTCAACACCTACTTAGATCAGTCATAACCCCATCGCATATTCAATCGGAGACGAAGCTCACGAAGGAGACAGTCACGGTTACACACACAGTTAGCATATTTTAATTAAGTTTACTTAAAGTTCTCTATAACCGGATGTTAAACAAATTTCCAAGTTGCCTCGTAACCGTGGGCACGGCTTTCCGAAAGATATTAACCTTGTATGGGTGCTCGAACTAGTCCATCACACACTGTCACAAGATGCTTTGGAGAGAAAACCTCAACCTCGATATCCCAGTGCACAAGATATTTGGAGAAGGGTACAAAAATCCAACAGGACCACCCGGTGTGTCAACGAACCAAATAAGAGTCGTGTATCTTGTTCTTAGGACACAACCGTCTATCCATAGTGGAGGATAGCCAAAAGAACTCGAGTTGCCCCGAGATGGCACCGCCGACTGCTAGGTAGGTGGACCAACACTCATGATGGCCACTGGCCCGGGGATTGGTTAATTATCCACGGGGTAGATATTCCCCATGAATTTTTATTAAGTTCCTTAGCAAATTAAAACCAATGTTGGGTCTTGACACATAAGTTTTAAACCAAAATGATTTATCAACGGAGTCCCCATGACAACCCCAAGCGTGTTACAAGCGCTCAATATGGAACATAACACTAGTAACCAAAACTAGGGCTGCAAAAGCGGAACAAAAGACTGAGAAAAAGGCCAAGCCTTCCGCCTTTTACCAAGTATATAGGTGCATTAAATTAGATAGCAATGATAAGATGATATTCAAAATGTCCATGCCAATACCTAGACTAGCCTGCACTGGCAACTAGCAATGTTATAAGATGGTTTCAGCAAGCGCTAACTTAGCCAATCAATGTTTGCTAGGATGTGGAAGGTTAGAGGATTTCATGGCAATGTTTGGAGGCTTGATATTCATGTGGTAGGCAGAGATAAATAGCGATGGAAACGAGACATCCAGGCACAACAAAATTAGAAACGATATCAAGGTCACGATCATCTTGCATGACACTTCTTCTAAGGGATAAGGCTCTTGCTCTTGGGGAACATTCTGAGCGGGATCCTCATACGCATTCTCTGCATCCTATGCTACCCAAAAGAAAATACACATCCAATGAACACACAACAATGTACAATGCTTCAAACAACATGATGCATGAGTATGGTAGGAAAGAATCTTGGCAGTACTACCTAGTCATCTTTCTCATGCATTTATTTGGTTGTTACCATTATGGAAAAAACCTTGACATTACTTATATGGGCATGCATGAACATGAAAAAATGGATGCATCATGAGAAAACGATACAAATGCATATAAAGAACGTCGCAAACCGAGTTATGGATCTCTCGGAAGTCACAAAACAAGATACAAAAGGCAACAATGTTAAAACAGAATTTGAGAGAGGCTATGGAAAATTTATTAGCACTCCAAGTATGCCACTAGATTGGGCACGAAATTCTAGGAGAATTAGACCTAAATAACATGCAAAACAAAGGAGCACAACTCACACAAGGCACAAAACAATTCAACACCCAATATGGCCACAAACAGCAACATACCACTTTGGTCATGTGAAAACTAGCATCTACAACCACCCATCAAGTTCAACCAAGACATGAATATGAAACTATCAAAGAGTACAATAATCCATAGGTAACAACAATATGGATATGTACATGGATCAATGGCAATCAAGCTCATAACATGGCAAAAATTATAACAGATTAGGACTTAGTGAAATTCTCAGTTTACACTAGCGGCTTTAATGGCATGAAACTTAACACGACGATAGAGGGAAACAACCACGACAAATCACCCCCACTAAACATGTGCTAAAACTGCACAAAATTCATGGTAGCATCGTCTAAACATGGCATGGAGATAAAAGAAGATTCTCAGACTTAGCCAAAATTTCACAAGTGAGTTCCCAGCAATTTACACCAACATGCCATGTTTGACAGGAAGAATAGCTAAGATGCAAAATCTATTTGTCAAAGTAGTGGCATCATTTGACAAAGGGCAACAATCTATTTAAATTACACCAAAGTATGAACAAAATAACTGGTAGATGCATGGCAACACAACAACTTGAAATAGTTTTTAGATGTAGTCATATTTCAACATATCTCAAAAACAACATTATTGGAGATGGCATGTTCACTTCAAGAAACCCGCAAATACACAATATTTTCATGGCATTGAACGATACCAGGGCCCAGTATTGCCTACACACCACAACTTTCATGTTCATAAGTTTTTCAAAGGGCACAATGATTAATTCATATAAAATTCACAAAATGGCATCTTATCACAAAATAACATTTTCACAAACTTGCTCAATAGACAAAATAATGCCACCATTGGATTGCTGGGATTTTTTACCCAAAGTCATATATCGCATGCCTATATTATTGTAGGAAACAATGGCACAAAACAGCTACACAAAAATCACCCTCGAGCCATAAGTCATAACGTGCCCAATATGGCAGCTACCAAAAATGGTATGTACTGAAATTGAAATGTCCAAAATTGGACCTACGCTATTTGGAAACACACGGACATGGTCAAGGCCAAAAATGGAAGCTACCCTTAATGGAAAGAACTCAAACAGAATAATAAAAGACAATAAAAAAGGGGCTACTAGTATACTCAATACTGTCGCAAGAGGACGACATGTGGACCCTTGGACCCACTGTCAGTGCCCAGAAATAAAACAGAAAAGGGGGTGCGACACGGTGGTTTCGAACCCAGGACCTCTCGGCTAAATTTACACTAGGCTACAACCTGCTTGCTAAATTTACACAAGTTTGTGTTCTTTTGAACAAACCCCTGCGTTTCGCCACCTTTATCCCCGCAACAGAGAAAGAGACGGTGTCGTCAGCGGCAATAACGATGATCTCAATGAGAAGGCGACCACCAGCGGGGGCACGGGATCCACCCGAGTATCCATTGCCGGGGTTGCGGCGAAACGAGAGGGCGAGCTAGCGTGGTGCTCAAGCTCGAGCTTGAGCTCGACTCGGGGCCATGGTGAGGCGTGCGCTACGGCTGGTGCGATGCGGGGCAAAGCGAGGCACGACATGGAGCAGTGCGTGTGCGCGAGCATGAGCAGGATATGTCGAACTCACAAGCAACAAGAAGCAACATGCAAAAAACGCATGCTTTACCGGAGTTGCAAGAGCACGACAATGGCGCGGTTGGATCTACGTGTACATGAGGCTAACGACAAGAGGGCGATGGGGAATGGTAGGAGGGGTTATACCTCCCTACCTACGACAAGCTGACGATGCCTGAGCTGCAGCGTGAGGTCGACGAGGAGGCTATGAACTCCGGCGATGCTCGGATCCTAAGCTCCAGGAAGAAGTCGGAGACGGCGAGGCAGCCCCCGGGTCGCTAGCGCCACACTAGTAGAGCAAGGAGATGGAGGGGTCGGAGGCTTTCTGTCCAAAGCGGAAGGAGAGTCGGAATCGAGGCGAGGCAGCTAGCCCGAGCTCGACCTCTTGCTCGCTCGGGTCATGCCGGGCAGGCGGCGGCTATGGCAAGAGCGAGACTTGTTAGCTCGTCTAAGCCTGCCGCACCCGTTGCTAGTTCAGTTAAGTTCAGAATAAGCTAGGATAGTTAGTTTGCTTCCACCTTGTTTTCAGCTAGGTTAGTTTTGCTTTCGGTTGCAGCGCCAGGAGACGCGGGATGTGCGATCTCTGGGGGTTTGTAGCGTCGACCGAGGGTGCTCGAGGATGTGGGATGGCACGACCTAGTAGCTGAGCATCACTCGCGGCATGATCGGATCTCACTAAATAAAAGAGAAAGAACAGAAAAGTTGCACACAGTTCGCAGCGCAAAAACTCTCTCCCTCTCGCCATTGTCTCGAGCTCCTCCTCTTTCCAGACTTAGCAACAAAAATTGGCATCAGAGCTAGTTAAGATCGATGGCTGGGGGACGAGGGAACCGGCAGGACACGATTGGCGGCGGCAGCGCCTCGCAAGGAGACGCCGGCAACGTTCATCAGGGTGCGGGCGGCGTTGATCAGCAAGGCAACGGCGAGGGGGGTGATCGCGTAGGACGACGCGACTCCAAGTCCCCCGCTCCCCGTCGCAGGGTGTCGCTAACACCCCCGCCACGCCGTGGACGCCATGGCGAACTGGTGTTGCGCGAGCGAGTGGTGAGGGAGAGCGGAGGCTCTGCCCAATATCCGACACTCACGCGCACTAACTACGTCGACTGGGCTATGGTGATGAGGGTGCAACTGCAGGCCCAGGGTCTGTGGGAAGCCGTGGAGTACGGCGGCGGGGACCGCGATGATCGCGCTGCCCTAGCTGCGCCGCTCCGCGCCGTGCCCCCAGAGATGATTCGTGTTCTCGCCGGCAAGGACTCCGCCAAGGAGGCATGGGAGACGCTGGGGACGATGCGCATGGGGAGCGAGCGCATTCGGGAGGCCAAGGCGCAGACACGTCGACGCGAGTTCGAAGAGATACACTTCCGCGACGGTGAGTCCATTGAAGATTTCTCCCTCCGCCTGACAGCGATCGTGAATGAATTAGAATTGCTGAGCGATCCTGTGTCGGAGTACCGCGCCGTGCTGAAATTCCTTCGAGCGGTGCCGCGGAAGTTCAGACAGATGGCTATGGCTATCGAATCCTTCGTCGACCTGCAGACGCTGTCGATCGAGGAGCTGTGCGGCCGTCCGCAGTCCGTCGAAGAGGTTTACGCCCTCGACGACGTGGACCGCGGGGTAGGCGAGCTCCTCCTCACAGAGAGGGAGTGGAACGCGCGCCAGCACCACCAAGGCCAGGGGTCCTCCTCTGGCAACAGGGACGGCAAGGGGCACTGCGGCCCGCGACCGCAAGGCGGGGAGCGGGGCGGCGGGCGCGGCGACAGTGGCAAGAAGGCCTCTGGCATGAAGCGAAAGGGCAAGTGTCGCTATTGCAACATTCCTGGCCACTGGGCCAGGGAGTGTCGCAAAGCGGAACGTGATCGCCAGAACCAGGGTGAGGCGGCGAACCTCGTCGAGGCGGACGTGGAACCGCCAGCGCTCCTGCTGGCGACGATCGAAGAAAGCCAGTCGCCGGACCAGGCGACGTCGGCGATAGACAAGGTGCGAGAGGAACCAGCACGCGCCCAGGCCGTCTTTCTCAACGAGGAACGCGTTGTCCCGGTCACCACGGGAGCACGCGGTTCCTGGTACCTGGACACCGGCGCCAGCAGATACATGACAGGAGCGCGCGACGCTTTTGTCAACCTTGACGAAACTGTGCACGGCTCCGTACGTTTTGGAGACGGATCTCTCGTCACCATCAGCGGGAAGGGGTGCGTCATGTTTCGTTGCGCCAACGGAAGCCAGCACATGCTTGCCGGCGTCTACTTCATCCCCAAGCTGCGAGCCAACATCTTCTCCCTTGGTCAACTGGACGAGAACAGATGCAAGTCCGTGATTGAGGCCGGGCACCTGTGTGTGTTCGATCAATGGAGGGAGCTTCTCATCAAAGTCAGGCGGACAACAAACCGCCTGTACATCCTGCAATTGGAGCTTGCTGCACCAGCGTGTCTGCTGACAAAGATGGAAGATCCGGCATGGCTGTGGCATGCTCGCCTCGGGCACCTTCACTTCCGCGCAGTAAACGCCATGTCCAGGAGGGGCATAGTTCGCGGGATGCCTCACGTAGATCACATCGACGAGATCTGTGATGGATGCACAATAGGGAAGCAGCATCGCCTGGCATTCCCGCACGCGAGCCCACATCGCTCAGAGCGCACCCTGGACCTCGTGCACACCGATCTCTGCGGCCCGATCAAGCCGGCGACTGCGGGCGGGAACCAATACTTCCTGCTGGTCGTAGACGATTGCAGCAGGTACATGTGGCTGGAGGTCCTCAAATCAAAGGACGAAGCGTTCGGGCGCTTCAATAAGATTCAGGCCCAGGCCGAGGCGAAGCAGAACTGTCGGCTACGGGCCTTCCGCTCTGACAGGGGGCGGCGAGTTCAATTCAGGCGAGTTCAAGGCTCACTGCGAACAGAACGACATCTCCCACCACACCACCGCGCCTTACTCGCCGCAGAAAAATGGGGTTGTGGAGCGTCACAATCAGACGGTGGTCGAAATGGCACGTTGCATGCTCAAAAGCATGGGGATGCCGGCAAAATTCTGGGGGGAGGCTGTCAAGTGTGCAGTGTATGTGCTGAATCGAGCGCCTACTAGGAGTCTTGCTGGGGCAACACCCTACGAGGCTTGGAACGGGAGGAAGCCCACTGTCGAGCACCTGCGCACGTTCGGTTGCATTGCGCACATGAAGAAGACTGGCCCAGGGGTGACCAAGCTCTCTGACAGGTCCACACTCACTGTGTTCGTCGGCTACGAGGAGGGCTCCAAGGCTTATCGGGTGTACGATTCGGTGGCGAACAAGGTGCACGTCACCCGTGACCTGGTCTTCGAGGAGTGCCGAGCGTGGCCCTGGACTGTCGACGAAACGGCAGAGCAAGGAGGAACGCCCGAGGCGTTGTCGTTCACAGTGACCTACACCACCGAGATCGGAGAACACATAGTCGACGGAGGAGGGGAGTCCTCATTGGCGCTCCCACGGCGCATCCCCGAGCCTGCAACCCCTACTGACGCCGCGCCCGCCCAGGGCGCAAGGCTGTGCACACCTCCAACCCACGATAACACCTTGGATGCAGCAGCGGACCTGGATGCACCGCGTCGGTACAGGCGCATCGAGGATGTGTACGGCACCACCAATGTTGTGCGTGCTCCGACGGAGATGCCCGAACCTGAGTTTGAGGATGACGAGCTCGGGATGCTGTGTCTGGTCGCAGCTGACGAGCTGGTGAGCATCGATGAAGCACTCGCTTCCCCGGGGTGGAGGAAGGCGATGGAGGAAGAGATGCAGGCCATTGCTGACAACAACACATGGTCGACAGCAGCGGTGCCTCCAGAGTGCCGCGCGATCGGCCTGAAGTGGGTGTTTAAACTGAAGAAAGATGCAGACGACAATGTGGTTAAACACAAGGCAAGGTTAGTGGTAAAAGTTTACGCCCAGCGACAGGGGGTGGACTTCGACGAAGTATTCGCACCGGTGGCTCGGATGGAGATAGTCCGCGTGCTCATCGCACTTGCCGTGCACTCTGGATGGGAGGTTCATCATATGGACGTCAAGTCGGCCTTTCTGAATGGCGATTTGGCAGAGGATGTCTACGTCCAGCAACCGGAAGGCTGCGTCAACCCAGATGACCCACGGGCTGCGCTGAAGCTCACCAAAGCCTTGCACGGGCTACGTCAAGCACCGCGTGCATGGTATGCCAAGCTGGACGCATCCCTACATGAACTAGGCTTTGCGTGCAGTCCTCTAGAGCTCGCCGTGTACAGACACGGCGAGGGAAGCTCACTCCTCCTAGTGGGAGTCTACGTGGATGATTTGGTCATCACGGGTGCAGACAGAGATGAAATCAAGGCGTTCAAGGCCGAGATGCAGCGACTGTTCAAGATGAGCGACCTTGGGTTGCTGTCATACTATCTCGGAATAGAGGTGAAGCAAGAGCGCGGGAAGATCACTCTCTGCCAGAGAGGATACGCTGAGAAGGTGCTCGAGCGCGCTGGCATGAGCGGCTGCAACCCCTGCGGGACACCGATGGAGGTTCGCCTGAAGCCCTGCAAGGAGGAAGGAGCACCACCGGCGGATGCCACCAAGTACCGCGGCGTCATCGGCAGCTTGCGCTATCTGGTCAACACGAGACCAGACATAGCACTCGTCGTGGGCGCGACCAGTCGCTACATGGAGGCGCCGAGCACGCGACATTGGACAGCCGTGAAGCAGATTCTCACGTACATACGCGGTACTTTGCATTATGGTTGCAGCTACAAACGAGGGTCAGGGGAACCCTCTCTGGTGGGATACAGCGACAGTGACCACGCTGGTGACGAAAATGATCGTAAGAGCACTTCCGGTGTGGTGTATTTCCTCGGTGGCAGCATTGTCACCTGGACCTCGCAGAAGGAGAAGGTGGTGGCGATTTAGTCGTGTGAAGCTGAGTACGTTGCCGCAGCAGCAGCGACATGCTAGGGGGTGTGGCTCAACAGGCTCCTCGCTGATCTCACAGGACGATCTGCGGAGAAATTCCAGCTACTAGTGGACAACAAGTCTGCGATCGCCCTGAGCAAGAACCCGGTTCACCATGACCGGAGCAAACATATCGACATCAAGCATCATTTCATCCGTCAGTGCATCGAGGAGAACAAAGTAGAGGTTGATCACATTGGCACTGACAACCAACTCGCCGACATAATGACCAAAGCATTGGGAAGGATCAGGTTTGTGGAGATGCGGGAGAAGCTTGGAGTCGTCTCGGTGCAGCAAGCTTAAGGGGGTGAATTGTTAGCTCGTCTAAGCCTGCCGCACCCGTCGCTAGTTCAGTTAAGTTCAGAATAAGCTAGGATAGTTAGTTTGCTTCCACCTTGTTTTCAGCTAGGTTAGTTTTGCTTTCGGTTGCAGCGCCAGGAGACGCGGGATGTGCGATCTCTGGCGGGTTTGTAGCGTCGACCGAGGGTGCTCGAGGACGTGGGATGGCACGACCTAGTAGCTGAGCATCACTCGCGGCATGATCGGATCTCACTAAATAAAAGAGAAAGAACAGAAAAGTTGCAGACAGTTCGCAGCGCAAAAACTCTCTCCCTCTCGCCATTGTCTCGAGCTCCTCCTCTTTCCAGACTTAGCAACAACAAGACTTACGGGCGGCGTTGAGGCAAGGTGATGGGAGGAATGGGTTGAGGGAGGCCGGGGCTAGGGCTAGGACAACCTTTATAGGCATCTAGGGGCGTCGATGACTGTCAAATCGGTCGGGCTGCCGACGGAGGCTCGGATGCGTGCCGTACAGAGGAGGACGACGCTTGCGCGCGGGGAGGCCCGCTGGGCTACGACTGTCTAGCTCAGCCGCTGCGGTAGGCTGCTGCTGCACTAGCTGCTGCTCGTCCGCGAGGAGGGAGGAGACCGAGGTGAGCCTTCTCTCTCCGTGGAAATCATTTTCCTTTATTTTTTAAAACAACTACTTGCAAGAAACCACACAGAAAAGAGAGGGACGTTTTTTGGATGGAGCAAATTATATTTGAACTCACAGGATCATGCACTATTTAATAAAATTGGTTTGGATATTTTTAAATAAAATAAATAAAACACTTTCTAATTATTATTGATGTTGTTTTGCAAAAAAATACAAAAGAGCAAAAAAAGCACATGCCTAAGCACTATTTTTAAAATACCCTACAGAATATTAGGCGAATTAGCAACATTTGTTTGAGTGGATTAGGGTAAGCAAAATACCACTATTCATAGAATTTGAATAAAAGAGAGTGATGGATGTGGCAAGCAAATGAATCCTTATGAAGGCAATCTACTAGAGCACTCCACCTTATGCAAGCACATCAACACCACAACACACACTCACACAACATAGCAAATGATGCAAAAGAATGATTATGGAATGATGACAAGATGCCATGATGCAAAAATGGCAAACACGAAGCAATCTTTATTAATTAAAACCACATGATGGCATACACTGAGGATTCCCACATGGAATGAATTACAAAGATGGCAAGGATTGCACTTGGGTTGTTACAACTCTCCCACACTACAAGAGGGTCTCTCCCTGAGATCTAGGATTGAAAGAACCGAGGATATTCAAAATAGAGAAGGTCCTTGCATTCCCAAGTGGCTTGTTTATCGGAATGATGTGACCACTTAACTTTGAGGAATTTGATAGACTTGTTGTGAGTCTTGCGCTCGGTATTTTCAAGAATTGCAAGTGGATGCTCATGATAAAGGAGGTGTGGCTGGAGATCAATGTCTTGGAATTCAATGGTGTGCTCGGGAGTCTTGAAACACTTCCGGAGCTGAGATACATGAAATACATCATGCACATTGGAGATATTGGGAGGACTATCTAGTTGATAAGCAAGGTCACCTCTTTTGCCAACAATCTTGAAAGGGCCCACAAAGTGTGGAGCAAGCTTTCCTTTGATGCCAAAATGTCCAGTAACCAATATTGGAGAAACCCGAAGATAGACAAAATTATCGATCTGGAAAGCCAAGTCATGATGTTTGCTATCATAGTAACTCTTCTCACGGGATTGAGCAGGTTTGAGATTATCCTGAATGACACGGCACATTTCTTCCGCTTCAGTGATCATGTCATTCCCAAGAATTTGATGCTCACCATTTTTAGACTAATTGAGCGGGGTACGACACTTCCTGCAATAGAGAAACTCGGACAAGGCCTTGCATGAACTTGCTTGATAACTATTGTTATAGGAAGATTTAGCAAACGGGAGGCAGTCTGCCCACTTCATGCCGAAAGAGATAACACATGCTCGAAGCATGTCTTCAAGAATATGATTGAGTTCCTCCACTTGACCACTTGTCTCAGGATGGAAGCTTGTACTGAAACGGACCTTGGTTCCCAATGCAGTTTGGAAGGAATCCCAGAACTTGGAAGTAAAGATACTTCCTCGATCTAAAGAAATGAGTTTAGGAACACCGTGCGAAAAACTATCCTTGGAGTGTACAGCTCTGCCAGCTGATATGTCGAGATAGATTCTTTGACCGAAAGGAAGTGGGCAACTTTAGTCATCTTGTCGATGACCACAATGATGGCATCGTTGCCCCTCTTGGAATTACGAAACCCAGTGACAAAATCCATCTCCACATGATCGAATTTCCACTAAACCCTAGACCTGCTGGACTTTGATGTTCCGCTTTCACTCTACAACACACATCACACTCGTTCACAAACTGAGCAATCTCATGTTTCATGCGAGTGCACGAGAAGGTTTTCTTAAGATCCTGATACATCTTAGAACTGCCTAGATGTACCGAGAGAATAGAATTGTGGGCTTCATCCATGATAACTTTTCTGAGCTCTACCTTTGGAACCACAAGCCGGTCCTCGAAGAATAAAGTATCTTTGTCATCAACACGGGAACACTTATACTTTGTAATGCTCTTTGACAAGCCTATCTTCACTTTCTTCACCATAGCATCAAGAAGTTGAGCTTGGCGGACTTGGTCTTCTAAGGTAGGAGAAATCTGAAGGTTGGCAAGAAATCCCTCTGGAACTACTGCAAGGTTGACCTTCCTGAAAGACTCGGAGAGATCATGATGGAATGGCTTGAGAATGAGATTATTGTAGTAAGCCTTTCTGCTCAAAGCATATGCAATCACATTTTCTTTGCCTAGTGTGTAGTCAATGCTTGGATTGTAATCTTGGATCATCTCCACCCAACGAGTCCGACGAAGATTAAGATTCTGTTGAGTGAAGATATATTTCAAACTCTTGTGGTCGGTGTAGACTTCAACCTGTATTCCCAACAAGAGGTGTCTCCAAGTCACCAAAGCATGGACAACTGCCGCCAACTCAAGATCGTGAGTGGGGTAGTGTCGTGGTTTTGTCATGGTAGATGTCCTTGTGAACAGACGTAGTAGTGAGGCCATTGTCCCGGTGTGGCGACTCGAAGAGGTTGATTAGGAAATGAGAGCGGATTTTACCCAGGTTCGTCCCCTCCGATGGAGATAAAATCCTACGTCCTCCTTTGTGTTTGTATTGATGGGAATCTCGATTACGAGGGTGCAGAATCGCTAACGTAGCTCTTGAGGTTTTCTTACTTGATCTTTCTAACTTGAGGGCTATCCTTTATATAGTTAGAGGCCCCCAGTTTACAATGGTGTCCGGGTTGAATAAACACACGTGACCTACTACAAATCCACCTTATATTTCTTCCCAAGTTAGGAAAGCTTCTCGCGTCTCTTGCCTTGTACGTCTTTGAGCCACCACCTTCTAGGGATGGGCTGCTTGGTGGCTTGTCAACTAAGTTCCCCGGACCATATTCCCATATTGTCTTTGCGCCTTGAACCGCCTCCATAAGGCGGGTTAAATTCTGGGGTTATATCCCCGACATTTGGCCCGAGTTTTATTTGAACTTGTTCATGTCAAGCTATCGTGATAGATCAATGAGCCATCCAAAGATGTCGGGTCATTGTCCCTTCTGCGAGAATTAACATTCCCTAAGTCTTTTATCAATATGACATCATCAAATCGACTACTGTCGTCCTAGGTCATTATGGTGAATCCTTTCAAAAACAACACTAAATTCGGTCTAGCGTGAAAATCTAGGCACAAACTCAGCCACTTATATCATGTGACTATTCCGTTTTGGTCCTTCTTTTCCTTATAAATAGGTGGGCAACCCCCGGTGTTATTGTTTCCACCTTATTCTTCCTCTATTACCACGTACGCGAGATCTTGATCGCAGCAAACAAATCCCTCTGAGCAGCTCGCCAATCAACAAACCTTTGCTTTCCTCGTCTAACTACCCGAAGCCGTCAATCTTCTCATCCGGTCACATCAGGTACACATACTTCTCGCCTAGGGTTTGTAGATTTCTCAACAAGTTCATGCCATGTTATTCGGATTACCGCGGAAGAAAATGCACCTCGGATCTGTAACCTGGTGCGTCCGTATTGCTGTTGCGGCCTTACCCCTACTTGGTGAGTGCATAAATTTGGACCAAAAAACCCATTTAGAACAGCTTTATTCAGAAATACTGATGTCAGCCTCTCCGCCACCTTAGAACATATATTTCTCCTATTTTCCATTCATGTTTGGATACGTCATGATAAGAGCCACTTCTTTGTAACGTGTTTGTGGGGAAGTTTTCTCCCAAGTCTTTCCTAGATCTTTCCCTCTTAATTCCCCTCTTTCTCTTACGGGCTTAAAACCTAGTTGCAACATTGGCTGACTTAAGATGTCCTTGGTGATAATTTCGGCGACTTTAGAAACCAATAAGTCTCTCAATATCTTGTCCCTTAGTTCACTTCTGCTTGTTTTTCTGTAGCTATCTTGAGTCACAGATGGCCCAAAAAAACTTCAAGGCTTGTAACTTGGGAAAATATCAACAATATAAGCTTATCTTAGATAATCTGGTAACTCAAGGACTTCTGCCACCCAAGAAAGAGATAAGTTGGCGAGCTCCCAAAAAGATCCCTATCCTCAACCTCGGGAAGGGGAAGTCGTCATCTTTACTGATCATTTGTGAAGAGGATTTCGTGCTCCCTGCTCAAAATTCTTCAGAGATCTTCTACACTCTTTGAACCCGAGGCCCCAAGACATTGCTCCTAATTCAATGACCAATATATGTCAGTTATAGGTTTTATGTGAAGTCTATCTTCAAATTGAGTCGACAACAACCATATTCAGGGAATTCTTCTATGCCAACCGCTAGACCGAGGAAAAAAGGTCCATCTTGTTTGGGCCGACAACAACCTTATTCAGAAAAGGAAGAACAACCTATTTCCTGAGTCAAAACTAGAGATTCATCCTAAAGGGTGGTACAAATCTTGGTTTTACTCTAAGAATACCGCCCCCGCAAATGAAAATACCTTGTCGAGTTATAGTCTAGAATGGATTGATAAAATGTGGAGCTTCCTGGCTGGCTGATAGAAAAATTTAGAGATGAAATGGCTCCCATCCGCACAAAGCTATGGGTCTTAATCGCTCATGGTCTGACAAGGATCGATTTGATCTGCTGCTGGCTTCAGTGGCGTATTCAACCTGTTAGTGTGAGACCCGGCATAATGTGTGAATATTCAGGATCGTCATGTGACCGTGAAAGCTTTCCCTCCAACGATATAACCAATGATGTTCTTGTCAAAGAGACGAATAATTTATTTTCTGATTCGAAGGAAAGGTGTAGTACCTTCGGCTTGAACCCATTTTATTTGTTGAATCCTCCTCTTGAGGTATTGATCCTTTATTCTGTACATACACTTTGTTTCTCTGCTAAACTTATCTTTGACCCTCCCTTTTGTCATACCTCTCTATTCTATAGGAGGGAACTAGCTTTTGGAATGTTACACCTCAAGCCCATGCTCCATCTATGAGTCAAGGGAATGATCCGGCTCAAGATGACCCGGCTCTTGGTTCATCTTCAAAGGAATCATCGGAGGTAGAACTTGACTCGCTTGGTCGCTTATTTATTGAACTTGCTAATAAGCCTCCTTCTCAGGATGAATCTGAAGCCCACCAAGTCAGCAATATTGAGTTAATTGCCATCTCTTCCAGCTCTTCAGAAAAGTTTGTTGCAAGAAGGTCAAGACAAGTTGTTCAAAAGGTAAAAATGCCAAATCAAGCTTATTTAGCTACCAATTTTCTCTTGAAGAAAACACGGCTGGTTGGCAATCCAAATGCAAGACTCGGAGCGATACGAGTGAGCTAGACCTAGGCTTGCCTCATGCACCACCGGCTCGCAAACCTCGTGTTGAGATAATAAGTTTATCGATTGCTTACTCGGGCTGATCTTGGTACAATACAATCTTTGAAACTTGAATCCCTTTAAATTTTAGGAATCTTCCCCATCTTCCAGCACCTCACCAACGACTTTACTTCCATGTTTCAATGTTAATCGTGGGTAAATTTCTAAAAACAACTTGACTGCTTATTTTACATTTTTTAGAAATTTTACTTGACTGGTGACTTTGTGCAGGGCGAAAGCTAATTTATCTAGCCGCGTGGCAGGGTCATGTTCTAGTATCGAGAAGCAAGATATCTTGGACCCTCAAGCCAAAAAGGCAGTCGCTGAAGTTGACGCTCCTGAAATACATGTCCCGGACGTCACGATTGACCCGACAACTGTTGCTGAGGCGCCCCCTCTGGATGAGCCGGTTTTAGTGGACGAAGCACCAAAACTCATAGCTTCCCCTGCTAAACCGTTGAGCCCGGCTCGAGATCCCACCCTCACGGCTCGTACTGAGGACCCTACTCTGTCGGTTAATCCAAGTGCCTTCGAAGTTGTTTTTATCAAAGAACAGTTTGGAGCTCCCAATGCTTCCACTACCCTTGCTAAGATTGTGGCAAAAGAAGAGATAATGAATTTTGCAAAAGGGAAAGACCCATTGGAAATCCTAAACATATATTTGCTAAATATTGAAGAAATCCACCAACAATATTTGACCCGGTTATGTGAGAACCGGGATACTGAAGATGATATGATACGTGTTTTGAAGGAGAATTATGAGGTAAAACCCTTTGCTTACTTGTTTCAAATATCACTTTCAGTTTTCTTTCTCTACGTATTTTCTGTAGCCGCCAAGGGCCGGCTCGTCTCCTTGAGTTGAGTCGGGTCTTTATATTTGAAAAAGCTTCGACCTGTAGCCCCCAAGGGCCGGCTCATCTCCTTGAGTTGAGTGGGGTCTTTATATTTGAAAAAACTTCGACCTATAGCCCCCAAGGGCCGGTTCATCTCCTTGAGTTGAGTCGGGTCTTTATATTTGAAAAAGCTTTGACCTGTAGCCCCCATGCGCCGGCTCATCTCCTTGAGATGATTCGGGCCTTTATATTTGAAAAGGCTTCGACCTATAGCCCCCATGGGCCGACTCATCTCCTTGAGATGAGTCAGGTCTTTATGGTATGCTGCTTAAAGAATTTGCACGCATTAGCCCCCAAGTGTCAAGAACATTGCTTGCAATCTGCTTTGAACTTGCTTATGCTTTTTATTATGCTCTGCCTTCAACTTATGGACACTTTCCTGTTTGTGCATAATAACATATATTCCACGCATTGTCAAAATCCCTTTTTCCTGATAATGTTTTTGTCCTTTTATCAGAAATTCACGGGACATGCTGAATCCGCAGCTACACATCTGTAGGTCCTACTTAAGAAGGAGAAAGGGCTTCGAATTGAAGCTGAATCAAAAACGACACTTCTCTGGAGTTATGTCAATCAAGCTCAGGATCGTCTTGATCAAGTCAAAAAAGATCTTCAAGCAGCAATAACGGTTCTCTTAAACCGTGCTGAAAAAGACGAAGGGAAACTTGGCCCTCTTAAAGAGAATTATTCCACCCTAGTGAAACAAATCAATGATCTGCTGACCGCCATCTTTGGTAAAGTCTTGGAACTTTTATCCCTTTGTTTTTATTTCTGATGCTCAAATGGACGACTTAAAAATACTACATATCTTTTTTTTCTATAGGATGAACGGATCAATTCCTTGTACAGCCGCCTGTGACAAAGTTGACAACCATTTTTTCCTATGTGGAAAAACTATATACCGGGTTTGTGTACTCTGTCATGGGTGTGAAGAATGCCAAATATTCTCCACGGACCATCAAAGATATGCTGGAAAAAATCTCCGTCGTGCCATAGTGGGTTTTCGAAACCCGGAAATCAGCAGCTCGCGGCATGGCAAACTTGGCCCTCCCACACGCCAAAGCATATTTACCAGAATTGGACTTGGCACCTTTAAAAGATGGGTTTCCTGAATACAAGTTGGATGGCTCGGAATTCACCCAAGAAGACTTTGCTCATGTCATGAAGGAGACCCGGCCTCTAGCGACCATTCTTGCAGAGCAGGTTGACACATCTCATTATTACCCGACATATACCACTGATAATGAGCATGTTCCAGTGCCTAAAGATGATCCCTCTGAGCTCGTCCCACCTCATTATAAGAAAAAGACTGCTTCTGACACGAGAGCTTCTAGTCCACCTCGGACCGCTTCAAATTTTGAATCCTTGAGATCAATTCGGTGGATCCAACAAGGCCAGGAGCATATTGATGATGACGATGAGTCAGAAGAATAGGGTCCTGAATCGACCGATGGCGAAAACTGATGGTGGGTTATAAATGACTTTCCTAGAAGAAAAACTTTATCCTCTCGTATTTTTGTATCAAAACATCTTTGGGTTTTGATGACTCCTTATGTGAGTCTGTAATTGGGTAGCAACAACTGTGAGATGCCTCTGGTCACGCCATTGAGCATGTTTATTTTAGCCAATCATCAGAATCTTTATGGCCATATCTTTTATGACCTGGTTGTCCATCATGATCTGGTAACGCAGCTCCACCTCCTTGCATCATTATTCTAGGAGAAAAAAAGTAATTAGAAAAAAATAATTGCAACATGTCATAATCTTGTTTTTATGATAGTTTTTAGATGGTACTCCGTGCTGAAATATTTCAAAAAAATAACAGATCTCGCATAGTATTAGTCATGATTCACCAGACGGCTCAGTGAGACGCTGCTACTTCTCAAACAACAGCGCCAAAAATTGACACGTTGACGGAGACTTGCTTGCGTTGGTTTTTCCCTTGAAGAGGAAAGGGTGATGCAGCACAGGAGCAGTAAGTATTTCCCTCAGTTTGAGAACCAAGGTATCAATCCAGTAGCAGAATCTCGTCAAGTCGAGAGTACCTGCGCAAACACAAACGAGCTTGCACCCAACGCTATAAAGGGGTTGTCAATCCCTTCAAGTTTGATTGCAAAGTGAGATCTGAAGGCGGAAAGTGCAACGAAGTAAAAGAGTAAGGCTGAAAATATGATGTGAAGTAGACCCGGGGGCCATAGTGTTCACTAGAGGCTTCTCTCAAAATAGCAAATATTACGGTGGGTGAACAAATTACTGTCGAGCAATTGATAAAACCGCGCAAAGTCATGACGATATCTAAGGCAATGATCATACATATAGGCATCACGTCCGAGACAAGTAGACCGATACTTTCTGCATCTACTACTATTACTCCACACATTGACCGCTATCCAGCATGCATCTAGTGTATAGAGTTCATGACGAACACAGTAACGCCTTAAGCAAGAGGACATGATGTAGAGGGATAATCTCAAACCAATGATGAAAACCCCATCTTTTTGCCGTTGATGGCAACAACACGATGCGTGCCTCGCTACCCCTTCTATCATTGGGTGAGGTCACCGCACGGTATGAACCCAAAACCAAGCTCTTCTCCCATTGCAAGAATCATAGATCAAGCTGGCCAAACAAAACCCACAAGTCGAAGAGAATTACAAGGATATGAAATCATGCATATAAGAGATCAGAAATAACTCAAATAAGATTCATAGATAATCTGATCATAAATCCACAATTCATCGGATCTCGACAAACACACCGCAAAAGAAGATTACATCAGATGGATCTCCATGAAGATCATGGAGAACTTTCTATTGAAAATCCAAGAGAGAAAATAAGCCATCTAGCTACTAGCTATGGACCTATAGGTGTATGGTGAACTACTCACGCATCATCGGAGAGGTCATGGTGTTGATGGAGAAGCCCTCCGTATCCGAATCCCCCCTCCGACAGGGCACCAGAACGTGCCCCAGATGGGATCTTGCGGAGACAGAAGCTTGCGGCGGCGAAAAAGTACTTTCGGTGATCTCTTGTTTTTTCTGGGATTTTAGGGAATATATAGGCAAAGGAGCTAGGGCAGAGGAGGCCCAGGGATCCCACAAGCCTGGGAGGCGCGGGCCCTCCTGACCGCGGCTAGGGGGCTTGTGGGGTCCCTGGTGGCCCCGTGACTTCGTTCTCAAGTCCCCCGATCTTCTTCTGTTTCGGAAAAAATATTTTTGGAAGTTTCGTTCCATTTGGACTCCCTTTAAAATACTCCTCTGAAAAAGGTTCAAAAACACGGAAAAAACAGGAACTGGCACTTGGCACTGAGTTAATAAGTTAGTCCCAAAAAAGATATAAATGGCATACAAAACATCCAAAGTTTGACAAAATAATAGCATGAAACCATCAAAATTATAGATACGTTGGAGACGTATCAAGCATCCCCAAGCTTAACTCCTGCTCGTCCTCGAGTAGGGAAGTGATAAAGACAAATTTTTTGATGTGGAATGCTACCTAGCATAGTTGTCCTTTATAACTTATTTCGTGTGACATGAATGTTCAGATCCGTAAGATTCAAGACAATAGTTTGCTATTGACATGAAAACAATAATACTTCAAGCAAACTAGCAAGGTAATCATGAACTTTCAAAATAACAAGGCCAAAGAAAGTTATCCCTACAAAATCGTATAGTCTGGCCATGCTCCATCATCCTCACACAACTAATTTAAATCAAGCACAACCCCGATATTGGCCAAGTAATTGTTTTCGCACTCTTACTTTCTCAAACTTTTTATTACTATCACGCAATACATGAGCGTGAGCCATGGATATAGCACTATAGGTGGAATAGAGTGTGGTGGTGGTTGTGAGACAAAAAGGAGGAGCTGGTCACATTGACCCGACGTATCAAAGGGATATGGAGATGCCCATTAATAGATATCAATGTGAATGAGTAGGGATTGCCATATAAAGGATGCACTAGAGCTATAAGTATGTGAAAGCTCAAGAGGATAACTAGTGGGTCTGCATCCAACTTGCTTGCTCATGAAGACCTAGGGAAATTTTGAGGAAGCCCATCATTGGAATATACAAGCCAAGTTATGTAATAAAGATTCCCACTAGTATATGGTGGTGAAAAGCAAGAAGCTCTCAATCATGAAGAACATGGTGCTATTATGAAGCACAAGTGTGGAAAAAGATAGTAGCATTGTCCCTTCTCTCTTTTTCTCTCTTTTATTTATTTGGGCTCTTGGGCCTCTCTTTTTTCTCTCTCTTTTTTTGTTTGGGATCTTTGACCTCTTTTTTTTCCTCACATGGGACAGTGCTCTAATAATGATGATCATCACACTTTTATTTACTCACAGCTCAAAGCTCAGAACGATGATGATTCTATAGGAAATGCCTCCGCAAGTGTACCGGGATGTGCAACGATCTAGCTTCGCGTATGACGTTTAAATATCTCGCTAGCTATCTTATGATCATGCAATGGCAATAAGAAAATCACGTCACAAGTCATGAGACAGAACGGTGGGAGTTGCATGGCAATATATTTCGGAATGGCTATGAAAATGCCATAGTAGGTAGGTATGGTGGCTGTTTTGAGGAAGGCTTATGGTGGGTTTGTGCACCGGGGAAAATTGCGCGGTACTAGAGAAGCTAGCAATGGTGGAAGGTGAAAGTTCATCTATACCATGGACTCATATTAGTCATGAAGAACTCACATACTTGTTGCGGAAGTTTTTATTAGTAATCGAAACAAAGTGCTAAACGCATACTCCTAGGGGAAGGGTTGGTAGGTGTTAACCATCGCGCGATCCCGACCTCAACACAAAGGATGACAATCAATAGATCAATTATGCTTCGACTTCCTAACATAGTGGTTCACCATACGTGCATGCTACGGGAATCACCAACTTCAACACAAGTATTTCTAGATTCACAACACCCTACTAACATAACTCTTAATATTACCAAATCCATGTCTCAAAACTAACTGAGAGGAATCAAGACTTCTCTTTCTACTCAATGCACATAAAGATGGAGGTTTTTGTATCCTCTTTGGGTACCTATCACCTTTGGGACTACTTTCATAGCATAAGACAACTACCAAGTCACGCACCGCCGTGCTCTAAAAGATCTAAGTGAAGCACATAGAGCAAAATTATCTAGCTCAAAAGATATAAGTGAAGCACGATGAGCATTCTAGCAAAATCACGATGAGTGCATGTCTCTCTCATAAGGTGTGCAGCAAGGATGATTGTGACACAACAAAAAGAAAAGACTCCTACGATACAAGACGCTCCAAGCAAAACACATATCATGTGGTGAATAAAAATATAGCTCCAAGTAATGTTATCGATGGATTGAATACGAAAGAGGGGATGCCTTCCCGGGGCATCCCCAAGCTTAGGCTTTTTGGTGTCCTTGAATTTCGCTTGGGATGCCTTGGGCATCCCCAATATTGAGCTCTTTGCACTATTTATCCATTTTTCCATGAGAACATCACCCAAAACTTGAAAACTTCACAACACAAAACTTAAACAGAAACTCATGATATCATTAGCACAAGAAAACAAACTACCACCTCTTTAGGTACTGTAGCAATTTAGATTTTTATTTATATTGGTGTTAGATTACTGTATTCTCACTTTTCCATGGCTAGTACTGTAAGTGCATCTAGTGCCCCTTAGTGATTTTGGTGGTTTGAAGACTTATAGGTTAATTATCTAATGTGTTCTTGAGTGTACACAGGAACTATAAGTCTCTGAGGAGTTTGAAATATTTGATGAATATCGACCCCTAAAAATGTATATCTTCGGTTGAAGAAATTGGTCTGAAGCTGAAGAAATGAATCGCGAAGACTTTGCGATGAAATTGATATTCCTCATGAAGATATTGAAATTGAGGAATTCGGTGTGTCCTGAAGAAAATCAATCTGAAGACTTTGAAGCATGAAGATTTATCCTTTCTATTTTATTTTCTTCACACTTGAGTACTAGGAACACCGTACTGTTAAAGGGGGTCAAGGTAACACATTGGAATGAATTTCCTCATGATGCTCAACCCAAGCCTAATCCTACCAAAAGGCTCAAGTGAGGAATATGAGAGACATGAGGACTCTCACAATTGAGGGTCCAGACCATTATCGATAGCCACACCACATCATTGATCTTATCCACACCAACAATCATATTATTTAAGGGCATTAATGTCAAATCATGGTGGGATGCTCCCATGCTATGAATAGCCACCCCCCACAACCATTAGCTGGTTGGCTGCTCCGTTAGAAACTGCCACTTGTCATAAGAGCAACCCAAATTCCTCAGAGTCTTCGAGAGTAATTCATCAGTGAGGAAATAACCCAAAAACCAAACCACAAACCGATAACCAAGTGATTGAGCATCACTGAAGAAGTTGTTCCTGTGTGGGACTGAAGCCTTTTACCTTTGAGGACTGTGCATGCTCCAGATGGTTAGGCGTCATGATCTAGAGCAATCCAGCAGTCAATTGTGGATCTCCAGGTGACCAAGTTCGGCATCAAGATCAAACACATCAGGAGTGATAATGGAACAGAGTTCAAAAACACTGGTGTTGATAATTATCTTGATGAACTTGGTATTACTCACGAATTGTCTGCTCCTTATACTCCTCAACAGAATGGTGTCGTTGAAAGGAAGAACGGGACTTTGGTTGAGATGGCAAGAACCAGGCTTGAAGAATATCAGACTCCTCGTCGCTTTTGGCCTGAAGCAATCAACACTTCATGCCATATCATCAACAGGGTATATCTTCACAAATTCCTCAAGAAAACCTCATATGAACTCCTCACTGACAAGAAACCCAATGTAAGTTATTTCAAAGTCTTTGGTGCAAAATGTTGGATTACAGATCCTCACCATAGCTCAAAATTTGCACCTAAGGGACATGAGGGTTTTATGCTCGGTTATGGAAAGGACTCGCACACCTATAGTCTTCAACAACTATCACAACAAGGTTGTTGAGACTGTAGATGTGCGGTTCGATGAAACTAATGGCTCGCAAAGAGAGCAATTGCCTTCTGATCCAGATAAGATGTCTCCTGAGGAAGCAATAAAGCTCAAAGCTACTGAAGACAATGTTCCCACTGAGGAAATTGATGAAGAAATCATTCCCATCAGTGATGAAAATCGAAAAGATGCTCCTGAGGAAATTGCTCCAGAACCAATTCCTCAGCCGAGACAAAATCCTCAACCAGCTCATCCGAGGATTGCAAATGAAGTGGAACTTGACAAAATCCTCAATGACATCAACGCGCCAGGTCCTCTCACTCTCTCAAAAGCTTCACACTTAGTTAAATTTTGTGGGCATTTCTCCTTTGTGTCTATCATAGAACCTTCAAAAGTTGCCGAGGCTTTCCTGGAACCGGAGGGATCCAAGCTATGCAAGACGAACTTCTTCAATTCAAGCTGAATGATGTATGGGAGCTCGTCAAACGACCAGATCCTTGCAAGCACAATATCATCGGAACCAAGTGGATTTTCCGAAACAAGCAAGATGAGGATGGTCAAGTGGTGAGGAATAAGGCACGACTTGTAGCCCAAGGCTACACACAGGTTGAAGTAATAGATTTCGATGAAACTTTTGCACCTGTTGCTAGACTTGAAGCTATTCGAATACTACTTGCTTATGCTAATCATCATAACACCATCTTATATCAAATGGACGTGAAAAGTGCATTCCTCAATGGTAAGCTTGAGGAAGAAGTATATGTTGCTCGGCCCCCAGGTTTTGAGGATCCAAAGAATCGAGACAAAGTCTTCAGACTCAAAAAGGCGCTCTATGGTCTCAAGCAAGCCCCTCGGGCATGGTATCATACATTAAAGGAATTCCTCATGAAGAAAGGCTTCAAACCTGGTTCACTCGATCCAACTCTTTTCACTAAATCCTATGGTAATGAACTATTTGTGTGCCAGATATATGTCGATGACATTATATTTGGCTGTACTGACAAATGATACGGTGATGAATTTGCTTACATGATGAGTGAATAATATCACATGTCTATGATGGGGGAGCTGAAATTCTTCTTAGGTCTTCAAATTCGTCAACAACGCAATGGAATCTTCATATCACAGGAGAAATACCTCAAGGATGTTCTGAGGAAGTTCGACATGCATGAATGCGAAGGTGCCAATACTCCAATGCCTACCAACGGCCACCTCTGCACTGACGAAAATGGTAAAGAATTCAATCAGCAGGTATATCGCTCTATGATTGGCTCTTTACTCTATTTATGTGCATCTAGGCCAGATATAATGCTTAGTGTTTGCATGTGTGCACGTTTTCAAGCAAAACCAAAGGAATCACACTATAAGGCTGTGAAGCATATTCTTCGATACTTAGCTCACACACCAACACTAGGATTATGGTACCCCAAGGGTTCAAATCTTCATCTTGTGGGATATTCTGATTCTGACTATGCTGGTGACCGTGTGGATCGCAAGTCAACCTATGGCACATGTCATTTCCTCGGAAGATCACTAGTCTGCTGGTCCTCAAAGAAGCAGAACTGCGTATCACTCTCCACTGCCGAAGCTGAGTACATTGCTGCTGGTTCATGTTGTGCTCAATTGCTATGGATGAAGGAAACCCTCAAGGACTACGACATCAACATGAAGAATGTGCCTCTCTACTGCGACAACGAGAGTGCAATCAAGATTGCATACAACCCAGTACAACACTCGAAGACCAAGTACATCTAGATTCATCATCATTTTCTTCGGGACCATGTCCTCAAGGGCAATATCCTCATCGACCATGTGAAGACTGATGATCAACTCGCAGATATCTTCACTAAGCCCTTGGATGAGAAAAGGTTTTGCAAGATGCGGTGTGAGCTAAATATCTTAGAATCCTCAAATGTTTTGTAAAAACATGCACACATCCCAACACTTATGCAAAATTGATGACTTAGATGTGCAACACATGATGAATCGATTTTCTTCAACTAATGAAGAATATCACTCTGAGTGTGAAGAAATCAACGAAGAAATTGATTCTCACGGACCTACGACAATTGTACGTGGCGTCTGTAATCAACATTCTTATATGGTGGGTCATGCCACCACCCAACTTGAAATTCCTCAAGTTAAATTTCTTCAAAGCTGAATTTCTTCAAAATTTGATTTTCTTCAAAACAGTTGCTCTTCAAAATCGTTTTTCTTCAAAAACTGAAATTCATCATCATGACACTTTATCACAAAATCCTCAAGTTATTCAAAATCTTCAAAAACACTTGATGATTTTCGTTTACCTAGATTGACTGTGATTTCAAGTCCTCAGCAACATTCACTTATAGCTATTTCTTCAATTTGATATTTCATGTAAGTGAATGTGATCGGACCCTACTTTCCCTCTCTGCTACTCTCACCCAGTCTATTTCAATTCTTCATATGCGTTCTACTTGAAACTTTGTTCGAAATCCTCACTGCGTCCTTGTCAGCTGATGATTTTGTAACAAAATCCTCAAATCTTCAAAAATGTTTGTTTATAAACAGTAACTGAACCCCCTCTTTCCTCGTTTGGATAACCACGTTCTCCACGATCTCCACCGCTTCTATCGTGAGCTACACGTGTCATGCGGAGTTATAGAGACAGGGGCTATTTGGTCCGATATTTTCGCGCCAACAGTTACCACCTGGCTATAAATATGTCCCCATCTCTCTCGGTAAAATCTTCTTCGTTGCATCGCCCTCCTACTACAGCAAAGCTCCAAGCCCTAGCGGCACCGCTAGAAGTCTCGACGCCGGCGAAGAAGAGCTTGACTGCCTCGACCTCTCCGTCGCCGAAACCACGCCGGAACCGGACCATTTTCGTCCGCCGCCGCCGTAGCCGTCCTCTGCTGCCAAGTTAGGGCACATTGGCCTCGCACCGAAAGAGCATGTACTGCTACCTCTTCTCTGTCCTTCGTGCGCGCCATCTAGGGTAAATAAAAACCCTTTTTTTACAGCAAGTTTGATCTACTATTTTACCTTAGAGATGTGAAATCTGTTTTTCCTCATGAATGCATCTGTTTCTTTTCCTCAAACACTGCCATCACCCAACTATTAATGAACTTCACTAAGCATCTAAGATTTTCACGAGACTCTTCAGTTGTGCAAATTTTCGGATCTGTACAACTCTCGAACCCAAGAACAGTATGCTTAGACGAATTCCTCAACCACTGGTCAAATTCCTCAACTGTCAAATTTTTTCATTTCATCAAATCTGAGAACAAATATGACCTCTCCAAATTCCTCACAACTATACTCTGTTCACACATACAAACATGTCAGCTGATGAATCTCTAGATTCTCATCAACTTAACTCATTTGCAGCGTTTCTTGAAGAAAATCTGCAAGTCAATCCTCAAGAGTTCAATCTCATCAGCAAATGCCTCAGCTGAAGAAAATGGAGGATGAAAGGAAGCAAAACGGAGGCAAGAAACTCAAGCAGAAAGATCAGGCTTCAAAAGATAGAACGCCGATGGGCTAAGGACTGGAAAGAGTACAGATTCGTCACTCCCAAATACACGAAGAAATTCGCTCAGAAGCCTCCTGGAAAACGGGCTCCACTTGAGGATTATCATGAAGCACACCCCTTGTGCCTCATGACAATTGATGACTATCCTGAAGAAAAGTCTAAACACTTGTCAAAGCTTCAGAAGCAAGCAGAGGCTGCTGTGAGGAAGTTTAATGAAGAATCTGCTGCTGCTGCAACTGCCACTACTTCCTCTGCAGCTAAGACTTCTGGTACGACAATTCCTCAACTGAAGTCTTTGCCACAAAAATGAAAGGCTTCAAAGCCTCAAGAGAAAACTGCACCAGCATCAGCACCAAAACCTTCAGCACCAAAACCTTTAGCACCAAAACTCTCAGCTCCAAAGGCTTCAAAGCCTGAACAGAACCCGATAGTGAAGCAACTGCCCGCTGTCTCCAGCTCCTCAGTCTCATCTGCAAAAGCTCGTAGACAAAGTCTTCACCAGGTCCTGTGAAGACTAAAGTGACTGCTGGGAGAGGAACAAGACCAAGCCCAAGCAAAATCATCAAGGTCCCTTCTGCATCAGAAGGTAGTGATGAATTTGATGATGACACTCTGCAAGGCATCATCAAAAACAAGCAAGAGAGGGTAGCTCAAGCTTCTAGCAGCTCCATTCCTCTGGCCCAAAAGTCCTCCTCGATTACATCAACATCTGGTATGAGGACCCCAACACTCCACTTGATGATTTAAAGTTTCCCCCAGGCATCAGCCACATGGTGGCCACATTCATCAATGAGGCCAAGTGGAAGGAGCAGCAAGCGAAACAGGCCAAGGTTGCCAAGCTCAAAAAGGAGAAATTCCTCAGGCAGAATCTCCTCAACCTGACGCGTGATGCACTTGTGTCAACACACGTTGAATTGAAGACTTTGACCGATAAGTACTCTAAGCTCTCTGACCGTCAAAGTCTCAAAAGCAATTTCATCAAATTTGCCACTAAAGCAGTTGACAACTATAACAAGAAGGCTGCCCTCGAGTACCAACTCCTCAGCCTCTGATTGAAGAACCAGCTGATGAAACTGCTCATGCTGAGGAAATCCCTCAAGGAAGCCGTGCTGATGAACCGTCTATTGAGGAAATCACCAAGGAAAATCCAGCTGATGACTCTGCTACAGCTGGTGAGACTAATCATGCTCCATCTGCTGCTTCCAAGACAGCTAATGACTCTGCTCCTGCTCGTGCTTCAAAGCCAGCTGATACCTCTGCACCAGCTGATGAAATTGTCTCTGCTGAGAAAACACCTTCACAAAAAGCTTCAAAGGTGAAGAAAATGACTCCGTCTGCATCAGACGTGAAAAAGACCAGAGCTGCTGAACAGGAAGCCAAGAAAACAAAAGCTTCGTCAGCAGAAGAATCCACTGAGGCCAAGCGCCTCAAAGCACTTGAAGAAAATGCTCCTCTGGATCCTGTGCCTCTTAACAGTGCTCCATCATATGATATGATCCCCTTCGCAAGCGAAGACCAGGAGCAAGGGGCAGATGAGGAAATGAAGAATACTGAATCTGAGGAACATACTGATGAGGAGCCTCACATTAATGACAGTCCTCTGCCCTCCATTCCTCATGAAGAAACTGCACAAGGATCAGTTGCACTAGCTGATGAATCTGCCTCCTTCACCAAGCAAGCTGAGGAAGAACAAAGTGAAAATCTCAGCCTGATGAAAGTCACAGTCCTGAGAAAAATCCTCAACCTGAAGATTAGGCTGATCCAACTCCTCCTCCTCCTAAGCAAAACCCTCAAGCTGAGGCTCAGGATGAACCAATTCCTCCTCCAGAGCAAACCCCAACAGGAAGCTCCGGTTGACGACATCCCTCAGCCTGAAGCTCAACCAGAGCATGTTCCTCAACCTGAAGCTCAAGGTGATGAAATTCCTCACCCTGAGGACCATGCTGAGGAAAATGCACCACACCCAGACAATGCCTTTGTCATCCTCAACCCAGAATCTACAATAGTTGTCTCCCCTCAAGTCCAGCCTCAAAATCTTCAGCCAATGCAGCGTCAGCAGTTCTCCAAGCGGCCAAAGTTTCAAAAGGAGTCCTTCTTTGAAGAACGCATGTTCTTCATCGAAGAAAATCTCTATGACAAGCCTCGCATCAGGCATCTGAAGTTTTCGAAAAGGACACAGCTCAACTACTATGCCTCTGTGTAGTGTGGAAGAAACAAGATTTTCCAACACAGGCACATTCCTCACGTTGAGCTTCAAGAAATACCATGCTTTGCTCCAGTCCTCAACGTCCTTTTTGAAGCTGGACTCCTCCCAATGTGCTCGGATATCTGTGATTGGAATAGTGAGCTAATTCTTCAATTCGATGCAACTCTTCACATCTCAGGAGATCCAACAGACATCAACACATGGGTGCTAGATTGGATGACGCAAACCACACACTTCAAGGCTCCTGCCAATGAGCTACTACGTGAACTACCGGTATCAATTCCCTCAGAGCAGGCCGTGAAGCTATATGATGAACGTGAGCTGGCTAACAAGCTGATGGATGTCCTCATGAAGCCTTTGGATAAGGGGCAACCACGAAGAACAACCTTCCTGGTCCATGAGCTCAAATATGAACCTAGGAAGGTTTACGGAATCCTCTGCAACGTTCTTGTGCTAATCAAGGGCCATGATGATGAAGAAGATGTCATAGGCATCATGAAGAATATCCTCTTCAACATCACACAGGGTATTCCCATCAACATTCATGATTTCTTCTTGAGGACTTTGGCCGAGAATGCAATGGCTCCTTTTGACCACAAGATATATGCTCCATGGATCATGAGATTCATGAGAACAAGGTCAGGCATCAATTATCACGCTGATTTCAACAACCATGTCGGTTATATGCCTCCTATAAGGGTCAACAAGAAGACTTTCGAGCTTGTTGAAGGAAAAGGCAAGTCCGTCATTGATGAAGACAGTCGGCCCCTTGATGGCCAGTTTAGAGAGCCCGAAGCTTATTCTTCATGGGATGACACTGAAACCCATCCTCCAAGTCATGTTGCTCCTAGGGTGATGAATACCAGAGAGCTTCTTCTCAGTCTTCACCAGAAAGTGGATCGGAATCACAAGTGGGTCAAACGCCAGTTCGGCGCCATTGTAAAAACCCTCAATGAAACGCGGAATGCTGTGAAGCTTAACCATTATTATCTTCATGAGGTTTTTGATCGCACCTGGGCTACACTGGCTCATTTGAAGACTCTAGCAGAACTTGAAGAATTGGAGTTTGTGCGGGACTTCGACTGGTTGTGGCCACCAAACAAGAAATTCCGGCCAATTCCAGTTCCAGACCTTGGGGACAGTTCTTTTCCTTCATTCCGCACTGCTGAATCTGATGAAGATCAACAAGACACTACCACTAGTCCAAGAAGGAAGTTTGCTCCCAAGAATCCTCACGCGTCTTCCTCAACTGCCAAGGAGTGAAAGTCTTCGCGGGCGTTAGTCCTCAGTTTGTCCCTTTTTGTCACTTGATGACAAAGGGGGAGAAACTTGAGAGTTAGTCTTCACGCAGGATATTTTGGGGGCTTATAAACTTTACTTAAGTTACAAAATCTTGGCTCTTCTGAAGTGTTTTATGTAATGAGTTGTAACTTAAGCCTGATGGTACTCTGACGCTTTTGAACATTTTTCTTCGCATGCTTATTCTTCAAAATTTTAATGCACGCATTCTAGAATTCGTCAGATACCATTTGTCATCATGCATCCTCAATTTGTTCATACTATATGTCGTATGTATGCATGATTTACAAGACTCAGGGGGAGATCTCCATGATATAAATCATCAATGTGCATTTGCCGTGAAAAGGAAAATCCTCAAGATATGCACATCTTCAGGGGGAGTCTCTCTGAATCTTGATTTCAAATTCCTCAAATGAGTATTTACACTTCATATGTTTATTCCCGTTGAAGACTTAACCTAATTGTCATCAACCACCAAAAAGGGGGAGATTTTAAGTGCATCTAGTGCCCCTTGGTGATTTTGGTGGTTTGAGGACTTAGAGGTTAAGTATCTAATGTGTTCATGAGTGTACACGAGATCTATAAGTCGCCGAGCAGTTTGAAATATTCGATGAAGAAATTGGTCTGAAGCTGAAGAATTGAACCGCGAAGAATTTCCGATGAAATTGATATTCCTCATGAAGATATTGAAATTGAGAAATTTGGTGTGTCCTTAAGAAAATCAATCTGAAGACTTTGAAGCATGAAGATTTATCCTTTCTATTATATTTTCTTCGCACTTGAGTAATAGGAACACCGTACTGTTAAAGGGGGTCAAGGTAACACATTGGAATGAATTTCCTCATGATGCTCAACCCAAGCCTAATCCTACCAAAAGCCGTAAGTGAGGAATATGAGAGACATGAGGACTCTCACAGTTGAGGGTCCCGACCGTTATCGATAGCCACGCCACATCATTGATCTTATCCACACCAACGGTCATATTATTTAAGGGCATTAATGTCAAATCATGTCAGGATGCTCTGAGGCTATAAATAGCCACCCCCACAACAATTAGCTGGTTGGCTGCTCCGTTAGAAACTGACACTTGTCATAAGAGCAACCCAAATTCCTCAGAGTATTCGAGAGTAATTTATAAGTGAGGAAATACCCCAAACACCAAATTCCTCAGAGTATTCGAGAGTAATTCGTCAGATACCATTTGTCTTCAGTGTGAAACGGGTTCTATTTCCTCAACTCTTTATATTCCTCAGATTGTGTGTTGATGATTTTCACTGTCACTGTTTGAAGAATTTGCTGAAGACTTTCTCTGAAATTCCTCAACCCCAAATTCTTCACGCAAGTTAATCCTCATCTGTTTTTTGCGTGCCTGCATACTGTGCAAACTGTTTTCATATTCTTCATCCTGAAAAACTACTGTAGTGAAACTTTGCACTCCTAATCCTTTACTGTTTCCGTTGTAAGTTAGTCATCAGTGAGGAATTTCCTCAGTGACGAAATTCGAAAAATCTCCTATTCACCCCCTCTAGTCAATATAACGCACTTTCAATCTCCACCTGTTCGGTTGTGGGCTACACGTGTCCTGCGGAGACATAGAGACAGGGGCTATTTGGTCCGATACTTTCGCGCCAACAGTTACCGCATGGCTATAAATATTTCCACATCTCCCTTCGGTAATATCTTCTTCGTCCCATCGTCCTACTACAGCAAAGCTCAAAAGCCCTAGCGCCACTGCTAGAAGTCTCGACACCGGCAAGGAAAAGCTTGACTGCCTTGATATCTCCATCGCCGAAACCACGCCGGAACGGGTCCATCTTCGTCCGCCGCTGCCGTAGCTATCCTCTGTTGCCGAGTTAGGGCGAATTGGACTCGCACCAAAGAGCATCTACTGCTACTTCCTTCTCTGTTCTTCGTGCGCTCCATCTAGGGTAAATAAAAACCCTATTTTTACAGCTCTTTTGATCTGCTATTTTACCTTAGAGATGTGAAATGTGTTTTTCCTCAAGTATCCATCAGTTTCTGTTTTGTGCTAATTCCTCAACTGTTGATGAACTTCACTAAGCATCTAAGATTTTCATGAGATTCCTCAATTTTGCAAAATTTTGAATTTGTACAACTCTTGAACCAAGAACAGTGTGCTTAGACAAATCCCTCAACCACTGGTCAAATTCCTCAACTTTCAAAAAAAAATCAATTCATCAAATCTGAGAACGCATATGACCTCTCCAAATTCCTCGCAACTATACTCTGTTCACAGGTACAAACATGTCAGCTGATGAATCTCTAGGTTCTCATCAACTTAACTCATTTGCACCGTTTCTTGAAGAAAATCTGCAAGTTTCATCAGAATCCTCAAGAGTTCAATTTCCTCAGCAAAAGCCTCTGTTGAAGAAAATGGAAGATGAAAGGAAGCAAAAGGGTAGCAAGAAGCTCGAGCAGAACACTGCCATAGATATCCCTGAGGATATATACCTAGAATACTACACACCTGATGAGCAATAATCTATGCCCAAGTGGAAGATAAGGCATTAAAAGATAGAACGCCGATGGGCTAAGGAGTGGAAAGAGTACAGATTCGTAACTCCCAAGTATGCGAAGAAATTCGCTCTGAAGCCTCCTGGCAAACGGCCTCCTCTTCAGGATTATCAGGATGCACACCCCTCAAGCCTCAATACAATTGATGACTATCCTGAGGAAAACTCAAAACACTTGTCAAAGCTTCAGAAGCAAGCAGAAGATGCTATGAGAAAATTCAATGAAGAATCTGCTGCTGCTGCAACTGCCGCCACTTCCTTTGCAGCTGAGACTTCTGGTACGGCCATTCCTCAAAGGAAGTCCGTGCCACCAAAACCAAAGGCTTCAAAGTCTCAAGAGAAAATGCTTCAAAAAGCTGCACCAACATCAACTCCAAAACCCTCAGCACCACCAAAGGCTTCAACGCCTGAACATAAGCAGATAGTGAAGCAACTGCCCACTGTCTCCAGCTACTCAGTCCCGTCTGCAACAAGCTCCGAGACAAAGTCTTCATCGACTCCCCTAAAGACTAAGGTGACTGCTGGGAGAGGAACAAGACCAAGCCCAAGCAAAATCATCAAAGTTCCTTCTGCGTCAGAAGGTAGTGATGAATTTGATGATGATACTCTACAAGCCATCATCAGAAATAAGCAGGAGAGTGTAGCTCAAGCTTCTGGCAGCTCCATTCCTCTGGCCATGGACCCAAAATTCCTCCTGGATTACATCAACATCTCGTATGAGTACCCCAATAGTCCAATCGATGATTTGAAGCTTCCCCCAGGCATCAGCCACATGGTGGCCACGTTCATCAACGAGTCCAAGTGGAAAGAGCAGCAAGCCAAACAGGCTAAGGTTGCAAAGGCTGAATTGAAGACTTTGACTGACAAGTACACTAAGCTCTCTAATCGTCAAAGTCTCAAAAACAATTTCATAAAATTTGCCACTGACGCAGTTGATGATTACAACAAGAAGGCTGCCCCTCCAGTACCAACACCTCAATCTCTGATTGAAGAACCAGCTGATGAAACTGCTCATGCTAAGGAAATCCCTCAAGAAAGCCGCGCTGATGAACCGGCTATTGAGGAAATTGCCAAAGAAAATCCAGCTGATGATTCTCCTACAGCTGGTGACCCTGCTCCAGCTGCTTCTAAGCCAGCTGAGGACTCTGCTCCAGCTGATGAAACTGCTTCAGCAGAGAAAACGCCTTCACCAAAAGCTTCAAAGGTGAAGAAAATGACTCCGTCTGCATCAGACGTGAAGAAGACTAGAGCTGCTGAAAAGGAAGCCAAGAAGAGAAAAGCATCCTCAGCAAAAGAATCCACGGAGGCCAAGCACCTCAAAGCTCTTGAAGAAAATGCACCTGTGGATCCTGTGCCTCTCAACGTTGCTCCATCATATGAGATGACTCCCTTCGAGAGCGAAGACAAGGAGCATCGCGCTGATGAGGAAATGAAGAATGCTGAATCTGAGGAACATACTGATGAAGAATTTCGCATTGATGATAGTCCTCAGTCCTTCATTCCTCCTGAGGAAACTGCACAAGGATCAGCTGCATCGGGTGATGAATCTGGCTCCTCCCCAAAGCAAGCTCCTCAAGCTGAGGAAAAACAAAGTGAAAATCCACAGCCTGATGAAATTCAAAATCCTGAGCGGAACCCTCAACCCGAGGCTCAGGCTGACCCAATTCCTCCTCCAGAGAAAAATCCTCAACCCGAGGCTCAGGATGAACCAATTCCTCCTCCAGAGCAAATCCCTCAACAAGAAGCTCCGGTTGATTACATTGCTCAACCTGAGCATGCTCCTCAGTCCGAAGCACAAGCAAATGAAATCCCTCAACCTGAGGAACATGCTCAGGACAATGCACCAGATCCAGAGAATGCCCTTGTCGTCCTCAACCCAGAAACTGCAATGATTATGTCTCCTCAAGTTAAGACGCAAAATCTTCAGCCGATGCAACGACAACCGTTCTCCAAGCGACCAAAGTTTCAAAAGCTATCCTTCTTTGAAGAACGCATGCTCTTCATCGGAGAAAATCCCTATGACAAGCCTCGCATCAGGCATCTGAAGTTTTGGACCAGACACAGCTCAACTACTACGCCTCTGTGTTGTGTGGAAGAAACAAGATTTTCCAGCACATGTACATTCCTCATGTTGAGCTTGAAGAAATTCCATGCTTCGCCCCAGTCCTCAACGTACTTTATGAAGCAGGACTCCTCCCTATGTGCTCATATATCTGTGATTGGAATAGTGAAATCATTCTTCAATTCTATGCAACTATGCACATCTCTGGAGATCCAACAGACATCAACACATGGGTGCTGGATTGGATGACGCAGAACACACACTTCAAGGCTCCTGTCAATGAGCTGCTGCGTGAATTGCCTGTGTCAATTCCCTCAGAGAAGGCAGTAAAGCTATATGATGAACGTGAGCTGGCAAACAAGCTGATGGAAGTCCTCATGAAGCCTTTGGCTAAGGGGCAACCACCAAGAACTACCTTCCTGGTCCATGATCTGAAATATGAACCCAAGACGGTTTACAGAATCCTTTGCAGCATTCTTGCGCCAATCAAGGGTCATGATGATGTAGAAGACATAGTCGGCATCATGAAAAATATCTTCTTCAACATCACACATGGCATTCCCATCAACATCCATGATTTGTTCTTGAGGACTCTCGCAAAAAATGCTATGGCCCCTTTTGACCTGAAGATTTACGCTCCATGGATCATGAGATTCATCAGACGCACGTTAGGCATCAACTATCACACAGATTTGAACAATCATATCAATTATACGCCTCCTCTAAGGGTCAACAAGGAGACTTTCGAGCCCGTTGAAGGAAAAGGCAAGTCTGTCATTGACGAAGGATTCTTGATGGCCAGTTCCGAGAGCCAGCAGCTTATTCCTCATGGGATGACACTGAAACCCATCCTCCAAGTCCTGTTGCTCCTAGGGTGATGAATACCAGAGAGCTTCTTCTCAGTCCTCACTAGAAGGTGGATCGGAATCACAAGTGGGTCAAACGCTAGTTCGGCGCCATTGTGAAAACCCTCAATGAAATGCAGAATGATGTGAAGATTAACCATCATTGTCTTAATGAGGTTTTTGATCGCACCTGGGCCACACTAGCTCATTTGAAGACTCCAGCATAACTTGAAGAATTGGAGTTTGAGCAGGACTTCGACTGGTCGTGGCCACCAACGAAGAAATTCAGGCCAATTCCAGTTCCAGACCTTGAGGACAGTTCGTTTTCTTCATTCCGCACTGCTGAGTCAGATGAAGATCAACAAGACACTGCCACCGGTCCAAGGAGGAAGTCTGCTCCCAAGAATCCTCACGAGTCTTCCTCAACTTCCAAGAAGTGAAAGTCTTCACGGACGTTAGTCCTCAGTTTGTCCCTTTTTGTCACTTGATGACAAAGGGGGAGAAACTTGAGAGTTAGTCTTCACGCGGGATATTTTGGGGGCTTATAAAATTTATTTAAGTTACAAACTCTTGGCTCTTCTTAAGTGTTTTATGTAATGAGTTGTAACTTAAGCCCGATGGTACTCTGACGATTTTGAACGTTTTTCTTCGCATGCTTATTCCTCAACTTTTTAATGCATGCATGCTGGAATTTGTCAGATACCATTTTTCATCATGCATCCTCAATTTCTTCATAGTATATATCGTATGTATGCATGATTTACAAGACTCAGGGGGAGATCTCCATGCTATAAATCATCAATATGCATTCGTTGTGAAAAGCAAAATCCTCAAGATATGCACATCTTCAGGGGGAGTCTCTCTGAATCTTGATTTAAAATTCCTCAAATGAGTATTTACACTTCATATTTTTATTCCCGTTGAAGACTTAACCTAATTGTCATCAACCACCAAAAAGGGGGAAATTGTAAGTGCATCTAGTGCCCCTTAGTGATTTTGGTGGTTTGAAGACTTATAGGTTAAGTATCTAATGTGTTCTTGAGTGTACACAGGATCGATAAGTCGCTAAGGAATGTAAGGATCATAAGAAAAATTATCACACCAATCACGATCATTGCAACAAGTAGTGGAAATAGCAACACTAGCATCCCCAAGCTTAGGGTTTTGCATATTTTTAGCACGATTGTCATTAATAAAATTTATAATGAAATCATTGCAATCATGCTTTTCATTCAAGGAGCCCTCGTGAATCATTTCATAAATTTCTTCATCACGATTTTCAGATTCACGCATCTCAAGCAAAACTCCATAGAGAAAGTCAAGTGCACTCAACTCACTAGCAATTGGTTCCACATAAGTGGATATCTTAAAGAGATTAGCAAGTGGGTGAGGATCCATATCACTAGATTTTCAGCAAGCGAAGATGCAAGCATATTGAAGGCACATAGCACACAAGCAAAGGAAAGGCAAACGAAAAAGGCAAATATTTTTGTAAATTTTTGTTTTTTTTTCAGAAGTGGGGGAGAGGAAAACGAGAGACAAAAAAGTAAATGCAAGAGATGAGTTTGCGACACTTACTTGGATGAATTCTTGACTTGATCCTCCTCGGCAACGGCGCCAAAAATCTTTTTGCTACTTCTCAAACAACAGCGCCAAAAATTGACACATTGACGGAGACTTGCTTGCGTTGGTTTTTCCCTTGAAGAGGAAAGGGTGATGCAGCACAGGAGCAGTAAGTATTTCCCTTAGTTTGAGAACCAAGGTATCAATCCAGTAGGAGAATATCGTCAAGTCGAGAGTACCTGCGCAAACACAAACGAGCTTGCACCCAACGCTATGAAGGGGTTGTCAATCCCTTCAAGATTGATTGCAAAGTGAGATCTGAAGGCGGAAAGTGCAACGAAATAAAAGAGTAAGGCTGAAAATATGATGTGAAGTAGACCCGGGGGCCATAGTGTTCACTAGAGGCTTCTCTCAAAATAGAAAATATTACGGTGCGTGAAAAATTACTGTCGAGCAATTGATAAAACCGCGCAAAGTCATGACGATATCTAAGGCAATGATCATACATATAGGCATCACGTCCGAGACAAGTAGACCGATACTTTCTGCATCTACTACTATTACTCCACACATCGACCGCTATCCAGCATGCATCTAGTGTATTGAGTTCATGACGAACAGAGTAACGCCTTAAGCAAGATAACATGATGTAGAGGGATAATCTGAAACCAATGATGAAAACCCCATCTTTTTACCCTTGATGGCAACAACATGATGTGTGCCTCGCTACCCCTTCTGTCACTGGGTGAGGTCACCGCATGGTATGAACCCAAAACCAAGCACTTCTCCCATTGCAAGAATCATAGATCAAGCTGGCCAAACAAAATCCACAACTCAAAGAGAATTACAAGGATATGAAATCATGCATATAAGAGATCAGAAGAAACTCAAATAAGATTCATAGATAATATGATCATAAATCCACAATTCATCGGATCTCGACAAACACACCTCAAAAGAAGATTACATCGGATAGATCTCCATGAAGATCATGGAGAACTTTGTATTGAAGATCCAAGAGAGAGAAGAAGCCATCTAGCTACTAGCTATGGACCCGTAGGTCTATGGTGAACTTCTCACGCATCATCAGAGAGGTCGTGGTGTTGATGGAGAAGCCCTCCGTATCCGAATCTCCCTCCGGCAGGGCACCAGAACATGCCCCAAATGGGATCTTGCGGAGACAGAAGCTTGCGGTGGTGGAAAAGTACTTTCGATGATCTCTTGATTTTTTCTGGGATTTTAGGGAATATATAGGCGAAGGAGCTAGGGCAGAGGAGGCCCAGGGAGCCCACGATCCTGGGAGGCACGGGGCCCCCTGGCCGTGGCTAGGGGGCTTGTGGGGTCTCTGGTGGCCCCCTGACTTGGTTCTCAAGTCCCCCGATCTTCTTCTGTTTCGGAGAAATCTTTTTGGAAGTTTCGTTCCATTTGGACTCCCTTTAAAATCCTCCTCTGAAAAGGGTCAAAAACACGGAAAAAACAGGAACTGGCACTTGGCACTGAGTTAATAAGTTAGTCCCAAAAAAGATATAAAAGGCATACAAAACATCCAAAGTTTGACAAGATAATAACATGAAACCATCAAAAATTATAGATACATTGGAGACGTATTAGACGCGGTTAAAAAATAAAGACTGACTTTTGAGGCCTAGCCTTGCTTCAACGAAGTGGGTATAATAACCCATGATTTATCCTAGATTTCAATAAGTCGGCTCTCACATGACATTCCCATGTTTTAACCTTGCTGATTCGGGGTCCATAATGGATTGATCAGTCAAGAGTACATAGAGTCACCTTCTTCGGAGTCGCCAAAACATACCCGTGGGTTTAATCATTTTGTGGCGTTTTTGCCGATCAGGAGGGTAAGAAGCTGAACTCTTTGAGTTAGAAGCCCCCAAGTGACCTATGATCAAAATAGAAAGGCTCGCCATAGGATTGCACAAGACAATGCTATTACTGCTAAACAACCCACGGGCAGGTAACCCCCACATTATCCGACTTAATTGTATTGACCATGATAATTTATTTGAACTTTGTAGCCCTGAGATAACGAACTAGATGGTAAAAAACTAATGCTTAAATTTTGGCTAAAAACAAGCTTTATTAGATTCAAATATCATAGAAGGATGTACAGAATTTGGGGATGAGTACAAAAGATAATGAGCCGGTAGCTCCTAGTATGATAGGGCCAAAAAATTGGGCGAGTCGTATTACTCAAACTGGTGGCTTACTTGAGAGAGGATTTACCAGAGTTGTCTGTGAGGGATTTCATCTTTTGAGGAGCGTAGGCCGACTTAGCATAAGCCGCGTCTCCTTCCTCGCATTCTTGAGTTATCTTTCTGCTGTCTCCTACTGTTATGGTAGATATAACAAGGACAGGCCATAAACCAAGCAAAAACCAGCCTTCCAAAGAGAGCATGATAAGGACTCTTTATTTTCACCACCTCAAACATTTTGGGTTTACATATGGAATTATGTTCATCCCCAAAAGCAACATTAACGTCGATCCGCCCAACTGTGTATGTTGACTTCCCAGGAACGATTCCATGAAAAACTGTGGACGAAGTTTCCAAGCTGTTGTCCCGCAGGTTCATCTTCCGGAAAGTGTCATAATATAAAATATTGATGCTGCTCCCTCCGTCCATGAAGACTTTTGTGAGGGTGTATCCACCAACCTGAGGTGCTACTACCAAAGCCAGATCTCCCGGGATATCAACCCGAGGCGTGTGATCCTCACGGCTCCAAACAATTGGTTGCTCGGACCAGTTGAGATATCTGGGGACTGCCGACTCAATCATACCGATGGATGTCTGCTTACGCTTCCTATCCTCTTTGCAGCCATTGGTGGTGAAAATGTGGTATTGACCATTATTCAGCTGTTTAGGGTTGCTCTGAAACCCAGACTGATTGCTATTTTATTGATTTGCTTGGTCAGAACGCTGCCTATTACCAGTATTTCCTTGGTGCTAATAATATGACCTAGAGCCATCGGGTTTGTTAAATCCTAACCTTGGGAAACCTCTAGACGATCTGCTTTTTGGGCCGGGTTGTCCAAACTGGCCCGAATGTCCACCATTAGCCCCCAGGTGGTCCTCAAAGGCTTGATTTCTAAGCTCCTGTATGTTATAGCAATTTTCCCATGAACTATTAGATGGCTTATCCTGAGTGCTATGCTTTGGGCAGGGTGCCTTGAGTGCCTCTTCATCGTTGTGTGGCTTATTACCGTTATAAGGCCCTCCGGAATGGCGCTGGTGTTTGAACCCAGTGTTGGTATTGGCCACAAACTCTCAACCACCCTCACGCTGCTTTCGTTTATTATTGTGGTTTCCCTGGTTTCCACTTTGTTGGTTACCCTTGGCACTTCTCCTTTCTTTCCCTTGTTGGTCTTGTACTTGTCTGACCTGGGGTCTTTCGCGCCATCTGACTCAGCATACCTAGTCAGAATGTCAATCAAGTCGCCCATGCCTTGAGTCTTTTGCTTCAAACGACCCAACTTAAGCACGAGTGGCTGGAAATGAAAATTCTTCTCCACGATCAGAACTGCTTGCGAGGATGTTATACTATGTGATGAATGGATTATTTCTGCAACCCAACAAGTCCAATGATGGGCGGACTCGCCCGTGCGCTGAACGCAGTGCTGGAGGTCCACAATTGTCATCAGGCGCTAGCACGTTCCTTGATTTTTTATGAAACATTCTTTTAGCTCCGCCTAAGTGTTGATGGAGTTAGTGTAAGATTTCTAGGACAAGTTCGAGTCGGGCCTTCTAACATCATCGTCGGATAGTTTGCACATACCGCATTGCTGACGTCAAGCATGTCCATGGCTAGCTCGTAACTTTCAATCCATGCCACCGGATCGAGATCTACTGTGTAGTTTGGCACCTTGCGAGGTCCTTTGAAGTCTTTAGGAATGGGCTCACTGCTAAAGGTGGAGATAAGCATGGAATACCGATCGTCCTGGTGCTACTTCTAGCTCCATGTGTTGCTGACTGGGGTTCCGCTACATGCGGTTGAGCCGCCTACCCCGCTTCTGCCTCCACCTGACGGGTGGCTCTTGTTGTGTCCACCAAGTATTGGGCATTCTATAATCCTAGCCGGGTTGGGGAAAGCCAAGGTTGTTGTCACCGTGCATTACTGGAAACAGTCGGCGACTCCACATGCCGGCTGATACAAGGTGTAGAGTGCATTCGATCTCGACAGTATGAGTATCGCACCTGTTGGGCCACTGTTGTCTTCAGCATCTCAATGTCGTTCCTAGCTTCATTTTATATCGGGGTGTGTCCTTGTATAGGGAGCGCCTCCAAGTGACGCGTCGCAGCCAACATATTATCAACGTGGTTGGAAAAATGACCCTATGATGTGTGAAAATGTTGTGGCGATGCATGAGGCGGATGCGCCTAAGCCGGCTGTGCAGCACCAGGGCTGCGTGGACTAGCAAATAGGCACGTCGGTGTTACGTCTGGTGGTAACCAATATTGATACCTCCTCATGTGAACCGCCTCATTGATCTGTTGTTGAAGTCCAAGCTGCCACGCTTCTACTCGTAGACGTTCTGACTCATTATGAATTCGAGCCTGCATCTCTGCCATCCGAATGTTTTTGGCATCAATCTATTTCTGAACCTTGATCATCCCTGCCCTGAGTTTCACTAGTTTTGCATTACGTTCTTCCCGGTTCTCCTCCGTGACTCTATCCTCCAAGAGTGTAGTCATCTCGGCCACCAGGTCACTCATGGCTTGAGTCGGCGTTTTACTTGACCCACCAGCCTCATTGGTAGCTCCTGTCGCGGCTGGTTCTAGTCCAGGCGCGACTCCAACCATGTAAATAGTGACTTGCCGAGGCGGGTCATATGGTTCCCTGGCAGCTTCTTCCTTTGGAGCTTCTCCAACATTGTTACTGAGGGGAAAGATGGATCCGATGTCTCCCGTTGCGGACTCACCGTCATGGTTGTGGTTGTCGAGGATGTCTTCACCGCTTGCTGACTCTTCCGCAAGGCTGAGCCCCTGGGTGAATTCGACAAATACGTGACGACTACGTGTTTGGAGACGACCGCGTCGGTCGCGCCGAGTCAACTCATTGATGGTGGTGTAGATGTTTGACCCGGGCGGGGTTGCACATATCTGGCTGAAGGGTATCTACGAATTAGTTTCTGCTAAGCCGACCTTAAAGCCCCAACCTGCATTGTCGATGTAGCAGTTGTTGCTACGACTCTTTATCATCAAGGCCATCATGCAACTCCCATATCCCGGAAGGGTTCCCTTTAAGAACTCAACTCCACCTTACGATTGCCCCACGGTGGGCACCAACTGTCGTGGTTTTGTCATGGAAGATGTCCTCATGAACGAACTTAGTGGTGAGGCCATTGTCGCGGTGTGGCGAGTCGAAGGGGTCAATTGGGAAACGAGAGGCGGATTTACCCAGATTCGGCCCCTCCGATGGAGGTAAAAGCCTACGTCCTGCTTTGTGTTTTTATTGATGGGAATCTCGATTACAAGGGTAGGGAATTGCTAACCTAGCTCTCGAGGGTTTCTTACTTGATATTTCTAACTTGAGGGCTCTCCCTTATATAGGTAGAGGCCCCAAGTTTACAAAGTTTTCTGGGTTAAATAAACACCCGTGACCTACTACAAGTCCACCTTATCTTTCTTCCCAAGTCAGGAAAGCTTTCGACCTCTCTTGCGTTGTACGTGTTCGAGCCACCGCCTTCTAGTGATGGGCTGCTTGGTAGCTCACCGACTAAGTTCCCCGTCTCATCTTCCCATGTTGTCTTTGTGGCTTGACACGCCTCCATAAGGCGGGCTAAATCCTTGGGTTATATCCCCGATAGGTAGTTTTTCTCACTTGGCTTCAACTACCTATAGGTATAAGCTACCACTCTCTTCTCTTGCATCAGAACACCACCAAGGCCTTGCAGAGATGCATCACACAACACTTGGAATGGCTTGGAATCATCAGGAGGAGTTAGAACTAGAGCTGAGGTGAGCTTCTTCTTGAGTGTATTGAAAGCCAAATCACACTATGGAGTCCAGACATATTTTACGCTCTTCTGAATAAGGTTGGACAGAGGCTTAGCAATTTTGGGGAAGTTCTCAACGGATCTTCAGCAATAGCTTCCAAGCCCAAGAAAGCTTCGAATCTTCTTGACATTTTGAGGAGGCTCCCACTACACAATGGCTTGAACCTTTTCAGGATCCACCTTGATGGCCTAGGTAGAGATGATATGCCCAAGGTACACTACTTAATTGAGCCAAAATTCACATTTTGAGAACTTAGCATAGAACTTATCCTCTCTTAGCTTATCAAGCACAAGCTGGAGGTGTTCTGCACGTTCTTCCTTGGTCTCGTAGAAGACTAGAAGTTCATCATGATACCAAGACGAATTCATTCTTGAAGGGAGAGAAGACATAATTCATTACACGAGAGAAAGTCGAAGGAGCATTGGCGAGACCAAAAGATATCACTGTGTACTCGTAAGAGCCAAAGCTTGTCCTGAAAGCAGTCTTGGGAATATTTTATTCACGAATGCAGATTTGATGATAGCCCATCCAAAGAACAAGTTGGAGAAAACTTTGGCCCCTTTCAATTTCTCAAACAATTTATTGATGTTGGGAAGTGGATACTTTTTTCTGATTGTCTTCTTATTCAATCGATGGTAGTCGACACAAAGCCGGCATGTGCCATCTTTCTTCTTGACAAAAATAACATGAGATCCCCAAGGATAAGAACTTGGTCTGAGAAGGCCAAGACATTCTTGTTCATCTAGATGCTTCTTCAACTCTTTCAACTCTTCGGGACCAAGTTTATAAGGACGCTTGTAAACCAGTTTAGTTCCAGGCTCGAGTTGAATCACAAACTCTACTGCCGGTGAGGAGGCATTCCTGGCAATTCTTCTCGAAAGACATATTCATACTCATAGACAACAGGAACTTGAGAAATGGCCAAGATTTCACCCTTCTCATTGAGAGAAAATAAACGGATCGTGTCATCGCGAGCAGCGAAAATGATCACGTCTTCTGAAGAATGAGTCAATTTGACTTCTTTGGCTTCATAATCGACAAAAGCCTTGTTCATGGCCAGAAAGTCCATGCCAAGAATAAGATCAATATCGGAATTGCACAGAAAAGTTGGAGATCCTAGAAAATAATAATTGCCCATCTTGATAGAGACATCCGGAACCACAATACCTGAATTCATGATGTTACCGGGAGATACAATCGAAAGAGGTTTTGCAAGTCACGAGTGAAGAACCCATGCTTAAATGGGAAATGTCTTGAAATTAATGAATGAGATGCACTAGTGTCAACCAAAACTTTTGCAGTAATAGAATTAACCAAGAGATTAGCCATAATCACTTTTGAGGAATATTCTGGTTCAACTGCATTCACATTGTTCACTCTTGCATATTTTGGATTATGATTCACCATTGCATTGCCTGGGGGCCTGATTGAAGGAGGAGGCGGAAGACACCGTTGGCTACTACACTTGTTGGAGTAGTGGCCTTTCTAACCACACTTTTGACAAGTCACCTCTGACAGTGGAAAGAAGTGAGCTGGAGGAGCTCCTGACTTTGGTGGCCAATACTTCTGCTGGAAACCTAGGTTGGGTGGGTGGGAAGATCCATGACCACCGTTCTACTTGAACTACTAAGGCTGACGAGGTGGAGGAGGAACCCATAACTTCTGCTACTTTGGAATAATTTGAGTTGAGGACGAAGACGAATGAGTCTCTCAAACGCTTTCTTGAATTCTCGACCCTGAGCAAAGCTGACTCAGCCCTGAGGGCCAAGTTATAGAACTGATCAAACTCAGGAGGGTCGTGCGGGGCAAGATAAAGATGCAAATCTTCCTTGAGATCAGCTCTGAATTGATAGATCTTGATCATCTCATCTGGAACATCCTTCTTGGCATAGTGGGCCAGGTTCTCGAAGTCAATGTTATATTGATAAACAGCTGAGCTTACTTGCTTCATACTCCTAAACTTCTTACGCATGCCCTCAACAAAGCTTGCGAAAATATGATGAGCTCTGAAATCATGGAAAACGTCATCCCAGCTGATCCAACAGTCACCTCTAGAATCCTTGAGTTGCTACCACCATTCTGTTGGCTGACCTTTCAGCTGGAAAGTGGCAAATCTGACATAGTCCTCAGGCCTAATATTGTTGCACTCGAAATGCTTACTCATGTCATGTAGCCAATCATCCGCATCAAACGGATGGTCACAACAGGTGCAGGACTTGGTCTGATTGGCCAGGAATTGATTGAGAGAGGCACACTACTACTGGTTGTTGAAATTACCTTGCTGGTTTGGTTCCTTTCTTGCATCATTTGAAGCAGCATCTGAGTGTTTGCCTTGGTTGCAACCATCAAGGCTTGCCATGCCTCTTGAGGAGGAGGAGGGGTGGTGGAGGGTCTGCTTGCTCCCCATCATGACTCGGATTATGGCAAGTTGCTGGAGCCATCCTGGAGACGGACATGAATATTAGATCACCAATGAGAGATGAAGCTGATAAGCTGAATCAAAGGCTTGAAATATTTCAACCTAAAAGTCTTAGCAATTTGCATGCAAAGTAGAATTTGTAAGAACGCTTCCTTGAAATTAGTGACGATGGCATATGATTTGAAACCACTTGCAATTGTCAAGTTTGAGCTAGAATTGCTCAAAACAAATGTATATCCCACATACATCCAATGAAATATATTTTTTCTAGGTGACTACTTGAATTCCCACCTAAGAACTTCCGAAACATTTCTTGGTTATGCTACGAGGTTGCGGGTCCGGGAACCTACTCAGTGTAATCAGCTACACTTTTCCCGCAACTATAAAACACACATCCGACAAGTTCCGCAAATTCATCTACCTTAGACTTTCAAAAACACAATGATACCAAACCCGGTAGATAATCCGCCCTATCTTCACCAGTACTAGGGAAAGTCACGACACTATTTACCACCAAGCAAAGTTTATATGCATTTCGATGTCGTCGTCCTGAGATACTAAGGAAGGTGAATGATAACAATGTGCCAAGAATCCCCTGGACCTCAACTCCCCGGAAGAAATCAAGTCAGACAGGAGGCACCAAGTCATACATCCGTCACATTATCATATACATTCCAAAATACCTGCATGATCCTAAAAAAAGTTGAGCGAAAAGAGGAGTACAATTAAAATTCCTAAGTCGTGAACCTCACCAGAGCAGGGAAGAGGAGTAAAAAGAACCCTACTCTCCGATATAACTAGGACTCAAAATAGTTTTCCACTAGACTCGACTCGGCCAAGTTCGATCAAGCAAAGGCTCCCATGGTCGTATGACTCTGATTACCAACTTGTAACATCCAAGATGCGGCACTATCCATATTTGGGGACAAGGCCTCAATATGGATAGAGGCGCATCTAGGCATTTTGCAAGTACAAAAAGCATTGCAGGTACATTTATGAAGAGATGAGTATATGGTCTGGCATACACTCGTTACATATTAAATTAGAAGTCACATAACATTATTTCAGTCATCCATAATACAGGGTCCGACTACGGATGAAAACAAATGAAAAAATAGTAATGATTCCGTCTCGCTAGCCGAGCAGATGACCAAGGTCCTCTACTCGTCGGGGTACGTCACTTACATGTGTCCTCTTCTTTTGTCAAACTCCTACTGAAGTTGCGAAGCATCATACGCCTCTAGATCTGTTGTACCTGGACCTGTGGTGTTGTAGTAATCTGTGAGCCAAAGGGACTCAGCAATCTTGCAACCATGATATTGGGACTAACGAAGTTATTGGGTGTGGTAAGGTTAATTGTTGAGGTTGCAGCAGCTCTAAGCATATTTGGTGGCTAACGTACGTTAACATAATGTAAAGTGGAGTGGCCTACGCATAACAGTCGTGAGCTAGCATGATCAAGAAGTGATCCTGAACACTTACTTACGTCAGCCGTAACCCCACCGTATCCTCAATCAGAGATGAAGTTTACTTCAAGTTCTCTATAACTGAATGTTAAACAAATTTCCAAGTTTCCACATAACCGCGGGCACGGCTTTCCGAAAGGTATTAACCCTGAAGGGGTGCTCCAAGTAGTCCATCACAAACTGTCACAAGCTGCTCTAGAGAGAAAACCTGAACCACGAGATAGCCTAGCCCGAGGTATCACCGATATCCCAATGCACAAGATATTTAGAGAAGGGTAAAACAAATCTAGCAAGACCACCCGGTGTGTTGACGAACCTGATAATAGATGTGTATCTCGTTCTCAGGACATAACCACCTATGCAAAGTGGACGATAGCCAAAAAGAACTCGAGTAGCCCCGAGACGGCACCGCCGACTACTAGGTAGGTGGACCAACACTCATTAGGAGCACTGGCACGGGGGTTGGTTAATTATCCATGTGGTAGCTATTCCCTATGCATTTTTATTTTGTTTAGAAAATAAAAAAAAATGTTGGGTCTTTCCAGACAAGTTCTAAACCAAAACGATTTAAAAAGGGAGTCCGCATAATAACCCCAAGCATGTTAGGAGCGCTCAATATGGAACATAACACCGGTAACAAAAACTAGGGCGGCAAAAGAGTAACAAGACACCGAGAAAAAGACCAAGCCTTCCGTCTTTCACAAGTATATAGGTGCATTAAATGAAATAGAAATGATAAGGCAATGTTCAAAATGTCCATGCCAACACATGGACCAGCCTGCACGTGCAACTAGCAATGCTATAAGATGGTTTGAGCAAGCACTAACTTAGCCAATCAATGTTTGGTAGGATGTGGAGGTTTAGAGGCTTTTCATGGCAATGTTTGGAGGCTTTATATTCAGTGGTAGGCAGCGATAAATAGAGACGGAAACGAGGAATCTAGGCACAACAAAATTAGAAACGATATCAAGGTCATGGTCATCTTCCTTGGCACTTCTTCCGAGGGATAAGGCTCTTGCTCTTCAGGAATGTTGTCAGCGGGATCCTCATACTCGTTCTTAGCACCTGATGCTACCCAAAATAAAATACACATCCAATGAACACACATCAAGGTAAAATGCTTCAAACTACATGATACATGAGTTTGGTATGAAAGAAACATGGCAATGCTACCTAGTCATTTTTCTCATGCATTTACTTAGTTGTTACCATTCTGGATAGAAGCTCAAGATTACTTATTTTTGTATGCAAGAACATAAAAAAATGGATGCATCAAGATAAAATGGTATAAATGCATATATAGTAAGTTGCAAACCGAGTTACGGATCTCTCAGAACTCACAAAACAAGATACGTAAGGCAACGATGTTAGAACTAAATTTGAGAGAGGCTATGGGAGATTACTTAGCACTCCGAGTATGCCACTGGATTGGGCATTAAATTCTAGGTGAATTAGATCTAAAGATCATGCAAAATGAAGGAGCACAACTCACACAAGGCACACAACAATTCAACACCCAATCTTTCCACAAACAACAACATACCACTTTGTTCTTGTGAAAACTAGCAGCTACAGCCACCCATCAAGTTCAACCAAGTCATGAATATGAAGCTATCAAATAGTACAATAATCCATAACTAAGAGCAACATAGATATGTATAGGGATCAATGGCAATCAAGCTCATAATATCGAAAATGTTATAAAGATTAGGACTTTGTGAAATTCTCAGTTTACACTAGGAGTTTTCACATGATGGCATGTTAACAGCAATAGAACTCTGCTCTACAGTAGTGTTAGTGTATGCATATCCCAATAGACGAGCCATCATAAAGAACCGGGCAGAGAACTTCTCATCACGCGACATCCATGTAAGAGTATGTTGTATATCAGTCCCAAAATGAACCGTGGCATAAAACTGAGCCACGAGAGGTGGGGACACATCATGCTGAAAATTCATGAGAGTAAGAAGGTTGAGCTTGGCACACATACTCTGTACCCCCGAAAAATATGCAGTGTTGGTGGGAGTATTATCAAAATGAGCGATGTTGATACTCTTCTGACTGACACACTTGTTGGAAAACTGGTTGAAAATCTCATCATAAGTGTGTTGTTGAATTAAAGTCTAGAACTTGGAGTTAGCCACATGTTCAGGTTCTTCATTAGAGGGATCGATCCTGCACTAAACAACCAACTCCGGTGCCGGCAACTCTTTCATACAGATGGGCACAGGAGGAGGATGATGAACATGAACTAGCTTGCCCTTTTTGGAAGCAGTCTTCCGCTTCCTTGACTGAGAGGGTGCAGGAGGAGGGGAGTCATGGTCTTCGGACTCAACATTAGGATCAGGATGGCAGTCAAACATATTCTCAGGACCTAATATAACAACCTTTGTCTTCTTGACCCTCTCTTTGGATTCCCGTTCATATATCTTGGATGGTCATGCATGCAAGCCAGAACCACCTGCTGACGGGAGGTGATAGAAATAGCAAGAGGATAGAATACATGCACAAGCTTCAAAAGGAAATCAAAGAATCGCATTATGTGAAAATATGCAAGGACTCTTCTTAGGCAGGAAGTTTCGGGTGTGGGCCGACTGGAAGGTCCGGCAGACAGAAGTTCTGGGAGATCGGAAATTCCGGCCAACAGATGTACCAGCCCCTCCGTGGACGTGTAAACGCTAGCAAGGCCGCAAGTTCCGTCCAACCCAGAAGTTCCGGGCAACAGTCGGGTCGCAGGACTCCATCCGGATCCAAGGAGAGAATGGGCATAATTCATGCAATGGATTTGAAAGGAAAGAAGTACCGCAGATCTATGGTGGATGTAGTATAGGAAACATGGAGTTTGATTTTATCCTAGTATCATAAGATTGACTACAATCTCTAGGAGCAAATCCAGAGAGAAGGCACAGAAATTACTTAGGTTACCTTTCTCCATGGAGATGGTGAAGAGCACATGAGATGCCGTCCGAACATGATGGAAGGGAGCAAGACCGGAGGTTCCGGGGGTTGGCAGCTTGCCTGGAATTTGTCGATGGAGAGGGGGGCACAGGAAGAGGAGAGTAGGAGAGGGGCATGGGAACAAATTTGGGAATGCCCATTTGGCAACCCCTGCCCACTCTTAAGTGCCTCAAACCCATGACGCCCGGAAGTTCTGGTCAAGTCCGGAAGTTCCAGGTTATCTAGAGAGAACACGATCTCTCTAAAAGCCCGAGAACTTGAGGGAGAGAGACCGAAAGCTGCCAAGACCACCACAATGCCAACAACATTTATGTGGATGGAATAAGCTTGTGAACCAAATGAAATAGCAAAGGGTTTTAAGACGAGAGAGGCTTCGTTAGAACCTCATCTATGGTCATATAGATCGATTACAATCGCATTGCAAAAACAAAAAAATGAATCGGAGAGAAAAATCCTCAATTATGAGTGTAGAGATCACGAAAAAATATAGATATAGATCAAAGGAAAAAACAAAAATAACATGAGAGATGAAGATAGTCCAACCTCTCGGAGAGAGAGGGCGGTGGACGGATCCACCATGTTTGAGTGTATGTGACTTGGGAGTACGAAGATGTTAACCTTGAGCCCAATATCACAACTCCATCATCTAAACTACCAAGTCACAAAAGTGAGACATACTAACTTTGAGGGTGTTTGGTTTGTTTATGTGTCATATAGGATGAGAGAACTCATGAATTGAGTGTCTCCCCCTAAACACATGCCTACATCTAGATAGGACATGACATAACTGTATGCATGTGTGCGATATTTCAAATAATGTTGTCAAGCTCCAAGATACCAAGTTCACGCCTATGTTTTTTTTGACTCGTTACTGTAGGGAAACACCCCTCAGCTCTTAGTTTTATTAATCAATATTTAGAATAATTACAGCAAAGGGGAAAATAATGTACAGGGGTGGGGTAGATATTACAAACCTCAAGGAGGTAAAAAGGAAATCCATTTCAAGAGAGCCTCCCTAAGCCTAGGTTTAATTCTGTATACTAGAAGGGACATATCATAAATAAAACCAGACCTCCATCTTCTGAAGCTAGGTTGATCATTCCTGAAAACCCTGGCATTCCTGATAGTCCAAATATTCTAGCATGCAGTGAAGACTGTCTCTAAGAAAAAAGGGTGGGCAAAGTCCTTCCTTGCAGCAAGAGTGGTTGTGTACATGTCAGATCCCTGCCATGAAATATGTAGATAGGTCCATATCCTGGTGCTAAAAGAGCAGCTGAAGAAAAGGTGGTCTCTGTCCTCCTTGACTTGAGCATGACAGAGAACACAGAGGTTGGATTCAGAGACTTTCCAATGCCTGCGTTCAAGCATGTCTCGTGTATTGAGTCTATCCATAATAAGCATCCAGGCAAACATTTCTATTTTGATGGTACAACAGCTCTTCCAAATCCAACAGAGCAAAGGATTAGGAACAATAGACTTGTGTACATGGCTGTGGTATTTCTTAGCAGAGTAAGATTTACTATCAGGACCCCAAAGCCAAATATCCTTGGTATTTGGGTCTCTATTTAGGTTTTGGACTAGATAGCTGACTGTATGAAACTCCTGATGAGCTCTTTCTGATACTGGTAGATGAAAGGGATTGATCATGTTTTCGGTGTGTGCAGTTTGGAAGATTTCCTCAGCAGTACAAAAAGAGTCCACATCAAAGGAGAATAATCTTTGAAACCTTTGGGCCACAGGCATGATAGAACCATCCACAACCCAGGGATCAGACCAGAACAGGAATGTGTCACCTCTGTTGGGCACAACATAGGTGACAACTCTGAAGTTGTCCATTTTTTTGCAGATGTCTTTCCACCAGAAAGAGCCACAGAGAGAAGTACCCTGAGGAACATCAGCTTTGTTAAGAAATTTATCTACATGCTTGAGTAGGAGAGCTTCATTCTGAACAGCCAAATTCATAATGCCAAGACCTCCCTTCATCTTAGACCTGCACACCAGGTCCCATGCAGCAAGAGAGGGGGCATGATCCTGACCATTTTTCCTCCACAGACATTGCCTCTGAATTCTTTCCAACTGCTTAAGTATTCCAGGGGGATATCCACACTGCACAGAAAGAACAGTGGAATAGATGACAGAGCAGAGTTGAGGTATTGAAGCCTTCCCCCTTCAGCTACAAAACAGGAGCTGGCAGAGAGCTTCCTCTCCATACTGTCCACCAAGGGCATGAGATCAATGATTCTGGGTTTAGTTGTACCAATAGGTAGGCCAATATAGGTGAAAGGAAGAGATCTAGTCTTACAGCCTATTGCATCAGCCAGGAGATGAAGATGATGTTGATCAATGTTTACTGGTACGAGAGCAAATTTGTGGTACTTCACCTGAAGACCTGTGGACTGTGAGAAGAGCAACAACATTGCTTTGAGCTCCAAAAGTTGTGATTTATCAGCAGGCATGATGATAAGAGTATCATCAGCATATTGGACAATTGGAAAATCCTTGTCATGACAAGGAATTGGGAGCTACAGCAAATCATCTTGTAACAACTTGTTAACCAAGGTCTGGAGAAAATCTGCAGCTATTGCAAAGAGTAGGGGGGACAAAGGGCCGCCCTGCCTGACCCCTCTTCTACACATGAATTTTTTCCCAGTAAGTCCATTAACAAGGATGGAGGAGGATCTAGTGTTGAGAAACTGTTGAACCCAAAGAAGCCACTTGACAGGAAAACCTTTGTGCTGCAGGATCTGAAGAATAAACTCATGTTCTATGGATTCAAAAGCCTTTTCAAAATCTAGCTTTAGTATGACAATAGGTTTTTTAGACTAATGACATGATGAAAGTATTCAAGTGTCCAACCCACACAGCACTACCGAAATTCAGAAATTTGACGTCTTCCATGGCAGATGGCAAAGGGGGGAACCACGGACGGCAAAGGCTTTGCCGTCGGTCAGCAGACGACAAAGTAGACGGTAAAAGAAATCCGGTGAAGAGGTTCTTTGCCGTCTGCTTTTTCAAAACGGACGGCAAAGAATCTTTGCCATGAGTGGGCAGACGGCAAATTAAGTGGGACGGCACAGACTGCAACGACCCCGTTAAGTGTTAACGGCAGGCCTCCTCCCTTTGCCGTCTGCCATCCCCCCTTTGCCATGTGGGGGCTGACGGCAAAGGGGGGAACCAGCCCCCTCTCTCTCCCCTCTTTGTCGTCTGCCATAACCCCTTTTCCATGTGGGGGCAGATGACAAAGCAGGGAGAGATAGGGGGCTGATTCCCCCCTTTGCCATGTGGTTGCAGACGGCAAAGTGGGGGATCAGCCCCCTCTGTCTCCCCTCTTTGCCGTCTGCCATCCCCCCTTTGCCATGTGGGGGCAGACGACAAAGGGTGGCACCAGCCCCTTTTTAATTTATTTTTTATTATATCCAACATTTTTAACAATAATCAGGATATATCTATATTTGACATAAATAAATTTCTTTCCGTACTCATAACCATATTAAAATAACTCTCATCCATAGTGCATACATATTATGCAAGTTGCATCCATACCAAACCATATATTACACCAGTTTCATCCAAATGCATACAAAGTTTCATATATATACATATACTACAAGTTTCAATACAAGCCATGGTACAAGAAATCATCTTCAAGCATTCCATCAATATAATCCAAGCTTCCCTTGAAGTGAATGTAATCTGCAAAATGACAAATAAGAAAGTTAGAAGAATAATACTAGATGAAGAAGTGTATATAGGTTATTTCGGAGAGAAATTTGCTAAGTATAGGCCATTTAGGAGCTAACTAAGCTAACTATACGTCGTTTCGGAGCTAACTTGGGCAAAATAGGTCATTCCGGAGCAAACTATGCTTATTAAGCCATTTTGGATCTAGCTAGGCTAATTATAGGCCATTTAATACCTAAGTTAGGGGGAATAGGTCATCTTGCAGCTACGTAAGCCTTATTATGTCATTTAGGAGAGAACTTAGCTAACTATAGGTCTTTTTTTATTAAATAGGTCATTTTGGAGCTAACTAAGCTAACTATGTCATTTCGTAGGATAATTAGCCAATTTAGCCTTTCTTGGATGAGTCTAAGCTACGTAGAAGATGAGAAAGAGAAGAAGAAGTAAAAGAAGGAGGAGGAGGAGGAGGAGAAGGAGAAGGAAGAGGAGAAGAAGAAGAAAATTAGAAGGAGAAGGAGAAGGAGGAAGGAGGAAGAAGAAGGAGAAGGAGGAGCTCCTTCTCCTTCTTCTCCGCCTTCTTCTCCTTCTTCTTATCCTCCTCCTTCTCCTCCTTCTTCTTCTCTTCTTCTTCTTCTTCCTTCGTTTCATTTTTCCTATTTCTTCTCCTCTTGTCCCCTTCTTCGGGCTAAATTGGCTAAGAATGCCTTTTTGGAGCTAATTATGTCATTTCAAGGATAATTAGCTAAGTATAGGTCATGTTTTATTAAATAGACCATTTAGGAGCTAACTAAGCTAATTATGTCATTTGGGTGGAACCCTAGCTAACTATAGGTTGTTTCGGAGCTAACTTGGGTAAAATAGGTCATTCCGGAGCAAACTATGCTTATTAATCCATTTTGGATCTAGCTAGGCTAATTATAGGCCATTTAATACCTAAGTTAGGGGGAATAGGTCATCTTGTAGCTACGTAAGCCTTATTATGTCATTTAGGAGAGAACTTAGATAACTATAGGTCATTTTTTATTAAATAGGTCATTTTGGAGCTAACTAAGCTAATTATGTCATTTCGTAGGATAATTAGCCAATTTAGCCTTTCTTGGATGAGTCTAACCTACGTAGAAGAATAGAAGGAGAAGAAGAAGTAAAAGAAGGAGGAGGAGGAGGAGGAGGAGGAGAAGGAGAATGAAGAGGAGAAGAAGAAAAGAAGAAGGAGAAGGAGAAGGAGGAAGGAGGAAGAAGAAGGAGAAGGAGGAGCTCCTTCTCCCTCTTCTCCTCCTTCTTCTCCTTCTTCTTATCCTCCTCCTTCTCCTTCTTCTTCTTCTCTTCTTCTTCTTCTTCCTTCCTTTCATTTTTCCTCTTTCTTCTCCTCTTGTCCCCTTCTTAGGGCTAAATTGGCTAAGATTGCCTTTTTGGAGCTAATTATGTCATTTCGAGGATAATTAGCTAAGTATAGGTCATCTTTTATTAAATAGACCATTTAGGAGCTAACTAAGCTAATTATGTCATTTAGGTGGAACCCTAGCTAATTATACGTCGTTTCGGAGCTAACTTGGGTAAAATAGGTCATTCCGGAGCAAACTATGCTTATTAAGCCATTTTGGATCTAGCTAGGCTAATTATAGGCCATTTAATACCTAAGTTAGGGGGAATAGGTCATCTTGTAGCTACGTAAGCCTTATTATGTCATTTAGGAGAAAACTTATCTAAATATAGGTCATTTTTTTATTAAATAGGTCATTTTGGAGCTAACTAAGCTAATTATGTCATATCGTAGGATAATTAGCCAATTTAGCCTTTGATGGAGCTAAATAAGCTAATTATGTCATTTAGATGGAAGTCTTGCTATTTTTTTTATTAAAACACTAGAAATAACATACCATTATCGTCATCAAAGGGGTGAAGCACGGTGGCTCTGGCTTGTTTCACCTGGAGAAGGCTGCCCTGGAGAAGGCTCGACTGTAGAAGGGTCGTGCGATGCATTTCGGGAGATATTCTGCACCAAACATCGTTTGCAGTGTGTTGTTAGCATGAGGACACTCTTAAGATCACTGCACTGAAATGAAACTCATCGTCCCCGCCACGTTAATGACTCGCATCGGCGGAGGGACTTGGCCGCTCTTCTCGCACATAGACTGTACATTTGGTTTCGACAAGTCAAACTTTTTATTTATTAATGAAACGGACATTAAATTGCAAGATTTGAAATAACATGAAGAAGAAACTTACCACGAAGAGCTCGTATATGGCCCTGTTAGACGCATCATTCCATGCCCTCTCCGCCTCCACCAATGGAGTCGTCCTCTCCTCCAGCTCCCTAATTTCCTTATCCTTCTCCGCCATAGCCGCCTGCATTGCCTCTCTCTCTTTCTGAATAGCAGCCTGCAACACAACTCATTGTTAGCAATGTAATCATATTGGTTCCAACGCACAACATAATGCGGAAAGATAGTTGAGTCCATTAAACTAACCTCGATGGCGAGCTCGACTGGCCGTGGACGACGTGTTATCTCCGGACAAGAGCTCGTTTGGTGTGCCTTTATATGCCGGAGAGTGCTAGGACAACGTATAAGGCCGTCTCCAATGGCGATCGAGCCATGGGGCCTCCCGTTGCCAGCTATCATCACCAGCTCTGGATCAATAGGCCCCTTGCTCGGGTTAAAGTCCTCCCCTTTCCTCGCCTCCCCGTGATCTCTGTAGTTCACGAGCTTGTGGTGGGAGGAGATGTTGGTGAAGTTTTCTGGATGCTCGAGGTCATACTCAGAGAATACCCTGACCTTCTTGTACGAGGTAGTATGGGCCATCGCATACAGGTCGTACATCTATGGCACCTCCGTCTTATTATGACGCGCCTAAAAGAGAGAGAGAGGAAAATTGTATTAGTAAAGGGCTCAAGATAGCATTAAGAATGAATTGCATGAGGCATGAAGCAAACCACATACCCAGTTCTCGCCAAATTGGATTAAGTTGACGCTCCCTTGATGGTGTGGCACGCCAACCATTTTGCCACGCCTCTCCTTGGCGTTGTTGTGTCTGGCCTCCCACGTTTCGGAGCACCACTGATCCACCAAGGCCTCCCAACAATCCATCTTATCCACACACCATCTCGGGGGCACCTAAGTTAATAAAGAGAAATTTGAGGGCGTACGAACCAAATCAAGGAAACTAACTACAAAGCCTTAATAATATGTAATTACCTTCATGTAATGCTCCTTCTCCATCTTAGCATCACGACACTTCGCCTTGTCAATCCTAATATGCCGCGTGGCATAGTAGTCTCGAACAGCCTGCACCCGAGCCTTGTGCCGAAAGTTTTGAAGTAGGCGGCGTCATTCGGTTTCGATAACCTTTGCCGCGTCCTCCTCGTATCCCTCCTCACACCTGTAGTAAGTCTGCAAACGAGACAACACCGATTAGTACAATAAATAGCTATGGTTGATTTATAATTGTGTGAAGGAGAAATTATCCAGAACTTTCGAATCACCATGTCCTCCCTCGTGTCGCACAAAACACCGTCGATCTCCACCTCCGGCGGGGCCGGGGCACCCAAGTAGTGCTCCCAGGTCATTCCTACCTATCGCTCCCGACCAAGCAACGTAACAAACCCTCGGAAGTTTTTACGGCAAAGCACACCAAGGACGCTGTTGGGCTTGCGGACACCCTTGGAAACAATCCAACCCCTCCAGTATGACAAATTAAAGCCAAAACATTAGATATTTGAGAAAACGCGAAGGCAAAAGGTTAAATAAGAGTAAATTAACTTACTTGTCCCCATTTGGCCTAATCGACCACCTCTGCTCGGGGGTCACTCGCACGAGAGGGAGCTCCAAACTACCACGCTGGTAGACGGTAGCCCCCTCACCCAGCTCCTCGTCGCTATCAGCATCCCACTGGGTCTCTTGGGACGTACCCTCACCCCTGCTTTGCTCCGGAGTCGCCTGGAATGAAACCTCTAGGACACGAGTCACGTGGGTCGAAGGCTCGTCGACCCGAGGCTCGTGAACCGGAGACCGTGTAGCCTCCGCCTCAGACGAATCCACCCTAGAAGTGCTGTGCTCAGGTGAATCAGCTTGGGGTGGTGGCGGAGACCGTGTAGCCGCCACCTCAGAAGGCGCGGCAGCCACCGCCCTACCTCTCCCACGGCCACGTGTACCTGTAGTACAACATAAATACCAACATGAGTAATAAAATGTATATAAATACCAATATGCATACAACATGAGTACAACATAAATACCAACATGAATACAACGTGTACCTTTAGTACCTCTCGGCTAAGCGGGGGGTCGACCTCCTCTCACGGGGGGCGCTCCTTGCAGAGTAGAGAGGAACACTCTCCGAAGAGGCGAGGCAGGAATGGAAGTACCCATCCCATCACCCGCCGACGAAGAAGGAGCCGCGGAGTTCTTTCGACCCTTTCCCACCATCTTTGAACACCTATCATGGCAAAGAGTAAATGAAATTAGTACAACATAAATACCAACATGAGTAATAAAATGTATATAATTTAAGTGTATCATCGTCATAAATACCAACATGACTAATAAAAATTGAATATCTAACATGAACTCAAAATTTATATATAGTATAATAGTTGAATAGCTGACATGAACTAATAACAATCGTGCTCGTCTATATATGCTTCGGGGTCAATAAATGCATCATGATCATCACTATCATCAATAAATGCATCATCATCATCACTATCATGAAGAACATGTGGAAGGCCACCATTATGTAATCATTCAAGAAGTGACAGGTCATCCGCAGCAGTAACCTCTTCTTCTTTCAGCTCTTCCTGCTCGGGCTCAGGGGTTAAGACGGATTCATCATTGTTGTCTACTTCAATGTTCTGGGGTGAAGTAGAGCAGTTCTTGAAACGTTTCTTGGACATACGTGTTTCTTGGAAGAATTCTCCTTCATATGTGTCTTGGTTAATGTGAGGTTCGTAATCCTCTTCATTGAGGGTAGGTGGTCTAAAATGTGGTGGCACTTCATAAACGACATCCCAACCTTTGAGATTTGGATCAGTCTGGCGGGCCCACGGTAGATAGAAAACTTGTGTCGCCTGTTGAGCCGTAATATAGACATCGGGAACATCTAAGTGGGTGTTTTGGTTGATTTTGACTAGTCCTATATGTTCATGAGTCCTTGTAGTCTCCCTCGGCTCAAACCAATAACATTTGAAGACTACGACGGTCGGTGGGTTTTCACCATAGAATAGAAGTTCATAAATTGCTTCAACTCTTCCATAATACTCGGTGTATCCTTCGTCGATAGCAGAGACAGAACAATTTGTAGTCTTTAGGTCGGGCATAGATAGCTCTTTGCCAAAGGTACGAAAGTGATACCCATTGATGTTGTATTTGTCAAATGAACGGACCTTATAGTCAAAACCATTCGCGACTTGTCTCAACTCGGCGTCCATAGACTCTGCATCAGCCTACAAGTTTAATACGAAAGAATGGATGCATTAGCCGCAAATTAGACCAAGAAATCAAATGGGCCCTTAATGGTAATTAATTACCCTTTGTTTGAACCAAGAGATGAAACCGGGATAGTAGCCTCCATGCTTTGCGAGAAGCTCATACTCTTCGACGGAATCCTTTTTGATGACCGCTCCATCCGAGAATTCGGCGACGTATCGACTATATCAAATATCCGGGAATAAGAGTAGTTCATAGCAATTAGAAGTTGCGGAAAAATAAATTACCAAGAACTTACTCGATGTACGGCCACACTTCTGTTAGGTTGGTGAAGATATAGAAAGAAATGGTCCGCCATTCTTTGACATCCAATGATTTCCCTTTCGAAGGACCGGATGGTGCGAGCTTACGTTTGAATAGGCTGAGGTTGGATCGGACTTTTTTTGGATCGCCATCATTGTACCGAGGCTTCGGGTTATGCAAATGATGATTTTTGGCTTCGTAGTGTGCTGTCACGAAGTTTGCCGCCTCGTCAGTAATGAATGCCTCGGCCATCGATGCTTCAATTCTACGTTTATTTTTACACTTAGCTCGAAGCGTCTTCTGCATTCTCTCAGTTGAGTAGCACCATCGATTTTGAACGGGCCCCCATTCTTGCCTCGGTCGGGAGATGCAAAATCAAATGTTGCATTGGATTAAAGAAGCCCGGTGGAAAGATCTTTTCTAATTTGCAGATCAGCTCCGGCGCCAACTCTTCCATTTCATCTAGCACGCCACGCGATAGTTCTTTCGCACAAAGAGAATGGAAGAAATAGCTCAGCTCTGCCAGTACTAGCCATTCAGCCTCAGGGATAAAGCCACGCAACATCACCGGCATTACCCGCTCTATCCATATGTGCCAAACATGACTCTTGAGCCCAAATATTTTCAATTTCTCAAGACTCGCTCCCCTCTTTAGATTTGCAGCATACCCATCGGGGAACATCAACCACATTTTCACCCACAATAGCATTTCCCTCATAGCTGGCCTTTCAAGATTGAACCATGCCTTTGGCTTCGCTATGCTTTGCTTTCCTTTCCATTGTCGCAAGTTTTGCAACGGTCTATCACATAGAGCCTCCAGGTCGATTCTAGCCTTAGGATTATCTTTTGACTTCCCCTCTATGCCGAACAATGTACCAAAAATGGCCTCCGCAATATTCTTTTCAGTGTGCATCACGTCAATATTGTGTGGGCAAAGGAGGTCTTTGAAGTAAGAAAGATTACATAAGCATGACTTGTGAGTCCAGGCGTGTTCCCTATTATACCCTTCGAAGTATCCTGGACGCAAAGGATCAGGCTCGAGAGCATTTAACTGATCAAGGGTCTGTTGGCCTGTCAACGCAGCTGGTGCAGTGTTTTTGACAACTCTACCTTTGATGAAATTCTTCTTGTCTTCTCTGAACTTATGGTCAGGATCCAGGAATTGTCTATGCATGTCGAAGCAAGAATACTTGCGACTAGCCTGCAGCCAACGGAACTGAAGAGATGCCTTGCATGTGGTGCACGGGAACCTTCCATGCACACACCAGCCAGCGAATAGCGCAAATGCCGGATAATCATGCGTCGAGTACATGTACCACACATGCATTTTGAAATTTGTTTTGGTAGCAGCGTCGTAGGTCTTGATCCCATTATCCCAGGCTTCTTGCAACTCATCCTTAAGCGGCTGCATGTACACATTCATATTCTTCCCCGGATAGTTGGGCCCTGGAATTATCAACATCAGGAAAATATTCTTTCTTTTCATAATCTCTCCGGGTGGCAAATTTAGTGGAATGAGAAATACAGGCCAACAACTGTATTGTGTTGCCATCATATCATACACATTGAACCCATCCGTGCTGATGGCAACTCTAGGTTGCCTTGGATCTTCCGATTTATCCTTATGCAATGCATCGAAGTGCCTCCACGCAAAACCATCTAAAGTGTGTACCAGCATCTTTTTCCCGTCCGCATCTACTTCGGTTCTTTTGCCCAATTTGTGCCATGTCATCTGTCTGGCCGTCTCTTCGACCATGAAAAGACATTGAAGTCTTGGTATGATTGGCAGATACCGAAGAACACTAATGGGGATTTTGGTCTGATTCTTCTCACCCATACCGTTGTCTACCACAATATACCTGGAAGAATTGCAAATGGGGCAATAGTTCAAGGCCGCATACTCAAGCTTAAATAAGGCACATCCATTCTCACAGGCATGTATCTTCTCATAGGGCATCTTAAGTACACAAAGAATTTTCTCTGACTGGTACAGGTTTGCAGGCAGTACATGGACTTTGGGTAGAAAGCGCCCAAATATCGTCATCATCACGTCGTAGCATTCTCTGCCTAGGTTGAATTGAGCCTTCAGAGCCATTACTTGCGCGATGGCATCCAGCTGACAAAGCTCAGTCTGCTCGTCGAGAGGACGTTTTGAAGACTCCAACATTTCATAGAAGGCCTTTGCAGATTCCTCCATCTCATCGTCCGAATCCCGAGCATCATCAAAGTCTTGCACCATGTCTTCAATCCCGGTACCATGCTCGTCGGTGCGACGACGAATCACCTCAGCTCTGGCACGTTGGTGAGACTCACCATGAAAAGTCCACACCGTATAATTAGGTGTAAAACCCCACTTCTGCAGGTGTTTACCCATTTCAAACTTTGTCTGCTTTTTCTAGTTGTCGCAGTTGGGACAGGGGCACCAGGTTTTTTGCTGGCCATTTGCAAATGCGGCTCTCACAAACCCCCTGGTTTTTTTTAACCATTCATGGGTCATGTCTTTCTGACTAGGGTGACCAGTGTACATCCAAGCACGATCACTCATGTTCCCTAGCTACCTATGGGGGCACAAGAAATAAATATATAATTCATCATCTATATTCATACGCTAATCAAGTTTGTCAGTTTTATTACGTCCATGCAACCTACACGCTAATAGGTAAAGATAGGTCCTAATCCCGCCCGAGTATGTGTAGACTGGGTTCGTTTTCCCATGCTCTGTTCCAGATGCGACGCAGAATTTCGGTAGCACCTCCCCGCTGTTCTCCTGATACACGTCTCGGCAATAAGCAGAGGGGATGTTTAACCGGAGAACAACAGGGGAGGCACTGACGAAATTCCGCATCGGATCTGGAGCACGGCATACGGGAAACCAAACCCAATCTACACATACTCAGGCTGTCTATGGATAATGTTGGACAATTCGAAAGGATGGCGGTTATAAATATGGAAAGAAATGCATATTTATAGATGTTGCCCTTTCAAACGGGAGACGCATACTGGTCACGCATACTCATGATTGAAGAAGCCTATAGCTCGCAAATTTCATCGGCATGAAGACCGGGAAAGAGCAAATTAAGGGGGTAGGAGGAGAAGTCATTTGTGCTCACCAACAAACGCAAGGACGGAGCTCGTCCAACGCACGTGGAGGTCGTCGAACAAATGCACATTGAAATTCACACGATCAACACAAATATGATGTTTTTATAATTAACATAATCGTAAAATATGTGACCTAACTCATAATTTACAAAACTATGACCCCGCGGGCCTCTAGAAGGCCGAAAATCACCTTCTTGTTCACCAGAAGGCAGAAGAGGTGTCGGAGGTCAGGGCTTAGTGGCGTCGGGAGTCAGTGCCGTTGAGGGTCGGTGGTGTCGGGTGTCGGTGGTCGGGAGTCGGGTTAAATGCGTCGATGGTCGGGGGTCAGTGTCGTTGGGGGTTGGGGTCTTTTCGATCAACAAGAGGCCAAAGAGGTGTCGGGGGCCCGGGGTTGGAGGTTAGTGGCGTCGGTGGTCAGGGGTCGGGGGTCGAGGGTCAGTGGCGTCGGGGGTCGGGGGTCGGGGGTCAGTGGTGTCGGGCGTCGGGGGTCGGGAGTCGGGGGTCGGGGGTCGGGGGTCAGGGGTCAGTGGTGTCGGGCGTCGGGGGTCGGGAGTCGGGGATCAGTGGTCGGGGGTCGGGGGTCAGTGGTGTCGGGCGTTGGGAGTTGGGGGTCGGGGATCAGTGGTGTTGGGCGTCGGGGGTCGGGGGTCGGGAGTCGGGTGTCAGTGGCGTCGGGGTCGGGGATCGAGGGTCGGGGGTTGGTGGCGTCGGGCGTCAAGGGTTGGTGGCGTCGGGCGTCGGGGGTCGGGAGTCGGGTGTCGGGGGACAGTGGTGTCGGGTGTCGGGGGTCGAGAGTCGGGTGTCGGTGGCGTTGGGGGTCGGGGGTCGAGGGTCGGGGGTTGGTGGCGTCGGGCCTCGGGGGTTGGTGGCGTGGGGCGTCGGGGGTCGTGGGCGGGGGGTCGGGGTCCTTTTCTTTCTTCTTCTCCTCTCTCCTCTTTTTCTTCTTCTTCTTTCTCCTCCTCCTCTTCGTCTTCTTCTTCTTCTTCTTCTTCTTCTTCTTCTTCTTTTCTCTCCTCTTCTTCTTCTTCTTCTTCTTCTTCTTCTTCTTCTTTTTCTTCTTGTTCTTCTTCTTCTTCTTCTTTCTCCTCCTCCTTCTCCTCCTCTTCTAACAGTAACCTAATTAACACTAAATTAATAGTAACCTAATTAACCTAAACTAACAATAACCTAATTAACATTAAACTAATACTCCCTCCATCCGGAAATACTTGTCCTAAAAATGAATATAATGAATGTATCTATAACTAAAATAAGTCTAGATACATTCATCTTTAGGACAAGTATTTCCGGACGGAGGGAGTAGTAACCTAATTAACCTAAACTAACATTAACCTAATTAACACTTAGAGTAACCTAAACTAACAAATGCACTGAAATGAAAAAAAGAAAAAAATGAACTCACCAGAGAAGTTGCCGCGGGAGGGGTGTGGCCGTGGGGAGGGGGTGGCCGCAGGGAGGGGTGTGGCCGCCGGGAGGGGTGTGGCCGAGGGGAGGGGGTGGCCACAGGGAGGGGTCGCCCGGAGGGGTGTGGCCACGGGGAGGGGGTGGCCGTAGGGAGGGGTCACCGCGGGGAGGGGTGTGGCCGCGGGGAGGGGGTGGCCGTGGGGAGGGGCCGGGGTCGCCGCGGGGAGGGAAGCACCGCGGGGAGGGGGTCGCTAGTGGGAGCGAGGCGGGGCGGCGGCGGCGGCGAGTGACAGTGAGCGCGAGGGGGAGAGAGAGACAGTACTGGGGGGGAGAGAGACAATGAGCGCGAGGGGGAGAAGACGGCCGTTACACGGTCGGCCCCTTTGTCGTCCGCCCCCCGACGGCAAAGGGCCCCACGGCAGACGGCAAAGGCTGACCCATGGCAAAGTTAGCCTTACGTCGGACACGGTAGGCATGGGACCCACCCGTGCTCTTTGCCGTCTGCCCTTGGTCCCTTTGCCGTTCGCTGGCAGACGACAAAGGCCCGACACATGGCAAATAGTATTTTTTCCATCAGTCAGCCCTTTGCCGTCCGCCTTGTGTCTACTGACGGCAAAGAGGTTCTTTGCTATCAGCCAGCCATACCAATGAGGGAGATAGGCCTGAAGTCACCCACTTGCTCAGGAGATCTCTTTTTTGGCACAAGGGTGATGTAAGAGGAGTTCATGATTTCCAGCTGGGCTGATCCAGCATGAAATGCAGCAGCAAGTTGGTAGAACTCAGGGGAGATGATGTGCCAACATTTTTTGAAAAAGAGTCCATTAAAACCACCAGGACCAGGGGCTTTGTCAATAGGCATTTCGTTGATAGTTCTGTCCATTTCCTCTTTGGAAAAAGGTTCAGTCAGAATTGGTAGTCCTTCCACTTTTTGGATGAGATCCTGGAGATCAAAAACTAAATTAATGCCATGTGAGGTGCCCATCCTATCTTTGAAGGAAGACCAGAAACAAGCAGCAATCTGTTCAAGTTCAGTGATGACTGAACCATCAGGCAAGGAGAGAGATGAGATGGAGTTTTTCCTGTATCTCTCAGTGGCCATGGCATGGAAAATATTTGTGTTCTCCTCCCCCACTTTAATATATCTTATTGTGGCTCTCTTTTTCCAGTACAGAAATTGCAAATGTAACAAGTGCTCCAAGTGAAATTTGACAATTATCCTGAAGTTTGCTTCTGGTCTGTATAGTGGCCTGAGCTCCTCAAGATCATCAAGACAGAGTATTACATTATTGCATTTGTCAATAGTAGCTTTGAGTTTGGACAGGCTGGTTTTCCATTTCCTTAGAGCCTGTCTTAGATGCTTGAACTTGTCCATGATGATAGCAGATATGTGCGCCTTTCTGGAAGGAACCTTCCATGAGTTTGCAACACATTCCAGGAAACCCTCCATTTCTACCCAATAGTTTTCAAACCTAAAAAGGATACTTTCGGGAATGGTTGTGTTAATTGAGACAACACATGTAACATGGTCAGAAGCATACTTAGCTAGAGGAGTCACTTGGGTCAATGGATATGAAGATATCCAATTAGCAGAAGTGAAGAACCAATCAAGCTGTTCAAGAAGTGGAGAATCTTGCATGTTGGACCAGGTAAAAAATCTTCCTTTGAGAGGCAGTTCCAAGAGTCCAAGGTGCCCAATAATCTTATTGAAGATGAAAATATCATTGACATCAGCAACGAATATATAAAAAATAAGCAAGTTGACAGAACCTATGTTCATCGAGTGGTTCGGTGAAAATATAAGCAAGTTGCATATCCGTGCCAGCATAAGCAATGTCAATATCACCCTTTTGCACACGGTCTCTTAATAAGTGATACCTAATGTCAATGTGCTTGCTGTGAGAGTGATCACTAGGGTTTTTAACAATCTTTATGGAACTTTCATTGTCTCATAGTAGAGGCACATGTCTGTAGGTTATACCATAGTCCTTCAAAGTTTGCCTCATCCATAGCAATTGTGTTGCACAACTTGCGGTTGCAATATATTCAGCTTCAGCGGTGGATAGGGAGTAATACGACTCCAGCATATCTACTTTTCCTAACTCTTTTGCCCTTGTTTTGGACTATAATTTGCATGATTTGAATGGAACTAACCCGGACTAACGCTGTTTTCAGCAGAATTGCCATGGTGTTGTTTTTGTGCAGAAATAAAAGTTCTCGGAATGGCCTGGAAACTTACAAGGATTTTTTGTGGAATATATAAAAAATACTGGCGCAAGAATTACCCGAAGACACAGAGCCAGGAGCCCACGAGCCCAGGAGGCCCCCCCAGGGCGCGCCTGGCAGGCTCGTGGGACCCACGTAGCTCCGCAGCCTCCAACTCCAACTCTATAAAGTCTCTCTCGCCCAGGAAAAATTAGGAGAGAAGAGTTCATCGCGTTTCACGATACGGAGCTGCAGCCACCACCTGTTCTTCCTCGGGAGGACAGATCACGAGTCCGTTCAGGGCTTTGGAGAGGGGAAATCGACGTCGTCGTCATCATCAACCATCCTCCATCACCAATTCCATGATGCTCTCCATTGTTCGTGAGTAATCTCATCGTAGGCTTGCTGGACGGTGATGGGTTGGATGAGATCTATCATGTAATCGATTTAGTTTTGATGGGGTTTGATCCCTAGTATCCACTATGTTGTAAGATTGATGTTGCTACTACTTTGTTATGCTTAATGCTTGTCACTAGGGCCCAAGTGCCATGATTTCAGATCTGAACCTATTATGTTTTCATCAATATATGTGTGTTCTTGATCCTATCTTGCAAGTTGTAGTCACCTACTATGTGTTATGACCCGGCAACCCCAGAGTGACAATAGTCGGAACCACTCCCGGAGATGACCATAGTATGAGGAGTTCATGTATTCACTATGTGCTAATGCTTTGTTTCGGTTCTCTATTAAAAGGAGACCTTAATATCCCTTAGTTTCCATTAGGACCCCGCTGCCACGGGAGGGATGGACAAAAGATGCCATGCAAGTTCTTTTCCATAATCACGTATGACTAAATACGGAATACATGCCTACATTACATTGACGAACTGGAGCTAGTTGCATATCACCCTATGTAATAACTGTTACATGATGAATGTCATCCGACATAATTATCCATCACCGATCCAATGCCTACGAGCTTTTCCTATACTGGTCCTTGCTAAGTTACTTTACCGCTACTGCTGTCACACTTGCTATACAAATCACTACTGCTACTGTTACCGCCGCTATCGCTACTACTACCATTTTGCTACTAAAACCCTGCTGCAGATACTAAGTCTTTCAGGTGTGGTTGAATTGACAACTCAACTGCTAATACTCGAGAATATTCTTTGGCTCCCCTTGTGTTGAATCAATAAATTTGGGTTGAATACTCTACCCTCGAAAACTGTTGCGATCCCCTATACTTGTGGGTTATAAGGGAGACACAATTTTGCTTCTTCGAGGACCAACTCACTAAGGACCATCAAAGAAACTGACATCCCCTGGAGGTGGACTTTCTTCCGACCTTGTCTCCATCCCAATCTGCATCTCTATAGCCAATAAGATCAAACTTGGCATCCTTGGTGTACCATAGGCCCAACCTTGGGGTGTGAACAAGGTATCTAAGAATATGCTTAAGAGCCTTATGATGGCTTTCCTTAGGGGAAGCTTGAAATCTAGCACAAAAGCCTACACTTAACGTGATATCTGGTCTAGATGCACAAAGGTAAATCAATGATCCAATCATAGAGCGGTAAATAGATGGGTCAAATGGAATACCATTTGTGTCTTCGTTAAGAGAAGTTGTGGTAGGCATGGGTACCTTACATGGACTGGCGTTTGTCATGCCGAACTTAGCAAGAATATCCTTTAAATACTTGGTTTGAGACAGAAAAATTCCTTCTTGACATTGTTGGATTTGAAAACCGAGAGAGAATTTCAAATCTGTATTCAGTGACATCTCAAAGTTCTTTGTCATGGAATCCACAAACTTCTTGCATAAATGGATATTAGGGGAACCAAAAATGATATCATCTACATAAATTTGACACATGATCAAATCACCTTTTTCCCTCTTAGTGAAGAGAGTAGGTTCAATCACCCCTCTCACAAAACCATAATCAAGTAGAAACTTCTTAAGATGATCATACCAAGCACGAGGTGCTTGTTTGAGGCCATATAAGGCCTTGTGAAGTTTGTACACATACTCTTTGTGATCGGGGTCAATAAACCCAGGTGGTTGTGCCACATATACTTCTTCTTGTAGAGGACCGTTAAGAAAAAGCACTCTTAATGTCCATTTGGTGTAAAGTAAAACCATTGAAGGCAGCATAAGCAAGTAAAATGTGAATTGATTCAAGACGGGCAATGGGGGCAAAGGTCTCATCAAAGTCCAAGCCTTCAACTTGTGACAACCCTTGTGCCACTAACCTTGCCTTCTTTCTGATGATAACACCATTTTCATCTTGTCTGTTCTTAAAAATTCATTTTGTTCCAATGACATTGTGCTCCTTAGTTGGCCTTTCGACTAAAGACCACACTTGGTTGCGCTCGAAGCTGTTCAACTCTTCTTAGATAGCAACAAGCCAGTCGTGGTCCACCAACGCATCTTGTGCCTTGAGAGGAACAACAGTAGAGACAAAGGAGAAGTGAGCACAAAAGTTTGTCAATTGTTTATGGTGACTCTACCTTCCAATATCTTGGTGAGAATTTGTTCAACGTCAACACGACCAGTCACACGAGGCATTATGAAGGTTAAGGTTTCATGAGTTTCAACTCATTCTCATCATGAGCATCCTCAACATAAGGATCCAAAATGTGTGGAGAAAGATCTTCGTGCATCATTTGTTGAGGTTCATCATCATCGGGAGTTTCATCAATATCGACATATGCATGTTCTTGGTCTTGTACTTGATGATGGACTTGTTCTTGTTCTTGTACCTGATGATGAACATCTTCTTGTTCTTGAATTATGGGCTCCATTTCAGGGATGAGATCTTTTGGTGGCAAAGGCGTGGTAGTTGTATGAGTATGAGCGGGGCTTGTTGATAACCCACAAGTACGAGGAGCTAAAGGTAGGACAAATATTCCCTCAAGTTCTATTGACCACTGATACAACTCTACGCACACTTTACGTTTGCTTTACCTAGAACAAGTATGAAACTAGAAGTACTTTGTAGGTGTGATAGGATAGGTTTGCAAGATAATAAAGAACACATAAATAAAAACTAAGGGTTGTTTACATAAAGAAACAATTACGTTAGTTTAACGAGTGTGGAAAAGTGGTGGTAGGAGTTGCGGAATTGTCCCTAAGCAATTGACTACGTTACTAGAGCGATAGCAAGTTTTATGTGGGAGAGGCCACTGCTAGCATGTCATCCCTTACTTCGAATTCTATGCACTTATGATTGGAACTATTAGCAAGCATCCGCAACTACTAACATTCATTAAGGTAAAACCCAACCATAGCAATAAGATATATTGGTCCCCCTTCAATCCCGTATGCATCAATTTCTATGCTAGGCTGAAGCTTTTGTCACCCTTGCCCTCCAATACATACTCCTATCAACATACTACTAACCCTATGGTGTGATCCACGCGCGCGCCTATATGATGGGCACCAAAGGACAGCAACATAACCACAAGCAAATTAAACCAATCATAGCAATTCATCAATCACCGATAGGACAACGAAAATCTACTCAGACATCATAGGATGGCAACACATCATTGGATAATAATATGAAGCATATAGCACCATTTTCAACTAGAGAGTACATCGGGTTGCGGGAGAGTGGACCGCTGAATATAGATGAGGGAAGGTGATGGAGGTGTTGGTGAAGATGAAGGAGGGGTTGGTGTAGATCGCCATCACACGATGATGTCCTGGGCAGCGTTCCGGCGCCGCAGGGGGAGAGGGGGAGAGAGCCCCCCTTCTTCTTCTTCTTCCTTGACCTCCTCCCTAGATGGGAGAAGGGTTTCCCCTCTGGTCCATGGTCTCCATGGCGGCAGAGGGGCGAGAGCCCCTCTGAGATCGGATCTCTCTCTCTATGTCCTTCTGTTTCTGCGCTCCCAGATTCTCGCCTTTCAGCATTTCTTAAATTTCCAGAGACCTGTTACTCCGATTGAGGTGTCCTTTTAACACGATTTTCTTCTGTATATTAGCTTTCTTTTGGCGAAAGAAGGGCCCCAACCGCCTTAGGGGTTGGTCACGAGTCTGCCAGACGCGTCTGGGGGGGGGGGGTAGGGCGCGCCTCCTGGGCTCGTGACCCCCTCGGGCATCGTTTCGCGTTGATTCTTCTTCCAAAAAACCATAAATATTCCAAAAAAAATCCCCGTAGGTTTTTTATTGCGTTTGGAGTTCGTTTGGTATGGATATTCTATGAAACGAAAAACATGCAACAAACAGGAACTGGCACTGGGCACTGAATCAATAAGTTAGTCCAACAAATACTATAAAAAGTAGCCAAAAGTATATGAAAGTTGTAGAATATTGGCATGAAACAATCAAAAATTAAAATACGATGGAGACGTATCAGCATCCCCAAGCTTAATTCCTGCTCGTCCTTGAGTAGGTAAATGATAAAAAAGATAATTGTTGATGTGGAATGCTACCTAGCATAATCTTGATCATATAATCTAATCATGGCATGAATACTAAAACACGAGTGATTCGAAGCAATAGTCTATCGTTTGACATAAAGATAACAATATTTCAAGCATACTAACAAAGCAATCATGTCTTCTCAAAATATCATTGCCAAAGAAAGTTATCCCTACAAAATCATATAGTCTGGCTATGCTCCATCTTCCCCACACAACGTATTTAAATCATGCACAACCCCGGTTTTAGCCAAGCAATTGTTTCATACTTTAGTGTTCTCAAACTTTTTCAACTTTCACGCAATACATGAGCGTGAGCCATGGACATAGCACTACAGGTGGAATAGAATATGGTGGTTGTGGAGAAGACAAAAAGGAGGAGATAGGCTCACATCAACTAGGCGTATCAACGGGCTATGGAAATGCCCATCAATAGATATCAATGTGAGTGAGTAGGGATTGCCATGCAACAAATGCACAAGAGTTATAAGTGTATGAAAGTTCAAAAAAAACTAGTGGGTATGCATCCAACTCGCTTGCTCACGAAGACCTAGGGCAATTTGAGGAAGCCCATCATTGGAATATACAAGCCAAGTTCTATAATTAAAATTCCCCACTAGTATATGAAAGTGACAACATAGGAGACTCTCTATCATGAAGATCATGGTGCTACTTTGAAGCACACGTGTGGTAAAGGATAGTAGCATTGTCCCTTCTCTCTTTTCTCTCATTTTTTTATCATTATTTTTTTCTCTTTTTTTGGTGGGCTTCTTTGGCCTTTTTTTATTTGGGCTTCATTGGCCTCTTTTATTACTTCCTCACATGGGACAATGCTCTAATAATGATGATCATCACACTTTTATTTACTTACAACTCGATATTTAGAACAAAATATGACTCTATATGAATGCCTCTGGTGGTGTACTGGGATATGCAATGATCTAGCGTACTAATGACATCAAAAAATGGACAAGCCATGAAAACATCATGCTAGCTATCTTACGATCATGCAAAGCAATATGACAATGATGGTGCATGTCATAATAAACTGAACGATGGAAGTTGCATGGCAATATATCTCGGAATGGCTATGGAAATGCCATAATAGGTAGGTATGGTGGCTGTTTTGAGGAAGGGTATATGGTGGGTGTAATGCATCGACGAAAGTTGCGCGGTACTAGAGAGGCTAGCAATGGTGGAGGGGTGAGAGTGCGTATAATCCATGGACTCAACATTAGTCATTAAGAACTCACATACTTATTACAAAAGTCTATTAGTCATTGAAACAAGTTACTACACGCATGCTCCTAAGGGAAGGCTTGGTAGGAGTTAACCATCGCGCGATCCCGACTTCCACACAAAGGATGACAATCAATAAATAAATCATGCTCCGACTTCGTCACATAACGGTTCACCATACGTGCATGCTACGGGAATCACAAACCTTAACAAAAGTATTTCTACGAATACACAATTACTCACTAGCATGACACTAATATCACATCTTCATGTCGCAAAACTATTGCAAGGAATCAAACATATCATATTAAGTGATCTACAAGTTTTATGTAGGATTTTATGACTAACCATGTGAATGTCCAACTCGTGTTAACTCTCTAAATAGGTGTAAGTGAAGCATGAGAGTTTAATTATTTCTACAAAAGATATGCCCCGCTCTAACAAATATAAGTGAAGCAAAAGAGCATTCTACAAATGGTGTTTTTCTATGTGTAGGGAAACAGGCAATCCAAACTTCAAATGATATAAGTGAAGCACATGAAGCATTCTATAAAGCCATACTCAAAAGATATAAGTGAAGTGCAAAGAGCATTATATAAATCAACCAAGGACTATCTCATACCAACATGGTGCATAAAATAAAAAGGAAAAATAAACACAAAATACGCTCCAACCATTTGCACATATCATGTGACGAATAAAAATATAGCTCCGAGTAAAATTACCGATAGATTGTAGATGAAAGAGGGGATGCCTTCCGGGGCATCCCCAAGCTTAGACGCTTGATTCTTCCTTTAATATTACCTTGGGGTGCCTCGGGCATCCCCAAGCTTAGGCTCTTGCCTCTCCTTATTCCTTCATCCATTGTGGTCTCACCCAAAACTTGAAAACTTCAATCACACAAAACTTAAACAGAAACTCGTGATATCATTAGCATAAGAAAAAAAACCACCAGCTTTTTAGGTGCTGTAGGAAACTTATTTTCCATTTATATTGATGTTATATTACTGTATTCTCACTTATCCATGGCTCGTACCCCCCGATAATAACCATAGTTTCATCAAAATAAGCAATCAACACAACAAAAACAGAATCTGTCAAAAACAGAACAGTCTGTAGCAATCTGTATATTTCGTATACCTATGCTATCCCAAAAATTCTGAAACAATTATGAAAATTAGGGAAATTTTCATATCAATCAGCATCAAAAAGAATCAACTCAAAAGCTCGTTTTGTATAGGAATTAAAAATAATTTCGTGAGCATAAAGTTTCTGTCTTTTTTCAGCATGATCAAATAACTATCACCCAAACTAATCATAAAGGCTTTACTTGGCACATTATTTTTATAATAAATGGAATTTTACAAGGGGATAATTATTTTTTCGAGAAACTTCCATGAAAAATTCTACATTGTTTCCATGAGCATGAACACAAGTGTTCAAGCTCGACCCTCACTTCCGCAATGCATCACCTTTCAATCGCTTCTCTTTTTGAAAAAGTTTTAAGTTCCCCTCTATATTTTTTGTTTTGAAACTATATAAAAGCACAACAGAAATAAATGACTCTCTAGAACTTCCGAGTGGTCTCCCAGGCAGCGCTTTCTTTAAAGCAATTAAGCTAGGCATAAAGTGCTCAAGTAATTGATCCACCCGGATCCCAAGGTATATCAAAGCCAATTTTAATTAACAATGATTTGTAATTTAGTAGTGAGCACAAGGTAACATATATCATGCAATGACAAAGTCTAACTCTCTTCGTATGCATTGGCATGTCATAAAAGAACAATTCATGCACATCAAGTAAAGGCCAATACATAGCATAAGCAGTTTCTTGCAATTTTATCATGTTGGAAACATAGAGAGGTGGAGATGTAGTTCCTCTCTCATAATAATTGCAAGTAGGAGCAGCAAGCACATGCATATTATATTCATCAAAATCATCATGTGTAATAGTAGAAGGCAACCCATCTATGTAATCCCTAATAAGAGCAATCTTCTCCGATATAGTGTAGTTGGGAGAGTTCAAAAAGATAATAGGACTATCATAAGTGGGTGCGATAGCAACAATTTCATGTTTAACATAAGGAAATATAGCAAGTTCATCTTCATAAGCATCATTCATATTGGTATCATGGCCACAAGCATAGCAAGCATCAAGTTCGTCAAAAAGGGATATTTCAAACGAATCCAAGGGATCATAGCAATCAACATAGCATTCATCCTTCGGTAAGAATGAAGGGAAATTAAACCATGTATGAGTTGAAGAGTTACTCTCATTAGAAGGTGGGCACGGGTAGCTAGTCCGCTCTTCCTCCTTTTGTTCTTCGCTCTCCTCGTCATCTTTTTCATCTAATGAGCTCACAGTTTCAACATTTTCTTCTTCCATAGTTTCCTGCAAAGTATTAATCTCTTCTTGGGCAGCATAGAATTTCTCCATAAATCGGTAAATATGGGCATTATATTCATAATTAGTATAACAATAACGAAGCATAACCAAATTTTCAGATCGGTAAACATCATCATTATCATCACACTTTTTAAACAGAGATTCAATTTCATAAGCACCCATAAAAGAAACAAACTCTTCTATTTGTTCCACATCATAGTAATCATATATACCATTAGCATAAGAAGCCAAGGTTTCATTAGCATTAAATTTACAAGAAAAGGGGAAGGTGTTTAGCCTTCATCCTAGAGCAACAAGTAATATCATATCTCAAGCATAGTTCCCAAGCATACCATTTGAACATTTGAATTTGATCCCATAATAGTTTCCCTTTTTGAGTCAAGTGATAATCCCTAAAGTATTCACGTTGATCCAACGTGTATCCCATTACATAATTGAATGGAGTTTTACCAGGATTATTAAAGAAGTGCATAATATTTTCCACATAACGAGCATCAAGGGTTTTAGGAGGTTCCCCATCTCCATGAGTAGCAAGTACACCTAATTTTTTTGGTATTTCGTGTTCCACATCCATAACTAAAGATAGAGAACAACTTACAACAGCAAATAAATCTACTTAGTGATAAAGCAAACAAGCACACATGAGAATATTCACCCCACGCTATCTCTCCCCGGCAACGGCGCCAGAAAAAGATCTTTATAACCAACAAGTATAGGGGATCAATTGTAGCCTTTCCCGATAAGTAAGAGTGTCGAACCCAACGAGGAGCTAAAGGTAGAACAAATATTCCCTCAAGTTCTATCGACCACCGATACAACTCTATGCACACTTTACGTCTGCTTTACCTACAACAAGTATGAAACTAGAAGTACTTTGTAGGTGTGATAGGATAGGTTTGCGAGATAATAAAGAACACGTAAATAAAAACTAGGGGATGTTTAGATAAAGAAACAATTTCGTTAGTTTAACGAGTCTGGAAAACTGGTGGTAGGAGTTGCGGAATTGTCCCTAAGAAATTGACTACGTTACTAGACCGATAGCAAGTTTTATGTGGGAGAGGCCACTGCTAGCATGTCATCCCTTACTTCGAATTCTATGCACTTATGATTGGAACTATTAGCAAGCATCCGCAACTACTAACGTTCATTAAGGTAAAACCCAAGCATAGCAATAAGATATATTAGTCCCCCTTCAATCCCGTATGTGTCAATTTCTATACTAGGCTGAAGCTTCTGTCACCCTTGCCCTCCAATACATAGTCCTATCAACATACTACTAACCCTATGGTGTGATCCACGCGCGCGCTCATATGATGGGCATCAAAGGACATCAACATAACCACAAGCAAATTAAACCAATCATAGCAATTCATCAATCACCGATAGGACAACGAGAAATCTACTCAGACATCATAGGATTGCAACACATCATGGATAATAATATGAAGCATAAAGCACCATGTTCAAGTAGAGGGTACAGAGGGTTGCGGGAGAGTGGACCGCTGAATATAGATGGGGGAAGGTGATGGAGGTGTTGGTGAAGATGACGGAGGTGTTGGTGTAGATCAACGTTACACGATGATGTCCTGGGCGGCGTTCCGGCGCTGCCGGGAGAGAGGGGGAGAGAGCTCCCCTTCTTCTTCTTCTTCCTTGACCTCCTCCCTAGATGGCAGAAGGGTTTCCCCTCTGGTCCATGGTCTCCATGGTGGCGGAGGGGCGAGAGCCCCTCCGAGATTGGATCTCTCTCTCTGTGTGTCCTTCTGTTTCTGCGCTCCCAGATTCTGGCCTGTCAGCATTTCTTAAATTCCCGGAGATCCATAACTCCCATTGAGGTGTCCTTTTAACATGATTTTCTTCCGAATATTATCTTTCTTGCGGCAAAAGAAGGGCCCCAACTGCCTTAGGGGTTGATCACGAGCCTGCCAGGCGCGCCTGGGGGGTAGGGCACGCCTCCTGGGCTCGTGACCCCCTGGGGCATCGTTTCGCGTTGATTCTTCTTCCCAAAAATCATAAATATTCCAAAAAAATACCCGTAGGTTTTTTATTGCATTTGGACTCCATTTGGTATGGATATTCTGGAAACAAAAAACATGCAACAAACAGGAACTGGCACTGGGCACTTGATCAATATGGTAGTCCCACAAATAGTATAAAAAGTTGCCAAAAGTATATGAAAGTTGTAGAATATTGGCATGAAACAATCAAAAATTATAGATACGACGGAGACGTATCACTTGTGTCCTCATCTTCACTTGCATAGGGACCATGTTCCATTAGAAGGAGAGCACCTACACCCATGGTCAAAATGTCTTGAGAAGGATCTTCTTCACCTGCATCACTTAGATCAACTTGCTTCCCATGGGAGCCATTAAATTCATCAAACACCACGTCACAAGTTTCTACAATGCATCCAGTGTATTTGTTGTATATCCTATAGTCATGAGAGTTTGATCCATATCCAACAAATATACCCTCGGTTGTTTTAGATTGAAATTTTCCTAACCATTCTTTCTTTTTGAGAATGAAACATTTGCAACCAAATACCCAGAAATACTTAACATTGGGCTTGTTTCCTATAATGATCTCATATGGGGTCTTCTCCAAGATCTTGCGGAGGAAGAGACGATTTGAGGCATGACATGCGGTGTTCACGGCTTCAGCCCAAAAGCTGTGGGGAGACTTGTACTCATCCAGCATGGATCTTTCCATCTCCATAAGAGTGTGGTTCTTTCTTTCAGCTACCCCAATTTGTTGTGGGGTATATGGTGCAGAGTATTTATGCTCAATTCCTTCATCACTAAGAAACTCTTCCAGGGTGTAGTTCTTGAATTTGGATCCATTGTCACTTCTTATTGCCAAGATTTGTTTGTCAAACTTGCGTTGAGCTTGCTTGGCAAAATCAGTGAAGGTGATCTTTTTCTCGTCCTTGGATTTAAGAAAGACCACCCGTGTCTATCTTGCGTAATCATCAACAATGACAAACTCATACTTCTTCCCACCAAGATTATCCCATGAAGGAGGCCCAAAGAGATCCACATGAAGGAGCTCCAAGGGTCTTGAGGTTGATACAATGTTCTTGGGAGGATGTTTTGATTGATATTGCTTCCCTGCAATGCATGCGCTTCACACACGATGTTTCTCAAACAATACATTGGTTAGTCCAAGGATCTATTCACCCTTTAAGAGATCTTGAAGATTTCACATACCGACATGGGCTAGCCGGCGATGCCATAGCCATACCTTGTCGGCCTTGGCCATGAGGCAAATTGAATGAAATGTGCTCTCTTTCAAGAAATCAACCATATAAAGGTTTCCATACAACTCCCCCACAAAGGCAACTTCAAGAGTATTTATCTTAAAGACTTCCACATCCGTTAATCAAAAAAGTGTATCATAGCCACCGAAGGCCAATTGACAAACAGAGAGTAAGTGATATTTAAAGGGTTGGACAAGCATGAGATTTGCAAGTGAAATGTCGTTTGTGATGGCTACCTTGCCCAACCCAAGTACCTTTCCTTTAGACCCACCGCCAAATATAATGCTCATAAATGGCCTATTACTTCCGTGAAGTCCATGAGCAATGTGACATCTCTGGTCATATGATTAGTGCATCTGCTATCAATCACCCATTTAACTCCAACGGAGAAGGCAACCTACACACATTTCAAGCCTTGGTTGGAGGTACCCATTTTACCATGGGACCTCTCATGTTAGTAACAAGAGTCTTAGGCACCCAAATTGCATAGAATCAAAAGTCATTTCGAGGACCCACAAATTGAGCATAGACATCTCCATCTTTTGCCTTACGGAGCACATATGATGGAGGCATGCATTGTTTTGGCTTGTTGGGAGTAGATTGGCCCCTTGTGGCCTTCCTACTTGCAACCTTCTCGATGTTTCTCAATCTGTTTTCCTTGTGCCCTTCTTGCACAAATATCTCCTTGAGGGGAGATATGGACTTATGTGACATTATTGCATTCATGTTTATGCTTGGATTCAATCCAAGCCCTTCTTTAGCTACAACCTCCTTCTGTTGACCCAACACCTCATAGAGGTTCTTTTGTCCTTGGGCACATGACATGAGCCCTTTTCCAATTTCAGCCTATTGTAATTGGTTCTCCTCAAGAACACTAGATAGGTCATCAATGGGGTTAGTAGCACAAGCATCAACATTTATAATAGGATAGGAGTAAACTGTGCCTAGTATGTTAAGATATGTAAGCTTTAGTTCATCAAACTTCTTTGTAAGAGTGTCGAGCACCACTTCCTTTGTCTTGAGAGACAAATGTAAGAGCTCACAATCCTTAGAAAGAGTGGAATGAGACTCATCAAGCTTACACTTCTCACTTTTTAACACTTCATAAGCGGTTTTAGTCTTTGTCAAAGATGCAAATTCTTTAGTGTGCTTATCTTTGTTTGCACCTATTTTTAAGCATAGTTCGTCATTACGTGCTTCCTCGTATAGGACTTTCTGCTCAAGGATTTCACATTTCTCCTTTTCCTCGATAACGAGGGTTTCGAGTTCCTTAATGGAGGTGGTGTGCTTACTCACCACCACCATAAGCATACAAAACATAATGAGTTTCTTTCCTTTGAGGGAGCACATGACTTTCTTCATTTTAGAAAACATAGAATCACTTATTTCAGCTTCATGCTCATGATCCTTAGCACCAAGATATTCATCACTAGATGTGGTGGACGAAAATAAAGGAGGATTCGGTCGTGGAGTTACCTTTACTTTGTGTGAAGATGTCTGTACCTCATCATCTTACACCACACCTTTTTCCATGAGACATTTGTGTGCATTACCTTTGTAGTCTTTCATGTAGTTGTATGTGACAACATCACCACCTTTGTTGACCAGTCTTAATGTGGTTTGAGTGTCTTGAGCTACGCCTGCAATACCCCCAACATCATCGGGATCGGATTCATCTTGAGCAACCATTGCCTTACCATCTCTCTTCCTAAACTTGGAGTTTAGGGGTTGGGCAACTTCTTCTTTGCAAAGGTCTTCGGAAATCTTGGTTCATCTTCTCTCTTCTCATAAGGACACTCGTTTGAGTAGTGGTTGGTTTCTTCATGATTGTAGCAAGCCCTTACTTTCTTCTTTTGGAATCTTCCCTTCAATTTTCCTGCACACTAAACTTCTTGACAAAGAGATCCATGTATTCATATGAGAGTTCGTCATCTAATTCATCTTCATAGCCTTCTTCTTCATTTTCCTCTACTTCTTCACTAACATAATCATCCTTCACATGTTTGGCCTGCAAGGCAAGATTTGTCTTGGGTGATGAGGAGCCATGCATGGCAAGATGCCTTGCAGCATTGGCCATTGATTCTTTGAATAATTGGAAGGTTGAGATGACATCATTGGGAGACATGTACTTAAAACCATGTTCTCTCCTTATGTCCCATACCATTTCATGGTGGTATGGAGCAAGAGTATTTAGGAGTTTATCCACAAGAAACCGTTTGGTCAAATTGAATCCATCTTGACTCTTGTCACAATCATATGATTCTATGTTGGCACCAAGTGTAATCAATCTCTCAAGAAGATGCTTGGGGTTCTCTCCTTTCTCAATGCAGAAATATTGTAATGCCCCTTTTGCAATATAATATTATGCAAGATGAAGAGAGGATGTTCCCGTCTTGCTCATCGCAATGCTATCCCAGAGTTCTTATGCATTTGATAGGTGAATGTGAGGCCTTTTCTGCTTGTCAGACATGCCCTTTCTTATGAGCATGATCACAGTGTCATTGAGGTGTTTGTCATATACTTCACCTTGGATCCCAAACTCGGGACCTTGGATCGATGGGTTGTAGGAAGAAGGGGGAGACAACGGTTTACCTAGGTTTGGGCCCTCCTATGGAGGTAATACTCTACGTCCTGGTTGATTATATTGATGAAGATGGTTATAGAGTAGATCTACCTCGATATCGTATATGCTAAACCCTTATTAATTCAGCCTCCTCTACACGGATAGGGGTCTCTGGTTTATATAGACATCAGGGACCCTAGGGCTTACAAGTTACCAACTATAAAAGGGAATTGATGAACCGATCTAGTCTTTCTAGGCTTGGAGCACACGCCGATCCTCACAGCCTTCCTTACTTCGTACGAAGTCATCAACTATTTGTACTCTGATGATCTGGTCGCTCCAAGGATCCCTTAATCCAGGACTCCCTCAGTAGCCCCCGAACTAGCCTTCCACGCCCTTATGTGTAGTGTTCGGCAACTTTTACACGTGTGGTAGTTGGCTTGAAAGGCTAGTTCCTGATGCCTTCTAGAACTACGTCGGTATTTCCCCAAATAGGAAGGGATGATGCAGTATAGTGATGGTAGGTATTTCCCTCAGTGATGAGACCAAGGTTATCGAACCAGTAGGAGAACCTCCTCACACCACGTAAGCAACACCTACACACAAATAACAAATACTCGCAACCCGACATGTTAAAGGGGCTCCCTGGCAACGGCGCCAGAAATTGGCACATTGGCGGGAGACTATCTTGACTTGATCTTCATTTCGGGTACGGCGCCAGAAATTCATTTCGGGTACGGCGCCTCAAGATAGGCAAATAACATGAGGCAAAAGTGGTAGATAGGATAATAAGATCGCGGAAGAAATAAATTACACCAAGGTATTTTTGTATTTCTTGTTTAACATATCTGAAAATTAAAAGCAAAGGAAAATAGATCGCAAAGGCAAATATGATGAAAAGAGACCCGGGGGCCGTAGGTTTCACTAGTGGCTTCTCTCGAGAAAAATAGCAAACGGTGGGAAAATAATTACTGTTAGGAAATTGATAGGACTTCAAATAACCATGGTCATATCCAGTCAATGATCATTATATAGGCATCACGTCCAAGATTAGTAGACCGACTCCTGCCTGCATCTACTACTATTACTCCACACATCGTTCGCTATCGAGCATGCATCTAGTGTAATAATTTCATGGGAAAACGGAGTAATGCAATAAGAATGATGACATGATGTAGACACGATATATTTATGTAGAAATAGACCCCATCTTGTTATCCTTAATAGCAACGATACATGCATGTCGTTTCCCTTTCTGTCACTGGGACCAAGCACCATAAGATCGAACCCATCACAAAGAACCTCTTCCCATTGCAACATAAATAGATCAAGTTGGCCAAACAAAACCCAAATATCAGAGAAGAAATACGAGGCTATAATAAATCATGCATATAAGATATCAAAGAAGACTCAAATAACTTTCATGGATAAAAACATAGATATGATCATAAAATCGAAGGTCATCGGATCCCAGCACATACACTGCAAAAAGACTTACATCATATGGATCTCCATAACACCATTATATTGATAATCAAGAGAGATAAGGGAGCCATCTAGATACTAACTATGGACTAGTAGGTCTACAAAGAACTACTCACGCATCATCGGAGAGGCACCAATGGACATGATGAGCCCCTCCGTGATGGTGTCTAGATTGGGTCTGGTGTTTCTAGACTCTGCGGCAGCTGGAATTGATTTTCGTCCCCCTCCTTATGGTTTCTGGAATATTGGGGTATTTGTAGAGCAAAGAGGTCGTGCAGGAGGCCAACAAGGAGGGCACAACCCACCGGGCGCGCCTGGGCCCCTAGGCGCACCCTGGTGGGTTGTGCTCCCATACGAGCTCCCCTCAAGTGCGTTCCTGGCCCAAAAAATCCACGAAAAGTTTCACAGCGTTTGGACTTGTTTGGGTATTGATTTACCGCGATGTAAAAAACATGCAGAGAACAGCAACTCGCACTGGGCACTATGTCAATAGGTTAGTACCAAAAATGATATAAAATGACTATAAAATGATTGTAAAACATCCAAGAATGATAGTATAACAACATGGAACAATCAAAAGTTATGGATACGTTGGAGACGTATCAGCATCCCCAAGCTTAATTCCTGCTCGTCCTTGAGTAGGTAAATCATAAAAACAGAATTTTTGATGTGGAATGCTGCCTAACATGTTCATCACATTTCTTTTCTTTATAGCATGGACATTTGGACTTTTATATGGTTCAAAGCAATAGTCTAGTTTTGACATGAAGACTTTAATACTCAAGCATACCAACAAGCAACCATGTCTTTCCAAATATCGACACTAAAGCAAGTTATCCCTAGCCCATTATGCTCAATCATTGATCCATTCATGAAACACACTCGAATATTAGCTACACCCAATGCTCAAATACGATCATAGTGCCCCTTAGTTAGTGCTTTATGAGAGAAGATGGAGACTCAAATTCAAAATAAAAATTGCATAAGTAAACAAAAGGCCCTTCGTAGAGGGAAATAGGGATTTGTAGAGGTGCCAGAGCTCAAAGCAAAAAATTGAGAGATAAACACATTTTGGAAGGCAAACTTTTCCCACCAACGAAAACGACTTAGAGCTCCCAACACTTTCCATGCTAGATACATCATAGGTGGTTCCCAAACAGAAAATAAAGTTTATTCCTTTTTCCACCGTTACTTTCACTTTCCATGGCTTGTCCATATCCACGGATACCCTCCATACCAACACTTTCCAAGGAATTTATTAATTGACAAAAAAAGTAAATTCATTTTTTTTCATTTCGGGACTGGGCATCCCTAATACCTTTGCCATACTCTCGTGCAATGACAAGTGAGTAAACACTCATCGTGAGAATAACACATCTAGCATGGAAAATATGGTCCACCCCTCACCGCCTCGCAGGCGGTAGAGCACACAAAAGATAAATTTATTTTGAAAATTAGAGATGGCACATGCAAATTTGCTTAGAACGACATGTAAATACCGCATATAGGTAGGTATAGTGGACTCATATGGCAAAAATGGTGTAAAGGATTTTGGATGCACAAGTAGTGATCATACTTAGTGCAAAATGAAGGCTAGCAAAAAGATTGAGAAGCGACCAACCAAGAAACGAAAATCTCGTACCCAAGCGTTAAGCATAAGTAACACCGAATAATGCACCACAAGTAGGATATAAATTTCATTGCATAACTATTGACTTTCGTGCTTGCATAGGGAATCACAAACCTTAACATCAATATTCTTACTAAAGCACAATTGCTCATCAACATTACTCACATATCATATCATCATATCTCAAAACCATTACTAAGAATCAAGTTTATTTTGTCCAATGATCTTCATGAAAGTTTTTATTATATCCTCCTTGGATATCTATCACTTTGGGACTATTTTCATATGTTGCTTTTGATAAGCTCAAACAAATTTAAGTGAAGAACATGAGCATAATTTTTATTTCTCTGAAAATAATCTAAGTGAAGCAAGAGAGAATTTATGAAAAAAATTACTAACTCCCAAATAAATCTAAGTGAAGCATGAGAGAATTTCTTCAAAAATAACAAAGCACACCATGCTCAAAAAGATATAAGTGAAGTACTAGAGCAACTCCATGGCTCTAAAAATTTAAGTGAAGCATAGGAGCAAGCATAGCATAATTTTTGGCTCTCTCAAAAAGGTGTGTCCAGCAATTATTCAAGACTTACAACACAAAGCAAAACAATCAAATACTCATATCATACAAGACGCTTCAAGCAAAACTCATAATATGTGACAAATGAAAATATAGTTTCAAGTAAAATACCGATGGTTGTTAGAAGAAAGAGGGGATGCCACTTGGGGGCATACCCAAGCTTAGTTGCTTGCTACTTCTTGCATATTATCTTGGGGTGCCTCGGTCATCCCCAAGCTTAGCCTTTTGCTAATCCTTATTCCTTCATCCATCGTAAGATCACCAAAAACTTGAAAACTTCAATCACACAAAACTCAACAAAACCTTTGTGAGATCCATTAGTATAAGAAAGCAAACCACTACTATAAGTACTGTTGAAAACCAATTCATATTTTATTTTTGCATTATATCTACTGTATTACAACTTTTCTATGGCAAAACTCATCAAAGAGAACCATAGAATCATCAAAACAAGCACACAACACAAAGAAAATAGAATCTGTCAAAAACAGAACAGTCTGTAAAAATCTGACTACTTCGGATACTTATGTAAGTCCAACAATTCTGAACAACTCTGAAGGCGTGAATAATTTGTTTATTAATCTTCTGAAAAAATAATCAACTCAAAATCACTCTTCTGTTAAAAACTAAAAATAATTTTGTGAGCGCAAAAGTTTCTATTTTTCAGCAAGATCAAATCAACTTTCTCCCAAATCTTCCTAAAGGCCTTGCTTGGCACAAACACTAATTTAAACCACAAAAACACATCTAACCAGAGGTATAATTGTGGATTTTAATGAAAACAGTAAGAAAACCAAAAAGCAAAAAGATACAAGTTGGGTTGCCTCCCAAAAAGCGCTATCGTTTTACGCCCCTAGCTAGGCATAACGCGTAGGATCTAAGTGTTGTCATCTTTATCCTTCAATTCTTTGATAGAACACTTAGGATTTTCCAAGGACTCTGCATAAAATTCTCAACGACAAAACTTCTAGGAACGAGATTGGAAAGCTTATTTTGCAAAAAGTGTCTATTATGACTTCAATAAAATTGGGATGGATACTAATCATCTTAAGATCTCCTTTATCATTGCTAGAAGTTGCACCCTTGCTTTTAGTGGCTTGAATAGTCTTACTAATTTTTACGGGAGTTTTAGCGGAAGCAAAAGCCGTACCTAGATTAGAAAAAATTTCTACCAGTTTATCAATCCTAGATGGGCTTTCTTCGATTCTTTCATGAATTATAGTATTCTTTTCTTTTAACAACTTGAAAACGTCTCCCGCTTTTGACCCAATTTTAGTAGCATAGCTTTGCATTTTCCTATCCATGTTTTCAGTATGTTCCCCGGTAACCATTTTCTTTTCGATAGAACCTAGTCTTTCCATAACATGCTCAAGGGTAACGATTGTTTCATTGATCATGAGATGGGGTGAACCCACTAAATTTCCCAAAGCATTAAAAGCATCAAGAGAAGAACACATCAAGAAGTTTCCACCGGTAATCGTGTCCAGGACGAATCTACACCAAGTGGTGATGCCCACATAAAACAACGAAGAAGAACAACGGTAGATTGCTTACGGATATATATATTTTGAACATTGCAAATCGTATACCAAGCATCTTTTAAGTTCTCCCCTCCCCTTTGTTCAAAGTTAAGAACCTCGTTCTCGGGGGTGTACGCAATAGAGGTAGAGCTATCCACCACGACATAAGGTGGTAGACAAGATTGCACACAAAAACAGATGTGACGAGAAAACGACGAACGAAAAAGAGGGAAAATAAAACGACAAATTTTTGTGAAGTGGGGGAGAGGAAAACGAGAGGCAAATGGAAAATAATGTAAATTGCGAGAAGATGAGATTTGTGATTAGGAACCTAGTTGATGTTGAAGATCCTCCCCGACAACGGCGCCAGAAATTCCTTTTGATGTCTGCTAGAACTACGTCGGTATTTCACCAAAGAGGAAGGGATGACGTTGCATAGCGACGGTAGGTATTTCCTTCAGTGATGAGACAAAGGTTATCGAACCAGTAGGAGAACCTCCTCACACCACGTAAGCAGCACCTGCACACAAATAAAAAAATACTCGCAACCCGATGTGTTAAAGGGGTTGTCAATCCCTCCCCGGCAACGGCGCCCGAATTTGGCACGTTGGCGAGACACTATCTTGACTTGATCTTCCCCGGCAACGGTGCCAAAAATTCCTTTCGAGTGCGGCGCCTCAAGATAGGCAAATAACGTGAGGTAAAAATTGGTAGATAGGATAAATAGATTGCAGAAAAATAAATTCCAGCAAGGTATTTTGTATTTTTGGTTTAAAAGATCTGAAAAGAAAAGCAAAGGAAAATAGATCGCAAAGGAAAATATGATGAAAAGAGACCTGGGGATCATAGATTTCATTAGTGCCTTCTCTCGGGAAAAATAGCAAACAGTGGGAAAACAATTACTATTGGGAAATTGATGGAACTTCAAATAATCATGACGATATCCATGCAATGATCATTGTATAGGCATAATGTCCAAGATTAGTAGACCGACTCCTGCCTGCATCTACTACTATTACTCTACACATCGACCGGTATCCAACATGCATTTAGTGTGTTAAGTTCATGGAAAAACGGAGGAATGCAATAAGAACGATGACATGATGTACACAAGATCTATTTATGTAGAAATAGACCCCATCTTGTTATCCTTAATAGCAATGATACATACGTGTCGTTTCCCTTTCTGTCACTGGGATCAAGCACCGTAAGATCGAACCAATCACAAAGCACCTCTTCCCATTGCAATACAAATAGATCAAATTGGCCAAACAAAACCCAAATATCGGAGGGGAAATACGAGTCTATAATCAATCACGCATATAAGAGATCAAAGAAGACTCAAATAACTTTCATGGATAAAAACGTAGATCTGATCATAAACTCAAAGTTCATCGGATCCCAACAAACACACCGCAAAAAGACTTACATCATATGGATCTCCAAGAGACCATTGTATTGATAATCAAGAAAGAGAGAGAGGAAGCCATCTAGATACTAACAACAGACCCATAGGTCTACAAAGAACTACTCACACATCATCGGAGAGGCACAAAGGGAAATGATGAACCCCTCTATGATGGTATCTGGATTGGATCTGGTGTTTGTGGACTCTGCGACGGCAAGAATTGATTTTTGTCCCCCTCCTTAGGGTTTCTGGAATATTGGGAATAGAGCAAAGAGGCGGTGCGGGAGGCCAACAAGGAGGGAACAACCCACCAGGGCGCGCCTGGGCCCTTAAGCGCACCATGGTTGGTTGTGCTCCCATCGAAGCTCCCCTCAGGTGCGTTACTAGCCCACTGGATGTCTTCTGGCCCAAAAAAAACACAAAAAGTTTTGCTCCGTTTGGACTCCGTTTGGTATTGATTTCCCACGATATAAAAAACATGCAGAAAACAGCAACTGGCACTCGGCACTATGTCAATAGGTTAGTACCAAAAAATGATATAAAATGACTATAAAATGATTGTAGAACATCCAATAATGATAATATAACAGCATGGAACAATAAAAAAATATAGATACGTTGGAGACGTATCAGTTTCTCTTCCGATTAGCAACATGATGAACTAGTCTTCGGTGAATCCACGAATATCGAAGCATCGCGGGACCCATAACTTTCAATCATGCCCCTAAATTTTAATAATCTTTGGGCGATGTGTATTTTAAAGTAGGCACGTGTCCCAATGATTCAACGGAACCGTCTCTTACAAACGTGGGGAGAAATGACTTTTCTTATATATAAACAGGGGGCCAGGTCCAAGGCCTTATCACCATTCCCTCCTCCACAAGTGTGGCCAAGGAAATCTAGAATCCTAGCACTTAGTTCCATGGCGGGTTCCATGGCCCTCCACAATTTCTCCGTCTCCCAGCTTTGGTTGCGAGACCTTGAAGTCCAAGGGTATCTTCCCTCTTCTGATGACGCACCCACGCCTACCGGCCTAACCGCCTACAATGGCGAGTCCCTCGCAGAAAAATCCCCTACTCCACAAAGAAGGGAAAGGGTTTGTTTTACTTCTTTCCTACTATGCGGGTTGGGATTTCCCATTCATCCATTTCTGAGAGCTCTATTGGAGTTTTACGGATTGCGGCTCCATAATTTGTCCCGAGGTTCCATTCGACACATCTTAGGTTTCGTAGCCTTGTGTGAGATGTTCCTACGTTGCGAATATCACTTCGATTTGTGGAGAAAGTACTTCTGCATTGTTCCCAGGACTGACGGAACCTCCTGCCCTAGAGGCAATAATAAATTGGTTATTATTATATTTCCTTGTTCATGATAATTGTCTATTGTTCATGCTATAATTGTATTAACCGGAAACCGTAATGCATGTGTGAATACATAGACCAGAACATGTCCCTAGTGAGCCCCTAGTTGGCTAGCCCGTTATTCAATAGATGGTTATGGTTTCCTGATCATGGACATTGGATGTCATTGATAACGGGATCACATCATTAGGAGCATGATGTGATGGACAAGACCCAATCCTAAGCATAGCAAAACATCGTGTAGTTCGTCGGCTATAACTTTTATAATGTCAAGTATCATTTCCTTAGACCATGAGATTGTGCAACTACCGGATACCGTAGGAGTACTTTGGGTGTATCGAACGTCACAACGTAACTAGGTGATTATAAAGGTGCACTACAGGTATCTCCGAAAGTGTCTCTTGGGTTGGTACGAATCAAGACTGGGTTTTGTCGCTCCGTGTGACGGAGAGGTATCTTTGGGCCCACTCGGTAATGAATCATCATAATGAGCTCAATGTGACTAAGGAGTTAGCCGCGGTAAAGATGATTAGCAATTCCAATCACATGATGGGAATACCAATTGTCAAGGACAAGAAGTATTTTCAAAATGATACTCATTGGTAGATCACAAATATATATCCAAGATCATCTTTACCCATAAAACGCAAGCATATGACACTTGTAGAGATAACATGCCACCTAGGAACAGGATAATTTACAATATCAACACTAAGTGGCAACACCTCAAATGTACACATTTTCAAGGTTTGTAATATGCACATAGCATATTACTCCCCCATAATGTGATAAACCAACAATATTAACAAGTGGCAAATTGAAACCAACAAGAGATAATTAATGGACCATATAGAATTTGAATTTCTCATGAGTAAGACGTACCACATAGAAACTAGATAATCTTGAAATATCAAAACTAAGTGGTATTCCCCATGTATACACATTTATAGGATTGAGAGGTGTGCAAAGCACATCACTCCCCCACAATGGGATAATCCATTAATCTCTCACAAGAGCCAACAAAAATAAAAACAAGACACAAAAGGCTCAATACAAGACTCGCATGTACATGATATGCAAACCAACATACCCATACTCGATTACTCAAGATAAGCAAGTTGGAAGCACAACATATACAAACGCATGCAAGGTACAAAACCACAACATGCAAAGGAGCAAGCACCTAACAATGTAAACAGTTTAAGTATAAGTTACGAGAAGGAGGCACATTGGATATAAGATAGAAACTCGATAATCCAAATGACTTGGCTTGAGATAATATGAATGATGAAGACCCCTTAATTCTTCATTATGTATCCAAGTCTCTAATGTCCTCCATAGTCACCTATTGATCAAGTTTGAGCTTGTTGGTCCCCAACTACATTGGGTCCTAAGAGGTTAATCACAATAGGCTTGGCAACCAAAATGGTTCTTTTCTTGACACCATCTTGAGTACCAACAAACTTGGAAAACACATTTCCAATCTTATCCTTCCCAAGGGAATAGATATCATCAATAGTGATTGGGTTGGATAAGTTACCTCTTGTGCAAGACGAAGCGACGTGACCCTTCTCACGACATAAGTAGCAACATCTACCCTTTGCTTTCTTCCAAGTTGATTTCTCACCTCGGGGAGTGTTGGCTTGGGTCTTATTGGGAAGAGGCCTTCCTTCAACTTGTAGTTGAATATGTGATTGAGTTTGTGGCCGCTTCCCTTGTTGCTTGTGACTTTGAGACTTCGTCTTCAGAGGGCAAGATCTAACATGGTGCCCTTTGACTTTGCACTTGAAGCAAATGATTTTGGCCGAATTCTTGACTTGTTCTAGGCCCCTCTTGTTCTTGTTTGAGTTTACTCCAAACTCATTTTTGTCATTCGGAGATGTTTTCTCACACAGGACATTGTTGAGTGTGGGCATCCCTTCATGACATTGTTCCAAGTCTTTCTTCAAAGAAGTGACTTGGGCCTTGAGCTCTTTGATTTCCTATGCACGGTTAGTATCAATGCAAGTACTAGAGGAAGTGTAAGCTTCAATGTTAGAGCAACAAGGCAAGGAAAGTAATTCATCACACGAGGTAGCAACATTATGAGTAGACGAATTACGAGGACTAGCACATGGAAATATAGTACTTTGACTAGAAGTAGTGCCATTGTCCATATGAGGCTCGCGTGATGTTACCTTGGTGATGATAGCCTCATGAGCTAACTTTTGCACATTATGGGATGTTAGAAGATCGGCATGAGAGCTTGTGAGAATTACATGGTTTTCTTCCAACTTCCCATAATTGCTAGTTAGTAAATCAAGTTGAGCACGTAGCGCAACATTCTCCTTCAATGTTGATACTTCAAATGAGGTAGAGTTAGATGTACAAGTATCATCAACAATATGAGAGGAGTAAGTAGCAAATAGAGACTTCTCATGAGTAGATTGAAGCTCCTCATAGATCTTAGAGGTTTTGATGAGCTCTCCCTTGACATTATTGCATTCAAGGAGAAGGACCTCAAAATCCTTTTTAAGTTTATCATGAGCAACTTCAATCTCTCCTTTTGAAGATCTTAAGTCTCTACATGCTTGATGACTCTTCTCAAATTCATGTTCAAGTTGTTCACTTTTATCTTGTTCAAGATTAAGTGAATCATTACAATTTTCAAAGTAAGCAAGAACATCTTGGAATCTTTGAAGAGCGTTATTTTTAGCTTTATGAAGAATTTTACTGATCACATAGATATTTTCAGTCAGGTCATCATCATCATCCTCATCGCAAATATCATCGTTATTGCACAGGGAAGATGATACCTCATTATTACCTCTTGCCATGAGGCACATGTGAACTGGAGGAGTTGATGATGATTCTTTTGGTGAATCAGATTCTTCATTAGTCAAAAGTACTTCATATTTCTTGATATCCCCTAAATGATTAGTCATAGAGAAACTAGGGAGAAACAAGATATTTTGATCAAGAGGACACGAGGAAGGAGGCATATCACCACAGACATTTGTCAAGGAATCTTTAGGTGAAATGCATGACCTATCAGCACAATAATTTACACTATGTGTGGTGCTAGATATGCTCGTGTCCATAGAGGCTATGGCATTTTCATCAACATATATTTCTTCACCCACCATGTCATTACCTTGTGAGATAGAAGATGCTGAGGTGTGCAAGCAATCGGATATGGAAGTAGTGGTGGACTCTTTAAGATCGAAAAGAGTGAAGAGCTCATGCACCAACACCTTCATCATAATATCGTCTTCATCAAGATTGGACCCACCATATATATCTTCAAGTTTAGTCCAAACTTCATGAGCTGACTTGCAAGTCGAGATAGACTTAAACACTTTAGGACTTATGGTTCGATGAATGGCAAGAAAGGCCTCACAATCAAGATACATTACGTTAGTAGATGAAGATGCATCATCATTTTTGTCGGCAATCCCTACAAGAACAATTCGTAAAGTATTTGGGCCCATGGCCCGAAAGTGATGAAGCATATGAATTCTCCATAGGGTATAATTTGTGCCATCAAAGTCAAAGATGCCATTGTGCACTAATCCAATAGTCGACATCGATACTCTATAGGTCGTGAAACCTAATTAAAGAGAGACCTAGCTCTGATACCAATTGAAAAGACCTCGATGACGCCTAGAGGGGGGGTGTATCGAACGTCACAACGTAACTAGGTGATTATAAAGGTGCACTACAGGTATCGCCGAAAGTGTCTCTTGGGTTGGTACAAATCAAGACTGGGTTTTGTCGCTCCGTGTGACGGAGAGGTATCTCTGGGCCCACTCGGTAATGAATCATCATAATGAGCTCAATGTGACTAAGGAGTTAGCCGCGGTGAAAAGACCTCGATGACGCCTAGAGGGGGGGGGGGTGAATAGGCTATTTAAAAACTTCTTCAGATTTGACTTGAACCTAATGCGGAAATAAACTAAGAGGGTACTTGTCAAGCACAAATCCTAAATGCACTAGGCACTGCAACGTGTATCAACAACACGATCTACCAAGATGGACACAATGCAGTTACTAACAAGCACAAGTAAGTTACACAAACTTACTTGAGCTATATCACACGACAAGTAGGTGAACAACACAAGATACTAGATCACACTATATCGCACGATATATCAAGGGCTGCAAGTATGTACGTGTGGATATAGAGGGTATGCTTGAATGATTAATCTTGTACAAGAAATAGCCAACACAATATAATGAGCACAAACAATGTGCAATGTATGTATGCTCAAGTAACACAAGTAAACCACAAGTAAGGAGTTAGGGTTAAGGATAACCAAGGTCACTGAGACGAAGATGTATCCCGATGTTCACTTCCTTGGAGGGAAGCTAGTCACCGTTAGAGAGGTGGATGTTACCACGAAGGCACACCAACGCCACGAAGGCTCACCCTATTCTCCCTTTGAGATAACACCACGAAGGCGTTTCTCAACCACTAGTGGTAAGACTTTGAGGTGGCTTCCAAACCCTCACAAACTTTTCCGGGGAAATCACACAGATTGATTCCTCTCCGAAGAACTCCTACCGCCTAGGAGTCTCCAACCTCCAAGAGTAACAAGATCACGGGGAATGCTCAAAACTTGCTCAAATCACAAATAGCTTGGGTTGAGAGAAGGAGAGGGAGACGATCTATCTTTTGATTGGAACAACTCTCAAAGGGGCTCACAAATGCTCTTAGGATCTAAGATTTGGAGTGAGCAAATGTGTGTGAGGTGGAAATGTGTTCTTATGAGGATAAGGCTGTGTTAGGCAACCCTCTCACGAAGTGGGAGGGGGGGTATTTATAGTGGGGAGAGAAAAAGAGCCATTGGGGACACTTTAAGTCACACAGGGTCCGGACGTCCGACAGTTGTCAGAAGTCCGGGCGTCCGCGAGGGGTCGGACGTCCGTCAGGGGTCGGTCGTCCGAGGCCTGTAGATACGACTGAAACTATTTTGAATTAAACAGCGACCGGACGTCCGACAGGGGTCGGTCGTCCGAGGCCTGTAGATACGACTGAACCTATGTTGAATTTATCAGCCACCGGACGTCCGGAGAGGACCGGAAATCCGAGTTATACAGCTCAACTTCTACTGGTGGTGGGTTCCGGATTTCCGACGGGTGTCGGACGTCCGGCGCTCGGACGTCCGGAGGGAGCCGGATTTCTGAGATATAGAACTCAACTTCTACTGGTGCAGGCTTCCGGATTTCCGGGACATGGCCGGACATCCGGGCCTCGGACGTCCGGAGGGAGCCGGAAGTCCGAGTTATATGGCTCTGATTTCTCTGGTATAGGATTCCAGATTTCCGAACTAGTCGGTCGTCCGGTCCTCGGACGTCCGGAGAAAGCCGGATGTCCAAGGCACTGGTTCTGTTTTCAGATAACAACAAAACAGTGGAGATGTGGTCTGAGCAGAGAGTGATGATGTAGTTTGAGCAAGTTCATCGCAAAACCTGTGATCCCCTCTTAATAGTGCGGGATCCCTAAGGACTCAAGAATCATAAAAGAGTACTGATGATCCATACTTGAGTGTATACTTTTATTCGCTGATCATCACTCCGCACAACTAACGTCAAAGGAACTGATACCTTTGAGTTAGCCCTTTCACCTGAGCTTGATGTTGTTGTTCCTTCTTGGCTCAAGTTGAAAGCAAGACATGACGAAGTCTTCAAGTAGCTTTCCCATACATAATGCAGAAAGCCTAGCTTATGTATTCATCTTCATTTGTCCACCATATGAACATCCACAAGAATCAAGCATGTAGTGCTCAGGAATGCTTATCTTGATCTTGTCCTTGTTAGCACATGAGGTTGTCCTTATCAACACATGATCATTGACAATAGTTTCAATGATATATTCGTGCTGATCCACTTGAACTTGCACACCACAATCTTGATGACGATCACCACTTGACGTCATCCTTCATGGGTTGTATGAGATCTTCCTTTTGACGCAAGCCCAATGGAAACACACATAACCCCCACATAGGAGTCTCACAAAGACCATGGGTTAGTACATAAACACGTAATGGACAATGCTTACCATATCATGGGATCACATGATCCCTCTCGGTACATCTTATATGCTTTGTGTGTTGATCATCTTGATTTACTCTTTGTCTGAGATCTTGATCAACCTAGTGTTTCTATGACCATTCTTTGGAAAATACCTTGAATAACATCTTGGTCATCACATAAACTCCTTGAACCCGACAGATGGACTTCAAGAAATGCCTATGGACAAATCCTATAAATATAACTTAAGGCAACCATTAGTCCATAGAAATTGTCATCAATTACCAAAACCACATATGGAGATATATGCTCTAACACGCGGGATGATGTGTTACATAACGAGTAAAGAGACTTGCCGGTAACGAGATTGAACAAGGTATAGGGATACCGAGGATCGAATCTCAGGCAAGTGTCATACTGATAGACGAAGGGAATTGCATACGGGATTAATTGAATCCTCGACATCGTGGTTCATTCAATGAGATCATCATGGAACATGTGGGAGCCAACATGGAAATATAGACCCCGCTGTTGGTTATTGGACGGAGAGATGTCTCGGCCATGTCTACATGGTTCCCGAACCCATAGAGTCCACACACTTACGGTTCGGTGACGCTAGAGTTGTTACGGGAATTGTATATGTGGTTACCAAAGGTTGTTCGTAGTCCCAGATGAGATCCCAAACGTCACGAGGAGTTTCGGAGTGGTCCGAAGGTAAAGATTTATATATGGGAAGACCGTTTTCAGCCACCGGAAAGGTTTCGGGGTTTATCGGTATTGTACCGGGACCACCGAAAGGGTACCGGGGGTCCACCTGTCCCAGAGGGCTGCAAGGGCTGAAAGGAGAAGGGAACCAGCCCCTGGTGGGCTGGTGCGAGCAAGGGTTGAGTCCCAACGCGCAAGGGGCCAAACCCTAGAGCGTGGGGGCTGCCTTGGGTGGCAAGCCACCCCTAGGGAACCGCCTCTCCTAATCCCCTAGGGCTGCCGCCACACCACCTAGGGAAACCCTAGGGTGGCCGGCCCCCTCTCCATCCCTCCTATAAATAGATAGGGTTTTGGGACGGCTTCACACACCTTGAACATCACCACTTGGAACAACCCTACCTCTCCCTATTCTCCTCCTCCGTGGTGCTTGGCGAAGCCCTGCCGGAGAACCACATAGCTCCATCGCCACCACACCGTCGTGCTGCCGGAGTTATCCCTCAACTTCTCCTCCCTCCTTGATGGATCAAGAAGGAGGAGACGTCCCCGGGCTATAGGTATGTTGAATGCGGAGACACCGTACGTTCGGTGTTCGGATCGGATCTTCCGCGATTTGAGTCGCCGCGAGTACGACTCCATTGACCGCGTTCATAGTAATGCTGCAGCTTTGCGATCTTCAACGGTATGAAGATGCTCTCCCTCACTCATTGCTAGCTTCTCCTAGATGACCTTGGTGACACGTAGGAAAATTATGAATTATTACTACGTTACCCAACAGTGGTATCAGAGCTAGGTCTATGCCTAGATTCTATGCACGAGTAGAACACAAATAAGTTGTGGGCGATGATATGGTCAGTATGCTTGCCGTTACTAGTCTTATCTTGATTCGGCGGCATCGTGGGATGAAGCGGTCCGGACCAACTTTACACGTACTCTTACGTGAGACTGGTTCCACTGCCTGACATGCACTTGTTGCATAAGGTGGCTAGCGGGTGTCTATCTCTCCCACTTTAGTCGGACCGGATTCGATGAAGAGGGTCCTTATGAAGGGTAAATAGTAATGGCATATCAATGTTGTGGCTGTCAAGTATGTAAGAAGCATTCTTGCTAGAAACACAAATTCGCCACCTAAAACTTGCAACAACAATTAGAGGACGTCTACCTTGTTTATGCAGGGTATGCTATGTGATGTGATATGGTGAAAAGGATGTGATGATATATATGTGATGTATGAGATTGATCATGTTCTTGTAATAGGATTCATGACTTGCATGTCGATGAGTATGACAACCGGCAGGAGCCATAGGTGTTGGCTTAATTTATTGTATGAGATGCGACGCCATGTGATTACTTTAGTTTATTGCTAACCGTTAGCCATAGTAGTAGAAGTAATAGTTGGCGAGACGACTTTACAGAGACACAATGATGGAGATGATGATGATGGAGATCATGGTGTCATGCTGGTGACAATGATGATCATGCCATGCCCCGAAGAAGGAGATCAAACGAGCAAGATGATATTGTCCATATCATGTCACTATATGATTTGCATGTGATGTTTATCATGTTTCTATATCTTATTTTCTTAGAACAACGGTAGTAAGTAAGATGATCCCTCACTAAAATTTCAAGAAAAGTGTTCCCCCTAAGTGTGCACCGTTGCGAAGGACCGTTGTTTCAAAGCACCACGTGATGATCGGGTGTGATATATTCTAACGTTAACATACAACGGGTGTAAGCCAGATTTACACACGCATAACACTTAGTTTGACTTGACAAGCCTAGCATGTACAACATGGCCTCGGAACCGATAGACCGAAAGGTCGAACATGAGTCATATGGAGATAAGATCAACATGGAGATGTTCACAATTGATGACTAGTCTATCTCACATGATGATCGGACACGACCTAGTCGACATGGATCATGTATCACTTGGATGACTGGAGGGATGTCGATCTAAGTGGGAGTTCATTAAATAATTTGATTAGATGAACTTAATTATGATGAACATAGTCAAAAGGTCTTTGCAAATTATGTTGTAGCTTGCGTTGTAGCTCTACCATTTTTAATATGTTCCTAGAGAAATTTTAGTTGAAAGATGATAGTAGCAATTATGCGGACCAGGTCCGCAAACTGAGGATTGTCCTCTTTGTTGTACAAAAGGCTTATGTCCTTAATGCACCGCTCGATGTACTAAACCCCGAGCGTCGTCTATAGATGTTGCGAACATCCGACATACACGTTATTGATGACTACATGATAGTTCAGTGCATAATACTTAAACGACTTAGAATTGAGGTGCAGAGGACGTTTCGAATGTCGCGGGACATACGAGATGTTCCAAAAGCTGAAATTGGGATTTCAGGCTCGTGTCCTTGTTGAGAGGTATGAGACCTCCGACAAGATTCTTAGTCTACGAAGTAAGGTATAAAAGCTCAATCGTTGAGCATGTGCTCAGATTGTCTGAGTACTACAATCACTTGAATCGAGTTGGAGTTGACCTTCCATATGAGATAGTGATTGACATAGTTCTCCAAAGTCACTACCACCAAGCTACAGAGCTTCCTGATGAACTATAACATATCAGGGATAGATATGATTATCCCTGATCTATTCGCGATGTTTGACATCGCAAAAGTAGAAATCAAGTAGGAGCATCAATTGTCACTACAAGAAATATGCTCATACTTCACGTTTTTTAAAATGTCGTTGATGAATTCGTCATAAATCTACGACGATTTCATCCGAGATCATCGTAAACCGTTTGAGGGGATCAAATCTACATATAAATTACGACGATGTGAGTCAAAAACGTCGTAACCGCATAAGATGAGATCGTCATAACTTTTACGACAATTATAATAACATCGTAACACGATGTAACATAATGTTTACGACGATTATAAAAACATCGTAAAATGTATTTTTTTTCATCTTACTTTTCTGTTGGCTATTTTTTTCATCTTACTTTTATATTGTTTTTTATACCACTTTTTTGTTGGGCTATTTTTTTCATCTTACTTTTAATTGGGCTGGTATTTTATCCTTCGTGCTTGTTAATGGACTGGTTTGTGGTGTGTCATAATATTTTATATTATACATAATAGATGGTCTACTATATTTTTAAATGAGTTGCTACATTTTTACAACAAAGGTTTGGTACGTTCTTTACAAAACCTATTTTCTCGCACTTCGAAAATAGAAAATGATTTTTTTTTGCACACAAAATGTAAAATCTCTTTAACAATGTTGTTTGTCATACCAACATACACAAATCTGGACAATATTGGCTCATTGTAACAAACTATAACAGGATAAAATATAAGAGAAACAAACAAACATTTTTTTATATAAGCTTAATTATGATTGATGGAATCTGCTATGGCATGGATCAATGACGTGTCAAACATCCATCCATCCGTATATCCATCCATCCGGACATCCAACCCACCGGCCCAAACATCCCTAGGCGTCATTCCTCCCCCCTAATCCCAGATCCACCCAACCAGCCGGCGGCGGCCACCTCTCCCCTACCCCCACCCAACCTGTCGTGCCGATCTGATGGGCGCGTGGACGAGAAGGGGAACCTCCTCCCCGGCCGACGGGGATGGTGCGGCCGGCGGGCCTCCTCGACCCGACGACGCAGCGGTGCCTGTTCCTCGACCAGCGGCGCCCCTCCTTCCATCGGAGGTGGCAGCAGCGCCCACTCTGGGCTCACCTCCTGCTCTTGCTCGTCCTCGCCCTCGCCGGCTCCCCCGACACCTCCTCCCCGCCCCACTTCGCCGCGCCCCCATCCCCAGCCTTCGTCTCCGAGGTACGTATGAATACGAGCTTTCTAGGCATCGATCCAGTGGTTGATTACTCGATCCCGAACTGATCCCGTGGGATTCCCGGTCTAGATCCGCCTCCGATTCGCTCGGCGATAGCTGGTGTTGCTGTTGTCGTTATCGAAGGAGGAGGAGGGGGAGCCCTAGCCGCCTCCTAGGGCAAAGTCGCAGATGGGGGAGCCGAAGCAGAAGTGGACAGCAGAGGAGGAGGCGGCGCTCAAGGCCGGGATAGGCAAGCACGGGGCCAGGAAATGGTGCACCATACTCAAGGACCCCGAGTTCAGGAACATCCTGCGCTACCGCTCCAACGTTGACCTCAAGGTTCGTTTCCTGGGCCGCCAGACCCTGCCAGCTTTAGCCGCTGTATGTAGGCAGGGAATTCAGGTGGTTGTTTGCCTGTGCGGGTGTGTGTTTGCCGGCCGTGATCGCAGGACAAGTACAGGAACATGAATGTCACCGTGAACGTGTCGGGCTCTCGCGACAAAGTGCAGACGATGGTGATGACAAGGCCCACGGTTAAGAAGCCGAGGTCTGCTCCGAAGCAGGAAAGCCACTCGACGGCGATCACCACCATCACCTCTGACGGTGATGATGACGTCGTCGACGTGAAGCCTATCATAAAGCCTATTGTAACGTTTACTACAGGGAATAAATCGCTATCTAGGTAGGTGTCCCGTTTGATATGCCGGTTTGGAATGCTTGTTTTATGTCCTTTGTTCTACAAGTATCTTGAACAGAAACTTGCAAGGTTTTGACTGCTTTAATGTACCTCTGTGATGTCGTTCCTGCAGGCTAGAAAATATCATACTCGAGGCCGTGAAGACCTTGAATGAACCTACACGGTCATATAAAACAGCCGTTGCTAATTCTTTTGTTTATCATGTACTTTATCACAATGAAATGATATATGATCCTTTATTATAAATACCAAATTTTCTAGTCTTCATGAATAAAAAGAATTACTCATTTACTTCGCTGATCACTTAATATATCTTTTTACAATTATTGAGTCAGTGATGCAGAAAATTTTGTGACAACATAGACATGCAAAAATGATTTCATGATAACCAGTGGCTACAAAATCCCTTTCCATTAGGCAGAGTTCTACCTAATCTAGTTTGTTATGTAGATTGCACTGGTTCTTAACTTATTTTTCTTGTCATGTAGGAACAATACTGGCCACCTGCTGATTTTGATCATGTACTGTCTGCAAAACTGAATGAGTTGACATCATCTAGGAAATTGATGAAGGCAGTAACGTTTCTTTCAACCGTAACTACATTATCATATAGATTATAAAGCGGTAGAAAAAAGTGCCCTGATATAAATTAGCAAAAGTCACACCTGTTACCATTGTTGTAGCTTATAAATTAAGTCTGATGAAGCTCAATTGAATTGAACTAGGATCTTTTCATATTTTATGTTTACATATTATGTATGGATTTATCATTATATGGATGACCGTGCTTGATATGTTGTGCTTCCCAAGCATTCACCCAATCAACACATGCGTGAGCACTCTCTGTTCCAAACAAATTGTTTGCCTGCTATTGGCATGTACTTATCTATTCTATTATAACTGCTTTCAGTGTCGTAACGTATCTAATATAGTACAATACTTATCTAGTTAGTAAGATTCAAAATGTCATACTATATTTCAGAAAGATACTATTATACCTTTTGCTGGATCTCTTTGGTGCCAGTGATATCTTTTGTATGCATATTTTTTTGCCATGGTCCACCTGGAAATTGCTCTGTTATATATATTTCTAGTTGGAATGTACAAGTCCCTAAAATCATGAACCTGGATAATTGCCTTGAAAATTTGTATGTGCACATAGATAGACTAGGTTACTCTTTTTAAGAGTATAAGCCATTCCCCTCGTCTTGGCCTTGGGGCTTGGGAATTTTGATCGGATCTGCTGTCGTCTGGCCTCTAGACTGCAGCAGCATTTTCGCGGCCGCCGCGACTGTCGGGCACGAATTTTTGGAGCCTCCTGTCATTTTTTCTCGGAGTAATACTCGGTGCCGTCATCGTTTCGTTTGTAGATCCCATCTGGGGTAGAAATGTTCGGTAGTTGCTGCGGTTTCTCATCCTCCGAGCCGCTCAAACTGTTGTCTCAGTTCGAGATCACCTCGGGTAATAAGGGGCCTAGATCGATTCTCCATCAGAGGGTAGCTCTGTTTTTTAACCAGAGTTGTACTGGATGCTCCTTTGATTTTCCATGTATCACTCCTTTGATTTTCCACAAATCATTCTTCTTCTGCTAACTGGGAAATTAATATATGCTCTCTGCTTGTTATTACACTTGATTTCTTCAAACAAAGGATACGATCTGGGAGTAACTTGGTAGTTCTTCATATGCTCAAGTAATTTTCATTAACTTGTTGGTCATTTAGATTTGAGTACTTTGAAGACTTTAATGTTCATCTTTTTCTTTGTTGACACCAAAACTAATTCCTTGTTAAGAATTTTTGCCTTCCTTAGTGAAGGATACTGGTTACCAGCTTGGCATCATATGCCCTACAGTATTATTGAGATTATGAAGTTTATTTATTTACAGTGTACTGTTCTCCTATCTTTAGGAGATTGGAGAAAAACTATCATAAATCGGAGGCAGGTTGTTGGTTGGCAAAGAACTCGTACATGTTGTAAGAAAATGAGGGGAGGATCCAGCCATTCATGTGAAAATAACTTCTTATTTTGGTTTCTATAAATATGTACACTGTCGAACAAACATCTTAATTATAATGTAATGCATCTGTAGATAACATACTCATGTAGCTATCTGCCGCTTACTTGCATTCAGGAATTAATTTGATTTCCTGTACTGGACGGTCATGTAATCACCTCTACTGTAGAAAGTATTGTGTTTGTTTGCATTCACAAAATGGTTGGATGTTCTGCTAGCATGTACTAGATGGTCATGTATTTGTGAATATATGCCTGCAAGTCTTGTCTTTGTTTTACGCAAGCAAATTGTCGATGCTCTGCTCTCGCCTGTCGCCTAGTTTCTATCTATATATCCTAGTTCGGTCATGAATAACTTATGCATGTGGTGTAGGGAGCATGGTAGAGTGGCTAGTATATATAGCTGACCCTATCACTCTATTCTTTAGAGCTATGAATGATGTACACACCACTGTTTTGCTGTGGCCGAAAATTCCTCCTCTCTGAATAAATGAAATGAATCCCCTTTTCCCGTATCGTCTCTGTTGGTGCAGCGTCCAGAGGAGGTGGAGCCGTGGGCCAACATCCATCTTCACCTCCCACCTAGCGGCTGGACCGCCCCTTGCAGCGAACATGGTGAGCCCAACTACCCCCTGATCTGAATATCACCTGCACTTTCTATGTTTCCGTTGAAGTCTGGTTCAGTTTGTACGTTTCTTTACTTTAGTTCACCTGCACCTTCTGTTCTCCTGTTCTGTACTTTAGTTGCCTTTGGCATTAACTACAGAGTTGGCAATGCAATGCTCCAATTGCCAGTCGAAATGGTAGATCAACTTTAGGACTTAATAAACCATACTAAACAAATTTATCGCAATATGTGGATTCTTATAGTGATTTGTAGCTGTTGGACCTGATTAAGGATAGCTCGAGCATTAATTTTTTACGAGCATTAATTTACGCTCTGAATGTGTGCCACCCAAAACAAAGTTCCTTCACAAATAATTCAACCATGACATAATTGTGCCAGTTCGCTGTTTTCCTAAGATACATTTTAAGAAGAAAGTGTATTTTTCAGTTCGCTGTTTTAGAATGTATGTGTCAGTTCGCTGTTTTAGAATTTGTAGGTGTCAGTTCACTGTTTTTCTAAGATCAAGGGTCACGGTAATCTTCTTGTTAAAATGTATTTTTCTAAGATCAAAGCTCACGGCAATGTTCTTACACCCTGGTTTACACCTAGTTATCACACTAATGTGGAGTAGCTCGTTTTGTATTATCTTACATGTCTGCTAATTATTGTGTCATTGACTCCTCCTTTTGTCAGTGCTTAAATTCCTCTAGTAAAGCGAAAATACCAAAAAGATATTGAGTTTGGTTGTGTGCATTTTCTTTGTCCAGAATTTCCTGGAACAATCTTAGATAGTTTGAAGTTTAATTTTCTGTTTCTATGACCTGTTTAGGTTGGACTAATTATACTCCAGAATTTATATCTCAGGATTTTTAACATCATCTTCAGGAACATAGTGGCAGCTCTCTTCATTCTTATAGATTTGCTACCATCTGTATTATAATGCTTTTTTATTTGAAACAATAATTTTGTTGTTGTTACAGTGCTTCAAAGGATACATGCTAGACAATGGACGAATGAGCAGACCATCCTCGAGCAGAGACTGCTCTCAACAACATCCTTCCATGTGTGGACGCGAGTACAACTAACCGAACCATAGAAGCAAGTGCTGCTTTTGATTTGCTTCTAGCCTTATGCTGGAAGCAAGTGAAACTTTGTTTGTAGTAGTGTCAGTTTACTAGTTTATCAGCCATATTGGTGTTGGTGTTAAAGTGTAGTGAAACTTTCTTTGTAGTAGTGTCAGTTTACTAGTTTATCAACCATGTTGGTGTTGGTGCTAAAAGTGTGTATTTTGATTGTGCAAACCTGGGAGATGTATTATGTGATGTCATATGATGGATGATTTTAATTCGACTTGGAGCTTTCTTGATTTGAATATGAAATAGTGCTGCATTTAATATTGGACAAATAATTGGTTGAAAAGGCCCAATAAATAGAAATGAAACCAAGTTCTGGAAAAAAAATCTTGAATTCAAAAATGAAAAAGGCTAAAACTGAAACTGGATCAAATGTATTTGGGCATGAAAAGGCCAGGGCCCAAATTAGAATGATAAAAAAAATTCGATAAAAAATACTAAAGTGGCTGTAAATAGGCCAAGGCCCAAAAAGAAGCCCAATAAGAAAAGCCCCAAAAAATAAAACGAGCCCATGTTATAAATTGAAATGGGTTGGGCTGATTTCAGCCATGACGTTTTGATTTCATCGTAATTTTGCCACGTAGGAGTGGGTTTGATTGTCAGCGATGATTTAAGATCGTCGTAAAGATTACGCCGATCCAGGAATCGTCATAAAGTTACGACGATTTTGACCAAAACGTCGTTGCTCTTCATTTTTTACGCTCCGTTTTCGACGCTTGGTGTCGTGGGTATAAGCGTGACAGTAGATGTGTAGGGTACGGATGAGATGGGCAGAGTCCTAGCTACGGCAAGGTTGTATGAGTTCAGGCCCCTCTGCGGTGGAGGTAACAGCCCTACGTCTCAGTGCTCTCAGAGCTTGTTGTCGAGTGGAATATGGAATACAATGATTTTCTAACCCCTCTACCAGTGGGGGAGGGCAGCTTATATAGAGTGCGCTGCCCTCCACCACGGTTCTGGTACAGGGGTGGAGTAGTGGGGATTGAATGTGTACGTTACAGGTAACGTATGCTCTAAATACTAATAAATGCACGCGGAAACGTACGGCCGTTTCCCTCCACAGAGGTTACGATGTACCGAGTGTATCCAGTCGGTTAGCTTGGTATCCTCTGAATGCTAGTCTCCGACTGGATGATGGGGACTCCTTAATTCAGTCAGGACTGACTAAGGGCCCTGTCCTTTGTGAGGGGTAGTCCTTGGGTAGGACCTGCCTGGTAGGCCTATGACCCTACCCTAGGACTATGACCCCATCATTAGTCCCCGAATGGATTGGGGTTGGAACGACGAAGCGATGCTTGAAGTTTGGATCTGACTGGATTAGATTTGGCTTGGGCGTTGCTTGCCTCAATCCATTTTATCTTTTCTGACCAACGATCCGAGTGGAAGCGCCCGCGAAACAGACTGTCGGAAGTCGAGTGCTTCCGCGGCATCTTTTGACGTGACTGGTCAACTGACAGCGGCGGATTTTCCGAGATCTCAAATTTCAGGTTCCGCGCACTCAGCGGGGATGACGCCAGCGCACTCGAGTAGCGCCTGACACCTCGATTCTCGTGCCTTCAACTCCTCCACTGATATCGCCGCGGCCGGTCGGGCGGATAAGGTTTCGGGGCCACCCGCCAGTGACCCAGTTGGAACCCTATTTAAATCTGGGCGGCAAGGCTTCTTCGTTACGCTCGCCGAATCTTTCGCTCTCGCCTGCTCCATCTTCCTCACCACCTCCAGCGCTCCTACACTCCTTCCTTTTCCTTCCTCCCGAGGGTTCGCCGTCGCCTCCATGACCAAGGGTCAGACCAGCAAGATGGAGGCGAGGAAGAAGAAGGGCAAGGCGGCGGCGCCTGCTCAGCGGCGGCAGCGGCCGCTGCCGGTGGGGTGGATTCAAGGTGATTTCCTCCCCTCCACGGTGACGGAGGGGGATCTGTTGCAGCTGGTGGAGCACGGAATGATCGTGCGTAAGTCCTGGAGGTTGCCGGCGGAGAATGATGTCGAGCCGGCGCCCCGGGAGGGAGAGCGCGTCTTGCTTCTCAGCCACGTCCATCGAGGTTTTTCTTTACCCCCACATCCTTTCTTCAAGGGTATCATGAATCACTTCGGTGCCCAACTTCACCATTTCCCTCCGAATGCCATCGCCCACCTTTCTGCCTTTATAGTCTTGTGCGAGTGTTTCATTGGCTGTCCCCCCATTGGGGGCTGTTCAAGCACATATTTTCTGCTAGATCCCAGACCATCAAACGACTTATCCAGTCGGATGACAAAACACATCTTCTCCAGCTCCGCGGGGGTCTAGGTTTCCAGAAAAAGAGTCGGATCAGTTATCCTGCTCTCCAGTTATGTGAGTCGGTCAGGAACTGGCAGTCGACGTGGTTCTACTGCCAGGATATCGCCTGTCCGAATGCTTCGACAGGGCTGCCTCCCTTCAGTCTGGATCGGCCTGCCCCACCTAAGCAACTCGCGCTCACGAGGGCGGAGAAGAACGACGTCCAGCCCTTGGTTGAGGCACTCGTGGACGTCGTCAGGAGGGGGGTCACCGGCATAGACTTGCTGGAGGTCTTTCTTGGTCGACGGATCCATCCTCGCGACCATCCTGGGCATTACATAGGCCCCGAGGACTCCACTCGGACCAACGTGGTGGCCGTGACTGAGGAGAGGGTGACCTCGTGGGTGCTCCAAATCACGGGCCCCTGCGAGAATCCCAAAGGATCTCGGCGAGTGAGGCCTTACAGCGCGGATCATCCTCCACCGAATCAGGTGAGTGACATTGCCGAGTGCACTGAACTGTCCCAATTCTTGTCATTTGTCTATATCTCTATCTGATGTGTGATATTGCCGACTGAAATTTATGCAGGAGTGGACCAACTGGTTCTCCCCCGTCTCGAACGGGAATCCGGCGGAGGAAGAGGAGGAAGGCAGCCAAGAGGGCAGCGTGGAGAGCGCCGAATACGTCTCCGACAGCGGGGAATCGGAGGAGGAGACCAGCGAGGAGGAGGAAGAAAACGAAGAGCAAGACTCCCCACCTCCGAACCCAGAGCATCGGACCAAGCGCCGACACGAGCCCGCCGTCCCCTCGGCTCCTCCCACGTCTTCGAGTGCTCCGCCTGCTGCTCCGGCGGTCCCGAGTGTTCGAAGCACTAAGAGGACCAGGGATGCCGCTGCTGAGCCTGCGGGTCAGTCTTCTAAGGTGGCCAAGCCGAGTGGGCCTAAGCCTTGGAAGGCTCTGCCGCGAATGAGGGTTGTTGTCCCCGTCACCTCTACCTAAGTGTACACATTTTTCAATTCTTTCTGATATCCGAGTGAACTTCTTTTTACTGGCCGAATGGGTCTCACTCGACAGGGTCGCTACTTCGGCCACCTCTCCGGCGCCTCAGGAAGACGACCCCATGGACACGGACAATGTCGTCTCATCCCAGCCAGGTGCGTTGTAGGGACGTCGAATGTTTTATACTATCGTGTCCCAGTCAGGTGCTTCTTTCTTTTTCTGAGACCTCATGTCATTCGGTCTGTCAGGGGTGATTTGTCTGGGTGAGGGCGACCAGGGGAGAGTCGACCCAGCTGTGGAGCCTGTTCTCGAGGCTGCTCCTCCTGCTGCCGCTCTCGCCGCCGACGTGCTGCCGACTGAGGCGCTGCCACAGACTGAACCAGTGCTGGTGGGTGAGGAGCCGACTGGGGCGGACCTTGGGATGCCTCAGGAACCTCCGACGATTCCAGGTTCGTCGAATGCTGAATTCAGCATCCAGCGTCTTCCGGAGGAGCAGGTGGGAGTGGCCAAGGGGGCTATGGTGCAGGCGGAGTTGATGGCTGGAGAAGCCAAGAGGGCCTACGACTCTGTTGCGGCCTTGTACCAGCGGAGCTTGGAGCTGCGCGATGATATCCGAGTAAGTGGTCTAGTAAGTATTTACTTTTCTCCTGTAACCCACTGGGTGTTCTTGAATAGCAGTTGTTGTTTGCAATGGGTTCACTCTTAGTGAACCCAGTGGGTGTAGTCCCCGAGACTTCTGTCGAGTGCTTGCACCGACAATTGTCTTTATACATATTGTCTTTGCTTTGGTCGTGTCTGTAAATAATATGACCGACTGCTAGCAGTTGTGGCACTCGGAGTGCACTTACTGTAAGAGTCTCCGAGAGTAAGTTGTACTCAGGTCGGGTAACATTTGCCTCGTAGGCGTAGGTGATAACATGCATCTCAATAGGGCAGGCCTGCTTGAGCTGCATGCCAGTGGGGTCACTCTTAGTGAACCCACTGGGTGTAGTCCCCGAGACCGTTGTCGACTGCTTGCGTCGGCAGGGGTCTGAAGAACTTAGACTTTGAACTGTTGAACTTTCTGATTGTCTCTTGGTGTTTGGTGGCAGAAAACCTGTGAAATGGGATCAGCCTATGAGACTCTCAAGGCGGAGAGGAATCAGTTCGCTGGTGAACTTGATGCAGCCATGCTTGCAATGGCCGGCATGAAGGATGCTCTGGCGGAACGGGAGAAGTCATTGGAGCGGGCGCGTGAAGTGAACAAGGTGTTGACTGAGGAAGTGGAAAAGATGGGGAAATAGAGAACTGCGCTGATGAGTCAGATGGATGTGCTGAACAAACGATGCAGGGCGCAAGATAAATATTTCAGCGACTGGGCTCGGCAGATGATGACGCGTCTGGCTGGTAAGTCCTGCTTTTTCCGAGTGTTTGTGCTATGCGCGTAACACTCGGCGCTTATTGTCTGTTTGTCCTATTGTCGCAGATTTTTTCTTTGACGCCGAAGCTGAAGCAGCTGACGTGGAGCGTTCGATTCTCGAGAACGTTCCACTCGGCGACAACGCCAATCGGGATCTGCTCCGTGCGCACATCCGCGTGGGCAAAGTTGGTCCTTTCATCGGTCGACTGAGAGAAGTCGTCGGCCGAATCAACAAGGAGCTTTGGCCAGAAGATGAGTCGCAGCAGGAGATGGAGAATCTGATGACCCGACTGGAGGAGATTCCCAACAGAGTGCAGTCGTGGAAGAAATCTGCAGCTCGTTGCGGTGCAGATGTTGCTCTGTCCTTGGTCCGAGTCCATTGCAAGGAGGTGCGTGAGGAAAAGCTGAAGACACTGAAGGTCGCCAACACGAAGAAGCTTCGATTCGAAGACTTCATGGAGACGTTCCTTGAGGGTGCTACCCGCATCGCCGATGGAATCGACTTGGACACCTTCGTTGAGCCCTCTAGTCCTGGCGCTGACCCTGCTGACGCGTAAGAAAACTTTATCCTCGGTATGCCGAGTGTTTCATCTGTAAGGTACTTTGGCCACTTCTGTTGGTTGTCAAACTTTTAAATCGGTGCGGGTAAGCATGATCCGCACCGAGTTAGCTATCTTTCCGAGAATTTTGGAATCCGTTTTTTTTGCTCTTCTATTGCAATGTTGATTCGAGTTTTTGTTTGGCGTTTCTTGGTGAAGCCAAAGGCAAACAGTCGATGCTGGATCGCGGCTAAGCCCCCAAGTGTGACGTGAAGTGCACACTCGGAGAAGGTTAGTATGTGGGCGATTCTGGATCGCAGCTAAGCCTCCGAGTGTGACGTTAAGTGCACACTCGGAGAAGTTTAATACTTAGGCGATGCTGGATTGCAGCTAAGCCTCCGAGTGTGACGTTAACTGCACACTCGGAGAAGTTTAATACTTAGGCGATGCTGGATCGCAGCTAAGCCCCCGAGTGTGACGTGAAGTGCACACTCGAAGAAAGTTAACATTTAGGCGATGCTGGATCACAGCTAAGCCCCCGAGTGTGACGTTAAGTGCACACTCGAAGAAGGTTAATACTTAGGCAATGTTGGATCGCAGCTAAGCCCCCGAGTGTGACGTGTAGTGCACACTCGGAGAAGGTTAGTACGTGGGCGATTCTGGATCGCAGCTAAGCCCCCGAGTGTGACGTGTAGTGCACACTCGGAGAAGGTTAATACATGGGCGATTCTGGATCGCAGCTAAGCCTCCGAGTGTGACGTTAAGTGCACACTCGGAGAAGTTTAATACTTAGGCGATGCTGGATCGCAGCTAAGCCCCCGAGTGTGATGTGAAGTGCACACTCGAAGAAAGTTAACACTTAGGCGATGCTGGATCGCAGCTAAGCCCCCGAGTGTGACGTTAAGTGCACACTCGAAGAAAGTTAATACTTAGGCGATGCTGGATCGCAGCTAAGCACCCGTGTGTGACGTTAAGTGCACACTCGGAGAAAGTTAATACTTAGGCGATGCTGGATCGCAGCTAAGCCCCCGAGTGTGACGTTAAGTGCACACTCGGAGAAAGTAATACTTAGGCGATGCTGGATCGCAGCTAAGCCCCCGAGTGTGACGTTAAGTGCACACTCGAAGAAAGTTAATACTTAGGCGATGCTGGATCGCAGCTAAGCCCCCGAGTGTGACGTTAAGTGCACACTCGGAGAAAGTTCATACTTAGGCGATGCTGGATCGCAGCTAAGCCCCCGAGTGTGACGTTAAGTGCGCACTCGGAGAAAGTTAATACTTAGGCGATTCTGGATCGCAGCTAAGTTTTTTTTTGAGACCGGAGTCTGCGACCGCAGAAGAACTTTGAATCTGCAAAAAACTCAATATGCTTTATATTATTTCGCCAATACTTGTTATTTACATCGCTTCAGTCGACGGTCACGTGTAGAAGCGATTCAGGAGATCTCCGTTCCATGCGCGCGGCTCGTCTGTCTCCCTTTCGATGTTGTAGAGTCTGTATGCCCCGTTGTTCAGCACCTTGGAGATGATGAAGGGTCCTTCCCAGGCCGGAGCCAACTTGTGAGGTCTTTGTTGATCCACTCGGAGCACCAGGTCGCCTGCTTGGAACGTCCGACTTCTCACGTGGCGTGCATGAAAACGCCGCAGATTTTGTTGATAAATGGTCGAGCGAGTTAATGCCATCTCGCGCTCCTCTTCCAGAAGATCCACTCCGTCTTGCCTTGCTTGTTCTGCTTCGGCTTCGGAGAAGAGTTCGACTCGTGGCGCATTGTGAAGCAAGTCACTCGGAAGGACCGCTTCTGCTCCATAAACGTGGAAGAACGGTGATCGCCCTGTAGATCTGTTCGGGGTTGTGTGAAGTCCCCAAAGCACTGAAGGTAGCTCGGTAACCCAAGCGCCAGCGGCATGTCCTATCTCTCGCAGGAGTCGGGGCTTCAATCCTTGCAAAATAAGCCCGTTTGCCCGCTCTGCTTGTCCATTGGACTGAGGATGTGCTACGGAAGCAAAATCCACTCGGATGCCTTGGCTTGTACAGAAACCTTTGAATCTGTCCGAGTCAAAGTTTGTCTCGTTGTCCTTAATTATGCTGTGAGGTACACCGAATCTAAAGATGATGTCGCTGACAAACTTGACGGCTGTCGAAGCGTCGAGCTTCTTGATGGGCTTCGCTTCGATCCATTTCGTGAACTTGTCGACTGCCACCAACAGATGTGTGTATCCACCTTGGCCTGTCTTGAATGGGCCGACTGTATCTAATCCCACACTGCAAACGGCCACACCAGAGGGATCGTCTTTAATGCAGACGTTGGCTTGTGGGACTTGTTGCAGTAGAACTGGAAGCCCTCACATCGATCAACCATATCCTTAGCCATCTCGTTAGCCTGCAGCCAAAAGAAGCCAGCCCTGAATGCCTTGGCGACGATTGCTCTTGAAGAAGCGTGATGACCGCAGGTCCCCGAGTGAATATCCTCCAGAATCAGCTGCCCCTCCTCAGGGGAGATGCATCGTTGAAGAACGCCTGAGATACTTTCCTTGTACAATTGGCCATCAATGACAGTGAATGACTTCGACCTGCGGACTATCTGCCTGGCTTGTACTTCGTCTTCTGGAAGTTCTTTCCTCAAGATATATGCCATGATCGGCACAGTCCAATCGGGAATGACAGCCAGAATCTCCATGACCAGATCAACCACAGCAGGTACATCGACTTCAGTCGGATCTATTGTGCTCTTGGGTTGTACTGGTTCCTCTGTGAAAGGATCTTCTTTGACCGAGGGGAGGTGGAGGTGCTCGAGGCAGGCGTCACTCGGGACTGGTCTCCGAGTGGATCCGAGTTTCGCTAACTCGTCAGCCGCTTGGTTCTTCAGTCTTGGAACATGGTGAAGTTCTAGACCTTCAAACTTCTTCTCAAGCTTCCTCACTGCATTGCAGTATGTAGTCATGGTGGGGTTTCTGACGTCCCACTCTTTCATCACTTGATTGACCACCAGATCTGAATCAGGCGACGGACGCCGAGTGAGATGGCCATACGCAACCCGTAAAGGAGAGCTTCATACTCCGCCTCGTTGTTGGAGGAATCGAAGTGTATCTGTAGCGTGTACTTGAGCTTGTCGCCCTTTGGTGATATGATCACAACGCCAGCGCAAGAGCCATTCAACATCTTGGACCCATCGAAGAACATTGTCCAATGGGCCGAGCAGATGTGGGTCGGTTGCTGTTCTTCTGCCCATTCTGCTATGAAGTCAGCCAGAGCTTGAGACTTACTAGCTTTCTTGGCCTCGAACTTGATGTCACAGTACAGCATCTCCATCGCCCACTTCGCCACTCGGCCTGACGCATCTTGATTGTGGAGAATTTCCGACAATGGAGCATCAGAAACGACAGACACCGAGTGGTCTTGGAAATAATGAGCCACCTTCTTCGCAGTCATGTAAATCCCGTAGATAAGGTTTTGATAGTGGGGATACCTCTGCTTGGAAGGAGTCAGGACTTCAGAGACGTAGTACACTGGCCGCTGAACTTTGTATGCTTTGCCTTCTTCTTCTCGTTCGACTGTAAGAACAGTACTGACGACTTGATTTGTAGCCGCGATATACAGAAGAAGGGGCTCTTTACTGAGCGGAGCAGTAAGAACCGGCTGGGTGGAAAGTAGGACTTTGAGGTCGTCGAATGCGACTTGGGCTTCATCTGTCCACTCGAAGGTATCTGATTTCTTCATGAGTCGGTACAGAGGAAGTGCTTTTTCGCCGAGTCGACTGATGAACCTGCTCAAAGCCGCTAGGCAACCTGTGAGCCGTTGAACATCGTGTATTCTGACCGGCCTCTCCATTCGGACGATGGTCCCGATCTTTTTGGGGTTGACATCGATCCCTCGTTCGGAAACGAAGAAATCGAGTAACTTTCCGCTGGGAACGCCGAACGAACATTTGGCGGGGTTGAGCTTGATATCGTACCTACAAAGGTTGGCGAATGTTTCTGCCAAGTCAGTCAGCAGGTCGGAACCTTTGCGTGACTTGACTACGATATCATCCATATATGCCTCCACATTCCGACCGATCTGCTCGAGGAGAAATTTTTGGATCATGCGCATAAAGGTAGCTCCTGCATTCTTCAGACCGAATGGCATAGTGATGTAGCAGAAGCACCCGAATGGGGTGATGAAGGTTGTTTTTAATTCATCGGGACCATACAGACGGATCTGATGATAGCCCGAGTAGGCATCGAGAAATGACAAACGCTCGCAGCCCGCAGTCGAATCGACAATTTGATCTATGCGGGGGAGCGGAAAATGGTCTTTCGGGCAGACCTTATTGAGATGCTTGAAGTCGATGCACATTCGGAGCGACTTGTCCTTCTTGGGCACCATGACAACATTGGCGAGCCACTCGGAGTGGTGAACCTCGCGAATGAAGTTGGCTGCCAGCAGCTTGGCCACCTCTTCCCCGATTGCCTTCCTCTTGTGCGTGGCAGACCGGCGCAGGCGCTCTCGGACAGGCCGAGCCGTGGAATCCACGTGTAGTCGGTGCTCAGCCAACTCCCTGGGTACACCTGGCATGTCAGAGGGTTTCCATGCGAAGATGTCCCAGTTCTCACGGAGGAATTGGGTGAGCTCGGCTTCCTATTTAGGATCGAGGGTGGTGGTGATGTTCGTCGGCGCAGCAGTGGCGTCCGTCGGGTGGATGCTGACCTTCTTCGTCTCTCCCGCCGACTGAAATGCAGACTCTGAAGCTGGCTTCTTCGAGCGCATCAGGTCGGCGGGGTCGACTGTTTTCTTGTACTCGTCCAGCTCGAGGACGGCCATCTGCTGGTCGGCGATCCTTGATCCCTGCTGCAGACACTCTTCAGCCCGCTGCCGATTGCCTGTGATGGTGATCACACCTTTCGGGCCCGGCATCTTCAACTTCAAGTACACGTAACATGGACGGGCCATGAAGTGCGCATACGCTGGGTGACCCAGAATTGCGTGATAAGCGCTCTGGAAGTCAACCACTTCGAACGTCAGCTTTTCCTTGCGGAAGTTCTTGTCGGAGCCGAAAACGACGTCCAACGCGATCTGGCCGAGTGACTTGGCCTTCCGTCCAGGGACGACTCTGTGGAACTGCATGCTGCTCTCGCTGAGTTTGGACATCGGGATGCCCATCCCCTTGAGGGTGTCGGCGTACATGATGTTCAAGCCGCTGCCGCCATCCATGAGGACTTTGCGCAGTCGGACTCCTTCTACCACCGGGTCGACGACCAGGGCCTGTCTCTCCGGGGTGGGTACATGTGCCGGATGATCCGACTGGTCGAAGGTGATCGCAGTTTGAGACCATTTGAGGAACTTGGGGTTGGAAGGGGTGGCCATGTTCACCTCTCTGTTAACCAGCTTCAGTCGGCTCTTGCTCTCGACGTCAGCAAAGATCATCAGGGTTGCATGGACTTGGGGGAACATATCCTCCTTATCCTCCTCATCCTGTTCATGGTCCTTCTCACTCAGTTGCCCTTCGCTGAACCCCTGGATCAGGAGGCGACACTGTCGAGTGGTATGCTTCGCATATATGGGGTTGCCTTCTTCATCCATCTTCGTATGAACCGGACATGGCTGGTCCAGGATGGGGTTATTGAACTGCTTCTTCTTGGGGGTGAACTCAGCCTTCCCTTTACCCTTGAACTTGGCATTGGTTACGGCTGCACCCTCCGCTTGCGGAGCGGTCGGAACTTTCTGCTTCTGCTTCCGAGTGTTGCCCCCATCGCCATCAGCGACTGTTTTGTGCTTGCCGCTCCGGATGCGGTCCTCTTCTTCGCCATTTGCGTAGCGTGTTGCTATCTCCATCATCTTGCTCATGGAAATGTCGCCTGTTCGGCCGAACTTCAGGTACAGATCCCTGTACCGCACGCCTGCCTTGAAAGCGCAGACTGCTTGATGCTCGGTGACATTCTCCACTGTGTGATAGAGAGTTGTCCAGCGCTGGATGAAGTCACGCAGGGGCTCATTCTGCTTCTGGACGCAGTGTTGGAGCTCCACAAGGCCAGCAGGGCGCTTGCACGTCCCTTCGAAGGTCCTGATGATCACTCGGGCCAGATCTGCCCAACTGTAGATGCTTGAGGGGGCCAACTAGTTTAGCCACGCTCGCGCCGAGCCGTCGAGCATCAGAGGGAGGTGCTTCATGGCGACATGGTCGTCCCCTCCTCCGATCTGGACCGCCACTCGGTAGTCATCTAGCCACGTTTCTGGCTTGGACTCTCCTATGAACTTGCTAATTCCCGTCGCCAATCGGAAGTTGGGAGGGATGTCAGCCGAACGGATGGCTCGACTGAAACACTCGGGCCCAGACACGGTGGCCCTACTTCCACTCGGACGGTCGGTATCACGACCATCGCGGTGGGCTCGACCTCTGTCGACTCTTCGCTGCGCGATATGTCCTCTTGCGTCGGGTCTTGGGTCGTAAGTGTCGCCGACTGAACACCGATCATCATGATGTCGGGACCCATATGGCCCACCCCGCGGAGGGGTGCGTGAGCGGCCGCAATCTTCATGAATCATGGAACGACTGCCTCCCCTGTGGCGTTGATGGGAACCAGGGCTATGAACCGACCGATGCGTATTCGCGTGGACGGAACTGTTATAGATCCGGTTGTGCGACTGGGAGACTGCCGAATTCTGCTGCTGCGCCGTGTGCAGCAAGGCTCGGATCTGCTCTGTCCCTCTACCAGCCTCTGAATCAGTTGGCTGGAGGGAATCGGCTATCTTGGCAGCTGCAACCAAGTTGAGGAGGGGTGTGCGGAACAGCTCCACGTTGCTCCCCCGAGTGAGCTGACTAGCAGAACGGCGAGGTGGACGACGTGCGCCGGATGCTTCGCCGATCTCGTGCTCGTTCCGGCCAGCCTGACGGGGATCTTCATGGGAGTTGGCCATGTGTACTTCTGCTGCGTTCCCGTGACCCGCATACTCGGAAGGAAACTCAGTCGGAACCGAGTCCGAGTGCTGGGCCGACGGGGCAACCACAACGGAATCAAGAACCGCCACTTGCGAAGATGCGTTCTGGCGCGCCTGGGCGTGTTGCACCCAACGCTGGAGCCACGGACGGCGGGACCGCTTGACGCGGCGCGTGACGGCGGTGTAGGTCGACGCGGGAGCCGACCGCTGGAGAAGAAGAATGCCGCGGGCGCCGGCACGGAAGTGCGTAGCCCCGCGACGGGGAAGCTCCTCGATGTCAACGGGCGCATCCCGAAGCCACGCCGAGTCGTCGACGATGAAGGAGAGAGCGCCGAAGAAGATCTGGTGACCCATGCTCGAATCTCCACCGGACGACATGACGAAAAGAAGTAGTCGCAAACTCGCCGGAAGTCGCTTAGACGCCTGCCCCATGGTGGGCCCAACTGTCGTGGGTATAAGCGTGACAGTAGATGTGTAGGGTACGGATGAGATGGGCAGAGTCCTAGCTACGGCAAGGTTGTATGAGTTCAGGCCCCTCTGCGGTGGAGGTAACAGCCCTACGTCTCAGTGCTCTCGGAGCTTGTTGTCGAGTGGAATATGGAATACAATGATTTTCTAACCCCTCTACTAGTGGGGGAGGGCGGCTTATATAGAGTGCGCTGCCCTCCACAACGGTTCTGGTACAGGGGTGGAGTAGTGGGGATTGAATGCGTACGTTACAGGTAACGTATGCTCTAAATACTAATAAATGCACCCGGAAACGTACGGCCGTTTCCCTCCACAGAGGTTACGATGTACCGAGTGTATCCAGTCGGTTAGGTTGGTATCCTCCGAATGCTAGTCTCCGACTGGATGATTGAGGACCTGTTACCGACTGGATGATGGGGACTCCTTAATTCAGTCAGGACTGACTAAGGGCCCTGTCCTTTGTGAGGGGTAGTCCTTGGGTAGGACCTGCATGGCAGGCCTATGACCCTACCCTAGGACTATGACCCCATCACTTGGTTTTTTGTCGTGCGATCGTCGTAAATGAAAAACCGTGACGATGTAGCGATGAAAAAATAGCGTCGCGTACTAGCATATTCCTTGTAGTGTGTGTTGATGGTTAGTAAAACCACTAGTTTCAAGAAGGGCAAGGACATGAAGGGATACTTCATAAAACGGCGAACTAGTTGTTGCTCTAGTGACGAGATCCAAGGTTGAACCCAAACCCGAGACTAAGTGCTTCTGTAATGAAGGGAACAGTCACTAAAGAGGAACTACCCTATATACTTGGTAGATAAGAAGGCTGGCAAAGTCGACAAAAGTATATCGGATATACATGACATTGATGTGTACTTTACTAGTACTCCTGATAGCACCTGGGTATTACATACCGGTTCAGTTTCTAAGTGTTAGTAACTCGAAATAAAATCTACGGAATAAACGGAGACTAGCTAAAGGCGAGGTGACAATATGTGTTGGAAGTGTTTCCAAGGTTGATGTGATCAAACATTGCACGCTCCCTCTACCATCGGGATTACTGTTAAACCTAAATAATTGTTATTTGGTGTTTGTGTTGAGCATAGACATGATTGGATTGTGTTTATTGCAATATGGTTATTCATTTAAAGAGAATAATGGTAATTATGTTTATTTGAATAATACCTTCAATGGTCTTGCACCTAAAATGAATGGTTTATTGCATCTCGATCGTAGTGATACACACATTCATAATATTGATGCCAAAAGTAATAAAGTAGTAATGATAGTACCACTTACTCGTGGCACTGCCACTTGAGTCATATTGGTATAAACCGCATGAAGAAGCTCCATGTTGATGGATCTTTGGACTCACTTGTTTTTGAAAAGTTTGAGAGATGTGAATCATGTCTATTGGTATAAACGCATGAAGAAACTCCATGTAGATGGATCATTTGGACTCACTTGATTTTGAATCACTTGAGACATGCAAATCATACCACATGGGCAAGATGACTGAAGGCCTCGTTTTCAGTGCGATGGAACAACAAAGTAACTTGTTGGAAGTAATACATTTTGATGTGTGCAGTCCAGTGAGTGCTGAGGCACGCCGTGGATAATGTTATGTTCTTACTTCATAGATGATTTGAGTAGATACTAGTATATTTACTTGATGAAACACAAGTCTGAATTATTGAAAGGTTCAAGTAATTTCAGAGTGAAGTTGAAGATCGTCGTGACAAGAGGATAAAATGTTTATGATATGATCATAGAGATGAATATATGAGTTACGAATTTGGTACACAATTAAGACAATGTGGAAATTGTTTCACAACTAATACCACCTAGAACACCATAGTGTGATGGTGTGTCCGAACATCATAGCCACGCCCTATTGTATGTGGTGCATACTATGATGTCTCTTATCAAATTACCACTATCGTTTTTGGGTTAGGCATTAGAGACAACCACATTCACTTTAATTAGGGCACCACCTAATTCCGTTAAGATGACACTGTATGAATTATGGTTTGGAGAAACCTAAGGTGTCGTTTCTTAAAAGTCTAGGGCTGCGATGCTTATGTGAAAAAGTTTCAGCTTGATAAGTTCGAACCCAAAGCGGATAAATGCATCTTCATAGAACACCCAAAACTGTTGGGTATACCTCCTATCTCAGATCTGGAAGCAAAGTGTTTCTAGAAACGGGTCCTTTCTCGATGAAAAGTTTCTCTCGAAAGAATTGAGTGGCAGGATGGTGGAGACTTGATGAGGTTATTGAACCATCACTTCAACCAGTGTGTAGCAGGGCGCAAGAAGTTGTTCATGTGGCGCCTACACCAATTGAAGTGGAAGCTGATGATAGTGATCATGAAGCTTCGGATCAAAGTTACTACCAAACCTCTTAGGTCGACACGGATGCGTACTACTCCAGAGTGGTACGGTAATCTTGTCTTGGAGGTCATGTTGCTGGACAACAAAGAACCTACAAGCTATGGAGAAGCGATGGTGGGCCCGGATTCCGACAAATGGCTAGAAATCTGAGAGAGGATCCATGTATGAAAACAAAGTGTAGACTTTGGAGGAACTACTTGATGGTCATAAGACTATTAACTACAGATGGATCTTAAAAGGAAGACGAACAATGATGGTAAGTGTCACCATTAAGAAAGCTCGACTTGTCGCTAAGATGTTTCCGACAAGTTCAAGGAGTTGACTACGATGAGACTTTCTCACTCGTAGCGATGCTAAGAGTGTGTTGGAATTATGTTAGCAATTACTGCATTATTTATGAAATCTTGCAGATACGATGTCAAAACATTCTTTCCTCGATGGTTTCCTTGAGGAAAGGTTGTATGTGATACAACCAAAAAGTTTTTTTGATCCTAAAGATGCTAAAAAGTATGCAAGCTCTAGCGATCCTTCTATGGACTAGAGCAAGCATCTCGGAATTGGGATATACGCTTTGATGAGATGATCAAAGTTTTTGGGTTATACAAGGTTTGTGAGAAACTTGTATTTCCAAAGAAGTGAGTGGGAGCACTATAGAATTTATGGTTAGAATATGTGATTGACATATTGTTGATTGGAAATAATGTATAATTTCTAGAAAGCATAAAGGGTTGTTTGAAAGGAGTTTTTCAAAGGAAAACCTGGATTGAGCTACATGAACATTGAGCATCAAGATCTATAAAGATAGATCAAAATGCTTAATAGTACTTTCAAATGAATACATAGCGTGACAAGATTTTGAAGGAGTTCAAAATAGATCGGCAAAGAAGGAGTTATTGGCCATGTTATAAGGTGTGAGTATTGAGTAACACTCAAAACCTGACCACGGCAGAAGAGAGAGAAAGGACGAAGGTCGTCCTCTATGCATTAGCCGTAGGCTCTATAGTATGCTATGTTGTGTACCGCACCTGAAGTGTGCCTTGCCATGAGTCAGTCAAGGGGTACAAGAGTGATCCAGGAATGGATCACTGGACAGCGGTCAAAGTTATCCTTAGTAACTAGTGGACTAAGGAATTTTTCTCGATTATGGAGGTGGTAAAAGAGTCCGTCATAAAGGGTTACGTCGATGCAAACTTTGACACTAATCCGTATGACTCTCAGTAGTAAACCGGATTTGTATAGTGGAGCAGTCATTTGGAATAGTTCCAAATGTCGTGTGGTAGCTGCATCTATAGGATGACATAGAGATTTGTAAAGCACACACGGATCTAAAAAGTTGAGACTCGTTGACTAAAGCGAGATATGATCAAACCCCATGGGTGTTAGATTCATTACAATCACATAGTGATGTGAACTAGATTATTTACTCTAGTGCAAGTCGGAGACTATTGGAAATATACCCTAGAGGCAATAATAAATTGGTTATTATTATATTTCCTAGTTCATGATAATTGTCTATTGTTCATGCTATAATTGTATTGACCAGAAACCGTAATACATGTGTGAATACATAAACCACAACATGTCCCTAGTGAACCTCTAGTTGGCTAGCTCGTTGATCAATAGATGGTCATGGTTTCCTGATCATGGACATCGGATGTCATTGATAACGGGATCACATTATTAGGAGAATGATGTCATGGACAAGACCCAACCCTAAGCATAGCACAAGATCGTGTAGTTCGTCTTCTAGAGCTTTTATAATGTCAAGTATCATTTCCTTAGACCATGAGATTGTCCAAGTCCCGGATACCGTAGGAGTACTTTGGGTGTATCAAACGTCACAACGTAACTGGGTGATTATAAAGGTGCATTACAGGTATCTCCGAAAGTGTCTGTTGGGTTGGTACGAATCAAGACCGAGATTTGTTTCTCCCTGTGACGGAGAGGTATCTCTCGGCCCACTCGGTAATGCATCATCATAATGAGCTCAATGTGACTAAGGAGTTATCCGCGGGATGATGTGTTACGGAATGAGTAAAGAGACTTGCCGGTAACGAGATTGAAAAAGGTATAGGGATACCGAGGATCGAATCTCGGGCAAGTGTCATACCGGTAGACAAAGGGAATTGCATACGTGATTGATTGAATCCTCGACATCGTGGTTCATCCGATGAGATCATCGTGGAACATGTGTGAGCCAACATGGATATCCAGACCCTGTTGTTGTTTATTGGCCGGAGAGATGTCTCGGTCATGTCTACATGGTTGCCGAACCCGTAGGGTCTACACACTTAAGGTTCGGTGACGCTAGAGTTGTTTTGGGAATTTTATATGTGGTTACCGAAGGTTTTTTGGAGTCAAGGATGAGACCCCGGACGTCACGAGGAGTTCCGTAATGGTCCGGAGGTAAAGATTTATATATGGGAAGTCTGTTTTCGGCCAGCGGAAAGGTTTCGGGGTTTATCAGAATTGTACCGGGACCACCGAAAGGGTACCGGGGGTCCACCGGGAGGGTCCACCTGTCCCGAAGGGCTGCATGGGCTGAAAGGGGAAGGGAACCAGCCCCTGGTGGGCTGGTTCGATCAAGGGAGGAGGCCCAAGGTGCAAGGGGCCAAACCCTAGGGCGCGGGGGGCTGGCTTGGGTTGCAAGACACCCCTAGGACGCCGCCCACTCCTCCTCCTCTAGGGTTGTCGCCACACCACCTAGGGAAACCCTAGGGTGGCAGGCCCCCTCTCCATTCCTCCTATAAATAGAGAGGATTTTGGGAGGGTTGCACACACCTTGAACATCACCTCTTGGCGTAGCCCTACCTCTCCCTATTCTTCTCCTTCGCGGTGCTTGGCGAAGCCTTGTGGGAGAACCACATAGCTCCACCGCCACCACACTGTCGTGCTGCCGGAGTTCTCCCTCAATTTCTCCTCCCTCCTTGCTAGATCAAGATGGAGGAGACGTCCCTGGGCTATGGGTGTGTTGAACATGGAGGCACCGTATGTTCGGTGTTCGGATCGGTTCTTCCGCGATTTGAATCGCCGCAAGTACGACTCCATCAACCACGTTCATAGTAACGGTTTTGCTTTGCGATATTCAACGCTATGAATATGCTCTCCCTCACTCATTGCTAGCTTCTCCCAGATGATCTTGGTGACACGTAGGAAAATTTTGAATTATTACTACGTTACCCAACAGAAGTAGGCGGGGCCAAGGTGTCGTGTATAGCAGCTACCGGATACCCAATGGGTACACCGAATGAGGAAACTGACGAATGGTCTTCGAAGTGGTTCTACGTTGACGATGTCCCTTTATTCGAGCCGGTTCAACGAGGCCTTCCCAAGTACTCAGTGGCTCCTTTGAAGAAGCGATTCTGCTGGCTGCCAAAGAGCAAATCTGAAGAATACAACTCGGAAGTGAGGCGCCTAGCTGCCAAGGTAAAAATGTTGGCTCACGGTGGTCTCACCATCGTACAAGTGATGGTCATCGTAATCACCAGGTGCGTCCAACTGCTACTGCAGCACATACATCCTTTATGGGATTACTGCGGGACAGATGACTCGACGTGTTCCAAGCGGCAAGGACCGGACACCCGTGACGATTTAGCAGCCATTCTGGCTGATTTTTTCAAGGGGTAAAAGGAAGATTTTGCCCGTAATTCCTTCAGGGAAGGTTTCACATCGTACAACCCCATCCCTTGGGTAAGTGCAAACGCATCAGTAGTTATCTTGTTCGATCGTGTTACTGATAAACATAAACCCCTTGATCCTTTGCTTGTAGGATTGGAGGCACTATATCGATACAATGACATGTACCGATCCCCAGCCCGAGAACTATGCTCCGGACGATGACCCTCGATTTCACGAAATTCCGGAAATCTCTATTATCTCTGAGGATGGTGTATTTTACTAGAAGAGCCTTAATGGACAGGTAGTGGCCCTCCTGGCCGATAGCCCAAGGTCTCTCCAAGCTTCAACAAGCAAGCAAAAGGTGGCAAATCATCGTGGGGCTATGTGGGGACCCCGACTTACGAGTCGAGATCGCTGAATGAACGTGATCAGTGATCCCAAAGATCAATGCTCATCGAACACACAGTAACTGAATAACAAGAGTCTTATATCCATACATACCGTTTGATACAATAAATGACCATTGCGGTCAAGTCTTACATATATAGGGCCTTGAGGACCAACACACCAAACTAGACAATTAGCGAAAATATTGGCCGAAAGCGTGAACGCATGCCATCAGCCTTAACCTACAGGCATTCTGACTGGGAAGCGTCCTAGCTCGCACGAACGTCACCAAGTTACTCTTCACCAAATCATGTTCTCTCATACCTGGTCCATGAAATAACCAGTGGCAAGCCAATGAGTACTTTGAATATACTCGCAAACAGCCCATGATATGGATAATGCAGTTGGTACGATAACAAGTAATATGCAGTATTGGTGGATAGCCGCTCACTATAAATAAACATGATCATAGCAGGATGTGCAACATAAGCTAGATGGTATTTAGAGGAACAGGTTACAGATATCAATATATCTGTTGTGGGTTGAACACTCCGGGTTCACCCGATGTGCCAAGTCACCGAACTTGGTCATATAAATTCTTTCACATAACTCCTTGAACACACACACACACACAAACTCTTGGTTTATGCGGAAACGACTGGACGTAGTTTAAGCAGCACCACCCAACTGTCCTTGACCGTGGACACGGCTATTCGAATAGTTTTACACTCTGCAGAGTTGTACGCTGTACCCACGATATCTGGAAAACTTCCGTGTCATCCACGACTTGTACTATATAATATACCCGACGTAAGTACCCCGATCAGTGTCTTTCCCCTAACGATACTAGACAAAGAGGTCCACTCGTTTGGTACCCCTCCCACATGATGTACGTCTTACGAGCACCAACTCTGGACAATATCATCCATGCAGAGACCAACGATGTGCCCGGAACACGTAAAAACGGCATAGTCGTCCTACCTGGCACGACCCCGTCACGAGAGTGACCACACGTCACTCCCGCCACTAGTAATGTGGCTCTTTACTAGCACCGACCAGAGTAGTCAACAAAGCCCCGTCCCATAAAGGGGTAACATGGTCGCACATGTAAGGTTGGGAAGGTCGACACATCATAAATCTAATCCCATTTCTGAAACCACTCACACCAAAATACACCCGGTGCACCACTTCTCCAAAGTGGCCACCTATCTCATCATCATCACCCTCGGGCATTAGTGGCACCCGACGGGGTTTTCATAAACCTTTGATTTTACCATCATCATGCTTATGCTTCCATTATGCTTAGCTCTACTTGTCAACCTGATATTAGCGTGACCCTCTTAGGTGGTAGGATCATGCTCAATATGCAAGTGCTCTGGAGGAGCCATCGGTAACATTATATCGATGATTTATCGAATACTCGTGATCTCATGCAACAGAAATATTTGTTCTACTAGCATGCAATATAATATTTGCTCAGACATGGTCAAAGGGCTGCTTGCCTTGAAGTCCTCGTGGTCTTCGAGGTCTCTCGGTCCAACTCCGAGTACTCCGTCTACTCCGTCAACTAACGTCAGAAACAACACAGTAAGCCAACAGCAAGCAGAAACGGAAGTGCTATAAAAATGGAAGTTATATTTTTCTTGGAACTCTCTGGTCATAAGACAAATACCTGAAGCTTGTTATAGGAGATTTGAATCATCGTGGAATTTTGAATGGACGAAAGGAAGAATAGGTGGTCCTTATAGAAGCCTTCAGAAAGAATACTATGATAAAAATGAGTGGAGGCACTCATTTAACAGAGAGCAATTTTAGAAACATTGAGAAAGTTGTTTCACTCGATTTGGAGTTGATATGAATATACAAGGGATTTTTCAATACTGGATAAATGGCAAAAGGGAGCTATTTATTTATGGCAACAAAAATATGTCATACAAAAATGTTGACCATGGCCTTAAAAATAGTGAATGATATTATAAGGTTTTGGAATTTGGAATCACTCCATTTGGAGTGAATTTGAATCCTCTAGAATTTCTGAAAGGGGGGCTAGAAGCACCCCAAATCTGTATTTAAATATAAATACAGTATAAAAGTTTTTTGGAAAAATGTGCAAAGAATATCTTTGGATAGCCCTGGATTTTAGGAACCTGTAGGAATTTGAATCAACCAAACTGGAGTTAAAATGATTTTTCTATAGAATTTTGAAGTTTCTGGAAAAAGAAAAAGCAAAGAAGGGACTCAACCCCAGGGGGCTATCATGTGCCCATGGCGAGGGAGAGGGAGTTGGGTCGGGCCGTTGGCTTAGCCTGGACAGCCGTGGCCATGCAGGAAGCGCCTTCCGCCCATTTGTGTTTCACACGTGGGGAGGCAGCCGGCAAGGCGCCCGTTTCCACTGAAGGTGGTTGGGCCCGGCCACCGAGCCACTTACAGGCGGGGCCCAACCGCCCGATCCTTCTCCTTGCTCCGTTTGACGTGGGGCACGCACGGGAGGCAGGGCCAGCCGATGCCGGGCCCGCTCCGGCGGCTCCAACCTCTCTCCAGTGGCGCGCTAGCCAGCACGGGCTCGGGGCATGGCCTCTCGCACCCGAGCAGGAGCCAGCTCCGCAGGGAAGCCTTGGGGCAAAGGAGCTCTCGGCCATGGTAGAGGCCGATGACGACATTCGTGGCGAGGGTGCTCCGGCCGCTGCAAGGGGGAATAGAGGAGCGGGGCGGCTCCATGGTGGTCTGGGTTACTCCTAGAGGTGCTAGGGATAGAGAGGGGGGCTGGAGAGCCCAGACGCAAGCATGGCCGAAGCTGGCCATTGCGACCATGGAAGGAGAGGAGGAAGCTTGGGAGGAGAGGGAGCTCAAGGGGGAGATCTGCAGGTGCACTAGGGAGAAGGGAGAGATGCGGGAGCAGCAGTGGCTCGAGGGAGAAGTGTTAAGAGAGGGGGAGGGAGAGATAGAGCTCGGGAACTCTGGAAATCCCTGTCCATGGCGGCCACGCGCCTCTAATGGAGCTTGGAGGCTAGCTGATGATGGGATGCGCTTGGAACGGTCAAAAGGAGATGCTGAGACATGCTAAGACAAGGGGTGGCTGCCAGATTCAGGCTGTGGGGCAAGGTTAGGGTGCAGAGCACCAGTTTTGCATGCCAGGGTGGTGGTCACCGTGGCCACACATGTCTACACCAGCAGCTTGACCTGTCAAAGGTGTCTGGGATGTGGGGCATGATAGCAGGAGTGAGAGTGAGGAGTTTGGTCTCTATTGGAGTTAGTTTCAATGGTCTTTAACCGAGGTTAAGTTTATAACATCAAACTTACAGCTAATAAAAGTGGGTATCAAATGGAGAGTCCTGGGGAAAACAATGTCTAGCAGTGTTAGCTATGCAAGGACTACAACACTGCCAAGTTTGAGCTCAAGAAGAGGAGGGTATCTAGTACTTGGTGTACAAAGCTACATTTCAGCCAGAAATCAACTTGTAGATGTGCTGCTCATTTTTCCTACATGAGCATGCCCTCTCTTGGTTTAAAATGATGCCTTGGGATTCTAGGGACCCTATGGAAAGAGGAGGGGGCGTTGGCTTAAGCAGAAGTGAGATAAGAGGGGGTAAAAATGGTGATCAAGGGTAAAAATGAGAAGTAGTTACATGGAGTCTCCCTCCAATAATTAACCAGAGGCCATGGAAAAGCTACTGGAGGTAAAATGTAACTATATAGAGTTGTGGTCAAAGTTTAATCTCAAGGGTAAATGTGGAAGGGGCCAAAGTGGCCAACTTGGTGAATGCACACAAGGTGTTTCATGAATGTGAGGGCTACCAGATGGACTTCAATGGATATTAAATTTAACAGGATCAAATAATAGGTGAAAATAAGCTTGGACACCAAATTTGGGATTTGGTGGACAAGGTTTCCAATGTAGACATGGAAAACCCATGAAAAGGGCAGAAGTAGCCTTCTGCTTACAAAGCTATTCAAATCAATTTCCACAAATCCAATATTTGGTGTGGGGGTATTATTTGAGCATTAAGGCATGCCCAAAAAGTTTTGGGGTCAATTGGAGAAACTTTATAATGTAAAGTGTCCCAAAGTCAGAAATCAACAGAGAGGGTTTTGAGGGGCTTGGGACAAGTTCTTCTATTCTCCTTGATGCACCACTTGGTGTGGATGCATTATTGGAGTATCAGAACATGTCTACCAAATTTGAGCACAATTGGAGACACTTGACAATGTAGAGTTGCTCAAATTTGGATCTGAACTGATAAGGTTTTAGAATAATTAGGGGAATCAAATCAACTTGGATTGAGCTGAAACTTGGCAAGATCATCACATATATCATATGTGACATGCTAGAATTTTACAGGAATTTATTGAGAATATTTCTTGTAAAATATTCCAAAAGTTTGAAATAGGCACGAAGGGTTTTGAAGGGGCTTGCCCAATATTTTGAACATGACCATGTGTTGACACTCATATATATGGAATATATATGTCCACTGAGTTTCCCTAATTATTATTAAATATTTTAAAAGCAATAAAAATAACTTTCCTTCATAAGAGACCATTTCTGGCCTCACAGGAAGGCATTTAAATAAAATAGTAAAATAACTTGTAGTACAAATCCCATCTGAGGGTTTTTGAAAGCTTAATTCAAAGAAATTCTTTTTGGTGAACACAATATTTGCTAAAAATAAATTCTGGTCCTAACACATCGCATGATCATTAGGCATAAGTTTTGGGCTAAGGATGTGAGTCTGCAGAGTAACAGGAATTTGAGAATCAAACATAAGCATACCAGCAAGCAAGCAAACAACAGTCAGTTCAAGCATCACAATCACTCACATTTTTTTAATTGGTCCTAATTTTTGAGGAAAAGCCAAATCAGTCAGGAGAGTTAAAAACAAGGTATTACAGACCTTTCCCTCTTAAAAAAATCTCATCCCCGAGATTTGTTAAGGTGGTTACCAGGGCCTGCTCCTGCTATGCCGCTGAACACAGCGATAGCAACCATTCTAAACACGTGGTCTGATGTGGTCACCACAAGAATGCCACTTATTGGTGCATCTGCAGTTCACGATGACGTTGGAGGTAGGGAAGTTTGAAATTCCTAGTTGTGCTAATCGTACCCGATGCTGGGCACCTACTCCGGCCGACAGGTGGGCCCATCGGGGCGCTGTCAGTCTCTTCTTCTTCCTCTGATCCTTCTTCCCTGGTGAGTCCTAGGTGCTGCCTCTACTTGCGGTGCCTAGGGGCGTAGGGTGTCTGGGGTCGCCCTACGGTGGTGCGCAGTGAGCCAGCCACCGGCGCAGCGAGCACTCACCTCGAGGGCCTGCACGTGTCGGCACTGCTCTGGGATTCCCATCTAGCACCGATGGCAGAGCGGCGAGTGGGCTGGTGGCCTTGCCAGTGGCTCACCGAGCCTGGCTATAAATTGGCCAGGGAGTCCTTTTCGTTCTCTCACCCGGCCTCGTCCCTTGTTGTTGCTCCGGTCCTCTTCCTCCTTCTTCTTCTCCTTGCAGGTGCTAGAGTAGAGACTTCAATGGCAGACGAGCCCAGGGTGGCTCATAATCCTCCTGTTCGGAGCGGTGGCGATGTTGGTCAGGGTCTCGACGTTGTACCGCGCGATCATCCATGATGATCGTCATGATGCTGTTGCCCGAACGGCAGCTCTCCGCGGCGGCAGGGTTCATGACGACTAGGCAACTACTCAATGTACGTGTGGTGCTAGTGTGTTAGCGGTGTCTCCACGAAATAAATACGTATGCGGGTTTCTTCCCACGAAGGAACCGAGGTGTGCCATAGTAGCAAATGATTAAGTGTTTATGCGTGTGTGGTCTTGAATGTGGTTGTTGTCTGGGTGGAGGTTGCTTCCGGTCCGTCTGCCCTTGCTGGTCTTATAGTCTTGCACGTCGTAGTCGGTGTCGTTGACATAGGAGATGCAATAAAACTTGTTGTTTCTTCTCTATTGTCGTGGCTCCTTGATCATTTCGATGCTTCACCATGCTTGCGGGGAATTGTCTTCGGTTGCTGGAGGGTTGTAATGCTCGCTCTCAAGAGGCGTGGCGATCTATGGATTCTAGGGCTCGTCCAAACAGGACTAAGGTGTTCATCATCTCTTTGGGCTAATATGTATGTCATTCGTGAGGATAACAACATATTTTCCCAAGCATCACATAAGCATAGTGCTTATGAGACGGGTGAGGAGAATGGGGACTTGCTATGGGTGCTCGTTGGCCGAGGGATTTGTGGTCCAACATGACCTAGTCCTTCATGCACATGTTTGTCATAGATACGATGGGTGAGGGCTGGCGGAGTACTGACCATATTCTAAGGACTTAGAGCCGTTTCCTATGGTCATAATCGGACTACCTTATGGCTGGGTGAAGCTTTAGTGTCTCTAGGAACTTAGGATGTGGGTGAACAGTTATCATCTTTTCTCTAAGCACATTCCTTAGATGCCAATTGTCTGACCTCTTACTATGGACAAAATCACCCAATTTCACCGAATATACCATCTCACATAAGTCAACTCCACACCACTCATGCTAGTCAACTCCGGGGTTGAGGGAAGGACTAAACCCAAACATCACAAATATCGTATAACATACATTGCAGATGTGTCCCTATGAGGGAACCTCGGGGAAGCATACAAGCTGCTAAGCTTGAACTGGGATGCTACAAATCCAAATGCCCAGCTAGATCATTCAATGTACAGGGTACTGCACTTCTATATTAAGGAAACACGTAGTATTCCAATCCAAGATCTGGTTTCCTTTCTACTAATCCTATCAAGTGGTTCATAAATCCGGTTGATCATTACTGGACCCATCACTCCTACAATCCAATATTGATGGGGTTCTACATAATCTCTAGGAATCCTCATAATTCACATATTATTGCCAAAAATACGTCATTGTATATCCACCAACTTTCAATATCATGGCCAACAATTCTCCGAAGCCAACTCATATAGGTTCGTAAGTTATTTCTACAACTCCAATTACTTCTACTCGTTATCCAACGAGAAACATGGTTTCATGATCGTGATCATCGAGCTAAATCCAATTTACTCTGAACCATGTGGCCCATTCATAATTAATACTCCATTAAGGTTACCTATTTAAGTCCAAAACTCAAATCCAACAAGGTCTCTTACTTGCTACTCCAAGTCATTATGGTAATATCATCAAACCATGTCAGCTACTTGATAAATTCAATTATACCACCAAGAGTTATTGCCTGTGATCATAATCGTTCTACTGAATCCAATCTTACTCAAGCAACATGTAGGTTATGCTACTATATCAACTTGCTCCACCAAATTCACCTACCTTTATAAGGGTTTTACGATCCACCAAGATAGTCTACCTATCCTCAAGACACCTATCATCATCACAACTAACCTTAGTATAATACCCTTATATCCGAGAACGGATCTTCTTATGGCATCAGGGTTATGGTGTTGGCTTAAGAATGAAGGGTACTCGTTCACCATGATCACTTGTTCCATAAGGAACTCGTGCTAAACAGGGGTTTATCGGGGCTCGACGGGTGTTATGGCTAATCCGTGTATTAGACACGTGACTAGAAATTTGAGCCGGAAAGACTTGTGGAGGTTAGGCCAGGCTAGAGATGGTTTCCGGTCTTGAGGGAAAGCATCTCTTATACACGTCACATCTGGTTGAGCATGGTGTAGTCAGTGTCTTCAGTGTCAGGTGTCCGTCGAAGTGGATCCCTAGTGCATCTTGTCTTGATGGTCTTCAGTTGTCGAGAGGGGTGAGAGAGAGAGAGATAGTAGTAGCAGAGAGGAGAGTGCCTAAGGGGTGCTATAGTTCAAGTGCAATCAAACAAGTGTGGGAAAGTCAACTCAAACATCAAGATGAGGCAGGTGACATAACCGAATGCTTGTTGCCTAGAGCAAAAGTGCGACTTATACCAAGGCACAACAATAAAAAACAAGCAACACACAACATGGTTCCATCCGAACCATTTCATGGACTCGACTTCGCATAGGGGATTCTTGACTCATCCTACCCTAGAGGTTTTTGGACTCGACACTCGTGCTTGCTTCGTGTCCCGAAGAGGGGTCCGCTAAGTCTTTTGGGTCTTCTCATGGTGTTGCCATGCGTCTTGTGGTTGTTTGCCGAAACGACTGGGATTGAGTTGAAGAATTCTCGATGACTTCTCGTGTGGTGAATCGCCGACAACGTTGGTTCCTCATGGCTGTCGTTGACAGGGTCTTCTCTTGTCTTTATAATCTTGCCATTGTCTTCTTGCCCTCAAAGGCGTCGAGAGTTCTACCCGGACGACCTTTATGCAATGACGTCAGCAAGGCATGATAGAGCTCAGACCTGTCAGTCACTTGATCACAATATTGACACCTAGAGACGGGGATGAATAGAACCGTTTTCCTCCTCACTAGGGTGAGGCGGACCAAATGGCGAGGTTCTCATCCACCGGTGTTGGTTGACACAACCTTAATGTTGACAATGTTGCTCTACTAGCGATGCAGATCATGGTCTTGCACATATTATGTCCTGATCATCATAGGCGAAGGTGGCATCACTTCTGAATAGTGCCGAGGGTGTCGCCATCTTCTGGGTCTTGATGTCCTTGTTCCTCATGGAGGTACTTCTGTTGGCATCGTCTGGTCGTAGCCTTGTCATCCTCGTCCTTTAGTACATGGGTTCTCACTTGGAAAGGTTGCTTCCTTTCGAGTTACCCACAAGGATTTTAAGTAACCCATGGTCAGAGGGCATAGGGTGCTAGCGACCATTTGCAGGATTTGAAAAAGTAGACGAGGAGTGTCAGAGAATAAGGGTGGAAGGCTAAGGCAAAAACCTTGCTTCCTATGAAAATTTAGAAGAGGTGAGAATGAGAGACGTTCTGCAAGTACTTTTGAAAGGTCTGGAAAACCGTTTTTTCCTAATAACGTCCTTATACGTCCATTTTGCATCATGCTTTCATGTTGATATTTATCGCCTTATGGACTGTTATATTACTTTGTGGTACCATACTTATGCCTTTTCTCCCTTATTTTGCAAGGTTTATTTGAAGAGGGAGAATACCGGCAACTGGAATTCTGGACTGGAAAAGGAGCAAGTCTGAGTCCTCTATTCTGCGAAACTCCAAATGCCCTGAAAATCAACGTGGAATTTTTTGGGAATATATAAAAAATACTGGGTGAAAGAAGTGCCAGAGGCCCACAAGCCTGGTAGCCCCCCCCCCCCGGGTGGTGGCTACAGGGCTTATGGGCACCCTGGCGGCCCACTGGCCCCCCTCTTTTGCTATATGAAGGGTTTCATCCAAGAAAAAATTAGGGCGGAGCTTTTTCGTGGATTCTCCGCCACCACGAGGCGGAACTTGAGCAAAACCAATCTAGAGCTCCGGCAGGACGATCCTACCGGGGAAATTTCCCTCCCGGAGGGAGAAATCGTCGCCATCGTCATCACCAACACTCCTCTCGTCGGAGGGGAGTCATCTCCATCAACATCTTCATCAGCACCATCTCCTCTCCAAATCCTAGTTCATCTCTTGTAATCAATCTCCGTCTTGCGACTCCGATTGGTACTTGTAAGGTTGCTAGTAGTGTTGATTACTCTTTGTAGTTGATGCTAGTTGGATTACTTGGTGGAAGAGTTTATGTTCAGATCCTTGATGCTACTCGTTACACCTCTGATCATGATTATGATTATGCTTTGTGAGTAGTTACTTTTGTTCCTGAGGACATGGGATAAGTCATGCTGATAATAGTCATGTGAATTTGGTATTCGTTCGGTATTTTGATATGGTGTATGTTGTCTTTTCCTCTAGTGGTGTTATGTGAACGTCGACTACATAACACTTCACCATCTGTGGGCCTAGAGGAAGGCACTAGGGAGTAGTAAGTAGATGATGGGTTGCTAGAGTGACAGAAGCTTAAACCCCAGTCTATGCGTTGCTTCGTAAGGGGCTGATTTGGATCCACTAGTTTAATGCTATGGTTAGACATTGTCTTAATTCTTCTTTCGAAGTTGCAGATGCTTGCGAGAGGGGTTAATCATAAGTTGGATGCTTGTCCAAGTAAGGGAAGTACCCAAGCGCCGGTCCACCCACATATCAAACTATCAAAGTAATGAACGTGAATCACATGAACATGATGAAACTAGCATGACAGAAATTCACGTGTGTCCTCGGGAGTGCTTTTCCTCCTATAGGACTTTTGTTCAGGCTTGTCCCTTGCTACAAAAGGGATTGGGCCACTTTGCTGCACCGTTTCTACTACTTGTTACTTGTTACTTTTCACTTGCTACGTTTCACCTCACTACACCATCACTTGTTACCGCTACTTTCAGTGCTTGCAGTTATTACCTTGCTGAAAACCGTTTATCACAGCCGTCTGCTCCTCAGTGGGTTCGACACTCTTACTTATCAAAAGGACTATGATTGATCCCCTATACTTGTGGGTCATCAAGACTCTTTTCTGGCGCCGTTGCCGGGGAGGTAGGTGCCTTTGGTAAGTGGAATTTGGTAAGGAAACATTTATATATTGTGCTGAAATTTATTGTCACTTGTCACTATGGAAACTGTTCCTTTGAGGAGGTTGTTCGGGGTATCTTCACCACGAACGGAAGCGCAAGGAGTTGCTCCTCAACCTGAGGTACCTACTGAAAATATCTTTTATGAAATTCCTTCGGGTATGCTTGAGAAACTGCTGGCTAATCCTTTTACAAGAGATGGATCATCACATCCAGACTTGCATCTAATCTATGTAGATGAAGTTTGTGGTTTATTTAAGCTTGCAGGTTTGCCCGAGGATGAGGTAAATAAGAAAGTCTTTCCTTTATCTTTGAAGGATAAGGCGTTGACATGGTATAGGCTATGTGATGATACTGGATCATGGGACTACAATCGGTTGAAATTGGAATTTCATCAAAAGCTTTATCCTATGCATTTAGTACATCATGATCGGTATTATATTTATAACTTTTGGCCTCGTGACAGGGAAAGCATAGCTCAAGCTTGGGGAGGCTTAAATCAATGCTCTATTCATGCCCCAATCATGAGCTCTCGAGAGAAATTATCACTCAAAACTTTTATGCTCGGCTTTCTCATGAAGATCGTACCATGCTTGACACTTCTTGTACCGGTTCTTTTATGAAGAAGGATATTGACTACAAGTGGAATTTATTGGAAAGAATCAAACGTAACTCTGAAGATTGGGAGATTGAAGAACGTAAGGAGTCAGGTATGAATTTACAGTTTGATTGCGTTAAATCTTTTGTTGAAACAAACACATCTAGAGATTTTAGCGTTAAGTATGGACTTGACTTGGAGATAGTAGCTTCTCTATGTGAATCTTTTGCTGCTCATGTTGATCTTCACAAAGAGAAGTAGTTTAAGTATCATCCTCCTGTAGAAGTCAACATAGTTAAACCCAATCTAGTTGAAGAGAAAGTCATTGCCTTTAGTGATCCTATTGTTCCTTGTGCCTACGCTGAGAAACCACCTTACCCTGCTAGGAAAAAGGATTACATTAGACCTTACCCTAAAGCTCCAACTGTGATACGTAGGGGTTACATTAGACCACTTGCACCCCCTCAGGAAATTAGAGTCGAACCTAGTGTTGCTATTATCAAAGATCTTTTAGCCGAAGACATAGACGGGCATGTTATCAAATTCTCTGAGGACTCCGCTAGAATTGCTAAACCTCACGTGAAAGACAAATACAGACCTATAGTTGGCATGTCCGTTGTTTCTGTCAAGATAGGAGATCACTGTTATCATGGTTTATGTGATATGGGTGCTAGTGTTAGTGCAATACCCCAGTCCCTATATGATGAAATCAAAGATGAGATTGCACCTGCTGAGTTAGAACCCATTGATGTCACTATTACGCTAGCTAATAGAGACACTATCTGCCCTCTGGGAATTGTGAGAGACGTAGAAGTCAGGTGTGGTAAGACGAAGTATCCTACTGATTTCCTCGTCCTTGCTACTACACAAGATAGCTTTTGTCCCATCATATTTGGTAGTACCTTTCTCAACACTGTCAATGCTCATATTGCTTGCATTAAACAGACTGTCACTGTTAGTTTCGAGGGTGTGTATCATGAATTTAACTTCTCCAAGTTTGGAAGACAACCCCATGAAGAAGAGTCGTTTGGTAGCGATGAAATCATTGCTCTTGCCTCTATTGTCGTACCTCCTACGGATCCTTTAGAGCAATATCTGCTTGAGCATGAAAATGATATGCATATGGATGAAAGAGATGAGATAGATAAAATTGTTTTAGAACAATATCCTATTCTCAAGAATAATCTGCCTGTTGAACTGCTTGGGGATCCTCCCCCACCAAAGGGTGATCCTGTGTTCGAGCTAAAACAGTTACCAGATACTCTTAAGTATGCCTACCTTGATGAGAAGGAGATATATCCTGTTATTATTAGTGCTCACCTCTCTAATCACGAAGAGAAGAAGTTATTAAAAACTTTGAGGAAGCACCGTGAGGCTATTGGATATACTCTTGATGATCTTAAGGGTATTAGTCCCACTCCATGTCAGCACAAGATTAAAACTGACCCTGATTCTAAACCAGTTGCTGATCATCAAAGGAGATTAAACCCTAAGATGAAAGAGGTCGTGAGAAAAGAAATATTAAAGCTTCTGGAAGCAGGAATCATTTATCCTGTTGCTCATAGTGAGTAGGTAAGTCCAGTACATTGCGTACCTAAGAAGGAAGGTATCACCGTCGTTCCTAATGATAAGAATGAACTAATCCCACAGAGGATTATTACTAGCTATAGGATGGTGATAGACTTCCGGAAACTGAACAAGGCAACCAGGAAAGACCATTATCCTTTGGCGTTTATCGACCAAATGCTAGAAAGGCTATTTAAACACACACACTTCTGCTTTCTAGACGATTATTCAGGTTTCTCACAAATACCTGTTGCACAATCTGATCAGGAGAAAACCACTTTCACCTGCCCCTTCGGTACCTTTGCTTATAGACGTATGCCTTTTGGCTTATGTAATGCACCTGCCACCTTTCAAAGATGTATGATGGCTATATTCTCTAACTTTTGTGAAAAGATTGTTGAGGTTTTTATGGATGGTTTCTCCATTTATGGTTCTTCCTTTGATGATTGCCTCAGCAACCTTGATCGAGTCTTACAGAGATGCAAATATACCAACCTCGTCTTGAACTGGGAGAAGTGCCACTTCATGGTTAATGAAGGAATCGTCTTTGGACACAAAATCTTTGAGAAAGGCATTGAAGTTGATAAGTCTAAGGTTGATGCAATTGAGAAAATGCCTTGCCCCACAGATATCAGAGGTATACGAAGTTTCCTAGGTCACGCTGGTTTCTGTTGGCCCAGATCCGACGTCGACGGTGTTACCGTGTACTTTCCGGCAATACACGCACGATGAAGCTCGATTACTTTCCGAGCCGTCGGTTGACGAAGACGCAACGGGCAAGTACAATACTAGCCTAAGCTAGCAAGAGTACGTACAATACTATCCTAAGCTAGCAAGCACGTTGCTGGATGGTTTTTGATCCTTTGACGTGAGGCAAGCTAGCTAGCTATGCATGTATAGCTAACAATCAGCCGTCGGTAACTTGATCGACTCGAACTAGCACAACTCGGCGAAACACAAAGGATCTGATGGATAAATAGGGCCTTGTCGGTCCTGCTATGTTATTGCTTTGATCTTGCTGAGTTGATTACAGGGGCAGGTTACAAGTATATATATAGGAGCACTAATAGCTAGCTATGGCAGTCCTAGTCCATATACAAAGTCCTAGACGGTAATTGCCTTCGCGTACTAGTCGAACACGGACACCACATCATCGTGGTTAACTCCAACAATCACCCCCCCTAAACACGATGTCCTCACTTTACAGCTTGGACGCCGATCCTTCTCCGCATCTCTGTAAACTTCTGTCGTCCCAAAGACTTGGTCAGGATATCTGCAAGCTGGTCGTCGGTGCAAACGTAGTTGACTTCAATCTTGCCTTCTTCCACGCACTGTCGTATGTAGTGATACCTTATATCTATGTGCTTACTCCTGTCATGATGCACTGGATTCTTACACAGGGCAATCGCAGACTTGTTGTCCACATTGAGCACCACTCTTTCAGGTTCTTTATCTGTGAGGTCACCGAGTAGCCTTTCTAGCCACACACCTTGACCCGCTGCGGTTGCAGCTGCTATATACTCTGCTTCGCAGGACGATAATGCGACCACCTTCTGCTTTTGTGATAGCGAAGTAACTATGCTCCTGCCCAAGAAATATGCCAGACCCGAGGTACTTTTACGGTCATTCACATCTCCTGCCAGGTTGCTATCTCTGTATCCAAGTAGCTCCACCATCTCCTTCTTTTTCTCTGTCAAATAGACACAATCGAAGTTTGTTGTCCCTTTGATGTACCTGAGTATATGTTTGACAGCTGCCCAATGTTCAGTCGTGGGTGCTTCCATGAAGCGACTCACTATGCCAATGGAATAGGCCAAGTCCGGTCGTGTATTCACAAGATACCTTAGGCTTCCGACCACACTTCTATAATCCGTTGCATCAACCGCAGGGGCTTCACTCCTTTTGCTAAGTTTAAGTCGAGGCTCCATTGGAGCATAAGTTGGTTTGCAATCCTCCATGCTACAACTTTCAAGTATCTTCTTTGCATATGCCTCTTGACATAGTGTGATCCCATTCGGGTTTTGTTGTACCTCAATCCCGAGGTAGTATGTCAAGAGCCCTAGATCACTCATCTTGAATAGCTCCTTCATTTGTAGCTTGAATCTTGCAATCTCCTCTTCGTCTGCTCCAGTTATCTGGAGATCATGAACATAGATGCCCACTAAGAGACGATCCTTGCCTTTACCTCACTTGTACATAGCATGCTCGAGTGGACTTTTCTCAAAATCAAGTGAAATCAATGTACGGTCAAGCTTGATGTTCCATGCCCGAGGAGCTTGATGTAGCCCGTACAATGCCTTATGTAGCTTCAACACCTTGTGTTCTTCTCCTTCTTTGATGTACCCCGGTGGTTGCTTCACGTATACTTCTTCTTCCAACTCCCCGTTCAAAAATGCGGATTTTACATCCATGTGATGTAGCCTCCAAGATTATTGGGCCGCGAGAGCTATAACTAGCCTCACCGATTCCATCCTTGTGACTGGAGCGAACACTTCCTCGAAGTCCACACCTTGCTCTTGCACAAATCCTTTAGCTATGAGCCGAGCTTTATGCTTGACCAAGTTTCCTTCAGCATCCTTCTTGACTTTGTACACCCACTTGAGCCCTATGGATTTATGACCGTTGGGAAGATCAGCGAGCTCCCATACTTTGTTGTCTCGTATTGATCCCAACTCTTCATTCATAGCACGACGCCAACACTCCTCAGTATTTGCTTCTTCAAATTTTGTCGATTCATCGACGCTAAGCAAACATTGTCGTCCTCTTCTTATAACTTTGACAGGATTAATAGTACAAAGTGCTTCCTCCGTATATAAATCCACCACTGGTCGAAGACGAACTGGCGTCGGCGGACGTTGCCTTTTCTCCTGTTCTGTCGAAGACGAGGAATTTTCATCTTGTGGAGTTGCCAAACTCCTATTTTCTGGCGATCCAGGTTCTCCAGAATTAGTTGCACGTACATGTGAACCTTCAAGTCCACGTGCATGCCTTCCTGTCTCACAGCTAGCTTGAGTTGGAGCCATATTCTGGCCATGCCCAGGCTGTGGACTTCCAGGCGCAGCTCCCAGGCTGCTCCCCTATCGTACGAAGTCACTTGGTCGAGTGCTTCGAGCATCACTTGGTGTGCTGCACGAGCCATCGCATGCCCCGTCTGCTGCATCCTGCTGCGAGCCTTGGCGCGCCTCTGTCCCTGCTTTATCTGGCGCGTTCGGCCGCGCTCCGTTGTCCGGAGAATCACTCGGCGTCGTCGTAGTCTCTGGTTGATTATCGGCATGCTCATATTCGTTGTAAACAACGTGAAAGATTTCATCAGAGATTGGGTATACCGGCTCAGTAGAGTTCCAATTCCATGACCTTGCTTCTTCAAAGACCACGTCACGCATCACAACCACCTTATTGGTATAGGGGTTGCACACACGGTTCGCCTTCGAGCCCGCTTCATAGCCAACCAATATCATTGGAGTACTCCGATCCGCCAACTTACTTGTATGCCGAGTCACCGTCTTCACATATGCCACGCACCCGGAAGTACGAAGATGATCAACCGCAGGCTTATGTCCGTACCATGCTTTGTATGGCGTCATCCCAACCACACTCTTGGTTGGAGCCCGGTTCAGCAAATAAACGGCTTTATTGACCGCCTCACCCCAAAACTTGCCCGGAATCCCTTTGCTCTTCATCATGCTTCGTGCCATCGCCACCACGGTTTGATTCCTCCGTTCCACAACACAGTTTTTCTGTGGTGAATATGGTGTCGTAAGATACCGCTTGATCCCATGTGCTTCGCAAAATTCTGTGAATTCACGAGACTTGAACTCACCCCCCCCCGATCGGTACGGAGGGCCTTCAGCTTGGCTACGGATTCTACCTCGGCCGCCATCTTTACTTTCCTGAAGGCTTGCAAAGCTTGGTCCTTCATCTTCAACAACACAATCCACATGTATCTGCTGAAGTCGTCGACAATGAGTAAGAAGTATTTGTTCCCAGCTGGGGTAGCCGGTGTAATGGGTCCACACAAGTCTCCATGGACCAACTCAAGAGCTTTACTTGCTCTAAAGTTTCCCTCTATCGGGAATGAGGCCCGCCTTTGTTTCCCAACAAGGCAACCGTCGCACACTTGCTCAACATGATCAATGCACGGTAGGCCACGTACCATCTCCTTTTGTCCAAATTGCCGAAGAGCCTGGAAATTTAGATAATCGTAGTGCGCGTGCCACTTCCATGCCGAGTCCTCCATGCTTGACAAGAGACATACTTGATCCACACGATCCAAGTTGAGGATGTAGAGTCTGTTCTGTGACCTTTGCACCTTCATGATCAACATCCTCTGACGGTCATACCCCCATAAATAGCCATCTTCGAGCACAATCTTGCAACCACGCTCCTCGAGCTGGCCAAGACTTATGATGTTGCTCTTTAGCTTGGGAATATAGTACACATCTGTGAGTACCTTGTGACCGCCATTCTTCAGCTCAAACAGGACAGTACCTCGCCCTATGATGTCAACGGTCCACCCGTCACCGAACCGAACCGTTCCTCCAACCGAGAGATTTAGCTCAGAAAACTGGTCCTTGTCACCGGTCATGTGGTTGCTTGCTCCCGTGTCGAGGTACCACACGTGCCTCGTTGTGTTCACCCTCTTCTTGTCATGAAGGTAAACCTTCTCTTCGTCGAGCGTGACAACCTCGGTAGTCGGTGCCTTCAGAGATGGACAATCCTCGTCCATAAGCTAGCATACTTCGACCATGAGCATCATATCGCTATCATCGCCTCCCTTGGCCATGAGAGCTCTTTCCTTCGGTGGAATCTTGCAACCAGACTTGAAGTGACCGAGGATTCCACAATTGTGACACCTTACTTTTTTTATGTCAAATTTTCTCCTTGGTTTTCTAGCCTTTTCTTCCTGTCCAGCGAGGTCCTTTTTCGCCGGGCTTTGCTTCTCCGTTGCTTTACTACCGCTTGTGGATCCACCTTGCTTTCCTTTCGACAGGGCCATCCATTGCACCATTGTAAGCATGAGATGCTCACTCTCCTTCGAATCGCCAAAGCTGAGACGAATTCTCTCATCGTGGGCCTTGAACCTTCCAACGAGATCCTCGACCGTGAGAGTGTTCAGGTCAAGACATTGCTCGATCGACGTGACGATTTGGATGTAGCGTGCCGGTGCGGCGCGCAAAAATCGTCGAAAGATTGCAACTTCTTCTAGGGTTGAACCATAGCCGCGTATGCCGTTGACAAGGGTCCTGAGACGGGCGGCAAAATGATCAACCGTCTCGCTTTCCTCCATCTTCAGGCACTCGTAGCTTCTCATCAGGGGCTGAAGGTGTGCTTCCTTGACACGGTCATGACCCTGGTGCAGGATCTTGATGGTCTCCCATGCCTCCTTTGCCGTTTTCTTTCCGACGAGGTGTTGCAGCACATCCTTCGGCATGGCGGAGTAGATCGCTGTTAATGCCTGACGATCCGTCCGGTACTTTGCCGCGCCCTTCGCGTACTCGGCACCACCGGCATCGATGGCTTCCCAGAACTCCGCTCCCTCCATCGCGACCTCCATGTCCATCGTCCATAGTGCGTAGTCCTCTCGATCCAGCCAGGGGAATTGCGACCCCCCAACCATCGGCATCGGTGCTTTAGCTCCCGCCACAACGATCTCCTTTCCCAGGTTCGACATGATCCTTCAATTGCTTTCCGAAGATCACGCCAATAAACCAAGCTCTAGATACCAATTGTTGGCCTAGACCCGACGTCGATGGTGTTACTGTGTACTTTCCGGCAATACATGCACGATGGAGCTCGAATACTTTCCGAGCCATCGGTTGACGAAGACGCAATGGGCAAGTACGATACTAGCCTAAGCTAGCAAGAGTACATACAATACTAGCCTAAGCTAGCAAGCACGCTGCTGGATGGTTTTTGATCCTTTGACGTGAGGCAAGCTAGCTAGCTATGCATGTATAGCTAACAATCAGCCGTCGGTAACTTGATCGACTCGACTAGCACAACTCGGCGAAACACAAAGGATCTGATGGCTAAACAGGGCCTTGTCGGTCCTGCTATGTTATTGCTTTGATCTTGCTGAGTTGATTACAGGGGCAGGTTACAAGTATATATATAGGAGCACTAATAGCTAGCTATGGCAGTCCTAGTCCATATACAAAGTCCTAGACGGTAATTGCCTCCGCGTACTAGTCGAACACGGACACCACATCATCGTGGTTAACTCCAACAGTTTCTATAGAAGGTTCATTAAAGACTTCTCTAAGATTTCTAGGCCTCTTACCAACCTCTTGCAGAAGGATGTTCCTTTTGTTTTTGATGAGGATTGTGAGGAAGCTTTCGAAATACTTAAGAAGGCCTTGATAACCGCACCTATTGTTCAACCACCTGATTGGAACTTGCACTTTGAAATCATGTGCGATGCTAGTGATTATGATGTCGGTGCTGTTCTAGGACAAAGAGTTGACAAGAAGTTGAATGTTATTCACTACGCTAGTAAAACTCTAGACAGTGCCCAAAGAAACTATGCCACTACGGAGAAGGAGTTTTTAGCAGTCGTGTTTTCATGTGAAAAGTTCAGATCTTATATAGTTGACTCCATAGTCACTATTCACTCTGATCATGCTGCTATTAAGTACCTTATGGAGAAGAAGGACGCTAAGCCTAGGCTAATCAGATGGGTTCTCCTGCTACAGGAATTTGATTTGCACGTTGTTGACCGAAAGGGTGCTGATAACCCTGTAGCAGATAACTTGTCCAGGGTAGAGAATGTCCTTGATGACCCACGACCTATTGATGACAGCTTTCCTGATGAGAAATTAAATGTCATCCACACTTCACATAGTGCACCATGGTATGCTGATTACGGAAACTATATCGTAGCCAAATACATACCACCCAGTTTCACCTACCAGCAAAGAAGAAATTCTTCTTCGATTTGAGACACTACTTTTGGGATGATCCTCACCTTTATAAGGAAGGAGTAGATGGTGTTATTAGACGTTTTGTGCCTCAACATGAACAGGGACAGATCCTGCACAAGTGTCATTCCGAAGCCTACGGAGGACACCATGTTGGAGATAGAACTGCTCATAAGGTATTGCGATCAGGTTTCTATTAGCCCACTCTCTTCAAGGATGCCCGTAAGTTTGTCTTGTCTTGTGACGAATGCCAAAGAATAGGGAACATCAGTAAACGTCAGGAAATGCCTATGAACTATTCACTTGTCATTGAACCATTTGATGTTTGGGGCTTTGATTATATGGGACCCTTCCCGAGTTCCAATGGCTACACTCACATCTTAGTCGTTGTTCATTATGTCACTAAGTGGGTAGAAGCTATCCCCACTAGAAATGTTGATCATCACACCTCTATTAAGATGCTTAAAGAAGTCATTTTCCCAAGATTTGGAGTCCCTAGATATCTGATGACTGATGGCGGTTCACACTTCATTCATGGTGTTTTCCGCAAGATGCTTGCTAAGTATGATGTAAACCATAGAGTTGCATCTCCTTATCATCCTCAGTCTAGTGGTCAAGTGGAGTTGAGTAATAGGGAGATCAAATTGATCTTACAAAAGACTGTCAATAGATCTCGAAAGAAATGGTCTAGTAAACTTGACGATGCACTATGGGCTTATAGGACTGCTTATAAGAATCCCATGGGCATGTTTCCATATAAAATGGTTTATGGTAAGGCCTGTCATTTACCTCTTGAGCTTGAACACAAGGCTTATTGGGCAATCAAAGAGCTCAACTTCGATTTCAAACTTGCCGGTGAGAAGCGGTTGTTTGATATCAGCTCATTAGATGAATGGAGGGCCTAGGCATATGAGAATGCCAAGTTGTTCAAGGAAAAGGTTAAGAGATGGCACAATAAAAGAATACAAAAATGAGAGTTCAATGTAGGAGATTATGTCCTGCTATACAATTCTCGCTTAAGATTCTTCGCAGGCAAGCTTCTCTCTAAATGCGAAGGTCCTTACGTTGTCGAGGAAGTATTTCGTTCCGGTGCCATCAAAATCAATAACCCGGAAGGTCATTTTACTAGAGTGGTAAATGTGCAAAGAATCAAGCATTATATCTCTGGTACTCCCATAAATGTTAAGACCAATATCAACAATATCATAACTCCAGAGGAGTACATAAGGGATGTTTATCACCCTGTTTCAGACCCTGAAAACGAAGAGGTATGTGTTTCGGTAAGTACTTGGACTCCGAAACTTTTCCAATAGGAAATATTCTCCGTTTTGGAATTTTTGGAAAATTAGAAAAATGAAAAGCAGTCCGGAGAGCACACGAGGCGACCACAAGCTTGGTAGCCGCCACCTACCCCCCCTGGCGGCGGCTACAGGGCTTGTGGGCACCTCGTGTGCCTCCCACGCTCCGTTTTCTTGCGGAACACTCCTTCTGGTCTAGAAAAAATCATTATATATACGCCCGAGGTTTTGATCTCCGTATCGTGCAGTTTTGCTCTGTTTTCGTTTCGAGCCTGTTTCTGTCGCGGATCTAGATTGTCATGACTTCCCCAAAAGCTCCTAAGGACAAGATCTTCGAGAAGGTCATCAATCCCGACCTCACGGAAGTGCTGAAACACCCTCAATCTATCAAGATGAGTGAGGGGATGTTGCACATCCATGATGTTGAGGGGCCTAAGAAGACCGGAAGCGTGGAGACGAGGCTCGAAGCAATGGAGCAACAAGTCTTCAAGTGCCAAGGGATGGTGGAGCATGGACTCAACGTCAACCACATGATGATCACGGAGTTCACCAGCAATCACAAGATGGATGCCATTGACATTGAGAAGCACCTCTCCAGGCTCTATGACAGGGTTGATCAACTTCAGGGCCAGATCTATGACCTGCAGAACCAAAACTTTGAGTATAAGTATAGATTTAAATCAATACGGTTGGCTGCAGATTTGAGGATTCCGGCGACTCCTTCATCCTGCCATGATGGAGCACCTATGCCTTGGAAGACGGAGGATCAGACTACTTCAACAACACCACCACCATCACCACCAAAGGAAGACAACTAAGCATTGGTATGGGCAATCCCCTTGGCTTTTGCCAAGCTTGCGAGAGTTTCCCTGGTATCGTACCACCTTTATATCTTTTGCTTTTACCTTTGCTTTAGTTATTTTCTTTTCAGTTTTTATTTCTTCTCTTAGTGGAATAAGTCTTTAGTGTTCAGTTTGAGTCTTTTACTTTGTGTCTCCCCCGATGTATTCGAGCTCGCGAGCTATATAATAAAGAGTATCTTAGTCAAGGTCTTTGTTTTGTGCCGTGATTAAAAGTATTAAAAGAACGATAGCATGAAAGATCATGAGATGATCTTATGGAAAGTGATAGCTTCACATATGACAAGTATGATGATTGAAACTTGTTGAGAATAGACCAACACAGACCCCAGTCATTGTTTCATTTAATAAGAAGTAATAAGGAAAGAGATGTTCACATATAAATATGTCATCTTAGACACTTTTTACAATTCTGAGCACTCACCAAACTATTACGTGCTTAGAAGTAGAGGTTGGACAAGGAAGACAACATAATGAATTGTGTTTGCTTGGTTCCAGACAATGTTATATGCCTAGATATCCCTTAGCATGTGACGATTGCTTCCACCTCATATTAGCCAAAACTCCCGCACCAAGTAGAGATACTACTTGTGCATCCATAAACCTTCAACCCAGTTTTGCCATGAGTGTCCACCATACCTACCTATGGATTGAATAAGATCCCTCAAGTAAGTTGTCATCGGTGCAAGCAATAAAAATTGTTCTCTAATATGTATGATCTATTAGTGTGTGGAAAATAAGCTTTGTACGAACTTGTGATGAGGAAGACACAAAAGCGACAGACTGCATAATAAAGTTCTTTATCACAGGAGGCAATATAATGTGATGTTCCTCCGCACTAAGAGGACACGCATCCTAACCTCAAAAGTGCATGACAACCTCTGCTTCCCTCTGCGAAGGGCCTATCTTGTACCTTTACTTTTTTCCCTTGAAAGAGTCATGGTGATCTTCACCAATTCCTTATTTTGCCTTTGTCTTGGCTACCGTCACAAGCTAGGGAAAGATCTATATTCATATATCAACTTGGAGGTGAGTACTTATGCTTTATTATTGTTGACTTTACCCTTGAGGTAAATGGTTGGGAGGCAAAATTATAAGCCCCTATCTTTCTCTATGTCCAACTTAAACATTGATACCATGAGTACCATGTGAGTTGTAACAATTGTGGAAAACAAAAGAGATGATTGAGTATGTGGGATTGCTTTACAAGCTCTTATTTGACTCTTTCTGATGTTATGATTAATTGCAACTGCTTCAATGACTATGGACCGTTGTTGGCTACTTCTCGGTAAGGTTTTTGTTTCATACTTTGCTTTGTGAAGGAATTGTTACTTTCCCATAAGAATCTTTATGATGTATTGTTGTTCTATGTGTGATGATGATGCCCTCATGTCCGTATTATGTTTTATCGACACCTTCATCCCTAAACATGTGGACATGTTTATGGATCTTGGTTTTCGCTTGAGGACAAGCGAGATCTAAGCATGGGGGAGTCGATACGTCCATTTTGCATCATGCTTTCATGTTGATATTTATCGCTTTGTGGACTGTTATATTACTTTGTGGTACCATACTTATGCCTTTTCTCTCTTATTTTGCAAGGTTTATTTGAAGAGGGAGAATACCGGCAGCTGGAATTCTAGACTGGAAAAGGAGCAAGTCTGAGTCCTCTATTCTGCGCAACTCCAAATGCCCAAAATATCAACGTGGAATTTTTTGGGAATATATAAAATATACTGGGCGAAAGAAGTGCCAGAGGGGCGCTACCAGGGGCCCACAAGCCTGGTAGCCGCCCCCTGGTGGCGGCTACAGGGCTTGTGGGCACCCTGGCGGCCCACTGGCCCCCCTCTTTTGCTATATGAAGGGTTTCGTCCAGGAAAAAATCAGGGTGGAGCTTTTTCGTGGATTCTCCGTAGCCACAAGGCGGAACTTGAGCAGAACCAATCTAGAGCTCCGGTAGGACGATCCTGTCGGGGAAACTTCCCTCCTGGAGAGGAAAATCGTCGCCATCGTCATCACCAACACTCCTCTCGTCGGAGGGGAGTCATCTCCATCAACATCTTCATCAGCACAGTCTCCTCTCCAAACCCTAGTTCATCTCTTGTAACCAATCTCCGTCTCGCGACTCCGATTGGTACTTGTAAGGTTGCTAGTAGTGTTGATTACTCTTTGTAGTTGATTCTAGTTGGATTACTTGGTGGAAGAGTTTATGTTCAGATCCTTGATGCTACTCATTACACCTCTGATCATCATTATGATTATGCTTTGTGAGTTGTTACTTTTGTTCCTGAGGACATGGGATAAGTCATGCTGATAATAGTCATGTGAATTTGGTATTCGCTCGGTATTTTGATATGTTGTATGTTGTCTTTTCCTCTAGTGGTGTTATGTGAACGTCGAGTACATAACACTTCACCATCTTTCGGCCTAGAGGAAGGCATTGGGGAGTAGTAAGTAGATGATGGGTTGCTAGAGTGACAGAAGCTTAAACCCCAGTCTATGTGTTGCTTCGTAAGGGGCTGATTTGGATCCACTAGTTTAATGCTATGGTTAGACGTTGTCTTAATTCTTCTTTCGTAGTTGCGGATGCTTGCGAGAGGGGTTAATCATAAGTGGGATGCTTTTCCAAGTAAGGGCAGTACCGAAGCGCCGGTCCACCCACATATCAAACTATCAAAGTAACGAACGTGAATCACATGAACATGATGAAACTAGCATGACAGAAATTCCCGTGTGTCCTCGGGAGCACTTTTCCTCCTATAAGACTTTGTTCAGGCTTGTCCCTTGCTACAAAAGGGATTGGGCCACTTTGCTGCACCGATGCTACTACTTGTTACTTGTTACTTCTCACTTGCTACGTTTCACCACACTACGCCATCACTTGTTACCGCTACTTTCAGTGCTTGCAGTTATTACCTTGTTGAAAACCGTTTATCAGAGCCTTCTGCTCCTCGTTGGGTTCGACACTCTTACTTATCGAAAGGACTATGATTGATCCCCTATACTTGTGGGTCATCACGTCCATGCTAACTAAGGGCTTCCTACAGTCGGGATGGCTTTGATACCAGCTCTCTGAGGGCCCCGACTTAAGAGTCGAGATCGCCAAATGAACATGCTCAGTGACCCCAGAGATCAATGCTCACCGAACACACAGTAACTGAATAACAAGAGTCTTGCATCCATACATACCGTTTGATACAATAATGACCATTGCGGTCAAGTCTTACATATATAGGGCCTTGAGGGCCAACACACCAAACTAGACCAATTGCGGAAATATTGGTCGAAAGCGTGAACCCATGCCATCAGCCTTAACCTACACGCATTGTGACTAGGAAGCATCCTAGTTCGCAGGATCGTCACCAAGTTTCTCTTCACCAAATTCTGTTCTCTCATACCTGGTCCATGAAATAACCAGTGGCAAGTCAATGAGTACTTTGAATGTACTCGCAGATAGCCCATGATATGGATAATGCAGTTGGTACAGTAACAAGTAATATACAGTATTGGAGGACAGCAGCTGATTGTAAATAAAGATGATCATAGGAGGATGTGCAACATAAGCTAGATGGTATTTAGAAGAACAGGTTACAGATATCAATATATCTGATGTGGGCTGAACACTCCGGGTTCACCCGATATGCCAAGTCACCAAACTTGGTCATATCAAATCTTTCACATAACTCCTTGAAAACACACACACACTCTTGGTTTATGCAGAAACGACTTGACGTCGTTTAAGCAGCACCACCCAGCTGTCCTTGACCATGGACACGGCTATTCGAATAGTTTTACACTCTGCAGAGGTTATACGTTGTACCCACGAGATTCGGGAAACTTCCGTGTCATCCACGACTCGCGGTATATAACATACCCGAGGTAAGTACCCGATCAATGCCTTTCCCCTGACGATACTAGACAAAGAGGTCCACTGGACTGGTACCCATCCCACATGATGTACATCTTACGAGCACTCACTCTGGACAGTATCATCCATGTGGAGACCAATGGTGTGCCCGGAACACGTAAAAATGGCATAGTCGTCCTACCTGGCACGACCTCGTCACGAGAGTGACCACACATCACTCCCGCCACTAGTAATGTGGCTATTTGCTAGCACCGACGAGAGTAGTCAAAAAAGCCCCGTCCCATAAAGGGGTAATTTGGTCGCACATGTAAGGTTGGGACGGTTGACACATCATAAATATAATCCCATTTCTGAAACCACTCACACCAAAATACACCCGGTGCACCACTTCTCCAAAGTGGCCACCTATCTCATCATCATCACTCTCGGACATTAGTGGCACCCGACGGGGTTTTCATAAACCTTTGATTTTACCATCATCATGCTTATGCTTCTACTATGCTTAGCTCTACTTGTGAACATGATATTAGCGTGACCCTCTTAGGTGGTAGGATCATGCTCAATATGCAAGTGCTCCGGAGGAGCCATCGGTAACATCATATCCATGATTTACCGAATACTCATGATCTCATGCAACGGAAATATTTGTTCTACTAGCATGCAATATAGTATTTGCTCAGACATGGTCAAAGGGTTACTTGCCTTGCTCCCATAAGTCCTCGGGGTCTTCGAGGTCTTCCGGTCCAACTCCGAGTACTCCATCTACTCCGTCAACTAACGTTAGAAACAACACAGTAAGCCAACAGCAAGCAGGAACAAAATTGCTACAAAGATGGAAGTTATATTTTTCTTTGACCTCTCTGGTCATAAGAAAAATAACTGAAGCTTGCTATACGAGATTTGGATCATTAGGGAATTTTGAATGGACAAAAGGAAGGACAGGTGGTCCTTATAGAAGCCTACAAAAAATATTATGATAACAATGAGTGGAGGCACTCATTTAACACAGAGAAATTTTAGAAACATTTAGAAAGTTCTTCACTCGATTCGGAGTTGATATGAATATACGAGGGATTTTTCGATACTTGATAAATAGCAAAAGGGAGCTATTTCTTTATTGCAACAGAATTATGTCATCCAAAAATGTTGACCAAGGCCTTAAAAATAGGGAATGATATTAGAAGGTTCTGGAATTTGGAATCACTCCATTTGGAGTGGATTTGAATCCTCTAGGATTTTTGAAAGGGGGGCTAGAAGCACCCCTAATCTGTACTTAAATATAAATACAGTATAAAAGTTGTTTGCATAAATGTTCAAAGCACATCTTTGGATAGCCCTTGATTTTTGGAACATGCAGGAATTTGAATCAGCCAAATTGGAGTTAAAATGATTTTTCTATAGAATTTTGAAGTTCTGGAAAAAGAAAAAGCAGAGAAGGGGCTCAACTCGAGGGGGCTAGCCAGCCGTGGCCACGCAGGAAGCGCCTTTCGCCCATTTGTGTTTCCCACATGGGGAGGCAGCCGACAGGGCGCCCGTTTCCACTTAAGGTGGCTGGGCCACGCCACTGAGCCGATTACAGGTGGCGCCCAGCCGCCAGGTCCTTCTCCTTCCTCCGTTTAACCTAAGGCACACACGAGAGGCAGGGCCAACTAATGCAGGGGCCGGCTCTGGCGGCTCCAGCCTCTCTCCGGTGGCGCTCCGGCCAACAGGGGCTTGTGGCATGGCCTCCCGCACCCGAGTAGGAGCAAACTCCACAGGGAATCCTCGGGGCGAAGGAGCTCTCGGCCATGGCGGAGGCCGACGACGGCACTCGTGGCGAGGGCGCTCCGGCAGGTGCGAGAGCGAATAGAGGAGCAGGGCGGCTCCGTGGTGGACTAGGGTACTCCTGGAGGTGCTAGGGATAGAGAGGGGGCTGGAGAGCCCGGACGCAAGCATGGCCGAAGCTGGCCTTGGCGGCCATGGAAGGAGAGGAGGAAGCTTGGGAGGAGAGGGATCTCAAGGGGGATCTCTGCAGGTGCACTAGGGAGAGGGGGAGAGATGCAGGAGCAGCAGTTGCTCGAGGGAGAAGCGATAAGAGAGGGGTACGGAGAGAGTGAGAACTCGAGAGCTCTCTTGAAATCCCTGTGCATGGCGGCCACACGCCCCAGATGGAGCTTAGAGGCTGGCTGATGATGGGGAGCGCTTGGAACGGTCAAAAGGAGATGCTGAGACATGCTGAGACAAGGGGTGGCTGCCAGATTCAAGCTGTGGGGCAAGGTTAGGGTGCAGAGCACCAGTTTTGCATGCGAGGGTGGTGGTCACCGTTTCCACACATGTCTACACCAGCAGCTTGACCAGTGAAAGGTGTCTGGGATGTGGGGCATGATAGCTGGAGTGAGAGTGAGGAGTTTTGTCTCTAGTGAGTTAGTTTGAATGGTCCTTGGCTGAGGTTAAGTTTGTAAAAGCAAACTTAGAGCTAATAAAAGTGGGTATCAAATGGAGAGTCCTCGGGAAAAACAATGTCTCGCGGTTTTAGCTATGCAAGGACTACAAGACTGCCAAGTTTGAGCTCAAGAATAGGAGGGTATCTAGTACTTGGTGCACAAAGCTACATTCCAGCTAGAAGTCAACTTGTAGATGTGTTGCTCATTTTTCCTACATGAGCATGCCCTCTCTTGGTTTGAAATGATGCCTTCGGATTCTAGGGACCCTTTGGAAAGAGGTGGTGGATTTGGCTTAAGCAGAAGTGGGATAAGAGGGGTAAAAATGGTGATCAAGGGTAAAAATGAGAAGTCGTTACATGGAGTGTCCCTTCAATAATTGACTGGACGCCATGGAAAAGCTAGTGGATGTAAAATGCAACAATATACAGTTGTGGTCAAAGCTTAAGCTCAAGGGTAAATGTGGAAGGGGCCAAAGTAGCCAATTTGGTGAATACACACAAGGTGTTTGATGAGTGTTAGGGCTACCAGATGGACTTCAATGGATATGAAATTTAGCAGGATCAAATAATAGGTGAAAGTGGGCTACCAGATGGAATTTGGTGGACATGGTTTCCAATGTAGACTTGGAAAACCCAAGAAATGGGAAGAAGTGGCCTTCTCCTTACAAATCTATTCAAATCAATTCCCACAAATCCAATATTTGGTGTGCGGGCATTATTTGAGCATTAAGGCATGCCCAAAAAGTTTGGGGTCAACTGGAGAAACTTTATAATGTAAACTTTCCCAAAATCATAAATCGACAGAGAGGGTTTTGAGGGTCTTGGGACAAGTTCTTCTATTCTCCTTGATGCACCACTTGGGGTGGATGCACAATTGGAGTATCAGAACATGTCTACCAAATTTGAGCACAATTGGAGACACTTGACAATGTAGAGTTGCTCAAATTTGGATCTGGACAAATAAGGTTTTAGAATAATTAGGGGAATTAAATAAACTTGGATTGAGATGAAACTTGGCAATATCATCACATATATCATATGTGACATGCTAGAATTTTACAGGAATTTATTGAGAATATTTCTTGTAGAAATATTCCAAAAGTTTGAAATAGGCAGGAAGGGTTTTGAAGGGATTTGCCCAATATTTTGACCATGACCATGTGTTGAGACTCATATATATGGAATATATATGTCCACTGAGTTTCCCTAAATTTTATCAAATATTTTGAAAGCAATAAAAATAACTTTCCTTCATAAGAGACCATTTCTGGCCTCACAGGAAGGCATTTAAATAAAATAGTAAAATAACTTTAAAATATTAATATTTTGGTTTTGGGAAGCCATTTTGATAATGGGTTTTAAATAAAATAATTGGTGCAAAATAAATTCCCTCATTTGAGGACTTGTAGTACAAATCCCATCTTAGTGGTTTTGAAAGCTTAATTCAAAGAAATGCTTTTTAGTGAACATAATATTTGGTAAAAATAGTTTGTCGTCCTAACAAATGGCAAGATCATTAGGCAGGAGTTTTCGGCTAAGGAGGTGAGTCTGGAGAGTAACAGGAATTTGAGAATCAAACAAAAGCATACCAGCAAGCAAGCAAACAACAGTCAGTTCAAGCATCACAATCACTCACAAAAAAATTAATTGGTCCAAATTTTTGAAAAATGCCAAATCAATCAGGAGAGTTAAAAACAAGGTGTTACAGGTGATACGTCTCCAACGTATCTATATTTTTTTATGGTTGCATGCTATATTCTTGTCAACTTTGGATGTTTTGTATGCATTTTATATCTTTTTTGGGACTAACCTATTAACTTAGTGCCAAGTGCCAGTTCCTCTTTTTTCCGTGTTTTGACCTTTTTCATAGGAGAATATTTAACGGAGTCCAAATGGAATAAAACCTGAGAAATGATTTTTTCCATAACAGAAGATACGCAGGGAACTTGAGAACCAAGGCAAAGGACCCCGGGGGAGGTCACAAGCCCCCTAGGCGTGGCCTGGGGGCGCGCCTAGCAGGCTTGTGGGCCCCTCGTGGCTCCTTTGCCCTACTTCTTCCGCATATAAATTCTCCAAAAAACTGAAACTGCCAGAGAGAGCCATGAAAATACTTTTCCGCCGCCGCAAGCTTCTGTCTCCGCAAGATCCCATCTGGGGCACATTCTGGTGCCCTACCGGAGGGGGGATTCAGACATGGCGGGCTTCTTCATCAACACCATTGCCTCTCCGATGATGCGTGAGTAGTTAACCACACACCTTCGGGTCCATACCTAGTAGCTAGATGGCTTCTTCTCTCTCTTGGATCTACAATACAAAGTTCTCCATGATCTTCATGGAGATCTATCCGATGTAATCTTCTTTTGCAGTGTGTTTGTCAAGATCCGATGAATTGTGGATTTATGATCAGATTATATATGATTATTATTTGAGTCTCCTTTGATCTCTTATATGCATGATTTCTTATCCTTGTAATTCTCTTCAAGTTGTGGGTTTCGTTTGGCCAACTTGATCAATAATTCTTGCAATGGGAGAAGTGCTTGCTTTTGGGTTCATACTGTGCGGTGTCCTCACCCAGTGATAGAAGGGGTAACGAGGCACGCATCATGTTGTTGCCATCAAGGGTAAAAAGATGGGGTTTATATCTATTGCATGAATTTATCCTTCTACATCATGTCATCTTGCTTAAGGCGTTACTCTGTTTGTTATGAACTTAATACACTAGATGCATGCTGGATAGAGGTCGATGTGTGGAGTAATAGTAGTAGATCCAGAAAGTATCGGTCTACTTGTCTTGGATGTGATGCCTATATGTATGATCATTGCCTTAGATATCATCATGACTTTGCGCGGTTCTATCAATTGCTAGACAGTAATTCGTTCACCCGCCGTAATATTTGCTATCATGAGAGAAGCCTCTAGTGAACACTATGGCCCCCGGGTCTACTTCACATCATATTTTCAGCTCTACACTTTTACTTTATTGCACTTTCCACCTTCAGATCTCACCTTTCAATTAATCGTGAAGGGATTGACAACCCCTTTATAGCGTTGGGTGCAAGTTTGTTTTATTTTGCGCAGGTACTTTGGAGACTTGTCTTGATACTCCTACTGGATTGATACCTTGGTTCTCAAACTAAGGGAAATACTTACTGCTACTGTGCTGCATCACCCTTTCCTCTTCAAGGAAAAAACCAACGCAAGCTCAAGAGGTAGCAACAGGCTACTCCAAAATGTAGCCGTAGCACACGCTGAACAGCATCCCGCGTTCCTCTGGCTGGGGTTGCGTTGACTGGGGAACAAGTTCCTGAACAGGAGGTGGCATGCAATACCACATCCATCCCTCGAGCCATGTACTTATATCCACCAATTGCCTTTACAATAACGACAGCTTCCCTAGTGTACTTACAATCCCTTTTGCCGATAATTGCAGAAAACGAGTGTGGCCCTCCTCACCCGAAAATGGGGCTGAGGTGTTGGAAAGTCAGCCAAACCCACGATATTCGGCCAACCCGGGGGCTCCGAACACTTGCCCGGCGCCCGGTCCTACCGATGACGTTTCAGCGACAAACTCTAAAATCGGAAGTGTTATGAATCATCAGCATTGCAAGGAGTCATTACAACACCCTATCTTCTCCAAGTAGCACTTTAATGCTCTAAATTCGGCTGATGCCTATCTAGGCGCTATGCGGAACAACCTTAAAGAAGTAGCCTTGCAGACGTCAACCCAACTACACGTATTTATCGTTCTTTTGTTAATTTGAACCGAAGTTTAGGTCTAGTAGCCCCCAAGCCTTAATTTGGTCGGAACGGCCGAGTTAAGGCTCGACCTGACCGTTGATTTTGCTTTTCCAGGCTTTGAAGCAAGAAAATAACAAATTGTCCGAAGAAATGCAGCAAATGAAACCGAACTTCAAGGTAGTAGGACAGAGCTCGAGGATGTAAAGAAGTTTACTAGGGAAGCTCATGGTAAGGGTAATTTGGTTGATGGTGTGGTGAATTGCATAAGTCCACTTACTAATCAAAGGATTTTTTTATATAGCACGTGAATCCATAAACCATATGCAGAGGGATCTAGACCCAGCTCATGATTCTCAAAGGTACGCTGAATCCAAGCTTGAAGCCAGCCATCATGTATTAACAAGATGCCGCGAAGAAAACAACTAGCTCAGAGAGGAAAAGAAAAATCGGGCTGAGGAGATTGAAGTATTAAAAGCTCAACTGGCACATAGCAATGAAGAGAACCAACATTTAAACAGTGGTTTATATTGTAAGTAAAAAATCCCTGACATGTTTGTTTGATAAATCACTATATGATAATCGTATACTAAAAGACTTCCATTGTTTTTTTGCCTTAAAAGGTCTCTTGACTAGGCGTCCCATGACAAAAGATGATTCCTTCGGGGATAATATGCTATAAGAGCTTTCCGTTGTTCATGAGTGGGCTCAAAAAGCCATGCGGAATATGATCCAAGCTCTACGGCCGAACCAGACTCCATCATAGGGGATGGTTGAATTGTCCGAACTTTTAAAAAGAGCCTGGAGCCGTTTTGAGGTGTGGAAGATTTCAGCTTGCCGAGGAGGAGCTCGGGAAGTATGGGACATGGTGAAGACCCGCTTCGCACGTCTTGATCCCGAACACATGGCCCAAGTTGGTCCAGCAGGCCCTGATGGCATGGAGATACCTCTACATCTGGTGTAGGACCAAGTTATCCAAGCCGTCCGTCTATCGTAGGAAGACTGTGCTCTGCATATTATAATAGATGATCTTAACCAACCAAGGGCGTAATCAAGTGGAATGTTTATATTTTGCATGCCAAGACACTTCCCATCAAATTTGTAACGTTTGTCATAACCGGCCATCGGCTTCTACCTCCCGTGTTGTAAAGAACCTGGGAGTGTTTCATACTTTGTACCCGATGATATCGGGAATCTATTTTCGAGAACAAGGCAATCCGGACATATGGTACAAACAAACAAAGAAGGTATGAGGGGATTATGTTATATTACGATGAATCTCAAGGAACATCTTCTCGAAAAAATAGTTCCTTTATGGGTTCCTTTTTCCAGGTTGCTACATAGTGTGTAGGTGTTTAGAATGTTTTTCCGATTAACTCGGATGTGCGATGGCGAGTACTGCCGATCATTTGACCTTATTCACTGCCGACCAAGTTGTATGTTAAGAACGCTAGCTTCCGGCTTCACCCATCTGAGGTACGAATCCAGGCAAACTGGATGTATCAATCACAGAGGTACTCCCTTTACTCTCCAGCCGAACAGATCGGGAACGTAGAGAGTAAGCACAGGAGCGAGGCAAACCAGCTTTGCAAATATCTTAAGTCCAATTGATTCATACCATGGTGCAAATTTACTTTAAGTTGAGGTTTATACCAGACATGTATGTTTAAACATATCCGATTGCTTCGTTACGAAGGCCCCAGGTGTTCTGCTAGAATATTTGAATTTACACGAGTATTCGGAAAAATTACAGTGTTCGGTTAAGCCGAACTCACCTTGGGGTAGTCTAGGAAGATCCTACAAATAAAGAAGAAACGGAAATGTTCAAAAAAGGAAAGGGAAAGGAAGAAAAAAGATGTTGGCCTAGCCGTAGAAACACCGAAGGCAAGCCATGTTCTGTGGGTTTGGCTCCAGGTGATTGTCTTCTGCATTGCACGGACGATAAGCTCCTCCCATTAGCACTACGTCGATTATGAAGGGGCCTTCTCATTTTGGGTGAAGTTTATGCTTCTGTTTTTCTGGGAGATGAAGCACTAGTTCACCCGCATTGTACGCCTTGGCCCGAACTTCTGTGCTTTGATAGTGTCGAGCGTGTTGCTGGTAAAGTGCGGATCGGGCCCAAGCTATGTCATGCTCAACTTCTAAGGCATCCAAATCGTCATGCCAATCTAGCTCCACTTCCTTTTCCTCGTACATACGCACACAGGGTGCGTCGTGGATGATATCACAGGGAAGGACCGCTTCGGCCCCGTATACCATAAAAATGGCGTGTATCCTGTGGAACAGTTCGGGGTGGTACGCAAGCCCCATAGTATGGAATCAGGTTCCTCCACGCAATGACCATCGGATTCTATAAGAGAGCGTACCAGACATGGTTTAATACAAATCATGATGAGTCCATTAGCTCGTTCGACTTGGCCATTGGTTTTGATGGTAAACTAAGGCGCAATTGAGCTTGGTGCCCAGATTTGCACACCAATCCTTCACCTCTTGGGCAGTGAAATTGGATCCATTGTCGGTTATTATGCTGTTTGGGACACCATAATGGTGCATGATGCGAGATATAAAATAGATGAGTGGCATAGCCTTGGGGTTCTTACCGGCTTTGCCTCGATCCACTTGATGAATTTATCGACCATCACCAAGAGATATTTCTTTTTCTTGGTCCCCCCTTTAAGTGGGTCAACCATGTACAGACCCAAGACGCAGAGGGCCAAGTGATCGGAATCGTCCGAAGGGTTGTGGGAGGCATATGGCTTTGATTCGCGGACAGTTGGCATCACGTGCATGGTTGAACAAGTGCGTGGGCGTCTTCTCGAGTTGTAGGCTAGAAGAAACTAGCTTGGGAAGCCTTGCTGACCAAGACTCGGGCTGCTGCATGATGGTCGCCCATGCCGGAGTGTACTTCAGCCAACAATTGTTTCCCTTCTTCTTCGGATATGCACCGTTGACGTATTTCGGTGGTTCTATTTTTATACATCTCGCCCTCATGGACCTTATAGGCCTTAGATCGGCGAATAATGTGTTGTGCCTCAGTTTGGTCCTCGGGGAGCTCCTTGCGTAATAGATAGGCAAGGTATGGTTCAGTCCATGTAGCGACTACCTCCGTGACCTCATGTGTTGAGGGTGTTTCCTCAATAGAAGGCCCGTTGATGACTTGATCATCTTGATGGGCTATGGCGGGGGGTGGTTAGCTCCACATTGTTGCATGTTTTGTTCCCCGACTTGTCCTGCCACACCACAGATGTCTTAAAGAGCCTTTCCAGGTATATGTTATTGGGTACGGGGTTGCATGTCGCGCCTAAATAGGCGAGAAATTTTGCGGCTTGATTATTATTCCTCGAGACGTGATAGAATTCCAGCCCCTTGAATCATGATGATATCTTGAGGACAGTGTCTCTATATGCTGCCATCTTCGGTTTTTTGGCATAGAATTCGCCGTTAATTTGTGATATGGAGAGGTTGGAGTCTCCTCGTACCTCAAGTCGTTGTATGCCCATTGAGACCACCATTCGAAAGACCATGCAACAAGGCTTCACATCCGGGTGCATTATTGGAGTCAGCATACATAATCTATAGAACATACCGTACATTGTCTCCGGTAGGAGATGTGAGGATTGCTCCGGCTCCTAGACCGGCAAGGGTTTTGGACCCCTCAAAGTACATGATCCAATGAGCGTAGGTGTTGTATTCTTTGGGGAGTTTGGTCTCCGTCCATTCCGCAATGAGGTCGGCCAACATTTGAGATTTGATAACTCTCCGTGGCTTATAGGTGATCTCAAATGGCAAGAGCTCGATGGCCCAATTGGCAATCCATCCAATGGCATCCTTGTTGTTGATTACATCGTTCAGGGGTACTTTCGATGTCACCGTGACTGCGCACTCCTAAAAGTAGTGTCTGAGTTTGCGCGACGCCATGAACACTGTGTAAGCGATTTTCTGGTAGTGTGGGTATCTGGTCTTGCATGGGGTGAGCACCTCGAATACGTAGTAGACAGGTCTTTGTACATGTAACTAGTGACCCTTAGCTTCTCTCTCTATGACGAGGACCGCGCTGACCACCTGGTTAGTGGCTGCGATGTATAGCAACATCGGTTCCCATGGATAAGGCGCAGAGAGTATAGGGTTACCGGCCAGCAGCGTTTTGATTTCCTCTAGGGCCATCATGGCCTTCTCGGTCCATTGGAAGTTTTTCCTCTTCTTCAGCAACCTCTAGAGCGGGAGGGCATTCTCGCCGAGGCGACAGATGAACCGGCTTAAAGCCACCATGCAGCCTACCAATTTTTGGACATGTGGTAGCTCTGTTGGGATAGCGAGTTCGGACAGTGCTTGGATTTTGGCCAGATTGGCCTCGATTCCATGTTGTGACACAATAAACCCAAGGAATTTGTCGGCTGGGACTCTGAAGACGCATTTATGCGGATTAAGCCTTATGTCGTATGCCTGTAGGCTGGTAAACATTTATCTCAGATTGTCTACCAGTTGGTTGACGTGGCGGGATTGACGACTACATCGTCCATGTATGCCTCCACGGTTTTGCCAATTTGTTTTTCCAAACATGTCTAGATCATGCGCTGGTAAGTGGCGCTTGCATCTTGTAACCAGAAGGGCGTTGTGTTAAAGCAGAATAGTCCATATGGGGTTATGATGGCAGTTGCTGCCTGATCGGATTCCTTCATTTTGATCTGATCGTATCCGGAGTAGGCATCAAAGAAGCACAGGGAGTCATGTTCGGCTGTTGCATCGATGATCTGATCTATTTGGGGTAAAGGAAAGGGGTCCTTTGGGCATGCTTTGTTGAGGTCTTTAAAATTGACACATAGCTGCCAGGATTTATCCTTCTTTGGTATCATGACCAAATTTGCCAGTCAGTCAGGTGTTTGATGTCCCTGATGTATCTGACCTCCAATAACTTGGCCAGTTCTTCCCCCATGGCTTGACGCTTAGGTTCAGAAAATTGTCGCACAGTTTGCTTGACAAGCTTAAAGCCTGCTATTATGTTCAGCCTATGTTCGGCCAGCCCCCTGGGGATCTCTGGCATATCTGAAGGATGCGAGGCCAATATATCCCAATGCTTGCGTAGGAAGGCGCATAGTGCTTCGTCTACTGTAGGTTCCAGGTGGGCTCCAATGGATGCAGTTTTATTGGGGTCCGTTGGATGTACTTGGAATTTGGTAGTTTCGTTTGCCAACTAGAAAGACGTAGATTTTGGTCGCTTGCCGGGGATTACATCGTCTTTGTCCAACACGCCCCGCAGGGCTGTTAGTTCTTCTGTGGCCAGGGTTTCGGCTAGTACCTCCATGGCTAGGGATGTCGTCTTATTTTTGGCCCGGAGCGCCCTCTAAGGATCACTTTCTATCGTGATTATACCATTGGCCCTGGAATTTCGAGCTTCATATACCCATAGTGTGTTTCGTGGTATTTTCGGGGTAGATGTCATAGGGTGGCTTAACTCAAGGATTGGGGCCGATCGGCGGCGACGGCGTCACGGAACGGGTTTAGGCATAAGACACATGACGCCGGTGTACCCAGGTTCGGGGCCCTCCGGTGAGGTAATACCCCTAGTCCTCCCTGTGTGACTATATGAGATCACAGTACAATGGTGCTCCTGGAGCTGTATCTGAGGAAGGAGATGGGCTCTAGCGTGCTATCTCTCTACCTCTCTCGTGTGCTACGAGGATGGAAATGGCGTGTGTTGTGTTAATCTGAAGGGAGCCAACCCCTCTCTCGGGGTGATGGAGGGGGGCTTTATAGTGCAGCCCCAACTAGTACAATATTGAGGATAAGATCGCCGATGGGACCCGGCTGCCACCCTGTAGTCGGCCTAGGGGGGGACACCGGCTGCTGAATCTTGTCGTGGGGCCCGCCGACCTGTGCAACCAACAGTTTATATGCCGGGTTGCTAGGGCGCGTGCACGGGGGGGTGATGGCTATAGGGCCGCGCCGTCTAGCCGGCGCCGGTGTCGTCTAGGCTCCCTGTAGCCATGCTGACGGTGCCATCATCCCGCTATGGCCCTAGCTAGCGTCAGGGGGCACTCCTGCCATGCCCAGAGTAAGGAGTTGTCTTGTCGGAGTACTGTTGTATGACCTGATGGGATGGGGCAGTTCATCCAGATGGCGACCAGCGAGCCGGCCGGTCATACCGCATGCGACCGTTGGTGAGGCACTAGTGAGAGGGGCCGGCTACCGCGAGCCGTCCGTGCATATTACTTGATGGGACCGGCTATCGCTAGCCGGCCGTACCAGGAGGGTCGTCTATCTCCAGCAGTCCTGGGGGCCAGGCAGCCCCCTAATCGTCTTGGAGAAGGGTAATCTCCGCCTTTGGTATACCTCGGGGTAGTATCCCGTCAGTAGCCCCCAAAACTGTTGGGATCCAGAGGTTTCAGGCGAGGGGGGCTAGCGGTTTCACCCCCCTGTTGGAAATATGCCCTAGTGACAATAATATAATAGTTATTATTATATTTCCTGTTTCAAGATAATCGTTTATTATCCATGCTATAATTGTATTGAATAAAAGCATAGATACATGTGTGGATATATAGACAAAACAATGTCCCTAGTAAGCCTCTAGTTGACTAGCCAGTTGATCAAGGATGGTTAAGGTTTTTTGACCATATGCAAGTGTTGTCACTTGATGACTGGATCACATCATTAGGAGAATGATGTGATGGACAAGACCCAAACTATAAACGTAGCATGTGATCATGTCATTTTGTTGCTATTGTTTTCTGCGTGTCAAGTATTCATTCCTATGACCATGAGATCATGTAACTCACTGACACCGGAGGAATACCTTGTGTGTATCAAACGTGGCAACGTTACTGGGTGACTATAAAGGTGCTCTACAGGTATCTCCGAAGGTTCCCGTTGAGTTAGCATGGATCAAGACTGGGATTTGTCACTCTATGTGACGGAGAGGTATCTCGGGGCCCACTCGGTAATACAATATCACATATAAGCCTTGCAAGAAATGTGACTCAAGTGTAAGTCATGGGATCTTGTATTACGGAACGAGTAAAGAGACTTGCGTGTTACGAGATTGAAACATGTATAGGGATACCGAAGATCAAATCTCGGGCAAGTAAAATACCAAAGGACAAAGGGAATGTTATACGGGATTATATGAATCCTTGGCATAGAGGTTCAACCGATAAGATCTTTGTAGAATATGTAGGATCCAATATGGACATCCAGGTCCCGCTATTGGATATTGACCGGGGAGTGTCTCAGGTCATGTCTACATAGTTCTCGAACCCGCAGGTTCTGCACACTTAAGGTTCGGTGATGTTTCGTTATAGTTGAGTTATAGGTGTTGGTGACCGAAGGTTGTTCGGTGTCCCGGATGAGATCACGGACGTCACGGGAGTTTCAGAATGGTCCAAAACGAAGATTTATATATAGGATGGTTTCATTTGGTCTCCGGAAAGATTTCGGGCATTACCGGGAGCGACGAATGGGTTCGAGGTTTTCACCGGGAGGGGCCCGCCCACTCGGGAGTGAGCCTAATAGCCCAAGGGTGGCGCACCAGCCCTTAGTGGGCTGGTGAGGCCAGCTCAAGTGGGCTATGTTGGCTAAGGAAAAAAACAAAGAGAAAATAAAAAAAGAGGAAGGTGGGAAGGAAGAGGAGGACTCCTCCTTCCCCAAGCCGAATTGGAGTTGGAGTCCTCCTCCTCCTCTCGGCCGGCGCCCTTGGGGCTCTCTTCAGCCCCAAGGCTAGCCCCTCCCCTCCTCCTATATATACTAGAGGTTTTAGGGTTTTTGAGCCACAACTTTGCCACGTGCAACTCAAACCTCTACTTCGTAATTTTTCCTCTAGATCGGTTTTCTGCGGAGCTCGGCCAAAGCCCTGCATGAATAGATCATCACCATCACCGGAGCGCCGTCACGCTGCCGGAGAACTCATCTACTTCCCCATCTCTCTTGCTGGACCAAGAAGGAGGAGATCGTCATCGAGCTGTACGTGTGCTGAACACGGAGGTGTCGTCTGTTCGACGCTAGATCGGAACGGATCGTGCAACGACGGTGATTTGGATCGCGAAGTTGTACCACTACATCAACCGTGTTTCTTAACGCTTCCCGCTTAGCGATCTACAAGGGTATGTGGATACGATCTCCCTCTCATAGATGAACATCACCATGATAGGTCTTCATGTGCGTAGGAAAATTTTTGTTTCCCATGCAACGTTCCCCAACAGTGGCATCATGAGCTAGGTTCATGCGTAGATGTAATCTTGAGTAGAACACAAAAGTTTTTGTGGGAGTTGATGTTCGATTTGATGCCCTCCTTAGTCTTTTCTCGATTCGGCGGTATTGTTGGATTGAAGCGGCCCGGACCAACATTACTCGTACGCTTACGAGAGACCGGTTTCATCGACTAACATGCAACTTGTTGCATAAACATGACTGGTGGGTGCCTGTTTCTTCAACTTTAGTTGAATTGGATTTGACCTAGGCGGTCCTTGGAGAGAGGTTAAATAGCAATTTGCACATCTCCGTTGTGGTTTCGCGTAAGTAAGATGCGATCATACTAGATACCCATAGCAGCCACTTAAAACATGCAACAACAAATTAGAGGACGTCTAACTTGTTTTTGCAGGGTATGCTTGTGATTTGATATGGCCAAAGACATGATGTGATATTATTGGATGTATGAGATGATCATGTTGTAATAGTTAATATCGACTTGCACATCGATGCTAGGGCAACCAGCAGGAGCCATAGGGTTGTCTTTCAACTAACGTTTGTGTTTGCAGATGCGTTTACTATATTGCTAGGTTGTAGCTTTAGTAGTAATAGCATAGATAGCACGACAACCTTGATGTAGGCACAATGATGGAGATCATGGTGTGGCGCCATTGACAATGAAGATCATGCCGGCGCTTTGGTGATGGAGATCAAGAAGCACGAGATCATGGCCATATCATGTCACTTATGAATTGCATATGATGTTAATCTTTTTATACACCTTATATTTCTTAGAACGATGGTAGCATTATAAGGTGATCCCTCACTAAATTTCAAGATAAAATTGTGTTCTCCCCGACTGTGCACTATTGCAACAGTTCATCGTTTTGAGACACCACGTGATGATCGGGTGTGATAGACTCACCGTTCACATACAACGGGTGAAAACAGTTGCACACGCGGAACACTCGGGTTAAACTTGACGAGCCTAGCATGTGCAGACATGGCCCTGGAACACAAGAGACCGAAAGGTCGAGCATGAATCATATATTTGTTATGATTAGCATAGACATGTTTACCACTGAAACTACACTCATCTCACGTGATGATCGGATTTGAATTAGTGAATTTGGATCATGTCACACTCAAGTAACTAGAGGGGTGTCTATTTGAGTGGGAGTTTATTAGTAATTTGATTAGTTAAACTCTAATTATCTTGAACATAGTCTAAGTCCACTTTGCAATATTTTATGTTGTAGAACAATGGCTCACGCAGTACCAACCCTGAATTTCAATACGTTCCTAGAGAAAGCTAAGCTGAAATATGATGGTAGAAACTTTGTAGACTGGGCTCATAATCTTACGCTCATCTTACAAGCTGGGAAAAAGAATTATGTCCTTGATGCTGCGCTAGGAGATGAACCACTCGCTACATCTGACCAAGATATTTTGAATGCTTGGCAATCACGTAAGGAGGACTACTCAGTAGTTCAATGTGTAGTCTTGTATGGCTTGGAACCAGGACTTTAACGATGCTTTGAACGTCATGGAGCATATGAGATGTTCGAGGAGTTGAAGTTTATCTTTCAGAAGAACGCCCGGATCGAGAGGTATGAGACCTCCAATAAATTATATGCTTGCAAGATGGAGGAGAATTCGTCTGTCAGTGAACATGTGCTCAAAATGTCTGGGTACTCAAACCGTCTAGCTGATCTGGGGATTGAAATCCCACAAGAGGCTATCACTGACAGAATTCTTCAATCACTGCCACCTAGCTACAAGAGCTTTGTGTTTAACTATAACATGCAAGGGATGAACAAGTCACCCGGCGAGTTATTCGCGATGCTGAAAGTCGCAGAGTCAGAACTCCGGAAAGAACATCAAGTGTTGATGGTAAATAAGACCACTAGTTTCAAGAGAAACGACAAAGGCAAGAAGGGTAACTCCAAGAAGAGCGGCAAAACTATTGCCAATCCGACGAATAAACCCAAGGCTAGACCTAAGCCGGAAACAGAGTGCTATTATTGCAAGGGGATGGGTCACTGGAAGCGCAACTGCCCCAAGTATTTGGCTGATAAGAAGACGCCCAATGCCAAACCAGGTATATGTGATATACATGTTATTGATGTGTACCAAACCAACTCTCGTAGTAGTGCCTGGGTATTTTATACCGGTTCTGTTGCTCATATTTGCAACTCGAAGCAGGGACTACGGAATAAACGAAGGCTGGCGAAGGATGAAGTGACGATGCGCGTGGGAAATGGTTCCAAGGTTGATGCAATCGCCATCGGCACAGTCTCACTTCCATTACATCAGGATTAGTTATGAACTTAAATAATTGTTATTTAGTGCATGCGTTAAGCATGAACATTATATCTGGATCTTGTTTATTGCGAGACGGTTACTCATTTAAGTCAGAGAATAATGGTTATTCTATTTTTATGAGTAATATCTCTTATGGTCATGCACCCAATGTGAGGGGTTTGTTCATATTTAATCTTGATTGTGATGACACACATATACATAACATTGAGACCAAAAGATGTAGAGTTAACAATGATAGCGCCACCTTTTTGTGGAACTCCCGCTTAGGTCATATTGGTGTAAAGCGCATGAAGAAACTCCATACTGATGGGCTTTTGGAGTCACTTGATTTCGAATCACTTGACACGTGCGAACCATGCCTCATGGGCAAGATGACTAAGACTCTGTTCTCCGGAACAACGGAGCGTGCAAGTGACTTTTTGGAAATCATACATACTGATGTGTGCGGTCCAATGAGTGTGGAGGCACGTGGCGGATATCGTTATTTTCTCGCCTTCACTTATGATTTCAGTAGGTATCGATATATCTACTTGATGAAGCACAAGTCTTAAACGTTTGAAAAGTTCAAGCAATTTCAGAGTGAAGTTGAAAATCATCGTAACAAGAAGATCAAGTTCCTACGATCTGATCGAGGGGGTGAATATCTGAGTTTCGAGTTTGGTGCTCACTTAAGACAATGTAGAATCGTTTCACAGTTGACACCGCCTGGAACACCACGGCGTAATGGTGTGTTCGAACGTTGTAATCGTACTTTGTTAGATATGGTCTGATCTATGATGTCTCTTACCGATTAGAGACAGCTGCATTCACTTTAAATAGGGCACCGTCAAAATCCGTTGAGACGACACCATATGAGCTATGGCATGGCAAGAGGCCAAAGTTGTCGTTTCTTAAAGTTTGGGGATGCGATGCTTATGTCAAAAAGCTTTAGCCTGAAAAGCTGGAACCCAAAGCGGAAAAGTGCGTCTTCATAGGTTACCCAAAAGAGACAGTTGGGTACACCTTCTATCTCAGATCTGAGGGCAAAGTGTTTGTTGCTAAGAATGGAGCTTTTCTTGAGAAGGAGTTTCTCTCGAAAGAATTGAGTGGGAGGAATATAGAACTTGATGAGGTTGTGGAACCTCTGCTCCCTCTGGATGGTGGCGCATGGTAGAGAGAAATCTCTGTCGAGGCAACACCGGTTGAGGATGAAGCTAATGATGATGATCATGAAGCTTCGGATCAAGTTACTCTCGGACCTCGCAGGTCGGCAAGATCACGTACTACTCCCGAGTGGTACGGAAATCTTGTATTATGTATCATGTTGTTAGACAACAATGAACCTGTGGATTAAGAAGAAGCAATGGTGGACCCGGATTCCAACAAATGGTTAGAGGCCATGAAGTCTGAGATAAGATATTGTAACATCCCAAATTTTGGAATGTTAATATAATTATTAGAGTGTTTGTTTGTATGCTTGAGTGATTGAAACTTGAGTGAAATTTGAGACTTTTCAAAACTTTTGAATGACAGGGAATAAAATGACTTTCCCCTTCTCCCGTAAATTCAAATTCAAAAGCAATGAGAGAAGATGACATGACTTCTTCAACTATAAAGAATTTGAATGGAGTTTGCATTTGAATTCTTTCAACTTTTTTTCCTTTTGCTTTTCTATATTTTTATTCCCCGAGAAAATGCCCCAACAAAATTCTTGCACGCAAGAAAGAGCGGAGGAAAATGACCCTCCAAAATGTGAGGCATTTTTGAAATATTTTGAGCCAGGAAAGCCAAAGTTTTATCGTGAAAATAATTGCAAAAAGAAAATATAGCATAAGGGATTTTTTTTCTGAAAAATATCTTTTTTTAAGTTTTTATTTTGCCTTGGAAAAATGTTAATCGAGTAGAGTATATTTTTCTGATCATTTTGGTATATAATACCCTATATTAATTATTTTGTTTGTTGCCTTTTTATTTGTTTTAGTTTCTGTTTTTGAAAAGACTAAAACAGGAAACGGATTTTTTTAAAGAGGAAAGCGCGTGGGCGCATTATAGAATCGGCCCACCCCCGTGGCCCGGGATCCCTTCCCCTTTTTTTTCCTCTCGGTCAAACTGACCGAACCCCTCCCGCACCCCCTCGCTGACGCCCGGCCTCACCCGTTCCCCACCTGGCCGACCCTGCCTCTAGCGCACCCCGCGCCCACCTCTCCTTCCTTCTCTCTCCCCCGCGCCTCCCTCCACTTTCCTTGCCCAGCCGGCCACCCCGCCATTGCCGGACTTGCCCTCGCCTCGCCGATGTCCTTCCCTCCGCAGTCTCCCCTCTCCCCTATAAAGCTCCGCCCCGACCCTCTTCCCTCTCCCGTAGCCGCCCTCCTCGCCGCCCCTGCCCTGCTCGCCACCCCTGCCTCGAGCTCGCCAGAGCCGAAACCAACGCCACCCCCTGCTCTGCCTCCCCTAGCCGCCCCAACCCCCCGACGCCACCAGAGCCTCCGTCGCCACCGCCGCACCGCGTTTCCCCAACCAGCCCGAGCCCCTCGCCACCCCCGTCGCCTAGCCACCTCGCCGGAGCTCGCCTAGCCGGCCAAAGTTCCCAGGCGCCCCGCAACTCGCCCCCGGCCTTGCCTTGACTCGCCGCCGCCACCATTGGACGCGGGAGGCCAACCGCAGTCGCCCCCACCCCTCGGCCTCGCCGGAGACCCACCAGAACGGCCTAGTCGTTGCCACCTCCGCCTCGGCCGGCCAGGACCTCGCCGGAGCTCCTCTGTAGTAGGTAACTCCTCCGCTCTTTTTTCTTTTAACTCCGGTAGCCGTTAGATCTTTCATCTGCGGTGTAGATTAGAGGATAGATAACCCTTCGGTCTTTTAGATAAAACCGAACGGTTTTCTGTCACTTACTAGTTAGCCGAAGAGTTTTTATTAGATTGCGGCCATTTGCTAATAGGACTCGCAGCAAACACACTGCCAACCAACCAGACAGCGCCACGTGTACCCTGTCCGATTAGAAATCAGTTTTTCTTTTTCTGTTTTAATTCCAAAACAGAGAGTATTTCAATTTTGTTTTGATCATAACTTTTGATCCACAACTCCAATGAGGTTGATTCTTTTTTCCAGTAGATCACAATTTTTCTGTAGTTTTTAAAAACATATAATTTGTCTATGTTTGAAATTTTCAAATTTGAATTAGATCAGATTTAGTTTAAGGCTTGTTTTGCTTATTCCAAGAGTTTAAAAATAGTTTTTAATTTTATTCTTTTTGCTACTGATCACTAGTGATCTTAGTTATGAGTGGTAAGAATTTCAGATTTGTTTGAGTATTTTAGCTCATTGTTTCTTGTGAAACAATTTCTGTTTCACCTCTTTTAGGATTATGGCTATTTCCTTTTCTATAATTGTTTTTTAACTATTTTTCTTTTATATTTCAGAAATATTATGTTTTTGTTTTTTATAGTTACCAGTAGGTTTGCAAAGGTTTTGATTTTTATTTTTATATGTTATCATGAAATCAATTCTAGTTCCCTAATAACTTGCAATTGGTTTCTTCACTGTTTCAAATTCCGTTTGGAAATACTTTCAAAAAGTTTTGTGAAAAATACTCTATTTTATCTTAGTTAAATTTATATCTTAGTTCCCTGTTATTATTTTCCGTTGGACAAAAACTATTTAGTGTTTGATGTAGTAGAAGACTCCCTAGTCTTATTTGAAGTTTCCTTCGGACTCCTATTCGCTCTCTCTTTTGTTTTGATTGCTAGAATGATTGCTAGTATGGGTGCTTATGTGAATGATATGTTTGTTATATAGATTTCATCGGAGAGTGACGAGTAGTCTATCAAGTTATTCCTCGAGAACGAAAATTCTTCCTCGTCAACATCACCAGGCAAGTCATTTGATCATGTATCACCTATGTTTTATGCATCGTAGTTCTACCATCCTATGCCCAATTGCATGCTGACTAGGTACTTGCAAATTATGGTTACATATTGTAGTATCATGTGGTAGGCACCCAACAACCCCGTTACTTGGCCCGGGACGACAAATTTCATATTGCTATGCTTGAGTAGATGGAATTCTGGTTGAGAGTTTATCACGAGTGATGCGAGAATAATTTAATAACCAAGAACGGTTAAGTCAAGACTTTTCAAGACCTCATGATGCAATGCAACTCTGGGTGAAGGAAGGTTGATCGGCTCCCTGGAGAAACCAGTGGATGACCCGGGATGCTGGAGACGGCCATGACATCTTCCGGAAAGCTTCACCCAGGCTCAAAGAGACGGACGGATATTTTCAAGACCCAAGGCTTACCTGCACAGCCACAAGTCATTATGGGCTCTGGCTTGGTTGGACAACGCGGCGACTCTGGACAGGCGGTGCTAGCAGATGTAGAAGAACGGTAGGATTGGATGGGCACCGACAGGGATTCAGAGGGACTCGTTGAAAGACCATGTTTTGATCATCCGGTCTTCAAACACCCTGAAGTGCGAGGACATACACGGAGGCGATCAAATCTTGTGGGGAACGTGTGCAAAACTCGGCAGAGTACTCAAACCTAATCGATTAGCCGTGTCCACGGTCATGGACAACTTGAGCCAAAGGAACTGAAGTTATATGAAATTCTCAACACAAATAATAATATTGATGTGGGTATTATTGACAACATGGGTACGAGAATTGGTTGGTGGAACCATCTCGTTAACAACCAATAATGTAGTAACATTTTGCTTTTAGCCCTCTCTTGATGTAGGAGAAAACTTGCTTTTCGCTAAAAACTTATAGCCCCACCTGCCATATATGCATATAGTCTAGATGATTACTTTTCACCCCTCTCTTATGTGACTTGCCAGCATATTCAATATGCTGACCTACACGGCTGCAACGTCTTATGTTGCAGATATTTTCTTTGACGAGTAAGAGTACGATTCAGGGTTACGGTCTACACTCAACTTGCCGTTGGTGTTTATTGGGACTCCACTCCCTTGACTGCTTCCGCTGAGATATTTAAGGTATATATCAGTTTTACGCTATTTACATGTGATTGCACTTTGATATATACATTGATGTACTGTGTGTGCCAGCATATTGATCCAGGGATGGCACAGAAACACAGAGGCTTGACTCATTTTGAGTCGGGTCGCTACAGATATATGTATGAAAACAAAGTGTCGACTTTGGAAGTATTACCTGAAGGTCGCAAGGCTTCAGAACAAATGGATCTTTAAGAAGAAGACGGACGCGGGCGGTAATGTGACCGTTTATAAAGCTTGACTTGTGGAAAAGGGTTTTTCACAAGTTCAAGGAGTTGACTATGATGAGACATTCTCACCGGTAGTGATGCTTAAGTCCGTCCGAATCATGTTAGCAATAGGTGCATTTTCGATTATGAAATCTGGCAGATGGATGTCAAAACGGATTTCCTTAATGGTTTTCTTAACGAAGAGTTGTATATGATGCAACCCAAAGGTTTTGTCGATCCAAAGAATGCTAACAAAGTGTGCAAGCTCCAGCGATCCATTTATGGACTGGTGCAAGCATCTCGGAGTTGGAATAAGCGCTTTGATTAGGTGATCAAAGCATTTGGGTTTATACAAGTTGATGGAGAATCCTGTATTTACAAGAAAGTGAGTAGGAGCTCTGTAGCATTTCTAATATTATATGTGGTTGACATATTGCTGATTGGAAACAATGTGGAGTTTTTAGAGAGCGTAAAAGATTACTTGAACAAATGTTTTTAATGAAAGTCCTAGGAGAAGTTGCTTACATATTAGGCATTAAGATCTATAGGGATAGATCGAGGCGCCTAATAGGACTTTCATAAAGCACATACCTTGATAAAGTTTTGATGAAATTCAAAATGGAGCAATCCAAGAAGGGGCTCTTGCCAGTGTTACAAGGTATAAAGTTGAGTAAGACTCGGTGTCCAGTAACTGCGGAAGATAGAGAAAACATGAGTACCGTCCCCTATGTTTCAGCCATAGGGTCTATCATATATGCAATGTTGTGCACAAGACCAAAGGTCAGCCTGGCCATAAGTATAGCAGGCAGGTTTCAAGTAATCCAGGAGTGGATCACTGGACGGCGGTCAAGAATATTCTAAAGTACCTGAAAAGGACTAAGGAAATGTTTCTCGTTTATGGAGGTGACGAAGAGCTCGTCGTAAAGGGTTACGTCGATGCAAGCTTTGACATTGATCTAGATGACTCTAAGTCTCAAACCAAATACGTATTTATTCTTAATGGGGGTGCGGTAATCTGGTGTAGTTCCATGCAAAGCGTTGTAGCAGATTCTACATGTCAAGCGGAGTACATGGCTGCCTCGGAGGCAGCTAAGGAGGGTGCCTGGATGAAGCAGTTCATGACAGATTTGAGTTGTGCCGAACACACTAAATCCAATAACTCTGTTCTGTGACAACACTGGTGCCATTGCTTTAGCAAAGGAACCAAGGTTTCACAAGAAGACCAGACACATCAAACTACGCTTCAACATCATCCGCGACTACATCGAAGGAGAGGACGTAAATATTTGGAAAGTGCACATGGATCTGAATGTTGCAGATCTGCTGACTAAACCTCTTCCACGAGCGAAGCATGATCAACACCAGAACTGTATGGGTATTAGATTCATTCCAATGTAAATCGCATAGCGATGTGAGACTAGATTATTGACTCTAGTGCAAGTGGGAGACTATTGGAAATATGCCCTAGAGGCAATAATAAAATAGTTATTATTATAATTCCTGTTTCAAGATAATCGTTTATTATCCATGCTATAAATGTATTGAATGACAACATAGATACATGTGTGGATATATAGACAAAACAATGTCCCTAGTAAGCCTCTAGTTGACTAGCCAGTTGATCAAGGATGGTTAAGGTTTTCTGAACATATGCAAGTGTTATCACTTGATGACTGGATCACATCATTAGGAGAATGATGTGATGGACAAGACCCAAACTATAAACGTAGCATATGATCGTGTCATTTCGTTGCTATTGTTTTTTGCGTGTCAAGTATTCATTCATATGACCATGAGATCATGTAACTCACTGACACCGGAGGAATACCTTGTGTGTATCAAACGTCGCAACATTACTCGGTGACTATAAATGTGCTCTACATGTATCTCCGAAGGTGTACGTTGAGTTAGCATGCATCAAGACTGGGATTTGTCACTCCGTGTGATGGACAGGTATCTTGGGGCCCACTCGGCAATACAACATCACATATAAGCCTTGCAAGAAATGTGACTCAAGCCTAAGTCATGGGATCTTGTATTAGGGAACGAGTAAAGAGACTTGCGAGCAACGAGATTGAAATAGGTATAGGGATACGACGATCAAATCTCGGGCAAGTAACATGCCGAAGGACAAAGGGAATGTTATACGGGATTATATGAATCCTTGGCACAGAGGTTCAATCGATAAGATCTTAGTAGAGTATGTAGGATCCAATATGTACATCCACGTCCCGCTATTGGATATTGACCGGGGAGTGTCTCAGGTCATGTCTACATAGCTCTCGAACCCGCAGGGTCTGCACAGTTAAGGTTCGGTGACGTCTCGGTATAGTTGAGTTATAGGTGTTGGTGACCAAGGTTGTTCAGAGTCCCGGATGAGATCACGGACGTCACGAGGGTTTCCGGAATGGTCCGGAAACGAAGACTGATATATATGGTGGTTTCAGTTGGTCTCCGGAAAGATTTTGGGCATTACCAGCAGTGTACCAGGAGTGACGAATGGGTTTCGGGTTTTCACCGGGAGGGGCCCACCCGGGAGTGAGGCTAATAGCCCAAGGGTGGTGCACCAACCCTTAGTGGGCTGGTGAGGCCAGCCCAAGTGGGCTATGTCGGCTAAGGAAAAAAGAAGAGAGAAAAGAAAAAAAGAGGGAGGTGGGAAGGAAGAGGAGGACTCCTCCTTCCCCAAACCGAATTGGAGTTGGAGTCCTCCTCCTCCTCTCGGCCAGCGCCCTTGGGGCTCGCTTGTGCCCCAGGTCTAGCCCCTCCCCTCCTCCTATATGTACTAGAGGTTTTAGGGTTTCTGAGACACAACTTTGCCACGTGCAACTCAAACCTCTACTTCGTAGTTTTTCCTCTAGATCGGTTTTTTGCGGGGCTCGGGCGGAGCCCTCCAGGAATAGATCATCACCATCACCGGCGCGCCGTCACGCTGCCGGAGAACTCATCTACTTCCCCGTCTCTCTTGCTGGATCAAGAAGGCAGAGATCGTCATTGAGTTGTACGTGTGCTGAACGCAGAGGTGTCGTCCGTTCGTCGCTAGATCGGAACAGATCATGGGACGACGGTGATTTGAATCACGAAGTTGTACCACTACATCAACCGCATTTCTTAACGCTTCCCGCTTAGCGATCTACAAGGGTATGTGGATCCGATCTCCCTCTATTAGATGAACATCACCATGACAGGTCTTCGTGTGCGTAGGAAAATTTTTGTTTCCCATACAACGTTCCCCAACACCCCCCCCCCAACTGAAAGGAACTTCTCAAATTAGCCAGCCACACCGCGCACACGAGCTCGAACCTTCGTCTGGCCTGGGCAATGTTTGTCCACGAGGTAGCCTGCTGGGCTGCTGCCGGCCAAAGTTTCAGTCGGCCGAGATGGGGCCTGCCCCGACGCCTTGGCTTGTGCACCGACCAGTCGGCCCACGTGGCGGCCGGGAGCGAGCGGCAGGCCTGCCACTACTCGCGCGACGGGATAGCGCCCTAGGCCCAGCCAGACGTGCCCTAGCCCATGCGCGGATTTACTGCGGTCGTTTTCGTTCGTTGGGATTGTGTGTGCGGTTAACGCACGTAGATTGCGGGGAGTGGAGGAGATCGTGGCGTAGTTGATCCACTCGCCCCTAGTCTTCTCCAAGCTTTAAAAGGGGGTGAGGGGGGCAGTTGCGGCCATTGCCTCGCCCGCTCCCCCGTCTCCCTTGAGCTCTCCTCCTTCTTCCTCCTCATGTCCGAAGCACTTCTCCGCCTCGGACCTCCCTCCACGCGCCCGCAGTGCTCTCCTTCCTCCGCTCCTTAGGCCCGTCACCAGCGCCGCTAGAGATGCCGGACCTGCCCTCCGGTTCATGGGAGGGCTCGCTCATCACCCCGATCCAGATCGAGTACCTCCGTCGGACGCAGAGACTTCCTGTGGAGGATTTGGTCGCGGCCCGCGCGCCAGAAGGCGATATCTCACCGCAGCTGCGCGGCGGCGAGCGCGTGGTCTTCGGGTCACGCTCCATCGTCGGCTTCGGGCTCCCGATGAGTGCCTTCTTCTTGAACTTACTGGCGTCCTACGGCCTCCAAATGCATCATCCAGGGGTTAACGCCATCCTGTACATCTCCTGCTATGTGGCGTTGTGCGAGGGGTACTTGGGCTTTCGCCCCTTTCCCTCCTTCTTTCGGCACTTCTTCTACTTCCGCACCCAGAAGCACAAGAGCAACGGGTCGCCCTACTCCTGCAGCAGCGTCGTGTTTTACTGACGGAACGGTCCGGCGTTCCCGAGGATAACCTTCAAGGACTCCTGCAAGAAGTGGTAGCGGGCATTCTTTTACGTCCGCAACCTCGACGAGGCACACGACTGGGTCGGGCTCCAGCCCTTCATCGATCAGCCGGCAGTCGAGGAGAACTGGAAGATCGAGCCCGACTTCGAAGAGTTGCCGGCGATGATCAACCGGTTGGATAGCTTTTTGGCGGCCGGCTTAACGGGCGCAGACGTGGTGGCAGCCTTTATTGCATGCCGGGTGGCACCTCTGAAGGCACGGGCGCACCAGATCTGCGACATGGGTGGCCACACAGACCTGTGCCGGCTATCGATGGTGGTGCTGTGATACGTCTCCAACGTATCTATAATTTTTGATGGTTTCATGCTATTATCTTCTCAAACTTTGGATGTTTTGCATGCCTTTTATATATTTTTTGGGACTAACTTAGTAACTCACTGCCAAGTGTCAGTTCCTGTTTTTTCCATGTTTTTGACCCCTTTCACAGGAGATTTTGAAACGGAGTGCAAACGGAAGAAAATCCCCAAAAATACTTTTTCCGTCACGGAAGAAGACCGGGAAGCTTGAGTGCCAATGCAGGGGGGCCCAGGGGCCCCACAAGCCACCACCCCGCGGCCAGGGGGGAGGCCGTGGCCCACAGACTTGTGGGCCCCCTAGGCGCCCTCTGCCCTAGGGGTTGCGCCTATATATTCCCTAAAAATCCCAAAACAATCAGGAGATCATCGAAAGTACTTTTCCGCCGCCGCAAGCTTCTGTCTCCGCAAGATCCCATCTCGGGCACGTTCTGGTGCCCTTACCGGAGGGGGATTCGGACACGGAGGGCTTCTTCACCAACACCATGACCTCTCCAATGATGCGTGAGTAGTTCACCATAGACCTATGGGTCCATAGCTAGTAACTAGATGTCTTCTTCTCTCTCTTGGATCTTCAATACAAAGTTCTCCATGATCTTCATGGAAATCTATCCGATGTAATGTTCTTTTGCGGTGTGTTTGTCGAGATCCAATGGATTGTGGATTTATCATCAGCTTATCTATGAATCTTATTTTAGTTTCTTCTGATCTCTCTTATGCATGATTTCATATCCTTGTAATTCTCTTCGAGTTGTGGGTTTTGTTTGGCCAACTAGATCTATGATTCTTGCAATGGGAGAAGTGCTTGGTTCTGGGTTCATAACGTGCGGTGACCTCACCTAGTGACAGAAGGGGTAGCGAGGCACGCATCATGTTGTTGCCATCAAGGGTAAAAAGATGGGGTTTTCATCATTGGTTTGAGATTGTCCCTCTTCATCATGTCATCTTGCTTAAGGCATTACTCTGTTCGTCATGAACTCAATACACTAGATGCATGCTGGATAGCGGTCGATGTGTGGAGTAATAGTAGTAGATGCAGAAAGTATCGGTCTACTTGCCTCGCATGTGATTCCTATATGTATGATCATTGCCTTAGATATCGTCATGACTTTGCACGGTTCTATCAATTGCTCGACAGTAATTTGTTTACCCACCGTGATATTTGCTATTTTGAGAGAAGCCTCTAGTGAACACTATGGCCACCGGGTCTACTCCACACCATATTTTCAGCATTACACTTTTACTTCGTTGCACTTTTCGCCTTCAAATCTCACTTTGCAAACAATCTTGAAGGGATTGACAACCCCTTTGAAGCGTTGGGTGCAAGCTTGTTTGTGTTTGCGCAGGTACTCTGGACTTGACGAGACCCTCCTTCTGGATCGATACCTTGGTTCTCAAACTAAGGGAAATACTTACTGCTCATGTGTTGCATCACCCTTTCCTCTTCAAGGGAAAAACCAACGCAAGCCCAGTCACCGTCAACGTGTCAATTTCTGGTGCTGTTGTCTATTGCCGTAGCAGAAGAATTTCTGGCGCCATTGCCGGGGAGGAATATCAAGTCAAGAATTCATCCAAGTAGGTGTCGCAAACTCATCTCTTGCATTTACTTTGTTTGCCAGTTGCCTCTCGTTTTCCCCTCCCCCACTTCACCAATTTGCCTTTTTCGTTTGCCTTTTTCCGTTTGCCTTTTCGTTCACCTTTTCTCGCTTGCTCTTTGTTCGCTTGTGTGCTTGCTTGCTTGCCGAAGTCACCATGAACGAAAACACCAAACTTTGTGATTTCTCGAATACTAATAATAATGATTTTATTAGTACTCCGATTGCTCCCGCCACTAGTGCGGAGTCATATGAAATCAATGTCGCTTTGCTGAATCTTGTTATGCAAGAGAAATTCTCTGGCCTTCCTAGTGAAGATGTCGCATCCCATCTGAATACCTTCATTGAGCTTTGCGATATGCAAAAGAAGGAAGATGTGGATAATGACGTGATTAAATTGAAGCTTTATCCTTTCTCGTTCCGAGATCGCGCAAAAACTTGGTTTTCTTCTTTGCCCCAAAATAGTATCAATTCTTAGGATAAGTGCAAAGATGCTTATATAACCAAGTATTTTCCACCGGCTAAGATCATCTCTCTCCGTAATGATATCATGAATTTCAAGAAACTTCATCATGAACATGTTGCACAATCTAGGAAGAGAATGAAATTGATGATTAGAAATTGTCACGCTCATGGCTTGAGCCCTTGGATGATTATTCAAATATTTTACGCTGGCTTGAATTTTGCTTCTAGAAATATCTTGGACTCTGCCTCAGGTGGAACGTTCATGGAAATCACGTTAGGGGAAGCCACAAAGCTCCTAGACAACATCCTGACGAACTACTCTCAGTGGCACACTGAAAGTTCACCTACTAGTAAGAAGGTACACGCTATAGAAGAAATTAACTCGTTGAGTGCTAAGATGGACAAGTTAATGAATTTGGTTTCTAGTAGAAGTGCTCCTTTGGACCCTAATGATATGCCCTTATCTTCTTTGATTGAGAGTAGCAATGCTAGCTTGGATGTTAATTTTGTTGGTAGGAATAACTTTGGCAACAACAATGCTTTTAGAGGAAACTATGTTCCTAGGCCTTTTCCTAGTAACTCCTCTAATAACTTTGGCAACTCCTACAACAATACCCATGGAAATTACAATAAATTACCCTCTGATCTAGAGAGTAATATCAAAGATTTCATCAACTCTCAAAAGATTTTCAATGCATCCATAGAGGAAAAGCTACTCAAAATTGACAATTTGGCTAAGAGCGTTGATAGAATTTCTAGTGATGTTGATGCTTTGAAAGTTAGATGTGCTCCTCCCAAAATCAACATGGATGAAACTTTAAAAGCTATGGGTGTTTCCATGATTGAGAGCCAAGAAAGAACCGCCCAAATTCGTGCTAGACATGAATGGATTAAAAAGGCGTGTTCTCGTGATGAGAATCACGAAGATCTTAAAGTGCTTGGTGTGACTCCCATTGAATCTTTGTTTTCTTGTGTCAAACCTAATGATTATGGGGTTGGATATTAATCCACTTTGGTTGAAAAGTGCCCCAATGATTCGGAGTCCATCTATCTTGATGCCAAAAGCATTGAAAGTGGAGTGGAAGATGTTAAAACTTTGAGTAGTAATGAAATTACTACCATGGATTTCAAGGAATTCAATTATGATAGTTGCTCCTTGATTGAATGCATTTCTTTGATGCAATCCATGTTAAGCTCTCCACACGCTTATAGCCAAAACAAGGCCTTTACCGATCATATCGTCGAAGCTATGATAAAATCTCTTGAAGAGAAACTTGAATTGGAAGTCTCTATCCCTAGAAAGCTTCATGATGAGTGGGAATCTACCATCTAAATCAAAATCAAAAACTATGAATGCAATGCTTTGTGTGATTTGGGTGCTAGTGTTTCTGCGATTCCAAAGTCTTTATGTGATGTTCTAGGTTTTAATGAGATTGAAGAGTGTTCTCTTAATTTGCATCTTGCTAATTCTACTGTCAAGAAACCCATGGGAAGGATCAATGATGTTCTTATTATTGCAAATAGGAACTATGTACCCGTGGATTTCATTGTGCTTGACATTGATTGCAATCCTACATGCCCTATTATTCTTGGTAGACCTTTCCTAAGGACTATCGGTGCTATCATCGATATGAAGGAAGGGAATATTAGATTTCAATTTCCTTTAAGGAAGGGTATGGAACACATTCCTAGAAAGAAAATAAGGTTGCCTTATGAATCCATAATGAGGGCCACTTATGGTTTGAGCACCAAAGACGATGATACGTGATTCTATCGCTTTTATGCCTAACTAAGGGCGTTAAACAATAGCGCTTGTTGGGAGGCAACCCAATGAATTTATCTTTTTCTTTCTGTTTTGTTGCGTCCACACCATCACAATTCTGTTGTGATTGTGTTTTTTGTGTTTCTTCTTGTGTTTGAGCCAAGCAAAACCTATATGACTAGTCTTGGTAATGGTTGTTTGATCCTGCTGGAAAAAGACAGAAACTTTGCGCTCACGAGATGATTTTTCATTTTTATTCAGAAAGAGCTTTTGAGTTGATTCTTTTCGCTGCTGGTTGATATGCCGTTTGCCAACGCAGTCATAATTATTCATATTTTTAGAGGTACCAGAAGTATACAAAGTATACAGATTGCTACAGACTGGTCTGTTTTTGACAGATTCTGTTTTTGTTGAGTTGGTTGCTTGTTTTGATGAAACTATGGTTAGTATCGGGGGGTACTAGCCCTGGAAAAGTGAGAATACAGTAGCCCAACACCAATATAGATGTAATTCAAGTTTGCTACAGTACCAAAAGAAGTGGTAGTTTGTTTTCTTGTGCTAATGTTATCACGAGTTTCTGTTTAAGTTTTGTGTTGTGAAGTTTTCAATTTTTGGGTGATGTTCTCATGGACTATGTGATAAGGAGTGGAAAGAGCTCAAACTTGGGGATGCCCAAGGCATCCCAAGCAAAATCCAAGGACACCAAAAATCCTAAGCTTGTTGAGCCCGGGAAGGCATCCCCTCTTTCGTCTTCAATCCATCGGTAACATTACTTGGAGCTATATTTTGATTCACCACATGATATGTGTTTTTCTTGGAGCATCTTGTATCGTATGAGTCTTTTCTTTTTGTTGTGTCACAACCATCCTTGCTGCACACCTTTTTGAGAGAGAGAGACATGCAATCATCATGATTTTCCTAGAATGCTCATAGTGCTTCACTTATATCTTTTGAGCTAGATACTTTTGCTCTATGTGCTTCACTTATATCTTTTAGAGAACGGCGGTGCGTGACTTGGTAGTTGGCTTATGCTATGAAAGTAGTCCCAAATGTGATAGGTACTCAAAGAGGATGCAAAAACCTCCATCTTTCAGTAGAAAGAGAAGTTTTGATTCCTCTCAATTAGTTTTGAGACGTGGATTTGGTAATATTAAGAGCTATGTTAGTAGGGTGTTCTGAATCTAGAAATACTTGTGTTGAAGTTAGTGATTCTCGTAGCATGCACGTATGGTGAACCGCTATGTTAGGAAGTCGGAGCATAATTGATTTATTGATTGTCATCCTTTGTGTTGAGGTCGGGATCACGCGATGGTTAACACCTACCAACCCTTCCCCTAGGAGTATGTGTTTAGCACTTTGTTTCGATTACTAATACCAACTTTCGGAACAAGTATGTGAGTTCTTCATGACTAATGTGAGTCCATGGTATAGATGCACTTTCACCTTCCACCATTGCTAGACTCTCTAGTGTCGCGCAATTCTCGCCGGTACACAAACCCACCATATGCCTTCCTCAAAACAGCCACCATACCTACCTACTATGGCATTTTCATAGCCATTCCGAGATATATTGCCATGCAACTCCCACCGTTCCGTCTCATGACTTGTGCCGTCACTCTCATATTGCCATTGCACGATCGTAAGATAGCTAGCGAGATGTTCCAACGTCATACGCCAAGCTAGACCGTTGCACATCCCCGTACACTGCCGGAGGCATTTCCTATAGAGTCATCATCATTTTGAGCTTTGAGCTGTGAGTAAATAAAAGTGTGATGATCATCATTATTAGAGCATTGTCCCGTGTGAGGAAATAAAAAAAAAGAGGTCAAAGAGCCCAAATAAAAAAAGAGAAGAGGTCAAGAGCCCTTATAAAAAAAAAGAGAAAAGAGAGAAGGGACAATGCTACTATCTTTTTCCACACTTGTGCTTCATAATAGCACCATGTTCTTCAGGATTGAGAGCTTCTTGCTTTGTCGCTACCATATGCTAGTGGGAATCTTCATTATATAACTTGGCTTGTATATTCCAATGATGGGCTTCCTCAAATTTCCCTAGGTCTTCGTGAGCAAGCAAGTTGGATGCACACCCACTAGTTCTCCCTTTGAGACTTCACATACTTATAGCTCTAGTGCATCCCTTGTATGGAAATCCCTACTCATTCACATTGATATCTATTAATGGGCATCTCCATAGCCCTTTGATGCACCGAGTCAATGTGACCATCTCCTCCTTTTTGTCTCACAACCACCACCACACTCTATTCCACTTATAGTGTCATATCCATGGCTCACGCTCATGTATTGCGTGATAGTTATAAAAAGTTTGAGAAACTAAGAGTGTGAAAACAATTACTTGGCCAATACCGGGGTTGTGCATGATTTACATTAGTTGTGTGAGGATGATGGAGCATAGCCAGACTATATGATTTTGTAGGAATAACTTTCCTTGGCCTTCTTAATTTGAAAGTTCATGATTACCTTGCTAGTTTGCTTGAAGTATTATTGTTTTCATGTCAATAGAAAACTATTGTTTTGAATCTTACGGATCTGAACATTCATGTCACGTGAAAGAAGTTGCGAAGGACAACTATGCTAGGTAGCATTCCACATCAAAAATTCATTCTTTTATCACTTCCCTACTCGAGGACAAGAAGGAGTTAAGCTTGTGGATGCTTGATACGTCTCCAACGTATCTATAATTTTTGATGGTTTCATGCTATTATCTTGTCAAACATTGGATGTTTTGCATGCCTTTTATATATTTTTTGGGACTAACTTATTAACTTAGTGCCAAGTGCGAGTTAATGTTTTAACCCCTTCTAGAGGAGATTTTGAAACAGAGTCCAAACGGAAGAAAATCCCCGAAAAGATTTTTTTCCGTACGGAAGAAGATCGGGAAGCTTGAGAGCCAAGGCAGGGGGCGAGGGGCCCCACAAGCCCCCACCCCGCGGCCAGGGGGGAGGCCGCGGCCCACAGGCTTGTGGGCCCCCTGGGTGCCCTCTGCCCTAGGGGTTGCGCCTATATATTCCCTAGAAATCCCAAAAAAATCAGGAGATCACCGAAAGTACTTTTCCGCCGCCGCAAGCTTCTATCTCCGCAAGATCCCATCTGGGGCACGTTCTGGTGCCCTGCCGGAGGGGGATTCGGACACGGAGAGCTTCTTCATCAACACCATGACCTCTCCAATGATGCGTGAGTAGTTCACCATAGACCTACGGGTCCATAGCAAGTAACTAGATGGCTTGTTCTCTCTCTTGGATCTTCAATACAAACTTCTCCATGATCTTCATGGAGATCTATCCGATGTAATCTTCTTTTGCGGTGTGTTTGTCGAGATCTGATGAATTGTGGCTTTATGATCAGATTATCTATGAATCTTATTTGATTTTCTTCTGATCTCTCTTATGCATGATTTCATATCCTTGTAATTCTCTTCGAGTTGTGGGTTTTGTTTGGCCAACTAGATCTATGATTCTTGCAATGGGAGAAGTGCTTTGTTTTGGGTTCATACTGTGCGGTGACCTCACCCAGTGATAGAAGGGGTAGCGAGGCACGCATCGTGTTGTTGCCATCAAGGGTAAAAAGATGGGGTTTTCATCATTGGTTTGAGATTGTCCCTCTACATCATGTCATCTTGCTTAAGGCGTTACTCTGTTCGTCATGAACTCAATACACTAGATGCATGCTGGATAGCGGTCGATGTGTGGAGTAATAGTAGTAGATGCAGAAAGTATCGGTCTACTTTTCTTGGACATGATGCCTATATGTATGATCATTGCCTTAGATATCGTCATGACTTTGCGTGGTTCTATCAATTGCTCGATAGTAATTTGTTTACCCACCGTGATATTTGCTATTTTGAGAGAAGCCTCTAGTGAACACTATGGCCCCGGGTCTACTCTACACCATATTTTCAGCCTTACACTTTTACTTCATTGCACTTTCCGCCTTCAGATCTCACTTTGCAAACAATCTTGAAGGGATTGACAACGCCTTTGAAGTATTGGGTGCAAGCTTGTTTGTGTTTGCGCAGGTACTCTAGACTTGACGAGACCCTCCTTCTGGATCGACGCCTTGGTTCTCAAACTGAGGGAAATACTTACTGCTCCCGTGCTACATCACCCTTTCCTCTTCAAGGGAAAAACCAACGCAAGACCAGTCTCCGTCAACGTGTCAATTTCTGGCGCTTTTTCTGTTGCCGTAGCATACTGCCGTTGCACAAGGTGGCCGTCCGGGTGAACGATATCACCAACTTCTAGCTTGATGAGGACACCTTGCAGTTCGGCGTGGTCCGTACAACCATAACAACCCGGCACCAGAGATGAGCTCGTTGGCCCGATGCTGCTGTTTTCTTCTCTTGTATAAGATTTCTAGCATGAGGCCGTGTTTATCCTCATATTTTCACCCGGTAGAACACCCCAGACAGCCCGCTCCCGCAGGTGTTCCACCCAGACCGTTCGAAATAAGACGCCGCCGACTATGAGTTGAACAGCGGAGGACGTGTCGTTCCTGAGCACTCAGAAGCGTCGACGGCCATGGGGGGCCGTGGAGGCAAGGGCGATGAGAGGGAGGAGTTGGCTGGCGATCCCAGTGATGAGGCACAGTCGTCCCACCGTTGCCCCGAGGGGCTCAAGGACTGGACAGACAACGATGATGACGATGATGACTTGGTGGTGCTGGACGAGGCTCCGCCCTCCATGGTGGCTCCCCCGGGCCGTCGCCGCACGAGGGGCGGGGATGCACCCACTGGGAGCCGGCTGACGATTACCCAGCCGGCTCGCCACCAGACGGCGGAGGAATGTCGCCGGGACGAGCGATGGGTTGGCGGCTCGGCCGGCAGCTCGGTGGCGAAGAAGGCGCGATCATCAGTCCTGCCGTCGGGTGCCGACCCGCCAGTGCCCAGGCGGCTGAGTCGCGGAGGCCGACGATCCCCCTCGCAGATGGGTAAGTATTCCTTCGAGGCTTGTGTCTTCATCTTTTTCTTCCTGGTGGCTTCGTGGCCTCTGAGCTCGTGCCCCTTTTCTTTTACTCCGCAGAGCTGCTCTCGAGCTTCTCGACATGGAGGAGTCGGCCCTTGAGGCCACAGTGCGGGCCTCCTTGGTTGCAGAGCACGCGCAGACGGCACGACTTAAGCGAGAGTGCCGCACGAAGATGGTCGCATCGGGTGGGGGAGCTGGTGCTAGTGGTCCCTTGGGCGAGGCTGTAGAATACGCCGCGATGTCGGTGCCGCCTGCGGCCCCTTTAACAAGGCCTTCGCCTGCGTCGGCTGACGCACACACCGAGCGATCGCCGACGGTATCGCGGGACGGTTCGCGGGGCGGATCGAGGGACGTGAGGACGTTCCACTACATCAACCGCGTTCACTAACGCTTCTGCTGTACGGTCTACAAGGGTACGTAGATCACACATCCCCTCTCGTAGATGGACATCACCATGATAGGTCTTCGTGCGCGTAGGAAAAAATTTTTGTTTCCCATGTGACGTTCCCCAACACCGTCGGCCTCCTCCCGGACCTCGTCCGCGCCGGATCTGCCGCCCTATCCTGCCTCGCCTTGCTGCGCCACCCTAGGCCGCCACCGGAGCCTGTGCGCCAGCCTCCGGTCACCTGCCGCGCCATGGTCCTCCGCTCCGTGCCCTCGCCGCCGGCCACCAGCGCTCCCGACCGTCGGAAGCCCCGCCCCTCGGCCTCCCTCGCCGCAAGGTCGCCTCGCCCCGTCCTCAGAAGCCTCGTCGGAATCCCTAGCTCCGCCCGCCGGCATGGTGGCCGCCGTGCCTGCCCTGCCTCGATCCCGATCGGATCGGGGAGAGGGAGTTGCTGGGCCGTCGCAGCGACGTGGGGAGAAGCCTGGCCCAGCTCCAGCTCCACCCCGGCCAAGTTGTCCGATCCGCCCGAGGGCGGCCTCCCTCCGGCAGCCCAGGCCAGCTCCTCCCATCGGCCCATCGTCCCGCGGCCCAAGCTCCTCACCGACCTGGCCCATGGCCCAAGGTGAGCACTCCTTTTTTTTCCTACCTCTATCCCCCGCCTGAGCACATTTTAGTTAGGTTGCGCCCCCTCTCGGCCCATTAGATACTTAGGTAGTTTTAGGAATTAATAAATTCCAGAAATTAGACGTTTAGTAAAACCCCCGTAACTTTTAAACCGTTAGTCGGTTTGCGACGTGTAGCATATGGATTTGGTGTAGTTTTGCACGTAGAATCCGATTATAAAACTAACACAATTGTTTGACATAGTTTGAGCCGCCATATGCCTAGGTTTACGTGCTGTCTTAATAGAATAGTGCCCGTATTTATTTTTCACGCAAGACCGGATTGCTTGAATGCCGTGGTAGAAGTGACCATGTTTTAGGAACCACTTTTCCATGTATTTTAGAGTAAACGTTGGTATTTTTACGAGTAGGGATTTGCCGCTAGTTTATTTTCCGTGCTTAGGTTGTTATCTCGCATTTATGTGTGGCGTTATTTTTGTTGTGCAACCCCACATATTTTATATGTCTTCGGGGTAGAAAAATCCATAGGTATGGATTTTTCTGTGCAATTAGTTTTAGCTTTTGAGCAAGTTAGTTCGCGTGATATTTTGCCATGTTGCCCTCTTGTCTTTTTCGTAGGATTTAATTTGTGCTTCATTTGAAGGAGGTGTCAACTAGAGAGTTGCCCTTTGATGTTTAGTCTAGCCCCTGGTAGTTTTGGTTGCAATAGAAATGCATGTTTAGGTGTGGTTTGCTTGCTCTCAAGTTGCTAGAAATAGTGATGTTTTGAAGGTGCTGAAATATTTCTAAGTCTGAGATCTGTTATATTTGTTGATGTTTTGTTTTGCTTTTATCTTGTGATCTGTAGCTCTTTTGAGGTTGGTCCAATGGAGTTAGTTGTAGACCTTGTGTTTCTCTAGCATGCTTTGAATTTTCATGCCATTTGGAATCCTGTAGATTGTGGTTTTGCTGCTGTCAATATGCCTTCAGATCGAAAACTGCAGCTTCATAAACTGCTATTTTCACTAAGTCGGAAATAGTGTGTGAGATGTCATTTTGTCTCTTCTTTTCCTAGTGTTCCTTGCTGCCATGCTAGTTGTTGTTAGTTGTTTGTTGTAGTGCTTCTTGCCCTCTTTCGTGTCATGCCTTGGTTGATTATATTTGAGTTGTGTAGATCGTAGTTGTGGGGTGTAGAAAATGCTATGTGGCTGATTTTGGCAGATTGTAGTGATATCTTGTTTTGCTCATAGTTTTTGAACCGTAGCTCCGTTTTGATCGTGTCCTATATGAAACTTGCTTAGAATCTCGTGTAGTTTCATTTTCTCTTGCTGGTTGTCTGTTTTGAACTGCTCGTGACCGTCGTTGCACACATATTGCATTCATGCCATCATATCTTGCGGTGTCCGTATCTTTTGATCCGTAGCTCCGTTGGAGGTGATCTCTATGAGTAAATTGCTTGTAGCGACGCGTAGAATCACGTGAACCTATTTGTTTTGCTGTTTAACAACCAATTAAATGTGTTAGTTCAGATCTGGACAGAATTGTAAATTAACATGTGAGGTCGTTTCGGAGATGCTATATGACATTTCCGACCTCATTTAAAATGCCTAGATATATAGTTTAATTACGCTTCGCCTCTTGTCATGTTTAACCACATTTAATATTGCCGTGTATCTAATCGGGATAGAACTAAATAAATAAACGTGGAGTTTCGTCAATATGCAACTCGTTGCATATTGAACTTCACTTAATGCGTAGTGTTTGATTGTGTGAATTGTCATGTTGTGACTTGCATGTATTCAGATGCTCATGCATCATATGTGTTGCGCGTCGTGTGGTGAATATCGTGTGTTGATTCTTGTTTCCGATTTCCTCCGTCTCGATAGAGTTCCGCAAGCGTGTCGGATGTGAGGACCCGTTCGACTACATCGGTTCGTCTGCTTCACGGAGGCATTCTTCTTCCAAGCGGGATCTCAGGCAAGATGGCCATTTCCCTAAATACCATTACTATCATTGCCATGCTAGTTCTTTCGATGCTATCGTTTATGTCTTGTTGCCTACCACATGGGGACCCCCTTGATAATTCATTTTAGATTAAAGCTGGTCTGGCAAGGCCCAACATTGGTTCTACTTTTGCCCAACATAATAATTTTGATAACACTGAAATGCATAGGGAGTTAGCGCTACCCGAGGAGTAATTTTACATAAACAGGGGGCAGTGCTGATGGTGTTGATCCCAAACGGTCTGCTTGCGGGGCCACCGCGAGGAAACTCGAGGTTTGGCACTCGTAGCTACTTCCATTCGTCGTGGCATGAGAACGAGATACGCGACTCCTATCGGGTACGTCGACACGTCGGGCGGCCTTGCTGGATTAGTTTTACCTTTGACGAGATATCTTGTGCATCGGGATTCCGGTGATGCTTTGGGAAATCTCAGAGTTGAGGTTTTCCACTAAGGAATCCGACGAGATCGCGATTGTCGTGATCGAGGATTTCTATGCGGCTTGTGGTAATTTGTGATGGACTAGTTGGAGCACCCCTGTAGGGTTAAATCTTTCAGAAAGCCGTGCCCGCGGTTATGTGACAACGTGGAAACTTTGTTTAACACTGGTTCTAGATAACTTGAAGTTAACTTAATTAAAATATGCCAACTGTGTGTGTAACCGTGACTGTCTCTTTCGTGAGTTCCTTCTCTGATCGAGGACACGGTGGGGTTATGTCAGACGTAGGTAGGTGTTCACGATCATTCATTTGATCATCAGTAGTTATGTTCGTTATGTGTAGTTCTTCCCCCTCTTATTTCTTGTACTCGTAAGTTTAGCCACCAAATATATGCTTAGCCGTTGCTGCAACCTCACCACTTAACCATGCCTCACACATTAAGCTTTGCTAGTCTTGATACCTTTGGAAATGAGATTGTTGTGTCCCCTGTGGCTCACAGATTACTACAACACCAGTTGCAGGTACAGGTAAAGGTTACTTGACGCGAGCGCGTTGATTGTTCATTTGGAGTTGCTTCTTCTTCTTCTTCATCGATCTAGGATGGGTTCGAGGCCGACAGCCTGGGATAGCAAGGATGGATAGCCGCCTGGCGTGGGCATCACTCCTGGATGGTCTTTGCGGCCCTAGCTGATTGGCTTGTCCGACCAGTGCATGTACTGGGGGACCAGCGGGACGATAGCATTGACCTCCTGCGCGCGCTGGCGCTGACTGTGCTTGTCATCTGGCTCGCTGGTGAAGACGACGTAGGTGGAGTATTGTTGAGGGAACGTGTCACGGTTCCCGCCGGCTCCCGACCCGGGAGGCAGCAGAACAGGCGGGGGCGCAGCCAGCAAGGCTTCGCTGCGCGCGATCTTGGTGAACCAACTGCACTGCCGAGAAGTATGTGTAGCCGTCTTGGCCCCACTATGGAACTTGCAGGGCCCGTCGAGCACGCCCTCGAAGGTGTATTTGACCTGCCATGGTTTTTTGCCTTCGTTGGTATGCTGGCGCCGGCTGGAACCTGGACCGTCAGTCAGTCGGCCATCCTCGACCGCCGCAACCTGTCGGGAGCCCTGACGAGTATCCGGCTGGTCGGTCTTGCGCTTGCGTGGATCCGGCTCGGCCGGCCGCCGGGGCGTCAGACGGCTTGGGCGCGGTTGGCTTTCCGGCCACGTCGACGAGCACGGGGAGCTTCATAGAAGACTTAGCCATGGCGTACTGGTCGACAACGGCCATTAGCTATGCGAGGGTAGAGGGTTCCCGACGCATGAGCTTGTGCTTGAGGAGAGTGCCGTCTCGGCACCCGTCGATGAAGTATTGGATGGCCTACACTTCATGGACGCCCTCACAAGAGTTGCGGAGCTCGGTCCACCTCGTAAGGTAGTCACAGAACGGCTCGGCCGGACCCTGCACGCACAAGGTGAGCTGCCAAGGCCGGCCCAGGGATTTGTACGTGTCGGTGAAGTTCCGGACGAACGCCTAGTGGAAGTCGAGCCACCCATTCATGCTTCCAGCCGGCAGGTTATTAAGCCAGGTGTGAGCCGAGCCGAGTAGCATGAGGGGCGCGTAGCGTACATCCACGCGCTTGTTGCCGCCAGCGATGCCGACTGCAGTGGTGTAGTCGGTCAGCTAGTCTTCGGGTTTGCTGGAGCCGTTGTACTTGGGGGTGTCGCGAGCCAAGGTAAAGCCCTTGGGAAAGGGTCGCTGAGGATGCGCGGCCCAAAGCATGACGGGCCGGTAGTATCTTCTTCCTCCGCAGCACGGGACTTGGAGAAGTGATCCAGCTTGAAGCGTTGCTACCTCTTGAGCTTGCGTTGGTTTTTCCCTTGAAGAGGAAAGGGTGACGCAGCACAGTAACAGTAAGTATTTCCCTCAGTTTTGAGAACCAAGGTATCAATCCAGTAGGAGAATCAAGCCAAGTGTCCAGAGTACTAGCGCAAACACAAACGAGCTTGCACCCAACGCTATAAAGGGGTTGTCAATCCCTTCAAGATTGATTGCAAACTGAGATATGAAGGCGGAAAGTGAAATGAAGTAAAAGTGTAAGGCTAAAATATGATGTGAAGTACACCCGGAGGCCATAGTGTTCACTAGAGGCTTCTCTCAAAATAGCAAATATTATGGTGGGTGAACAAATTACTGTTGAGCAATTGATAGAACCACGCAAAGTCATAATGATATCTAAGGCAATGATCATACATATAGGCATCACGTCCGAGACAAGTAGACCGATACTTTCTGCATCTACTACTATTACTCCACACATCGACCGCTATCCAGCATGCATCTAGTGTATTGAGTTCATGACGAACAGAGTAACGCCTTAAGAAAGATGACATGATGTAGAGGGATAAATTCATGCAATAGATATAACCCCATCTTTTTACCCTTGATGGCAACAACATGATGCGTGCCTCGCTACCCCTTCTGTCACTGGGTGAGGTCACCGCATGGTACGAACCCAAAACCAAGCACTACTCCCATTGCAAGAATCATAGATCAAGTTGGCCAAACAAAACCCACAACTCGAAGAGAATTACAAGGATATGAAATCATGCATATAAGAGATCAGAAGAAACTCAAATAAGATTCATAGATAATCTGATCATAAATCCACAATTCATCGGATCTCGACAAACACACCGCAAAAGAAGATTACATCGGATAGATCTCCATGAAGATCATGGAGAACTTTGTATTGAAGATCCAAGAGAGAGAAGAAGCCATATAGCTACTAGCTATGGACCCGAAGGTCTATGGTGAACTACTCACGCATCATCGGAGAGGCAATGGTATTGATGAATAAGCCCTCCATATCCGAATCCCCCCTCCGGTAGGGCACCAGAACGTGCCCCAGATGGGATCTTGCGGAGACATAAGCTTGCGGCGGCGGAAAAGTATTTTCGTGGATCTCTCTCGTGGTTTTGGATTTTTCGGGGATTTATAGGCGGAAGAAGTAGGGCGGACGAGCCACAGAGGGCCCACAAGCGTGCTAGGCGCCCCCCTGACCGCGCCTAGGGGGCTTGTGTCCTCCCCTGGTGGCCTCTGCCTTGGTTCTCACGCCCCGTGCGTATCTTCTGTTCTGGAAAAAATCTTTTTGGAAGTTTTATTCCGTTTGGACTCTGTTTAATATTCTCCTCTGAAAAGGGTCAAAACACGGAAAAAATAGGAACTGGAACTTGGCACTGAGTTAATAAGTTAGTCCCAAAAAAAGATATAAAAGGCATACAAAACATCCAAAGTTTGACAAGATAATAGCATGGAACCATCAAAAATTATAGATACGTTGGAGACGTATCAAGCATCCCCAAGCTTAACTCCTGCTCGTCCTCGAGTAGGGAAGTGATAAAGACTGAATTTTTCATGTGGAATGCTACTATCGTAGTTGTCCTTTGTAACTTCTTTCATGTGACATGAATGTTCAGATCCATAAGATTCAAAACAAGCTATTGACATGAAAACAATTATACTTCAAGCAAACTAGCAAGGTAATCATGAACTTTCGAAATAACAAGCCCAAAGAAAGTTATGCCTACAAAATCATATAGTCTGGCTATGCTCCATCATCACCACACAACTAATTTAAATCATGCACAACCGGTATTGGCCAAGTAATTGTTTTTGCACTCTTACATTCTTAAACCTTTTTCAACTCTCACGCAATACATGAGCGTGAGCCATGGATATAGCACTATAGGTGGAATAGAGTGTGGTGGAGGTTGTGAGACAAAAAGGAGGAGATGGTCACATCGACTCGGCATATCAAAGTGCTATGGAGATGCCCATTAATATATATCAATGTTAAAGAGTAGGGATTACCATGCACTGGATGCACTTAGAGCTATAAGTATGTGAAAGCTCAAAAGGAGAACTAGTGGGTGTGAATCCAACTTGCCTGCTTACGAAGACCTAGGGCAATTTTGAGGAAGCCCATCATTGAAATATACAAGCCAAGTTATATAATGAAGATTCCCACTAGCATATGGTGGTGACAAAACAAGAGACTCTCAATCATGAGGAACATGGTGCTATTATGAAGCACAAGTGTGGAAAAGATAGTAGCATTGTCCCTTCTCTCTTTTTTTTGTTTGGGCACTTTGGCCTCTTTCCATATCTCTTTTTTTGGGGGGCAACTTTGGCCTCTTTTTATTTTATTTCCTCACATAGGACAATGCTCTGATAATGATGATCAGCACACTTTTATTTACTCACAGCTTACAACAATGATGACTCTTATAGGAAATGCCTCCGGCAGTGTACCAGGATGTGCAACGATCTAGCTTGGCGTATGACTCGCTAGCTATCTTACGATCATGCAATGGAAATTTGAGAGTGACGGCACAAGTCATGAGACAGATCGGTGGGAGTTGCATGGCAATATATCTCGGAATGGCTATGAAAATGCCATAATAGGTAGGTATGGTGGCTGTTTTGAGGAAGGCATATGGTGGTTTTGTGCACCGCCGGAAATTGCACGGCACTAGAGAGGCTAGCAAAGGCGGAAGGTGAAAGTGAATCTATACCATGGACTCACATTAGTCATGAAGAACTCACATACTTATTGCGAAAGTTTTTATTAGTAATCAAAACAAAGTTCTAGACGCATACTCCTAGGGGAAGGGTTGGTAGGTGTTAACCATCGCGCGATCCCGACCGCAACACAAAGGATGACAATCAATAGATCAATTATGCTCCGACTTCCTAACATAGCGGTTCACCATACGTGCATGTTACGGGAATCACTAACTTCAACACAAGTATTTCTAGATTCACAACACCCTACTAACATAACTCTTAATATCACCAAATCCATGTCTCAAAACTAATTGAGAGGAATAAAACTTCTATTTCTAATCAATGCACAAGAAGATGAAAGTTTTATCATATCCTCTTTGGGTACCTATCACCTTTGGGACTACTTTCATACCACAAGCCAACTACCAAGTTACTCAGAGAGATCACTCTCAAAAAGATATAAGTGAAGATCGAGAGTATTCTAGCAATTCACGATAAGTGCATGTCTCTCTCAAAAGGTGTGCATAAAGGATGATTGTGATACAACAAAAAGAAAAGACTCCTACGATACAAGACGCTCCAAGCAAAACACATATCATGTGGTGGATAAAAATATAGCTCCAAGTAATGTTACCGATGGATTGAAGACGAAAGAGGGGATGCCTTCCCGGGGCATCCCCAAGCTTAGGCTTTTTGGTGTCCTTGAATTTGGCTTGGGATGCTTTGGGCATCCCCAATCTTGAGCTCTTTCCACTCTTTATTCCATTGTCCAGGAGAACATCACCCAAAACTTGAAAACTTCACAACACAAAACTTAAACAGAAACTTGTGATATCATTAGCACAAGAAAACAAACTACCAACTCTTTAGGTATTGTAGCAAACTTGATTTCTATTTATATTGGTGTTAGATTACTGTATTCTCACTTTTCCATGGCTAGTACCCCCCGATACTATCCATAATTTCATCAAAACAAGCAACCAACACAACAAAAACAGAATCTGTCAAAAACAGACCAGTCTGTAGCAATCTGTATACTTCATATACTTTTGGTATCTCAAACATTCTGAAACATTATGACAGTTTGGGAAAATGGCATATCAACCATCAGCAAAAAGAATCAACTCAAATACTCTTTTTGGATAAGAATGAAAAATAATTTCATGGGCGAAAAGTTTCTGTCTTTTTCTAGCAGGATCAAACAACAATCACCAAACTAGTCATAAAGGTTTTACTTGGCTCAAACACAAAAAGAAACACAAAAGACAAAATCATAACAGAATTATGATGGTGTGGACGCAACAAAACAGAAATCAAAAAAGTAAAGATAAATTCATTGGGTTGCCTCCCAACAAGCGCTATTGTTTAACGCCCTTGGCTAGGCATAAGGTGATAGAATCACGTATCGTCGCCTTTAGTGCTCAAACCATAAGTAGACCTCATCATGGATTCATAAGGCAATCTTATTTTCTTTCTAGGAAAATGCTCCACGCCCTTCTTTAAAGGAAATTGAAATCTAATATTCCCTTCATTCTTATCGATGATAGCACCAATAGTCCTTAGGAAAGGTCAACCAAGAATGATAGGACATGTAGGATTGCAATCAATATCAAGCACAATGAAATCCACGGGTACATAGTTCCTATTTGCAATAATAAGAACATCATTGATCCTTCCCATGGGTTTCTTAACAGTAGAATCCGCAAGATGCAAATTAAGAGAGCACTCATCAATCTCATTAAAGCCTAGAACAACACATAAAGACTTTGGAATCGCGGAAACACTAGCACCCAAATCACACAAAGCATTGCATTCATAGTTTTTGATCTTGATTTTGGTAGTAGGTTCCCACTCATCATGAAGCTTTCTACGAATAGAAACTTCCAACTCAAGTTTCTCTTTAAGAGATTTCATCATAGCATCGACGATATGATCGGTAAAGGCTTTGTTTTGGCTATAAGCGTGTGGAGAGTTTAGCATGGATTGCATCAAGGAAATACATTCAATCAAAGAGCAACTATAATAATTGAATTCCTTGAAATCCAAAGTAGTAGTTTCATTACTACTCAAAGTTTTGATATCCTCTACTCCACTTTCAATGCTTTTAGCATCAAGATAGATAGACTCCGAATCATTGGGGCGTTTTTAGACCAAGGTGGATTCATATCCAGCCCCACCATCATTAGGTTTGACACTAGAAAACAAGGATTCAATGCGAGTCACACCAAGCACTTTAAGATCTTCGTGATTCTCATCACGAGAACACGCCTTTTTAAGCCATTCATGTCTAGCACGAATTTGGGCAGTTCTTTCTTTACTCTTATTCATGGAAACACGCATAGATTTCAAAGTTTCATCTGTATTGATCTTGGGAGGAGCACATCTAACTTTCAAAGCATCAATATCAATAGACATTCTATCAACTCCTAGCCAAATCATCAATTTTGAGTAGTTTTTCTTCTATGGACGCATTGAAAATCTTTTGCGAGTTGATAAACTCTTTGATATTACTCTCTAGATAAGAGGGTAATTTATTGTAATTTCCATGAGCATTGTTGTAGGAGTCGCAAAAGTTATTAGAGGGATTACTAGGAAAAGACCTAGGAATATAGTTTCCTCTAAAAGCATTGTTGTTGCCAAAATTATTCCTACCAACAAAATTAATGTCCAAGCTCTCATTGCTACTCTCAATCAAGGAAGACAAGGGCATATTATTTGGATCTAAAGGAGCACCTTTACTAGCAAACAATTTCATTAAGTCATCCATCTTAGCACTCAACGAGTCAATTCTTTTACAGCGTGTACCTTTTTACTAGTAGGTGAACTTTCAGTGTGCCACTGAGAATAGTTTGTCATGATATTGTCTAGGAGTTTTGTGGCTTCTCCTAATGTGATTTCCATGAACGTTCCACCGGAGGCGGAGTCCAAGATATTTCTAGAAGCAAAATTCAAACCAGCGTAGAAGATTTGTATAATCATCCAAAGACTCAAGCCATGAGCGGGACAATTTCTAATCATCAATTTCATTCTCTCCCAAGATTATGCAACATGTTCATGATCAAGTTGCTTAAAATTCATGATATCATTATGGAGAGAGATAATCTTAGCCGGCGAAAAATACTTGGATATATAAGCATCTTTGCACTTGTTCCAAGAATCAATACTATTTTTGGGCAAAGATGAAAACCAAGTTTTTGCTCGATCTCGCAACGAGAACGGAAATAGCTTCAATTTAATCACATCATTATCCACATCTTTCTTCTTTTGCATATCGCAAAGCTCAATGAAGGTATTAAGATGTGATGCGACATCTTCACTAGGAAGGCCGGATAATTTCTCTTTCATAACAAGATTCAGCAAAGCAGCATTGATTTTGTATGATTCCACACTAGTGGCGGGAGCAATCGGAGTACTAATAAAATCATTATTATTAGTATTCGAGAAGTCACAAAGTTTGGTGTTTTCAGTCAGGGTGACTTCAGCAAGCAGACAAGCACACAAACGAACAGAAAGCAAGCGAGAGAAAAGGGCGAACTAAAAAGGCAAATATTTTTTCAAATTTTTGTTTTTCAGAAGTGGGGGAGAGGAAAACGAGAGGCAAAAAAGTAAATGCAAGAAATGAGTTTGCGACACTTACTTGGATAAGCTTCACTTGAAGCTCCCCCGCAACGGCGCCAGAAATTCTTCTTGCTACCTCTTGAGCTTGCGTTGGTTTTTCCCTTGAAGAGGAAAGGGTGATGCAGCACAGTAGTAGTAAGTATTTCCCTCAGTTTTGAGAACCAAGGTATCAATCGAGTAGGAGAATCAAGCCAAGTGTCAAGAGTACCTGCGCAAACACAAACAAGCTTGCACCCAACGCTATAAAGGGGTTGTCAATCCCTTCAAGATTGATTGCAAAGTGAGATCTGAAGGCGGAAAGTGCAAGAAAGTAAAAGTGTAAGGCTGAAATATGATGTGAAGTAGACCCGGGGGCCATAGTGTTCACTAGAGGCTTCTCTCAAAATAGAAAATATTACGGTGGGTGAACGAATTACTGTCGAGCAATTGATAGAACCGCGCAAAGTCATGACGATATCTAAGGCACTCATCATACATATAGGCATCACGTCCGAGACAAGTACACCGATACTTTCTGCATCTACTACTATTACTCCACACATCGACCGCTATCCAGCATGCATCTAGTGTATTGAGTTCATGCCGAACAGAGTAACGCCTTAAGCAAGATGACATGATGTAGAGGGATAAATTCATGCAATAGATATAAACCCCATCTTTTTACCCTTGATGGCAACAACACGATGCGTGCCTCGCTACCCCTTCTGTCACTGGGTGAGGTCACCGCACGGTATGAACCCAAAACCAAGCACTTCTCCCATTGCAAGAATCATAGATCAAGTTGGCCAAACAAAACCCACAACTCGAAGAGGATTACAAGGATATGAAATCATGCATATAAGAGATCAGAAGAAACTCAAATAAGATTCATAGATAATCTGATCATAAACCCACAATTCATCGGATCTCGACAAACACACCGCAAAATAAGATTACATCGAATAGATCTCCATGAAGATCATGGAGAACTTTCTATTGAAGATCCAAGAGAGAGAAGAAGCCATCTAACTACTAGCTATGGACCCGAAGGTCTATGGTGAACTACTCACGCATCATCGGAGGGGCAATGGTGTTGATGAAGAAGCCCTCCGTATCCAAATCCCCCCTCCGGCAGGGCACCAGAACATGCCCCAGATGGGATCTTGCGGAGACAAAAGCTTGCGGCGGTGGAAAAGTATTTTTGTGGATCTCTCTCGTGGTTTCGGATTTTTTTGGGATTTATAGGCGCAAGAAGTAGGGCAGACGAGCCATAGGGGGCCCACAACACTTCTAGGCGCGAGGCCCCCCCTGGCCGCGCCTAGCAGGCTTGTGGCCTCCCCTGGTAGCCTCTGCCTTGGTTCTCACGCCCCCTGCGTATCTTCTGTCCCGGAAAAAATCCTTTCGGAAGTTTTATTCCGTTTGGACTCCGTTTAATATTCTCCTCTGAAAAGGGTCAAAAACACAGAAAAAACAGGAACTGTCACTTGGCACTGAGTTAATAAGTTAGTCCCAAAAAAAGATATAAAAGGCATACAAAACATCCAAAGTTTGACAAGATAATAGTATGGAACCATCAAAAATTATAGATACGTTGGAGACGTATCAAGCGTGCATCTTGATCGTCCAACTCATGCGCGCCGATGCGCCCGCCCACTAGGCCTGGTGGTGTCATCGACCGGTCACGCTCCTCGCGCCGGCTAGTTCGAGCCGACTGGCGGTCTCCCTGACCAGCTGACCTGTTGGGGAACGTCGCATGGGAAACAAAAAAATTCCTACGCGCACGAAGACCTATCATGGTGATGTCCATCTACGAGAGGGATTTCCGATCTACGTAACCTTGTAGATTGCACAGCAGAAGCGTTAAGAAACGCGGTTGATGTAGTGGAACGTCCTCACATCCCTCGATCCGCCGCGTGAACCGTCCCGCGATCCGTCCCACGATCCGCTCTGATCTAGTGCCGAACGGACGACACCTCCGCGTTCAGCACACGTACAACTCGATGATGATCTCGACCTTCTTGATCCAGCAAGAGAGACAGAGAGGTAGATGAGTTCTCCGGCAGCGTGACGGCGCTTCGGAGGTTGGTGGTGATCTAATCTCAGCAGGGCTCCGCCCGAGCTCCGTAGAAACGCGATCTAGAGGAAAAACCGTGGAGGTATGTGGTCGGGCTGCCGTGGCAAAAGTTGTCTCAAATCAGCCCTAAACCCCCACTATATATAGGAGGGAGGGAGGGGAGGAGGCAGCCTCAAGACCTAAAGGTTTGGCCGAAATTGGAGGTGGAGGAGTCCTACTCCAATCCTACTTGGAGTAGAATTCCACCTTCCCACTTGGAAACTCTTTCCACCTTGTGTTTTTTCCTTCTCAAACCTTATGGGCCTTAGTGGGAACTTATTCCAGCCCACTAGGGGCTGGTTTAACTCTTCCCATAGCCCATGAGACCCCTTGGGGCGTGACACCCCTCTCGATGGTCCCCGGCACCCCTCTCGGCACTCCCGGTACACTACCGATGAGCCCGAAACTTTTCCAGTAATGCCCGAAAACTTTCCGGTAACCAAATGAGGTCATCCTATATATCAATCTTCGTCTCCGGACCATTCCGGAAACCCTCGTGACGTCCGTGATCCCATCCGCGACTCCGAACAACAGTCGGTAACCAACCATATAAGTCAAATACGCATAAAAACAACGTCGAACCTTAAGTGTGCAGACCCTGCTGGTTCGAGAACTATGTAGACATGACCCGAGTGACTCCTCGGTCAATATCCAATAGAGGGACCTGGATGCCCATATTGTTTGAACCTTAGTGCGAGGGATTCATATAATCCCGTATGTCATTCCCTTTGTCCTTCGGTATGTTACTTGCCCGAGATTCGATCGTCAGTATCTGCATACCTATTTCAATCTCGTTTACCGGCAAGTCTCTTTACTCGTTCCGTAATACAAGATCCCGCAACTTACACTAAGTTACATTGCTTGCAAGGCTTGTGTGTGATGTTGTATTACCGAGTGGGCCCCAAGATACCTCTCCGTCACACGGAGTGACAAATCCCAGTCTCGATCCATACTAACTCAACGAACACCTTCGGAGATACCTGTAGAGCATCTTTATAGTCACCCAGGTACGTTGCGACGTTTGATACACACAAAGCATTCCTCTGGTGTCAGTGAGTTGTATGATCTCATGGTCATAGGAACAAATACTTGACACGCAGAAAACAGTAGCAACAAAATGACACGATCAACATGCTACGTCTATTAGTTTGGGTCTAGTCCATCACATGATTCTCCTAATGATGTAATCCCGTTATCAAGTGACAACACTTGCCTATGGTCAGGAAACCTTGACCATCTTTGATCAACGAGCTAGTCAACTAGAGGCTTACTAGGGACAGTGTTTTGTCTATGTATCCACACATGCACTGTGTTTCCAATCAATACAATTATAGCATGGATAATAAACCATTATCATGAACAAAGAAATATAATAATAACTAATTTATTATTGCCTCTAGAGAATATTTCCAACAGTCTCCCACTTGCACTAGAGTCAATAATCTAGTTCACATCACCATGTGATTCCAACGAATCCAACACCCATATAGTTATGGGGTCTCATCACGTCTTGCTCGTGAGAGAGGTTTTAGTCAACGGTTCTGAAACTTTCAGATCCGTGTGTCCTTTACAAATCTTTATGTCATCTTATAGATGCTGCTACTATGTGCTATTCGGAAATACTCCAAATATCTACTCTACTATACGAATCCGTTTCACTACTCATAGTTATTCGGATTAGTGTCAAAGCTTGCATCGACGTAACCCTTTACGACGAACTCTTTAACCACCTCCATAATCGAGAAAAATTCCTTAGTCTATCAGTTACTAAGAATAAATTTTGACCGCTGCTAGTGATTCAATCATGGATCACTCTACGTACCTCTCAACAGACTTTGAGTCAAGGCACACATCAGGTGCGGTACCCAGCATGGCATACTTCAGATTCTACGGCCAAGGCATAGAAAACGACCTTCGTCTATTCTCTTTATTCTGCTGGGGTCGGGTTTTGAGTCTTACTCAAATTCACACCTTACAACGCAACCAAGAACTCCTTCTTTGCTGATCTATTTTGAACTCCTTTGAAAACTTGTCAAGGCATGCATCTTGTTGAAACTTCCATTAAGCGCTTTCGATCTATCTCCGTAGATCTTTGAAGCTCAACGTTCAAGTTGCGCAATCCAGGTATTCCATTGAAAAACTCCTTTCAAACAACCTTGTATGCTTTACAAAAATTCTACATTACTTCTGATCCACAATATGTCAACCACATATTCTTATCAGAAATTCTATAGTGCTCCCACTCACTTCTTTGGAAATACAAGTTTCTCATAAACCTTGTACAAACCCAAAATCTTTGATCATCTCATCAAAGTGTATATTCCAACTCCGAGATGCTTGCACCAGTCCATTGAAGGATCGCTGGAGCTTGCATACTTGCTAGTATCTTTAGGATCGAAAAAACCTCCTGGTTGTATCACATACAATGTTTGCTCAAGGAAACCGTCGAGGAAACAATGTTTTGACATCCTGTGTGCAATATTTCATAAATAATGCAGCAACTACTAACATAATTCTAACAGACTTTTAGCATCGCTACGAGTGAGAAAGTCTCATCATAGTCAACTGTTTGATCTTGTCGGAAACATCTTTGCCACAAGTCGAGCTTTTCTTAATAGTGACTTATCACCATCAACGTCTGTCTTCCTTTTAAAAATCCATCTCTACTCAATAGTCCTATGACCATCAAGTAGTTCTTCCAAAGTCTACACTTTGTTTTCATACATGGATCCTCTCTTGGATTTCATGGCCTCCAGCCATTTGTCGGAATACGGACCCACCATTGCTTCTCCATAACTCGTAGGTTCATTGTTGTCCAACAACATGACTTCCAAGACAGGGTTACCGTACCACTCTGAAGTAGTACGCGGCCTTGTCAACCTACGAGGTTTGTAGTAACTTGATCCGATGCTCGATGATCACCATCATCAGCTTTCACTTCAATTGGTGTAGGCACCACAGGAACAACTTCTTGCGCCCTACTACACACTGGTTGAAGTGATGGTTCGATAACCTCATCAAGTTCTACCACCCTCCCACTCAATTCTTTCGAGAGAAACCTTTCCTCGAGAATGGATCCGTTTCTAGAAACAAACACTTTGCTTTCGGATCTGAGATAGGAGATGTACCCAACTGTTTTGGATATCCTATGAAGATGCATTTATCCGCTTTTGGGTTCGAGCTTATCAGACTGAAACTTTTTCACATAAGTGTCGAAGCCCCAAACTTTCAAGAAACAACAGTTTAGATTTCTCTAAACCTCAGTCTATACTGTGTCATCTCAACGGAAATACGGGTGCCCTATTTAAAGTGAATGCGGTTGTCTCTAATGCATAACCCATAAACGATAGTGGTAATTCGATAAGAGACATCATAGCATGCACCATACCAAATAGTGCGTGGCTATGACGTTCAGACACATCATCATACTATGATGTTCCAGGTGGCATGAACTGCGAAAAAATTTCCACATTGTCTTAACTGCGTACCAAAACTCGTAACTCAGATATTCATTTCTATGATCATATCGTAGACAGTTTATCCTCTTGTTACGACGAATTTCACTCCTGAAACAGAAATGAACTTTTCAATATTTCAGACTTGTGATTCCTGAAGTAAATACTCTTGTATCTACTCAAATCGTCATTGAAGTAAGAACATAATGATATCCACTGCGTGCCTCAGCACCCATTGGACTGCATACATCAAAATGTATCACTTCCAACAAGTTACTATCTTGTTTCATCTCAATAAAAACAAGGCCTTGCTCATGTGGTATGATTTGCATGTCACTAGTGATTCAAAATCAAGTGAGTATAAAGATCCATCAGCATGGAGCCTCTTCATGCAATTTATACCAACATGACTCAAGCGGTAGTGCCACAAGTAAGTGGTACCATCATCATTACCTCGTATCTTTTGGCACCAATATCATGAACATGTGTAACACTACGATCGAGATTCAATAAACCATTGAAGGTGATTATTCAAGCAAATAGAGTAACCATTATTCTCTTTAAATGAACAATCGTATTGCAATAAACACGATCCAATCATGTTCATGCTTAACGCAAGCACCAAATAACAATTATTCAGGTTTAACACCAATCCCGATGGTAGAGGGAGTGTGCGACGTTTGATCATATCAACCTTGGAAACACTTCCAACACGTATCGTCACCTCGCCTTTAGCTAGTCTCTGTTTATGCCGTAGATTTCATTTCGTGTTACTAATCACTTAGCAACCGAACCGGTATCCAATACCCTCGTGCTACTAGGAGTACTAGTAAAGTACACATCAACATTATGTATATCAAATATACTTCTTTCGACTTTTGCCAACCTTCTTATCTACCAAGTATCTAGAGTTGCTCCGCCTCAGTGACCATTCCCCTCATAACAGAAGCACATAGTCCCAGGCTTGGGTTTAATCTGGGGTCTCTTCATTAGTGCAGCAACTGCTTTGCCGTTTCACGAAGTATCCCTTCTAGCCCTTGCCTTTCTCGAAACTTAGTGGTTTTACTAACCATCAACTATTGATGCTCCTTCTTGATTTCTACTTTCGCAGTGTTAAACATCGCGAATCGCTCAAGGATCATTGTATCTATCCTTGATATGTTATAGTTCATCACGAAGCTCTCATAGCTTGGTGGCAGTGACTTTGGAGAACCATCACTATCTTATCTGGAAGATCAACTCCCACTTGATTCAAGCGATTGCCGTACTCAGATAATCTGAGCACATGCTCAATGATTGAGCTTTTCTCCTCTACTTCATGGACAAAGAATCTTGTCGGATGTCTCATACCTCTTGACAAGGGCACAAGCATGAAATCACAATTTCATCTCTTTAGAACATCTCTTATGTTCCGTGACGTTTCAAAACGTCTTCGGCGCCTTGCTTCTAAGCCATTACGTATTTTGTACTGAACTATTGTGTAGTCATCAGAAACGTGTATGTCGGATGTTCATAACATCTACACACGACGCTCGAGGTGCAGCTGTCACACCCTGTTTTTCACCCCAAGTTTTCTGTGTTGCAAAAATCAGAGCTTGTTAAAACTTTTTCAAATAATATTGTGAGTGCAATGTCAGCCATTGTTTGAGTGTATGCTTGCTTGTTTTATGACTCCAACCCATGAAAAACTTATTATTTTGCTCTCTTCAAAAACCCTTTTTCCTTTATATCAAGATCACCTTCATCATGTTGGGATACACTACTAGCTCATTAAGCCAAGTGACACTTCCAACCAAAGTTGGTGATCTGATACAAATATTATTTTCATTCTTTAAAAACATTAATTGGTGATTTAAAATATTATTTTCCTATTTTATATCTATGTCTATTTCTAAGGCCAGTAATGATATTTCCACAAGGAAAATTACTTTCCTGCCTTAAAAACTTCTGAGTAAATTCATGGAAGCTCAGAAGGACATATATTTTCCATATATAAGATTTTCAACCCTATTTTATATTAATATTATTTGAGTAAAACCCTGAAAACCATTCCTGTCTATTTTAGCTTTTTGAGATGTTTCCAAAGGAAATTATCTCAGTAAATTCCCATAAAATTACAGGAGCCCGCCCAAACCATATTAGGTGCTCACCTAAAATCTCACCTTGATCCAAGGTGGGGAAGTGCACTTAGAGAGCCCAAAACCCTCTCTGTCCAGAGTAGAGTTGGAACAACTCTACATTGCAAAGTTTCTCCAATAGAGCTGAAACTTTGCAAAGGTGTTTAACACCCCCAAATGAGGACTCCACACCAAAAATGGGATTTGTGAGACTCTGTTTGTCCACACTTCCTTTGTAAAGGACAGTACTGGTCATTTAGAGACATTTTCAAGTTTGCAAAGCCAAACTTGTTCAATGGAGCTCAGATTTGGTGGAACCCCATGTTTTTACCCCAATACCAAACCTGTTAAGTTTCATTTACAGTGGTGGAGTGGAAGCACCCCAAGTCACTGTCGAACACCTATTGACAGGAAGGTAAAAACCTTCCTAGCCACTATTTTACCCAATGTCAAGGCCCCAAACTTGGTGGGTTAGAGCACCAGAACACCCTGAACACCCAGTCAATCAGCCCCTCCCCAACTCCAAGCACAAGTGACAAGAACTCCAATTTGAGCTGCAGGGCAGTACTCGCAACACTAGTGTTCCTTGCTCCCTTGACCAGCTCGAACTCCTACTAAACCACAACGGCTCGGCACACTCCCAGCAACACTCAGGACATGGAGGACATGTCCCAAGTGCCCCAGAGCGAGCCAGCATGCCGTGGCATGCCAAAACTGCGCTCTAGGCACGCTGTAGAGAGCCACCCGCAAGGGGCCGACGCTCCGGCCGGTCCCAACCTCCCCAGTTATGTCCAAGCGCTCCCCCGACAACCATTCAGTGCAAAGCTACTCCAGGGACCCTCTCCCCCTCGCGCAAGAGCTCAGGCTACACGTGCCCGTGCGTGCTCGACGTGGCCGAGCATGCACGATCGCTGCAACTCGTCCCCACTCGCTTTCCCTCTGCGGCCGTTGCACCAGGAGGCCCTAAACCACGTCCCGAACCCGTGGTTTCGCGGCCAGCACCTCACTGTGCTTGCACGCGTGCCACGGTGAGTCACCGGCGCGCCCGAGTCGGGTCACCGTCATTGGCCTATAAATAGGTCCCCCCGGCACATCAGCACCCTCCAAGCAGCTTCAGCACAACCAGTAGACACTCCCTAGCCGCCCAATCGAGCTCACAGAGCCCCGGTGCTCGAGATCGACCGAGGCCCCTCCGCCTCGGAGCTCCGGTCGATCTCCGGCTACACGTCGGCTCCTGCGCTGCCCCACCTCTCATTACACTCCCCTCGGCACCAGGAACATTTCCCCTAACTCTCCCAGGCAAATCCATACCCCTAGCCCCTAGTTCAACACGAACCCGAAACCCTTCCGCCACGAGCACCTCGTCGCCGGCGACCCAGACCACCTCCGGTGACGTCCCGACCACGAGTAGGTAGGCGGAGGCACGAGGAACCCGTTCCCGTTCCTAGCTAGGCCTGAGGGCAACGGCAGCCTCGCCGGCGTCCATCTCCACCTCTCTGGCTGGAGGTAGGAGAAGGACCCGATAGGTGGAGCCCACCTGTCAGTGTCCTGGGGCAGCCAGCGCGCGCAGCCGCTGATGCTGACCCTAGGGGCCCGCAGGTCAGGTTTGAACCTGGCCCGCGCATGCCTGGTGGCCAGGCCTGCTGGCTGGGCCGGCTGGATCTGTTTCCCCTGGCCTTTTCTTTTTTTTAATCCAGGAACTAAATGATTTTTATAAAAAGATTTAGCCAGTAGAAAAATATAATTCTTCCACCAGTATTTTTCTAAAAATGAGTAGTATTTGATTCTGTAATAGTTGACATTTATCAAAAACTGAAACTATTTTCGTATAATAAAATGATATTAAAAAACACTTGTTTGCTTCTGTTTGCTTTTAAATAAATATGGTTAGCTAATAAAACAATAGGAAACATTTTCAAAATAATATCCTGAATTTATTCAAGCCTTGCAACATTTTTAAAAGCACTTTGTGATCTGTTTTAGTGAGAGCTAGTATTTATTTATCCCTTTCTCGACGGTAGAATTACCGAGTGACGGAGGATCCGGAGCGGAAGACCTCGAAGACCCCGGATACCTAGCTGACCAAGGCAAGCAGCCCTTTTGCCATGACTTAAGTATATAAAATGATGCATGTTAGAATAGCAAGTATTTTCCATTGCATGTGATCCCGATGTCGGTTCATCATTAATGTGATGGTACCGAAGGCTTCTTCAAAGCACTTGCATGATAGTAATGTTATTCACATGGCTCCTCGGAGCACAAACATGATGAGCTGACCCTATCATCTACGAGGATCATGCTACTGTCATGTTGTCTAGTAGAGTATAACCACTGCATTGAGCTTGACCCTACCCCATGAGGGTCATGTCATACCATGTTGACAAGTAATAATAGGCATATTATCTCAAGCATAGTGATGAGTTACATAAAGAGTTTATGAAAACCCCGTCAGGTGCCACTAATGCCCGAGGGTGATGATGAGTTGGTGATCACTTTTGGTGAAGTGATGCACCGGTGATTTTGGTGTGAGTATGGTTTCAAAAATGGATTAGATTTATGATGTGTCGACCGTCCCAACCTTACCAGTACAACCACGATGCCCCTTTATGGGACGGGGCTTTGTTGATTACTCTGGTCGGTGCTAGCAAAGAGCCACATTACTAGTGGCGGGAGTGATCGGTGTCACTCTCGTGATTGGGTCGTGCCAGGTAGGACGACTATGCCATTATTATGAGTTCCAGGCACACCGTTGGTCCCTGCATGGTTGTTACAGTCCAGAGTCAGTGCTCGTAAGACGTACAACATGTGGGCTGGGTACCAATCGAGTGGAACTCTTTGTCTAGTATCGTCGGGGGAAAGATGATGATCGGGTACTTACCTCGGGTATATGTGATATACCGCGAGTCGTGGATGACACGGAAGTATTCCGTTTCTCGTGGGTCCAGCGTACTACCTCTGCAGAGTGTAAACTATTCGAATAGTCGTGTCCACGGTCAAGGACAGTTGGGTGGTGCTTCTTAAACTACTCATGAGTTTCCGCATAAACCAAGTGTGTGTGCGTGGTGTTAAAAAGGTGTTGTTATAATCATGATAATTACAATATTATGATCAAGTCCGGTGACTTGACATATAGGGTAAACCTGGATGGTTTAGCCCTCAGTTGATACATTAAGGTTAGGACAAGTCCGATGACTTGGCATATAGGGTGAACCCGGTGAGTTCAGCCCTTAGCAGATATGTAGATATCTGTAACCTGTTCTTCAAAAGTAGTTCTTTAACTAGTTGCACAGACTTGATCATACCACCACCTTGCATTCCACTAAAGATAACTGTTACTGTTATTCTTTATCATATATACATCATGGGCTGTTTGCGAGTACATTCAAAGTACTCATTGGCTTGCCACTCGTTATGTTATTGACCAGACATGGAAGGACCGGAGTTTGGCGATGAGTACGACGTCGGAGACGGACCTGCGATCTAGGACGCTTCCAAGTCAGAATGCCTGTCAGTGTAGGCTTGATGGCATGGGCACCGCTTAGCCCTTACGAGTTTCCGCTACTCGATGTATCCGTTTTATTTGGCTTTAGGCCTTGCACTTGAACCTGACCTTCTGGTCATTTGATGTAATAATTCGGTACTTGGATGTAAGACTCTATTATTCAGTATCTGTGTTCAGTGAACATTGATCCTTGGGGTCACTGGGCACGGCGAACTCGACTTGCTAGTCGGCGTCCCCACAGCAGCACACCGAGTGGTGCATTAAGGACATAAGCCTTCTGCGCAGCAACGAGGACAATCCTCGGCTTTACAGGCTCAGTCTGCAAAGTTTGCTACTATCAACTTTCAACTAAATTTTCTCTAGGAACATATAAAAACAGTAGAGTTATAGCGCAAGCTACATCGTAATTCGCAAAGACCATTAGACTATATTCGTGACAATTAGTTCAATTAATCATATTACTTAAGAACTCCCACTCAAAAAGTACATCTCTCTAGTCATTTGAGTGGTACATAATCCAAATCCACTATCTCAAGTCCGATCATCACGTGAGTCGAGAATAGTTTCAGTGGTAAGCATCTCTATGCTAATCATATCAACTATACGATTCATGCTCGACCTTTCGGTCTCATGTGTTCCGAGGCCATGTCTGCACATGCTAGGCTCGTCAAGCTTAACCCGAGTGTTCCGCGTGTGCAACTGTTTTGCACCCGTTGTATGTGAACGTTGAGTCTATCACACCCGATCATCACGTGGTGTCTCGAAACGAAGAACTGTCGCAACTGTGCACAGTTGGGGAGAACATAATTTCGTCTTGAAATTTTAGTGAGATGTCACCTCATAATGCTACCGTCATTCTAAGCAAGATAAGGTGCATAAAGGATTAACATCACATGCAATTCATAAGTGACATGATATGGCCATCATCATGTGCTTCTTGATCTCCATCACCAAAGCACCGGCACGATCTTCTTGTCACCGGCGTCACACCATGATATCCATCATCATGATCTCCATCAACGTGTCGCCATCGGGGTTGTCGTCCTACTCATACTATTACTACTAAAGCTACGTCCTAGCAATATAGTAAACGCATCTACAAGCACAAACGTTAGTTTAAAGACAACCCTATGGCTCCTGCCGGTTTCCATACCATCGACGTGCAAGTCGATATTAACTATTACAACATGATCATCTCATACATCCAATATATCACATCACATCGTTGGCCATATCACATCACAAACATACCCTGCAAAAACAAGTTAGACGTCCTCTAATTGTTGTTGCATGTTTTACGTGGTGACCATGGGTATCTAGTAGGATCACATCTTACTTACGCAAACACCACAACGGAGATATATGACTTGCTATTTAACCTCATCCAAGGACCTCCTCGGTCAAATCCGATTCAACTAAAGTTGGAGAAACCGACACTCGCCGGTCATCTTTGAGCAACGGAGTTACTCGTAGGTATGAAACAAGTCTCTCGTAAGCGTACGAGTAATGTTGGTCCGAGCCGCTTCGATCCAACAATACCGCGGAATCAAGAAAAGACTAAGGAGGGCAGCAAAACGCACATCACCGCCCACAAAAACTTTTGTGTTCTACTCGAGAAGACATCTACGCATGAACCTAGCTCATGATGCCACTGTTGGGGAACGTCGCATGGGAAACAAAAATTTCCTACGCGCACGAAGACCTATCATGGTGATGTCCATCTACGAGAGGGGATTTCCGATCTACGTACCCTTGTAGATCGCACAGCAGAAGCGTTAAGAAACGCGGTTCATGTAGTGGAACGTCCTCACGTCCCTCGATCCGCCCCGCGAACGTGCCACGAACCGTCCCGCGATCCGTCCCACGATCCGCTCCGATCTAGTGCCGAACGGACGGCACCTCCGCGTTCAGCACACGTACAGCTCGACGATGATCTCAGCCTTCTTGATCCAGCAAGAAAGACAGAGAGGTAGATGAGTTCTCCGGCAGCGTGACACCGCTCAAGAGGTTGGTGCTGATCTAATCTCAGCAGGGCTCCGCCCAAGCTCCGCAGAAACGCGATCTAGAGGAAAAACCGTGGAGGTATGTGGTCAGGCTGCCGTGGCAAAAGTGGTCTCAAATCAGCCCTAAAACCCCACTATATATAGGAGGGAGGGAGGGAGGGGAGGAGGCAGCCTCAAAACCTAAAGGTTTGGCCGAAATTGGAGGTGGAGGAGTCCTACTCCAATCCTACTTGGAGTAGGATTCCACCTTCCCACTTGGAAACTCTTTCCACCTTGTGTTTTTTCCTTCTCAAACCTTATGGGCCTTAGTGCGAACTTATTCCAGCCCACTAGGGGCTGGTTTATCTCTTCCCATAGCCCATGATACCCATTGGGGCGTGAAACCCCTCTCGATGGTCCCCGACACCCCTCTCGGCACTCCCGGTACACTACCGATGAGCCCGAAACTTTTCCGGTAATGCCCGAAAACTTTCCGGTAACCAAATGAGGTCATCCTATATATCAATCTTCGTCTCCGGACCATTCCGGAAACCCTCGTGACGTCCATGATCCCATTCGGGACTCCAAACAACAGTCTGTAACCAACCATATAACAAAAATACGCATAAAACAACGTCGAACCTTAAGTGTGCAGACCCTGCGGGTTCGAGAACTATGTAGACATGACCCGAGTGACTCCTCGGTCAATATACAATAGCGGGACCTGGATGCCCATATTGGATCCCACATATTCTACGAAGATCTTATCGTTTGAACCTCAGTGCGAGGGATTCATATAATCCCGTATGTCATTCCCTTTGTCCTTCGGTATGTTACTTGCCCGAGAATCGATCGTCGGTATTCGCATACCTATTTCAATCTCGTTTACCGGCAAGTCTCTTTACTCGTTCCGTAATACAAGATCCCGCAACTTACACTAAGTAACATTGCTTGCAAGGCTTGTGTGTGATGTTGTATTACCGAGTGGGCCCCAAGATACCTCTCCGTCACACGGAGTGACAAATCCCAGTCTCGATCCATACTAACTCAACGAACACCTTCGGAGATACCTGTAGAGCATCTTTATAGTCACCCAGTTACGTTGCGACGTTTGATACACACAAAGCATTCCTCCGGTGTCAGTGAGTTATATGATCTCATGGTCATAGGAACAAATCCTTGACACGCTGAAAACAGTAGCAACAAAATGACACGATCAACATGCTATGTCTATTAGTTTGGGTCTAGTCCATCACATGATTCTCCTAATGATGTGATCCCGTTATCAAGTGACAACACTTGCCTATGGTCAGGAAACCTTGACCATCTTTGATCAACGAGCTAGTCAACTAGAGGCTTACTAGGGACAGTGTTTTGTCTATGTATCCACACATGCACTGTGTTTCCAATCAATACAATTATAGCATGGATAATAAACGATTATCATGAACATTGAAATATAATAATAACTAATTTATTGTTGCCTCTAGAGCATATTTCCAATAGGGCCCTCCCAGTTGGCTGTCAACAGCCGACGGGGTATGATCCCGCCGGCCACGACTTCCAGCCTGCCGGCTGCCGCGGCGGTTCCCGGTGTTACCAGGCGATGATGCCGGGTGTGTCTCCCACCGACCAGTTGTGGGCCTGCCGACGTCGTCATGGGTCCTTGAGCGGGAGCTAGACGACACGGCCTGTGCTTGTTGCGTGTTGGCCGCCTCAAGGAGGAGGTGGATACAGTCGACCTGCGCCTCGTGAGTCGAACCCTCGAGGTCGCTCAACTCGGCTATGGCAGCCTGTGCCGCCCGCATGTTCTGGACGGGAGTGTTGTAGAGAGGGCGGCCGCAGGCTAGCTCCTGGCCAACGATGGCCCCACGACGTCTCACAAAGGCTATCCGACTAGGCCCGGGGTTAGCCGGCGTGATGCAGTAGGCAGCGCTAAACTCACGTCGTACAAGCTCGAAGTCGCGTTGGGTCACCTCCAGCGCCTTCGCCTCACGAAGTAGGTGCTGACGGTGGTTTTCAAGGTCTTGGGTGGTGACCGCTGGGTCGACCACCTGCGTCATAGGGGTACGGAGGGACTCCAGCGCTGCACGAATCGGGGTCCGGTGGTCGGACACCCCGGCTGCCGAAGTGGCAGTGAGCACCTCAACGCGGCGGCAGAAGTCGTCGATGTCGCTGGAGGGCGGTAGCACATCGTCATCAGCTACATCAGCGGGGTAGCATTCTGCCACCACCGCGACATAGACGCGGTGCGAGCCGAATAAGATGATGGAGCCCTCCACGGGGAAGTCCGCGTCCTCCAGACGATGGGCGTTGTCGTTGACGCAATCGAACGCGCCGTATCACACGACCAGGCCGTGCACCACGCACTCGCCAGAATCAGTGAAGGGTCCCAGCTGGAACGTCACTCCTGCCGGCGTCGCTGCCGTCCCCATGGTGGGCGCCAACTATCGTGGTTTTTCCGGGACAGATGCCATAGGGTGTCTTAACTCATGGATTGGGGCCGATGGGCGTCGGCGGCATCGGGGAACGGGTTTAGGCGTAAGACACATGACGCCGGTGTACCCAGGTTCGGGGCCCTCCGCTGAGGTAATACCCCTAGTCCTGCATGTGTGACTATATGAGATCACAGTACAATGGTGCTCCTGGAGCTGTATCTGAGGAAGGAGATGGGCTCTCGCCTGCTATCTCGCTACCTCTCTCGTGTGCTACGTGGATGGTAATGGTGTGTGTGTGTTAATGCGAAGGGAGCCAGCCCCTCTCTTGGGGGGCTGGAGGGGGCTTTGTAGTGCAGCCCCAGCTAGTACAGTATTGAGGATAAGATCGCCGGTGGGACCCGGCTGCCAGCCTATGGCCGGCCTGGGAGGCCCACCCGCTGTTGAGTCTTGTCGTGGGGCCCGCCGGCCTGTGCAACCAGCGGTTTATACGCCGGGTTGCCAGGGCGCGTGTGCGGGGGTGTGATGGCTATAGGGTCGCGCCGTCTAGCCAGCGTAGGTGTCGTCTAGGCTCCCTGTAGCCATGCTGACGGCGCCATCATCGCGCCACGGCCCTAGCTGGCGTTAGGGGGCACTGTTGCCACGTCGTGGGTCAGGAGTTGTCTTGTCGGAGTACTGTTGTACGACCTGATGGTACGGGGCAGTCTATCCGGCTGGCGACCGGCCAGCCGGTCGGCCGTACCACATCTGACCGTTGGAGAGGCGCTGGTGAGAGTGGTCGGCTACCGCCAGCCAGTCATGCATATGACTCGATGGGACCGGCTATCGCCAGTCGGTCGTACCAGGAGGGCTGGCTATCTCCAGCCGGACTGGGGGGCCAGGCGGCCCCCTAATCGTCTCGGAGAAGAGTAATCCCCGTCTTTGGTATACCCCGGGGTAGTATCCCCGTCAGTGTGGTATGGCCTGGAATCTTGTGAAGGCCTCCCGTCCCAGCAGGGTGTGGTAGCCAATGTGGAATGGCATGATTTGGAACAGGAGCTCCTTAGATTGGCACTTATCGGGGGTACCGAATACGACGTCGAGTGTAATGCATCCGATGCAGCGTGCTTCTTTGGCGGGGGCTATGCCTCAAAAGGTGGTTGAGCTTTGCCTGATTCGAGATTAGTCGAACTGCATTTTATCCAGCATGTCCTCATAAATGAGGTTAAGGCCGCTGCCCCCGTCCATGAGTGCTTTGCTTAGTATGAAGTCGTCTACGATGGGGTTTAGAACTAAGGCGACAGGTGCCTGATACGTCTCCAACGTATCTATACTTTTTTATCGCTCCATGCTATTATATTATCAACTTTGGATGTTTTATATGCATTAATATGCTATTTTACATTATTTATGGGACTAACCTATTGACCTAGAGCCCAGTGCCAGTTTCTGTTTTTTCCTTGTTTTGACCTTTTTTCAGATAGGAATATCAAACGGAGTCCAAATGGAATAAAACTTTCGCTATGATTTTTTTGGACCAAAAGAGACCCCCGAATCTTTGGAAGAAGGCCAAAAGAGCCACGAGGGAGTCACGAGCCCGGTAGGCGCGCCCTACCCCCCCCCCCCCCCCCCCGGCCTAGCAGGCTCGTGACCTCCTCGTGGGCCCAACTGACGTAATCCCACCGCCATAAATTCCTATAAATACAGAAACCCCCAAAAAGAAAACTAGATCGGGAGTTCCGCCACCGCAAGCCTCTATAGCCACCAAAAATCAATCGAGAGCCCGTTTCGGCACCCTGTCGACCGGGAATCCATCTCCAGTGGCCTTCTTCATCATCCCGGCGATCTCCATGACGAGGAGGGAGTAGTTCTCCCTCGGGGTTGAGGGTATGTACTAGTAGCTATGTGTTTGATCTCTCTCTCTCGTTTTCTTGAGATGTCATGATCTCGATGTACCACGGGCTTTGCTACTATAGTTGGATCCTATGATGTTCTTCCCCCTCTCCCTTCTTGTAATGAATTGAGTTTCCCCTTTGAAGTTATCTCATTGGATTGAGTCTTTAAGAACACTTGATGTATGTCTTGCACGTGTCTATCTGTGGTGACAATGGGATATTCATGTGAGTACTTGATGTATGTTTTGGTGATCAACTTGCGGGTTTCGTGACATCGGGAACCTATGCATATGGGTTGGCACACGTTTTGACTCTCCGGTAGAAACTTTGGGGCACTCTTTAAAGTTCTATGTGTTGGTTGAATAGATGATTCTGAGATTGTGTGATGCATATCGTATAATCATGCCCACGGATACTTGAGGTGACAATGGAGTATCTAGGTGACATTAGGGTCTTGGTTGATGTGTGTCTTAAGGTGTTATTCTAGTACGAACTCTATGATCGATCGAACGGAAAGAATAGCTTCGTGTTATTTTACTACAGACTCTTCAATACATTGATCAGAAAGAATAACTTTGTGGTGGTTTCGTACCCGACAATAATCTCTTCGTTTGTTCTCCTCTATTAGTGACTTTGGAGTGACTCTTTGTTGCACGTTGAGGGCTAGTTATATGATCCAATTATGTTATCATTGTTGAGAGAACTTCACAAGTGAAATTATGAACCCTAGGCCTTGTTTCCACGCATTGCAATACCATTCGTGCTCACTTTTATTATTAATTACGTTTCTATTTTTATAATTTCAGATTACAAAAACCTATATCTACTATCCATATTGCACTTGTATCACCATCTCTTCGCCGAACTAGTGCACCTATACAATTTACCATTGTATTGGGTGTGTTGGGGACACAAGAGACTCTTTGTTATTTGGTTGTAGGGTTGCTTGAGAGAGACCATCTTCATCCTACCCCTCCCACGGATTGATAAACCTTAAGTCACCCACTTGAGGGAAAATTGCTACTGTCCTACAAACCTCTGCACTTGGAGGCCCAATAACGTCTACAAGGAGAAGGTTGCGTAGTAGACATCAAGCTCTTTTCTGGTGTCGTTGCCAGGGAGGTTAGCGCTTGAAGGTATATCTTTAGATCTTGCAATCGAATCTTTTAGTTTCTTGTTTTATCACTAGTTTAGTTTATTAATATAAAACCACAAAAAATGTAATTAAGGTTGCCTCATATGCTTCATCTTTTTAATGTCTTTCGTGAAAATGGTGGAAATGAAAATTGTGCTCAAGTGATAAAAGAAGAATTATATAGAATGCTTGGCATAAAATATGTGAATGATGAGCATGATTGAAATGGTGTTAGTATGAATTCTTTGAATACCCATGATGCTAATGATATGCAAAGCCACAAGCTTGGGGATGCTATGTTTGATGAAGATGATCTTTTTAGTTCCCCCACTTTGAATGATCAAAATTATTATGACGAAAGCATGCCCCCTATCTATGATGATTATTGTGATGATACTTATGCTATAAATAAGAATCATAATAAAAGTTGTCACAATTATGAGTACCCTCTTACTGAACATTAGTCTTTTAATGTGGAAACAATTCGTAGTGTTCAAGTCTTTTACGATACTCCCACTACTATTGATGAGAATAAATTTCCTTATGTGGAGAGTAGTAAAATTTCTATGCTTGTAGATCATGAAAAGAATGGTTTAGGTGCTGGTTATATTGTTGAATTCATTCATGATGCTACTGAAAATTATTATGAGAGGATCATATGCTTCTACATATTGCAATAATATCAAGCTTCCTCTCCATGTGTTGAAACTTTTGAAGTCATGCTTGTTTTATCTTCCTATGCTAGTTGATTCTTGCTCCAATAAATTGTTTGATCACAAAATCCCTATGCATAGGAAGTGGGTTAGACTTAAATGTGCTAGTCATATGATCCATGATGCTTCCATTATGTTTCAATCCTTATCTTTTATGTGAGCATCATTGAAATCATCATGCCTAGCTTGAAAGGCATTAAAGAAAAGTGCTTGTTGGGAGACAACCCAATATGTATCCTTACTGTTTTTGTGTGTTCACATGATTAAGCTACTGTATTAATCATGTTTTATTGCCTTAGTTTCAATAAAGTGCCAAGTAAAGCCTTTATGATTAGTTTGGGTGATAGTTGTTTGATCATGCTGAAAAAGACAAAAACTTTGCGCTTGTGAAATCATTTCTAATTTCTATCGAGAGAGTGCTTTTAGGTTGATTCTTTTTTATGCTGATTAATATAAAAATTGCTTTAATTGTCATAATTTTTCAGAATTTTTGTAAGTGCAAAAGTATGGTTATCATTCAGATCATTATCTTTGGAAATACTATAGTGCTCCCACTCACTTCTTTGGAAATACAAGTTTCTCATAAACTTTGTACAAACCCAAAAGCTTTGATCATCTCATCAAAGCGTATATTCCAACTCTGAGATGCTTGCACCACTCCATGAAAGGATCACTCGAGCTTGCATACTTGTTAGCATCCTTAGGATCAACAAAACCTTCTGGTTGTATCACATACAACCTTTCCACAAGGAAACCATCGAGGAAACAATGTTTTGACATCCTATGAGAAATATTTCATAAATAATGCGACAACTGCTAACATAATTCCAACAGACTTTTAGCATCGCTATGAGTGAGAAAGTCTCATCATAGTCAACTCTTTGATCTTGTCGGAAACATCTTTGCGACAAGTCGAGCTTTTCTTAATGGTGAATAGTCACCATCATTGTGTGTCTTCCTTTTAAAGATCCATCTTTACTCAATAGTTTTATGACCATCAAGTAGTTCTTCCAAAGTCTACACTTTGTTTCCATACATGGATCCTCTCTCGGATTTCATGGCCTCCAGCCATTTGTCGGAATCCGGGCCCACCATCGCTTCTCCATAGCTCCTAGGTTCATTGTTGTTCAACAACATGACCTCCAAGACAGGGTTACCGTACCACTCTGTAGTAGTACGCGAGCTTGTCGACCTACGAGGTTTGTAGTAACTTGATGTGAAGCTCAATGATCACCATCATTAGTTTCTACTTCAATTGGTGTAGGCGCCACAGGAACATCTTCCTACGCCCTGCTACACACTGGTTGAAGTGACGGTTCACTAACCTCATCATGTTCCACCACCCTCCCACTCAATTCTTTCGAGACAAACCTTTCCTCGAGAAAGGACCCGTTTCTAGAAACAAACACTTTGCTTCCGGATCTGAGATAGGAGATGTATCCAACTATTTTGGATATCCTATGAAGATGCATTTATCCGCTTTGGATTCGAGCTTATCAGACTGAAACTTTTTCACATAAGCGTCGCAGCCCCAAACTTTCAAGAAACGACTACTGAGGTTTCTCCAAACCATAATCTATACCGTGTCATCTCAACGGAAATACGCGGTGCCCTATTTAAAGTGAATGTGGTTGCCTCTAATGCATAACCCATAAACGATAGTGGTAATTCGATAAGAGACATCATAGTATGCGCTATATCCAATAGGGCGCGGCTATGACGTTTAGACACATCATCACACTATGGTGTTCCTGAGATGCTCTGTCTCGATGTTGACCTAACATGGATTGATTCTAAATTATGAATCAAAAATCATCAAAAACCAATCGAAGTCCAGCTTTATCCTAGGTGGCATGAACTGCAAAACAATTTCCACATTGTCTTAACTACGTACCAAAACTCGTAACTCAGATATTCATCTCTATGATCATATCGTAGACAGTTTATCCTATTGTCACAACGATCTTCACTCTGAAATAGCTTTGAACTTTTCAATATTTCAAACTTGTGATTCTTCAAGTAAATACTCCTTTATCTACTCAAATCGCTAGTGAAGTAAGAACATAACGATATCCACTGCGTGCCTCAGCACTCATTGGACTGCACACATCAGAAATGTATTACTCCCAACAAGTTACTCTCTTATTTCATGTCGCATGATTTCCATATTTCAAGTGATTCAAAATCAAGTGAGTCCAAATGATCCGTCTACATGGAGCTTCTTCATGCATTTTACACCAACATGACTCAAGTGGCAGTGCCACAACTAAGTGGTACTATCATTATTACTTTGTACCTTTTGGCACCAATATTATGAGCATGTGTAACACTACGATCGAGATTCAATAACCCATTGAGGATAATCATTCAAGTAAATAGAATAACTATTATTCTCTTTAAATGAATAATCGTATTGCAATAAACATGATCAAATCATGTTCATGCTCAACGCAAACACCAAATAACAATTATTTAGGTTTACCACCAATCCCGATGATAGAGGGAGCGTGCGATGTTTGATCACATCAACCTTGGAAACACTTCCAACACTTATCGTCACCTCGACTTTCGCTAGTCTCCGTTTATACCATAGCTTTCATTTCGAGTTACTAATCACTTAGCAACCAAACCGGTATCCAATACCCTCGTGCTACTAGGAGTACTAGTAAAGTACACATCAATATCATGTATATCAAATATACTTCTGTCGACTTTGTCAGCCTTCTTATCTACCAAGTATCTTGGGTAGTTCCAACTCAGTGACCGTTCCCCTCATAAAAGAAGCACTTAGTCTCGGGTTTGGGTTCAATTTTGGGTTTATTCATTAGAGCAGCAACTGGTTTGCCGTTTCATGAAGTATCCCTTCTAGCCCTTGCCCTTCTCAAAACTAGTGGTTTTACTAACCATCAACAATTGATGATCCTTCTTGATTTATACTTTTGCAGTGTCAAACATTGTGAATCGCTCAAGGATCATCATATCTATCCTTGATATGTTATAGTTTATCACGAAGATCTAGTAGCTTTAGTGGCAGTGACTTTGGAGAATCATCACTATCTCATCTGGAAGATTAACTCCCACTTGATTCAAGCGATTGTTGTACTCAGACAATCTGAGAACATGCTCAATGATTTGAGCTTTTCTCCTTTACTTTGTAGACAAAGAATCTTGTCGGAGGTCTCATACCTCTCAACAAGGGCACGAGCATGAAATATCAATTTCATCTCTTAGATCATCTCTTATGTTCCACGACGTTTTAAAACGTTTTCGGCGCCTTGGTTCTAAGTCATTAAGTACTACGCACTAAACTATCACATAGTCATCAAAAACGTGTATGCCAGATATTCGCAACATCCACAGACGACGCTCGAGGTGCAGCACACTGAGTGGTGCATTAAGGACATAAGCCTTCTGTGCAGCAATGAGGACAATCCTCAGTTTTACGGACTCAGTCCGCAAAGTTGCTACTATCAACTTTCAACTAAACTTCCTCTAGGAACATATAAAAAACAGTAGAGCTATAGCGCAAGCTACATCATAATTCGCAAAGACCACTAGACTATGTTCATGATAATCAGTTCAATTAATCACATTACTTAAGAACTCCCACTCAAAAAGTACATCTCTCTAGTCATTTGAGTGGTACACGATCCAAATCCACTACCTCAAGTCCGATCATCACGTGAGTTGAGAATAGTTTCAGTGGTAAGCATCTCTATGCTAATCATATCAACTATATGATTCATGCTCGACCTTTCGGTCTCATATGTTCCGAGACCATGTCTGCACATGCTAGGCTCGTCAAGCTTAACCCGAGTGTTCCGCGTGCGCAACTGTTTCGCACCCGTTGTATGTGAACGTTGAGTCTATCACACCCGATCATCACGTGGTGTCTCGAAACGACAAACTGTAGCAACGGTGCACAGTCAGGGACAACACAATTTCGTCTTGAAATTTTAGTGAGAGATCACCTCATAATGCTACCATCGTTCTAAGCAAAATAAGGTGCATAAAGGATTAACATCACATGCAATTCGTAAGTGACATGATATGGCCATCATCATGTGCTTCTTGATCTCCATCACCAAAGCACCGGCACAATCTTCTTGTCACTGGCACCACACCATGATCTCCATAATCATGATCTCCATCAACGTGTCGCCATCGAGGTTGTCATGCTACTTATGCTATTACTACTAAAGCTACGTCCTAGCAATATAGTAAACTCATCTGCAAACACAAACATTAGTTTAAAGACAATCCTATGGCTCCTGTCGGTTATCGTACCCTCGACGTGCAAGTCGATATTAACTATTACAACATGATCATCTCATACATCCAATATATCTCATCACGTCATTGGCCATATCATAATTCACAAGCATACCCTGCGAAAACAAGTTAGACGTCATCTAATTTGTTGTTGCATGTTTTACGTGGCTGCTATGGGTATCTAGTTTGATCACATATTACTTACGGAAAAACCACAACGGACATGTGAAAATTGCTATTTAACCTCTCCAAGGACCGCCTCGGTCAAAACCAATTCAACTAAAGTTGAAGAAACCGACACCCGCCAGTCATCTTTATGCAACGAGGTTGCATGTCAATCAATGAAACTACTCTTTTGTAAGCGTACGAATAATGTCGGTCTGGGCCGCTTCAATCCAACAATACCACCGAATCGAGAAAAGACTAATGAGGGCAGCAAATCGAACATCACCGTCCACAAAACCCTTTGTGTTCTACTCGAGATAACATCTACGCATGAACCTAGCTCATGATGCCACTGTTGGGGAACGTTTCATGGGGAACAAAAAATTCCTACGCACACGAAGACCTATCATGGTGATGTTCATCTACAAGAGGATATTAGATCCACATACCCTTCTAGATCGCTAAGCGGAAGCGTATATAACGCGGTTGATGTAGTGGAACGTTTCCGCGATTTAGATCGCTGTAGTCGTACTATCTCATCACGATCCGTCCCCCGAACTTCATCACGATCCGTCCCGCGAACTTCATCACGATCCCTCCCGCGAACTTCATCACGATCCGTCCCGCGAACTTCATCACGATCCTTCCCGATCTAGTGCCGAACGGACGGCACCTCCGCGTTCAGCACACGTACAACTCGATGACGATCTCCACCTTCTTGATCCAGCAAGAGGGGGCGGAGAGATAGAAAAGTTCTCCAGCAGCGTGACGGCGCGCCGGTGGTGGTGATGATCTACTCCGGTTGGGCTTGGCCTAAGCTCCGCAGAAATACGATCTAGAGGAAAAACTGTGTGGTATAGGGTCGAGCAGCACATGGAAAAGTTGTGTCTCTAAAACCCTCAATATCCCTAGTATATATAGGAGGGAGGAAGGGAAGGAGGCAGCCTCAAAACCTCAAGGTTTGGCCGAAATTGGAGGTGCAGGAGTCCTACTCCAATCCTACTTGGAGTAGGATTGCACCTTCCCACTTGGAAACTCTTTCCACCTTGTGTTTTTTCCTTCTCAAACCTTATGGGCCTTAGTGGGAACTTATTCCAGCCCACTAGGGGCTGGTTTATCTCTTCCCATAGCCCATGAGGCCCCTTGGGCGTGACACCCCTCCCGATGGTCCCCGGCACCCCTCCCGGAACTCCCGGAACCCATTCGTCACTCCCGGTACATTCCCGGTAATGCCCGAAAACCTTCCGGTAACCAAATGAAGTCATCCTATATATCAATCTTCGTTTCTGGACCATTCCAGAAACCCTCGTGACGTCTTTGATCTCATCGGGGACTTCGAACAACGTTCGGTGACCACACATATAATTCAACTATAATAAAACATCGCCGAACCTTAAGTGTGGAGACCCTGCGGGTTCGAGAACTATGTAGACATGCCCCGAGGTACTCCTCGGTCAATATCCAATAGCGGGACCTGGATTACCATATTGGATCCTACATGTTCTCCGAAGATCTTATCGGTTGAACCTCAGTGTCAAGGATTCATATAATCCCGTATGTCATTCCCTTTGTCCTTCGGTATGTTACTTGCCCGAGATTTGATCGTCGGTATCCGCATACCTATTTCAATCTCGTTACCGGATATTCTCTTTACTCGTTCCGTAATACAAGATTCCGTGACTTACACTTAGTCACATTGCTTGCAAGGCTTGTGTGTGATGTTGTATTACCGAGTGGGCCCCGAGATACCTCTCCGTCACACGGAGTGACAAATCCCAGTCTTGATCCATACTAACTCAAAGGACACCTTCGGACATACCTGTAGAGCACCTTTATAGTCACCCAGTTATGTTGTGATGTTTGATGCACACAAGGTATTCCTCCGGTGCCAGTTAGTTATATGATCTCATGGTCATAGGAACAAATACTTGACACGCAGAAAAAACAATAGCAATAAAATGACACGATCAATATGCTACGTTCATAGTTTGGGTCTTGTCCATCACATGATTCTCCTAATGATGTGATCCCGTTACCAAGTGACAACACTTGCCTATGGCCAGGAAACCTTGACCATCTTTGATCAACGAACTAGTCCACTAGAGGCTCACTAGGGACAGTGTGTTGTCTATGTATCCACACATCTATTTGAGTTTCCAATCAATACAATTCTAGCATGGATAATAAACGATTATTATGAACACGGAAATATAGTAACAAATTTATTATTGCCTCTAGGGCATATTTCCAACAATCCTTTGATTTTATCAATAATCAAACTCCTAGGTGAGAAATCCAGAATTTCACTAGTAGTCATAAGTTCCCTAATAGATCTAGGGTGAACGCTTATCATCTTAAGATCTTCGTCACCTTTTTTAGAGGATTCACCCTTATTTTTAGGAACATAAACAAACTTGGGAATCTTAGGAGGAGGAGTGGTTTGAATAGAGGCAAAGGCAGAACCCAAGTTGGTAATAATGTCCTCAAGCTTTCCAATTCTAGAAGAATCTTGATCCAATTTTTCGTTAACTATGGGTTCCTTTTCCCTTTGGTTTTTTAAAGTAACACCTACCTTAGATCCATATTGAGTAATATTATTATGAATGTTTTTGTCCAAATTTTCAATGAACTCAACGGTAGCAACTTTATTTTCAATAGCATCAAGCCTTCGCATCACATGTTCGAAAGTTAAGATTGTTTCATTAACCATGACTGGGTGTGAACCTACCAGATTTGTCATAGCATTGTTAGAATCAAAGTCATGGTTACCCAAGAAGTTTCCTCCCATGATGGTATCCAAAACATATCTAATCCAAGGAGAGACACCCACATAAAAATTACGAAGGCGGATAGTAGTAGATATGTCACACCCTGTTTTTGGCTTCCCTGACTAATTAACTTATTTCAAAATTTAGGACCAATTAAAATTTTTGTGAATGCTTGTGATGCTTGGAGTTACTATTGTTTGCCTTGCTTGTTTGCATGATTGTGTTTGATACCTAATAGATCATGTCACTCTCCTAATCACCTCCTTACTCCATGATATCCTGCCTAATGATCATACCATGTGTTTAGGACAAATATCTATTTTTACCAAATATTATTTTCACCAAAAAACTTTTCTTTGAATTAAACTTTCAAACCCCTCAAATGAGGTTTGTACTACAAGTCCTCAAATTAGGGAGTTTCTTTTGCACCAATTGTTTTATCTAAAACCATTATCAAAATGACTTTCAAAAACCACCATATTATTATTTTAAAAGTTATTTTATTATTTTATTTAAAAGCCCTTCTGTGAGGCCAGAAATGGTCTCCTATGAAGGAAAGTTATTTTTATTGCTTTCAAAATATTTCAGAAAATTTAGGAAAACACAGTGGATATATTTATTCCATATTTATGAGTTTCAACACATGGTCATGTTCAAAATATTGGGAAAACCCCTCCAAAACCATTCCTACCTATTTCAAGCATTTGGAATATTTCTATAAGAAATATTCTCAATAAATTCCAGTAAAATTCTAGCATGTCATCTATGATATTCTTGATGATCTTGCCAAGTTTCATTTCAATCCAAGTTGATTTGACTCCCCTAATCACTCTAAAACCCTATCTGTCCAGAATCAAATTTGAGCAACTCTACATTGTGAAGTGTCTCCAATTGTGCTCAAATTTGTTGGACATGTTCCAGTACTCCAATGAGGCATCCACACCAAGTCGTACCCCAAGGAGAATAGAGGAACTTGTCATAAGACCCTCAAAACCCTCTCTGTCGATTTCTGACTTTGGTAAACTTTACATTATAAAGTTTCTCCAATTATCCTCAAACTTTTTGTGCATGCCTTAATGCTCAAATAATTCTCCTACACCAAATATTGGATTTGTGGGAATTCATTTGAATAGGGTTCTAAGCAGAAACCCATTTGTGCCCATTTCTAGGGTTTTTCAAGTCTACATTGGAAAACTCCTCCAGCAAATCCCAAATTTGGTGTGCAAGCCTATTTTCATCTATTATTTGATCTTGTTAAGTTTCAAAGCCATTGGAATTCATCTGGTAGCCCAACCACAGATCAAACACCTTGTGTGCACTCACTAATTTGGCTTCTTTTGCCCCTTCCACTTTTACCCTTGAGCTCAAATTTCTACCACAGCCTCACATAGTCATATTTTACCTCCAGTAAATTTTCCATGGCCACTGGTCAATTATTGGGGAAGGACCCTTTGTAAGTTTCTCTCATTTTCACCCTTGGCAGCACTGTTTCATCCTTCTTCCCATTCTTCTGCTTAAGCTATCACCCCCAACTCTTTCCAGAGCATCTAATATATGCCAAGGCTTCATTTAGAACCATGATATGGCATGCTCATGTGGAGAAAATGAGCAGCACCTCCCCAAGTTCATTTCTGACTGAAAAGTAGCTTTGTACATTAAGTGCTAGCTACACTTCTTCTCTTGAGCTGAATTTCGGCAGGTGTGTAGTCCTTTCATACCACATGCTATAGGACATGGTTTCACCTCCCCTCTCTGCCTGTGAAAACCATTTGTATCAGCCCCTAGTTTCCTGCTGAAATGTTCACAGCAGTCAAAACTAGTTCAAACCGACTCTGCTAGTTGCCAAACTCCAGAGTTCCCTTGCTGCAGGTATGTCTTACGTGCTAGACATGTTGGACTGGCCATTGGGACCATGTAGACACGGGATGTCGTGGTGACCAGCACTCTGGCCTGCAGTATGGGCGCTCTGCGCCTTGTCTCCTTCCTCCAGACCACACCAAGCCGAGCCAGTGTGCCCGAGCGTGTCTCAGAGGCTCCCCTTGACCGTTCAAACCATCCCCCGCCATCAGCTAGCCTCCAAGACCCCTCAGGCATGCGTGGCGACCATGCACCGAGAGCTCCAAAGAGCTCTTGAGTTCTCTCGGCCCTTCCCTCTCCTATCTCCTCTCCCCTGAGCCCTCACTTGCTCTCCCTCATTCTCCCTCTCTCCCTGGAGCCCCTCGAGCTCCCCTTTCCTCTCCTAAGCCCTCCTCTTCCTCCTGCCATAGCCATGTCCGCATCTCCGCGCGAGCGTAGCCAACCCAGGGGGTTTCCCCTAGCCCCTGGGCTCTCTGGTGAGCTGAAGTTGTCGCGCATCCCCTCCCATGTGTCCCCTCTCTTCCCCTGGCGCCAGGGAATGGAGCCCTAAGAAGGCCGCGGCCACCTTCAATGTCGCGGAAGCCGGCGGCGCTTTGGCCCTCTCCGGCCATCGGGGGCCCCTGCAGGGCGCGGCTCACGGCCTTGGTGCCGCCGACGGCTGGGCCGCAGGTAGAGGTGGCCAGAGGTGTGGGCCACCGGTGAAGGGGCGCTCCTCCCCTGTCTCTTGCTCCGGCGGGATGTAGACGAGAGACCCGACAGGCGGGGCCCAGGCGTCAGCCTCCCAGTCGGCCGAGCCCCAAGTCCCTCTTGGCGCACTGATGTTTTGGGCCACCCCGAGGCGAAAACGTCTTTCATCGAGTGCGCCATCGACATGGCACTTCTTTCCCCCGCAGCCGTGCATCCGGGCTGACCCAATGCGCCATAGCACTATGCTGCGCTCAGTGCGAGGCCGAGGCCCGTTGGGCGCTTCCTTTTCCTTAATGTTTTTCTTCTGTAACTTATATAATCCGTAGAATATTCATTTGGAGTCCAAAATTGATGATTCAAAATTTTGCAGGTTTCTAAAATCATGTTCTATCCAGATCTTGGCCTGCAGCTTTTTCGAAATACTTTCCTGTGATAATAATATCTAAATGCCCATTTTGATATTTTAATCACCACCTTTGAAATTCCTAGAGGATCCATTTCAACTCCAAATGGAGTGATTCCAATTCCTAGGGTCTTCTAAAATCCTTCCCCCTTTTTAGGACTCTGGTTAGCATTTTTGTGTGACTTCCTTCTGTTGCAATAAACAAATAGCTCCTATTGCCATTTAATCCTCATTGTTAAATCCCTAGAATATTCATACCATCTCCAAATCTAGTGAAACCACTTCCTAAAAATTTCTAAAATCATTCTCTGTTAAATGGGTGCCTCCACTCATTTTTAACAGAATCATTTATGTTGTGTTCTTCAATGATTACCTATTGCTCTTTACATCCATTCAAAAATCCTTGATGACCCAAATATCCTATATCAAGCTTCAGGTATTTTTCTTATGACCAGAGAGGTCCAAGAAAAATAAAACTTCTATTTATAGAACACTTTTATTTCTGCTTGATGTGTGGCTTACTATGGTTATTTCCGACGATAGTTGACGGTAGACGGAGTATTCGAGGACGGAGCAGAAGACCTCGAAGACCCCAAGGACTTACGTGAGCAAGGCAAGCAGCCCTTTAACCATGACTTGATCATAAACATTGTTGCATGCTAGTATAGTTGGTATTTTCCCGTTGCATGTGATCACGATGCCGGTTCATCATTGCGGTGATGGCACCGGAGGCTTCTTCAAAGCCCTTGCATGATAGTAATGTTATTCATATGGCTCCTCGGAGCACAAGCATGATGATCTTGACCCTACCATCTATGAGGATCATGCTACTGTCATGCTGGCTAGTAAAGTAAGATCTTTGCACTGAGCTTGACCCTACCCCTTGAGGGTCATGTTATTACCATGTTGACAAGTAAAGTAAAAGCATTTTATCATGAGAATGATGATGAGTTAAATCAAAGAGTTTATGAAAACCCCGTCGGGTGCCACTAATGCCCGAGGGTGATGATGAGTTGGTGATCACTTTTGGTGAAGTGATGCACCGGTGTTTTTGTGTGAGTATGGTTTCGGAAATGGGATTAGATTTATGATGTGTCAACCGTCCCAACCTTACCAGTACGACCACGTTACCCCTTTATGGGACGGGGCTTTGTTGATTACTCTGTTCGGTACTAGCAAAGAGCCACATTACTAGTGGCGGGAGTGATCGGTGTCACTCTCGTGATGGGGTCGTGCCAGGTAGGACGACTATGCCATTATTATGAGTTCCACGCACACCGTTGGTCCCCGCATGGTTGATACTGTCCAGAGTCGGTGCTCGTAAGACGTACAACATGTGGGCTGGGTACCAATCGAGTGGACCTCTTTGTCTAGTATCGTCAGGGGAAAGATGACGATCGGGTACTTACCTCGGGTATATGTGATATACCGCGAGTCGTGGATGACACGGAAGTTTCCCGTTTCTCGTGGGTCCAGCGTACTACTTCTGCAGAGTGTCAAACTATTCGAATAGTCGTGTCCACGGTCAAGGACAGTTGGGTGGTGTTGCTTAAACTACGTCCAGCGTTTCCGCATAAACCAAGTGTGTGTGTGTGTGTGTGGTGTTAAAAAGATGTTGTTATGAGAGTAATAATATGACCAAGTTCGGTGACTTGGCATATAGGGTAAACCCGGATGGTTTAGCCCTCAGTTGATACATGGAGGTTATGACAAGTCCGATGACTTGGTATATAGGGTGAACCCGAATGGTTCAACCCTTAGCAGATATGTTGATATCTGTAACCTGTTCTTCAAAAGTAATTCTTTAGCTTGATGCATATACATGATCATTCCACCCAGATGTGTTACACTAAAGATGCATGATACTGTTATCCTTCACTTTCATTATTCGTATCATGGGCTGTTTGCGAGTATATTCAAAGTACTCATTGGCTTGCCACTGGTTATTTCATTGACCAGGTGTGAAAGACAGGATATGGTGAAGATTAACTCGGTGACATTCTTGCTAGCTAGGACGCTTCCCAGTCAGAATGCATGTAGGTTAAGCCTGATGGCATGGGTTCACACTTTCAACCAATAATTCCGCTATGGTCTAGTTTGGTGCTTTGGCCTTTAAGGCCCTATGTATGTAAGACTCGACCGAGGTGGTCATTTATTGTATCAAACGGTATGTATGGATGTAAGACTCTATTATTCAGTATCTGTGTTGAGTGAGCATTGATCCTTGGGATCACTGGGCACGGCGATCTCGACTTACCAGTTGGGGTCCCCACAGAGCTGGTATCACAGCCATCCTGACTGTAGGAAGCCCTTAGTTAGCATGGACGTTAGTTAGGATAAAACTGCTTTCCGGACCCTTCAAAATACTTACAAAACTTATATATTTTCTCAACTCTCCTAAAACTTCAAAGAAATTGAAGGTTATGCTCTAGCCTTCCACTCTTATTTTCTTGACACTCCTCGTCTACTTTTTCAAAACTTGCTAATGGTCGCTAGAACCTTATGCCCTTGTGACCACGGGATAAATTGAAATCCTCGTGGGCAGCCCGGAAGGAAGTAACCTTTCCACGCAAACACCTGTGCTGAAGGACAGAGAAGACCACTCCGCGACCAGACGGCACCAACAGAAGTACCTCTAGGAGGAACGAGGACATCAAGGCTTAGAAGATGGTGAAACCCTGGGCACTGTTCCAGAGTGATGCCACTTTTGCCTACGATAATCTGGACATAATATATCCAAACCTTGACCTGCATCACTAATAGAGGGACCCTGTCAAATATAAGGAATTGTGTCGACCACCACCGGTGGATGAGAACTTTGCCATTTGGTCCGCCTCACCTTCGTGAGCAGGAAAACGGTTCTCTTCATCCCCCGCTCTAGGTGTCGATATCGCAATTAGTATGATTAACAGATCAGAACTCTATCATGTCTTGCAAATGTCGGTGCATGAAGGTGTCCCCTTGAGACCCTCAGAGCCTTAGAAGACAAGAAGACGCTGACAAGATCATGAAGACAACCGAAGACCCTGTCAGTGACAGCTATGAAGAACCACCTTCGTCAGCAATTTCCCAGACGAGAAGACAACCAAAGTTCCTTACAACTCAAGTGAATTGCTTTAGCAAGTGACAACAAGAGGCGTGACAACACCCTGAGAAGATCCAGAAGACTTAGCGGACTCCTGTCTGGAGCAAGAAGCAAGCACGACTGTCGATTCCCTGAACCTAGGATAGGATGAGTCATGAATCCCCTATGTGAAGTCGAGTCCGTGAAATGGTTCAGATGGACTATGTTGTGTGTTGTTTGTTTTTGTTGTTTGTGCTTTGATATGAGTCGCGCTTTTGCTTAGGCAACAAGCATGCGGTTATATCACTTGCCTTATTTTTATGTTCAAAATAATTTTTTGCACTTGTTTGAGTTCATTTTTCAATGCTTGTTTGATTGCACTAAGACCCTTACACACTCCCCTCTGTGCTCTCTCTCTCACCTCTCTCGGCAACTGAAGACGGCAAGGCAAGATGCACCAAGGATCCACTTCGAAGGACGGGTGACACTGAAGACACTAACTGTGCTATGTTTAACCACACGCAACCGTAGTAGTGATGTTTTTCCCTCAAGACGGAAAAACCACACCAGACCAGACTAACCTCCACAAGCCTTTCCGGCTCAAATTTTCTGGTCACGTGTCTAGTACACGGACTTGCCAGAACTCGTGTAGGTCCCCGATAAACCCCACTGAGCACCGGGTTCTCAATGGAACAAGTGATCACAGCGAACCCAGTATCCTTCCATCTCAAGCTAGCACTATAACCTTGATGCCATAAGAGGACCAATCTCCGATATGAGAGCATTAGACTAAGATTGTTGTGGTGATAATAGATGTCTTGAGGATATAGCTAGACTATTTTGGTGGATCGTGAGACCCCTTATAAAAGTAGGTGAATTTGGTGGAACGAGTTGATACAGTAGTATATATAACCTACCTGATCTGGAGAAAGATTGGATTTAGTAGGACGATTATGATTGTGAACTTTATTCTTGGTGGTATACATGACTTTAGCTAGTAGTTGGCATTGTTTGGAGATAATTACCATAATGACTTGGAGTATCAAGTAGACTTCTTGTTGGATTGAGTCTTGGATTTAAATAGGTAATCTAAATAGAGTATTGAGGATGACAAAGACCACATGGTTCGGAGTAAATTGGATTTAGCTCGTTAATCTCGACCATGATACCATGTTTCTCGGTGGATATAGAGTGTGTATACTTGGAGTTGTAAATAGATTTACAACCTATGTAGTTTGGCCTTGGAGATTAGATGGCCATGATTATTGAAGTTGGTGGATATACTATGACGTAATTCTTGCAGTAATATGTGAGTTATGAGGACTCTAAGAGAGTATGTAGAACCCCATCCGTGTTGGATTTGTAGGAGTGATAGATCCAGTAATGATTGATCAGATTGATGGATCACTTGATCGGATTCATAGGAAGGAAACAAGATATTGGATTGGTGTACTACGTGTTTCCTTAATATAGTAATGCAGTACCCTGTTCATTATACGATCTAGCTGGACATTGGATTTGTAGCATCCCAGTGCAACCTTAGCAACTTATATGCCTCCCGAGGTTCTTGCATAGTGATGATGTGCATCGTTGCTACATCAAACTTGTAGTGTTTGGGTTTAGTTCTTCCCTCAACCCGGGGTTGACTAGCTTGAGCGGTGTGGAGTTGACCCGTGTAGGATGGTATCTTTGATGAGATGAGGCGATATCATCCCGAGATTTGAGGTCGAACTATTGGCATCTAAGTAATGTGCTTAGAGATAAGATGATAACTGTTCGCCCACATCCTAAGTTACTTGAGACCCTAAAGCTTCTCTTAGCCACAAGATGGATGGACTACGACCATAGAAGACGACTCTAAGTCGTTGAAATGTGGCTAGTACCCGCCCATAGCAAGTCCCGTTCTCCTCACCTGACTTTTGAGCACTGTGCTTATGTCGTGTTTGGGAAGGTAGGTTGTCATCCTCACTGATGACGTACTTACTCACCCAGTAAGAGGAAGAACACCTTAGTCCTGTTTGGACGAACCCAGGAACGCCGATTGTTGTGCCTCTCGAGGATACCATGATATCTCGAGAAGGTGGACTTCTTGAAGCAATCTCAAGACAACGGAAGTCTAGCCTACTCAAGTCAAGACGAAGAACCGCCGTGACAAGGAAGCCACGACAATGACGATGAAGCAACAGAAGTCAACCACCGACCGCGCACCGACTACATCAACGACATCAAGAAGCCTCGATGATTCAAGATGACGAAGCCCTTCGACAAGCGAAAGAATCAAACGACTCTCTCCTTGGTCCATATTAAGGACGCAAGTACTAGTAGGTCGTGGTGAAGACCTGCTAAAGGTGATTCCCGCTTGCCGAGTCGCAGACCTTGGGAATGGATGACTGGTCTATACTCTTGGGTAGCCAGCTTACCCAGAAACCCTCACAAACTCCCAACATGGCAGGACCTGTTCTGGACTCTGAGCCTCCGAGTTTAGACTCATAGGTGAGACCCAACCCGGACCCTTTCACGAGAAGCCTTCGAAGACTATTGTGACCATAGCTTGACTGCCGAAAGGAAGTCAAGGACTTCCCCGTAAGCAGGAAGCCATGCAAAGACTTTGGTAGTGCGTTCTAACATGAGACATCTTGATGTCACTAACCGACATGCGAAGCCAGGACCAGATCCTAGACACACTATCTTGCCACGTATTCTGACTTTGGAATACACTCGCAAGCCAAAACCTTGCACGGACTTAGCTTACCAAGCCCTTGACCTCGGCCAAGCCTAACTTATTGCCAAATCCAGCTCACGATCAGTCATGAACGTGCGGACAGTCGAAGATGTATCATCCAGCACCTCAAGACCACCACAGCAACATGGCGACATGAAGACTACCTCCGACTCAAGATTTTGTATCTCACCAACCCCTAGCCCAGAAATCTCGGGGACGAGATTTTCTTAAGAGGGTAAGGTCTGTCACACCCTGTTTTTGGCTTCCTTGACTAATTAACTTATTTCAAAATTTAGGACCAATTAATTTTTTTGTGAATGCTTGTGATGCTTGGAGTGACTATTGTTTGCATTGCTTGTTTGCATGATTGTGTTTGATACCTAATAGATCATGTCACTCTCCTAATCACCTCCTTACTCCATGATATCCTGCCTAATGATCATACCATGTGTTTAGGACAAATGTCTATTTTTACCAAATATTATTTTCACCAAAAAGTTTTTCTTTGAATTAAACTTTCAAACCCCTGAGATGAGGTTTGTACTACAAGTCCTCAAATTAGGGAGTTTCTTTTGTACCAATTGTTTTATTTAAAACCATTATCAAAATGACTTTCAAAAACCACCATATTATTATTTTAAAAGTTATTTTATTATTTTATTTAAAAGCCCTTCTGTGAGGCCAGAAATGGTCTCCTATGAAGGAAAGTTATTTTTATTGCCTTCAAAATATTTCAGAAAATTTAGGGAAACTCAGTGCATATATTTATTCCATATTTATGAGTTTCAACACATGGTCATGCTCAAAATATTGGGCAAACCCCTCCAAAACCATTCCTGCCTATTTCAAGCTTTTGGAATATTTCTATAAGAAATATTATCAATAAATTCCAGTAAAATTCTAGCATGTCATCTATGATATTCTTGATGATCTTGCCAAGTTTCATTTCAATCCAAGTTGATTTGACTCCCCTAATCACTCTAAAACCCTATATGTCCAGAATCAAATTTGAGCAACTCTACATTGTGAAGTGTCTCCAATCGTGCTCAAATTTGGTGGACATGTTCCAGTACTCCAATGAGGCATCCACACCAGGTGGTACTCCAAGGAGAAGAGAGGAACTTGTCCTAAGACCCTCAAAACCCGCTTTGTCGATTTCTGACTTTGGTAAACTTTACATTATAAAGTTTCTCCAATTATCCTCAAACTTTTTGTGCATGCCTTAATGCTCAAATAGTTCCCCTACACCAAATATTGGATTTGTGGGAATTCATTTGAATAGGGTTCTAAGCAGAAACCCATTTCTGCCCATTTCTAGGGTTTTTCAAGTCTACATTGGAAAACTCCTCCAGCAAATCCCAAATTTGGTGTGCAAGCCTATTTTCATCTATTATTTGATCCTGTTAAGTTTCATAGCCATTGGAATTCATCTGGTAGCCCAACCACAGATCAAACACCTTGTGTGCACTCACTAATTTGGCTTCTTTTGCCCCTTCCACTTTTACCCTTGAGCTCAAATTTCTACCACAGCCTCACATAGTCATATTTTACCTCCAGTAAATTTTCCATGGCCACTGGTCAATTATTGGGGAAGGACCCTTTGTAAGTTTCTCTCATTTTCACCCTTGGCAGCACTGTTTCATCCTTCTTTCCATTCTTCTGCTTAAGCTATCACCCCCAACTCTTTCCAGAGCATCTAATATATGCCAAGGCTTCATTTAGAACCAAGATATGGCATGCTCATGTGGAGAAAATGAGCAGCACCTCCCCAAGTTCATTTCTGACTGAAAAGTAGCTTTGTACATTAAGTGCTAGCTACACTTCTTCTCTTGAGCTGAATTTCGGCAGGTGTGTAGTCCTTTCATACCACATGCTATAGGACATGGTTTCACCTCCCCTCTCTGCCTGTGAAAACCATTTGTATCAGCCCCTAGTTTCCTGCTGAAATGTTCACAGCAGTCAAAACTAGTTCAAACCGACTCTGCTAGTTGCCAAACTCCAGAGTTCCCTTGCCGCAGGTATGTCTTACGTGCTAGACATGTTGGACTGGCCATTGGGACCATGTAGACACGGGATGTCGTGGTGACCAGCACTCTGGCCTGCAGTATGGGCGCTCTGCGCCTTGTCTCCTTCCTCCAGACCACACCAAGCCGAGCCAGTGTGCCCGAGCGTGTCTTAGAGGCTCCCCTTGACCGTTCAAACCATCCCCCGCCATCAGCTAGCCTCCAAGACCCCTCAGGCATGCGTGGCGACCATGCACCGAGAGCTCCAAAAAGCTCTTGAGTTCTCTCGGCCCTTCCCTCTCCTATCTCCTCTCCCCTGAGCCCTCACTTGCTCTCCCTCATTCTCCCTCTCTCCCTGGAGCCCCTCGAGCTCCCCTTTCCTCTCCTAAGCCCTCCTCTCCCTCCTGCCATAGCCATGGCCGCATCTCCGCGCGAGAGCGTAGCCAACCCAGGGGGTTTCCCCTCGCCCCTGGGCTCTCTGGTGAGCTGAAGTTGTCGCGCATCCCCTCCCCTGTGTCCCCTCTCTTCCCATGGCGCCAAAGAATGGAGCCCTAAGAAGGTCGTGGCCACCTTCAATGCCGCAGAAGCCGGCGGCGCTTTGGCCCTCTTCGGCCATCGGGGGCCCATGCAGGGCGCGGCTCACGGCCTTGGTGCCGCCGGCGGCTGGGCCGCAGCGAGAGGTGGCCAGAGGTGTGGGCCACCGGCGAAGGGGCGCTCCTCCCGTGTCTCTTGCTCCGGCAGGAGGTAGACGAGAGACCCGACAGGCGGGGCCCAGGCGTCAGCCTCCCAGTCGGCCGAGCCCCAAGTCCCTCTTGGCACACTGACGTTTTGGGCCACCCCGAGGCGAAAACGTCTTTCACCGAGTGCGCCATCGACATGGCACTTCTTTCCGCCGCAGCCGTGCATCCGGGTCGGCCCAGTGCGCCGTAGCAATATGCTGCGCTCAGTGCGAGGCCGAGGCCTGTTGGGCGCTTCCTTTTCCTTAATGTTTTTCTTCTGTAACTTATATAATCCGTAGAATATTCATTTGGAGTCCAAAATTGATGATTCAAAATTTTGCAGGTTTCTAAAATCATGTTCTATCCAGATCTTGGCCTTGCAGCTTTTTCCAAAATACTTTCCTGTGATAATAATATCTAAATGCCCATTTAGATATTTTAATCACCACCTTTGTAAATTCCTAGAGGATCCATTTCAACTCCAAATGGAGTGATTCCAAATCCTAGGGTCTTCTAAAATCCTTCCCCCTTTTTAGGACTCTGGTCAGCATTTTTGTGTGACTTCCTTCTGTTGCAATAAACAAATAGCTCCTATTGCTATTTAATCCTCATTGTTAAATCCCTAGAATATTCATACCATCTCCAAATCCAGTGAAACCACTTCCAAAAAAATTCTAAAATCATTCTCTGTTAAATGGGTGCCTCCACTAATTTTTAACCGAATGATTTCTGTTGTCTTCTTCAATGATTACCTATTGCTCTTTACATCCATTCAAAAATCCTTGATGACCCAAATATCCTATATCAAGCTTCAGGTATTTTTCTTATGACCAGAGAGGTCCAAGAAAAATAAAACTTCTATTTATAGAACACTTTTATTTCTGCTTGATGTGTGGCTTACTATGGTTATTTCCGACGATAGTTGACGGTAGACTGAGTATTCGGGGACGGAGCGGAAGACCTCGAAGACCCCGAGGACTTACGTGAGCAAGGCAAGCAGCCCTTTGACCATGACTTGATCATAAACATTGTTGCATGCTAGTATAGTTGGTATTTTCCCGTTGCATGTGATCACGATGCCGGTTCATCATTGTGGTGATGGCACCGGAGGCTTCTTCAAAGCCCTTTCATGATAGTAATGTTATTCATATGGCTCCTCGGAGCACAAGCATGATGAGCTTGACCCTACCATCTATGAGGATCATGCTACTGTCATGCTGACTAGTAGAGTAAGATCATTGCACTGAGCTTGACCCTACCCCTTGAGGGTCATGTTATTACCATGTTGACAAGTAAAGTAAAAGCATTTTATCATGAGCATGATGATGAGTTAAATCAAAGAGTTTATGAAAACCCCGTCGGGTGCCACTAACGCCCGAGGGTGATGATGAGTTGGTGATCACTTTTGGTGAAGTGATGCACCGGTGTTTTTGTGTGAGTATGGTTTCGGAAATGGGATTAGATTTATGATGTGTCGACCGTCCCAACCTTACCAGTACGACCACGTTACCCTTTATGGGACGGGGCTTTGTTGATTACTCTGTTCGGTACTAGCAAAGAGCCACATTACTAGTGGCGGGAGTGATCGGTGTCACTCTCGTGATGGGGTCGTGCCAGGTAGGACGACTATGCCATTATTATGAGTTCCACGCACACCGTTGGTCCCCGCATGGTTGATACTGTCCAGAGTCGGTGCTCGTAAGACGTACAACATGTGGGCTGGGTACCAATCGAGTGGACCTCTTTGTCTAGTATCGTCAGGGGAAAGATGATGATCGGGTACTTACCTCGGGTATATGTGATATACCGCGAGTCGTGGATGGCACGGAAGTTTCCCGTTTCTCATGGGTCTAGCGTACTACCTCTGCAGAGTGTCAAACTATTCGAATAGCCATGTCCACGGTCAAGGACAGTTGGGTGGTGCTGCTTAAACTACGTCCAGCGTTTTCGCATAAACCAAGTGTGAATGTGTGGTGTTAAAAAGGTGTTGTTATGAGAGTAATAATATGACCAAGTTCGGTGACTTGGCATATAAGGTAAACCCGGATAGTTTAGCCCTCAGTTGATACATGGAGGTTATGACAAGTCCGATGACTTGGCATATAGGGTGAACCCGAATGGTTCAACCCTTAGCAGATATGTTGATATTTGTAACCTGTTCTTCAAAAGTAATTCTTTAGCTTGATGCATATACATGATCATTCCACCCAGATGTGTTACACTAAAGATGCATGATACTGTTATCCTTCACTTTCATTGTTCGTATCATGGGTTGTTTGCGAGTACATTCAAAGTACTCATTGGCTTGCCACTGGTTATTTCATTGACCAGGTGTGAAAGACAGGATATGGTGAAGATTAACTCGGTGACGTTCTTGCGAGCTAGGACGCTTCCCATTCAGAATGCCTGTAGGTTAAGGCTGATGGCATGGGTTCCCGCTTTCAACCAATAATTCCGCTATTGATCTAGTTTGGTGCTTTGGCCTTTAAGTCCCTATGTATGTAAGACTCGACCGAAGTGGTCATTTATTGTATCAAATGGTATGTATGGATGGAAGACTCTATTATTCAGTATATGTGTTCAGCGAGCATTGATCCTTGGGATCACTGGGCACGGCGATCTCGACTTAGTAGTCGAGGTCCCCACAAGATACCCTACGAATAGATCTATTTTGAGCGTTGCAAATTTTGTACCAAGCATCCTTTAAGTTTTCTCCCTCCCTTTGTTTAAAATTAAGAACTTCATTCTCATGAGTACTAGCGATAGTAGCAAGGCCAGCCATGAGTTTAAACGATCTAACACCTAAGCAAACGAGAAGCAAACGAAAAGACGGACGGAAAATAGGCGAATAAAACGGCAAATCTTTTTGGTATTTTTTGAATATCGTTTTAGAAGTGGGGGAGAGGAAAACGAGAGGCAAATGGAAAATAACGTAAATGCAAGAGATGAGTTTGTGATGGGTACTTGGTAGGCGTGATCTTGCTATGTATCCTCCCCGGCAATGGCGCGAGAAATCCTTCTTGCTAGCTCTTGAGCTTGGGTTGGTTTTCCCTTGAAGAGGAAAGGGTGATGCAGCAAAGTAGATAAGTATTTCGCTCAGTTTGTTGCGAACCTAGGTATCAATCCAGTAGGAGGAACAAGCAAGGCCCCAATAGTATTACCTACACAAATAATCAAACACTTGCACCCAACGCTATAAAGGGGTTGTCAATCCCTTCAGAGTTATTTGCAAGGATGAGATCTAATAGAGATAGATATAAAAGATTGTGGAAACAAAAGTAAATAAATTAGAGGAGTATATTTTTGGAATTTTTGGTTTATAGATCTGGAAATATAAAATGGAAAATAGACGCGGGGGCCATAGGTTTCACTAGAGGCTTCTTTTATAAAGGAAAATAATACGATGGGTGACCAAATTATTGTTGAGCAATTGATAGAAAAGCGAATAATTATGAAGATATCCAAGGCAATGATTATGCATATAGGCATCTCGTCCGTGTCAAGTAGACCAGAACGATTCTGCATCTACTACTATTACTCCACACATCGACCGACTCCTGCCTGCATCTAGAGTATTAAGTTCATGAAGAACAGAGTAACACATTAAGTAAGATGACATGATGTAGAGGGATAAACTCAAGCAATATGATGAAACCCCCATCTTTTTATCCTCGATGTCAACAATACAATACGTGCCTCGCTACCGCTACTATGTCACTGGGTGAGGACACCGCAAGATTGAACCCAAAACTAAGCACTTCTCCTATTGCAATAATTACCAATCTACTTGGCCAAACCAAACCAATAATTCGAAGAACCTTGCAAAGATATGAAATCATCCATATAAGAATTCAAAAGAGACTCATATAATATTCATGGATAATCTGAACATAAACTCACAATTCATCGGATCTCGACAAACACACTACAAAAGAGTATTATATCAGATAGATCTCCATGAAGATCATGAAGAACATGGTATTGAAGATCTAAGAGAGAGAAGAAGCCATCTAACTACTAGCTATGGACCCGTAGGTCTATGGTGAACTACTCACACATCATCGGAGGGGCAATGGAGTTGATGTAGATGCCCTCCGTGATCAATTCCCTCTCTGGCAGATTATCGGAAAAGGCTCCCAGATTGGATCTCACGGGAACAGAGGCTCCTCGCGGCGTAAAAGTATTTTTGTGGCTCTTTTTGGTGAAATGAGAATATTTGGGAATTTAGAGGCCAAAGAATAGGGTTAGGAGACCTGTAGGGGGCCACAAGCCAGGGGCGCGGACACCCTCCCGGAAGATGCCCTACCCCCTACTCCAAGTCTGCTGCGTTTCTTCTAGTCCAAGAAAAATCCTTCCGGAGATTTTATTCTGTTTGGACTCTGTTTAATATTCCTTATCTGCAATACTCAAAAAGGTGGGAAAACAGAAACTGGCACTAGGCTCTAGATTAATAGGTTAGTCCCAAAAATAATATAAAACATCATATAAATACATATAAAACATCCAAAACAGATAATATAATAGCATGGAACAATCAAAAATTATAGATACATTGGAGACGTGTCAGGGAGCTCAAGCATTCAACGGTCCAACTTTGAAGTGGTTCTTGATGAGGCCGATGAGTTTGTGATGCTAGAAGATGAGGACCCCCATGATATCTACCGAAGGGTGACTACGCTTGCCATTGCTCCCCAAGATCATGGGAGCAAGGATACTGATGACACTTGGATCAAGCACAAGTTTCTCAAGGCCATCATGCCATTCAACAAAGCCATGTCCTCTGTCATTCGTCAAAGGCCGGATTTCCACACTTTGACCTCAAGCAAAGTGTTAGATGAGTTCATTGCCATGAATATCATGAACAAGACCGCTAACAAAGCTCTTGCTCTTGTCCGGCCAAATAAAGCCTCACCCAACCTTGACTTGAGAGCCAAGGTCATTTCGGATCAAGAAGAGGAAGAGGAAGAAAGGGGCTGCCCCGAAGACATGAAGTATGCTTATCACGAGCACATGGCTCTTGCATCAAGGCATTTTTGGGGCAACAAGAGAAACTCAAGGCCCAACTTCTCCAAGAACAACTCAAGTGGGTCCAAGAACAAGCAACGAGTGAGGACATTCTACAATTGCGGCAATGTGAGTCACTTTGTGGCGGATTGTCCTTATGAGAAGAGGGAAGATAACGGTGGCAAGCTCATTCGCAAAGACAAAGCCAAGTCTTTCCCAAGCAAGAATATCTTCACCAAGAAGACTCCTCCAAGGGGCTTGGTAGCCCATGAAGAGTACACCTCCGATGATGACGAAGAGGATACAAGCCATGAGGGGATGGCAACGGCTACCGTGGCCATTGCCACTTCCTCCCCCAAGGTGTCTCTCTTTGTTGCCACCAACGAGAACTGCATCGCCAAGTGTTGGGGAACGTCGCATGGGAAACAAAAAATTTCCTACGCGCACGAAGACCTATCATGGTGATGTCCATCTACGAGAGGGGATGAGTGATCTACGTACCCTTGTAGATCGTACAGCAGAAGCGTTAGTGAACGCCGTTGATGTAGTGGAACGTCCTCACGTCCCTCGATCCGCCCCGCGAACAATCCCGCGATCAGTCCCACGATCTAGTACCGAACGGACGGCACCTCCGCGTTCAGCACACGTATAGCTCGACGATGATCTCGGCCTTCTTGATCCAGCAAGAGAGACGGAGAGGTAGAAGAGTTCTCCGGCAGCGTGACGGCGCTCCGGAGGTTGGTGATGACCTTGTCTCAGCAGGGCTTCGCCCGAGCTCCGCAGAAACGCGATCTAGAGGAAAAACCGTGGAGGTATGTGGTCGGGCTGCCGTGGAAAAGTCGTCTCAAATCAGCCCTAAAACCTCCGTATATCAGCCCCACCTCCTCCCTTTTTTTCCTTTTTCCTTTGATTTCTTATCCTTGGCGCATAGGGCCCTTTTGGGCTGTCCCACCAGCCCACTAAGGGCTGGTGCGCCACCCTTATGGCCTATGGGCTTCCCCGGGGTGGGTTGCCCCCCCCCCCCCCGGTGAACTCCCGGAACCCATTCGTCATTCCCGGTACATTCCCGGTAACTCCGAAAACCTTCCGGTAATCAAATGAGGTCATCCTATATATCAATATTCGTTTCCGGACCATTCTGGAAACCCTCGTGATGTCCGTGATCTCATCCGGGACTCCGAACAACATTCAGTAACCAACCATATAACTCCAATACGCATAAAACAACGTCGAACCTTAAGTGTGCAGACCCTGCGGGTTCGAGAACTATGTAGACATGACCCGAGAGACTCCTCGGTCAATATCCAATAGCGGGACCTGGATGCCCATATTGGATCCTACATATTCTACGAAGATCTTATCGTTTGAACCTCAGTGCCAAGGATTCATATAATCCCGTATGTCATTCCCTTTGTCCTTCGGTATGTTACTTGCCCGAGATTCGATCGTCCGTATCGGTATACCTATTTCAATCTCGTTTACCGGTAAGTCTCTTTACTCGTTCCGTAATACAAGATCCCGCAACTTACACTAAGTTACATTGCTTGCAAGGCTTGTGTGTGATGTTGTATTACCGAGTGGGCCCCGAGATACCTCTCCGTCACACGGAGTGACAAATCCCAGTCTCGATCCATACTAACTCAACTAACACCTTCGGAGATACCTGTAGAGCATCTTTATAGTCACCCAGTTACGTTGCGACGTTTGATACACACAAAGCATTCCTCCGGTGTCAGTGAGTTATATGATCTCATGGTCATAGGAATAAATACTTGACACGCAGAAAACAGTAGCAACAAAATGACACGATCAACATGCTACGTCTATTAGTTTGGGTCTAGTCCATCACGTGATTCTCCTAATGACGTGATCCAGTCATCAAGCAACAACACCTTGTTCATAATCAGAAGACACTGACTATCTTTGATCAACTGGCTAGCCAACTAGAGGCTTGCTAGGGACGGTGTTTTGTCTATGTATCCACACATGTAAATGAGTCTTCATTCAATACAATTATAGCATGGATAATAAACGATTATCTTGATACAGGAATTATAATAATAACTATATTTATTATTGCCTCTAGGGCATAATTCCAACAGTCTCCCACTTGCACTAGAGTCAATAATCTAGCCCTCACATAGTCATGTGAATTACATTGTAATAAATCTAACACCCATACAGTTCTGGTGTTGATCATGTTTTGGCCGTGGAAGAGGTTTAGTCAGCGGGTCCGCTACATTCTGATCCGTGTGCACTTTGCATATATTTACGTCCTCTCCCTCGACGTAGTCGCGGATGAGGTTGAAGCGTCGTTTGATGTGTCTGGTCTTCTTGTGAAACCGTGGTTCCTTTGCTAAGGCAATGGCACCAGTGTTGTCACAGAACAAGGTTATTGGATTCAGTGCACTTCGCACCACTCCAAGATCCGTCATGAACTGCTTCATCCAGACACCCTCCTTAGCCGCCTCCGAGGCAGCCATGTACTCCGCTTCACATGTAGAATCTGCTACGACGCTTTGCTTGGAACTGCACCAGCTTACTGCACCCCCATTAAGAATAAATATGTATCCGGTTTGCGACTTAGAGTCGTCCGGATCTGTGTCAAAGCTTGCATCGACGTAACCTTTTACGGCGAGCTCTTCGTCACCTCCATACACGAGAAACATCTCCTTAGTCCTTTTCAGGTACTTCAGGATATTCTTGACCGCTGTCCAGTGATCCACTCCTGGATTACTCTGGAACCTACCTGCCATACTTATGGCCAGGCTAACATCCGGTCTAGTGCACAGCATCGCATACATGAGAGAACCTATGGCTGAAGCATAGGGGACGGAGCGCATATGCTCTCTATCTTCATCTGTTGCTGGGCACTGAGTCTTACTCAATCTCGTACCTTGTAAATCTGGCAAGAACCCTTTCTTGGACTGTTCCATTTTGAACCTCTTCAAAACTTTATCAAGGTATGTGCTTTGTGAAAGTCCTATCAGGCGTTTTGATCTATCCCTATAGATCTTAATGCCTAGAATGTAAGCAGCTTCTCCTAGGTCCTTCATAGAGAAACTTTTATTCAAGTAACCTTTTATGCTCTCCAAAAACTCTACGTTTCCAATCAGTAATATGTCACCCACATATAATATTAGAAATGCCACAGAGCTCCCACTCACTTTCTTGTAAATACAAGATTCTCCAACCACTTGTATAAACCCAAATGCTTTGATCACCTCATCAAAACGTTTGTTCCAACTCCGAGATGCTTGCACCAGTCCATAAATGGATCGCTGGAGCTTGCACACCTTGTTAGCATTCTTAGGATCGACAAAACCTTCGGGTTGTATCATATACAACTCTTCCTTAAGGAAACCGTTAAGGAACGCCGTTTTGACATCCATTTGCCAGATTTCATAATCGAAAAATGCAGCTATTGCTAACATGATTCTGACGGACTTAAGCATCGCTACGGGTGAGAATGTCTCATCGTAGTCAACTCCTTGAACTTGTGAAAAACCCTTTGCCACAAGTCGAGCTTTATAAACGGTCACATTGCCGTCAGCATCCATCTTCCTCTTAAAGATCCATTTGTTCTGAATAGCCTTGCGGCCCTCAGGTAGTACCTCCAAAGTCCACACTTTGTTCTCATACATGGATCCTATCGCGGACTTCATGGCTTCCAGCCATTTGTTGGAATCTGGGCCCACCATTGCTTCTTCATAATTCGCAGGTTCATTGTTGTCTAACAACATGATTGATAATACGGGATTACCGTACCACTATGGAGTAGCACGTGGTCTCGTCGACCTGCGTGGTTCGACAGAAACTTGAACTGGAGTTTCATGATCATCATCATTAACTTCCTCCTCAATCGGCGTCGCAATGACAGAGGTTTCCCCTTGCCCTGCGCCACCATCCAGAGGGATGAGAGGTTCGACAACCTCGTCAAGTTCTATCTTCCTCCCACTCAATTCTCTCTAGAGAAACTCCTTCTCGAGAAAAGCTCCGTTTTTAGCAACAAACACTTTGCCCTCGGATTTGAGATAGAAGGTGTACCAACTGTCTCTTTTGGGTAACCTATGAAGACGCACTTTTCCACTTTGGGTTCCAGCTTTTCAGGCTGAAGCTTTTTGACATAAGCATCACATCCCCAAACTTTAAGAAACGACAACTTTGGCCTTTTGCCATACCACAGTTCGTATGGTGTCGTCTCAACGGATTTTGATGGTGCCCTATTTAAAGTGAATGCAGCTGTTTCTAATGCATAGCCCCAAAATGATAACGGCAAATCAGTAAGAGACATCATAGATCGCACCATCTCTAATAGAGTATGATTACGACGTTCGGACACACCATTACGCTGTGGTGTTCCAGGCGGTGTTAACTGTGAAACAATTCCACATTGTCTTAAGTGAGCACCAAACTCGAAACTCAGATATTCACCCCCACGATCAGACCGTAGGAACTTGATCTTCTTGTTACGATGATTTTCCACTTCACTCTGAAATTGCTTGAACTTTTCAAATGTTTCAGACTTGTGCTTCATCAAGTAGACATAACCATATCTACTTAAATCGTCAGTGAAGGTGAGAAAATAACGATATCCGCCGCGTGCCTCCACGCTCATCGGACCACACACATCGGTATGTATGATTTCCAACAAGTCACTTGCACGCTCCATTGTTCCTGAGAACGGAGTCTTAGTCATCTTGCCCATGAGGCATGGTTCGCACGTGTCAAGTGAATCAAAGTCAAGTGACTCCAAAAGTCCATCAGCATGGAGTTTCTTCATGCGCTTTACACCAATATGACCTAAGCGGCAGTGCCACAAAAATATGGCGCTATCATTGTTAACTCTAACTCTTTTGGTCTCAATGTTAAGTATATGCGTATCGCTATCAAGATTCAGTATGAACAATCCTCTCACATTTGGTGCATGACCATAAAAGATGTTACTCATAGAAATAGAACAACCATTATTCTCTGACTTAAAAGAGTAACCGTCTCGCAATAAACAAGATCCAGATATAATGTTCATGCTCAACGCAGGCACTAAATAACAATGATTTAAGTTCATCACTAATCCTGACGGTAACTGAAGTGACATTGTGCCGACGGCGATTGCATCAACCTTGGAACCATTTCCTACGCGCATCGTCACTTCATCTTTTGCCAGCATTCGCCTATTCCGTAGTTCCTGTTTCGAGTTGCAAATATGAGCAACAGAACCGGTATCGAATACCCAGGCACTACTACGAGAGCCGGTTAAGTACACATCAATAACATGTATATCAAATATACCTGATTTTTCTCTGCCCGCCTTCTTATCTGCCAGATACTTGGGGCAATTGCGCTTCCAGTGACCCATACCCTTGCAATAGTAACACTCCGTTTCAGGCTTAGGTCCAGCTTTGGGTTTCTTCGTCGGATTGGCAACAGGCTTGCCGCTCTTCTTCGAATTGCCCTTCTTGCCTTTGCCGTTTCTCTTGAAACTAGTGGTCTTATTCACCATCAACACTTGATGCTCTTTACGGAGTTCAGACTCTGCGACTTTCAGCATCGCAAACAACTCGCCGGGAGACTTGTTCATCCCTTGCATGTTGTAGTTCAACACAAAGCCTTTATAGCTTGGCGGCAGTGATTGAAGGATTCTGTCAGTAATAGCTTCTTGTGGGAGTTCAATCCCCAGCTCAGCTAGACGGTTTGAGTACCCAGACATTTTGAGCACATGTTCACTGACAGATGAGTTTTCCTCCATCTTGCAAGCATAGAATTTATCAGAGGTCTCATACCTCTCGATCCGGGTGTTCTACTGAAAGATAAACTCCAACTCCTGGAACATCTCAAATGCTCCATGACGCTCAAAGCGACGTTGAAGTCCCGTTTCTAAGCCATACAAGACTGCACATTGAACTATTGAGTAGTCCTCCTTACGTGCTAACCAAGCGTTCTTAACATCCTGATCAGCCATAGCGGGTGGTTCATCTCCTAACGCAGCATTAAGGACATAATCCTTCTTCCCAGCTTGTAAGATTAGCTTAAGATTACGAGCCCGGTCTACAAAGTTGCTTCCATCATCTTTCAACTTAGCTTTCTCTAGGAACGTATTAAAATTCAGGATGACTGTCGCTTGAGCCATGATCTACAACACAAATATATTCAAAGTGGACTTAGACTATGTTCAAGATAATTAGAGTTTAACTTAATCAAATTATTCGCTAAACTCCCACTCAAAAAGTACATCTCTCTAGTCATTTGAGTGGTTCATGATCCACTTACACTAGCTCAAGTCCGATCATCACGTGAGTTGAGTATAGTTTCAGTGGTAAGCATCCCTATGCTAATCATATCATCTACATGATTCATGATCGACCTTTCGGTCTCATGTGTTCCGAGGCCATGTCTGCACATGCTAGGCTCGTCAAGCTTAACCCGAGTGTTCCGCGTGCGCAACTGTTTTGCACCCGTTGTATGTGAACGTTGAGTCTATCAAACCCGATCATCACGTGGTGTCTCGAAACGACGAACTGTAGCAACAGTGCACAGTCGGGGAGAACACAATTTCGTCTTGAAATTTTAGTGAGAGATCACCTCATAATGCTACCGTCGTTCTAAGAAAAATAAGGTGCATAAAAGGATTAACATCACATGCAATTCATAAGTGACATGATATGGCCATCATCACGTGCTTCTTGATCTCCATCACCAAAGCACCGGCACGATCTTCTTGTCACCGGCGCCACACCATGATCTCCATCAACGTGTTGCCCTCGGGGTTGTCGTGCTACTCATGCTATTACTACTAAAGCTACATCCTAGCAAAATAGTAAACGCATCTGCAAGCACACACGTTAGTATAAAGACAACCCTATGGCTCCTGTCGGTTGCCGTACCATCGACGTGCAAGTCGATATTAACTATTACAACATGATCATCTCATACATCCAATATATCACATCACATCGTTGGCCATATCACATCACAAGCATACCCTGCAAAAACAAGTTAGACGTCCTCTAATTGTTGTTGCATGTTTTACGTGGTGACCATGGGTATCTAGTAGGATCGCATCTTACTTACGCAAACACCACAACGGAGATATATGAGTTGCTATTTAACCTCATCCAAGGACCTCCTCGGTCAAATCCGATTCAACTAAAGTTGGAGAAACCGACACTTGCCAGTCATCTTTGAGCAACGGAGTTACTCGTAACGATGAAACCAGTCTCTCGTAAGCGTACGAGTAATGTCGGTCCAAGCCGCTTCAATCCAACAATACCGTGGAATCAAGAAAAGACTAAGGAGGGCAGCAAAACGCACATCACCGCCCACAAAAACTTTTGTGTTCTACTCGAGAAGACATCTACGCATGAACCTAGCTCATGATGCCACTGTTGGGGAACGTCGCATGGCAAACAAAAATTTTCCTACGCGCACGAAGACCTATCATGGTGATGTCCATCTACGAGAGGGGATGAGTGATCTACGTACCCTTGTAGATCGTACAGAAGAAGCGTTAGTGAACGCGGTTGATGTAGTGGAACGTCCTCACGTCCCTCGATCCGCCCCGCGAACAATCCTGCGATCAGTCCCACGATATAGTACCGAACGGACGGCGCCTCCGCGTTCAGCACACGTACAGCTCGACGATGATCTCGGCCTTCTTGATCCAGCAAGAGAGACGGAGAGGTAGAAGAGTTCTCCGGCAGTGTGACGGCGCTCCGGAGGTTGGTGATGACCTTGTCTCAGCAGGGCTCCGCCCGAGCTCCGCAGAAACGCGATCTAGAGGAAAAACCGTGGAGGTATGTGGTCGGGCTGCCATGGAAAAGTCGTCTCAAATCAGCCCTAAAACCTCTGTATATATAGGTGGGAGGGAGGGGACCTTGCCTTGGGGCTCAAGGAGCCCCAAGTGGGTTGGCCGAGTCCAAGGGGGGAGGACTCCCCCCCCCCAAACTGAGTTGGACTTGGTTTGGTGGGAGGGAGTCCTTCCCTTCCTTCCCACCTCCTCTTTTTTTTCTTTTCTCTTGATTTTCTCTTCTTGGCGCATAGGGCCCTTTTGGGCTGTCCCACCAGCCCACTAAGGGCTGGTGTGCCACCCTCAAGGCCTATGGGCTTCCCCGGGGTGGGTTGCCCCCGCCCCGGTGAACTCTCGGAACCCATTCGTCATTCCCGGTACATTCCCGGTAACTCCGAAAACCTTCCGGTAATCAAATGAGGTCATCCTATATATCAATCTTCATTTCCGGACCATTCCGGAAACCCTCGTGACGTCCGTGATCTCATCCGGGACTCCGAACAACATTTGGTAACCAACCATATAACTCCAATACGCATAAAACAACGTCGAACCTTAAGTGTGCAGACCGTGCGGGTTCGAGAACTATGTAGACATGACCCGAGAGACTCCTCGGTCAATATCCAGTAGCGGGACCTGGATGCCCATATTGGATCCTACATATTCTACGAAGATCTTATCGTTTGAACCTCAGTGCCAAGGATTCATATAATCCCGTATGTCATTCCCTTTGTCCTTCGGTATGTTACTTGCCCGAGATTCGATCGTCAGTATCCGTATACCTATTTCAATCTCGTTTACCGGTCAGTCTCTTTACTCGTTCCGTAATACAAGATCCCGCAACTTACACTAAGTTACATTGCTTGCAAGGCTTGTGTGTGATGTTGTATTACCGAGTGGGCCCCGAGATACCTCTCCGTCACACGGAGTGACAAATCCCAGTCTCGATCCGTACTAACTCAACTAACACCTTCGGCGATACCTGTAGAGCATCTTTATAGTCACCCAGTTACGTTGCGACGTTTGATACACACAAAGCATTCCTCCGGTGTCAGTGAGTTATATGATCTCATGGTCATAGGAATAAATACTTGACACGCAGGAAACAGTAGCAACAAAATGACACGATCAACATGCTACGTCTATTAGTTTGGGTCTAGTCCATCACGTGATTATCCTAATGACGTGATCCAGTCATCAAGCAACAACACCTTGTTCATAATCAGAAGACACTGACTATCTTTGATCAACTGGCTAGCCAACTAGAGGCTTGCTAGGGACGGTGTTTTGTCTATGTATCCACACATGTAAATGAGTCTTCATTCAATACAATTATAGCATGGATAATAAACGATTATCTTGATACAGGAATTATAATAATAACTATATTTATTATTGCCTCTAGGGCATAATTCCAACACCAAGTGCCTCATGGACAAAGGTATCAACAAGGTAACCCCCAACATCAAGACCACTATCACTACTTCTCCTTCATTGTTAGATTGTGTTGATGATAGTGAAGTAGTGGAGCTTGATGAGAATGAGTTTGACAGATTCATGTGTAAGATCAAAGGTGAATCCAAGAAGCACTGTATTGCTCTTTTGGAACAAGTTGGTGAGGCCAATGATCTCATTGAGACTCATGAGGATACTATCTCCAAGTTGGAGGGACATAGTCATGATTACGCCGATGAGATTGCAGAAATATTCATTGCTCTAGAGGAAGAGTGTGGTCTTCGTTTGGCTCTTGAGTAGTCACACACTGTTGATCATGCTAAATTGCAAAAAGATCTTGATCATGCTATTTTTCTTACCCATGTGCTTAATTCTGAGAAAGTTTCACTTGGGGTTGGCCATTATAGACTCAAGGAAGAATTTGACACACTTGCCAAGGCCCAAAAGGTCTTGAAAGGTGTTCATTCCTCTCTTAAGGAGTCTCATGATCAACTCCAAGTAAAACTAACCAAGGAGATTTCTACTTGTCCTCCTTTTGTTCTAATTGATAATGCTTGTGCTACTAACCCTTGTTGTGAGCATGTGCATCTTGTGGAGGAGAATTCCAAGTTGAAAGAACAACTTGAAAAGTGCCTTGTGTCAACTTTTGAGTAATCAAAACGAAGTTGTAGGAAAGGAGGGACTTGGGTTTGCACCCAAGTCTAAGAAGAAAAAGAAGAACAAGACAAAGCTATCTCCCCCTCTCTTTTTTCAAAGAGTGTGAGAGTACTCATAAGAAGATGAAGAACATGGAAGGGGTGATAATGCCAAGAAGGGAAAAACCACCTCTACCAACAAAGCCGGCGACTTTAACCCCTCTTATGTTTTATGTCGTGTTAGTGATGGGCATGTTTATGCCAAAAAATTTGGTTTTTATTATGAGTACATTGAATGGGCTATTTGGGTTCCTAGGACCCTTGTTTCTAACATCAAAGGACCCATTCAAGAATGGGTACCTAAATCCAAGCATTGATCTCTTGTAGGAGTTTGCTTCCGATGGGGTGTCATGGTTGCTCAACAGTGGAGCCCCAAATCATATGATCGGGAGCAAGGACTTGGTGGTGGATGTGCATCCAATTCCATATATGCCCACCCATGTCCAATTTGTTGATGCCTCAACATCTAAGGTAATGGGATTTGGCAAGGTGGTCATCTCTCAAGATTTATCTATAGAGAAGGTCATGCTTGTTGAGTCCCTTGCATACAATTTGCTTTCCGTTCACCACCTTGGAATTATGGGCTTTGCCACATTCTTTAATCTTGATACCGTGGCCGTTTTGTGGAGCAATACTCTTAAAGTAGCCTTTGTTGGACATGTTGAGAATGGTCTCTATGTGGTGAACTTTTCAGAACGACCCACTAAGATTGCGACTTGTCTAATGGCTAAAGTTGATGTGGGTTGGCTTTGGCATCGCCTACTAGCTCATGTCAATTTGAGATCTTTGCAAAGTCTCCTCAAAGGGGGTCACGTTCGTGGACTAACAAATTTTAGCTTTGCGAGAGGCCGTGCTTGCGGTGCGTGTATTGAAGGGAAGCTTCATGAAACGGCTACCATCCCACGACTACCATTTACTCTAAAAGGCCCTTGGAGCTCCTTCACATGGATCTCTTTGGTCCTCCATCTTTTGATAGTCTTGGGGGAAGAAAGTATTGCTTGGTAATTGTGGATGACTACTCAAGACACACTTTGGTATACTTCTTCAAGAGACTCAACAAACCGTCATCGACTTTGCTAATGAAGCTCAACGTCAACATGAAGAAAAGATATTGATGATTAGAAGTGACAACGACACCGAGTTTAAGAACTACACCTTGGATGAGTTCCTTAGTGACGAGGGGATCAAGCACCAATATTCGGCACCCTATACCCCTCAACAAAATGGTGTGGCGGAGAGGAAGAACCGGAACATTGATGGACGCGGAAAGAACCATGATGGCGGAGTTCGGATCTCCGTACAACTTTTGGGCCAAAGCCATTAACACTGCATGTCATGCATCCAATCGGCTCTACCTCCGCAAAGGCTTGAACAAGACTCCATATGAGATTCTTACCAGAAACAAGCCCAACCTCAAGTACTTCCGGGTGTTCGGTTGTAAGTGTTTCATTCTCAATAAAGGTGTTCGTTTGTCTAAATTAGAAGCTAGAGCTCATGAGGGCGTATTTGTTGGTTATGCCACAAACTCTCATGCTTACCATGTTCTCAACAAGTCCACCGGGCTCGTTAAGGAGACATGTAACATAGAGTTTGATGAAAATAATGGCTCCCAAGTGTAGCAAAGTGGTCTTCGTGATGTAGGTGATGAAATTCCTCCTCAAGCCATAAGAAGAATGGGGATTGGTCAAATACTCCCCATTGAGGAACCCCTTTTGACCGAAGGAGAAGGACAATACTCTACTCAATTGGAGCCATCACCTTTGCTAGTCCCACACGCTTCTGAAGAACAAAGTGAAGGCCCTCAACCCGTTGAACAAGATCAAGGACAGGATCAACCTCATGAGGATGGTGTTGCACCAAATGATGTCCAAGATCATGCTCAAGACTCCGAGTTTGCTCAAGATAAAGTGCAACCACAAGATCAAGGGCAAGCTAGTGAGAAAGCTCAAGACGGTTCTCAAGATGATCAAAATGACGATCCTTGATGACACACAAGTATAGGGGATCAATCGTAGTCCTTTCGATAAGTAAGAGTGTCGAACCCAACGAGGAGCAGAAGGATCTAACAAGTGGTTTTCAGCAAGGTAAAATCTGCACGCACTAAAATTGTCGGTAACAAGTGATTGTGTGGTGAGATGATTCGTAGCAAGCAACAAGTAACAAGAGTAGCAATGGTGCAGCAAAGTGGCCCAATCCCTATTATAGCAAGGGACAAGCCTGGAGAAAGTTTTATAGAAGGAAAAACGCTCTCGAGGACACACGGGAATTTCTCTCATGCTAGTTTTCATCATGTAAATATAATTCACGTTCGTTACTTTGATAGTTTGATATGTGGGTTGACCGACGCTTGGGTACTGCCCTTACTTGGACAAGCATCCCACTTATGATTAACCCCTCTCGCAAGCATCCGCAACTACGAAAGAAGAATTAAGACAAAGTCTATACATAGCATTAAACTAGTGGATCCAAATCAGCCCCTTACGAAGCAACGCATAAACTAGGGTTTAAGCTTCTGTCACTCTAGCAACCCATCATCTACTTACTACTTCCCAATGCCTTCCTCTAGGCCCAAATAATGGTGAAGTGTTATGTAGTCGACGTTCACATAACACCACTAGAGGAAAAACAACATACAACATATCAAAATACCGAACGAATACCAAATTCACATGACTACAATTAGCATGACTTATCCCATGTCCTTAGGAAAAAAAGTAACTACTCACAAAGCATAATCATATTCATGACCAGAGAGGTAATGATTAGCATCAAGGATCTAAACATAAACTCTTCCACCAAGTAATCCAACTAGCATCAACTACAAAGAGTAATCAACACTACTAGCAACCTTACAAGTACCAATCGGAGTCGCGAGACGGAGATTGGTTACAAGAGATGAACTAGGGTTTGGAGATGAGATGGTGTTGATGAAGATGTTGATGGTGACGAGTCCCCTTCGATGAGAGGAGTGTTGGTGATGATAATGGCGACGATTTCCCCCTCCGGGAGAGAAGTTTCCCCGGCACGATCGTCCTGCCGGAGCTCTAGATTGGTTCTGCTCAAGTTCCGCCTCGTGGCGGTGGCGAAACCACGAAAAAGCTCCTCCTTCATTTTTTCCTGGACGAAACCCTTCATATAGCAAAAGAGGGGGGCAAGTGGGCCAGCAGGTTGCCCACAAGCCCTCATGGCGCGGCCTGGGGGTGGCCGCACCGTGCAGGCTTGTGGCCAACCCCTGGCGCCCCTCTGGCGCTTCTTCGGCCCAGTACTTTTATAAATCTGGAAAAAAATCCTCGTTGATTTTTACGGCGTTTGGAGTTGTGCAGAATAGGTATCTCAAACTTGCTCCACTTTCAGGCCAGAATTACAGCTGCCGGCATTCTCCCTCTTCATGTAAACCTTGCAAAATAAGAGAGAAAGGCATAAGAATTGTACCGTGAAGTGAAATAACAGCCCAAGAAGCGATAAATATCAATATGAAAACATGATGCAAAATGGACGTATCAACTCCCCCAAGCTTAGATCTCGCTTGTCCTCAAGCGAAAGCCTAGCTCAATAAATATGTCCACATGTTTAGGGAGAGAGGTGTCGACAAAACAAGATACGAACATGCAGGCACCATGATCGTGATCAGAACAACAATACCAACATATAATCTCTCATGCTAAAGTGATAATTCCTTCACAAAGTAAAGCATGGATCAAGAACCTTACCGAGAAGTAACAACCGATAGCCTTTAGTCATTGAAGCAATTGCAATTTATCACAACATCAGAAAGAGTCAAATAAGAGCTTGTAAAGCAAATCCACATACTCAATCATTCTTTCGTTCTCTACAATTGCTACAACTCATGTGGTACTCATGAGATCAAAGTTTCAGCTGGACACAAAGAAAGATAGGGGCTTATAGTTTTGCCTCCCAACTGCTTACCTCAAGGGTAATGTCAACAATAATAATTCATGAATACTTACCTCCAAGTTGACATATGAATATAGATCTTTCCCAAGCATATGACGTTAGCCAAGATAAAGGCGAAATAAGGAATTGGTGAAGATCACCATGACTCTTTCAAGGGCAAAAAGTAAAGGTACAAGATAGGCCCTTCGCAGAGGGAAGCAGAGGTTGTCATCCCTTTTGAGGTTTGGATGCGTGTCCTCTTAGTGCGGAGGAACGTCACTTTATATTGCCTCCTGTGATAAAGAACTTTATTATGCAGTTTGTCACTTTTATGTCTTGTTCATCACAGGTTCGTATAAAGCTTATTTTCCACACACTAATAGATCATACATATTAGAGAGAAATTTTTATTGCTTGCACCGATGACAACTTACTTGAGGGGTCTTATTCAATCCATAGGTAGGTATGATGGACTCACAAGGCAAAACTGAGTTGATGGTTTATGGATGCACAAGCAATATCTCTACTTGGTGCGGGAGTTTTGGCTAATATGAGGTGGAAGCAATCGTCACATGCTAAGGGATCTCTAATCATATAACATTATTCGGAGCCAAGCAAACACAATTCATTATGTTGTCTTCCTTGTCCAACATCTACTTCTAGGCGTGCAATAGTTTAGTGAGTGTTCACAATCATAGATGGTGTCAGACATGATATATTTATATGTGAACCTCTCCTTCTTTATCACTTCCTATTAATTGCAACAATGACCAAGGTCTACGTTTGCCTACCCTCAACAAGTTTCAATCCTCATTCTTTTTATATGTGAAGCCATCACTTCCCATAAGATCATTACATGATCTTTCATGCTTTTGTTCTATTCTCACTCTTTTGATCATGGCAAGAGGCAAAGCCCTTCAACTAAGACACTCTTTATTATATGGCTCACGAGCTCGAATACATCGGGGGTGACACAAAGCAAAACTCAAGACTAAAACACTAAGACTTTTAATCTACTAGAGAAAAAGAAAACTAAAAAGGAAAACTAGAACAAAGGTAAAGGCAAAAGATGTGATGGTGATATGATACCGGGGCAACTCCCCCAAGCTTGGCACAAGCCAAGGGGATTGCCCATACCAATGCTCAGTTGTCTTCCTTTGGTGGTGATGGTGGAGTTGTTGCAACATGAGTTTGATCCTTTGTCTTCCAAGGCATAGGTGCTCCATCATGGAAAGATGAACGAGTCTCCGGAATCCTCAAATCTGCAGCCAACCGTATTGATTTAAATCTACACTCATACTCACAGTTTTGGTTCTGTAGGTCATAGATCTGGTCCTGGAGTTGATCAATCCTGTCATAGAGCCTGGAGAGGTGCTTCCCAATGTCATTGGCATCAATCTTGTGCTTGCTGGTGAACTCCGTGATCATCATGTGGTTGGCGTTGAGTCCACGCTCCACCATCCCTTGGCACTTGAAAACTTGTTGCTCCATTGCTTGGAGCCTCGTCTCCACGCTTCCGGTCTTCTTAGGCCCCTCAACATCACGGATATGCAACATCCCCTCATGCATCTCGATAGATTGAGGGTGTTGCAGCACTCCCGTGAGGTAGGGATTGATGACCTTCTCGAAGATCTTGTCCTTCAGAGCTTTTAGGGAAGTCATGGCGATCTAGATCTGCAACAGAAACAGGCTCAAAACAAAAAACATAGGAAATCTGCGTGATGTAGGGGTCAGACCAAACGGGAGTACATATAATGATTTTTTTCAGACCAGAAGGAGTACCCTGCACGAAAACGGAGTCCGGCAGGCGCACAAGGTGCGTCCAAGGGGTGGGACCGCGCCGTGCAGGCTTGTCGCCTCCTCGCGCACTTTCCGGACTACTTCCAATTTTTGTATTTTTTCAAATATTCCAAATCAGAGAAAAATTCCTACTGGAAAAGTTTTGGACTCTGTTTTCTTACCGAATCACATACCTCTTCGTTTTCGGAGTCTGAAACAGGCTGATAAATACCCCTTGGGTATTCTTCCGGAGTTATGGTATTGATGATATTGCTTTCAACATTTATGGGAGTACCTGAGATCTAATGCTTGATTCTCTGCCCATTTACCACTCTCGGACAATTACCTTCCGTGTTGTTGATCTTGATAGCACCGGAACGATATACTTCCTCAACAACGTAGGGACCTTCCCATTTAGAGAGAAGCTTGCGTGCAAAGAATCTTAAACGAGAGTTATATAGCAAGACATAATCACCTACATTGAACTCACGCTTTTGTATCCTCTTATCATGCCACCTCTTAACCTTCTCTTTGAACAACTTGGCATTCTCATATGCCTGAGTTCTCCATTCATCAAGCGAGCTAATATCAAATAACCTCTTCTCACCGGCAAGTTTGAAATCAAAGTTGAGCTCTTTGATTGCCCAATAAGCTTTATGCTCTAGCTCAAGAGGTAAATGACATGCTTTACCGTACACCATTTTGTATGGAGACATGCCCATGGGATTCTTATAGGCAGTTCTATAAGCCCACAGTGCATCGCCGAGCTTCTGAGACCAATTCTTTCTAGACCTGTTGACAGTCTTTTGCAGAATTAGTTTAATCTCTCTGTTTCTTAGCCCTACTTGACCACTGGACTGAGGGTGGTAGGGAGACACAATTCTATGGTTGATATCGTACTTAGCAAGCATTTTACGGAAAGCACCATGAATGAAGTGTGAACCACCGGCGGTCATTAGATATCTAGGGACTCCAAATCTAGGGAAGATAACTTCTTTCAGCATCCTGATAGAGGAGTTGTGATCAGCACTACTAGTGGGGATAGCTTCTACCCACTTAGTGACGTAATCAATAGCATCTAGGATATGAGTATACCCGTTGGATTTTGGAAAAGGTCCCATATAATCAAAGCCCCAAACATCAAATGGTTCAATGACAAGTGAATAGTTCATAGGCATTTCCTGACGTTTGCTAATATTACCTATTCTTTGACATTCGTCACAAGACAAGACAAACTTACGGGCATCCTTGAAGAGAGTGGGCCAATAGAAACCTGATTGCAATACCTTGTGTGCAGTTCTATCTCCCGCATGGTGTCCTCCATAGGCCTCGGAGTGACACTTCTGTAGGATTTGTCCCTCTTCATGTTCAGGTACACAACGTCTAATAACACCATCTACTCCTTCCTTATAAAGGTGAGGATCATCCCAAAAGTAGTGTCTTAAGTCAAAGAAGAATTTCTTCTTTTGCTGGTACGTGAAACTAGGTGGTATATATTTGGCAACGATATAGTTTGCATAACCACGGTGCACTACATGAAGCATTGATGACATTCAGTTGCTCATCCAGAAAGCTATCATCAATAGGTTGTGGGTTATCAAGAACATTCCCCAACCTAGACAAGTTATCTACTACTGGGTTATCAGCACCCTTCCTGTCAGCAACGTGCAAATCAAATTCCTGTAGCAAGAGAACCCATCTGATAAGTCTAGGTTTAGCGTCCTTCTTCTCCATGAGGTACTTAATAGCAGCATGATCAGTGTGATAGTGACTTTGGAATCAACTATGTAAGACCTGAACTTTTCACATGCAAACACGACTGCTAAAAATTCCTTCTCCGTAGTAGCATAGTTTCTCCGGGCACTGTCTAGAGTCTTACTAGCGTAGTGAATAACATTCAAATTCTTATCGACTCTTTGCCCTAGGACAGCACCAACAGCATAATCACTAGCGTCACACATGATCTCAAAAGGTAAGTTCCAATCAGGTGGTTGAACAATAGGTGCGGTTATCAAAGCCCTCTTAAGTATTTCGAAGGCTTCCTCACAATCATCGTGAAAGACAAAAGGAATATTCTTTTGTAAGATATTGGTAAGAGGCCTAGAAATCTGAGAGAAGTGTTTAATGAACCTTCTATAGAAACCAACATGACCAAGGAAACTTCCTATACCTTTGATATCTGTGAGGTATGGCATTTTCTCAATTGCATCAACCTTAGCCTTATCGACTTCAATACCTCTTTCAGAAATTTTATGTCCTAAGACGATGCCTTCATTAACCATAAAGTGGCACTTCTCCCAATTCAAGACAAGATTGGATTCTTTACATCTCTGTAAGACTCGATCAAGGTTGTTGAGGCAATCATCAAAGGAAGACCCATAAACGGAAAAGTCATCCATGAAAACCTCGACAATCTTTTCACAAAAGTCAGAGAATATAGCCATCATACATCTTTGAAAGGTGGCAGGTGCATTACATAAGCCAAAAGGCATACGTCTATAAGCAAAGGTACCGAAAGGGCATGTGAAAGTGGTTTTCTCCTGATAAGATTGTGCAACTGGTATTTGGGAGAAACCAGAATAACCGTCTAGAAAGCAAAAGTGTGTGTGTTTAGACAGCCTTTCTAGCATTTGGTCGATAAAAGGCAGAGCGTAATGATCTTTCCTAGTGGCTTTATTCAGTTTCCTGAAATCGATCACCATCCTATAGCCAGTAATAATCCTCTATGGGATCAACTCATCCTTATCATTAGGGACAACGGTAATGCCTCCCTTCTTAGGGACGCAATGCACCAGACTCACCCAATCGCTATGAGCAACAGGATAGATAATACCTGCTTCCAGGAGCTTTAGTATTTATTTTCTTACTACTTCTTTCATCTTAGGATTCAATCTCCTTTGATGATCAGCAACTGGTTTGAAATTAGGATCAGTCTTAATCTTGTGCTGGCATAGAGTGGGACTAATGCCCTTAAGATCATCAAGAGTATATCCAATAGCAGCACGGTACTTCCTCAGAGTTTTTAGTAACTTCTTTTCTCCGAGAGGCTAGCACTAATAATGACAGGATATATCTCTTTTTCATCAAGATAGGCATACTTAAGAGTATGAGGCAACTGTTTAAGCTCGAACACAGGATCACCCTTTGGTGGAGGTGGATCCCCAAGCAGTTCAACACGCAAGTTATTCTTAAGGATAGGATATTATTCTAAGACAACTCTAACTATTTCATCCCATTTCATCCATATGCATATCATTTTCATGCTCAAGCAAGTGTTGCTCTAAGGGATCAGTAGGAGGCACGACAATAGAAGCTAAGGCAATAGTTTCATCCTTACTAGGCAACTCCTTTTCATGAGGTTGTCTACCAAAATTGGAGAAACTGAACTCATGTGACACACCTTCAAAGCCAACAGTGACAGTTTGCTTCTCACAATCAATATGAGCATTGACAGTATTGAGGAAGGGTCTGCCAAATATGATGGGACAAAAGCTATCTTGTGCGGTAGCAAGAATGAGGAAATCGGCAGGATACTTCGTTTTACCACACAAGACTTCAACATCCCTAACAATTCCCACAGGGCAGATAGTATCTCTATTGGCAAGTTGAATAGTGACATCAATAGGCTCTATCTCAACAGGTGCAATCTCATCTTTGATTTCATCGTATAAGGATTGAGGTATTGCACTAACACTAGCACCCACGTCACATAAACCATGATAACAATGATCTCCTATAGAGTGCACTGCCCTTCATAATGGCCCGATGGACAGGGGTGGAATAGTGGCGAGTAAATGCTTACGTTACAAGTAACGTAAGCTTTAAATGCTAATAATGGTGTACGAAAACGTATGACCGTTGCCCTCCTGGGAGGTTACGATGTACAGAGTGGATTCCAGTCGGTACGTTAGATATGCTCCGAGTGGATCATCGTCGACTGGATGATGGGGGCGTCCTTAGTTCAGTCGGAACTGTCTAAGGGCCTTGTCTTCTATGACGGGTAGTCCTTGGGTAGGACCTATAGGGCAGACCTATGACCCTACCCTGGGACTATAACCCCATCATTAGTCCCCGAATGGATCGGGGTTGGAACGATGAAGTGATGTCTGGAGTTTGAAACCAACTGGTATTGAGGTGACTTTAGCGTTGTTTGCCTCGATCCATTTTATCTTTTCAGCTAGTGATCTGAGTGAATATGCTAGTGAAACGATCCGTGAGGGACCGACTGCTCTCGTAGAATCTTTCGACGTGACCGGTCATACTGACAGCGCCGGATTTTTCGGGATCCTCAAATTTCGGTTGCCGCGCGCTCAACGGGGATGATGACATCGCCATCGAGTAGGTTTCGCCTCCTTGGTTACCGCGCCGTTATCTTCTCCACTAATCTTGCAGCGGCCGGTTGGGGGGAAAAGATCCCGGGCCCACCTGTAGGTGACTCAGTCGGAGGCCTATTAAAGCTTCCCCAGCGGACTTTCCTGTTGCGCTGCTCATCCTCCTCCCATTAATCTCGCCCTCTCCCGCAACTCCTTGCGCACCTCTAGCCACCTCCTTCCTCTCCTCCTCTGCGGATCTGTCACCCTCGCCATGACGAAGGGACAGACCAGCAAGCTCGAGGCGAAGAAGAAGAAGAAGGGGGCGGTCTCCACTCAGCGGCGGCAGCGGGCGTTGCCGGCGGGCTGGATCCAGGGGGATTTCCTCCCCTCCTCGGTGATGGAGAACGACGTGCTAGAGCTGGTGGAGCACAGCATGGTCGTCAACAAGTCCTGGAGGCTGCCGGAAGGCGAGACGGAGCCGGCGCCAAAGGAGGGGGAGCGCGTTCTGCTGCTCAGCCACGTGGCCAGAGGTTTCTCCTTGCCTCCCCATCCTTTCTTTTGTGGTATCATGAATTACTTCGGGCCGCAGCTCCATCATTTCCCTCCGAATGCGATAGCTCATCTTTCCGCATTCATCACCCTTTGTGAGTGCTTCATAGGATGTCCCCCCACTGGGGGCTCTTCAAATACGTTTTCTCCACTAGATCTCAGACTGTTAAGAAGCTTAGCTAGTCTGATGATAAGACACACATCCTCCAGCTCTGTGGGGGTTTAGGATTTCAAAAGAAAACGAAGAGTAGCTATCCCTCCCTTCAGCTATCCGAGTTAGTTAGGAACTGGCAATCGTCCTGGTTCTATTGCCAGGACATTGCTTGCCCGAATGCTTGGAGTGGGTTGCCACCTTTTAGTTTATACCGTCCGGGCCCTTCCAGGAAGCTAGCGCTCTCTAAGGGAGAAAGAACCCAGATCCAGCCTTTGGTCGACGCACTGACAGCCTCATCCGGAGGGGAGTCACCAGCATGGACCTGCTGGAGACTTTTCTGGGTCGGCGCATCCAGCCGCTGCAGGCCCGAGACCACGCTATGTGGCATTACACGGGGCCTTAGGATACCACTCGGTCTCATCCTGAGGACGTGAGCGAGGAGACTGTGAGTGCATGGGTCCGCAGCATCACAGGCACATGTGATAACCCCGTGGGAGCTCGGCGGGTGAAGGCCTTCCGTGCCGAAAATCGTCCTCTGAATGAGGTGAGTACATGTTGTCGAGTGCTTTTAACCTTCTCAGTTTTATTGCTTTTCTTGTCTCGCTGACTGACGTTGCCGACTGTGTTTTGTGCAGGAGTGGACGAACTGGCATTCTGCGGTACACCCCCAAGAAGAGACAGTCGGGAAATTCCATCCTAGATCAACCGTGCCCAATCCACACGAAGACGGATCAAGAAGGCAATGTCATATTGCCGAATCATACCACTCGGCGGTGTCGCCTCCTGATCCAAGGATTCGGTGAAGGACAACCGAGTGAGAAAGACGCCGAGCAAGATGATGAGGACAAGGAGGATCCGTTCCCTCAAGTCCATGCAACGTTGATGATTTTTGCTGATGTGGAAAGCAAGAGTCGACTGAAGCTGGTCAACAGGGAGGTAAACATGGCAACCCCATCCACTCCCACGTTCCTCAAGTGGTCACAGACTGCAATCACCTTTGATCAGTCAGACCACCCAGCACACATACCCACCCCTGGGAGGCAAGCTCTGGTCGTCGACCCGGTGGTGGAAGGAGTTAGGCTGCGCAAAGTCCTCATGGACGGCGGCAGCAGCTTGAATATCATGTACGCCGATACTCTCAAAGGAATGGGCATTCCGATGTCCAGACTTAGTGAGAGCAGTATGCAGTTCCATGGAGTCGTCCCAGGAAGAAAGGCCAAATCACTCGGCCAGATTGCGTTGGATGTCGTTTTCGGCTCTGACAAGAACTTCCGCAAAGAGAAGTTAACATTCGAGGTGGTCGACTTCCAGAGTGCATACCATGCGATTCTGGGCCGTCCGGCATATATGCGTTTCATGGCCCGTCCATGTTACGTCTATTCGAAGCTGAAGATGCCCGGTCCCAAAGGTGTGATTGCTGTCACAGGCAATCGGCAGCGGGCCGAGGAGTGTCTGTAGCAGGGGTCGAGAATTGCAGATCATCAGATGGTTGTACTCGAGTTGGATGAGTACAAGAAGACCGCCGACCCCGCTGACCTGATGCGTTCAAAGAAGCCAGCTTTCGAGTCCGCATTCCAGTCGGCGGGAGACACGAAGAAAGTAAGCATCCACCCGACGGATGCCACTGCCGCCCCAACAAACATCTCCGCCACCCTTGATCCAAAATAGGAAGCCGGGCTCACCCAATTCCTCCGTGAGAACTGGGACATTTTTGCATGGAAGCCTGCTGACATGCCAGGTGTACCCAGGGAGTTGGTTGAGCACCGACTGCATGTGGATCCTGCTGCTCGGCCCGTCCGAGAACGCCTGCGTCGGTCCGCCACGCACAAGAGGAAAGCAATCGGAGAGGAGGTGGCTAAACTTTTGGCAGCCAACTTCATTCGCGAGGTACACCACTCCGAGTGGCTCGCTAATGTTGTCATGGTGCCCAAGAAGGACAAGTCTCTCCGTATGTGCATCGATTTCAAGCATCTTAATAAGGTATGTCCGAAAGACCACTTCCCGCTCCCCCGCATTGATCAAATCGTTGATTTGACTGCGGGTTGCGAGCGCTTATCCTTCCTTGATGCCCATTCGGGCTATCATCAGATCCGTTTGTATGGTCCAGATGAATTAAAAACAGCCTTCATCACCCCATTCGGGTGCTTCTGTTACATCACTATGCCATTCGGTTTGAAGAATGCAGGAGCAACTTTTATGCGCATGATCCAAAAATGCCTCCTAGACCAGATCGGTCGAAATGTGGAGGCATATATGGATGATATCGTCGTCAAGTCACGCAAAGGTTCCGACCTGCTGACTGACTTGGCAGAAACATTCGCCAACCTACGTAGATACGATATCAAGCTCAACCCAGCCAAGTGTTTATTCGGCGTTCCCAGCGGGAAGTTACTCGGTTTCTTCGTTTCCGAACGAGGGATCGATGTCAACCCCGAAAAGATCGGGACCATTGTTCGAATGGAGCGACCGGTAAGAGTACATGATGTTCAAAAGCTCACAGGTTGCCTAGCGGCTTTGAGCAGGTTTATCGCTCGACTCGGCGAGAAGGCGTTACCTCTGTACCGACTCATGAAGAAGTCAGATACCTTCGAGTGGACAGACGAAGCCCAAATCGCATTCGACAACCTCAAAGCCGTGCTTTCCACCCAGCCGGTTCTTACTGCCCCGCTCAGTAAAGAACCCCTTCTTCTGTACATCGCGGCTACGAATCAAGTCGTCAGCACCGTTCTGACAGTCGAACGCGAAGAAGAAGGCAAGGCGTACAAGGTTCAGCGGCCAGTATATTATGTTTCCGAAGTCCTGACTCCTTCCAAGCAGAGGTATCCCCATTATCAGAAGCTTATTTATGGGATCTACATGACTGCAAATAAGGTGGCTCATTATTTCCAAGACCACTTGGTATCTGTCATATCTGACGCTCCGTTGTCGGAAATTCTCCACAATCGGGACGCATCAGGCCGAGTGGCAAAGTGGGCAATGGAGATGTTATACTGCCACATCAAGTTCGAAGCCAAGAAAGCTATAAAGTCTCAAGCTCTTGCTGATTTCATAGCGGAATGGGTAGAACAACAACAACCGACTCACATCTACTCGGCTCATTGGACCATGTTCTTCAATGGGTCCAAGATATTGAATGGCTCCGGCGCCGGCGTAGTGCTCATATCCCCGAAAGGTGATAAACTCAGGTATGTGTTGCAGATCCATTTTGATTCTTCCAACAACGAAGCAGAGTACGAAGCTCTCCTTTACGGGTTGCGCATGGCCATCACACGGCGTTCGTCGCCTGATGGTCTATGGCGACTCAGATCTAGTGGTTAATCAAGTAATGAAGGAGTGGGATGTAAGGAACCCCACCATGACTGCATACTGCAACACAATAAGGAAGCTCGAGAAGAAGTTCGAAGGTCTGGAACTTCACCATGTTCCCCGACTGAAAAACCAAGCAGCAGATGAATTGGCAAAGCTTGGATCCACACGGAGACCGGTCCCGAGTGATGTCTGCCTTGAGCACCTACACCTCCCCTCGGTAAAAGAAGATCCTTTTACAGAGGAACCTGTACAACCGAAGAGCTCAACAGATCAGACTGAACTTGAGGTTCCCACTGTGGTTGACTTGATCATGGAGATTCTAGCTGTCATTCCCGAATGGACCGTGCCATTCATTGCATACATCCTGAGGCAAGAGTTACCGGAAGACGAGGTCCAAGCTAGGCAGATCGTTCGCAGGTCGAAGTCCTTCACCGTCATTGATGACCAGTTATACAGAGAAAGTGTTTCAGTCGTTCTTCAGCGATGTATCTCTCCTGAGGAGGGACAGTTAATTTTGGAAGAAATTCACTCGGGAACCTACGGCCATCATGCCTCCTCAAGGGCAATCGTCGCCAAAGCATTCAGAGCTGGTTTCTTCTGGTTGCACGCGAATGAAATGGCAAAAGATATAGTCGACCATTGTGAAGGTTGTCAGTTCTATTCAAACAAGTCCCACAAGACAACGTCTGTGCTGAAGACAATTCCTCTTGCTTGGCCATTCGCCGTGTGGGGATTAGATACAGTCGGACCATTCAGAACAGGCCAAGGAGGATTCACCCATCTGCTGGTAGCAGTTGACAAATTTACCAAGTGGATTGAAGCCAAGCCTATCAAGAAGCTTGATGCCCTTACGGCCATCAAATTTATCAGAGACATCATCGCCAGATACGGGGTTCCACACAGCATAATCACCAACAATGGCACAAACTTTGACTCGGACAGGTTCAAAGGTTTTTGCGCAGGCCAAGGTATCCGAGTGGATTTTGCATCCGTCGCGCACCCCCAAACAAACGGGCAAGCAGAGCGGGCGAATGGACTTATTCTTCAAGGGTTGAAGCCTCGACTCCTGCGAGAAGTTGGACATGCCGCCGGCGCATGGGTCACCGAGCTGCCTTCGGTGCTGTGGGGCCTCCGCACAACTCCGAATAGATCGACAGGGCGATCCCCGTTTTTTCCTCGTTTATGGAGCAGAGGCAGTCCTTCCGAGTGACTTGCTTTACAACTCTCCACAAGTCGAACTCTTCTCCGAAGCCGAAGCAGAGCAAGCCAGGCAAGACAGAGTGGACCTTTTAGAAGAGGAGCGCGAGATAGCACTGATCCGTTCAACAATTTATAAACAAGATCTGCGGCGATTTCATGCGCGGCACGTCAGGAGCCGCACGTTCCAAGCGGGCGACTTGGTGCTCCAAGTGGATCAACAGAGACCACACAAGTTGGCTCCCGCGTGGGAAGGGCCGTTCATCATTTCTAAGGTGCTGAACAACGAAGCATATCGACTCTACAACCTCGACAGGGAAACGGACGAGCCGCGAGCATGGAATGGAGATCTACTGAAGCACTTCTACACATAGCCGCCGACAGAGACAATGTAAAGAACAAGTATCATCGAAGTAATACAAAGCGGATTAATTTCTTGCGGATTCAAAATTCTTCCGCGTTTGCAGACTCCGGTCTAAAAAACTAACTCCGAGTGTGCACTAAAAGTCACACTCGGGGACTTAGCTGCGACCTAGAGTTGCCTAAGTAAACAACTCGCTCCGAGTGTGCACGAAAAGTCACACTCGGAGACTTAGTTGTGACCCAGAGTCGCCTAAGTAACAACTCGCTCTGAGTGCGCACGAAAAGTCACACTCAGAGACTTAGCTGCGACCCAGAGTCGCCTAAGTACAAACTCGCTCTGAGTGTGCACTAAAAGTCACACTCGGAGACTTAGCTGCGACCTAGACTCGCCTAAGTAAACAACTCGCTCCGAGTGTGCACGAAAAGTCACACTCGGGGACTTAGCTGCGACCCAGAGTCGCCTAAGTAAAAACTCGGTCCGAGTGTGCACCAAAAGTCACACTCGGGGACTTAGCTGCGACTCAGAGTCGCCTAAGTACAAACTCGCTCCGAGTGTGCACTAAAAGTCACACTCGGGGACTTAGCTGCGACCCAGAGTCGCCTAAGTAAAAACTCGCTCCGAGTGTGCACTAAAAGTCACACTCGGGGACTTAGCTGCGACCCAGAGTCGCCTAAGTAAAAACTCGCTCCGAGTGTGCACCAAAAGTCACACTCGGGGACTTAGCTCCGACCCAGAGTCGCCTAAGTAAAAACTCGCTCCGAGTGTGCACCAAAAGTCACACTCGGAGACTTAGCTGCGATCCAGAGTCGCCTAAGTAAACGACTCGCTCCGAATGTGCACGAAAAGTCACACTCGGAGACTTAGATGCGACCCAGAGTCGCCTAAGTAACAACTCGCTCCGAGTGTGCACGAAAAGTCACACTCGGAGACTTAGCTGCGACCCAGAGTCGCCTAACTACAAACTCGCTCCGAGTGTGCACTAAAAGTCACACTCGGAGACTTAGCTGCGACCCAGACTCGCCTAAGTAAACAACTCGCTCCGAGTGTGCACTAAAAGTCACACTAGGGGACTTAGCTGCGACCCAGAGTCGCCTAAGTAAAAACTCGCTTCGAGTGTGCACCAAAAGTCACACTCGGGGACTTAGCTGCGACTCAGAGTCGCCTAAGTAAAAAACTTACTCCGAGTGAACACTCGAGATACACTCGGAGGCTTAGCAGACCCTTATTGAGGCTCATGTGGATGTGAAGACAACTGACAACTACATGAGTAACAACTCGCTCTGAGTGTGCACCAAAAGTCACACTCGGGGACTTAGCTGCGACTCAGAGTCGCCTAAGTAAACAACTTGCTTCGAGTGTGCATTTCAAGTCACACTCGGAGACTTAGATGCGAACCAGAGTCGCCTAAGTAAAAAAAGCTTCCTCCGAGTGGGCACTCGAGATACACTCGGAGGCTTAGCAGACCCTCGTTGAGGCTCATGTGGATGTGAAGACAACTGACAACTACATGCTCCGCATGTTTGCCATTGGCTTCACCAAGAGACGCCCAAACAAAAACCACGAGCCAAAATCGTGTCAAAAAAAACTCAGCGAAAGAAGAGCAAAAGATCTGGTTCGAATTCAAATCGGTTCTGCGATCAGTCGGCTCGGTGTCAATCAAGTTTATCCACACCGAGCCACAAATGTACCGGCCAACAGCAGTGGCCAAAGTTTAATACAGACTCCACTCGGCATACCGAGGTAAATGTGCGTTCAGCATAAAGTTTATCAAGCATCGCCGGGACTGGCAGGCTCCACAAAGGTGTCGAGGTCGATTCCGTGTGCAATCCGAGTGGCTGTGTCGAGGAAGGTCTCCATGAAATCTTCAAATCGAAGCTTCTTGGTGTTGGCGACCTGCAACGTCTTCAGCTTGTCTTCACGGGCTTCCTTGCAGTGCACTCAGACCAGAGACAGCGCCACGTCCGCACCACACCGAGTGGCAGACTTCTTCCATGCGTGCACTCAGCTCGGAACATCCTCCAGTCGATTCATCAACCCCTCTATCTCGTTTCGGGAGTCATCTTCAGGCCACAGCTCCTTGTCGATTTGGCCGACAACTCCTCTCAGGCGACCAATGAAAGGACCCACCCTGTTAAGGCGAGAATTCACTCGGAACATGTCCCGGTTAGCTTCATCGCCGAGTGGAACATTCGGAACAAGCGACCGTTCGATTTCGGCTGTTTCGACCTCAACGTCCCGACAGAAATCTGCAAAGAAAAGACAAACGGAAAATAAGCGCGGGGTGAACTCCAAAGTCAAAAAGCACTCGGCAAGAACTTTCCACCAAGCAGTGTGACCATCTTCTTCGTCCAGTCGCCGACGTAGTTCTCCTGCGCTCTGCACCGAGTGTTCATTACCTTCAGCTGGCCCATCCATTCGGATCTCTCCCTCTTCATTTTTCTACTTCGGCTAGCAGTGCCTTGTTAGCCTCCCGAGATTCCTCGAAAGATTTTTCTCGTTCAGCGAGAGCCTCCTTCATGCCAGCCAGGTCATTCGCAGCTACCTCCAAGTCGGTAGCAAGTTGGGTCTTCTCAGCCTTCAGAGCATTATAAGCCGATCCCATTTCACAAGTCTTCTGCCAAAGAGACACAAAGGGAGGATCAGCTAGATTCAACAAGGAAAAAGTCTCGACAGATATGACAAAACAATCAAAACTCAAGATTCTTCAGACCCCTGCCGATGCAAGCAATCGACAGCGGTCTCGGGGACTACACCCAGTGGGTTCACTAAGAGTGACCCCACTGGTATGAAGCTCGAACAGGTCGATCCCATTGAGCTCCATAGCAAACCAACAACACTATGAGATTACTATTACTCGACCCGAGTAACACTACTCTCGGGGACTACACCCAGTGGGTGCACTCGCCGTGCCCCCACTGGTACCATTCGGCCAGATCATCTCTGATCTGTACAGGTTATGGAAAATACATATAAAGACAACTACCGGCGCAAGCACTCGGCAGAAGTCTCGGGGACTACACCCACTGGGTTCACTCGGAGTGAACCCACTGCAAAACTAACCTATTGCATCCGAGTACCTCGATGAAACCCCCAGTGGGTACCAAGAGGAATGTAAACACTTACTAGCACACTTACTCGGATATCATCCCGAAGCTCCAAGCTCTTCTGGTACAGGGACGCGATGGAGTCATATGCTCCCTTGGCGTCGCCCACCATCAGCTCCACTTGCACCATGGCGTCCTTGGCGGCTCCTACCTAATCCTCGGGGAGGCGTCGGGCATCATATTGAACAGCCGACAGACCCGGCATGGCAGAAGGCTCCCTGGGCATCCCGAGCTCTGCTCTAGTCGGTTCCGCCGTGAGGGCCACCGTCTCAGTCGGCGGCACGTTCATGGCGGCATTGGTAGTGGGTTGGATAACCCCAGGGGCAGGCGCCAAAGCTGGTTCCGACCTCCTTTGGTCGTCGTCGTCCAGATGGATCACCTCCGAAGGAAGCCCGACTGAACAAAATAAAAATACAGAAAAAGGTCAAGATCAAAGACAGCACTCGCGAAACGGTAATACAGCTCTCGAAGTCGTGACAAAGTACCTTGCTGGGACGTGGCGGCGTTATCAGTGTCCATGGGATCATCATCATTCTGACGCGGCAGAGAGGTGGCGGAGGTAGCAGCTCTGTTGAGTGAAATCCACTCGACGGGTAAACATGAATTCCCAAAAAGAAGAGTCCAATCGGATACTGAAGAAAGATGGAAGAGCAAAGATACTTAAGCTGAGGCGAACGGAACAGTGATCCTCATCCGGGGCAAGGCTTTCCGGGGTTTCGACCCGCTAGGTTTAGCCACCTTGGACGGCTGGTTCACGGGCTCGGCAGAAGCACCCCTGGTTCTCTTCACACTCCGAGCACTCGGAGCCACGGGAGGGGCCGGCGGAGCACTCGGGGTCGCGGGAGGAGCCGGCGGAGCAGCGGGGTCATGACGGCGCTTGGTTCGGTGTTCTGGTGGTGAGGGTGATGAGCTCTGCTCTCCACTCTCCTCCTCCTCCTCTTCTGTCTCCTCCTCCGTCTCCCCACTGTCAGAGACGTACTCGGCGCTATCCGCGCTGCCCTCCATGCTGCCTTCCTCTTCCTCGACTGGATTCCCGTTGGAGACCGCAGAATGCCAGTTCGTCCACTCCTGCACAAAACACGGTCGGCAACGTCAGTCAGCGAGACAAGAAAAGCAATAAAACTGAGAAGGTTAAAAGCACTCGACAACATGTACTCATCTCATTCGGAGGAGGATTTTCGGCGCGGAAGGCCTTCACCCGTCGAGCTCCCACGGGGTTATCACATGTGCATGTGATGATGCGGACCCACATACTCACAGTCTCCTCGCTCACGTCCTCAGGATGAGACCGAGTGGTATCCGAAGGCCCCGTGTAATGCCACATAGCGTCGTCTCGGGCCTGCAGCGGCTGGATGCGCCGACCCAGAAAAGTCTCCAACAGGTCCATGCCGGTGACTCCCCTCCGGACGACGGCTATCAGCGCGTCGACCAAAGGCTGGATCTGGGTTCTTTCTCCCTTAGAGAGCGCTAGCTTCCTGGGAGGGCCCGGACAGTCTAAACTGAAAGGTGGCAACCCACTCGAAGCATTCGGGCAAGCAATGTCCTGGCAATAGAACCAGGACGATTGCAAGTTCCTAACTGACTCGGATAGCTGAAGGGAGAGATAGCTACTCTTCGTTTTCTTTTGAAATCCTAAACCCCCGCAAAGCTGGAGGATGTGTGTCTTATCATCACACTGGCTAAGCTTCTTAACAGTTTGAGATCTAGCGGAGAAAACGTATTTGAAGAGCCCCTAGTGGGGGGGACATCCTATGAAGCACTCACAGAGGGTGATGAATGCGGGAAGATGAGCTATCGCATTCGGAGGGAAATGATGGAGCTGCGCCCCGAAGTAATTCATGATACCACGGAAGAAAGGATGAGGAGGCAAGGAGAAACCTGTGGCCACGTGGCTGAGCAGCAGAACGCGCTCCCCCTCCTTCGGCGTCGGCTCCGTCTCGCCTTCCGGCAGCCTCCAGGACTTGTTGACGACCATGTCGTGCTCCACCAGCTCCAGCACGTCGTTCTCCATCACCGAGAAGGGGAGGAAATCCCCCTGGATCCAGCCTGTCGGCAACGCCCGCTACCGCCGCTGAGTGGAGACCGCCCCCTTCTTCTTCTTCTTCGCCTCGAGCTTGCTGGTCTGTCCCTTCGTCATGGCGAGGACAACGGATCCGCAGAGGAGGAGAGGAAGGAGGTGGCTAGAGGTGCGCAAGGAGTTGCGAGAAAGGGCGAGATTAACGGGAGGAGGATGAGCAGCGCAACAGGAAAGTCCATCGGGGAATCTTTAATAGGCCTCCGACTGAGTCACCTACAGGTGGGCCCGGGATCTTATCGCCCCAACCGGTCGCTGCAAGATTAGTGGAGAAGATAACGGTGTGGTAATCGAGGAGGCGAAACCTACTCGATGGCGATGTCGTCATCCTTGCTGAGCGCGCGGCAACCGAAATTTGAGGATCACGGAAAATCCGGCGCTGTCAGTATGACCGGTCACGTCGAAAGATTCCGCGAGAGCAGTCGGTCCCTCACGGATCGTTTCGCTGGCATATTCACTCGGATCACTAGCTGAAAAGATAAAATGGATTGAGGCAAAGAACGCTAAAGTCACCTCAATACCAGTCGGTTTCAAACTCCAGACATCACTTCATCGTTCCAACCCCGATCCATTCGGGGACTAATGATGGGGTTACAGTCCCAGGGTAGGGTCATAGGTCTGCACTATAGGTCCTACCCAAGGACTACCCGTCATAGAAGACAAGGCCCTTAGACAGTTCGGACTGAATTAAGGACGCCCCCATCATCCAGTCGGCGATGATCCACTCGGAGCATATCTAACGTACCAACTGGAATCCACTCAGTACATCGTAACCTCCCAGGAGGGCAACGGTCATACGTTTTCGTACACCATTATTAGCATTTAAAGCTTACATTACTTGTAACGTAAGCATTTACTCGCCACTATTCCACCCCTGTCCACCGGGCCATTATGAAGGGCAGCGCACTCTATATAAGCCGCCCTTCACCACTGGTACGGGGGTTGGCACTTGCTGTAATCCTACAATTCACTCGACACAAAGCTCCCAAGAGCACTGAGACGTAGGGCTTTTACCTCCACCGTAGAGGGGCCTGAACTCATACATCCTCGTCGTAGTTAAGGCTCTGCCCATATACTTTCGTACCCCCTACTTCTACTGTCAGACTTATACCCACGACAGGCAGCAAAGGATTCACACAATGAAGCTACTATCTCAGAGTCAAGTCCATACTTAGCGCTAAAGTCACAAAAAGTATTTGTCTCAAAAAGCATTTAACGCAATCAAACGTGAAATTCGTACCTGACTCCTTACCTTCTTCAAGCTCCCAATCTTCAGAGTTGCGTTTAATTCTCTCCAATAAATTCCATTTGAAGTCAATATCTCTCTTCATAAAAGAACCGGTACAAGAAGTGTCAAGCATGATGCGATCATCATGAGAAAGCCGAGCATAGAAGTTCTGAATGATAATTTCTCTCGAGAGCTCATGATTGGGGCATGAATATAGCATTCATTTAAGCCTCCCCCAAGCTTGAGCAATGCTTTCTCTATCACGAGGCCAAAAATTATAAATATAATTCCGATCACGATGTACTAAATGCATAGGATAAAACTTTTGATGAAATTCCAATTTCAATCGATTGTAGTCCCATGATCCAGTATCATCACATAGCCTATACCATGTCAACGCCTTATCCTTCAAAGATAAAGGAAAGACCTTCTTCTTGACCTCATCCTCGGGCAAACCTGCAAGCTTAAATAAACCACAAACTTCATCTACATAGATTAGATGCAAGTCCGGATGTGATTTCCATCTCCTGTAAAAGGATTAGCCAGCAGTTTCTCAAGCATACCCGAGAAAAATTCAAAGCAAATATTTTCAGTAGGTGCAGCAGGTTGAGGAGCAACTCTTTGTGCTTCCGTTCAAGGTGAAGATACCCCGAACAAGCCCCTCAAAGGATTAGTATCCATAGTGACAAGTGACAATAAATTTCAGCACACTATATGAATGTTTCCTTACCAAGTTCCACTTACCAAAGGCGCTTCACTCCCCGGCAACGGCGCCAGAAAAGAGTCTTGATGACCCACAAGTATAGGGGATCAATCGTAGTCCTTTCGATAAGGAAGAGTGTCGAACCCAACGAGGAGCAGAAGGATCTGACAAGTGGTTTTCAGCAAGGTAAAATCTGCAGGCACTGAAATTGTCGGTAACAAGTGATTGTGTGGTGAGATGATTCGTAGCAAGCAACAAGTAACAAAAGTAGCACCAGTGCAGCAAACTGGCCCAATCCCTATTGTAGCAAGGGACAAGCCTGGACAAAGTCTTACATGAGGAAAAACGCTCTCGAGGACACACGGGAATTTCTCTCATGCTAGTTTTCATCATGTAAATATAATTCACGTTCGTTACTTTGATAGTTTGATATGTGGGTGGACCGACACTTGGGTACTGCCCTAACTTGGACAAGAATCCCACTTATGATTAACCCCTCTCGCAAGCATCCGCAACTACGAAAGAAGAATTAAGACAAAGTCTATACATAGCATTAAACTAGTGGATCCAAATCAGCCCCTTACGAAGCAACGCATAAACTAGGGTTTAAGCTTCTGTCACTCTAGCAACCCATCATCTACTTACTACTTCCCAATGCCTTCCTCTAGGCCCAAATAATGGTGAAGTGTTATGTAGTCGACGTTCACATAACACCACTAGAGGAAAAACAACATACAACATATCAAAATACCGAACGAATACCAAATTCACATGACTACAATTAGCATGACTTATCCCATGTCCTCAGGAAAAAAAGTAACTACTCACAAAGCATAATCATATTCATGACCAGAGAGGTAATGATTAGCATCAAGGATCTAAACATAAACTCTTCCACCAAGTAATCCAACTAGCATCAACTACAAAGAGTAATCAACACGACTAGCAACCTTACAAGTACCAATCGGAGTCGCGAGACGGAGATTGGTTACAAGAGATGAACTAGGGTTTGGAGATGAGATGGTGTTGATGAAGATGTTGATGGTGACGAGTCCCCTCCGATGAGAAGAGTGTTGGTGATGACGATGGATACGATTTCCCCCTCCGGGAGAGAAGTTTCCCCGGCAGGATCGTCGTGCCGGAGCTCTAGATTGGTTCTGCTCAAGTTTCGCCTCGTGGCGGCGGCGAAACCATGAAAAAGCTTCTCCTTGATTTTTTCCTGGACGAAACCCTTCATATAGAAAAAGAGGGGGGCAAGTGCGCCAGCAGGTTGCCCACAAGCCCTCGTGGCGCGGCCTAGGGGGGTGGTCGCGCCGTGCAGGCTTGTGGCCAACTCCTGGCGCTTCTTCGGCCTAGTATTTTTTTATAAATCCAGAAAAAAATCCTCGTTGATTTTTACGGCGTTTGGAGTTGTGCAGAATAGGTATCTCAAACTTGCTCCACTTTCAGGCCAGAATTCCAGCTGCCGGCATTCTCCCTCTTCATGTAAACCTTGCAAAATAAGAGAGAAAAGGCATAATAATTGTACCGTGAAGTGAAATAATAGCCCAAGAAGCGATAAATATCAACATGAAAACATGATGCAAAATGGACGTATCAATCCTCAATTACCTAGTGAGGAACTCTTGGAGTGTCGCGCTGTCAAAGTGGCTTCCAAGCTCCAACATCGACAACATATCTTGGAATATGTGTTGGAAGCTTCAATAAGGGGGTAACTACTCGTCAACAGTTATCAAACTTTTGTAAGCATCATACGTTTGTTTCGTGTGTTTAACCCCAAAAGGTACATTAAGCGCTTGATGATGAGGATTGGCTTGAAGCCATGCATGATGAACTTAATAACTTCGAGCACAATCAAGTTTGGTAATTAGTGCCAAGGCCAATGGAGGAACATAATGTCATTGGAACCAAATGGATCTTAAAGAACAAGCAAGATGCAAATGGTGTTGTTGTTCGAAATAAGGCAAGACTGGTGGCTCAAGGCTACTCCCAAGTCGAGGGTATCGACTATGGTGAAACCTTTGCCCCTGTTGCTCGTCTTGAATCTATTAACATGTTGCTTGCATTTGCTTCTCATCATGATTACAAATTGCAACAAATGGATGTGAAGAGTGCATTTCTTAATGGACCCTTAAGTGAGTTGGTATATGTCAAACAACCCCGGGGATTCGAGGATTCCAAGTTCCCCACTCATGTATACAAACTCAAAAAGGCGCTCTACAACCTTAAACAAGCCCCACGTGCGTGGTATGAGTACCTTACCGAGTTGTTGAAAGATCGTGGGTTTGAATTGGGAAAATTGATCCCACCCTTTTTACTAAAAAGGTCAAAGGGGATTTGTTCATATGCCAACTATATGTTGATGGTATTATTTTTTGTTCTCCTAACAAATCTTTCAATGAAGAGTTTGCTGCACTAATGAACGAGAAGTTTGAGATGTCTATGATGGGAGAGTTGAAGTTCTTTCTTGGGTTCAAAATCAAACAAGGAAGAGAAGGAGCGTTAATCAAACAAGCCAAGTACAGTCAAGACATGCTCAAGAGGTTCAAGCTAGACGATGCCAAGCCGGTCAAGTTTCCCATGCCAACCAAATGCAAGCTTGACAATGATCCCAATGGTAAAGCAGTGGATCAAAAGGTATATCGCTCCATGATTGGATCCTTGATTTACCTTTGTGCATCTAGACCATATATCATGTTGAGTGTGCAAATTTGTGCACGGTTTCAATCCGCACCAAAGGAAAGCCACTATGCGGCAGTCAAACGAATCTTTCGATATTTGGCTCATACCCGAAACTTTGGCTTATGGTACCCCAAAGGAGCAAGCTTTAATCTAGTAGGTTACTCTCATTTAGATTGGGCTAGAGATTGTGTCGGGAGGAAGTCAACTTCTGGAGGATGCCAATTCCTTGGTCGCTCTTTGGTAAGTTGGTCTTCAAAGAAGCAAAACCGTGTGTCACTTTCTTCCACCGAGGCCGAGTATGTAACTGCCACAAGTTGTTGTGCTCAATTACTATGGGTGAGGCAAACTTTAAAGGATTACGGTGTCACTGGTGACAAAGTGCCTCTTCTACATGAAAATGAAAGTGCTATCAAGATATCTCTCAATCTGGTGCAACATAGCAAGACCAAGCATATTGATAGTCATCATCATTTCATTCGAGATCATATCAAGCATGGAGATATTGAGGTCCTCTTCATCAACACTCAAGAGCAACTTGCGGATATTTTCACCAAACCTCTAGATGAAGCAAGGTTTCGCGAGTTAAGGCATGAGCTAAATATCATTGATTCAATCAATGTGGGTTGAAACTAGGCACACCACACCACCCTCATTATATGTTTTGCTCTAGGTGTAGGCATGGACATAGGGGGAGTGTTGTTCTCTCAATGAACTTTCCCTCCCCCCATTATTCATAAATTGTTCACGTCTTTCAGATTAGCCATTGTTGATGGCACTTGTGCTTCAAAGTTGGGCTTTGGTCATGAACCCAAGGATAATTCTTAGCAGTGTCATACCAGTTGTCTCAAACATAGGTGGCTCCAGCCAGCGCCCTTCTTTGCTAGAAGATTCGGTTCAGTGTTTGTTGGTTGTGTTTGTTTTGCTTTACTTACCTTCGCTTGGATTATCCTATTTTTTCCCTATAATTTCTTGCAAAGGTCAACCCATTTTTTTCTGAGCGATACTATCGTGGATAGCCACGGTACTACCGCTGGAGAGGGCACGGTACTACCGCTGGAGAGGGCACGGTACTACCGCATCTGGAGCGACAGTAAATTTTTACTACCGCTGGACCAACGGTACTACCGCTCAGCAAGCGGTAGTAAAATTTTACTAGCGCTGGCCAAGCGGTACTACCGCGCCGTCGGGGTTGCGAGGAGTTATATTAGGCCAGGAGGCAGTTCCTTCTCCCCCCATACACGTTCATACCCATTCATCTCATCTCTCTCTCTCTCTCTCTTCTCAAGAAACGGCGTCCGAAGGACTCGTCGGATCTCCTTCTCCGGCCACTCTCCTCCCATTCCATTTGGTAGGATCATCTGCCTCCTCTCCCTCATGCCATGGAAACCGGTATTGTCCCTAGTTCTCTTCTCTTTGTTTCGTTTTTGTTGGATCTAGGGTTGGGGGCATATGAGTTAGGTTTCATCGTTTTGTGGCACAATCTTTTCATGAATGGATGGTTGGAGAGTGCTTGTATGGTAGAAATGCTACTTAGTAGGATACAACATGTTAGTTTTGGTCCACGGTAGTACCGGATCTGCAGAATGGAGTGTCAGATCTGGCAGTTTACGCCCGTGCGGTACTACCGCTCCTCCTCGAGTGGTACTTCCGCAATGGGCGCAGTAGTAAAAATTTACTAGCGCCTGAACTACGATACTACCGCAACCGCGTGCGGTACTACCACGGTCAGCGCGGTAGTGAATTTTTACAACTGCCTGAACTGCGGTACTACCGCTGGACCCTGAATTCACATGTTCTGTTCTCCTAATTCTCATTTCTCTCGGGTTTTTTGGTTTGCTTTGGTCTTTGCCTTGACTTCTTTTGTCGTTTTCTTGTGTTTGCGTTATGTGCCATAAGTGGTGGCTCCAGTTCTAGTTCCAGGCGCTGGAACCCTTCTCGGGATACCGGTTCCAAGCGCCTTTACAATCAAGAGGCACCCGTGGGATCCCAGGCTCCAAAGCGCAATTTCAAGAGGCACGCAAAAAAGGGCACGGAGCACACTGTAGTTGGGATGGTATGCCGCAAGCTGAGTTTTAGGTTCGCCGGAAGTGCGACCCCTACGTTGCCGAGAGGGTTCATCTCAAGGGTTGTGAACTTTTCTGGTCCAAGCAACATGCTCTTATCTATCAAGATGTTATCAAGACCAAGAAGAACATCTATGTACTAGTTCAATGGATTGACATGGATCATCTCAAGAAGGACCCGACATATTTTGGCGAGCCTCTGGACATGGTGGAGAAGCTTGGGATCGAGGAGATCATCTCATTTCAGCTTGCCTTTGATCCCGAGATTGTGGCTCACTTCTTTGTTACCGTTCACTTCCACTCTGATGTTGAACGCACTATGACTTGGATGACCAATGGGGAGAAGTTGTCTGCTACTTGGAAGGAGTTTATGGATCTTCTGAACATTTGTGATGAGGGGCTTGAGAACCCAGTTGGTTTGTGCCCACACACAAAGCCATCTGCTACACCTAAGGAAAAGTTGTTGCCCTACTTTATTGAGAAGGTGTCCTCATCTGGTGAGATCTCTCATGTGCTGAACCCATTCCTTGATGTCATGCACCGAATCTTTCGCAACACTCTCTTTCCGCGTGTTGGCAACAAGGACCAGGTGCATTCATATTTGGTGGATATGATTTTGATGTGTTAGAAAGGGCGGGCTCGTGCTCCTAGACCGCTTGATGTGTCTCACGTCATGTGGAGTGAGCTTCAGTCAGTTGTGTGTTACCGAAAGGTTCCCATCTATGGACCTTATCTATTTTTACTTGATCCGGGAGAGGTGGTCGATGACCTTTCCAGAGATGATGTTTGATGCTCCTGGTTGGATCCGCCATGAGCCTATTAAGCTGCATCACAAGAACAAGTGGGCCAACACTACCACGACACCCGCTGCTATCAACATAGATATCGATGAGGATGAGGATGAGGCTGAGGCTGGGGATGAGGGCAGTCCAGAGACACATGTATCTTCCTCCGCAGAGCCATCTTGGGACAAGAAGCCTAAGGACAGGATGAAGTCTCTGTTTTGTCTGCAGGCAAAGGGTAGTATATGACCCATGTTGCTCAGAAGGAGAGCCGTTAGCGCGACAAGATGATTCTGAGGAAGCTCAACGTGCACATCTCCAGTGGGTCTGAGAAGGACATCACTCCTAAAGTTTCTTGGATGGAGAAGAAGAATCTTCGGTGGGATGAATCTGATGAGGAGTCTGATGAGGAGTCCGATGGCTGATGTCTATGCATTTCGAGCTACCACCTGTGTCTTAGGTGTCCTCTCTGCCTTTTTGGTGCCCCGATGCCAAAGGGGGGGAGAGTGTAGGATTTGCGAGTTCCTTTGATTTCCGTGTCTCTTTGTTCATTGAACTTTCGTTGGTACTTTGGCTGGTTTTATTTTGTGTGTGAGACCAGGAGACGTCATGCTCTATCATATGGTGTGATACATATGCTATCACTCCTCTATCTTTATTATCTTATTATTATCCAGTATGTTAGTAGCTTGTGAGTCTATTTATTATGTGCCCTTATCTTCATGCTCACATGCTATGCCTTGCTTCCATGCTTAGTGTTTAATCAGTTTGTTGCAAAGGAATGCCTCGTCTATAAAATCTAGGGGGAGTGTTATTCCTAGGTTGCGTGCTTTGCAGTCCATGGCATTTCTCTAAGTATGCACACATCCAGGGGGAGCATGTCTCTAGTTTGTAGATTTTGGTTTGCATATGTTATTTTTATATCCTTTAGTGCAAATCATGTATTCTCATCAATCCACCAAAAAGGGGGAGATTGTTAGGGCATATTTCTCCCTAAGTGGTTTTGGTGATTAATGACAATGCCTATGCGGACTAATCGTGCGCATTGAGCATTTCAGATAATTCATGACTAGGCACAAGACGATTAGGTGCCCCTCGGAGTCTATCAAAGATGGTTGCTTTCTGCGTTTCTCTTTGGTGGATTTGAGTCATAGGAAAGCCGTACTATTAAGAGGGGGTCCGCTTCAGAAAGGTTAGGGTGGAATCAATACGTACACAATTCTATTGCACCACCTTCCCCTCGCTTCAATGGAGCTCCAACTTGTTTCTCCTTGTCTGTGCGGTAGTACCACTCTCTAGGCGGTAGTAGTTTTCTACTACCGCTCTCTCGGACTTTTGCACAACTGCAACCTCAGTGGTGGTAGGCACGAAAGTAAATTTTTACTACCGTGGTTGGTGAACCTATCATGCGGTAGCACCGCTCCTAGCAGCGGTAGTACCGCTCTCCTCGGGCTCTGAGTGGGGGTAACGGTTGGATTCTTCCCCCCACTATATAAAGGGGTCTTCTTCCCCAAGAAGGTCACCTCTCACCTCCCAAAGCTCCATTGTTGCTCCAAAGCTCATTTTCGACCGATCTCTCTCCCTAGCCAATCAAACTCGTTGATTTCCTAGGGATTGGTTGAGAAGGCCCTGATCTACACTTCCACCAAGAGATATTTGATTCCCCCCATTAATCCCTTGTGAATCTTGTTACTCTTGGGTATTTGAGCACCCTAGACGGTTGAGGTCACCTTGGAGCCACATTCCATTGTGGTGAAGCTCCATGGTCTTGTTGGGAGCCTCCAAGATTTGTGTGGATATTGCCCCAACCTTGTTTGTAAAGGTCCGGTCGCCGCCTTCAAGGGAACCACTAGTGGAATCACGGCATCTCGCATTGTGTGAGGGTGTGAGGAGAGTACGGTGGCCCTAGTGGCTTCTTGGGGAGCATTGTGCCTCGACACTACTCCAACAGAGGCATACTTCATGTCAAAGGGAAGGAACTTCGGTAACACATCCTTGTCTCCACCGGTTCCATTTGTGGTTATCTCTTACCTTTACTTTGTCCTTATTATTGTTGTCGTGTATTCCTCGCTTGCATTAGTTGTTGTTGTTGTTGTTGTTAGCATCATATAGGTTGCTCACCTAGTTGTTTATCTAGAGAACCTTTTGTTGCTAAACCTAATTTGTTAAGAAGAGCTAAAAATTGGTAGTTGCCTATTCACCCCCTATAGTCAACCATATCAATCCTTTCAGCCGTGCCCTTGAGGGTTCAGTTGCTGCGTCCTTGACGAGGCCGCGTTCCGAACCAGCCACCGACCTTGAATTGTTCCCGGAGCTGGATGGAAGCTCCGGGTTGTCGTGTTTGTCTGGGTGATCGGCAACTGGGATAAGTATCATTCTTAGTTCCGATGATTGGTACGAGGAGCCCTCGACTGGGCGTTCGATAGTACTGACCGGATGCATGATGGACATGATGTGGATTTCCTGTCGTCGGGTATGATCTTGATCCAATCATAGATCGTGCCCTGATCATTAGTTATGCCCAAGACGTGGATCTGATCGAGTAATCTATGCAGCGTTGAGATTTCAGCGGTGCTTGCGCCGCCTATGTGCTCGGGGGCGACTGATTTCCCTAATCCCTCGACGGTACATGAGATCGCCTTTGGGGAGAGCTCGGCTAAAGCGAGTTCGGACGTCCCGAGCCTGTGAGGCTTTAATGCCAGATCAGGGATGAGTTTTGTCTCGATGATTGGATTCACGGCCTGGGAGGACAAAACGTCGAGGTCCGCGTGCTCCTTAAATGGAGTGGAAAGCCCTATTAACACAAGGTCTCCCCGGGGGTCGGCGGTGAACTCTAGGCTCCCGAACCTGACTTCCTTACTAGGGAGGGGGGAGTTTCCGATCTGATCAAGGTGGCCGTGGACGATGCTTCTGAACGCGAAGATTTGTCCGAGGACGAACACGTCTGTATTAAGAACCTCCTCGCTGATCACCAGACGTGCCATCGAACCTTTTGGTGATCCTGCAGCGGAACTCTCAATGAAAGCATCAACGTTGGTGTCAAAACCAGCAAATCTCAAGTAGGGGGTCCCGAACTGCGGACCTTGGATCGATGGGTTGTAGGAAGAAGGGGAGACAATGGTTTACCTAGGTTCGGGCCCTCCTATGGAGGTAATACCCTACGTCTTGCTTGATTATATTGATGAAGATGATTACAAAGTAGATCTACCTCGAGATCGTATATGCTAAACCCTGGATGATCCAACCTCCTCTACATGGATAGGGGTCTATGGTTTATATAGACACCAGGGCCCCCAGAGTTTACAAGTTACCGACTATAATCGGGAATTGATGAGCCGACCTATTCTTTCTAAGCTTGGAGCACACGCTGATCCTCAAAGCCTTCCTTCCTTCGTATGAAGTCATCAACTATTCAGAATCTGATGATCCGGTCCATGGGTTGCGCCCCAAGGACCCCTTAATCCAGGACTCCCTCAATAGGTAACCTTTCTCCAAGATCTCCAGCATCTCATTGTTGGCAAACCTAAGATGATCATGCATACCAACTCTCCACAAAGAAAAATCGGCAGTGTCATCAAGTAAAGAGGGTTTCCCCTAGCATTATACTTAGGTTTCTTCACTCTAGGTTTTGCATATAGCCATGGAATACCGTTGTTGTTGTTGTCAGTTTGGGGTTGTTCGTCCAAATTAGGGAGAGATGCAGTTGATTGTTTTATCACACCAGTTGGGTTCTCCGGCGGTGTCGTTTCTGCACCTAATGCATCCAATCTTATTTTGAGCAAAGCCTCAATAGAAGCATCATGCTCATCTTTCTGCTTAGCAAGGGCCCATTCAAGATCTTCAGAAGTGAAAGATCTCATTTCATCTCTGGATGAAGCTCCTCTCTCAAGGGGAGGAGCAGTCTGTGGGTTCCCATTCTTATTCACCTTGCTCTAGGGCGGTTAAGCCACACGATTAGAGCACGAGGCTCTGATACCAATTGAAAGGATCGAGATGGACCTAGAGGGGGGGGGGTGAATAGGTACAAATACAAATTTTAATTGTTACTTAGCAATTTTAGGAAATATTGCAGAATACGAAAGTGAGCCTAACAATTGCAAAGATGGTAGTCGTGCTATGTGTACTAAGCAAGGCAACAAATAAGTAGATAGGTAAGCACAAGTAATACAAGTAATACCACAAAGACAAATAACCACAAGTAGGGAGTTAGGGTTAGGGATAACCACAACTCCGAGTGACGAGGATGTATGACGATGTTCACATCCTTGGAGGGAAGCTACGTCTCCGTTTAGAGAGGTGGATGTTACCCGAAGGCACACCAACGCCAAAAAGGCTCAACCTATTCTCTCTTTGAGACAACATCATGAAGGCGTTTCTCAACCACTAGTGGTAGACCTTGGGGTGGTCTCCAAACTCTCACAAACTTTCCAGGGGTAATCATAATCAACGATTCCTCACCGGAGTACTCCTACTACCTATGAGTCTCCAACCTGCAAGAGTAACAAGATGCACCGCGAAAACAAGGGGGGATCAACTTTTGCTTTGGTGAATGTGTAGATCAGGCACTCCTCCTTCACTCCTTAAAAGATCAAGAGTTTTATTTGGCTAAGGAGGGATAACTCCAAGAAATCGAGGTCTAAAAATGGTGGAGAGAGAAATGGAGTCGTCACTGTCTTCGTGGGGAAGAAGAAGACTATTTATAGGTGGGGATGGTATCCAGCCGTTGGGGCCAGATTCCTACCAAGTCCGGAAGTTCTGGGGATGCCCGGAGGTTCCGGATACCGGAAGTTCCGGCCAAGTTCCGAGCAGGTTCCGGGCTACACTGGGAGTTTGCATCCTCTCTAGAGTACCCCAGAAGTTGCCAGAACGGGGACGAAAGTTCCGGCGCCCGGAAGTTTCGGGAGACGGAAGTTCCGGCAAGGGTCCGGCAAGGTTCCGGCCTACACAAAGAGATTGCACACAAGAGCAGTTTGTGTGGGTGGCCCGGAAGCTTCCCGGACCTTCTGGTCCCCGGAAGTGCCGGCCGTCCCGGAAGCTCCCGCCTAGGCAGAAACTTTGCACCTTCTGATTCAAATCAATTTTGAGAGTTGATTTTGCCAGATCACATATGTATGTGGAGTTGATTCCCAGATGTTTTCATGATGCGCCCCCTCTTAATAGTGCGGCTGCCCCAGTGACTCAAGATGGAAAGAAAACAATTATGGCACTCCGCCTTTTCCCCTTTTCTGAGTAGAGGGGAAGTAACCATCCATGCTTCACTTTAATTTTGACGGTGTTGTTTACACTAGAGCATGTGGTTAGAAACACAAATGAAATTGTCATAGATGTCAAAAACTATTAAGGGCAATGATGCACTTTCACATATGTACATTCTGCATCATAATTTAATAAGTTAAAGTGCTCATTCATGTATATTCATTATGCTATTTCATCTCTATCTTCTCTAATATTGCAAGGTTGCATCGAAGGAGGCCAAAAAACTGTGAGAGCCAGAAAATTAAGGTTTTCTCAGGATAACACTTTTCTAGAGCAAAAGAATAAATAAATATTTTATAACATTTTTTAAGGAAAAAACACATGAGCTAGAATATGGGCTTAGGTGGCCTATGGCCCCACACCCGTGAAAACATGTTGTAAGCTTTGGACGCGCTACTAGGGCTTGTGCCCCATAAAGCTCCCTTGGCCGTCTTTTTGCTACATATGTCCATGATGCATCCTATATCCCAAAGTATTATAAGCTATATTCTGCAATATTTTGCTGCAAGGGCCTAATGAATAAATTCTATTTCTCGTCACCGCAAGGTTAATCTTGTCAGATTCACTACCTTCAATTGGGGGATTGGAAGTCCTTGTCGTCACCAATGTTAAGTTGTTCTAATACTTGGCCTAATTCAATCTATACTACACTCGCTTGCCCGTGACAAACTGAAAAATTAAAAGTAAAGTTGTTCTAAAAGTGTTAGCGGTGCCAAAAAGTTCAGATGGAGATAAAGGATTTCAATACTTTGCTAATCATCTTATTTTCTTACAAGTCTTTAGAACAGTGGCTTCTAAAACAGGAGGTAAAAATTAAAGTTTTGCTAGCAGTACAATTAAGATGACCTACCTAGGCTTTTGCAAAATTCCATTCAAACAAGTCCGGCGACTGCGCCCACTGCTCCCGGGCCCACACGTAACGCGCCGTGTCCTCCTTCCGGGTAACGCGTATCGCCACGCGGCAGCGGCGAATGGAACGCCTGCGGCCGTTCTTTTCTCTCTCTCTTTTCTTCCCAAGGAACCTGCCATTCTTTTCTCTCGTTATTATTATTATTATTCGTTTCTTCCCCACTTCCTCTTCCTCCTCCTCCTCGGAGAGATCCTTGGTCTGCAGCGCGCCCGAGCTGAGCGTAGGCAGGCGGGCGAAGATGCTCGACATCCAGAAGCGGCGCGTCCAGCTTCTGCTCTTCGTCACCGGCGTGCTCGCCCTCAGCATGACAGGCATGCTCCCCGATCCGCCCTCCTCTTTTTTTTTCCTCTCCAATTCTGTCAACCAGTTCATCAAAGCGAGCGGGTAAAATACTTCTTCGTAGAGCGGCGGATCGTTGCGCGCGCTTGCACGTATAGTTTATGGCGCCTTTCGGTCTTTGATTCGGCGATTTTGGGCGGTGGAGTCTGTTTCCTAGTGAAGAAGTGGGTGCGCATTTGGCTGGTTTCCAGCGGGATGCGTCTGATCTTGGGTTTCTGGACGATGGTCATGGCTACGGAGAGCGAATGGCTGGGTCTATTGAACGTATACTTCGTAGGTCTGGGTTGATGTGGGCGGTGGAATTTGTAGTGGACACAAGGAAGGAATGAGTGCCTTAATTCAGAAAGCCATAGATTTCGCGTGAAGTGAAGTCAGTACTGACTTGTTGAGGAATATTTAACTGCTTATAAGATGGTGATTAGCCTCTGGTCATAAGGTTAAGCTGAACAAAAATAAGAACAACTGAACACTGTCAGCATGGTAATCCATACTGATTGATTCATTAGAACACATTATGTGTACGGAACCCAGCAAGCAATACAAACAGGCTATCTGTCTCAGGCTTGAGGGCAGCGTGGCTTGCTCGCATACTGTTATGACGAAGGACTTGGAGTAGCAAACTTTTTGTCAGTTATATCATTGTATTTAACTGAAACAGTGATTCTATCCAGTACATTGAGTGTGCACATCTGTCCGCGCATTTCACCCACATGTTTCGCCTTACTAAAATTTTTCCGCATACTGTTCAAGGAGGTTTGGCAAATGTTTGGAGTGCATTGGTGGCTGAAGCCATGGATGCAATTCATCATGTAAGTTACTTCGATGGGATGGATAGAATTGCCCTGGAGACCTATTCTCTTGTGCTAAAAAATGTTGTGACTAGCAATGCTCTGGGCCTGTCGGAGAATTGTGTGCTGGTGAAGGAGCTAAGGAGTAGCGTTTTTTTAATTTTGCTTTCATTCGATAACTGCGATGATGATTTGATTTCAACCCACGATAGTGTAGCAAGTAGTGCATTTACTTGCAGCTAAGGATTATATCAGGGATTTGGATGACCATGTAGTGCGACATCCAGTTTTCCTGCTGATATATCTGGTGTGGCTACTAGCGATTTTGCAATGTGCTGATGTTGATGTGTTCTTCTCAAAATTAACAAATAAAAGATCTCTATACTGAATCTTGAATCGCTGGATCCATGAGTTTTACATTCTTTTGGAAAGACAATTCTTGCCCTGTTGCTAAGTTGACATATTGGCAAGCTATGGTCTTATAGAAAATGACTACATTGTATGAATAATAAGGCACATTAATAGTTTAACATGGTTGTCTATTGAATTGATATTGCTCTCGACATCTAATTTTTCTCCTAGATAGTATCTGACGACTTCATTTTCGAGAAGTAAACTGGATGTATGTATTTGTAAATTTTAACCTTAATTAAAATTTGCAATTTGCAGCTGAGAAGTGCAGGGAACTTGTCGGAAAGGAGGCTGCATCAAAGAGTGGGCAGTTCACATTCATGAACTGTTTCGATATGGGATCGGGCAGCCTTGCATGTGCAGGGAAGGAGGGGGTGAAGCTGTATGTGAACAACATCCGAAGTGCACACATGGAAAGGGTGCGGCAGCGAGCCCTTGAGAAAGCGTTGGCTGATGCTTTGACAGAAGGCCTGAGTCCTGCTGAGGCAGCCAAGCAAGCTCAGAAGGTCGGGGCGAAAGCGACGAAGGTGGCCGCTCGTCAAGCGAAGAGGATATTGGGGCCGATAATTTCCTCTGGCTGGGACTTCTTCGAGGCAATGTATTTCGGTGGAAGCATGACTGAAGGTTTTCTCCGGGGCACGGGCACCTTATTCGGAACCTATGCGGGCGGTTTCCATGGTGAGGAGAGGCTGGGAAAGCTTGGCTATCTTGCTGGAAGCCAGCTAGGCAGCTGGGTCGGGGGAAGAATCGGACTGATGGTCTACGATGTCATCAACGGGTTGAACTATATGCTTGAGTTTGTCCGTCCAGAGGAGTACCGGCGATCATCATCATCATCTCATTATGCATCAGAAGAGGGTTCAGAGTATTTAGATGACTACAGAAGCGGCGAAGGATATGAGCCAACATTCAGTGAGACGCTAGAAGAGGCGCAGGAGGAGGAGGAATCGCGGGGTTTCAGCTTGTTCTGAAACCTGAAGCTTGGATATCAGGCGACTTACACTGGGATGGCAGCAGGCCAAGAAGCAAGCACCACCTATACTGAACTTGTTTTTGCATTTCTAGATGAGGGAGTGATTCTTGTCTGTAATTCTTGTATGGCGATTGTGTATAATAGAAACGTTTGCGTGCAACCATGGCTGTGGCTGCATGGTCTATACAGCAGAGGTACTGAGCATCATCAACAAAGAAGAATCACATTTGGTCTGGGAGTATCTTGTACTACTAGCGCACTTGGGGAAACAGGAGGTCTCTAGAGTGAATTTGGGGTATATGTGTCTGTCAGTTCGTTTCTAATTTAACATAGTTTGGCAGATGCCACTTCGTTTAGCAAGAATATCTTCAGAATGAGCTCCTTTCTACTTTTTTTTTTTTGATTTGACTTGTTGCACGATTGCTTCACAACTCGTTGTTATTAAGAGCTGAATTCGTGTATCTGGTTGCTGAAAAACCCCAGCACTCCGTTGACCAGGAAAGGATGAACTGGAACCAATCATTTAGCCTAGCTCGTGCTGCAACCTGACATCGCCACATAAACATCCCACACTAGCTGATAAAAATAAATGGGGAAAAGAGGGAGCCCCTTTTTGTCTTTGATCAGCCATATGTCGATAGCATGACTCCATCCCAATTATAGTCGGGGCAGATTCCAGGGAGTGATGGTCTACGGACCTGGATGTACTTTGTTCCTATGTTCTTTGTATGATACTTATATACGTCGATTACAAAGTTTTCTCGTAAATTTTTGAACCAAAATCGTACTACTAATTCGGTGTGTTTGGAAAATGAATTTAACATTTTTTATATTTGTTGAGAGAAACATTTTTTTTAAAAGAAACATTTTTCAAAAAGGGGCCAAAATATCTTTTTGTCCACCAAAGGAAAAGGCATCCCACCATCCGTCCTGCACTATTCTATGCTATCTGGAGTACTACGTGTATAGAAGAAGGGAGGGAGGCCGAGAAATCATGTCCGCCCTTTCCATCCTCCACAGGGCTTGCCTCCGACTCGCCCTGCTCCCGCTCGCGCCCCTGCGCGCTCCCCTTCGCTCCCCTCGTCTTCCGCGGCCGCTCCGCCGGCCTCGCCGGGTCGCCATGAGCTCAGCCGCCTCCAGGATGTCCCACATCGCCGCCGTCGCAGCCTCCGGGGAGTCCAATGACCCGGCGGCGGGGGGGGCGGCGGGCTTGGGCCAGGAAGACGACGGTCGGTGTTGCTTCCTTTTTTCTCGGACACTTCGTTGATTCGATTGTTACTTCGCGTCGTTTGGTGGATTGGGTTCGTTTGGCGGGGGAGAGATTGGAGAGCTCTGCTCTTGCCTCTTGGATCGGTTCCTGGAAAGCATACTAGTACTAGTTTACTCAGCTATTATCTGGATACTGGCTTGCTCTTTATGGGATGGTAGTGTATAATTTATATTAATCTGGCTTGTTCTGGGATGATCGCATCACATCTCTAGCTCACTTCAGTTATCATGATTCGGTTTGCTCCTCATACCACTGTTAAAGCTAGGCTAGATGGATTACCCTGACCTCTCCTACTTATTCATGCCGTGTTTAGCCTAGTAAGAGACTCTTTTAGAGAGCATGTAGCTTAGTAAGAGACTTTTTTAGAGAGCATGTGGTTTGATGTCTCAAGTTCTCTTGTTCTGCTTACATGAGGAAATGCATACGACCCTAGAACTGTTTCAACAGGTTTATCATAGTGGTGCTTTTGCTTGTCAAGAGAAGGTTTTAGTAGCTTTACTTGTAGGAGTAAAATGTAAATGCATGGGTTCTGGGGCATTGCCTGATTATTGTTGTTGATACACAAACATGACTCTTATTGATGGGTGGGTGGGTAGGGCTGCTCACTGTAACTAGTTTCTTTGAATGAACTGTACTTTTGTGTGCATTGTGAATATCTCTGCATGAATTGCTGTTTGAGCTGACCTTATCCTGCGTTTAACTCGGTCAGAAAGGATAATGCAGACTAGTGGTGCTGTGAACAGTAAACATATTTGCATATCATGCAGATCTTTCATTGGGCTACCGCCTTCCCCCCAAAGAAATACAGGACATTGTTGATGCACCACCACTTCCTGTTTTGTCGTTCTCACCAAGCAAAGACAAGATTCTGTTTCTCAAACGTCGAGCGCTTCCACCACTATCTGATCTCGCAAAGCCTGAGGAGAAACTTGCTGGTGTGAGGATTGATGGCCATTCTAACACTAGAAGTCGAATGTATGTATTGTTCATGCTTTCTCCAAAACTTCCGTCGTATTATTCGGTTTTATTTTTAACGAGTTCATTATTACGCTTTACAGCATGCCATCATTGCAAATCTGATTAACCTAATTTGTAGGTCTTCCTACACTGGAATAGGTATCCATAAGCTAATGGATGATGGAACTTTGGGCCCAGAGAAGGAGGTCCATGGATACCCCGAAGGAGCAAAGATTAATTTTGTTACCTGGTAAATTTCCAGATTTTTGTATCAAGTAACTTCTATCATTTTTCATTTTATGGGTACTTATTTGTAATGGATTGCATCAATCTTGACTTCATGTATTGAATCATGTGAATTAGGTCACATGACGGTCGTAATCTATCATTCAGTGTTCGAGTTGATGAGGTAATTGGTTGGATTGGCTTTGAAACAATGATAGTTGTCATGTCTCATTGATTAGCTATAACAGATTTTTACCCAAACAGGAGGGCAACAAAATCAGCAAGCTAAGGGTATGGATTGCGGACGTGGAATCTGGAGAAGCACGGCCACTTTTTAAATCTCCTGATATATACTTGAATGCTATTTTTGACAGGTAATAAACTTAATAACTCCATGCCTCCTATTTTACTATTCATACTTCCAAATAATTGTTTCTACTATTTTGCAGCTTTGTATGGGTTGATAACTCTACTTTGTTAGTCTGCACTATCCCTGTATCACGTGGAGCTCCACCACTTAAGCCATCAGTTCCATCTGGTCCAAAAATTCAGTCTAATGAGACAAAGAATGTGGTCCAAGTGAGAACTTTCCAGGATCTTCTGAAAGATGAATATGATGCTGATTTATTTGATTACTATGCAACCTCACAGCTCATGTTGGTCTCCTTGGATGGAACTGTGAAGCCAATGGGGCCTCCTGCTGTATACACATCCATTGATCCATCACCAGATGACAAATATTTGATGCTTTCTTCTATCCACCGCCCATATTCATATATTGTACCGTGTGGAAGGTTTCCAAAGAGAGTTGAATTATGGACTGCGGATGGTAAGTTTATTAGGGAACTTTGTGACTTGCCCCTTGCCGAGGATATACCAATTGCGACGAGCAGCGTGCGCAAGGGAAAACGATCAATCTATTGGAGGCCAGACAGACCTTCAACTTTGTATTGGTACGCAGAACAGCACCCAAAACATTAATTTTTCGTTTAAACCTTCAAAATAGAATCTGGATACCTGATGCATGCAAATCATTCAAACTATTAGATCTTCTATGTACAAGCTTTGCTCTATGGTGCAAGTTTGGACGGTCAAGAACATCTTGTATTTGTCAATACTCCTTATCACAAATAAGTGGCGTTTTGGACATGTCTTTAGTCAAACTTATAAAAAATTAACGAAATATTGTTTTGAATACGTAGACCAAGTACATTCTTAATATAATAATTTTCTTGTGTTTTATATGCATATAATGTATTAAAAAAATTGTGGTCAAAGGCAATCTTGAAGGCTGTGTTAGTCTCCAAAACGTCACTTATTTGTCATATGGACAGAGTTCATATAATATGTCAGTGTGCTTATGTCTTATTCCTTGCTCTAACCTGGTTAGTTTATCCTTCTTTTTCTTAGGGTGGAGACACAGGATGGTGGAGATGCAAAGGTCGAAGTTTCACCACGTGACATAGTTTACATGGAAAATGCTGAGCCCATAAATGGTGAACAACCAGAAATTCTACATAAACTTGACCTCCGATATGGGTATGTCCTCTGAACTTCTATTTGTCTACTCAAGTAGGACATGATTTTTTTTTTTCACCGCACCTTGATATTATGGTTAAGCTTTGTGCTTTGACTAGGACATTACTGCTAGCAGAAAATTTCATAGGGCATAGGCTTTGTTGTTGTTGTTGTTGTTGATAGTACTGGTAAAATCATCCATATAAAATTATACATAGGAGGTCCTAATCCAAATCACCTATCCTTTTTGCAACGTCCTATCATTTTTTTATCTTGTGTGCCAAGTAATTAATTATTCCCACTTTACTCTCTTTCTTGCTTTCATTCTGTTGGTACAGAGGAATCTCTTGGTGTGATGAATCTCTTGCTTTGGTGTATGAATCATGGTACAAAACTCGGAAAACAAGAACATGGGTGGTTGCTCCAGACAAGAAAGATGTCAGTCCACGCATTTTATTTGACAGATCTTCAGAAGATGTGTACTCTGATCCTGGCTCACCAATGCTGCGAAGAACTGCCATGGGAACATATGTTATTGCAAAGGTCAATAAACAAGATGAAAGCACTTACCTCTTGCTGAATGGAATGGGTGCCACACCAGAAGGAAACGTTCCATTCCTTGACTTGTTTGATATGTATGTCCAATTGTCCATATCCTTTAATGGTTTCATTTGTTCTGTACCATGCATTCTACTCCCTCCGTTCCTAAATATAAGTCTTTCTAGAGATTCCACTAGTAGACTACATACGGATGTATATAGACATACTTTAGAGTGTAGGTTCACTCATTTTGCTCCGTATGTAGACTCTCAGTGAAATCTCTTAAAAGACTTATATTTAGGAACGGAGGGAGTAGATGCCAGCTGATGCCTTTGTTTTTGTTTTTTCAGAAATACTGGAAGTAAAGAGCGAATATGGGAAAGTGACAAGGCAAAATACTTTGAAACTGTTGTTGCCTTGATGTCAGACAAAATTGACGGGGACCTTTCCCTTGATCAGTTAAAGATACTGACATCAAAAGAATCAAAAACAGAAAATACACAATATTACCTACAAATTTGGCCGGAAAAGAAGCAAGTTCAGATTACAAATTTTCCCCACCCATACCCCCAGCTTGCTTCATTGTATAAGGAAATGATAAGGTACCAGCGCAAAGATGGGGTTCAACTTACAGCAAAGTTGTATCTACCTCCAGGTTATGATCAATCAAAAGATGGACCTTTGCCATGTTTAGTTTGGTCATACCCTGGTGAGTTTAAAAGCAAAGATGCCGCGGGACAAGTACGTGGTTCCCCTAATGAGTTTTCAGGGATTGGTGCTACATCTCCTCTTCTTTGGTTGGCTAGAGGGTATTATTTCTCTTCTTGCTATCCAAGGAAAAAACACATGCCATTTATTTCCTATTGTTGTTTCTCATTCCAAAAACCTCATTCGCTCCCTTAACTTCCAAATTTAGCCTAAGTTAAAATTTGATGCACGTCTTTCAAGTATCTTTCTTTCTGGCACACAGTCTCACCCATCACTTCGGTTTGCAGGTTTGCTATTCTTTCAGGTCCGACAATCCCGATTGTTGGTGAAGGTGATGTAGAGGCGAACGACAGGTGTTCTTGCTATTTCTGCCCTATTGCATTTCCTTCCATATGACCGAGATTGTGAACTGTACCACACTTGTGCCATGGAATTAATTCTGTTGTGAATGCAAATTGTTTTGTAGTTATGTGGAACAACTAGTAACCAGTGCAGAGGCTGCCGTCGAGGAAGTTGTCAGGAGAGGGGTGAGCATTTCCTAATTCTTTTTTTGAGCCTTTGTGGGCAATTCCTCCTAAGGGTTTGGCATGATGTTTTCTGTCACTTTTGTATAGGTGGTTCATCCTGATAAAATTGCTGTTGGTGGTCATTCGTATGGTGCATTCATGACAGCAAATCTCTTAGCTCATGCTCCTCATCTTTTCTGCTGTGGAATTGCTCGTTCTGGAGCTTACAACAGGACGTTAACTCCATTTGGGTTTCAGGTACACTCATGCTTAATGGGTAACTGCCAATCTGGTGCAGTTTTTAGTTTTTCAGTCTTTCTTAACCGCCTGCATTATTCTGCAGAACGAGGACAGAACACTTTGGGAGGCAACTAACACCTATGTGGAGATGAGCCCTTTCATGTCGGCTAACAAAATCAAGAGACCAATATTACTTATTCATGGGGAGCAAGACAACAATTCTGGAACACTGACAATGCAGGTGAAGTCCTAAGCATCAACTTAATTTTAATCTGTGACCGTAAGATAAAGCCGTTTTGCAGAAGGGTCAGTAGCGTTCAACTTTGAACTACTGCTCCCACACCTCTTCTGTTTGAATACTTTTAATCACAAATTCATTTAGGTGTGCATATTTTATCCTGCAAATTGTTAGGAAGTATTAGTATTAGTCTAGGAGTCCTTATTAGTCTATTAGTATTAGTCTAGGAGGCCTTATTAGTCTATGTTTATTTTCCTTGCACCTTAAGTCATGTGTAATATATATATGCCCCTTGGGCCTTCAATACAGATAAGTTGCTTTCCTAACATGGTATTAGAGCCTAGGTTTAGGTCTCCGGACGCTGCAACTCGTCCTTACGATCCAACTTTTTTTTTCTTTCTCTCGATCGATCTGTTCTGGGTCGATCTTGTCTTCTCCCGTCTCGCGCTGCCTCGTCTCCCGCATCGCCGACTGGACGCGCACCCGCTCCCGACGTGCTGCTGCTGATTCCGCGCTGGCTCCCTTGATCTTCGCTGGCAGTCAGATCCCGTCGTCACGCAGCCGCCGCCGTCCACACCTGCAGCTGCTTCGGGTTTCTGCCAGATCAGGCCTCCTGGTCAAAGCTCGATCCCGCAGCCGCCGCTGTCCACACCGGCTGCTGCTTCAGATTTTCTGCTAGATCGTGGTCTCCTGGTCAACGCTAGATCCCGTGTTGTTTCTGCCAGATCGATACAGACACGGGCAAAGCGCTGCTGCCTTCCTCCAACAACCATGCATGCTGCTGGCTCCCGATGCCTCCTGTAGCGTCGCCCCGCACGGCTCCTGGATCGGGTGCCTGCACTGGCCGCTACTCCCTCCAGGATGTACGTCGCCGTCGACTTCCAGGTCACGGGCCCCGCTGCTTCCCTCCGACCGGAGCTCCGGCGACCTCCACCGTTGGCCAGTCGTCCCTGGCCGCCGGCTTCCTGTGTCCCGCGTTTCCTCACTGCTGCCCCGCCCGCGTGTGCTCCTCCTGGCTGGCTGCTGCTCTGTTCCTGCACATCCATCTGCATGCGTGTTGCTCTCCTCCTGCTATCATGTGCTGCTTGCTTACATGCTTGCTGGCTCTTTTCTATAAGCTACCATTGCTGCTCACATGCTGATGCTTGCTATCGCATCTAGTTTCGTATATGCTGTTCAGTTTTTTTCCGCTGCGTCTACCAAATCCGTTCATATTTTGTGTTATCATGTCATGCGAGTTCACCATACCTTTGTCCGTCAGCCTTTTTTCGGTCCTGATCCTTTCTATGCAACTTTTGTGGCCTATTTGCCCTTGTTGTTTTCTATAGGATTTTCTGGACTTCTTTTGCATTGTCGATCTACGTCCATCGTGCCTTATCCGCCGAGCTTCTTTCGCCGACGGTTGTCGTGGACTATGAGTTTCTGCACAATGCTTTATTCCTCTGATGTGCCATCTTCGTTTGACAACCCATCTTCTCTTGATACTTATCTTGTATCTTCAAGTGATGCGGTGTCTACCTCTGATGTGCCATCTCTTCGTTATCTCCTTCGGCGACTCAACAAGTTTTGAAGACTCTTCATGCTACGACGACACTCTCAAGACGCGGATTTGGATTATCATTTTTTTTTAGTATTACACTTCTTCAAATGCAATGCTATTGCATACGCTTTGCATTTGAGGGGGGGGGGGGGGTTAGGAAGTATTAGTATTAGTCTATGTTTATTTTCCTTGCACCTCAAGTCATGTGTAATATATATATGCCCCTTGGGCCTTCAATACAGATAAGTTGCTTTCCTAACACAAATAAATTTGTTTTTCATGTGGAATCTCACTAGTAGTTGTATAATCGACCAAGCTGCTAAATTGATAGGCATAATGTAAAGACCCTAAGAAATTTGATTTGTTGTTGTCCCAGGTCTTGAGTAAATGCAATTGGCTACCTACCTTGTATATGTTACTCCTTCCGTTCCTAAATTTAAGTCTTTTTAGAGGTTCCACTATGGATTACATACGGATGTATATAGACATACTTTAGATTATAGATTCACTCATTTTGCTCCGTATGTAGTCTCTAGTGGAATATCTAAAAAGACTTATATTTAGGAACGGCGGGAGTACATAGTAAAGTAATACTACTTCGGCGTTGCCTGAAATGGATTGTCTTTTGAGAAAAGGGAATTCTGTGCATTGTTATGGGTTGATGTTTTGGCCTAGTGTTCATACGATTGCTTGGCTAATTAGCTGTTTTAGGTTTAGAGAATAGTTTTGTATCACCTAACCTTTTCCCCCTTGATGTTTCAATTACAGTCGGACCGATTCTTCAATGCTTTGAAGGGTCACGGTGTGCAGTCTCGTTTGGTAATACTTCCTTTTGAAAGCCATGGGTACTCTGCCAGGGAGAGCATTATGCACGTGCTTTGGGAGTCTGACAGGTGGCTGCAGAAGTACTGTGTAAACGGCACTAGCAAGGCTGATTCAGAGGCAGCAGCTGATGGAGGTAAAACATTGTCAGCTAGTGGTGGTGTAGCCGCATCCGAAGGTCTAAGCTCTGACGGTTTCTCATCAATCCCACGGTCGCTTCTGTGGTAAGTGGTAACTTCTTATTGCTGCATTTCTTATGATGCTAAAATCCATTTCGTTTTTTATTCACCATCTCATCCATTTCCTTAACGACGCCAAAGCATATTTGAACAAATGAATTTCAGCAGCTCGTCATTTTATGTGTCTTATAGAATAACATCTGACTCAGTTAGGAATATGTCTATTACGATGTACTCCCTCCATTCCTAAATATGAGTCTTCTTAGAGATTTCACTACATATTACATACAAAGCAAAATGAATGAATCTACATTCTAGATTATGTATAGTCCGTAGTGAAATCTCTAAAAAAGACTTATATTTAGGAACAGAGGGAGTATGCTTCAATAAAAAAGGTGACAAATTTTCCTCTATCTCATTCAGATCAACTACTGTGAAGATGTACGGGAAATAAAATCATCATTGGACAGCATGCAAAGGCCAAAAGGAAAATAAAATGTGCTGCCAAACTTGTACGAACCAGTGCTTCTTCCAGGCAAGTCTGGATGGCCATTGTATTTTGACTGCATTTCCGCAGAAGGCGATTATTTCATAGATTCGTGTGGGCTAAGGAAAGCTTCACCTTGCTGGATATTGCGCCCTGGCTGAATTCTCTCGACTGTAATTCTGTTGGTGGGGACGCCCAAGATACTGTAATTTTGTACCCACACCCAGCGAGCGACCATGTACAGGTGTAGACTAGTGCGTATCATTACCAAATCAGATGCTGAGTGCGGTATTCCATTGTTTGACAGCGGAAATAATAATATGATTACTTAGCTGACACAATCAGTGAAGTTCATGTGCCGCTCATCGTACTCTTCGGTGAAGATCTCAACAGCGTCTCCAAATGTATCGTAATCTCTAGTACGTAAGGACAACTTCAATGCGGATCACCAAAGTGGAAACATCCGAATGAAACACAATCTTTTAGGGCATGTTTGGTTGGGTGGGTTGCACCTGCATGGCATCCCGGATGCAACTTTCAGGGCATGGCATCCCGGATGCAACTTTCAGCTTGTTTGGTACACTGCATGGGCCTTTCAACCTGGCCCCGTGGATGCAAAACTAGCCCTCTCAGCCAGGCTGAGGGAAATGCAAGTTTCGAGCGTAGCTCGCGTGCAGGCTGCTCGTTTCCTTTTCTTCCTCCCAAGCCACCGCATAGACGAGGCGTTGCCGCCATCCTCAACCAGAAGACCGCCGTCTCGCGCCGCTGCTCGCCGGATCCCGACGACCACGTGCCGGATCTGTCGTCTCGCCGGCGCCGCCCGTCGGATCCGGCCGTCCAACGCCGGCCTGCCAGATCCCGCCGCCTCGCGCGACCGCCCGTCGGATCCTGCCGTCTTGCGCCGCCGCACGCCGGATCTCGCCGCCTTGCGCCACCGCACGTGGGATCCCCTCGTCCCGCGTTGCCTCGTGGTCACCCTTCCTCGTCTCGTGCAGCCATATCGTTCATGTGCACCAAATACTCTCTCCGACTCATCTTTGCATCAACTGAACCTGGCCACGCTCAGCCTGGATCCTGCATGCGGTGCAGCCTGGAGCTACACATGGAACCAAACACGCCCTTAGTACACTAGTACAAATGCCCGTGCGTTGCACCGGGCTAGAAAAAAGTGCAACACCTACTTGTTTTGTCATTATGCGGCATTAATTTTAATAAATGTCAATTATAATGTTGAATGTAAGACATCTATTTTTGAACGGAAGGAGTTTCTTTTAAAGTTTTAAAATCTTCCCTAATAATAAAATAACCTAATTATGCGGAAAAATCAAAAACAAAACATGTTTACAATATCCGTCTACTCTCAAAAATCAAGCACGTAATTTATCATATTTTTACCCTAGAATAACATACAAAAATTATAGTGCATGCACTGATCTCAAGTCCAATCTCTCCCTAATAATAAAGCAAATATAATTTCTGGTCATCCGTCGTGGCAGTTTTGCAAAAATGCCCCCCTGTTTTTTGATAATCAACCCGCGGTCCTTCATTAAGTGGAAAAAACGTTTCTTTTTCCAAAAAAGCCCCTGCACCGGGCGGGCCAAGGCAGCAGGCAGCCACCGACTCCTCCCGAGCCCCTGATCTGCTCACCGCGCCGCCGCCCCGCTCCTCGCACCGGTCGCCGGCCCCGATCCACGCCGGATCCTGCCGCCGGCGAGCTGCCTAAGCCGTCGCCCGCAGCCCTGCCTCCTCCGGAGCTCCGCCCAAATCCGGAGCGCCGCCCCCGCGAGCAGCCGCGCCGCCCTGCCTCCTGCGCCTCCCCGCATCTCCGGGATGGTCGTGGCCTCCACCCAGATCCATCCACCGTTGACCCCGTATCCTCCCTCCCGATGGGATCCGACCTCCACCACTATGCATACGTGCAACGGGACGTCGGATCCATCACTCTTCGGCCACCGCTCGACCTCCATGACAGTGCTTCGCCAATGCTTACTTCCCTGCATCCAACCCTTCATCGATATGGACTTGTGCTCCTCGGCTTCGAGTCTCTGTCGGGAGAGCACCCCCCATCGTTGGAATCCCTTTTGCTCGATAAATGCAGAACCTTGGCATCACTGCCGAATGAGCAGCAAGCATACGGGTCTGCAAGCATACGGGTCTCTAAAATGGCTTAGAGTTACATGTTGTCCTGATTTAAAGAAGCTCCCAAGATGCGTGCTGCAGCAACTGGGCAGCATCGACGAAAAAGAACTGGATGCCTCTTGTGAAGGTATGCACGTCTTTCTATCTTTGCCACATTTACCCAACAAATGCAGCCATCCATTCCAATCACATGTACAAGTTGGTTTTCCATTATTTGAATGTCATATGGTACTCCCTTCGTTTTTATAATTTTATTTACTCTGCATATTAGGGTTGACTAAAGTCAAACTTATTTTTTTTCTTTGGCCGACAAGCTCCTCCGGCACCCCGGTCATGCTCCTCCTGCTGCATCGAAGGTCCTGATCCTGCTGCTTTTGATGCTCTGCAAGTTGATGCTCCTCCGCCCGGAATGACCTGTGCTGCTGCCTGCTGCTGGTGAGATGTAATGCCTCCCTTTGTAAATCTGCAACTTCAGAATCTGTCGCCTTGTATGAATTCCTGCAGACCAAATCAGTCAGTCGTGTGTTATGTTAATTTGGTAGTTGTGTTAGAAATGAACAGGGTTGATGGGAGAATCTTGGAAATGAGGACATTGAGGCCAGCATGCTTGTTGTCCCAACCAAACACGTTGATGATGTCCTCTGTCTATAGGATTTGTCATACATAAGCTCTGAAATCTGTTTTTTAGAGAATCCTGTTGTCTTGTAATCAGAAGTTCAAAGAAGAAATGCACTAAACCTTAAAGAGTACAGTACTGTATTTCTACTATGCAACCGATTACGATTAAAGAAGTGCAATAACTCTGAATTGCAAACATGAATCAATGAGCTCGATGCTAGCTTCTATTTGAAACTCTGAACTCTTATTTTCTGAGTCATGTGGCCCTGTAAAATTTGCACATGATTTGGCAAATCAGAAGAGAAGTTTGATGGCCATGAATGCCGTCTAGGTTTCTTCAAGTTTGATAATGTTAGTAAACAATATAAATAAAGCCGGATCCGCCATGGCGCTGTACCGCTTGTTGCTCCGGCGACTGACCGGCCGACCAAGAAGCCCACCGCCTACCCCTCAAGTCGGATCCGCCATGGCGATGTACCGCCGCACGGCCTCCGCGATCCGGCGGCGTGGGGCCCCGCCCATGCTCCCGGCGCGGGCCATGGCGTTGCTCCTCGGCCACGTCGAGCCGGCGCCCAAGGACCCCATCCTCGGCGTTACCGAGGCGTTCCTCGCCGACCCCATGGCCGGGAGAGACTCACCTCGACGCGTCCGTCCGGAGGTGGCTGGTGGCAACGTGGTGGCCGGGTGCTAGGAGGAGCCGGTCGGTGGAGAGGAGGGGCACGGGGGGCGGAGGAGGCCGGGGGAGGCGGGGGGTGGCTGGCGGGGGGCGGCCCTGGCGGCGGTGGGGCGGATCCGATCCGGGGGCGAGGGGCTTTCTTGCAAATCCGATCCGGGGGCGAGGGACTGCGGTTGAATGCTCGAAAACGGAGGGAATATAAAGGCCGGGCTTTCGTATACATGTACTTAATGAAAGGACACAACACATTTTCTATTGCTAGCATTATTTGTTAAACGAATTGTAAGTTTAAGATTCAAGGCTGTAGCACATGAAGAGAAACTCAAACAAACACATCCAAAAACAATGTAACATTTACTTCACGTCCGCGGAAATTCCAGCATCCACATCACCACAACAACAACTACCTTACAATGCTTTTTGAATACTTGAAAGACATGCTTGTCACCAACAACAACCTCTGCATGCTTTCTGATTAACATTACCCACTCAAATGAGATGGCAGATGGATTCAGAGTTAAGCTCTTAAACAAGTATGAAAAATCTATAGCAAAAAGAAAGCCATGAAATCACAAGAACCTGTGATCCTTTCCTCCATTTATCCTTTCTAATGACGGGAGACATGTTTGGATTATAGCGCTTCTCTGTCTTGTCAGTGAAACTGAAAACAAAAAAAACTCATTTTAGAAACTTTAGGCTTAAACACTGCAAACCCACATATTTCCTTGTCTGTGTCTCTGTCTTGTCGTGATTATGACGGCGACCCGGCCCTGCGGGAACTGCGCGTACCACGCCTCCTGGTACACGTCCGCCGGCAGGCCGGACCACCAGTAGTTTCCCACCGGCGCGAGAATGGCCACGCCGGAGAGCCTGCGCTTGTCGATTTCATCCATGGCACGCGATGCAATATGGGTAAGAAAGACTGTCAACAGGTTGAGATGGGGGAAGAAGATGAGATTCCACCACTTATTGCCTGTACGGGATGTGCTTGAGGCAGCTCCACATGATCTCGCCGCCCATGGAGAAGCCCATGAGGTGGAACCTGGCCCCCAGTTGCAGGTTGTCGGCGAGCTCGGCGATGTCGACGACAATGCTCTCCTCCGTCCATGCTGGGTGCGCGCCGCTTTCGCAGTACCCCGGCCGGTCAAAGAACAGCAGGTAGATGCCGAGCTCTTGTAGCAGCCCCTGGAAACAGAGCCCAACTCACGCTATTCATCTCTCTGGTTGGTCTGTGTATGACAGATTGATTCTGAAATCCAAATCATCCGTGTACCTGGGAGACGTTGAGCACGTCGTGCCTGCAGCAGAAGAAGCCATGGACGAATATGATCTTGTACCTGGCCTGCTCCTTTGGGACGTCGGATTCCAGGTACGCGGCTAAGCCTGTGATTTCGCGAGACAAGGGAGAGATTTTGAGGGGGAGAGGATGGGTCGGGGGCGCTTACTGCCAGTAGGTGTCGAGGCTGTCGTCGTGGAGGGAGGCGACGCCGTTGCCGGGCTTGCAGGAGCTGACGCTCCAGGCGGCCGTCTTGACTATCTCCCGCATGTCGCCCTCCACCGTCAGTTCCGGGCAGCCCTTTAGCCTCCCCGCCGCCGGCGCCGCCGCGGCCGTCCCCGGCGTCGGCGTCGCCGCCGCCTCGTCCTCGCCGTCAGACTCCATCGATTCGGTGTTGGGTTGTCAGGCGACGCGAGAGGTGCTGGGTGCGTCCAACACCAGGCATGCGGCGGCGGCGGCGGTGCGCTCGTGCGTGAGGAAGGGGAAGCGTGATGTGTTTGTTTAATGGACTGTAGGTTGAATTCCGAAAACTACAGGGGCGTTTCTATAAAAATGAAACATTTTTCTATTTGCATGACTTAAAAACGTACCGCGGGTTGAATACCGGAAAATCGAGGGGGTGTTTTTGCAAAAATGCCGTGACGGACGACAGAAGCGCTACACGCTTTATTATTAAATTAAAGGGAGATATCTGATATGTGGTCCATGTGCCCACAACGATATTAAATTTATTTTTTGTGGGGGAGGGCTCGCCACAGTGGCTTGCTGCTGGGGCCCTCGGGGGTCGCCCAGTGCGTTGCACTATTGCCTGGGCAGGCGCACCCCAACCAAATCTTAAAATTAAAATTTGGTCCTATGGACGTCTTGACAAGCTTTTGTTCCGCTGTGTACCACAACGAGCACCTTCGATTCCATCTGCAGGATTTCTTCACGGGCCCTTCTCGCAGACCGTTTTCTGAATTCGAAAGTGGATGGGTTGCAACTGCCTGCTGTTTTAGACTTTTCTGAATTCGAAAGTGGAGTTTAGACGGTTCAAGCCCATATGCTTGTAAGTGTTTTAGCCATATGAACATATATAGAAGGTTCAGATTTGGCAGTTTATTCACAAAAGTCTTCGCTGTCCGGTCAATACCCGGAGAAAGTTCCTCACAGGAAAAAGAGAGTTAACATGTCAAAAGATACCATGGCTGTTAACCTAGAGAAAGTTTCTCAATCTGCAGTTAGTTCACAATCTGCAGCCGCATGCAAAGGGAAAGAGCCATATGAACACATATAGAAGGTTCAGATTTGGCAGTTTATTCACAAAAGTCTTCGTTGTCCCGTCAATACCCGGAGAAAGTTCCCCACAGGAAACAGAGAGTTAACATGTCAAAAGATACCATGGCTGTTAACCCAGAGAAAGTTTCTCACAGGAAACACTAAATGAACCATGTCAAAAGATACCTTGGATGTTAAAGGCCTCGACAAGTAGCAATCAGTAAGAGATATTATATCTACTTGAAATACATTGTCAACATCCAGTTTGTTGGTCCACATGTTTGTAAGTGTGTTTCTAATGCACATGCTTCTGCCAGGCAAGCCTGCTCTATAACATAACTACATGTTCTCACTATATCATGACCTCAAGGGGGGTAATGGCTACGGTGTTGTAAGATCAATGAAAAGGGGCAAAAATGTTAGTGCCTGTCGGTACATCTTCCTGGATCCAGTGTCATGGTGCACGACCATGGCTTTGTGTCATGAACCATATGAAGGATGATATGTACACGATTAACCAAATCCTCACCACCAGTCTGGAACTTCTAGTCTCCTACTCCTGTGAATCGCAAGATTAACTGCCGGGATTTTGTGCCTCACCTGCCGCCATATCATGTTCACGGCATCATCCTTCCTGGGGGGGATACTGGAACTCGTAGTGGCTAGAGACGTTTTTCAGCTTTGACCACATCTCAACCCACTTCTCTTTGGGCATCTGTCTGAGCTGGTTGAGCAAGTAATCAGGTTCTAGAGCCTCTTCAACCGAGAAGAAAAGTGAGAACTCGCTGTAATCAATCTCATCCTCAAAAGGGAGCTCGATCCGGCTGCTGATAATCACAGGAATACAATGACTGACAATGGCATCAAACAGCCGGCATGACGAAGGAGTGTCCCCGGCGGGATGGAGATAAAACTTTGATAATCTCATACCATCTGTAGACTGTAAGGAGTAAACCATTTATAAAATATCAGTTCTCATATCAAGAGGCCTTAACAGAGAAGTGAATCACGTCAACATATTGAAACCGTAAACAAAAGCCACTATACACTTAGAAGGAACGAGCATGGTGAGGGGCAAGTCCATTTAATTCCATGTCACTAAATAGAGAACGATATGAATGACAGAGGATGCTTACGATTTTAATGCCGTCGCCTGTGGCAAGACTATCCTCAAAGCGCACACCATCTTTGTCCTTTAATATCTTTGCGAGTTTTCCACGGATTTTCCCTTCCTGGAAGAAAAATAAACCTATGATCCCATACTCTCAAGACAGATTCCACTACAGTTAATGCTAGGCTGAGACATAAATCAATTCCATACAGCTTTCCTGACTGTACGCCCTCGGAAGAAAAGCAGTGTAGGGCGAGCCTCAAATGGATCAGATGCATTGTCATCAAGGAAGGAATCTACAACATGCACATATGGTGCTACAACATCTTTCCTCAAGGAAGCCAGTTCCTTTGTGTATCTCCCAAAGTCTGAAACTATAAGAACACATGCATTCACCATATCTCGCAGAAATCTAAAAGCATTTGGGTGATGCATCGGAATCACATGGTCACGTCCCGCAGATCGTTGCCAATATTCAGACTTCCCTAAAATGTCCATAAGTTCCACCTACAAGAACAAGATAGAAACACGTTTAAAAAGCAGTTTAACTTAATTATTACTCGATGAAATATTTACTTAGGATGAAAAAATTAATGAGGATAGAATTACACATTTACAGGGGAGCGTATCGATACAGTTATAGGCAGTTTTTTGTGTGATTTTTGTTCTCACCCAAGCCTTACAGGATGTTTCACCTAAGCAAACTTTACAGGTTGACATAACAAAAAAACAAACAGGTGACATGCGATGCAAGCAATATAATGTTCATTGATTTGTTTCATTATATAACAGGTCTTTGATTCAGAGCATTTTTACTTAGGATTACACATAATGGGCTGTGTAGTGCACAATTCTCAGAGATACTAAAGACAGAAACATAGGAATCTAGCCTCAGTGTCATCGTCATGGAGCACTAAGTTACTCTGTTATCATCCTAATATATGTTTGTAAAACTAATGTAGCCTGATTGCCGGCTATAAATTTGCAGTGGTTGGTAATCACGACAAAAGATGCACAGACATTGTGTGCATCAAGTCTGCTTGTGGCCATACTACCCACAATAAGTAATATCGATTAGCCCTCGAAATGTATAGACACACCATATCCAATCGAGGATTTCTTACAAGATCAAACCGTACGAACACGTATTGTCAAGTGTGGTAGGCAGTAGGTTACTTCAGCCTTCCATTCTGCAATTTTGATTCAGTTAGAACATTCCATGGTGATCAGAGCCTACTAACCTGCCCCTACGACTCATACATAAACCAGCCAGATAGCTTACCCGGAAATCCACATCACGACACCTCACAAATTATACTTGCTAACTCCCAAACATTCTTTTCTTTCAAGGCAAGCCACATTGTAAGTAAAGGAGATAGCGGCCTGCCATGTCTGCCATAATTTGGGGAGACCACTGCTGCTAAATATACAGCGTTGTCGACAGCGATGGAACACCAGCTATGAGAGCAATGTTCAAAGCCTGGGTGTTTTATCTTTTGATGAGCTTACAGTGTTCCATGGATCATTAATCTACTGTCACCCTCTCGTCCGTTTAGTGTGTTTCGTAGCGGTACAGTTTTCACCGGGCAATTTGGCTGTTGGCGGACGGTCGTACGCGAACGATTTTGCACGAACACAAAACACGATTCAGAGCAGAGACGTCTCAATCGGAGGCGAGACGACCCATTCTAGGCCACAGGAGAGAGCTACCGGCAAAGGCAATGAGATAAGGGAGAGTGGAGGAGCGCCTGGTACCTGAAGGAGGCGGTCGGCCTCGGTGTCGGGATCGGTCATGTTGCGGCCGTGCACGTTGAAGCTGAGCGAGGAGAAGAAGGGCACGAAGAAGGCCTCGGCGGCGGCGGGATCCCGCACCCGGACGGCCTCCGCCGTCGCCGCTCCTCCCTGCTGCAGGGACGCCATCATCCAGTACTCCACGCTGTGCTGCCGCCTGATCCCGCCCGCGGAGGGCGGCCACGCGGGGAACGCGGTGGAGTCCCCCTCGGCGCCGCCGACGCCGCCGTTCCTGTAGGTGTCGAGGCTGTCGAGGGCGCTTACTGCCAGTAGGTGTCGAGGCTGGCGTCGCGGAGGGAGGCGACGCCGTTGCCGGGCTTGCAGGAGCTGACGCTCCAGGCGGCCGTCCTGGCCATCTCCCGCATGTCGCCCTCCACCGTCAGTTCCGGGCAGCCCTTCAGCCTCCCCGCCGCCGGCGCCGCCGCGGCCGTCCCCGGCGTCGGCGTCGCCGCCGCCTCCTCCTCGCCGTCAGACTCCATCGATTCGGTGCTGGGTTGTCGGGCGGCGCGAGAGGTGCTGGGTGCGTCCAACGCCAGGCCTGCGGCGGCGGCGGCGGCGCGCTCGTGCGTGAGGAAGGGGATCTGGCGTGATGTGTTTGTTTAATGGACTGCAGGTTGAATTCCGAAAACTACAGGGGCGTTTCTACAAAAATGAAACGTTTTTCTGTTTGCATGACTTAAAAACGTACCGCGGGTTGAATACCGAAAAATCAAGGGGTGTTTTTACAAAAATGCCGTGACGAACGACAAAAGCGCTACACTTTTATTATTATTAGGGGAGATAAGGGAAGCGTAATAAGTGTCGCAGTTTTGAGTATATAATATTTCCTCCGTTCGAAAATACTTGTCATAGAAATAAATGTATCTAGATGTATTTTAGTTCTAGATACATTCATTTTTATACATTTGTGCGACAAATAATTTCGGACTGAGGGATTATAATGTTTTGAGTATATAATATAATATTCCCTCTGTTTCTAAATATAAGATGTACCCCCTCCGTTTCAAAATATAAGACATTTTAGAGATTTCACTAGAAGACTACATACGAAGCAAAATAAGTGAATCTATAATCTAAAATATGTCTATGTACATCCGTATGTAGTTCATAGTGCAATCTCTAAAAAGTCTTATATTTAGGAACGGAGAGAGTATTAGTTTTTAAAAAAGTTAAACCTTATCTATGTTTGACCAATTTTATAGCAAAATATGTAATGATTTACGATACTCCTTCCGTCCGGGTGTATAAGTCATTCGCGTAGTTTTAGGTCACCGATTTGAGGAATTAAATATGTGTTATATGTCATGAAAAGTATATCACTAGATTTCTACACGGATGTAGTTTTTAAATATATATTTTTTGTCATATATATACATATTTAGATAGTTAAATTATCGATCTAGAACTACACAAATGACATATACACCGAGACGAAGGTGATACTAGAAATATAAAATATGAAAATATATTTCATGATAAATCTAACGATAATGATTTGGTATTCTAGCCCCTTATATTTTCGTCTACAAACCTGGTCAAAGTTAGAGAAGTTTGACTTTAAAAAAAACAATACACCTTATATTTAGGAAGCGGAGGGAGTATGTAATAAGTGTTACAGTTTTGAGTGTGTAATATAAGAGCATCTTCCAACAGACGTTAAAACCTTTTTTTGTCATGAAAATAACTCCTTTTTGCGCGCGGCAGAACGCTGGCTTCAGCGGTCACTGTAAAATTTGGCACGCGCTAGCAACCCCAGTAGGTGCGTTAACTTACAGCCCGCGCGAGCAACTGACGCTTGCAAATAAACTTATACATGTTCATTTTGACAATATGATGATGTTTCAAACATTAAACAAATATGCGAAATAAAGACATAGCATAGTTCAATTGCCGCCGCTTTGTTCTTCTTCCCGGACACCTTTCCCGTCTTCGTCGCCGCCGCATTTGGTCGATTGGAGAGGGGGTCACGTGGCATCATGGCGGGCGCTGACGCGACTCCACCCGTCGAGGTCGTTTGTGGCGCCATGAAAAGGACGCGTGCGAGGCCGGTGCTTGGATGCATGTTTATTTGCATCTTTTTCACTGTTTTGATCCTTAAGGCGTAAGTTCATCACGTAACGAACTCGGTTCGAAAGTATTTCACGTTTTGACCCTTTTGGAAACGCCACACTCCGTGGCGTTGCAGCCCTGTTATGAAACGCCAGTCTACTGGACGTTGCGGGCCTCGTGTGCAACGCCAGTCTACTGGACGTTGCGGCCCTTCCTAGAAACGCCAAGGGGGCTGGCGTTGCAGACATGAGGTGAAACGCCAGGACCTATGGCGTTTCAGCTCTGGGTGCAACGCTGGCTAGGACCCAGCACCGCGGTACTGGACTAAGGAAACGCCAGGCTCCCTGGCGTTCCTGGTATGGTCTGCAACGCCAGGACCTATGGCGTTTCAGCTCTGGGTGCAACGCTGGCCAGGACCTCAGCACCGCGGTACTGGACTAAGGAAACGCCAGGCTCCCTGGCGTTCCTGGTATGCTCTGCAACGCCAGCACCTCTGGCGTTTCAGCTCTGGCTTGGCGTTTCTCTTTTTTTATTTTTCTCAGACAATACTTTCACACACACATCATACATAGCTCACACACACATCATACATAGCTCATTTAGCACATTCACACAGACTTATCTCATAAGAGGTTCTTAAAGTACATAATAGTGGATTTCATAGTCAAATAGCACGCAAGGGAACAAGGTTCAACATATAGGGTTCAAACATGAAAGTGTGCATGACAAATAGAAGCCTCCGGCTCTACTACGTCGAGCAAGGCCCCTTCCCCTTTTTCTTCTTCCTCTCTTCATCCTCTTCGTCTTCCCTTTTGCGCATTTTTGAAGCCTCTTCCAGCACCCTCTCCATGAAGAGTTCCTCCTCCCGCTCTCTCTTTGCTACACCCTCTGCGTAAGCAATCTTAAATTTAGCTGCCCATTCATTGTGACGTTGCTCCAGCGCCTTCTTGTCTTTGTCCGCCATCCTTTTCTCATAAGCCTTGTGCTCAAGAAACATTTTGAGGTCCTCCTTCCTCCGTGCTGCGTCCTCTTCGTACTGGCGCTCCCTCTCCATCTTCTTTGCTTCGGCCGCGTCCTGCTCTCTCAACTTCTTTGCAGCCCTCTCCATCAACCGCTGCTCCTCACTGGCTGCATCCTTCTCCGCCCCCACTCCATTTTCTCCTTGTTGGGTTGAGACGCCTCCATACCTACATAAAAACATCAAGGTTCACGGTTAATACAACAACATAGAAAGTTACGGAAATGATCGTCGTAGGTAATAACATCAAAACACCTAGACATGAAAAACATGATAGATTAATTACGGAAATTTTCCTCGTAGATAACCGAACATTCCTCTACCACCACCCGAACCTCTACCCATAAAACCAGCACGTCTACCACCGCCGGATCCTCGTCCCATAGAAAGGCCACCACGTCTACCACCGCCGGATCCTTGTCCCATAGAAAGGCCACCACGTCTACCACCGCCGGATCCTCGGCCCACAGGAAGCCCACCACTTGAACCACCACGTCTACCACCGCTGGATCCTCGTCCCATAGCAATGCCACCACTTGAACCACCACGTCTACCACCACCAGCACTTGAACCACCTCTGCCCCCCACATCACTAGTAGATGCGTTGTTTGTTTTGCAAGTCCTCCTATTATGTGTCGTTTCATTGCAATCACCACATTGTTGCCTATCACGTGGCTCCATGAAATGTCCACTACCAAACTCTCTGGTGCTCATCAAGTCATCCATTTCATTCCTGTATCGTTTTGTTCTCCTTCTACCCTTCGGTTGAACCATCATCTCTGGATCCGGCCTAATATTAGGGCCGTGATACTCGGGCCACTGTGATGGGTCAAGAAAAGGGTGGAATCTCGACGCCCATGTTAACTGATGAGTCTGCAAGTTGAATTCATGCAACCTCACAACTACACCATCAGAGAAGGGCAAATTCCTCATGCGACATGCCGTCATCATGTGCGAGCATGTCCAGTGGTACTTACTAGGATGCTCACAAGTGCAATGCCGTGTCCGAAGGGAAACAATAAATGAGCGACCACCATATGATTGCCCATCTCTTGTTGTACCGCTTGGCTCATCCACTTGGTATTTCATTTCAGCGTTATCGAAACAAGTGGCTCGCTGCATTGCTGACTTCTCCTTTTGAAACTCTAGCCACTCAGCAACCTTCTTCGGATAGATCTCATTGGGAGGCTTCTCACTCTCACCAATCAACTTGCCAATTTATTCCGAGTGCTTAAGAAAATACTCATTTAGCTTGTAAAAGATATATTCAGCTATTGCCGTGACCGGCAACTGACGTGCCCCCTTCAAGACAAAGTTGAAGCAGTCAACAAGATTGCTTGTCATGTCGCCATATCTCATGCCTCCTTCGTCACATGCCCGTGACCACTTATGTCTCTCATCTATATTCCTTTCTAGGAATTCTTTCCCACCTTCATTTGCCTTCTCATATATTTTGTTCAATCGCTTAGTGAACGACTCAACGGAGAAGGCCACACATGCGGAGTTAAGATCCTTCGCCAGATCTTTGTTCTTACAAGCCCTGTAAAAGTTTGCAACGAAGTGCCTCATGCACCATCGATGGTGAAGCCTCACATGCCCTGGAATGTGAACATCCACGGCCTTCAATATGCCTTGGTGCCGATCGGATATGATGCATACCTCCCTATTGGGAGGAATCACTGTGCTTCTCACAAGTCTCATGAACCATTTCCAGTTGTCTTGGTTCTCCGCTGACACCAAAGCAAATGCCGCAGGCAACACCTGATCATTAGCATCATGTGCCATTGCTATCATTAGTGTGCCCTTGTATTTGCGAGTCAGGAATGTTCCATCTATAGACAAAACCGGACGACAATGCTCAAAAGCTGCAATGCATGGGCCAAACGTCCAAAAGGCACGACGGAACACTCCTTCAATATCTTGGACATAGTGGTACATTCTGGGGTTTCTATAGGCCATCGCGCCCAGCAACCGGGGTAGCATGTTGTACGCCTCTTCCCATCCACCGTACAACATTCTAAAAGCGACCTGTTTGGCCTTCCATGTCTTCCCGTACTTGACCTTATATCCAAATCTCTCGAAAACCCAACTCATCAACAACTTCACTTTAATGGTTGGATCCTCAGCTATATGTTTCTGATATTTATAACCGATGAATTCCGAGGTTAACTGATGGTGTGTCTCTGGTGCTTCATCTGTCGGCGGTGTGCATTGGTGAGTTGCAATGCAACTACTTATCTTCCACATACCATCTTTCATGAGTCTTGAATTGACTTTCCATTTGCATTTTTCTACCTCACATTTCACGTTGTATCGCTTGTGACAGTCCGAGTAAGCAACTCTGAAAGGCCTGTAGTGCTTGACGGCATACTCACACAACCACATCTTCAATTCTAGAATGTCCTCGAACCTCAAACCTTTCTTTAGGTAAGACGTTGAGATAGCGTTGGGTGTGCTACTTGGGAACAATCTAGCCTCAATTGTCTTGCTCATGACACCGTCGACTAAAGCCTTATCTGCAAGGCTAACATCACAAAACAAGGGAACTTTGTGATCCCTCCCGGTGATTTTTGTATACCACTCTGCTTCTTTCTCAGTGAAGCCATCCTCATCCAACTCATTCTCCGGGCCTTCTTCATCCGACTCGTCCACACAAGCACGCTGATAAACAATGTCGGGATCCATGTCATCATGCCTTACTTGAGCCTCTACGTCACCAACAATGTTGTGTTGCCTCTCATACTCTTCGTCAAACACATGACCATCATCTTTGATCGGTGCACTACCTCCAAACTCATATTGGGGATACTCATTCACTTGCACTTCTACTTTATGCTCAACAATAGGTGCCACAACATTATACGAGCTCAAATCATCTACTATGGGTTGGTTCAAGTTAACATGAAGAGGAACATTGACCACCGTACTAGCAAACACTTCGAGTGACTTGTCTATCGAGGATGCAACAGCCTCCTTGTATGCAACCCAATGCAAATTAGACTTGATAGGCATTGTCTTCATTCGACACTTGTGTGCCGATCCAACATCACATCTTCCTAATAATTCTACTTGGTCACTTGGATCAACCCACTTCAATCTTATCTGAATTTCTGCCACAACCTCTTCATAAGTAGGACTATCAAGAAATGTCAACACTTCCTCATATTTGTCAACAATATCAACATTCATGAATGCGTCTTTGTCAACATAATGAATATTCACAGTCTTGTCCATCTAAAAAAGGGGACAAAATTACCAATTCTAAGTATAACAAAACAACTAACAAAACAACTAACCATTTGCATCCAAATTAGGCATTAACACAAACCCTAACCCTAAACCTTGTCCATCCAAATTAGGCATAACACAAAACCTAACACTAACCCTAACCCTTGTCCAACCAAACTAGGCATAACCCTAACCAAAACCTAACACTAAATCTACTCAATAATAAGAAACCAACCAATACAATGCAACATAAATAGAACACCTAGTGCAAAAGGAATCTACACAAATACAAAATCATTGCAAAAACTAATTGGAGGGATTGGAGGAGCTTACCGGCCTCTTCGATTTGCCCCAAAGAACCTACTAAAAGGTTGAGGGAGGAGAGAGATCGAAGGGGGGGGGATGGTGAGGAGGAGGGAGAGCTTTTTCGGGCTAACAAGAACAAGAGGAGAGGAGAAATGGTGGTTGGTGGGCGAGGGGGTCGGGGTGGCAGAATATAAAGGCAAGAAACGCCATAGGTCCTGGCGTTTCACCTCATGTCTGCAACGCCAGCCCCCTTGGCGTTTCTGGGAAGGGCCGCAACGTCCAGTAGACTGGCGTTGCACACGAGGCCCGCAACGTCCAGTAGACCGGCGTTTCATAACAGGGCTGCAACGCCACGGAGTGTGGCGTTTCCAAAAGGGTCAAAATGTGAAATACTTTCGAACCGAGTTCGTTACGTGATGAACTTACGCCTTGAGGATCAAAACAGTGAAAAAATCCCACCATCCACCACTCCACTTCGCTCCTGTGCCTCAGGTAGCCACAACATACAGTATTAAAATGGATGCCCAGAACAAGGAGGTTGATGCCCTGGTCCAGAACATCACCGGCCTCCACGCCGCCATCGCCAAGGTGCTGTCCCTCAGCCCATCACCCGACGTCGACGCGCTCTTCATCGACCTGGTCACCGCGTGCGTCCCCCCGAGCCCCGTGGACGTGACCAAGCTCGGGTCGGAGGCGCAGGAGATGTAGGAGGGCCTCATCCGCCTCTGCTCCGAGGCCGAGGGGAAGCTGGAGACGCACTACTCCGACATGCTGGCCGCCTTCGACAACGCGCTCGACCACCTCGGCATGTTCCCCTACTACAGCAACTACATCAACCTCAGCAAGCTGGAGTACGAGCTCCTGGCGCGCTACGTGCCCGGTGGCATCGCCCCGGCCCGCGTCGCGTTCATCGGCTCCGGCCCGCTGCCGTTCAGCTCCTACGTCCTCGCCGCTCGCCACCTGCCCGACGCCATGTCCGACAAGTACGACCTGTGTGGCGCGGCCAACGACCGTGCGAGCAAGCTGTTCCGCGCAGACAAGGACGTGGGCGCCCGCATGTCGTTCCACACCGCCGACGTCGCGGACCTCACCGGCGAGCTCGCCGCATACGACGTTGTCTTCCTGGCCGCGCTAGTGGGCATGGCTGCCGAGGACAAGGCCAAGGTGATCGCGCACCTCGGCGCGCACATGGCGGACGGGGCGGCCCTCGTCGTGCGCAGTGCGCACGGTATGCGTGGGTTCCTCTACCCGATCGTCGACCCCGAGGACATCGGTCGAGGCGGGTTTGAGGTGCTGGCCGTGTGTCGGGTCAATAGCTCCTGTGCGACGTATTTGACGCGGAATGGAAGCAGTGCGACGTTGTTGATCAAAATTGCTCTCGTGCGACATCTTTGAAGCAAACAATAGCTGCAATGCGACATGGCTCTGTTTAACCATGAAATGCAAAACTCAAGGGGTTAAGTTATGACACGCGGGATCCACCAGTTATCCACGTCAACATGAGACCCACCACTTACTCGCATGTGTGCGGGACCCACAACTTATCCACATAAGCATGGCCGTGCTCATCCGCGTGCCCGGACCCGAGCCAGCCCATCCTCCCCCCATTGCTTGCCCTTCCTCCCTTCCCCCCACCTTCTTCTTCCTCTTCTCCGGCGAGGAAGCGCGTCGCCGCCGAGTGATGTCTAGCTCGAGCTCGGCCTCCCACCAATGAAGGAAGTACGGTCCAGTGCCGCTAACAAGATGCCCCGATTGCCCACGCATGGAGCCTCTGAAGCGTCTGACTTGTATGAGGGAAGAAAATGGCAACCGTGGGCGCGACTTCGTGAAATGCTTGAGCAGGCCACAGCCGGGGCAGGTTAGATCTGTCTACTTCACCAATCGTATGGTCTATTTCTCCCAATTTTTCTTTTTTCGTCAAATTTGGGCGATGGATCTAGGGTTGAATCTAGAGTTTATGAGTTGCCGACCCCTGTTTTTCAGGTTTTGCGGAAATGCGGGTATTTTGAGTGGCTCGATGAGTACGTTGAGAGGTTGAAATTGGAGGGATCAACCGAAGGGCTCAATTTTGGGGCATCGCTTGCTGTGGAACACGCCCCCCATTTGGCGGACAGATCAGGTCATTGTTATGGGCAAGCTGAACTGGGATATGAATTGAAGAAAATGGGCAAGCAACTAAAGCAACTGATTGATTTGAAGCAGCAAGCAAATATGATGGCTGGAGCATTTTATTGTTATGTCATTGCTATGGGTTTTCTTTTACTTGATGTTCATCAATCACTAGAAATTGTTAGAGTCTCAGTCAGTGTGTCAATCTAGTTTCATTTGTTAGCTGAATTTGAATTTATGTGAAGCAAAACCTGCCTGTGTTTGTAATGGATTATTTTAAAATGCAGCAATTGATGAAAAAAATGCAGCAATTCATAATGTGCAACAATTCTTCAGTTAACAGAGTGGAGGTGCATCTCGTTCAAAAAAAATAGAGTGGAGGTGCAGAGTTCATGGTCAAACAAAAAACGTTATTGGGTCATGGGCTGTGATGGATCATTTTTTGAGACACAAATGTAAATCGATTGTTGTTCATCCAACAACAGATAGCAGATAACATAACAGATAGCACCAGAAATTTAGCTTATAACAGATAGCAAATAGATAAAAATAGTTCATCCAACAACAGATAGCACCCTAGATAACAGATAGCACAGATCGCACCAACAAATAACTGCAGCATCAGTTCGTGCAGCCAACACCAGCAACAGTTCATCCAACCAGAACTTACATCCATATACCAAAAGTAGCTAACTTATATGTTGACATATAGCAGCATACCTAACCAGTAACAGCCCCTGACGGCGCACTTCAGTTGTTCTTGAGGTTCTTCAGGCGCTCTGAGCAGCGCACCACCGACTTCTTCTTCTTGTTTCCGCCAGTGAAGACTGGCGGAATGACATGCACTTCAGGGTCGAGGACGGCGGCCGGCAACGCGAGGACAGCATCGGTCACCCTCTCCATCCTCGAGGCAAGACAAGTAGGATCCGGCTGCGGTGCCGTCATCCTGGATGAGCGGTACATCCACCACCTTGCGCGCTGCGTCGGGTTGGTGGTACGCTGCACCTCCCTCATCGCCCAAAGGAGGACAGAGGAAGGTGGGACGCAGTAGCCGGGGGGGGGGGGGGAAGGCACGGAGCTTCTCGTCCTCTCGCATCACCTTGATCAGGCGACGGGCGTGGTTCCGCATCATCTCGATGCTTGGGAACCAGCCCATGATTTCACAAAGCTGCTCACGGATCTCTTGGTTGTTGCCGGCGAGATCTTGCACGGCCTTCTGCCATGCAATGCTCTGGTCCATGGCGCCGGCGGTTGCGTCGTGTGGGAGAGAGGAGATGGGGGAGAGAGCGAAGAGATGGAGGGCAGCGATTTCTGTGTAGGAGGAGATGGGGGAGTGGTGCGAAGAGACGGTGGGTTGGTGTGTGGTGTTTTCATCATTTACACCAGCCTGCCTCGGAAACCGAAACGGCCAAAGCTTGCAAAACACGCTAACACTAAATACAGAGGGTACCCAAATACAGAAGTAGTATTTTTTTTGACGGGAACGCGAGCATTCAGTTGCATGCACTAGATAGAACTAGATAGAACATATATGAACTAGATAGAACATAGATAAATGGGTACCCTGGATAAATAAGCACGACATAGATATATAGAACATATATGAACACGACATATAGTACCATTACATAGATAAATAAGCAAGAGATAGATATATAGTACGATTACATATATAGATAGATAAGACCCTAAACCCTAACTAGATAAATTAACTACTCCTCCTCCTCCTCCCCATGGCACCACCGGGTGCTCCAAGCTCCAAGGCCCCCTTCACTCGTCATCGCCGTCGGTGCGGTATGGGAGAGTGTGCATGCTGCCGTTGGGGAAGATGCTGTCCAAATCCGTGAAGATGTTGTATGGTGTGAATGCGATAAACTCGCATCCACACCAAAAAACACGACCGAGGAGGTTGTAAGCATCGACGCTGTTGGTGAACCTCACAATAAGGCTGATAGGATAGCCATTGTTGGTCAGCTCCTTCACCTGGAACATCACCGGAGAACCCCTGGGGAGGTGGCGGTAGCCGGCGGAGAGGAAGAACTCGGTGAGCGCCCCTGCACCCCTCCACCTCGAGATCGCCCACACCCGTAGGGTGTTCTCCACCTGGACTTGGGGAGGGTAGAGCATCTCGGGGACGGTGCGCGGCACACGGTAGGTCATCCCGGTGAAGTAGTTCATATTCCGGCATGAGAGGTGGAGAAGATGGACTAGGAGATGAAGAAGAAGATGGACTAGGAGATGAAGAAGAAGGAGAAGATGGACTAGGAGACGGTGGGAGAAGATGATGTTAGGGGGTGCTTAAAACCCGTGCTTAAATAGGGGTGCTAGCCATGGTGTGCATCAGTGTGAAATGGCTACCGCATGGCATCGAGGAAGCATCGAGTGTGTACACACCCCATGTAGCACAGGGTCAATTAAAACATGGTACACGTCGCACATGAGCAATTAAAATGAGCCGAAAGATGACTGCTGCGTCGGTCGGGTTGGGCGACGAGCTTCTGCATGGCTGAGCCGTTGCGTGCCTCTGCTGCCTCGGTCAGGTTGCTGCTCTCTATGGCGTCGTGCGTGCTCCCGCTCGATCGATGCACATGCATGCAGTGTCGGTCCAACGGACGAGCGAGGGGAGGCAGGGCTACGATGTGAGCGAGGGGAGGCAGGTCTACGCGCATGCATGCAAGGCTGGTACGCGTCTTCTCGTCCAACGAATAAAAGGGTGGGCCGCCTTTAATTAAGCCCAACAACGCATGCACGCGTCTTCTCGTCCAGCAATAAAAAAGAGGGCTAAAAAGGCCAGCCAATCAGAGTGAAGGCCACGGATCGCTGCTGATGTAGCCCTAATGCACGATCCTGACCGTCCATTCACGGCGATCCAATGGTCCGATGGGGTGCTGGATTTTGAGAGGTTTGGACGGGGTTTTGATGGGGTTTTGAGAGGTTTTCAAGGGCTAGGGTAGAGCATAACTAATTCAAAAAAAAATCAAAAAAATATAAAACTTGTGCCAATCATCATTATATGTGACTAGGTTGCTAGGAAAAATATTAAACTTGGACTATGAAGTTTTTCATGAAAAACCCTTCACAAAAGTGGCTATCACGTACGAGGTTGTACGGTTTTCAAAAGTTAGGGTTGGCTATAACTAATTCAAAAAAAATCAAAAAAATATAAAACTTGTGCCAATCATCTTTCTATATGACTAGGTTGCTAGGAAAAATAATAAACTTGGACTATGAAGTTTTTTATGGAAAACCCTTCACAAAAGTGGCTATCACGTACGAGGTTGTACGGTTTTCAAAAGTTAGGGTTGGCTATAACTAATTAAAAAAAATCAAAAAAATATAAAACTTGTGCCAATCATCTTTCTGTATGACTAGGTTGCTAGGAAAAATAATAAACTTGGACTATGAAGTTTTTCATGGAAAACCCTTCACAAAAGTGGCTATCACGTACGAGGTTGCACTAGTAGAAAACATGGCTATCGTTCGGCCATGGCCAGCCCATTAGTCCCGGTTCTTCAAGAACCGAGATCAATGGGGGGTATTAGACCCGGTTCGTGAGCCCAGGGGGGCGGCCGGGGCCTCGTGGGCATTGGTCCCGGTTCGTGTAGAACCATTTGTCCCGGTTCGAGCCACGAACCGGGACCAATGGTCCTCGCTGCTGGCCCACAACCATTGGTCCCGGTTCATGGCATGAACCGGGACAGAAGGGGTGGCTTTAGTCCCGGTTCATGCCACGAACCGGGACAAATAACTTGCCTATATATACCCACCGCCGCGGCAGAGCACTCCACAGTGCTCTGTTTTTTCAATCCGGCAAGGTTTCTAGTTCACCTCCTATGCACATGAGGTGTTCACCTCCTATGCACATGAGGTGTTCGATGAAATGCCCGAGCCACACTAGTTAAGCTTTCTCCTCTCGAAGCTCAACCTAGGAGCTCCATTTTTTCGAGATTTGTCTAGATTTAGGGGTCCGTCACGCCCCGTCCCCGTTTTCACCGCCGTTGATCGCCCGCGCCGATCTCGTCGCCGGCACCACCGTGGTGAGCCTCTTGTTCTTATCTTCTTTATAATACTTGTCTGATTTTCTTACTTTAGATAGATATTTGTCTGATTTTATTAATTTTGACACACATAATTATATGTAATGCACGCAGATGAACCAACAATGGATGTATGGTGACAGACACACCTCCGAGTACATTAAGGGCGTGCATATTTTTCTCGAAGTGGCTAAGGCAAACAAGAAGAATGGTTTTATGTGTTGTCCATGCAGTAAATGTGGGAATACGAAGTCTTACTCTGACCGGAAAATCCTTCACACCCACCTGCTTTACAAGGGTTTCATGCCACATTATAATGTTTGGACGAGGCACGAAGAAATAGGGGTTATGATGGAAGATGGCGAAGAAGAAGAGGACGATGACAACTATGTGCTCCCTGAATACGGTGATGCTGCAATGGGGGGAGCTGCTGAAGATCAGGAGGAACCAGACGATGTGCCCGATGATGCTGCAACGGGGGAAGCTGCTAAAGATCAAGAGAAACCAGACGATGTACCCGATGATGATCTCCGCCGGGTCATTGTCGATGCAAGGACGCAATGCGAAAGTCAAAAGGACAAGCTGAAGTTCGATCGCATGTTAGAGGATCACAAAAAAAGTTGTACCCCAATTGTGAAGATGGCAACACAAAGCTGGGTACCGTACTGGAATTGCGACAGTGGAAGGCAGAGAATGCTGTGCCCGACAAAGGATTTGAGAAGCTACTGAAAATATTGAAGAAGAAGCTTCCAAAGGATAATGAATTTCCCGACAGTACGTACGCAACAAAGAAGGTCATATGCCCTCTAGGATTGGAGGTGCAGAAGATACATGCATGCCCTAATGACTGCATCCTCTACCGCGGTGCGTACGAGGTTTTGAACGCATGCCCGGTATGCGGTGCATTGCGGTATAAGATCAGACGAGATGACCCTGGTGATGTTGACGGCGAGCCCCGCAGGAAGAGAGTTCCTGCGAAGGTGATGTGGTATGCTCCTATAATACCACGGTTGAAACGACTGTTCAGAAACAAAGAGCATGCCAAGTTGATGCGATGGCACAGTGAGGACCGTAAGAAAGACGGGAAGTTGAGAGCACCCGCTGACGGGTCGCAGTGGAGAAAAATTGAGAGAGAGTACTGGGCAGAGTTTGCACGTGACCCAAGGAACGTATGGTTTGGTTTAAGCACGGATGGCATTAATCCTTTCGGGGAGCAGAGCAGCAATCACAACACCTGGCCCGTGACTCTATGTATGTATAACCTTCCTCCTTGGATGTGCATGAAGCGGAAGTTCATTATGATGCCAGTTCTCATCCAAGGCCCTAAGCAACCCGACAACGGCATTGATGTGTACCTAAGGCCATTGGTTGAAGAACTTTTACAGCTGTGGAATGGAAACGGTGTACGTGCGTGCGATGAGCACAAACAGGAGGAATTTAACCTGCACGCATTGCTGTTTGTAACCATCAACGATTGGCCCGCTCTCAGTAACCTTTCAGGACAGACAAACAAGGGATACCACGCATGCACGCACTGTTTAGATGACACCGAAAGTATATACCTGGGAAGCTGCAGGAAGAATGTGTACGTGGGCCATCGTCGATTTCTTCCGACCAATCATCAATGTCGAAAGAAAGGCAAGCATTTCAAAGGCGAGGCAGATCACCGAAAGAAGCCCGCCATGCGTACCGGTGATCACGTACTTGCTATGGTCAATTCTTGGTCTCAAGCACACTGCACAGTTCTACAGAACTCTACCTTGGTGACCCCTTATGTCGATGAACACAAGAACAGTCTACGCTCCAAACACCCGGAGCAGTGCGACGACTGGATTACATGTGAACACATCAGGACTTTCAGCAGTTGGTTGGAAACACGTCTCAGAGATGAAAACACTGTTTGTGATGAGCTGTACTTGTTATCCAGGGACCATCTTCGACTGTTACGATTTGGAAAGGATACGAGATAAATGGGAATACATTTTACACGATCGCCCAAGATCAAAAGAGCACCAACCAAAACAGCGGTGTCCGCTTTGATGCAGCCACCGAGAGGGGAAATGACACATATTATGGTTACATAGTGGACATATGGGAACTTGACTACGGAGTAGATTTTAAGGTCCCTTTGTTGAAGTGCAAATGGGTCAATCTGTGAGGAGGCCGGGTACAGGTAGACGCACAGTACGGAATGACAACAGTGGATCTGAACAATCTTGGGTACACTGACGAACCGTTTGTCCTAGCCAATGATGTGGCACAGGTTATCTATGTGAAGGACATGTCTACCAAACCGAGAAAAAGAAAAAATAAGGAAGCGAATACATCATACGATGAGCCAAAGCGCCACATAGTTCTTTCAGGAAAAAGGGACATCGTGGGATTGGAGGGCAAGACAGACATGTCCGAAGATTATGAAAAGTTTCATGAAATTCCTCCCTTCAAAGTCAAGGCTGACCCAAGCATCCTCATAAATGATGAAGATTATCCATGGTTACGGCGCAATAAGGAAAGGACACAAGTGAAGAAAAAGTGAAGACTTCCTCCACAACTATTATGATGTTACCATGCCAACTTTCAACCTTTTTGTAGTTCATTTGAAATGCATGTTGTAACAGACAAGTTTCCGTATGAAATCCTGATACTTCGAACCGGTACTAAAAGGTGCTCGTGGGGCCCCAGCCTTAAAACCTGTACCAAATAAAATGCCTTTGTAACAGCCTTACAACTGGTACTAAAGGAATCAACTAAAAAGCTTTTATAAACCTCTAGTATTATTGAAACTAAAATTATATAGAATTTTGTTACAAACTTTAATAGCAAAAAGAATTATCATAAAAGAAAATAAATAAGTAATTAGAATTTTGTTCAAAACACTAAAAGCAAAAAGAATTATCATAAAAGAAAATAAATAAGTAATTAGAATTTTGTTACAAACTTTAATAGCAAAAAGAATTATCGTAAAAGAAAATAAATAAGTAATTAGAAACAAAAAAGAAAGCAAAAAAACTGGGGAAAAAATTAAAATAAAGGAATCAACTAAAAAGCTTTTATAAACCTCTAGTATTATTGAAACTAAAATTATATAGAATTTTGTTACAAACTTTAATAACAAAAAGAATTATCATAAAATAAAATAAATAAGTAATTAGAATTTTGTTCAAAACATTAAAAGCAAAAAGAATTATCATAAAAGAAAATAAATAAGTAATTAGAATTTTGTTACAAACTTTAATAGCAAAAAGAATTATCGTAAAATAAAATAAATAAGTAATTAGAAACAAAAAAGAAAGCAAAAAACAAGATTTTTTTTAAAAAGTGCCACCTACGGGGCCACCACGGCCTGCATACGACTAGAAACCCATTACTAGGGCCAGGATGCAGGCCCGGAGTAGGCCCAATAGGCCCACAAGCACAGAGAGTGATCTTAGGCCCGTAAGCCTGCAGTAGAGAGGAGCTCGAAATGGTTGGTCCGGCAGGGCTTATAAACCACTCCGAGCCCCTCTCGGCTAGCGAGGTGGGACTAAACATAGCACCGCACCGCGCAAGGCCTTTGGTCCCGGTTGGTGGCACCAACCGGGACTAAAGGGAGGCATTGGTACCGGTTGGTGCAACCAACCGGGACCAAAGGCCTCTGCTTCCCGCCCTTCGGGCTGCTGAAAAGAGACCTTTAGTCCCGGTTTGTGCCACCAACCGGTACCAATGCCACTGCTTCCCGCCTGTTGGACTGCTGAAAAGAGACCTTTGGTCCCGGTTGGTGACACCAACCGGTACCAATGCCCCCCTTCCCGCCCGTCGGGCTGCTGAAAAGAGACCTTTGGTCCCGGTTGGTGCCACCAACCGGGATTAAAGGTGGGGCTATATAAGCGGCAGTTTAGAAATTTTGATCTCTCCCCCTCTCTCCATTCGATCCTGACGCCGATGCCGCCCCTGCCCCCCGCCGACGCCGACGCCGACGCTGCCAGGCTGCCGGAAACGCTGCCGCCCGCGAAGCCGTCCTCGTCGTCGCCGCCACCTACGCCGGCCGCCTGCGCCTCCTCCATCTGCCCGCCGACGAGCAGCCCAGCCCTCCTCTGCTTCCCATAGTGAGATCCGCCGCCACTCCTCCCTCTCCTCCTCTAGCTCCGGCCTCCTCCCGCCGGCAGGCGCCCCTCCTCTCCCCACGCTGCGCTCAGCGCCCCCATCCTCTCCCCTCGCCGTGTGACAGCCCGAGACCGACGTTCCAGAAGTTTCCCCCTTTATGCCGTTTTCGTCGTGTGTCTATTTTCTTTTGTCGCATCATCATCGCATCATTCGCATCATCTGCATTGCATCGGCATTCCGTTGCCGCCAGCTTTCAAAACTTGCATCCTTTGTTAGTTGCCGGTTCTCGTCGTTGTCCGTTCTGAGCCCGACCGCACTCGCACGCGCCCACGGCATCGTCAAATCCATGTTTTAAAAGCGTGTTGAAAACTTTCTCTGATCGGGGTGAAACTTGGCATGCGGTCGTAATTAGTTATAGCTAGGCCGCCTGTCGAATTTCGTCATGATCGGAGACCGTCTGGTACCCGAACGATCGACCATAGCGGCACTTTATTCGGTCTACCTCGGACGGTTATCGGTGTTTTAAAAATCATTGCCGCGCCGCCCGTTTTCCCTCTCGTCTCCGGTAAACCACTCTTCACAGCCACGTACCCGTTCCCGCGTGCGGAATCGTTCGAATCTGACCCCACGGTTGGATCCGGAACGAAATTTCGGGTAACCTAGCCCCCTTTTCTCTATAAATAGGCCCTCCTCCTATTATTTAGACAGCCTCCCTCCATCGCTCCTCGTAATCCGCACCAAAACCCTAATTCCCCCACTCTCTCTCCCCTGTCTCCCACCTCCAGCCGCCGGGCCCGCCCGAGCCCGGGTCAGGCCCGCCGAAGCCCATCTCGGCCCGTGGCTAACGCTAGCCGAGCTCCCAGGCTCCCCCGAGCCCCTGCCCTCCTCGCGCCGCTCGCCGGTCGCCGCCTGTCCAGCTCGCCGCCGGCCGCCGCGGGCAGCCCCGCCGCCGCCACCGGAGTTGCCTCGCCGGACCCTACCTGCTGCCATCCCCGCCGCCGGCAAGCAGCGCCGCCCTAGAACGCCTCCCCTCGCCGGCACTTGGTGCGCAGCCGGTGTGCCGTGCCGCCAGCCTGCGTCCTCGGCTCCCCGTCGTTCCGTTCCCCGTAGCCTCGCGCCAGCCGCCGCCAGGAGCAGGCCGTGTCCCCGTTGTCGGATCTGGATCGAGCAGTAACCAGATCGCGGCCGCCCCTTCGCCCGCTCGCTGGAGCATTGACCGGTGGGTCGCGCTCTGCCTCGTTGGCCCAGGTCGCGCACGCTCGGCCTGCCTCGCCCCGACTCCAGGCCCAGCTGGCCTCGTCGGCCCGCCTCGCCTCCACCGCCCCAGCCGGCCTGCCTCAGCCTCGTCCCTAGCCGGCCCAAGTGGCCCACGGTGAGCTTATCCCCCGCCCAGCGCAATCTTTTGCTATGTTGCGCCACTGTTCGGCCCGTTAGTATATTTAGGAGTTTTCGGAATTTAATTAGATTCCAGAAAAATAACGTATATTCGAATGCCCGTAGTTTATTATCCGTATGTCGGATCGCGATGAATTAGATATGTATTTGGGGTAGTTTTGTGCCTAGAATACGATTTCATAACTTGCATAATTGTTTGACGTAGTTTGAGCCGCCATATGCCTAGGTTTACGTGCTGTCTCAATAGAATAGTGCCCGTATTTATTTTTCGCGCAAGACCGGATTGCTCGAATGCCGTAGGTTAAATGTCCATGTTTTAGGAACCACTTTTCCATGTATTTTAGAGTAGACGTTGGTATTTTTGTGTGTAGGGAATTGCCGCTAGTTTATTTTTCTGTGTATAGGTTTTTATCTCGCATTTACGTGTGGCATTATTTTTGTTGTGCAACCCCACATATTTTATATGTTTCCGGGGTAGAAAAATCCCATAAGTTTGTTCGCGCGATATTTTGCCATGTTGCCCTCTTGTCTTTTTCGTAGGATTTATTCCGTGCTTCGTTTGATTAAGTTGTCAACTAGAGAGTTGTTCTTTGATGTTTACTCTAGCCCCTGGTATTTTTGGTTGCAATAGAAATGTATGTTTAGGTGTGGTTTGCTTGCTCTCAAGTTGCTAGAAATAGTGCTGATTTGGAGGTGCTGAAATATTTCTATATCTGGAATCTGTTATATTTTGTTGTTGTCTTGTCTTGCTTCTATCTTTTGATCTGTAGCTCTTTTGAGGTTGGTGCAATGGAGTTAGTTGTAGACCTTGTGATTCTCTAGCATGCTGTGAATTTTCATGCCATTTGGAGTCTTGTAGCTTATGATTTTGGTGCTGTCAATATGCCTTCAGACCGAAAACTGCACTTTCATGAAGTGTAATTTTCACTAAGTCTGAAATAGTGTGTGGGAAGCCATTTTGTGACTTCTTTTCCTTGTGTTCCCTGCTGCCATGCTAGTTGTTGTTAGTTGTTCGTTGTAGTGATTCTTGCCCTCTATCGTGTCATGCCTTGGTTGATTATATTTGAGTTGTGTAGCTCGTAGTTGTGGGGCGTAGAAAATGCTATGTGGCTGATTTTGGCAGATTATAGTGATATCTTGTTTTGCTCGTAGTTTTTGAACCATAGCTCCGTTTTGATTGTGTCCTACATGAAACTTGCTTAGAATCTCGTGTAGTTTCATTTTCTCTTGCTGTTTGTATGTTTTAAAGTGCTCGTAGCCGTCGTTGCACACATATTGCATTCATGCCATCATATCTTGCGGTGCTTGTCACTTTTGATCCGTAGCTCCGTTGGAGATGTTCTCTATGTGTAAATTGCTTGTAACGACGCGTAGAATCACGTGAACCTATTTGTTTTGCTGTTTAACAACTAATTAAATTTGTTAGTTCAGATCTGGACAGAATTGTAAATTAACATGTGAGGTCGTTTCGGAGATGCTATATGTCATTTCCGACCTCATTTAAAATGCCTAGATAGGTAGTTTAATTACGCTTCACCTCTTGCCATGATTAATAACATTTAATATTGGCGTGTATCTAATCGGGATAGAAATAAATAATTAACGTGGAGTTTCGTCAATATGCAACTCGTTGCATATTGAACTTCACTTAATGTGTAGTGTTTGATTGTGTGAATTGTCATGCCGTGTGTTGCATGTGTTCAGCTGCTCATGCATCATATGTGTTGTGCATAGTGTGGTGAATATCGTGTGTTGATTTGTGTTTCCGGTTTGCTTCGTCTTGGTAGAGTTCCGCAAGCGTGCCGGATTGTGAGGACCCGTTCGACTACGTCGGTTCGTCTGCTTCACGGAGGCATTCTTCTTCCAAGCGGGATCTCAGGCAAGATGACCATTTCCCCAGATACCATTACTATCATTGCCATGCTAGTTTTATCGCTTCTATCGATTATGTCTCGTTGCCTACCACATGTTAAATATCATCCTCTAAACAATGCCATGATAACCTTCAACCTGTTCGACCTAGCAAACCATTGATTGGCTATGTTACCGCTTGCTTAACCCTGTGTTAGCGTTGCTAGTTGCACATGCAGATGCTTCCATGTGAAAACATGGGTTCCTTGTCATATCACCATATTAAATGCTATCTATTTTAATGCACCTATATACTTGGTAAAAGGTGGAAGGCTCGGCCTTTCAAGCCTGGTGTTTTGTTCCACCTTTGCCCCCTTAGTTTTGGCTACCGGTGTTATGTTCCATAATTGAGCGCTCCTAACACGATCGGGGTTGTTATGTTGGGGAACGTCGCATGGGAAACAAAAATTTTCCTACGCGCATGAAGACCTATCATGGTGATGTCCATCTACGAGAGGGGATGTGTGATCTACGTACCCTTGTAGACCGTACAACAGAAGCGTTAGTGAATGCGGTTGATCTAGTGGAACGTAATCACGTCCCTCGATCCGCCCCGCGAACCGTCCCGCGATCAGTCCCACGATCTAGTGCCGAACGGACGGCACCTCCGCGTTCAGCACACGTACAACTCGACGATGATCTCGGCCTTCTTGATCTAGCAAGAGAGACGAAGAGGTAGATGAGTTCTCCGGCAGCGTGACGGCGCTCCGGAGGTTGGTGGTGATCTTATCTCAGCAGGGCTCCGCCCGAGCTCCGCAGAAACGCGATCTAGAGGAAAAACCGTGGAGGTATGTGGTCGGGCTGCCGTGGAAAAGTCGTCTCAAATCAGCCCTAAAACCTCTGTATATATAGGGAGAACAGGGGGAGCCTTGCCTTGGGGTCCAAGGACCCTCAAGGGCTTCGGCCGAGCCAAGGGGGGCAACCCTCCCCTTCCAAACCGAGTCCAACTAGGTTTGGAAGGAGGAGTCCTTCCCCTTTTCCCACCTCCTCTTTTTTTTCTTTTCTCTTTGATTTTCTTCCTATGGCACATAGGGCCTTCTTGGGCTGTCCCACCAGCCCACTAAGGGCTGGTGCACCACCCCCAAGGCCTATGGGCTTCCCCGGGGTGGGTTGCCCCCTCGGTGAACTCCCGGAACCCATTCGTCATTCCCGGTACATTCCCGGTAACTCCGAAAACCTTCCGGTAATCAAATGAGGTCATCCTATATATCAATCTTCATTTCCGGACCATTCTGGAAACCCTCGTGACGTCCGTGATCTCATACGAGACTCCGAACAACATTCGGTAACCAACCATATAACTCAAATACGCATAAAACAACGTCGAACCTTAAGTGTGCAGACCCTGCGGGTTCGAGAACTATGTAGACATGACCCGAGAGACTCCTCGGTCAATATCCAATAGCGGGACCTGGATGCCCATATTGGATCCTACATATTCTACGAAGATCTTATCGTTTGAACCTCAGTGCCAAGGATTCGTATAATCCCGTAGGTCATTCCCTTTGTCCTTCGGTATGTTACTTGCCCGAGATTCGATCGTCAGTATCCGTATACCTATTTCAATCTCGTTTACCGGCAAGTCTCTTTACTCGTTCCGTAATACAAGATCCCGCAACTTACACTAAGTCACATTGCTTGCAAGGCTTGTGTGTGATGTTGTATTACCGAGTGGGCCCCGAGATACCTCTCCGTCACACGGAGTGACAAATCCCAGTCTCGATCCATACTAACTCAACAAACACCTTTGGAGATACCTGTAGAGCATCTTTATAGTCACCCAGTTATGTTGCGACGTTTGATACACACAAAGTATTCCTCCGGTGTCAGTGAGTTATATGATCTCATGGTCATAGGAACAAATACTTGACACGCAGAAAACAGTAGCAACAAAATGACACGATCAACATGCTACGTCTATTAGTTTGGGTCTAGTCCATCACGTGATTCTCCTAATGACGTGATCCAGTTATCAAGCAACAACACCTTGTTCATAATCAGAAGACACTGACTATCTTTGATCAACTGGCTAGCCAACTAGAGGCTTGCTAGGGACAATGTTTTGTCTATGTATCCACACATGTATATAAGTCTTCATTCAATACAATTATAGCATGGATAATAAACGATTATCTTGATACAGGAATTATAATAATAACTATATTTATTATTGCCTCTAGGGCATAATTCCAACAGTCTCCCACTTGCACTAGAGTCAATAATCTAGCCCTCACATCATCATGCGAATTACATTGTAATAAATCTAACACCCATACAATTCTCTTGTTGATCATGCTTTGCCCGTGGAAGAGGTTTAGTCAGCGGGTCGACTACATTCAGATCCATGTGCACTTTGCATATATTCACGTCCTCCCCTTCAACGTAGTCGCGGATGAGGTTGAAGCGTCGTTTGATGTGTCTGGACTTCTTGTGAAACCGTGGTTCCTTTGCTAAGGCAATGGCACCCGTGTTGTCACAGAACAAGGTTATTGGATTCAGTGCACTTGGCACCACTCCAAGATCCGTCATGAACTGCTTCATCCAGACACCCTCCTTAGCCGCCTCCGAGGCAGCCATGTACTCCGCTTCACATGTAGAATCTGCTACGACGCTTTGCTTGGAACTGCACCAGCTTACCGCACCCCCATTAAGAATAAATACGTATCCAGTCTGCGACTTAGAGTCGTCCGGATCTGTGTCAAAGCTTGCATCGACGTAACCCTTTACGGCGAGCTCTTCGTCACCTCCATACACGAGAAACATCTCCTTAGTCCTTTTCAGGTACTTCAGGATATTCTTGACCGCCGTCTAGTGATCCACTCCTGGATTACTCTGGAACCCGCCTGCCATACTTATGGCCAGGCTAACGTCCGGTCTAGTGCACAACATTGCATACATGATAGAACCTATGGCTGAAGCATAGGGGACGGTGCTCATATGCTCTCTATCCTCATCAGTTGCTGGGCACTGAGTCTTACTCAATCTCGTACCTTGTAAAACTGGCAAGAACCCTTTCTTGGACTGTTCCATTTTGAACCTCTTCAAAACTTTATCAAGGTATGTGCTTTGTGAAAGTCCTATCAGGCGTTTTGATCTATCCCTGTAGATCTTAATGCCTAGAATGTAAGCAGCTTCTCCTAGGTCCTTCATAGAGAAACTTTTATTCAAGTAATCCTTTATGCTCTCCAAAAACTCTACGTTGTTTCCAATCAGCAATATGTCATCCACATATAATATTAGAAACGCCATAGAGCTCCCACTCACTTTCTTGTAAATACAAGATTCTCCAACCACTTGTATAAACCCAAATGCTTTGATCACCTCATCAAAGCGTTTGTTCCAACTCCGAGATGCTTGCACCAGTCCATAAATGGATCGCTGGAGCTTGCACACCTTGTTAGCATTCTTAGGATCGACAAAACCTTCGGGTTGCATCATATACAACTCTTCCTTAAGGAAACCGTTAAGGAACTTCGTTTTGACATCCATCTGCCAGATTTCATAATCGAAAAATGCAGCTATTGCTAACATGATTCTGACGGACTTAAGCATCGCTACGGGTGAGAATGTCTCATCGTAGTCAACTCCTTGAACTTGTGAAAAACCCTTTGCCACAAGTCGAGCTTTATAAACGGTCACATTGCCGTCAGCGTCCGTCTTCCTCTTAAAAATCCATTTGTTCTGAATAGCCTTGCGGCCCTCAGGTAGTACTTCCAAAGTCCACACTTTGTTCTCATACATGGATCCTATCTCGGACTTCATGGCTTCTAGCCATTTGTTGGAATCTGGGCCCACCATTGCTTCTTCATAATTTGCAGGTTCATTGTTGTCTAACAACATGATTGACAAGACGGGATTACCGTACCACTCTGGAGCAGCACGTGGTCTCGTCGACCTGCGTGGTTCGACAGAAACTTGAAGCGGAGTTTCATGATCATCATCATTAACTTCCTCCTCAACCGACGTCGCAACGACAGAGGTTTTCCCTTGCCCCGCGCCACCATCCAGAGGGATGAGAGGTTCGACAACCTCATCAAGTTCGATCTTCCTCCCACTCAATTCTCTCGAGAGAAACTCCTTCTCGAGAAAAGCTCCGTTTTTAGCAACAAACACTTTACCCTCGGATTTGAGATAGAAGGTGTACCCAACTATCTCTTTCGGGTAACCTATGAAGATGCACTTTTCCGCTTTGGGTTCCAGCTTTTTAGGCTGAAGCTTTTTGACATAAGCATCACATCCCCAAACTTTAAGAAATGACAACTTTGGCCTTTTGCCATACCACAGTTCGTATAGTGTCGTCTCAACGGATTTTGATGGTGCCCTATTTAAAGTGAATGCAGCTGTTTCTAATGCATAACCCCAAAACGATAACGGCAAATCGGTAAGAGACATCATAGATCGCACCATCTCTAATAAAGTACGATTACGACGTTCGGACACACCATTACGCTGTGGTGTTCCAGGCGGTGTCAACTGTGAAACAATTCCACATTATCTTAAGTGAGCACCAAACTCGAAACTTAGATATTCATCCCCAAGATCAGACCGTAGGAACTTGATCTTCTTGTTACGATGATTTTCAACTTCACTCTGAAATTGCTTGAACTTTTCAAATGTTTCAGACTTGTGTTTCATTAAGAAGACATAACCATATCTACTCAAATCGTAAGTGAAGGTGAGAAAATAACGATATCCGCCGCGTGCCTCTACGCTCATCGGACCACACACATCGGTATGTATGATTTCCAACAAGTCACTTGCACGCTCCATTGTTCCGGAGAACGGAGTTTTAGTCATCTTGCCCATGAGGCATGGTTCGCACGTGTCAAGTGAATCAAAGTCAAGTGACTCCAAAAGTCCATCGGCATGGAGTTTCTTCATGCGCTTTACACCAATATGACCTAAGCGGCAGTGCCATAAAAATATGGCGCTATCATTGTTAACTCTAACTCTTTTGGTCTCAATGTTATGTATGTGTGTATCACTATCAAGATTCAATATGAACAATCCTCTCACATTGGGTGCATGACCATAAAAGATGTTACTCATAGAAATAGAATAACCATTATTCTCTGACTTAAAAGAGTAACCGTCTCGCAATAAACAAGATCCAGATATAATGTTCATGCTCAACGCAGGCACTAAATAACAATGATTCAAGTTCATAACTAATCCTGATGGTAACTGAACTGAAACTGTGCCGACGGCGATTGCATCAACCTTGGAACCATTTCCTACGCGCATCGTCACTTCATCTTTCGCCAGCCTTCGTCTATTCCGCAGTTCCTGTTTTGAGTTGCAAATATGAGCAACAGAACCGGTATCGAATACCCAGGCACTAATACGAGAGCCGGTTAAGTACACATCAATAACATGTATATCAAATATACCTGATTTTTCTTTAGCCGCCTTCTTATCAGCCACATACTTGGGGCAATTGCGCTTCCAGTGACCCATACCCTTGCAATAGTAACACTCTGTTTCAGGCTTAGGTCCAGCTTTGGGTTTCTTCGTCGGATTGGCAACAGGCTTGCCGCTCTTCTTTGAATTACCCTTCTTGCCTTTGCCGTTTCTCTTGAAACTAGTGGTCTTATTCACCATCAACACTTGATGCTCTTTACGGAGTTCAGACTCTGCGACTTTCAGCATCGCAAACAACTCGCCGGGAGACTTGTTCATCCCTTGCATGTTGTAGTTTAACACAAAGCCTTTATAGCTTGGCGGCAGTGATTGAAGGATTCTGTCAGTGATAGCTTCTTGCGGGAGTTCAATCCCCAGCTCAGCTAGACGGTTTGAGTACCCAGACATTTTGAGCACATGTTCACTGACAGACGAGTTCTCCTCCATCTTGCAAGCATAGAATTTATCGGAGGTCTCATACCTCTCGATCCGGGCGTTCTTCTGAAAGCTAAACTTCAACTCTTGGAACATCTCAAATGCTCCATGACGCTCAAAGTGACGTTGAAGTCCCGATTCTAAGCCATACAAGACTGCACATTGAACTACTGAGTAGTCCTCCTTACGTGCTAACCAAGCGTTCTTAACATCCTGATCAGCCGTAGCGGGTGGTTCATCTCCTACCGCAGCATTAAGGACATAATCCTTCTTCCCGGCTTGTAAGATTAGCTTAAGATTACGAGCCCAGTCTACAAAGTTGCTTCCATCATTTTTCAACTTAGCTTTCTCTAGGAACATATTAAAATTCAGGGTGACTGTCGCGCGAGCCATGATCTACAACACAAATATATTTAAAGTGGAACTATGTTCAAGATAATTAGAGTTTAACTTAATCAAATTACTTGCTAAACTCCCACTCAAAAAGTACATCTCTCTAGTCATTTGAGTGGTTCATGATCCACTTACACTAGCTCAAGTCCGATCATCACGTGAGTTGAGCATAGTTTCAGTGGTAAGCATCCCCATGCTAATCATAGCATCTATATGATTCATGATCGACCTTTCGGTCTCATGTGTTCCGAGGCCATGTCTGCACATGCTAGGCTCGTCAAGCTTAACCCGAGTGTTCCGTGTGCGCAACTGTTTTGCACCCGTTGTATGTGAACGTTGAGTCTATCACACCCGATCATCACGTGGTGTCTCGAAACGACGAACTGTAGCAATGGTGCACAGTCGGGGAGAACACAATTTCGTCTTGAAATTTTAGTGAGAGATCACCTCATAATGCTACCATCATTCTAAGCAAAATAAGGTGCATAAAAGGATTAACATCACATGCAATTCATAAGTGACATGATATGGCCATCATCACGTGCTCCTTGATCTCCATCACCAAAGCACCGGCACGATCTTCTTGTCACCGGCGCCACACCATGATCTCCATCAACGTGTTGCCATCGGGGTTGTCGTGCTACTCATGCTATTACTACTAAAGCTACATCCTAGCAAAATAGTAAACGCATCTGCAAGCACAAACATTAGTATAAAGACAACCCTATGGCTCCTACCGGTTGCCGTACCATCGACGTGCAAGTCGATATTATCTATTACATTATGATCATCTCATACATCCAATATATCACATCACATCGTTGGCCATATCACATCACCAGCATACCCTGCAAAAACAAGTTAGACGTCCTCTAATTTTGTTGTTGCATGTTTTACGTGGTGACCATGGGTATCTAGTAGGATCGCATCTTACTTACGCAAACACCACAATGGAGATATATGAGTTGCTATTTAACCTCATCCAAGGACCTCCTCGGTCAAATCCGATTCAACTAAAGTTGGAGAAACTGACACCCGCTAGTCATCTTTGAGCAACGGAGTTACTCGTAGCGATGAAACCAGTCTCTCGTAAGCGTACGAGTAATGTCGGTCCGAGCCGCTTCGATCCAACAATACTGCGGAATCAAGAAAAGACTAAGGAGGGCAGCAAAACGCACATCACCGCCCACAAAAACTTTTGTGTTCTACTCGAGAAGACATCTACGCATGAACCTAGCTCTGATACCACTGTTGGGGAACGTCGCATGGGAAACAAAAAATTTCCTACGCGCACGAAGACCTATCATGGTGATGTCCATCTACGAGAGGGGATGTGTGATCTACGTACCCTTGTAGACCGTACATCAGAAGCGTTAGTGAACGCGGTTGATGTAGTGGAACGTCCTCACGTCCCTCGATCTGCCCCGCGAACCGTCCCGCGATCAGTCCCACGATCTAGTGCCGAACGGACGGCACCTCCGCGTTCAGCACACGTATAGCTCGACGATGATCTCGGCCTTCTTGATCCAGCAAGAGAGACGTAGAGGTAGATGAGTTCTCCGGCAGCATGACGGCGCTCCGGAGGTTGGTGGTGATCTTATCTCAGCAGGGCTCCGCCCGAGCTCTGCAGAAACGCGATCTAGAGGAAAAACCGTGGAGGTATGTGGTCGGGCTGCCGTGGAAAAGTCGTCTCAAATCAGCCCTAAAACCTCCGTATATATAGGGGGAAGAGGGGGAGCCTTGCCTTGGGGTCCAAGGACCCTCAAGGGCTTCGGCCGATCCAAGGGGGGCAACCCTCCCCTTCCAAACCGAGTCCAACTAGGTTTGGAAGGAGGAGTCCTTCCCCTTTTCCCACCTCCTCTTTTTTTTCTTTTCTCTTTGATTTTCTTCCTATGGCACATAGGGCCTTATTGGGCTGTCCCACCAGCCCACTAAGGGCTGGTGCACCACCCCCAAGGCCTATGGGCTTCCCCGGGGTGGGTTGCCCCCCCGGTGAACTCCCGGAACCCATTCGTCATTCCCGGTAACTCTGAAAACCTTCCGGTAATCAAATGAGGTCATCTTATATATCAATCTTCGTTTCCGGACCATTCCGGAAACCCTCGTGACGTCCGTGATCTCATCCGAGACTCCGAACAACATTCGGTAACCAACCATATAACTCAAATACGCATAAAACAACGTCGAACCTTAAGTGTGCAGACACTGCGGGTTCGAGAACTATGTAGACATGACCCAAGAGACTCCTCGGTCAATATCCAATAGCGGGACCTGGATGCCCATATTGGATCCTACATATTCTACGAAGATCTTATCGTTTGAACCTTAGTGCCAAGGATTCATATAATCCCGTATGTCATTCCCTTTGTCCTTCGGTATGTTACTTGCCCGAGATTCGATCGTCAGTATCCGTATACCTATTTCAATCTCGTTTACCGGCAAGTGTCTTTACTCGTTCCGTAATACAAGATCCCGCAACTTACACTAAGTCACATTGCTTGCGAGGCTTGTGTGTGATGTTGTATTACGGAGTGGGCCCCGAGATACCTCTCCGTCACACGGAGTGACAAATACCAGTCTCGATCCATACTAACTCAACGAACACCTTTGGAGATACCTGTAGAGCATCTTTATAGTCACCCAGTTACGTTGCGACGTTTGATACACACAAAGTATTCCTCCGGTGTCAGTGAGTTGTATGATCTCATGGTCATAGGAACAAATACTTGACACGCGGAAAACAGTAGCAACAAAATGACACGATCAACATGCTACGTCTATTAGTTTGGGTCTAGTCCATCACATGATTCTCCTAATGACGTGATCCAGTTATGAAGCAACAACACCTTGTTCATAATCAGAAGACACTGACTATCTTTGATCAACTGGCTAGCCAACTAGAGGCTTGCTAGGGACAGTGTTTTGTCTATGTATCCACACATGTATATAAGTCTTCATTCAATACAATTATAGCATGGATAATAAACGATTATCTTGATACAGGAATTATAATAATAACTATATTTATTATTGCCTCTAGGGCATAATTCCAACATGTTATGGGGACCCCCTTGGTAATTCGTTTTAGATTAAAGCTGGTCTGGCAAGGCCCAACATTGGTTCTACATTTTCCCAACATAATAATTTTGTTTAAACTGAAATGCATAGGGAGTTAGCGCTACCCGAGGAGTAATTTTACATAAACAGGGAGGCCAGTGCTGATGGTGTTGGTCCCAAACGGTCTGCCTGCGGGGCCACCGCGAGGAAGCTCGAGGTTTGGCACTCGTAGCTAGTTCCATCTGTCGTGTCCTGAGAGCGAGATATGCGGCTCCTATTGGGTACGTCGACACGTCGGGCGGCCTTGCTGGATTAGTTTTACCTTTGACGAGATATCTTGTGCATCGGGATTCCGGTGATGCTTTGGGTAATCTCAAAGTTGAGGTTTTCCACTAGGGAATCCGATGAGATCGCGAGCTTCGTGATTGAGGATTTCTATGCGGTTTGTGGTAATTTGTGATGGACTAGTTGGAGCACCCCTGCAGGGTTAAATCTTTCGGAAAGCTGTGCCCGCGGTTATGTGACAACGTGGAAACTGTGTTTAACACTGGTTCAAGATAACTTTAAATTAACTTAACTAAAACTTGCCAACCGTGTGCGTAACCGTGACTGTCTCTTTCGTGAGTTCCTTCTCCGATCGAGGACACGGTGGGGTTATGTCTGACGTAGGTAGGTGTTCAGGGTCAGTCATTTGATCATCAGTAGATCACGTCCGTTATGCGCAGATCATCCCCCTCTTTATTCTTGTACTCGTAAGTTTAGCCACCAAATATATGCTTAGCCGCTGCTGCAACCTCACCACTTAACCATGCCTCACCTAATAAGCTTTGCTAGTCTTGATACCTTTGTAATGAGATTGCTGAGTCCCCTGTGGCTCACAGATTACTACAACACCAGTTGCAGGTACAGGTAAAGGTTACTTGACGCGAGCGCGTTGATTGTTCATTTGGAGTTGCTTCTTCTTCTTCTTCATCGATCTAGGATGGGTTCCAGGCCGGCAGCCTGGGATAGCAAGGATGGACGTCGTTCTTCTTTTCTCGTTCGGTTTTCGTCCGTAGTCGGACCGTGCTCTTCTTCATGATGATTATGTATTGTACTGCTGTGACTCTGATGTAGCTTGTGGCGAGTGTAAGCCAATTCTATATATATCTCATCTTTTCAGTACATGTACTTGTAACGATATCCATTCTTGCGACACGACGAGATGCGCTTCTATCCCTGACGAGGCCTTCGTGCCAAATTGAGGATAGGGTCGCATCTTGGGCGTGACAAGTTGGTATCAAAGCAGTACCGACCTAGGAGCCCCCTTGATTGATCGAACTTGGCCGAGTCGAGTCTAGTGAAAACCTGCTTTGAGTCTAGTTATATATCGGAGAATAGGATTCTTTTTTCTCCTCTTCTATGCTCTCGTGAGGAAACTTGACGTAATAATTTAATTCTACTCCTCTTCTCACTCAATTTTTTTAGGATCACGCGGATATTTTTGGAATCTATATGATGCCGATGTGATGGAGTTCTTGTTTGGTGCCTCCTGTCTGACTTGATTTTCTTCTGGGGAGTTGAGCTCCAGGAGATTCTTGAGCACATCGTTATCATTCAGATTTCTTAGTATCTCAGAACGAAGGATGTTCGTAATTGCTTCAATACTAGTAGTGGCGAGATAACCTCGATGTCCCCAGTACTGGTGCAGATTGTTGGGAGTACAGCCTTACTTTGTATCGTTGTGATCACGAGGGTCTGTTGTAGATGAAGGTCCGAGATTCTGGTTGTGTGTTGACGGATGTGATACAGGTGACGGGTTAGTATAGGAGTTGTGTGATGTTACTCCTTGTATCCGTGTACCAGATTGCATGACCAGATATTTCGGGAATTCATAGGTGGGAATTCAAGTAGTTACTTATAGGACAATCTTCCAACAAATGCATGATGTTAGGTTGGGGTTCGACATCTAGTGGATTCGTTTGTTGACGGTTGACTTACAGCGGTACACGTTGTGTCTTAAAGAGTCCTTCTAGCTTGCTACGACTCGGGGACACTTCGTATGTCGGGTGCATTGCCTTGCACTTGATGGCTACTGTAAGGATCGAGCCTGTGCGATCATGTCCAGGAAAATATCGGACGAAATCTTTCTCATGAGTTTGTTCTGGCTATTTGCAAGCCTCACCCTTTGTTTTGTTGAAATATGGTAATTCGAGTTGCTTCGATGTCAAGTGGTGATTTCAGATCTTTCTAGTGGTGTTCTCATATTTTATGTGAATGCTAATTCTTTTGCTCAAATCAATTCTCTTGTCAATTCTTGTCAACCGGAGTCGTCTTGTTAATTCTTTTTCAGCCGGTGTGTTTCTCTTCAAGTGGATTCCATCCTCTCCAATTTTGCAAGATCAATCTCTCAATTCTTACCGGAGTTTGTCTCATCTGTCCCAAGTTGTCTTTGTTTTTCCCTGCCCTCCCGCCCTTTTTCTTCAGTGATTCAATTTTCTTCCAAGAGTTTTCTTTTCATTATGCTTCCGTTGTCTGTTCTTTTCTCTCTTATCCGGTGGTTCATTGTGAGATTCTCAGGAGATTCATGTCATATTTATTCATTCTTGTCATCCTTACCGGTGAATTTAATTTAGTTGTCCGTGTTCATCATATCCTTTTCATCCTTGTAATTTTTTCCTATGTTGGAAATTCTTATCATCTTATCCTGTTATTCTTTCATCTCCTTTCTATCCGGAGCGTTGAAGTTATCTCAGTAGTTCTTGTTTTTTTTTCAATCCTTTCAATTATTTCGAGGTGCTCAACCTCATCAAGTTTCCATTTGTACCGGTGCTATATCAATCTTTTCAATGGTGGTTTCTTCGAGTGGGCCCATAACCCACAAGTTTTTCCCAGGATCTTATATAGCTCCGTAATCTTTCCGGAGATCTCTAAATCTTTTCAACTGTGACGTAAGTATGAATTTCATCAATCATATCCCTTCTCCAAGATCTATTAGAATTAATTCTCAATCTTTGGATCAACCTTTCATTCTTCTTTATTCCGGAGTCTCATTAATTCTTGGTGGTATTCTCCTCATCATTCTCAGCTTGGAAATCTGAAGGAGTGTTTCTATCAAATCTTGGTCCATTCTCTTGGAGATTCATCATTTCAGCTTCATGTTATCATCTTGAATTTGTTCCAATCATGAGAATCCATTTCTCTCTATCCGGTGGTTTTCTGAGTTGCTTTCATTCGCGTTCCTCCGAAGCCCATCATTTCAGAAGATTCTTCGTTCTCAGCTTTCAGCTTTCATCCTCAATTCTTCTCAATTGTTGTCCCTTCGTTCGTCTCTCGATTATCCGGTGCCTTGTTCAAGTTTTCTCTCAGGTGGCTTATGATCTCTTCATTCTCATGTATATCCATTAATTCTTGGTATTCCCATTCAATTGTGAATTCTCACCGGTGCTCCCGTCAATTATACGTCATGTGGTGCATACTTATTTTTCTCTTCAAGTTTCTTTCAAGAGAATAAGTTGTATGCTAGATCCGTTGCTTGTCGTCAATTTAATTTGATGAAGGATGAGCATAACATAATTCTTATTATTGTCCTTCCTTCTTCCAAGAGATTTCAATTCTTCTTCCGGAGTGGCTAATTATATCAGTTCTTTTCTCAAGTGCCTATATTTCTTTTCCGGAGTTCCAAGTTCTTTTAAGTATCTCTTTGTGAGGCTTCTTCTAAATCCTGGCAAGGTCATAATCTTATTCTTTTCTACCTTTAATCGTTGCATCATTCATTTGTATACGGAGGTCCTTCATGGTGGTTCATCAAGGTTTCAATCAATTCTCAAGTGTTCTTCAAGATTCTTGTTGGAGAACCTCAAGTATCCTTTCTCTTGCATTTCCAAGTGCAATTGTTCTTCCTTTATCCTTTGAGGTGGTATTATAGCATTCTTGTTAGTGTAGGAGTCTCGAAGAGATTTTCTTTCAAGAATGAGATAATTAAACCCACCAATTCTATGATCCTTTGATATGCTTATCCTATGTTGTCCTGCATGAGCAATGGGATTAGATATGCAATTTTTGCTCACTGGAATAAACATTTCTGCCACTTTGGCAAAACTTATGGTAGTTGAATTAATCTAATGTTGTTACCAACCAAAAGATGGCATATATTAATTCTTGTTCATTAGATTGTTAGTTGTAGTGCAATATGAGACCGATAATTAAATTTTGTGGACAGTATGGCAACGTGTTTTTCTGTGAAATTAAAGGGGATGACCAATTAAGGAAGCTGAACAACAATATTTTTGACCATACAAAAGTAAAAATGAACCTGACTACAATATTTAATTATCTGTGCTAGCAGCCGACTTTTTAAGTGATTACAACAATAGTATATAATTTCTGATTTATAAGGCATGTCCATTTGATTTGGTCATCAATTTAATCAAAAATAAAAAGGAATAGCCAATAAGTTACCATTTGGTTAGCATGAACTTGTCTTATAAGTTAACATCTGGTTAGCCCGAACTTGTGTTTTATTTCCTTTATTTAGCCATGTGCATGTGAACTTATTTCTTTATCCTTTTAGAATATAACAACTAGTATTACCACCATAGTGAATATAGCTTTGGTTTTATTTATTTATAGTAAGTGCTTAGTAGTTGATCTAGTTGATTTAATAAAACTACTTTATTTTACTATATATAGAAGTAGTTTATTTTTAGCAAGAAAATTAATAGAACTAGTTTATTTTTTAGTTCATTTTACGATGCCTATCCCGCATCCTTGTCGTCGACTCGGCGGAGGACACCTGCTTGATCAGAGGGGCCATGTTTGGGACTGGGCTCCGCCCGACTGGTATTGGGAGGTGCTACCTTCCGGGGAGCGTAGGTTGGTGAGGAGGCAGCCCGTTGTTGACCCGATCCTTGTTTGGTGGCGGTCGCGTGGGCCAGTGACGGTGCCGAGGCTTCCGGACACCGCGAAGGTGGTACGTCACCGTGTCAGCGAGGAGGACGAGCACGTCCGTCGCTACATGGTTGCATTGGAGGGCAGGTTCTCCAATACCTGGCAGGTTCTTCAGGGATCTCACTGGAGCTACGATCCTGTGATGGTTCCTTCTCTTTGGGTGTCCACCGCCCGCGACGATACCCGTCGGGCGCTACGGTTCTAACTGTATTAGTGATGCTATATGTATGACAAGAGATGATGTAGTTTTGCTTATAATTGAATGCATGCTAATTTGAATACTACTTTATTTTACGATTTGGTTTTGCTTATTGAATGCTCAAATTGGAAAAGTACTCCTACTTTGAATGCTAAAATTGGAGAGCACTATGCAGAAATCTAGGAGCCCCCTCCATCATCCACGTCGTCGTCCCCGTCACCGACCCCCCTCTGACCTCGAGTCAGGGTCTATATTATTTTCTGCTATTTTACCTTAAAGAGGATATTTAATTAGGTCCTACCTAATACTAATGATCATGTTGCTATAAATGTTGTATGACAATGTTGTAAAGGGTAGTAATTGGTCTCTTCAGCTGCTTTTCAGAGATGGATTTCTTCACGATTATACTTGAGAAATCCTCCAGCAGGCAGGTGCTGCCGGAAAATTTTGTGAAGATGCTGGACGGCCATCGGCCACAGAACATGAAGATGAGGCAGGCCAACAACGGGCTTCGCAAGCTGTGGGACGTGGAGGTGGTGTTCGACACCGATGGAAGCATGTACCTAGATCATGGCTAGAAGCAGTTCGTCCGTGCCTACGACCCGCGGCACGAGTACTTCCTTGTCTTCAGGTACGACGGCAATGCCACGTTCGCTGCGAAGGTGTTCGACACGACTATGTGTCGGAGGCGCTACCAGGACGACGATGATGCCAGTATGCTCTGTCTCTTCTTCCTCTCCATTAGGCTATGTCTCACACCCATTTTTAAAAAAAACTTTTTTGCATTTGGCAATGCAATGGGAGCAGGAGCAGCGAGTACTGACAATATTGTAAAGGGTAGTAATTGGTCTCTTCTGCTGCTTTTCAGAGATGGAGTTCTTCACAATTATACTTGAGAAATCCTCCAGCAGGCAGGTGCTGCCGAACAATTTTGTGAAGATGTTGGACGGTCATCGGCCATAGAACATGAAGCTGAGGCAGGCCAGAAACAGGCTTCGCAAGCTGTGGGACGTGGAGGTGGCGTTCGACATCGATGGAAGCATGTACCTAGATCATGGCTGGAAGCAGTTCGTCCGTGCCTACGACCTGCGGCATGGGTACTTCCTTGTCTTTAGGTACGACGACAAGGCCATGTTCGCCGTGAAGGTGTTCGACACGACTATGTGTCAGAGGCGCTACCAGGACAACGACGATGCCAGTACGCTGTGTCTCTTCTTCCTATCCATTAGGCTATGTCTCACACCCATTTAAAAAAAACTTTTTTGCATTTGGCAAGGCAATGGGAGCAGGAGCAGCGAGTACTGCGACAGGTGCTATGTCTACGGCAACAGCGACTCTGGCTACAGCAAAAGTAGCAGCGACGATGGCCTCGCGATGGTGATCCCACAGCTGGGCGACAGGGCCATGCCAATTCTGGTAGAGGAGTACATCCCACAGCCTGGCCTGGGGCTTCGCCGCTCTAAGTGCATCAGGATGATGAAGGAGAAGGTGAAGAAGCAGGAGTGAAGATCTTAAGAACCTGATGGATCTTTAATCTTTATAGTGTAAACCTTTTAAGTACGATAGTGTTGAACTGCTACTGCACTTTTAAGTATGATGGTGGTGTGCCTCATGAAATTTTGTGCATCCTCATGGATGCTCATTGATGAAAGATAAAATTATTTATTTTTGTGCTTGCTCATGGATGCTCCTTGGTTGGTGTATATAACAACCTAAATTAACCCCTAAACCAGCCCCTTTAAAAAAAACTCAGCTTCAGCCAGGTGGTGACGTGTGGATGCCTTTTGGTCCCGGTTGGTGTCACCAACCGGGACTAAAGGCCCCCCTGCTTGGCCTGGCCGCAGCGGCCACGTGGAGGCCCATCTGTCCCGGTTGGTGTAAGAACCGGGACTAAAGGCCGAGGGTATTAGTAACGACCTTTTAGTCCCGGTTCCAAAACTGGGATAGAAGGCCCTTACGAACCAGGACAAAATGCCCTTTTTCTACTAGTGAATTGTATGGTTTTCAAAAGTTAGGATTGGCTATAACTAATTCAAAAAAATCAAAAAAATATAAAACTTGTGCCAATCATCTTTCAATATGACTAGGTTGCCACGAAAAATAGTAAACTTGGACTATGAAGTTTTTCATGAAAAACCCTTCACAAAAGTGGCTATCACATACGAGGTTGTACGAGTTTCAAAAGTTAGGGTTGGCTATAACTAATTCAAAAAAAATCAAAAAAATATAAAACTTGTGCCAATCATCTTTCTATATGACTAATATGTCAAGTTTCATTTTTTGGCTGATTTGGGGAAGGTCAAAAAAAACTTGCTTGCAAATGGGGCTTTGAAGGGGGTTTGGAGGGGGTTTTGGAGCTCATTTGGAGCACATTTTTCATGTTCAAAGTTTCACATAATAAAATTTCTCCGATTAATCACCTAACATGTGTAATAGTACATAAATCATTGTAACACCATATGACATAACAAATAACTTCAAATCTGAATTTTGTCTCAAACTTGAAATTTGTCTCAAACTTGAATAGTATTACACAAATACATTTCATATGAAAAATACAACACCAGACCACATACCAAATAACTTCAAATTTGAATTTTGGCTCAAATTTGAATTTTGTCTCAAACTGGAAATTTGTCTCACGCAAAGTTTTATTCTATAGCATAGTACAACACCCAGTTCACTTCACTTCAACTTCTTCTTCTTCTTCTTTTTATCAGTGCTTCTCTTTACCACTATACCCAGTTCACTCAAGCTCTTGGTTTTCATCACTGCATCAGCTGGAATATCATCAAGCTCAGTTGGCAACACAACTTCCAATATAGGCTTAGTTGGCACCACATCTTCTAGAAAAACAGGGTTAGGCAACACAACTTCTAATATAGGCTCAGCTTGCACAACATCAGCTGGAAGATAATCATTTGGCACCAGATCCATATCTTGCTCATTTTGCTCCACATCTTCTGGAAAAACAGGGTTAGGCAACACAAATTCTAATATAGGCTCAGCTTGCACAACATCAGCTGGAAGATAATTATTTGGCACCAGATCCATATCTTGCTCATTTTGCACCACATCTTGATTTTGCAGCACATCCAAGTCTTGCTCATTTTGGACCACATCTTCATTTTGGAACACATCCAAGTCTTGTTGCTCATTTTGCAGCACATCCAAGTCTTGCTCATTTTGCTCAGTTTGCATTGTTTCACCATAACTTCTCTTTTTTCTACAACCATTGCCTCTTTTCTTTTTTCTTTGGCCAGCAATCTTCAACAACAAGGGGCTCAGCTGCACACTTCCTCCTAAAAAATTTAAGCATGTCAATTGGTTTGTAATTTAAAAATGCAGCCAAATAGTAAACATAAAAAACATTAACACACATACTTTGGCCTTTTAGGAGTGTAACAACACTTGGAAGATCCAGCTCGGTGCCCAAGTTCCTGGCACAACTTGCATCTATTTTTGTTACCTTTCTGGGACCTTTTTGGTTTTCCATCCTTCTTTCCCTTCCCTTTTTTACTACTCCCACCTCTCTCAAACCATGCCTTGAATCTGCTCTCTTTAGGCCTACCAGCCTTTCTTTTTGTTAGGGGAGGACACATGGAAAATTCTATGTCCACTTCAGGCCACTGAGACTGATCTGTAAGTGCTGGAATTGGAGTTGCATATGCAACCTTGAATTTTGCTACTGAGTAATATTCGTGCAAATAAGGGTGCTTGTTTATCTTTGGTCGGGAGGCCAAAAAAAGTATGGCATGATCACATGGTTTCCCAGTGTGTTGCCACTCCAAACAAGTGCACTCATGCATTTAAGTGTTAACAACATGCCTTCTACCACTTTTGGTATCTCTAACTTCAGCACCCCACACAGAAGATTTTTCAACAGATAAATGTGTAAGATTTCTGCTCCTGTTGACTACCTGTTGTACCACTGCAGGAAGCTTGTCCCCTTGCAGACAATCACCAATCCTTCTTCTCAATTCCCACAAGCGCATGATCATGATCCTGATTTTGTCAACCATGTCATGCACAGGCAGGTTTTTCAAGTTCTTCACCTTGTTGTTAAAACTTTCTGCCAAATTGTTGTTGATATGATCACACTTGATGGCAGTGTTAAATCCTGACCTATACCATAATAGAGAATGGTAGGTGTTCACCCATGGACCAAATTCAGGGCATGCTGTCATTATCTTACCAAGATGATATGAATATGTCTGTTTAGTGTAAGATCTTGCTGCTGGCCACATGCGACCAAATTCTTCCCCTCTGAACTTTTTGATCAAATTCATCCACATATGGCCGAAGCACTCTTTTTGCTCACAATGGGGGAACACATTCTTGACTGCATTTTCTAGCCCTTTGCATGCATCTGTGTGGACTGCTAAAGGTGACACTGGACCTATGCATATCTTCAACTGCATCATGAACCATGTCCATGACACCTCTGTTTGTGACTGAAACAAGCCAATAGCAACAGGGAACATCCAGTTGTCTCCATCTAAAGCATTGCAAGCTGCCAATTGACCATTCCACTTGCTGGTCAAAAACGACGAGTCTATGCTCAAATATGGACGACAACCTGCCTTGAAGCCATCGATGCAAGGCTTTAAAGCCATAAAAAACTTTGAGAAAAGGACTCTTCCTTCCTCTGTTACCTCAGTATCTATCTCCACAACACTGCTAGGTGACCTCCTCTCCACCTCTGCTTTGAAATTATAAAGCATCCTAAATGTATTTGCCCAGTCACCATATAATTCTTTCATTGCCCATTTGTTTTGCCTTCCACACTGTGTTATACTTCACCTTAATTGGGTACTGCTTTTCCAAGTCTACTTTAAGTTTCTTTGCAGTAGTATTTGGTTTCTTGGCTAAAATAGGAGTGATCTTTTCTGCAATCCAAAGCTGTGATGTCATGGTTGATACTCTCTGTGAACTTGTAATACAAGTATGTTTGTGTGGGATTTGATTGACCCTAATGGTACTTCCATTAGGTTGGCGTCTAGCAGATATGTACCACTTGCAAGGCTTGACACTTCCATCAAAACCTCTGCATCTTGCATAAAACTTTTTCTGTCAGTCCACTTTGTCTTGGCATCAAACTCATGTTTGACGGCATAAGTCTTGAAACACATTATAAATTCATCCATGTTTGGGAACAACTTCCCTACTGCAATAACAGGGTTTTACTTGTCATAGACATTTACCAACTCATCATCATGTGCATCATCAACATCATCTGCAGCATCTTCCATTAGCTTTCCATCCACATCTTCACATATATCTCTTTGAGCATCAGTAAGCGGGTTAGTAGTTTCATCATTCTATTCCTTATCTTCATCAGGTACTGGAATGCCAAATTTTTTGGCCATCTCAGTGTCATCCATTGGTGCAATGACTAAATCAGTTGGTTCATTTAATTCAACCGAATTCCAATCAACAGAAAGAACCCTTGCAACACCATCAGAGCCCTCTTGTGCATTTGCATCAGCCCCCTCATGTACTACTGTCACCTCACCCATACACATGGGCATTATCTGCCTCTCTGAAGCCCAATCATCATCTACCATTTGTGCAGCCAATTTTGAGGGAACATATCCAACCTTAGAATCTGATTTCAGATCTACCAGCTCTGCACGAAACGTAGTTTGTTTGGTTGTCCAGCCATTTTGTCGATCGATTTCATCAACCATCTGTTCGCCATCCTCAATTCTCACATACTCTCCTTTCCAATTATCAAACCATAACAATGCTACCTCTTGCTCTAGACCCCAAAAAATGCTCTCCCCAATTTTTTCCACCACATTCCTCACGGCCTTCTCTTCCATGCTCTGTAGTTCTTGTGGATCAATCTGTGATAATTCAACCTCCCATTTCACAATAGTATCTCCCTCTATGTCCCGCAAGCTACCATCACTTAGCTTCGCCTTAGAAGGAAAGAATTCGATAGTGAATTCAAATGTCCGAGCATCATCGGCCCTGTTTTTCAATGGCGCGCACTGTGAGCTAGCGGAAGCAGACGAGGCATCGCATAGGATGGAAAGGATGCACGGATTACCTAGTCAACGTTGTTGTTGTCTCTGGAGGATCCATCACCTTTAGCCCCCCTCTGCCCCACCCAAATCTGGATCAAATCGACCAAAAAAAACAGAGGAGGGAAACAGGAACTACAGTGAGATGACACAGAAGGGAACGGGCTCGACAAGGGTTCCAGATTCACTCACCACAGCGATCGCCGTCGCCGAGATCGAAAGCTCCGCCGCTGCAACAAAAGCGCCGCCTCCGTCTTCGGCTCACCGCCGGGAGCAACAGAGCTTCAGACGGGCGGTTCAGACAGACATGCCAGGCACGGGGACAGATGCACTGTCAAGTGGCGCGTAAGTTGACGATCTGCCAAGTAGGACCCACATGTCTTAAACATAACCTCACTCCCGTTGATGACCATTTTAATCGCCCGAGTGGGCCTTTGGCTATTTGGGCGAGAGAAACGTCACACAGGATCCAATTCACATCAAATATGTCGCACACGATCCAATTCGCATCAAATGTGTCGCACATGAGCTATTGACCCCCGTGTGTCACCCCGACGATGACGTGGTGAACTCCGTCATCATCGCAAAGAAGTCCAAGGACGTGCACGCCAATGAACGTCCCAACGGGCGTGGTGGACAGTACGCACGGGGCGCGGTTCCGGTGGTCAGCCCGCCGTGCAGGTTCGGTGAGATGGTGGAGGACGTGACCCACAAGAGAGAGGAGTTTGCCAACGCGGAAGTGGCCTTCTGATCGTTGCGAGGGAATGAAAATGAAGGTGGACGTGTGTGGTCCCCATCCATACGTGGCTGCCTGCTTCATCGCTTGCAATCGTACCACTATCTACCTATGCATTTCAAGTCATGTGTTTTCAATGTACGTGTGATGTTTACACTAGTCTGTGAAAGGCAGGGCACACTAGGATAGTGTGCCAAGTAACAATGTGTCATTGTAGGTGTAAGTGTTGTGAATAAGACGATTTTTGTTCACAAATAGTATGATGTAATCGATGTCTTATTCGTATTGAATACATTTGTCAAGTTGGTCGCTAATTCCGACGGATGACCCACGTTTGCTTTTGCCCTCTAATTCCGTCCATGGCTCGACGGGCCCGTCACGAGATCAACTTCATGATTTTTGCTGGAGCCATCACCGTTTGTCGGGCAGTTTGATTATGTAAATTGAAGTGTTTGATTGATAGCGAAGCGTGACAAACCTCAGTGTCAGTGTTCACTTTGTATACTACAAGCACACCATATAGTTTGAGCCAGCAATGTTACACATACATAGGTTTACAAGAGTTTTACACGCAGGTGAATTTTAATTGAAGATTAAGGGGGGTGAGGACCCCATCCCCTGATAATCAGGGGGGGAGAGGTTAGTTAGAAAGAAAAATCCTAGTCAGCGTGTAACCCTTTGTAAGTCTTTATATGTTTAACATTTTTGCAGTTTGAGCTGCAGCGACCGTTACAAAAGAACCTATCATGAATAATCTATAATACCATTGTTGTACGAATAATCAATTTTAGTTGGGGTCCTCCTAATAGGACGAGGGTGGTGCCAAGTTTGAAGAAGCAACATGCCATGACTCTCAGCCAGGCCATGGGGGAGTCTCGCACCACGACGAACTCGGAAGATCATGAGATCACCCCGTCAAGTGGTGTGCTCTCCACGAGATCCAAGAACACTGGACTAGCGATTGTTGAACACTTGGGGCCCTCAAAGGCCCTCCAACGAAATGACCGCCTCGTCTCACGTGAGCATGCACTACTAGAGAAGAACGTCCATGCAAAGCAAATACCAACACAAAGGCAATTAGGAACGAAGCTATATGGATGAAGTTTGAATTCCCTTGTTAAGGAGCTCACCTTTTTTTAAGAATTTGGTAAGGAGCTCACATGATGCCCGCTGTCAGTAACCATGTCACCATCTTTTGGGCCGCCACCATTGCCTCCGGTGACGGTGTCCTGGACTATGGGGTCCCGGCCCCGGTTGGCCTAGTCCATGGACTGGACTGACAACCCGTTAAGGAGGAAGGGCTGCAAAAGCATTTAACCTATGGCATAAGAATATCAGACTTCATCAAGGACCCGACATGTACTCCAAGTATGTCTATTAGAATTCAGCATGTTATCCCTAGATGGCAACTGATTATGTGTAATCCCGGATACACCTAGTGCCTATATAAGCCAGAGGGTTTAATCTGTAAAGGCACATTCATTCATCATCATCACCCCTAGGGTTTAGACCACAACTTACGATCTCGAGGTAGATCAACTCTGTACTTTGATACTTCTGTTATGTAAGCAACACTAGGACATAGGGTTTTACCTCTTTAAAGATGGTCAAAACCTGGGTAAACATATTGTGCGCCTTGCCTCTTGTTACCCATCGGTCCGATCTCACATCTTGGGCTCCCCTACCCAAGGTCTGTCTGTCTATTTTGACACCGACATTGGTGCTTTCATTGAGAGCTCGTTGTTGGATTGTCAAGGATTGGTGGCTCACTTCATATTGATAGCAACATTGATTGTGGTGACATCTTCGTCCCCGACCAACTCTTTGCCTTTCGCAACTTAGTGTTGCACGCTAATCCGACCGTCCGCTTGAGCTGTGTCGAGAACTTTGCCCCACACTAGGTCATCATGTTCGGGATCCTGGAGTAAATCATGGCCGAACGGGGAGATCTGGTTCTCTCGGAACGGACCTCAGATCAATTCAAAGATCCCTATGGCTCCGGAACTCCAGAACATGTTTTCGATCCGATCCTCAAATCCGACCTTTCGGTAGAGCCAACCCATAGATGGATCTGGTGGCCACCACCTACGATATAAACCTTGCCTGCCCGGTTGATACCGATGAGCCGAACTTGTCTTCGGAGTCGATAATAGTCTTTGAGGCAGTTTCTTCACCCGCCGACCTATGGTCGGACTGGGGCAATCGACATAACGGACTCGCGTCAAGCAGCCTGAACAAACCCTTTCAGATCAACCTGACTTATATCCAGACCCTCGATGCCAATGAGCTCTCACAAATAAACGAGGTGCTGGAACGAATCCAAATCCTGGCGATCTCATCCGGTGTGTACAACCATATCAGATGCAAAGTCAACGACCGAGAAATTTTTGTCCAACCCACCGCCCACATAGTCGCCACGATCGAGGACCTAACAGACATACTTGACTTTCGCTCGGATCAGGCCACCGACATGGAAGAAGATGACCCTGACAATACCAGAGCAAATTCACCTGTGGCCATGCCATGCATGGGGAGTTGGGCCGCAATGTCTACATATGGCGTTTATATGGTCTACACTCCCAAGGAAGATCCCAAGGAGCAGCCCAAGGAAAACTCCAAATGTCATCTCCCTAAGAGGAAAACGAAGGGCAAGAGTGGAAGCAAAAGCAAGACCGACACCATGGCGCGACTGATAACGGTGCTGCCCCAATGCTCTAGAGAGCCAGGGTAAAAACAATCAAGTCTCACCCGCCCAACATTCTGGGCCGATGGGGACACCTGCAAAGGACGACATCAAATACATAGGCACCTCCGACAAGGGGTCGAACGAGGATTACCTCCCCATGTATAAGGACGAGGTTAGCCTTGGACGTGGAGATTTCGTGGTGCCTACGAACCTATACAAGCAAATACGGTGAAAGCACAATCGCTTCCTAAGGTGATTTTGATAATTGATCACAACATATGCAACATTGGACTAATGATTTTATCCAAGCATATTTCAGAAAAGTTCAAAGATGCCTTGGTTATAGGATTCTGAGGAGAGCCCCTTAATACAAGGAAAATAATAGGATTGGCTCAAGCTTGAAGCAAGAAGACTCTTCATTTTACATTTTTGAGAAATCACTTTGAGTCCATAGGAAAGCCAATACTATTAAAGGGGTTAGGTATTATGATGAATTGGTTGCTCAAGTTCTAAGAGGGAGCCACCAAAAATACTCGACCATTCTCCCACAAATATCTCTGTCCAAAGCCAAACCAGCAAAATCGGTGCCACCAACTATTTCCACTCGGCCCTACCGATTTTACACTTGACAGATCCTATGCCCAACCCTACCATCTCGGTACCACCAACTTTCAAATCGGTTCCACCGAGATTCAGTGACCAACTTTCTATTGAGAAGATTTCAAGAATCAGAATTTCCGAGTTTGAAATCGGTCGCACTGAGATTTGAAAACTGGTCTAGGTCATCGTATCGGTACCACTGAGATTCATATATCGGTCTCACCGAGAATTCAAAGGTTGCCGCATTTAGTGCAACTCGGTACCACCGAGTTAGGCAATAATGTTGTAATAGTTGGATTTTAGGGGATGCCTATATATACCCCTCCACCTACCTCTCATTCGTAGAGGAAGCACTGAGAACACACTTTTTTTCTGAAAAATACTGAGAGCACACTTACACTTGCCAGCTCCATTTTTCTGAGAGAGAGCCACCTACTCATGTGTTGAGACCAATATATTCCATTCCAACCATTGGAACCTTGATTTCTTGTCTCCCCAAGTTGCTTTCCACAAGATCAATCTCTCCTACCCATGCCAAATCTGTCACAGAGTGATTGAGTGTCGAGGATACTATGTTTTGAAGCACAATAGCAAGGAGTTCATCGTTCTACCACATCGATTACCTTTTGGAGGGTGGTGCCTCCTAGATTGGTTAGTGTTGCTTGGGAGCCTCCTACTTCGTGTTGTGGAGTTGAACCAAGATGTTTGTAAGGGCAAGGAGATCGCCTACTTTGTGAAGATCTACCATGAGCGAGGCTAGTCCTGTGTGGATGGAACGTGTGGTGGAATAGACAAGGCCGCTTATTCGTGGACCACTTGTGGGTGGAGCCCACCATGGACTCTTGCGGCCGTTACCTGCTACGACAACAAAAGACCTTCCCTGGCAACGGCGCCAGGAATCCTTCTGCTACGGGCTACGCCTTTAGGGACTTGCTTGGCAAATATGCAAAGGATTCCCCCGCGGCCTTGGAGCCTTGCGTTGGTGTTCCCTCGAAGCGGAAAGGGTGATGTAGCACAGCGGCGGTAAGTATTTCCCTTAGTTTGAGAACCAAGGTATCGATCCAGTAGGAGGATCGCGTCAAGTCACAAGTACTTGCACAAACACAAAGAGCTTGCAACCAACGCTATGAAGGGGTTGTCAATCCCTTATAGATTTTTGCAAAGTGAGAACTGAAAGCAAAAAGGAAACAAAGCAAAGTAAAAGTAAAAGTGGAGACGATAGTTGTGAATAGACCCGGGGGCCATAGTATTCACTAGTGGCTTCTCTCATGAAAGCAAGTAGACGGTGGGTGAACGAATTACTGTCGAGCAATTGATAGAACCGTGCAAAATATGACGTTATCTATGGCAATGATCATATCTATAGGCATCACGTCCAAAACAAGTAGACCGATACTTTCTGCATCTACTACTATTACTCCACACATCGACCGCTATCCAGCATGCATCTAGTGTATTGAGTTCATAAGAACAGAGTAACGCCTTAAGCAAGATGACATGATGTAGATGGACAATCTCATATCTATGATGAAAGCCCATCTTGTTACCCTTGATGGCAACAACATGATGCGTGCCTTGCTGCCCCTTCTGTCACTGGGAAAGGTCACCGCACGGTATGAACCCAAAACCAAGCACTTCTCCCATTGCAAGAATCATAGATCTAGTTGGCCAAACAAAACCCAAGACTCGGAGAGACTTACAAGGATATCAAATCATGCATATAAGAAATCAGCGAAGACTCAAATATAATTCATAGATAATCTGATCACAAATCCACAATTCATCAGATCTCGACAAACACACCGCCAAAGAGGATTACATCGGATAGATCTCCATGAAGATCATGGAGAACTTTGTATTGAAGATCCAAGAGAGAGAAGAAGCCATCTACCTACTAACTACGGACCCGTAGGTCTGAAGTGGACTACTCACGAGTCATTGGAGAGGCGATGATGTTGATGTAGAAGCCCTCCAACTCCAAAGTCCCCTCCGGAAGGGTACCGGGAAGGGTCTCCAGATGAGATCTCGCGGAAACGGAAGCTTGCGGCGGCGGAAAAGTGGTTTCGTGGACGCCCTGATTTTTTCTGGGATTTTAGGGAATATATAGGCGAAAGAGCTAGGGCAGGGGAGCTCCAGGGGGTCCACAAGCTTGGTAGCCGCGGGCCCCCCTGGCGGCGGCTACAAGGCTTGTGGCCCCCCTGTGGCTCTCCTGCCTTGGCCCTCAAGTCCCCCGATCTTCTACTGTTGTGGAAAAATTTATTTTGGGGATTTTATTCCGTTTGGACTCCGTTCCAAAATCAGATCTGAAAAGAGTCAAAAACACAGAAAAAACAGGAACTGGCAATTGGCACTAAATTAATAAGTTAGTCCCAAAAAAGATATAAAAGGGTACATAAAACATCCAAAGTTGACAAGATAACAGCATGAAACCATCAAAAATTATAGATACGTTTGAGACGTATCAAGCATCCCCAAGCTTAACTCCCGCTCGTCCTCGAGTAGGGAAGTGATAAAGAATGAATTTTTGATGCTTTCATGCTACCTACCATAGATGTCCTTGGTAACTCCTCTTATGTGACGTGAATGTTCAGATCCATTAGATTCAAAACAATAGTTTGCTATTGACGTGGAGACAATAATACTTCAAGCAAACTAGCAAGGTAATCATGAACTTTCAAAATAACAAGGCCAAAAGAAAGTTATCCCTACAAAATCATATAGTCTGGCTATGCTCTATCATCCTTGAACTACGAATTTAAATCATGCACAACCTCGGTATTGGCCAAGTAATTGTTTTCACACCTTTACTTTCTCAAACTTTTTCAACTCTCACGCAATACATGAGCGTGAGCCATGGTTTTAGTACTATAAGTGGAATGGAGTGTGGTGGAGGTTGCAAGGTAAACAAGGAGAAGATGGTCACATTGACTAGGCATATTAACGAGCTATGGAGATGCTCATCAATATATATTAACGTGAATGAGTAGGGATTTCCATACGAATGATGCACTAGAGCTAAGAGTATGTGAAAGCTCTTAAAGAAAACTAGTGGGTGTGCATCCAACTTGCTTGCTCACGAAGACCTAAGGCAATTTTGAGGAAGCCTATCATTGGAATATACAAGCCAAGTTATATAATGAAAATTTCCCACTAGCTATATCGTGGTGACAAAACGAGAGACTTTCAATCATGAAGATCATGGTGCTTAATAAGCACAAGTGTGGAAAGATAGTAGCATTGTCCCTTATCTCTTTTTCTCTCATTCTTTTTTTGGTGGGCTCTTTGGCCTTTTTTTTGGTGGGCATCTTTGGCCTCTTTTTGTAAATGGGCTTCGTTGGCCTCTTTTATTTCCTCACATGGGACAATGCTCCATCAATGATGATCATCACACTTACAACTCAAAACTTAGAGCAATGATGACTCTATAAGGAATGCCTTCGGTAGTGTACCGTGACAATGATCTAGCATGGCATAGACATCAATGGAAACATCATGCTAGCTATCTTATGATCATGCAATGGCAATGTAGAAGTGGTGGCACATGTCATGGTGGTAGTTGCATGGCAATATATCTCGGAATGGCTTTGAAGAAGCCATAGTAGGTAGGTATGGTGGCTGTTTTGAGGGAGGCTAATGGTGGGCTTTATGCACCGGCGAAAGTTGCACGGCACTAAAGAAGATAGTGATGGTGGAAGGTGAAAGTGCATCTAAACCATGGACTCAACATTAGTCATGAAGAACTCATATACTTGTTGCAAAAGTTTTAGTAGTAATCGAAACAAATCATTCAACGCATACTCCTAGGGGAAGGGTTGGTAGGCATAAACCATCACGCGATCCCGACCGCTGCACAAAAGGATGACAATCAATAGACTAATCATGCTCAGACTCCATCACATAGCGGTTCAGCATACGTGCATGCTACGGAAATCACTAACTTCAACACAAGTATTTCTAGATCCACAACACCTTACTAGTATAACTTCAATATTACCACAACCACAACTCAAAACTAATTGAGATGAATCAAACTTCTCTAACTACTCAATGCACATGAAGGTGGAAGTTTTCATACCCCTTTAGATAACTACCCCTTTTGAGACTACTTTCATAGCATAGATCAACTACCAAGCCACGCACCGCTGTGCTCTAAAGGATATAAGTGAAGCACATAGAGCAAAATCAACTACCTCAAAAGATATAAGTGAAACACATGTGAGCTGAATTGTCTAACCAAAGGATATAAGTGAAGCTCGACAAAATCACGGTGAGTGCATGTCTCTCTCTCTAGGTGTTCAGCAAGGAAGATTGTGACACCACAAAAATAAAAGACTCCTACGATACAAGACGCTCCAAGAAAAACACATAACATGTGGTGAATAAAAATATAGCCCCAAGTAATGTTACCGATGGATTAAAGACGAAAGAGGGGATACCTTCCCGGGGCATCCCCAAGCTTAGGCTTTTACGGCATCCTTGAATCAACTTGGGGTGCCTTGGGCATCCCCAAGCTTGAGCTCTTGCCACTCTTTATCTTTTTGTCCATAAGAACCTCACCCAAAACTTGAAAACTTCACGACACGAAACTTAAACAGAAACTCATGATGACATTAGTATAAGAAAGCAAACCACCACTTCCTTTGGTACTGTAGAAAACTTAAATTCTACTTATGTTGATGTTGGGTTACTGTATTTTCAATCTTCCATGGCTAATACCCCCTGATACTATCCATAGTTTCATCAAAATAAGCAACCAACTCAACAAAAACAGAATCTGTTAACAGCAGACCAGTCTGTAGCAATTTGCATACTTCGTATACTTCTGGTACTTCACAAATTCTGAACTATTATGACAGTCTGAAGTATTTGTGTAGAAAGCAGCAGCAAAAAGAATCAACTCAAAAGCTCTTAGAGAAAAAAAATTGAAAATTCTTTTCGTGAGAACAAAGTTTCTGTCTTTTCCAGCATGACCAAACGATCATCCCCAAGACTAATCATAACGGTTTTACTTGGCACAAACGGAAAAGAAACACAAAAAACACAATCATAACGGAATTATGAAAGTGTGGAAAACACAAAACAGAAAGAAAAAGGATAGATTCGTTGGGTTGCCTCCCAACAAGCGCTATTGTTTAACGCCCTTAGCTAGGCACAAGGTGATGGAATCACGTATAGTCATCTTTGGTGCTCAATCCATAAGTAGCCCTCATCATAGATTCATAAGGCAATCTTATTTTCTTTCTTGGAAAATGCTCCATGCCCTTATTTAGAGAAAATTGAAATCTAATATTCCCTTCCTTCATATCGATGATAGCACCAATAGTCCTTAGGAAAGGTCTACCAAGAATAATGGGACATGAAGGATTGCAATCTATGTCAAGTACAATGAAATCCACGGGTACATAGTTCTTATTTGCAACAATAAGAACATCATTGATCCTTCCCATGGGTTTCTTGACAGTAGAATCCGCAAGATGCAAATTAAGAGAACACTCCTCAATCTCATGAAAACCAAGAATATCACATAAATACTTTGGAATCGCGGAAACACTAGCACCCAAATCACACAAAGCATTGCATTCATAGTTTTTGATTTTGATTTTGATAGTAGGTTCCCACTCATCATGAAGTTTTCTAGGTATAGAGACTTCTAATTCGAGTTTCTCTTCAAGAGATTTCATCATAGCACCTACGATATGTGCAGCAAAGGCTTTGCTTTGGCTATAAGCATGTGTAGAGTTTGCAATGGATTGCATCAAGGAAATGCATTCAAACAAGGAGCAACTATCATAATTGAATTCCTTGAAATCCAATGTGGGAGTTTCATTACTACCCAAAATTTTGATTTCTTCTACTCCACTCTCCACACCTTTATCATCAAGATAGGTGGACTCCGAATCATTGGGGCGTTTTTCAACCAAAGTGGATTCATATCCAGCCCCTTCATCAATAGGTTTGACATGCGAAAACAAAGATTCAAGAGGAGTCACCCCAAGCACTTTAAGATCTTCGTGATCTGCATCACAAATTTCAGGTTTAGCTGCCATCTTATTGACTAAGGTAGCCTGCTTGTGAGAAATTTGGCCCACCAATTTTTTGAGGTGATCAAGCTGAGAATTTAGTGCAAGGAATTCTTTGGCCATATCATCAACTTCTTTATTCAAACAGGCCATAAAAGAATTTTGCTCTTTTAATTCCCTACGGAAGTAATTATTTTGCTCAAACTGAGAAGGCATGAAACCTTTGACACTAGTTTCAATCAACCTTCTAAAATAGTTTGGTTTGGCCATGAGGAAAGGTCTCTCACGAACAAGCCCAAGAGCAAGCGAGGAAAACGGGCAAAGGAGAACAGAAAAAGGCAAATGAAAACGGCAAGGGAGATAGGGAAATGAAAACAGAAAATGTGAAGTGGGGGAGAGGAAAACGAGAGGCAACTAGGAAAAAAGGTAAATGCAAGAGATGAGTTTGTGACACCTACTTGGATAGCTCTTGACTTGATCTCTCCTCCCCGGCAACGGCGCCAGAAATACTTCTGCTACGGCAATAAAAGACCTTCCCTGGCAACGGCACCAGGAATCCTTCTGCTATGGGCTACGCCTTTAGGGACTTCCTTGGCAAATATGCAACGGATTCCCCCGCGCCCTTGGAGCCTTGCCTTGGTGTTCCCTCAAAGCGGAAAGGGTGATGTAGCACAGCGGCGGTAAGTATTTCCCTCAGTTTGAGAAGCAAGGTATCGATCCAGTAGGAGGATCGCGTCAAGTCACAAGTACCTGCACAAACACAAAGAGCTTGCACCCAACACTATGAAGGGGTTGCCAATCCCTTATAGATTGTTAGCAAAGTGAGAACTGAAAGCAAAACGGAAACAAAGCATAGTAAAAGTAAAAGTGGAGACGATAGTTGTGAATAGACCCGGGGGCCGTAGTGATCACTAGTGGCTTCTCTCATGAAAGCAAGTAGACGGTGGGTGAACGAATTACTGTCGAGCAATTGAAAGAACTGCGCAAAGTCATGACGTTATCTATGGCACTGATCATATCTATAGGCATCATGTCCAAAACAAGTAGACCGATACTTTCTGCATCTACTACTATTACTCCACACGTCGATCGCTATCCAGCATGCATTTAGTGTATTGAGTTCATAAGAACAGAGTAACACCTTAAGCAAGTTGACATGATGTAGATGGACAATCTCATATCTATGATGAAAGCCCAACTTGTTACCCTTGATGGCGACAACATGATGCGTGCCTTGCTGCCCCTTCTGTCACTAGGAAAGGTCACCGCACGGTATGAACCCAAAACCAAGGACTTCTCCCATTGCAAGAATCATAGATCTAGTTGTCCAAACAAAACCCAAGACTCAGAGAGACTTACAAGGATATCAAATCATGCATATAAGAAATCAACAAAGACTCAAATATAATTCATAGATAATCTGATCACAAATCCACAATTCATCGGATCTCGACAAATACACCGCCAAAGAGGATTACATCGGATAGATCTCCATGAAGATCATGGAGAACTTTGTATTGAAGATCCAAGAGAGAGAAGAAGCCATCTAGCTACTAACTACGAACCCATAGGTCTGAAGTGGACTACTCACGAGTCATTGGAGAGGCGATGATGTTGATGTAGAAGCCCTCCAACTCCAAAGTCCCCTCCGACAGGGCACCGGGAAGGGTCTCCAGATGAGATCTCTCGGAAACGGAAGCTTGCGGCGGCGGAAAAGTGGTTTCATGGACGCCCTGGTTTTTTCTGGGATTTTAGGGAATATATAGGCGAAATAGCTAGGGAAGGGGAGCTCTAGGGGGGCCACAAGCTTGGTAGCCGCGGCCCCCTGGTTGGGGCTACAGGGCTTGTGGGCCCCCTGTGGCTCTCCTGCCTTGGCCCTCAAGTCCCTCGATCTTCTTCTGTTGTGGGAAAATTTATATTGGGTATTTTATTCTGTTTGGACTCCATTCCAAAATCAGATCTGAAAAGAGTCAAAAACACAGAAAAAACAGGAACTGGCACTTGGCACTAAATGAATAAGTTAGTCCCAAAAATGATATAAAAGGGTACATAAAACATCCAAAGTTGACAAGATAACAGCATGAAACCATCAAAAATTATAGATACGTTTGAGACGTATCATTACCCTCTGTGGGTTGAAGTCTCCACTAACATGGACATACGATAGCGCTACCTATCGGAACCATGCCAAAAATCGCCGTGTCAACCTTTGCGTTTGATCTCCCTGCCTTACCCTCTATTTTACATTTGCATGTCGTTATTTTCCTGCTATACTCTTAAATGTGCATGTGTAGGGTGAACTTGACTAGTCATAATTGCTAAAACTGGCCCACAACTAAAACTGGGAAAAGGCTAAGTTTTGGTCTTGTCAAGTAGTCTAATCACCCCTTCTAGAAATACTTTCGATCCTACAAGTGGTATCAGATCTTTGGTCTCAGTTACATTGGTTTTACAACCTAGGAGAGTATGGCATCTAGTGAGGGAAATTATCACCGTAGAGGTTGTTGCGGCAAAAAAGTCCTTCCGTGGCACTTAGGAATTCTTGTTGTTACTTCTTTGATTTGCGTTGGTTTTTCCCTTAAAGAGGAAAGGGTGATGCAGCACAGGAGCAGTAAGTATTTCCCTCAGTTTGAGAACCAAGGCATCAATCCAGAAGGAGGGCCTCGTCAAGTCCAAAGTACCTGCGCAAAAACAATAAAACTTGCACCCAACGCTTCAAAGGGGTTGTCAATCCCTTCAAGATTGTTTGCAAAAGTGAGATCTGAAGGCGTAAAGTGCAACGAAGTAAAAAGTGTAAGGCTGAAAATATGGTGTGCAGTAGACCCTGGGGCCATAGTGTTCACTAGAGGCTTCTCTCATAATAGCAAAGATCATGGTGGGTGAACAAATTAATGTCGAGCAATTGATAGAACCGTGCAAAGTCATGACGATATCTAAGGCAATGATCTAGCATATAGGCATCACGTCCGAGACAAGTAGACCGATACTTTCTGCATCTACTACTATTACTCCACACATCGACCGCTATCCAGCATGCATCTAGTGTATTGAGTTCATGACGAACAGAGTAACGCTTTAAGCAAGATTACATGATGTAGAGGGATAATCTCAAACCAATGATAAAAACCCCATCTTTTTACCCTTGATGGCAACAAGACGATACATGCCTCGCTACCCCTTCTGTCACTGGGTGAGGTCACCGCACGGTATGAACCCAAAACCAAGCACTTCTCCCATTGCAAGAATCATAGATCTAGTTGGCCAAACAAAATCCACGACTCGAAGAGAATTACAAGGATATGAAATCATGCATAAGAGAGATCAGAAGAAACTCAAATAAGATTCATAGATAATCTGATCATAAATCCACAATTCATCGGATCTCGACAAACACACCGCAAAAGAATACTACATCGGATAGATCTCCATGAAGATCATGGAGAACTTTGTATTGAAGATCCAAGAGAGAGAAGAAGCCATCTAGTTACTAGCTATGGACCCGTAGGTCTATGGTGAACTACTCACGCATCATCGGAGAGGTCATGGTGTTGATGGAGAAGCCTTCCGTGTCCGAATCCCCCCTCCGGCAGGGCACCAGGATGTGCCCCAGATGGGATCTTGCGGAGACAGAAGCTTGCGGCGGCGGAAAGGTGATTACGATGCTCCCCCGATTTTTTGCGGAATTTTTGGGGATATATAGGCGCAAACCCTAGGGCAGACGTGGCCCAGGGAGCCCACAAGCCTGGACGGCGCGGGCCCCCTGGGCACGCCATGAGGGCTTGTGGGGTCCCTGAGGACCCCCTGCCTTGGTTCTCAAGTCTCTCGATCTTCTTTCGTTCCGAAAAAAATCTTTTCGGAACTTTTATTCCGTTTGGACTCCGTTCAAAATCCTCCTCTGAAAGGGGTCAAAAACATGGAAGAAACAGGAACTGGCACTTGGCACTGGATTAATAAGTTAGTCCCAGAAAATAAATAAAAGGCATGCAAAACATCCAAAGTTTGACAAGATAATAGCATGAAACCATCAAAAATTATAGATACGTTGGAGACGTATCAAGCATCCCCAAGCTTAACTCCTACTCGTCCTCGAGTAGGGAAGTGATAAAGAATGAATTTTTGTTGTGGAATGCTACCTAGCATAGTTGTCCTTTGCAACTTCTTTCACGTGGCATGAACATTCAGATCCATAAGATTCAAAACAATAGTTTTCTATTGACATGAAAACAGTAATACTTCAAGAAAACTAGCAAAGTAGTCATGAACTTTCAAAATAACAAGGCCAACGAAAGTTATCCCTACAAAATCATATAGTCTGGCTATGCTCCATCATCCTCACACAACTAATGTAAATCATGCACAACCCTGGAATTGGCCAAGTAATTGTTTTCGCACTCTTACTTTCTCAAACTTTTTATAACTATCACGCAATACATGAGCGCGCACCATGGATATAACACTATAGGTGGAATAGAGTGTGGTGGTGGTTGTGAGACAAAAAGGAGGAGATGGTCACATTGACTCGGCGTATCAATTGGCTATGGAGATGCCCATTAATAGATATCAACGTGAATGAGTAGGGATTTCCATACAAGAGATGCACTAGAGCTATAAGTATGTGAAAGCTCAAAAGGAAAACTAGTGGGTGTGCATCCAAATTGCTTGCTCATGAAGACCTAGGGCAATTTTGAGGAAGCCCGTTATTGGAATATACAAGCCAAGTTATATAAAAGGTTCCCACTAGCATATGGTAGTGACAAAGCAAGAAGCTCTCAATCATGAAGAACATGGTGCTAATATGAAGCACAAGTGTGGAAAAAGATAGTAGCATTGTCCCTTTTCTCTTTTTCTCTCATTTATTTATTTGGGCTCTTAGGCCTCTTTTTTTTTTCTCTTTTCTCTTTTCTCCTTTTTTTGTTTTTGGGCTCTTTGGCCTCTTATTTTATTTCCTCACATGGGACAATGCTCTAATAATGATGATCATCACACTTTTAGTTACTCAAAGCTCAAAAATCACAATGATGATGACTCCATAGGAAATGCCTCCGGCAGTGTACCGGGACGTGCAACGATCTAGTATGATCATGCACTGGCAATATGAGAGTGATGGCACAAGTCATGAGACGGAACGGTGGTAGTTGCATGGAAATATATCTCGGAATGGCTATGAAAATGCCATAGTAGGTATGTATGGTGGCTGTTTTGAGGAAGGAATTTGGTGGGTTTGTGCACGAGCGAGAATTGCGCGGCACTAGAGAGGCTAGCAATGGTGGAAGGTGAAAGTGCATCTAATCCATGGACTCAACATTAGTCATAAAGAACTCACATACTTGTTGCGAAAGTTTTTATTAGTAATCGAAACAAAAGTGTTAAGCGCATAATCCGAGGGGAAGGGTTGGTAGGTGTAAACCATCGCGCGATCCCGACCTCAACACAAAGGATGACAATCAATAGATCAATTATGCTCCGACTTCCTAACATAGCGGTTCACCATACGTGCATGCTACGGGAATCACTAACTTCAACACAAGTATTTCGAGATTGACGACACCCTACTAACATAGCTTTTAATATTCCCGAATCCATGTCTCGGAACTATTTGAGAGGAATCGAAACTTTTCTTTCTACTCAATGCACATGAAGATGGAAGTTATTGCATCCTCTTTGGGTACCTAGCACATGGGACTACTTTCATAGCATAAGCCAACTACCAAATCACGCACCGCCGTGCTCTAAAGATATAAGTGAAGCACAAGAGCAAAAGGTATCTAGCTCAAAGGATATAAGTGAAGCACTAGAGCAAAAGTATCTAGCTCAAAAGATATAAGTGAAGCACTAGAGCAAAAGTATCTAGCTGAAAAGATATAAGTGAAGCACTAGAGCAAAAGTATCTAGCTCAAAAGATATAAGTGAAGCACTATGAGCATTCTAGCAAAATCATGATGAGTGCGTGTCTCTCTCTCTCAAAAAGGTGTGCAGCAAGGATGATTGTGACACAACAAAAAGAAAAAACTCCTAAGATACAAGACGCTCCAAGCAAAACACATATAATGTGGTGAATAAAATATAGCTCCAAGTAATGTTACCGATGGATTGAAGACGAAAGAGGGGATGCCTTCCCGGGGCATTCCCAAGCTTAGGCTTTTTGGTGTCCTTGAATTTGGCTTGGGGGGCCTTGGGCATCCCCAAGCTTGAGCTCTTTCCACTCCTTATCTCTTTGTCCATGAGAACGTCACCCAAAACTTGAAAACTTCACAACACAAAACTTAAACAGAAACTTGTGATAACATTAGTACAAGAAAGCAAACTACCACTTCTTTTGGTACTGTAGCAAACTTGAATTCCATATTGATGATGAGATACTGTATTCTCACTTTTCCATGGCTAGTACCCCCCGATACTAACCATAGTTTCATCAAAACAAGCAACCAACTCAATACAAACAGAGTCTGTCAAAAACAGACCAGTCTGTAGCAATCTGTATACTTCGTATACCTCTGGTACCTCAAAAAATCTGAAAAATTACGAAGGTCTAGGGAAAAAGCATATAAATCAGCATCAAGAAGAATCAACTCAAAATCTCTTTCTGAATAAAAATGAAAAATCATCTCGTTAGCGAAATGTTTCTGTCTTTTTCCAGCAAGATCAAACAACCATTACCAAGACCAATCATAAATGTTTTGCTTGGCTCAAACACAAAAAGCACAATCACAACAGAATTGTGAAAGTGTGGACGCAACAAAACAAGCACAATAGAATCACGTACCGTCGTCTTTGGTGCTCAAACCGTAAGTAGCCCTCATCATGGATTCATAAGGCAATCTTATTTCCTTTCTAGGAAAGTGTTCCATGCCCTTCCTTAAAGGAAATTGAAATCTAATATTCCCTTCCTTCATATCGATGATAGCACCGATAGTCCTTAGGAAAGGTCTACCAAGAATAATAGGGCATGTAGGATTGCAATTAATGTCAAGCACAATGAAATCCACAGGTACATAGTTCCGATTTGCAATAATAAGAACATTGTCGTGGGTATAAGTCTGACAGTAGATGTGTAGGGTACGAAAGGATGGGCAGAGCCTTAGCTACGACGAGGTTGTATGAGTTCAGGCCCCTTTGCGGTGGAGGTAAAAGCCCTACGTATCAGTGCTCTTGGGAGCTTAGTGTCGAGTGGAATATAGGATTACAGTAAATGCCCATAGAATAGAGTGCGCTGCCCTTCACAACGTCTCGGTGGACAGGGGTGGAGTAGTGGCGAATAAATGCCTACGTTACAGGTAACGTATGCCTTAAATGCTAATGATGGTGTATGAAAACGTATGACCGTTGCCCTCCTTGGAGGTTATGATGTACAGAGTGGAATTCAGTCGGTACGATAAATATGCTCTGAATGCTCGTCACCGACTGGATGATGGGGGGTCCTTAGTTCAGTCGGAATTGTCTAAGGGCCTTGCCCTCTATGAAGGGTAGTCCCTGGGTAGGACCTATAGGGCAGGCCTATGACCCTACCCTGGGACTATAACCCCATCATTAGTCCCTGAATGGATCGGGGTTGGAACGACGAAGTGGTGCCTGGAGTACGGATCCGACTGGTATGGATGTGACTTTGGCGTTGTTTTCCTCGTTCCATTTTATCCTTTCGACCAGTGATCCGAGTGAATATACCAGTGAAACGAACCGTCAGGGACCGAGTGCTTCCGCGGAATCTTTTGATGTGACCGGTCAAACTGACAGTGGCGGATTTTTTGGGATCTTCAAATTTCGGTTGCCGCGCACTCACCGGGGATGTCGACATCGTCATCGAGTAGTTTATGTCGCCTCGATTACCACGCCTTCATCTTCTCCACTAATATCGCAGCAGCCGGTCGGGGGATAAGATTTCGGAGCCACCTGTTAGTGACCCAGTCGGAACCTTATTTAAGCCTCTCCGGCGGGGGTTTCTTGTTGTGCTGCCCTCGTTACTCGCACTCGCCTCGCTTCTCCCGTAGCTCCCTGCGCGTTCCAAGCCTCCTTCCTCTCCTCCTCTGCGGATCTGCTGCCTTCACCATGACAAATGGGCAGACGAGCAAGCTCGAGTCGCAGAAGAAGAAGAAGAAGGCGGCGGCTCCTGCTCAGCGGCGACAGCGAGCACTACCGGCGGGTTGGATCCAGGGGGATTTCCTCCCCTCCACGGTGACGGCGGACGACCTGCTGGAGCTGGTGGAGCAAGGCATGATTGCCAACAAGTCGTGGAGGCTGCCGGTGGAGGGCGAGACGGAGCCGGCGCCGCAGGAGGGAGAGCGCATCTTGCTGCTCAGCCACGTGTATAGGGGCTTCTCCTTGCCTCCCCACCCCTTCTTTAGAGGTATTATGAATCACTTCGGGGCGCAGCTCCATCATTTTCCTCCCAACGCGATAGCCCATCTCGCCGCATTCGTCACTCTGTGCGAGTGCTTTATTGGATGTCCCCCCATTGGGGGCTCTTTAAGTACATCTTCTCCGCTAGGTCTCAGACTGTCAAAAAGCTTAGCCAGTCAGACAATAAAACCCATCTCCTCCAGCTCTGCGGGGGCTTAGGTTTCCAAACGAAAACAAAGATTAGCTACCCCCTCTCCAGCTGTCCGAGTCAGTTAGGAACTGGCAGTCAACCTGGTTCTACTGCGAGGACATAGCTTGTCCGAATGCCGCGACTGGGTTGCCGCCCTTTAGCCTAGACCGTCCGACTCCTCCCACGCAGCTTGCGCTCTCAAAGTTGGAAAAGATCCAGATCCAACCTCTGGTCGACGCGTTGATAGCTGTCGTCTGCAAGGGAGTCACCGGCACATATTTGCTAGAGACTTTTCTGGGTCGGCGCATCCAGCCGCTGCAAGCCCGACACCATGCCATGTGGCACTACGTGGGGCCCGAGGATTCCACTCGGACTCATCCAGAGTGCGTGACCGGGGAGACCATGACAGCGTGGGTCCGCGACATTACAGGCGCATGTGACAACCCCCAAGGAGCCCGGCGAGTGAGGCCCTTCCGCGCCGACAATCCTCCTCTGAATGAGGTGAGTGCATCTTGTCGAGTGCCTTCAATCTTCTTAGATCTATCGCTTTTCTTGTGTCGCCGCCTGGTGTCTGACGTTGTCGACTGTATTTTGTGCAGGAGTGGACCAACTGGCACTCTCCCGTCTCGAACGGAATCCCGCTGAGGAAGAGGAGGGCAGCCAGGAGGGCAGCATGGATAGCGCCGAGTACGTCTCCGACAATGGGAAACGGAGGAGGAGTCTGGAGAGGAGGAGGGCGAGGTTGGGGAGCAGAGCTCGCCACCTCCACCATCAGAGCCTCGAACTAAGCGCCGTCACGAACCTGCGGCTCCGCGGGCTCCTCCAGTAGCTCCGAGTGCTCCGCCTGCTTCTCCCGTGGCGCTGAGTGCTCCGCCAGATCCTCCCGTGGCTCCGAGTGCTCCGCCAGCTCCTCCCATGGCTCCGAGTGCTCGGAACGTGAAGAGGACCAAGGACGCTGCTGCCGAGCCCACGGACCAACCGTCTAAGGTGGCCAAACCGAGTGGGTCCAAGCCTCGGAAAGCTTTGCCTCGGATGAGGATCGCTATTCCAGTTGCCTCAGCGTAAGTGTCTTGTTCTCCCATCTTCTTCCAGTATTTGATTGAACTCATGCTTATCGATTGAGTGGATTTTACTCGACAGAGCTGCTACCTCCGCCACCTCTCTGCCGCGCCAGGACGATGATCCCATGGATACGGATAACGCTGCCACATCCCAGCAAGGTACGTTGTGACGACTCCGAGAGTTTGCATTATTGTTTCGCGAGTGCTGCCTTTAATCTTGCCCTTTTTCTGTAACCTCATGTTGTTCAGTCGGGCTTCCTTCGAAGGTGATTCATCTAGAGGAGGACGACCAAAGGGGATCAGGGCCAACTTTGGCGCCTTTCCTTGAGGTTGTTCCATCTGTTGCTGCTCCCACCACGGACGCGCCGCCGACCGAGACGATGCCGTCGACTGAGGCGGTGCCCCTCGCGGCGGAACCGACTGGAGCGGGACTTGGGATGCCCAAGGAGTCTTCTGTCGTGCCAGGTCCGTCGATCGTCTAGTACGACGCCCGACACCTCCCGGAAGACCAAGTGGGAGCCTCCAAGGAGGCCATGGTGCAAGTGAAGTTGATGGTGGGTGATGCCTAGGGAGTGTACGACTCCATCGCGTCTTTGTACAAGAGAAGCTTGGAGCTCTGGGACGATATCCGAGTAAGTGCGCTAGTAAGTGTTTACTTTCCTCTTGTAACCCACTGGGGGTTTAAGTGATATACTCGGATACAGTAGGATTATTTTGCAGTGGGTTCACTCCGAGTGAACCCAGTGGGTGTAGTCCCCGAGACTTCTGTCGAGTGCTTGCACCGACAGTTGTCTTTATATGCATTTTCAGTTATCTGAGCAGATCAGAGCTGGTCTGCCCGAATATTACCAGTGGGGGCACTCGGAGTGCATCCAGTGGATGTAGTCCTCGAGAGTAGTGTTACTCAGGTCGGGTAATAGCATTCTCGTAGATTTGTCTGTTTGTCATGTAGCTCAATAGGGCCTTCCTGTTCGAGCTTCATGCCAGTGTGGTCACTCTTAGTGAACCCACTGGGTGTAGTCCCCGAGACCGCTATCGAGTGCTTGCATCGGTAGGGGTCTGAAGAACTTTGAGCTTTGTTTGTTTTCCTTGTTGAATGTGTCTGAGCTTCCCTTTGTGCTGATTTGGCAGAAGACTTGCGAAATGGGATCCGCGTACAATACTCTGAAGGCTGAAAAGGTTCAGCTTGCTGCGTAATTGGAGGCGGCTGTGAATGAATTGGTTGGTGTGAAGGGGGCTCTTGCTGACCAAGAGAAGTTTTTGGAGGAGTCCCGGGAGACCAACAAGGCATTGGTGGCCGAAATTGAGAAAATGGGCAAGCAAAGAACTGAACTAATGGGTCAGATGAAGGTGATGAACCGTCGATGCATTTCGCAGGAGAAGTATGTCAACGACTAGGCAAGGAAGATGATTGCACTGCTCGGTGGTAAGCGTTTTGCCGAGTGCTTCTTGACTTTTTAATTCATTCTGCGCTTACTTTCTGCTCTTCTTTTCTTTGCAGATTTTTATCTGGACGCTGAGGCTGAAGCAGCCGACATTGAACGGTCGGTTGTTCCGAATGTTCCATTCGGCGACGAAGCCAATCGGGACATGCTCCGAGGACATATTCGCCTTGGCAGAGTGAGACCTTTCATCGCCCGTCTGAGAGAAGTCATCGGCCGGATCGACAAGGAGCTGTGGCCCGAAGACGATTCCCGGCAGGAAATAGAAGGCTTGATGACTCGGCTGGAGAACGTCCCGAACAGAGTGCAGGCATGGAAGAAGTCTGCCGCTCCTTGTGGTGCGGACGTGGCGCTATCGCTGGTCCGAGTGCACGGCAAGGAAGCTCGCGAAGAAAAACTGAAGGCGTTGCAGGTCGCCAACACCAAGAAGCTTCGATTCGAAGATTTCATGGAGACCTTCCTCGAGACAGTCACTCGTATCGCGGACGGGATCGACCTTGAGACCTTTGTGGAGCCTGCCAGTCCCGGTGCCAGTCCTGATGACGCTTGAAAAACTTTACCTTGGCATGCCGAGTGGTATCTGTATCAAACTTGGGCCACTGCTGTTGGCCGTCACATTCGTGGTTCGGTGTGGATAAGCTTGATCCACACCGGGCCGACTATCGTAGATCCAACTTTGAATTCGAATCGAATATTTTTCTCTTCTATCGCCAAGTTTATTTTCTGACACGATTTTGGCTCATGGTTTTTGTTTGGCGTTTCTTGGTGAAGCCAATGGCAAACATGCGGAGCATGTAATTGTCAGTTGTCTTCACATCCACATGAGCCTCAATGGGGGTCTGCTAAGCCTCCGAGTGGATCTCGAGGATACACTCGAAGGAAGCTTTTTTACTTAGGCGATTCTGGATCGCAGCTAAGTCCCCGAGTGCGGCATCTCGTGCGCACTCGGAGTGAGTTGATACTCATGTAGTTGTCAGTTGTCTTCACATCCACATGATCCTCAATGAGGGTCTGCTAAGCCTCCGAGTGGATCTCGAGGATACATTCGAAGGAAGCTTTTTACTTAGGCGATTCTGGATCGCAGCTAAGTCCCCGAGTGCGGCATCTCGTGCGCACTCGGAGTGAGTTGATACTCATGTAGTTGTTAGTTGTCTTCACATCGACATGAGCCTCAATGAGGGTCTGCTAAGCCTCTGAGTGGATCTCGAGGATACACTCAAAGGAAGCTTTTTTACTTAGGCGATTCTGGATCGCAGCTAAGTCTCCGAGTGCGGCTTTTAGTGCGCACTCGGAGCGAGTTTTGTACTTAGGCGATTCTGAATCGCAGCTAAGTCCTCGAGTGCGGCTTTTGGTGTGCACTCGGAGCGAGTTTTGTACTTAGGCGATTCTGAATCGTAGCTAAGTCCCCGAGTGCGACTTTTAGTGCACACTCAGAGAGAGTTTTTTACTTAGGCGACTCTGGGTCGCAGCTAAGTCCCCGAGTGCGGCTGTTAGTGCACACTCGAAGGGAATTTTTTACTTAGGCAACTCTGGGTCGCAGCTAAGTCCCCGAGTGCGGCTTTTGGTGTGCACTCGGAGAGAGTTTTGTACTTAGGCGACTCTGGGTCGCAACTAAGTCCCCGAGTGCGGCTGTTAGCGCACACTCGGAGAGAGTTTTTTTACTTAGGCGACTCTGGGTCACAGCTAAGTCCCCGAGTGCGGCTGTTAGCGCACACTCGGAGAGAGTTTTTTACTTAGGCGACTCTGGGTCACAGCTAAGTCCCCGAGTGTGAATTTTAGTGCACACTCGGAGAGAGTTTGTACTTAGGCGATTCTGGATCGCAGCTAAGTCCCCGAGTGCGACTTGTAGTGCACACTCGGAGAGAGTTTTTTACTTAGGCGACTCTGGGTCGCAGCTAAGTCCCCGAGTGCGGCTGTTAGCGCACACTCGGAGAGAGTTTTTTTACTTAGGCGACTCTGGGCCGCAGCTAAGTCCCCGAGTGCGGCTGTTAGCGCACACTCGGAGAGAGTTTTTTAGACCGGAGTCTGCAAACGCGGAAGAATTTTGGACCTGCAAAAAATCAGTTTGCTTTGTATTATTTCAATGATACTTGTTCTTTACATTGCCTCCGTCGACGGTCACGTGTAGAAGCGCTTCAGGAGATCTTCGTTCCATGCTCGCGGCTCGTCCGTTTCCCTGTCGAGGTTGTAGAGTCGATATGCTCCATTGTTCAGCACCTTAGAGATGATGAAGGGTCCTTCCCACGCGGGAGCCAACTTGTGAGGCCTCTGCTGGTCCACTCGGAGCACTAGGTCACGTGCTTGGAATGTGCGACTCCTAACGTGCCGCGCGTGAAAACGCCACAGATCTTGTTGATAAATTGTTGAGCGAGTCAGTGCCATCTCGCGCTCTTCTTCTAGTAGATCCACTCCGTCTTGCCTGGCCTGCTCCGCTTCGGCTTCGGAGAAGAGTTTGATTCATGGAGAGTTGTGAAGCAAGTCACTCGGAAGGACTGCCTCTGCTCCATAAACGAGGAAGAACGGGGATCACCCTGTAGATCTATTCGGAGTTGTGCGGAGGCCCCACAACACCGAAGGCAGCTCGGTGACCCATGCGCCGGCGGCATGTCCAACTTCTCGCAGGAGTCGAGACTTCAACCCTTGAAGAATAAGTCCGTTCGCCCGCTCTGCTTGCCTGTTGGTTTGAGGGTGCGCCACAGATGCAAAATCCACTCGGATACCTTGGCCTGTGCAAAAACCTTTGAATCTGTCCGAGTCAAAGTTTGTGCCATTGTCAGTGATTATGCTGTGCGGGACTCTGAATCTGGAGATGATGTCTTTGACAAATTTGATGGCCGAAAGGGCGTCGAGCTTCTTGATGGGCTTGGCTTCAATCCACTTGGTGAACTTGTCGACTGCCACCAACAGATGAGTGAATCCCCCTTGGCCAGTTCTAATGGACCGACTGTATCTAATCCCCACACTGCGAACGGCCAAACAAGAGGGATTGTATTTAGCGCAGACGTTGGCTTGTGGGACTTGTTCGAATAGAACTGACAACCTTCGCATCGGTCGACCATATCCTTTGCCATTTCATTCGCCTGCAACCAGAAGAAGCCAACTCTGAATGCTTTGGCGACGATTGCTCTTGAGGAGGCATGATGGCCGCAAGTTCCCGAGTGAATTTCTTCCAGGATTAACTGTCCCTCCTCAGGGGAGATGCATCGCTGAAGGACTCCTGAAACACTTTCCTTGTACAACTGGCCATCAATGACGGTGAAGGACTTCGACCTGCGGACGATCTGCCTCGCTTGGACTTCGTCCTCTAGTAATTCTTGCCTCAGGATGTATGCAATGAATGGCACAGTCCAATCGGAGATGATAGCAAGAATCTCCATGATCAAATCAACCACAGCGGGGACCTCGACTTCAGTCGGATCTGTTGAACTCTTCGGTTGTACTGGTTCCTCTGTAAAAGGATCTTCTTTCACTGAAGGGAGATGTAGGTGCTCGAGGCAGACAAACTCGGGACTGGTCTCCGAGTGGATCCGAGTTTTGCCAACTCATCAGCTGCTTGGTTCTTCAGTCGCGGAACATGGTGAAGTTCCAGACCTTCAAACTTCTTCTCGAGCTTCCTTACTGCGTTGCAGTATGCAGTCATGGTGGGTTCCTGACATCCCACTCCTTCATCACTTGATTAACCACCAAATCTGAATCGCCATAGACCATCAGGCGACGGACGCCGAGTGTGATGGCCATGCGCAATCCGTAAAGGAGAGCTTCATACTCTACCTCATTGTTGGAAGAATCGAAATGTATCTGCAACACATACTTAAGCTTATCACCTTTTGGCGATATGATCACTACGCCAGCGCCGGAGCCATTCAACATCTTGGACCCATCGAAGAACATAGTCCAATGAGCCGAGAAGATGTGAGTCGGTTGCTGTTGTTCTACCCATTCTGCTATGAAGTCAGCCAGAGCTTGAGACTTTATAGCCTTCTTGGCTTCAAACTTGATGTCGCAGTATAACATCTCCATAGCCCACTTCGCCACTCGGCCTGATGCATCTCGATTGTGGAGGATTTCCGACAACGGAGCATCAGAAACGACAGACACCGAGTGGTCTTGGAAATAGTGAGCCACCTTCTTTGCAGTCATGTAGATCCCATAAATAAGCTTTTGATAATGGGGATACCTCTGCTTGGAAGGAGTCAGGACTTCGGAGACATAATATACTGGCCGCTGAACCTTGTACGCTTTGCCTTCTTCTTCACGTTCGACTGTGAGAACAGTGCCGACGACTTGATTTGTAGCCGCGATGTACAGAAGAAGGGGTTCTTTACTGAGCGGGGCAGTAAGAACCGGCTGGGTGGAAAGCAGGGCTTTGAGGTCGTCAAATGCAATCTGGGCTTCGTTTGTCCACTCGAAAGTATCTGATTTCTTCATGACTCGGTACAGAGGTAACGCCTTCTCACCTAGTCGAGCGATAAACCTGCTCAAAGCCGCTACGCAACCTGTGAGCCTTTGAATATCATGTATTCTGACGGCCGCTCCATTCGGACGATGGTCCTGATCTTTTCGGGGTTGACATCGATTCCTCGTTCGGAAACGAAGAAACCGAGTAACTTTCTGCTGGGAACACCGAATGAACACTTGGCAGGGTTGAGCTTGATATCGTACCTACGATGGTTGGTGAATGTTTCTGCCAAGTCAGCCAGCAGGTCGGAACCTTTGCGTGACTTGACTAAGATATCGTCCATATATGCCTCCACATTTCGACTGATCTGGTCAAGGAGGCATTTCTGGATCATGCGCATAAAAGTTGCTCCTGCATTCTTCAAATCGAATGGCATAGTGATGTAGCAGAAACACCCGAATGGGGTGATGAAGGCTGTTTTTAATTCATCCGGACCATACAGACGAATCTGATGATAGCCCGAATAGGCATCAAGGAATGATAAACGCTCGCAACCCGCAGTCGAATCGACAATTTGATCAATGCGGGGGAGCGGGAAATGATCTTTCGGTCAGACCTTATTGAGATGCTTGAAGTCGATGCACATACGGAGGGACTTGTCCTTCTTGGGCACCATGACAACATTGGGGAGCCACTTGGAGTGGTGTACCTCGCGAATGAAGTTGGCTGCCAAAAGTTTAGCCACCTCCTCTCCGATTGCCTTCCTTTTGTGCGCGGCGGACCGACGCAGGCGTTCTCGGACGAGCCGGGCGGTAGGATCCACATGCAGTCGGTGCTCAGCCGACTCCCTGGGTACACCTGGCATGTCAGCGGGCTTCCAGGCGAAAATGTCCCAGTTCTCACGGAGGAATTGGATGAGCTCGGCTTCCTATTTTGGATCAAGGGTGGTGGAGATGTTCGTCGGGGCGGCGGTGTCGCCCGTCGGGTGGATGCTGACTTTCTTCGTGTTGCCCGCCGACTGGAATGCGGACTCCAAAGCTGGCTTCTTCGAACGCATCAAGTCAACGGGGTCGGCTCTCTTCTTGTACTCATCCAGCTCGAGGATAGCCATCTGCTGATCGGCAATCCGCGACCCCTGGTGCAGACACTCTTCGGCCCGCTGCCGATTGCCTGTGATGGTGATCACACCTTTGGGACCCGGCATCTTCAGCTTCAAATACATGTAACATGGACGGGCCATGAAACGTGCATACGCCGGACGGCCCAGAATTGCATGGTATGCACTCTGGAAGTCCACCACCTCGAATGTCAGCTTTTCCTTGCGGAAGTTCTTGTCGGAGCCGAAAACGACGCCCAACGCGATCTGGCCGAGTGACTTGGCCTTTCGTCCTGGGACGACTCCGTGGAACTGCATGCTGCTCTCGATAAGTTTGGACATCGGAATGCCCATCCCCTTGAGAGTGTCAGCGTACATGATGTTCAAGCCGCTGCCGCCATCCATGAGGACTTTGCGCACTCGGACTCCTTCCACCACCGGGTCGACTACCAGAGCCTGCCTCCCCAGGGTGGGCACATGTGCTGGATGATCCGACTGATCAAAGGTGATCGCAGTCTGAGACCATTTGAGGAACGTGGGGTTGGTCGGGGTGGCCATGTTCGCCTCCCTGTTCACCAGCTTCAGTCGACTCTTGCTTTCCACGTCAGCAAAAATCATCAATGTTGCGTGGACTTGGGGGAACGGATCCTCCTTGTCCTCATCATCCTGCTCATTGTCCTTTTCACTCGGCTGCCCTTCGCCGAACCCTTGGATCAGGAGGCGACATTGCCGAGTTGTGTGCTTCGGGAATATGGCGTTGCCTTCTTCATCCATCTTCGTGTGGATTGGACATGGCTGATCCAGGATGGAGTTCCCAAACTACTTCTTCTTGGGGGTGTACTGAGGTTTCCCCTTGCCCTTGAACTTGGCATTTGTAACGGCAGCTGCCTCTGCCTGTGGAGTCGACGGAGCTTTCTGCTTTTGCTTCCGATTGCTGTTCCCATCTCCGTCGGCGACTGCCTTGTGCTTGCCGCTACGTATGCGGTCCTCTTCTTCGCCATTTGCATAGCGTGCGGCTATCTCCATCATCTTGCTCATGGAGAAGTCACCTGTCCGACCGAACTTCAGGTACAGATCTCTGTACCGCACGCCTGCCTTGAATGCGCAGACTGCTTGATGCTCTGTGACGTTCTCCACCGTGTGGTAGAGGGTCGTCCAGCGCTGGATGAAATCGCGCACGGGCTCATTCTGCATCTGTACGCAGTGCTGGAGCTCCACGAGACCAGCAGGGTGTTTGCACGTGCCCTCGAAGGTCCTGATGGACACTCGGGACAGATCTGCCCAGCTGTAGATGCTTGATGGAGCCAACTGATTCAGCCACGCTCGTGCCGAGCCATCGAGCATCAGGGGGAGATGTTTCATGGCGACCTGGCCATCTTCGCCACCGATCTGGACCACCACTCGGCAGTCGTCCAGACACGTTTCTGGCTTGGATTCTCCTATGAACTTGCTGATCCCCGTCGCCAATCAGAAGTTGGGAGGGATGTCAGTTGAACGGATGGCCCGACTGAAGCACTCAGGGCCAGAGACAATGGTCCTGCTTCCACTCGGACGGTCTCTATCGTGACCATCACGGTGGGCTCGACTCCTGTCGACCTTCCTCTGGGCGATGTACCCTCTTGCGTCGGGCCTTGGATCATACGTGTCACCGACTGAACGCTAATCATCATAATGTCGGGGCCCGTAAGGCCCACCCCGCGAAGGGGTGCGTGAACGGCGACGATCTTCGAGATTCGTGGAACGGCTGCCCCCTCTGCGTCGCTGATGAGAGTGGGGGCTGTAAACTGACCGATGCGTGTTCGCGTGAACAGAACTGTTGTGGATCCTGTTGTGCGACTGGGAGACCGCCGAATTCTGCTGCTGCGCTGTGTGCAACAGGGCACGGATCTGCTCGATCCCTCTACCAGCCTCTGAATCAGTCGGTTGGAGGGAATCGGCTATCTTGGCAGCGGCAGCCAGGTTGAGGACGGGTGTACGGAACACCTCGACATTGCTCTGACGAGTGCGTCGACTGGCAGAACGGTGGTGTTGACGGCGAGCGCCGGACGATTCGCCGACCTCGTTCTCGTTCCGGCCAGTCCGGTGGGGACTTTCATGGGAATTTGCCATTAGAACTTCGGCTGCACGCCCGCGACCCAAGTACTCGGAAGGTAACTCAGTTGGAACTGAGTCCAAGACTAGGACGACGGCGCGACCACAACCGACTCGAGGACCGCCACTTGAGAGGACGCGTTCTGGCGCGCCTGGGCGTGTCGCACCCAACGCGGGAGCCACGGACGGCGGAACCGCTTGTTGCAGCGCGTGACGGGGCGAAGGTCGACACCGGGGCCGACTGCTGGAGAAGAAGGACGCCGCGGGCACTGGCACGGAAGTGCGTAGCCCCGCAACTGGGGAGCGCCGCGACGTCGAGAGACGCATCCCGAAGCCATGCCGAAACATCGACGATGAAGGAGAGTGCACCGAAGAGGATCTCCCGACCCATGCATAAATCTCCGTCGGACGACATGATGAAAAGATGAAGCTGCAAACTCGCCGGAAGTCGCTTTGACGCCTGCCCCACAGTGGGCGCCAACTGTCGTGGGTATAAGTCTGACAGTAGATGTTTAGGGTACGAAAGAATGGGTAGAGCCTTAGCTACGGCGAGGTTGTATGAGTTCAGGCCCCTCTGCGGTGGAGGTAAAAGCCCTACGTCTCAGTGCTCTTGGGAGCTTAGTGTCGAGTGGAATATAGGATTACAGTAAATGCCAACCTCTGCACTAGTGGGGAAGGGCGGCTTATATAGAGTGCGCTGCCCTTCACAACGGCCCGGTGGATAGGGGTGGAGTAGTGGCGAATAAATGCCTACGTTACAGGTAACGTATGCCTTAAATGCTAATAATGGTGTATGAAAACGTATGACCGTTGCCCTCCTGGGAGGTTACGATGTACAGAGTGGAATTCAGTCGGTACGATAATTATGCTCCGAATGCTCGTCACCGACTGGATGATGGGGGGTCCTTAGTTCAGTCGGAACTGTCTAAGGGCCTTGCCCTCTATGAAGGGTAGTCCCTGGGTAGGACCTATAGGGCAGGCCTATGACCGTACCCTGGGACTATAACCCCATCAAACATCATTGATCCTTCCCATGGGTTTCTTGATAGTAGAATCAGCAAGATGCCAATTAACAGAACACTCTTCAATCTCATTAAAACCCAGAATATCACATAAAGACTTTGGAATCGCAGAAACACTAGCACCCAAATCACACAAAGCATTGCACTCATAGTTTTTGATTTTGATTTTGATGGTAGGTTCCCACTCATCATGAAGCTTTCTGGGGATAGAGACTTCCAATTCAAGTTTCTCTTCAAGAGCCATTATCATAGCTTCGACGATATGATCGGTAAAGGTTTTTTTGGCCATAAGCGTGTGGAGAGTTTTACATGGATTGCATCAAAGAAATGCATTCAATCAAGGAGCAACTATCATAATTGAATTTCCTTGAAATGCACGGTAGTAACTTCGTTACTACTCAAAGTTTTAACGTCTTCTACTCCACTTTTAACGCTTTTAGCATCAAGATAGATGGCCTCCGAATCATTGGGGCACTTTTAAACCAAAGTGGATTCATATCCAGCCCCATAATCATTAGGTTTGACACAAGAAAACAAAGATTCAATGGTAGTCACACCAAGCACTTTAAGATCTTCGTGATTCTCATCACGAGAACACGCCTTTTTAAGCCATTCATGTCTAGCACGAATTTGGGCGGTTCGTTCTTGGCTCTCAATCATGGAAACACGCATAGCTTTCAAAGTTTCATCCATGTTGATTTTGGGTGGAGCACATCTAACTTTCAAAGCATCAACATCACAAGAAATCCTATCAACGTCTTAGCCAAATCGTCAATTTTGAGTAGTTTTTCCTCTATGGACGCATTGAAAATCTTTTGAGAGTTGATGAACTCTTTGATATTACTCTCTAGGTCAGAGGGTAATCTATTGTAATTTCCATGAGTATTGTTGTAGGAGTTGCCAAAATTATTAGAGGAGTTACTAGGAAAAGGCCTAGGAACATAGTTTCCTCTAAAAGCATTGTTGTTGCCAAAGTTATTCCTACCAACAAAATTAACGTCCAAGCTAGAGTTGCTACTCTCAATCAAAGAAGACAGAGGCAAATCATTAGGATCCAAAGGAGCACTTCTACTAGCAACCAAATTCATTAACTCATCCATCTTAGCACTCAACGAGTTAATTTCTTCTATAGCGTGTACCTTTTTACTAGTAGGTGACCTTTGAGTGTGCCATTGAGAGTAATTTGTCATGATGTTGTCTAAGAGCTTTGTGGCTTCTCCTAACGTGATTTCCATGAACGTTCCACCTGAGGCGGAGTCCAAGATATTTCTAGAAGCGAAATTCAAGCCAACATAAAAGATTTGAATAATCATCCAAAGGCTCAAGCCATAAGCGGGACAATTTCTAATCATTAATTTCATTCTCTCCCAAGCTTGTGCAACATGTTCATGATAAAGTTGCTTGAAATTCATGATATCATTACAGAGAGATATGATCTTAGCCGGCGGAAAATACTTGGATATATAAGCATCTTTGCACTTATCCCAAGAATCGATACTATTTTTGGGCAAAGAAGAAAACCAAGTTTTTGCGCGATCTCGCAACGAGAAAGGAAAAAGCTTCAATTTAATCACGTCATTATCCACATCTTTTTTCTTTTGCATATCGCAAAGCTCAATGAAGGTATTGAGATGGGATGCGGCATCTTCACTAGGAAGGCCAGAGAATTGCTCTTTCATAACAAGATTCAGCAAAGCGGCATTGATTTCGTATGACTCCACACTAGTGGTGGGAGCAATCGGAGTACTAATAAAATCATTATTATTAGTATTCGAGAAGTCACAAAGCTTGGTGTTTTCGTTCATGGTGACTTCAGCAAGCAAGCAAGCACACAAGCAAACAAAAAGCGGACGAGAAAAAGGGCGAACGAAAAAGGCGAACGAAAAGGCGAACGAAAAAGGAAAAATTGGTGAAGTGGGGGAGAGGACAACGAGAGGCAACTGGCAAACAAAGTAAATTCAAGAGATGAGTTCGCGACACTTACTTGGATGATTTCTTGACTTGATCTTCCTCCCCGGCAACGGCGCCATAAATTCTTCTGTTGTGGCATCAAAAGTCCTTCCCTGGCGCTTAGGAATTCTTCTTGTTACTTCTCTGATTTGCGTTGGTTTTTCCCTTGAAGAGGAAAGGGTGATGCAGCACAGGAGCAGTAACTATTACCCTCAGTTTGAGAACCAAGGTATCAATCTAGAAGGAGGGCCTCGTCAAGTCCAAAGTACCTGCGCAAAAACAAACAAACTTGCACCCAACACTTCAAAGGGGTTGTCAATCCCTTCAAGATTGTTTGCAAAAGTGAGATCTAAAGGCGGAAAGTGCAACGAAGTAAAAAGTGTAAGGCTGAAAATATGGTGTGGAGTAGACCCTGGGGGCCATAGTGTTCACTAGAGGCTTCTCTCATAATAGCAAATATCATGGTGGGTGAACAAATTACTGTCAAGCAATAGATAGAACCGCGCAAAGTCATGACGATATCTAAGGCAATGATCTAGCATATAGGCATCACGTCCGGGACAAGTAGACCGATACTTTCTGCATCTACTACTATTACTCCACACATCGACCGCTATCCAGCATGCATCTAGGGTATTGAGTTCATGACGAACAGAGTAACGCTTTAAGCAAGATGACATGATGTAGAGGGATAATCTCAAACCAATGATGAAAACCCCATATTTTTACCCTTGATGGCAACAACACGATTCGTGCCTCGCTACCCCTTCTGTCACTGGGTGAGGTCACCGCACGGTATGAACCCAAAACCAAGCACTTCTCCAATTGCAAGAATCATAGATCTAGCTGGCCAAACAAAACCCACAACTCGAAGAGAATTACAAGGATATGAAATCATGCATAAGAGAGATCAGAAGAAACTCAAATAAGATTCATAGATAATCTGATCATAAATCCACAATTCATCAGATCTCGACAAACACACCGTAAAAGAATATTACATCGGATAGATCTCCATGAAGATCATGGAGAACTTTGTATTGAAGATCCAAGAGAGAGAAGAAGCCATCTAGTTACTAGCTATGGACTCGTAGGTCTATGGTGAACTACTCACGCATCATCGGAGAGGTCATGGTGTTGATGGAGAAGCCTTCCGTGTCCGAATCCCCCTCCGGCAGGGCACCAAGACGTGCCCCAGATGGGATCTTGCGGAGACAGAAGCTTGCAGCGGCGGAAAAGTGATTACGATGATCCCCCAATTTTTTGTGGAATTTTTGGGGATATATAGGCGCAAACCCTAGGGCAGACGTGGTCCAGGGAGCCCACAAGCCTGGACAGCGCGGGCCCCCCTGGCCGCGCCATGAGGGCTTGTGGGGTCCCTGAGGACCCCCTGCCTTGGTTCTGAAGTCTCCCGATCTTCTTCCGTTCCGGAAAAAATCTTTTCAGAAGTTTTATTCCGTTTGGACTCCGTTCAAAATCCTCCTGTGAAAGGGGTCAAAAACATGGAAAAAACAGGAACTGACACTTGGCACTGGATTAATAAGTTAGTCCCAGAAAATAAATAAAAGGCATGCAAAACATCCAAAGTTTGACTAGATAATAGCATGAAACCATCAAAAATTATAGATACTTTGGAGACGTATCAGAGGTCCATACTTTGATGGTACAAATTTTGCTAGTTGGAAGCATAAGATGAAAATGCATATTTTTGGTCATAATCGTGCCGTTTTGGTTGTTGTTCGTGTTGGTGTGCAAGGTGATTTCTTCGGAGAAGGAAGAGAACCGGATCCTGATGCGATAACGAAAGAACTAAAGATGTTGCAATACAATGCTCAAGCTTGTGACATCCTGTTCAACTGCGTGTGCCCCGAAGAATTCAACAAAATTGGTCGCCTTGAGAATGCAAAGGAAATTTGGGATACTTTGATTGATATGGATGAAGGTACTGATTCTGTCAGGGAATGTAAGTTGGATGGGCTTCAAAGGCAGCTTGACAAGTTAAGGATGAAGGATGGTGAAGGTGTCATTGAGATGTATTCTAGGCTAGCTCTTATCACAAATGTGATTGACGTCTTAGGAAGTGAAGATATGACCGACAAATTCATCATCAAAAAGATACTTAGAGCCTTGGATGGAAGATACGACACTATCTCCACATTAATATAAATGATGCCAAACTACAAGGATCTCAAACCAACTGAAGTCATTGAAAGGATTGTTGCTCATGAAATGTCACTCAAGGATAAAGATGAGTTGCACAAAAAGTCAAGCGGTGCTTACAAAGCTTAAAGAAAATCTCCCGCTAATTCAAATGACAACCTTGTTACCAATGAAGAGATCAGCCTCATGGTCAGAAAATTCAACAAGTTCTTCAAGAGTAGAGGAAAAGAGAGAAGCTCTAGCTCAAGACATGATGAGAAGCGCTCATCTAGTCGTGACAGAAACTGCTACAAGTGTGGAAATCCCGGACACTATTCCAATGATTGCTCGGCTCCCACAAACGAAGAGAAGAGTCACCTAGAAGACGAAGATCAAGAGATGAGTCACCTCGTAGGGAGAGAAGGAGTAGAGACGATCACTATGAACGAAGACACTCCCATAGAGGCAAAGAACCAGAGAAGAAGGACAAGTTCACCAAGAGCACTTCAAGAAGAAGATATCAAGTTCACGTTGGTGAATGGGTTTCCGGCTCCGAGTCGTACAACAATTCTGAGAGAAGTTATCACTCCAACTCCGACTATAGTCAAGGTGAAGGTGTTGTGGTCTTGCGCTCGATTGCTCCAACTCATACGACTTATTTGATTCACCAAATGAAGGGATTGGAAACTGCTTCATGGCAAAAGGCCCCAAGGTATCACACCCCGAGTACTTTGACTTTGATAGTGATGAGGATGACTTGTTAGGAGAAGATGACTTGCTCTTTAATAAGACTAGTGATAACATTGAAAATGAACTTGAAAATAATCATGCTAGTCAAGAGAAATCGAATGATGGTGATAGGAATGAGATTGAACGACAAACTAAAGAATTAAACACTCTTAAGTTAGCTCATGAAACTACTATAGAAGATCATAGAGAGCTTGCAAGAACTCATGTGAAGCTATGCTTGGAGAAGCTAAATTTAGAGCAAGAGCATGAGTTTCTAAAAGCAATGAATGATGATCTTCGAAACAAGAGTTCCTCTTATCTAGCCAAATGATTACTCTTGTATACATTTGTTCCAAAAGTTAAACCTAAGAACACTAGTAACAAAGGCAAGAAATTTTCTTCATCTAGTAACAACAATGCTAAAGCTAGATCAAATGATGTTGTTCCTAGTAGCTCTACTGATTCCACTACTGATTCTCTTAGCCAAGTTACACTTGAGAAAGAAAACAATTTATTGGAAGGAATTATAGAGAGAGGTGTCTTCAAGAGTCTTGCCAGAAGTAAGCAATTCGAAGAAATTGTGTGCAAGCAAGGAGGACATCGGAAGAAGCAAGGTGTTGGCTATTTGAACGTCAACGAAGATGTTTGGGAAGAAGGTCCATATCCCATTACCAAGTTTGTTCCTCGAGAGGAGAAGTATGATCCTACTCCTCCAAGGGAACAAGCTCTCAAGATGGCCTTCTACCACAAGAACACAAGGGAAAGGGAAAGCTTCAAGAGGAGATTTACTCATTTGAGGATATCCCATCTAGTGCTACCACAAGAACCCCAAGCCAAGGTTGAGTGGGTTCCCAAGGATACTTCTAGCACTATTCATCTAGTGCTACTACAACTCGAAGGATCCCCATCAAGTTGTTGTGGATCCCCAAGAGGAAGAACTAGAAAGTTCTTGAGGGGTGATTCCGCTAATCAAATTCACTCTCAATCATTTTGGCAAGAACTATATGCAATCAACCTCAACCATATGCATTAGTTCAAGGAATCACACATTCCCTCAAAGGAGAGCAAGGGATAAGGTAATTAATGCATCTTTTGAGATCATCTCACATGTATTTCATTCTATGTCCATAGATATTCTTGTGTTTGTTCCATTTGCTTTGGTACTAACCCATGTAGATGAGAAGAGTAAGAAACAACAAGGATTGCTCCCAACTCAAGATGAACTTCATAAACAATGAGCATGCACCACTACTACACCTACTTGAAGTCTTATACGACAAAACCCAAGGCTAGTTGATCCCTCTTAGGGGGGATGTCACATCTAGGGGGAGCTTTACTCTAAGGCTTGAGTATAAGCGTCTCCCAAACGATGTGAACACATTAATGCTTTATGTAAAAGTGATAACCCCACTTGTGCTTAATCGATGATTATGACCTATGATCAAGTACTTTTACTTGGATCCTATGTCAATATACTCTTATATAGATGACTTCATCATCACCAAAGTGTTGGATAGATGCTAGATTGTTTGTGCATGTTCACCATGTTTTATTTCACATCCTATTGTGTGAGCATGTTGGTATGCATATTTTGCTCATTCAAGGATATCCAATTGTTGTTATTTGGCTTTCTATATTATTTGGCCAATTGGATATACAAGAATGCATAAGTACCTTTCTCTAGCTATCTAAGCTTTCTCGTCTCAAATTCTGTTCATGCTTCATCACAAAACTTGAGCAAGCACTTTAGGGACACTCTGTGTGAGGAGTACTCGGTGATCCTCTCGACAAGGACTTAATTCCAAAACCTCCCAAGTGCATCTCGGTGTGATCAACCTCAAAATCTCGGTCCACCGAAGCCTAGGGTTGATCAAGTTTTATCATCTCGGTACCACCGGGTTTCTCTGTCAGCTGACAATTAAGGAACTTGGTGGCACCGAAAATTCAGTCTTGGTGTCACCAACATCCAGGAGATATATATATCCAGTGGAACCCGACGGTTGAAACTGTCACAACCTGTTTTTTGCTTCCCTGACTAATTAACTTATTTCAAAATTTAGGACCAATTTAAAATTTTTGTGAATGCTTGTGATGCTTGGAGTGACTATTGTTTGCCTGTTTGTTTAATTGCATGTGATTGATCCCCATTAATTCTTGCCATCTTCCTAATCACCTCCTTACTCCATGATCTCCTGCCTAATGATCATACCATGTGTTTAGGACAAATATCTATTTTTACCTAATATTATTTCCACCAAAAAGCTTTTCTTTGAATTAAACTTTCAAACCCGTGAGATGAGGTTTGTACTACAAGTCCTCAAATTAGGGAGTTTCTTTTGCATCAATTGTTTTATTTAAAACCATTATCAAAATGACTTTCAAAAACCACCATATTATTATTTTAAAAGTTATTTTATTATTTTATTTAAAAGCCCTTCTGTGAGGCCAAAAATGGTCTCCTATGAAGGAAAGTTATTTTATTGCCTTCAAAATATTTCAGAAAATTTAGGGAAACTCAGTGGATATATTTGTTCCATATTTATGAGTTTCAACACATGGTCATGTTCAAAATATTGGGCAAACCCCTTCAAAACCATTCCTGTCTATTTCAAGCTTTTGGAATATTTCTATAAGAAATATTCTCAATAAATTCCAGTAAAATTCTAGCATGTCATCTATGATATTCTTGATGATCTTGCCAAGTTTCATTTCAATCCAAGTTGATTTGACTCCCCTAATCACTCTAAAACCCTATCTGTCCATTATCAAATTTAAGCAAATCTACATTGTGAAGTGTCTCCAATTGTGCTCAAATTTGGTGGACATGTTCCAGTACTCCAATGAGGCATCCACACCAAGTGGTACACCAAGGAGAATAGAGGAACTTGTCCTAAGACCCTCAAAACCCTCTCTGTTGATTTCTGACTTTGGTAAACTTTACATTATAAAGTTTCTCCAATTATCCTCAAACTTTTTGTGCATGCCTTAATGCTCAAATAATGCCTCTACACCAAATATTGGATTTGTGGGAATTCATTTGAATAGGGTTCTAAGCAGAAACCCATTTCTAGGGTTTTTCAAGTCTACATTGGAAAACTTCTCCACCAAATCCCAAATTTGGTGTGCAAGCCTATTTTCATCTATTATCAAGTCCTGTTAAGTTTCATTGCCATTGGAATTCATCTCGTGGCCCAACCACATATCAAACACCTTGTGTGCACTCACAAATATGGCTTCTTTTGCCCCTTCCACTTTTACCCTTGAGCTCAACTTTCTACGACAGCCTCACTTAGTCATATTTTACCTCCAGTAACTTTCCCATGGACACTGGTCAATTATTGGGGAAGGACCCTTTGTAAGTTTCTCTCATTTTCACCCTTGGCAGCACTGTTTTACCCTTCCTTCCATTATTCTGCTTAAGCTATCACCCCCAATTATTTCCATAGAATCTCTAGTATGCCGAAGCTTCATTTCAAACCAGTAGATGGACTGCTCATGAAGGAAAAATGAGCAGCACCTCTTCAAGTTCATTTTTGGCTGAAATGTGGCTTTGTACAACAAGTACTAGATACACTTGTTTTCTTGAGCTGAAAGTTTGCAGTCTTGTAGTCCTTCTATAAATAAGAATGCTGGACATGGTTTTACGTCAATTAAAACCATGTGCAAACCACTCATGCCAGCCCCTAGTTTGCTGTTGCAAACTAAACGAGAGTCCAAACCTCATCAGACCACCTCCACTAGTCACCAAACTCCAGAGTTCCTTTGCTGCAGGTGTGCCCTACATGCTAGACACGTTTGACTGGCCATTTGGACCATGTAGACACGGGTGACCGTGGTGACCACCACTCTGGCTTGCAGTATGGGTGCTCTGCGCCTTGTTCTCTTGCTGCAGCCTGCTTTCAACCGTTTCATCACGTCTCAGAGCACCGAGGTATCTCATTTGACTGGTCCAACCTCCTCCCGACACTAGCTAGCCTCCAAGACGCCCTAGGGACGCGTGTCTTCCCCATGCTCTCAGAGCTCCAGGGAGCTCCCGAGCCCTCTCTCCGTTTCCCCTCCCTTATCTCCTCTCCCTGAGCCTCTGTGGCGCACACTCAGCTCTCCCCTTCTCCCGTGAAGCTCATGAGCCTCCCCCCTTCTCTCCCAAGCCCTTCTCCCCACCACTTCTTCCATGGCCGCCATGGCCGTTTCGGCCATGCTCGAATCAGAGCCTCCCCGAACTCCCTCCTTCTCCTTAGCGCCTCCAGGAGGACCCCCTAACCCGCGGCACCAGTCCCCGTCCTCCCTCTTCCCTCCAGGTGGCCAGGGCTCCTCTCCCCACGGTCACCATCGCGGCCCTCCCCTGCGGCCGTGGGCCAACTGCCCCAAGGCTCCCCTGCTGGCACCAGGCGTGGGCGCTGGCTGCGGTGCGGCCCCCCGAGTCGCCGGTGCGCTCGCCTAGGCCGGAGCTGGCCGGAGGCACCGGGCCATGCGCGGCTGCCCCTCCTTCTCTGCTCCTCCCTGCCCAAGTGGGAGGAAAAAGAAGGCCCTGGCGAGCGGGGCCCGCCTGTAAACGGAATAGCGGCTGGGCCCGCGCGGTTAAGTCGAAGCGCCCTCGCACTTCGCGCCTTCATCCAGCCGAAGGCGTGTTCTGGTGAATACGCCTCCTGTGTGGCCCTCGCTGGTGGCCAAGCCACTGGGCCGGCCCGCAGGCCTATTCATCGCCTTGAGCATCGGATAACCTTGAGGCTGTCTTTTTGCAATTTTCTATCTTGTTAAATTTATAAATTCCATCCAAAATTCATAGTAACACCAAATTTATTGATTCAAAATTCTGCAGGTTCCTAAAATCCTGTTCTATCCAGATCTGTGCATCGTACCTTTTTCCAAAATACTTTCCTTTGATAATACTATCTAAATGCCCATTTAGACATTTTTATCACCACCTTTGCAAATTCCTAGCAGATTCAAATAAACTCCAAATGGAGTGATTCAAACTCCCAGAGCCTTATAAAATCCTTCTCTATTTTTAGAACCCTGGTCAACATTTTTGTGTGACTTACTTCTATTGCAATAAATAAATAGCTCCTATTGCTATTTATTCCTCATTGTAAAATCTCTAGAATATTCATACCATCTCCAAATCCAGTGAAACCACTTCCTAAATATTTCTAAAATCCTTCTTTGTTAAATGGGTGCCTCCACTCATTTTTAACAGAATGATTTCTGTTGGCTTCTTCAATGGTCATCTATTCCTTCTTTCCATCCATTCAAAAATCCTTGAGGATCCAAATCTCCTATGAAATGATTCAGGTATTTTTCTTATGACCAGAGAGGTCCAAGAAAAATAAAACTTCTATTTTTAGAACACTTTTATTCTGCTTGCTATATGGCTTACTATAGTTGTTTCCGACGATAGTTGACGGTAGATGGAGTATTCGGAGTTGGAGCAGAAGACTTCGAAGACCCCGAGAACTTACCTGAGCAACGCAAGCAACCTTTGACCATGACTTGAGCATAAACATTGTTGCATGCTAGTATAGCAAGTATTTTCCCGTTGCATGTGATCACGATGCCGGTTCATCATTGTGGTGATGGCACCAGAGGCTTCTTCAAAGCCCTTGCATGTTGATGATGTTATACACATGGCTCCTCGGAGCATGAGCATGATGAGCTTGATCTTACCATCTATGAGGATCATGCTACTGTCATGTTGACTAGTAGAGTAAGATCATAGCATTGAGCTTGACCCTACCCCTCGAGGGTCATGTTAATACCATGTTGGCAAGTAAAGTAATAGCATTTTATCATGAGCATGATGATGAGTTAAATAAAGAGTTTATGAAAACCCCGCCGGGTGCCACTAATGCCCGAGGATGATGATGAGTTGGTGATCACTTTTGGTGAAGTGATGCACCGGTGTTTTTGTGTGAGTATGGTTTCAGAAATGGGATTAGATTTATGATGTGTCGACCGTCCCAACCTTACCAGTACGACCACGATACCCCTTTATGGGACGGGGCTTTGTTGATTACTCTGGTCGGTACTAGCAAAGAACCACATTACTAGTGGCGGGAGTGATCGGTGTCACTCTCGTGATGGGGTCGTGCCAGGTAGGACGACTATGCCATTATTATGAGTTCCAGCCACACCATTGGTCCCCGCATGGTTGATACTGTCCAGAATCGGTGCTCGTAAGACGTACAACATGTGGGCTGGGTACCAATCGAGTGGACCTCTTTGTCTAGTATCGTCAGGGGAAAGATGATGATCGGGGTACTTACCTCGGGTATATGTGATATACCGCAAGTCGTGGATGACACGGAAATTTCCCGTTTCTCGTGGGTCCAGCGTACTACCTCTGCAGAGTGTAAACTATTCGAATAGCCGTGTCCATGGTCAAGGACAGTTGGGTGGTGCTGCTTAAACTACGTCCAGAGTTTCCGCATAAACCAAAAGTGTGTGTGTGTGAGTTTGGTGAATGGCGTTAATAACCGGAGTTACTTGAGGAATTGATATGACCAAGTTCGGTGACTTGGCATATAGGGTAAACTCGGATGGTTTAACCCTCAGCTGATACATTGAGGTTGTGACAAGTCAGATGACTTGGCATATAGGGTGAACCCGAATGGTTCAGCCCTTAGCAGATATGTTGATATATGTAACCTATTCTTCAAAAGTAATTCTTTAACTTGATGCATATCTATGATCATTCCACCCAGATGAGTTATACTAAAGATGCATGATATTGTTATCCATCATTTTCATTGTTCATATCATGGGCTGTTTGCGAGTACATTCAAAGTACTCATTGGCTTGCCACTGGTTATTTCATTAACCAGGTATAAAAGAACAGGATATGGTGAAGACTAACTCGGTGATGTTCTTGTGAGCTAGGACGCTTCCCAGTCAGAATCCCTGTAGCTTAAGGCTGATGGCATGGGTTCACGCTTTCAACCAATAATTCCGCTATTGGTCTAGTTTGGTGCTTTGGCCTTTAAGGCCCTATGTATGTAAGACTCGACCGAAGTGGTCATTTATTGTATCAAACGGTATGTATGGATGTAAGACTCTATTATTCAGTATCTGTGTTCAGTGAGCATTGATCCTTGGGATCACTGGGCACGGCGATCTTGACTTACCAGTCGGGGTCCCCACAGAGCTGGTATCAGAGCCATCCTGACTGTAGGAAGCCCTTAGTTAACATGGACGTTAGTTAGGATAAAACTGCTTTCCGAACCCTTCAAAATACTTACAAAACCTATATATTTTCTCGACTCTCCTAAATCTTCAAAAAAAAGTGAAGGTAATGCTCTAGCCTTCCACTCTTATTTTCTTGACACTCCTCGTCTACTTTTTCAAAACTTGCAAACGGTCGCTAGTACCCTATGCCCTCTGACCACGGGATAAATTTAAATCCTCGTGGGCAGCCCGGAAGGAAGTAACCTTCCAAGCAAACACTTGTGCTGAAGGACAGAGAAGACCACTCCGCGACCAGACGACACCAACAGAAGTACCTCTAAGAGGAACGAGGACATCGAGGCTTAGAAGATGGTGAAACCCTGGGCACTGTTCCAGAGTGATGCCACTTTCGCCTACGATAATATGGACATAATATATGCAAACCTTGATCTGCATTACTAGTAGAGCGACCCTGTGAGTTATAAGTAATTGTGTCGACCACCACCGGTGGATGAGAACCTTGCCATTTGGTCCGCCTCACCTTAGTGAGCAGGAAAACGGTTCTCTTCATCCCCCGCTCTAGGTGTCGATATCGCAATTAGTATGATTGACAGATCAGAACTCTATCATGTCATGCGAATATCAGTGCATGAAGATGTCCACTTGAGACTCTCGAAGCCTCGGAAGACAAGAAGACACTCACAAGATCATGAAGACAACAGAAGACCCTGTTAGTGACAGCTATGAAGAACCACCTTCGTCAGCAACTTACCAGACGAGAAGACAACCAGAGTTCCTTACAACTCAAGCGAATTGCTTCAGCAAGCGACAACAAGAGGCGTGACAACACCCTGAGAAGGTCCAGAAGACGTAGCGGACTCCTCTCCGGAGCAAGAAGCAAGCACGACTGTCGAGTCCCTGAACCTAGGATAGGATGAGTCGTGAATCCCCTATGCGAAGTCGAGTCCGTGGAATGGTTCGGATGGACCATGTTAGGTGTTGTTTGCTTTAGTTGCTTGTGCTTTGATATAAGTCGCGCTTTTGCTTAGGCAACAAGCGTGCGGTTATATCACTTGTCTTATTTTGATGTTCAAAATAATTTTAGCACTTGTTTGAGTTGATTTTTCAACGCTTGTTTGATTATGCTGAGACCCTTAAACACTCCTCTATGTGCTCTCTCTCTTTCTCTCACCTCTCTCGACAACTGAAGACAGCAAGACAAGATGCGCCAAGGAATCCACTTCGAAGGATGACTGACACTGAAGACACTGACTGTGCTACGCTTAACCACACGCAACCCGTATGAGTGTGTTTTTCCCTCAAGACGGAAAAACCACGCTAGACCAGACTAACCTCCACAAGCCTTTCCGGCTCAAATTTTCTGGTCACGTGTCTAGTACACGGACTTGCCACAACTCGTGTAGGTCCCCGATAAACCCCGCTGAGCACCGGGTTCTCAATGGAACAAGTGATCACCGTGAACAAGTATCCTTCCATCTCAAGCTAGCACTGTAACCTTGATGCCATAAGAGGACCAATCTCTGATATGAGAGTATTAGACTAAGATTGTTGTGAAGATAATAGATGTCTTGAGGATATAACTAGACTATTTCGGTGGACCATGAGACCCTTATAAAGGTAGGTAAACTTGGTGGAACAAGTTAGTACAGTAGTATAATCTTCATAATCTGGAGTAAGATTGGATTTAGTAGGATGATTATGATCGCGAACATTATTCTTGGTGGTATACATGACTTTAGCAAGTAGTTGGCATGGTTTGGAGGTAATTACCATAATGACTTGGAGTATCAAGTAGACTTCTTGTTGGATTGAGTCTTGGATTTAAATAGGTAATCTAAATAGAGTATCGAGGATGACAAAGACCACATGGTTCGGAGTAAATTGGATTTAGCTCGTTAAACTCGATCATGATTCCATGTTTCTCGGTGGATATAGAGTACGTATACTTGGAGTTGTCAAATAGATTTACAACCTATGTAGTTTGGCCTTGGAGATTAGATGGCCATGATTATTGAAGTTGGTGGATATACTACGACGTAATTCTTGCAGTAATATGTGAATTATGAGGATCCTAAGAGTTTATGTGGAACCTCGTCAATGTTGGATTTGTAGGAGTGGTGAGTCCAATGATGATTGATCGGATTGATGGATCACTTGATCGGATTCATAGGAAGGAAACAAAATATTGGATTGGTCTACTACGTGTTTCCTTAATATAGTAGTGTAGTACCCTGTCCGTTGTATGATCTAGCTGGACATTGGATTTGTAGCATCCCAGTGCAACCTTAGCGGCTTATATACCCCCGAGGTCCTAGCATAGTAATGCATGTGCATTTGGGGCTACGCAATACTTGTAAGTGTTCGGGTTTAGTTCTTCCCTCAGCCCGGAGTTGACTAGCTTCAGCGGTGTGGAGTTGACCCACGTAGGATGATATCCTTGATGAGATGAGGTGATGTTGTCTCAAGTTAGCGATCGAACTATTGGCATATAAGGAATGTGCTTAGAGATAAGATGATAATTGTTCGCCCACATCCTAAGTTTCTTGAGACCCTAAAGCTTCGCTTAGCCACAAGATGGACGGATTACGACCATAGAAGACGACTCTAAGTCGTTGAAAGGTGGCCAGTACCCTCCCATAGCAAGTCCCGTTCTCCTCACCAGACTTTTGAGCACTGTGCTTATGTCGTGTTTGGGAAGGTAGGTTGTCATCCTCACTGATGACATACTTACTCACCCAGTAAGAGCAAGAACACCTTAGTCGTGTTTGGTCGAGCCCAGTAACGCTGATTGTTATGCCTCTCGAGGGTACCGTGATATCTCGAGAAGGTGGACTTCTCGAAGCAATCCCAAGATGATGGAAGTCTATCCTACTCAAGTCAAGACGAAGAACCGCCATGACGAGGAAGCCACGACAACGACGATGAAGCAACAGAAGTCAACCACCGACCACGCGCCGACTACATCAACGACGTCAAGAAGCCTCGACGACACAGAAGAACGACCCATTTTATTGCAACTCCAACATCGACTACGCTGACCACAACATGCTAGGCTGTAAGGACAGTAAGGACAGACCCACTGGGAACAACCTCTACCCGGACCACAACTGCGCCTACGACCACACAACACACCAGCGCTTAACCATTTGCCACTATGACACACCTCGGTTCCTTCATAAGAAGAGACCTCAGGGACAACACTAGCACACTAACACCACCCGTACGCCGAGCAGGCGACTAATCGTCATGAACCCTGCCGCCGCGGAGAGCCGCCGTGCGGGCAGCCGCATCATGGCGATCATCGTGGACAAACGCGCATTACAGCACCGAGACCCCGACCAGCAACGCCACCATCCCGGACATGAAGATGATGAGCCATCCCGGAGTCTCGTCAGCCACTGGCATCCTTCCTCGAGCACCTGCAGCAGAAGAAGAAGAAGAGGACCGGAGCAGCAGCAAGTGGTGAGGCTAGTTGGAGAACGAGAATGACTCCCTGGCCAATTTATAGCCAGGACCGGAGAGCCACTAGCCAAGCCACCAGCCCCGTTTGCCGCTCGGCCGTCGGTGCTCGCTAGGAATCCCAAAGCAGTGCCGACATACCAGGCCCGCGAGGTGGGTGCTTGCTGCGCCGGCAGATGGCTCACCGCACGCCATCGTAGGGCGGCCCCGGACACCGTACGCCCTAGGCACCGCAAGTGGAGATAACACCCGGGGCTCACCCAAGAAAGAAGAATCAGAGGTAGAAGAAGAGGCTGACGGCGGACCCTGGGCCCACTTGTCAACCGGAGCAAGTAGCAGGTAACAGGTACGACTAGCAACCAGATATGACAACTTCCCCTTTCTCCAGCATCCTCCTAGAACGCTGAGGCACCAATAAGTGGTATTATTGAGGTGACCCCTTGAGACCGCATTTGGATTATTGCCGCTAGTAAGTCCTGCAGCGTAACAGGAGCAGACCCTTGTTTCCGTCTTAACAAATCTCGGGGACGAGATTTTCTTAAGAGGGTAAGGTCTGTCACACCGTGCTTTGGCTTCCCTGACTAATTAACTTATTTCAAAATTTAGTACCAATTTAAAAAATTTGTGAATGCTTGTGATGCTTGGAGTGACTATTGTTTGCCTGTTTGTTTAATTGCATGTGATTGATCCCCATTAATTCTTGACATCCTCCTAATCACCTCCTTACTCCATGATCTCCTGCCTAATGATCATACCATGTGTTTAGGACAAATATCTATTTTTACCAAATATTATTTCCACCAAAAAGCTTTTCTTTGAATTAAACTTTCAAACCCCTCAAATGAGGTTTGTACTACAAGTCCTCAAATTAGGGAGTTTCTTTTGCACCAATTGTTTTATTTAAAACCATTATCAAAATGACTTTCAAAAACCACCATATTATTATTTTAGAAGTTATTTTATTATTTTATTTAAAAGCCCTTCTGTGAGGCCAAAAATGGTCTCCTATGAAGGAAAGTTATTTTATTGCCTTCAAAATATTTCAGAAAATTTAGGGAAACTCAGTGGATATATTTGTTCCATATTTATGAGTTTCAACACATGGTCATGTTCAAAATATTGGGCAAACCCCTTCAAAACCATTCCTGCCTATTTCAAGCTTTTGGAATATTTCTATAAGAAATATTCTCAATAAATTCCAGTAAAATTCTAGCATGTCATCTATGATATTCTTGATGATCTTGCCAAGTTTCATTTGAATCCAAGTTGATTTGACTCCCCTAATCACTCTAAAACCCTATCTGTCCAGAATCAAATTTAAGCAACTCTACATTGTGAAGTGTCTCCAATTGTGCTCAAATTTGGTGGACATGTTCCAGTACTCCAATGAGGCATCCACACCACGTGGTACACCAAGGAGAATAGAGGAACTTGTCCTAAGACCCTCAAAACCCTCTCTGTTGATTTCTGACTTTGGTAAACTTTACATTATAAAGTTTCTCCAATTATCCTCAAACTTTTTGTGCATGCCTTAAGGCTCAAATAATGCCCCTACACCAAATATTGGATTTGTGGGAATTCATTTGAATAGGGTTCTAAGCACAAACCCATTTCTGCCCATTTCTAGGGTTTTTCAAGGCAACATTGGAAAACTTCTCCAGCAAATCCCAAATTTGGTGTGCAAGCCTATTTTCATCTATTATCAAGTCCTGTTAAGTTTCATAGCCATTGGAATTCATCTGGTGGCCCAACCACATATCAAACACCTTGTGTGCACTCACAAATTTGGCTTCTTTTGCCCCTTCCACTTTTACCCTTGAGCTCAACTTTCTACCACAGCCTCACATAGTCATATTTTACCTCCAATAACTTTCCCATGGCCACTGGTCAATTATTGGGGAAGGACCCTTTGTAAGTTTCTCTCATTTTCACCCTTGGCAACACTGTTTTACCCTTCCTTCCATTATTCTGCTTAAGCTATCACCCCCAATTCTTTCCATAGAATCTCTAGTATGCCAAAGCTTCATTTCAAACCAGTAGATGGCCTGCTCATGAAGGAAAAATGAGCAGCACCTCTTCAAGTTCATTTTTGGCTGAAATGTGGCTTTGTACAGCAAGTACTAGCTACACTTGTTTTCTTAACCTGAAACTTTGCAGTCTTGTAGTCCTTCTATAAATAAGAATGATGGACATGGTTTTACCTCAATTAAAACCATGTGCAAACCACTCATGCCAACCCCTAGTTTGTTGTTGCAAACTAAACCAGAGTCCAAACCTCATCAGACCACCTCCACTAGTCGCCAAACTCCAGAGTTCCTTTGCTGCAGGTGTGCCCTATGTGCTAGACACGTTTGACTGGCCATTTGGACCAAGTAGACACGGGTGACCGTGGTGACCACCACTCTGGCCTGCAGTATGGGTGCTCCGCGCCTTGTTCTCTTGCTGCAGCCTGTTTTCAACCGTTTCATCACGTCTCAGAGCACCGGGGTATCTCATTTGACTGGTCCAACCTCCTCCCGACACTAGCTAGCCTCCAAGACGCCCCAGGGACGCGTGTCTTCCCCGTGCTCTCAGAGCTCCAGGGAGCTCCCGAGCCCTCTCTCCATTTCCCCTCCATTATCTCCTCTCCCTGAGCCTCTGTGGCTCACACTCGGCTCTCCCCTTCTCCCGTGAAGCTCATGAGCCTCCCCCCTTCTCTCCCAAGCCCTTCTCCCCACCACTTCTTCCATGGCCGCCATGGCCGTTTCGGCCATGCTCGAATCAGAGCCTCCCCGAGCTCCCTCCTTCTCCTTAGCGCCTCCAGGAGGACCCCCTAACCTGCGGCACCAGCCCCCGTCCTCCCTCTTCTCCCCAGGTGGCCAGGGCTCCTCTCCCCACGGTCACCCGTGTCTACATGGTCCAAATGCCCCGAGGCTCCCCTGCTGGCACCAGGCGTGGGTGCTGGCTGCGGTGCGGCCCCCCGAGCCATCGGTGCGCTCGCCTAGGCCGGAGCTGGCCGGAGGCACCATGCCATGCGCGGCTGCCCCTCCTTCTCTGCTCCTCCCTGCCTAAGCGGGAGGAAGAAGAAGGCCCAGGCGAGTGGGGCCCGCCTGTAAGCGGAACAGCGGCTGGGCCCGCGTGGTTAAGTTGAAGCGCCCTGGCACTTCGCGCCTTCATCCAGCCGAAGGCTTGTTCTGGTGAATATGCCTCCTGCGTGGCCCTCGCTGGTGGCCAAGCCACTGGGCCGGCCTGCAGGCCTATTCAACGCCTTGAGCATCGGATAACCCTGAGGATGTCTTTTTCCCATTTTCTATCTTGTGAAATTTATAAATTCCATCCAAAATTCATACTAACTCCAAATTTATTGATTCAAAATTCTACAGGTTTCTAAAATCCTGTTCTATCCAGATCTGTGCATTGTACCTTTTTCCAAAATACTTTCCTGTGATAATACTATCTAAATGCCCATGTAGACATTTTTATCACCACCTTTGCAAATTCCTAGCAGATTCGAGTGATTCAAACTCCCACAGCCTTATAAAATCCTTCTCGATTTTTAGAACCCTGGTCAACATTTTTGTGTGACTTACTTCTGTTGCAATAAATAAATAGCTCCTATTGCTATTTATTCCTCATTGTAAAATCTCTAGAATATTCATACCATCTCCAAATCCAGTGAAACCACTTCCTAAATATTTCTATAATCCTTCTCTGTTAAATGGGTGCCTCCACTCATTTTTAACAGAATGATTTATATTGGCTTCTTCAATGGTCATCTATTCCTTCTTTCCATCCATTCAAAAATCCTTGAGGATCCAAATCTCCTATGAAATGATTCAGGTATTTTTCTTATGATCAGAGAGGTCCAAGAAAAATAAAACTTCTATTTTTAGAACACTTTTATTCTGCTTGCTATATGGCTTACTATAGAATTTTTCCGACGATAGTTGACGGTAGACGGAGTATTCGGAGTTGGAGCGGAAGACCTCGAAGACCCCGAGAACTTACGTGAGCAAGGCAAGCAGCCTTTGACCATGACTTGAGCATAAACATTGTTGCATGCTAGTATAGCAAGTATTTTCCCGTTGCATGTGATCACCATGCCGGTTCATCATTGTGGTGATGGCACTGGAGGCTTCTTCAAAGCCCTTGCATGTTGATGATGTTATTCACATGGCTCCTCGGAGCATGAGCATGATGAGCTTGATCTTACCATCTATGAGGATCATGCTACTATCATTTTGACTAGTAGAGTAAGATAATTGCATTGAGCTTGACCCTACCCCTCGACGGTCATGGTAATACCATGTTGACAAGTAAAGTAAAAGCATTTTATCATGAGCATGATGATGAGTTAAATAAAGAGTTTATGAAAACCCCGTCGGGTGCCACTAATGCCCGAGGGTGATGGTGAGTTGGTGATCACTTTTGGTGAAGTGATGCACCGGTGTTTTTGTGTGAGTATGGTTTCGGAAATGGGATTAGATTTATGATGTGTCGACCGTCCCAACCTTACCAGTACGACCACGATACCCCTTTATGGGACGGGGCTTTGTTGATTACTCTGGTCGGTACTAGCAAAGAGCCACATTACTAGTGGCGGGAGTGATCGGTGTCACTCTCGTGATGGGGTCGTGCCAGGTAGGACGACTATGCCATTATTATGAGTTCCAGGCACACCGTTGGTCCCCGCATGGTTGATACTATCCAGAGTCGGTGCTCGTAAGACGTACAACATGTGGGCTGGGTACCAATCGAGTGGACCTCTTTGTCTAGTATCATCAGGGGAAAGATGATGATCGGGTACTTACCTCGGGTATATGTGATATACCCCGAGTCGTGGATGACACGGAAGTTTCCCGTTTCTCGTGGGTCCAGCCTACTACCTCTGCAGAGCGTAAACTATTCGAATAGCCATGTCCACGGTCAAGGACAGTTGGGTGGTGCTGCTTAAACTACGTCCAACGTTTCCGCATAAACCAAAAGTGTGTGTGTGTGAGTTCGGTGAATGGTGTTAATAACCGGAGTTACTTGAGGAATTGATATGACCAAGTTCGGTGACTTGGCATATAGGGTAAACCCGGATGGTTTAACCCTCAGCTGATACATTGAGGTTGTGACAAGTCAGATGACTTGGCATATAGGGTGAACCCGAATGGTTCAGCCCTTAGCAGATATGTTGATATGTGTAACCTGTTCTTCAAAAGTAATTCTTTAACTTGATGCATATCTATGATCATTCCACCCAGATGAGTTATACTAACGATGCATGATATTGTTATCCATAATTTTCATTGTTCATATCATGGGCTGTTTGCGAGTACATTCAAAGTACTCATTGGCTTGCCACTGGTTATTTCATTGACCAGGTATAAAAGAACAGGATATGGTGAAGACTAACTCGGTGACGTTCTTGCGAGCTAGGACGCTTCCTAGTCAGAATGCCTGTAGGTTAAGGCTGATGGCATGGGTTCACACTTTCAACCAATAATTCCGCTATTGGTATAGTTTGGTGCTTTGGCCTTTAAGGCCCTATGTATGTAATACTCGACCGAAGTGATCATTTATTGTATCAAACGGTATGTATGGATGTAAGACTCTATTATTCAGTATCTTTGTTCAGTGAGCATTGATCCTTGGGATCACTGGGCACGGCGATCTTGACTTACCAGTCGGGGTCCCCACAGAAACGCTTCTTCTAACATTGTCTCCCGCGCCCTAGTCCCGTGGACTTCTTCTTGATCCTCCCGTGCGCCCTCACCACCGGAGTCCTCACCGCCAACGAAATCTTCACCACCGTCGCCATCGTAGCGGATCCTCGCTGATTTAGGGTATGGATGCGACCCATTTTTGCACTCCCTCAAATCTGATTCATGAGCAAATAGGTCTTGTCCAAATTCTGTCCTCGTATGCACTAATTCTGCCTATAAGAAAATTCCCATAGATTAGCGAGCAAAGAAAATATTAGTGTTAACAGTGTGCAAAATTGAATCTCGGTGTCACCAATTCATAAAAGTCGGTCTTACCGATTTTGGATTTAGGGATACTGAGAATGTTCTCGGTGGACCCGAGTTCTCCTTTACGGTGAAACCGAAAGTGGTGCCAAGTCTCTGTTGATGAGAACATATGTCTTGCTGGCTCCAAAGTTTTTGACCCGGTGGAACCGAAATCCTCTTTTGCTAGATATTAAAACTAATTTCTCAGAGTTCAAATCTTTTCAAAAACTTTTGCAATTTTGTGAAGCTCATCCATTCTAGCCCTTCTATATCTTTTCACACGGTCTGCTTGTCTACTTGTGTGCCAGTTTGCTTGTGTGCTTGTCTACCAGTCTGCTTGTATGCTTGATTTTCCAAGATGTCAGGTTCTGAGGATAGTCAAAACAACTTCAGTGTGACTAATGCTGACATGGACACATGCACTGGTCGTGAGAGGACACCTTCTGACCCAGGTACTCCCAGCTCCCATGGCTTGCCCAAGGCAGCTACCAGGTCCAGGAGGAAGATAAATTCTGATGAAGAATATGTTGACTTTATCCCTGAGGGATTTGGTCCCAAGAAGCAAAAGGATAAGACCACGGTCAGGAAGACTGTGAGAAAGGAGTATGCTAGACCTGCTGGCATTAGAGATCCAGAAGCTAGGCTTGCAAAGAAGCCAGGTCAGAAGAGAGCTAAGAAGAGGATTTTTCATGCTGTTGGTAGGCTAACCTCAATGTATGAAGATCCAATAGAAGCTGCTAATGATGAGAAGGAAGAAATTCCAGCTGCGGCTCCTCCTCCCAAGAAGAAAAAGCTGATGGATGATGCTATGCCTAAGAAGGCTGCCCCAAAGCCTTCAGCACCTAAGGCTAAGAAGTCTATAGCTCCCAAGAGGACTACAAAGGATATTCTTGCAGCTGCAAAGAACAAATGCTATGCGTCCAGAGAATTTGTTGCGGAGGAAAATGAGGATGCCCCTGTGCTTATGAAGCTGAGACCTCATCTGCCATCCCACAATGAAGCTCATCCAGTTGCTGAAAACATGAAGAAGAGAAGGGATGCAGGTTTGAGGAAGTGGAAATCTGTTGATCCATATGTTGTGAGAAGGAGAACTTCTATTGATCCCTGCTTTCACACAAAGGAGCAACAAGGTTTCTATGAGACTGTGTTGCTTGATAAGAGTCGTGCGGTCAGCGACATGAGATATGTCGATTGGGAATACATCAAGGCCAGTGAAGATTATTTTCCCCATGTGAGAGAAAATTTCAAGATGGTTGATATTTAAGATTTTGTTGGCAAAGAGATGACTGCATGGACTGATGAGATTATCATGAAATTATATTCCATCGCTCATTTATATTCCGATGGAAGGATTGTATGGATGACTAAGGGTCACGAGTATGAGTACATAGTTGACGAATTGTTAGGGAACGTTGCATGGGAAACAAAAAATTTCCTACGCACACAAAGACCTATCATGGTGATGTCCATCTACGAGGGAAGATTAGATCCACATACCCTTGCATATCGCTAAGCGGGAAGCGTTAATAAACGCGTTTGATGTTGTGGTACAACTTCGTGATTCAAATCACCGTCGTCCCACGATCCGTTCCGATCTAGCGCTGAACGGACGACACCTCCGCGTTCAACACACATATAGCTCAATGACGATCTTGGACTTCTTGATCCAGCAATAGAGACGGAGAAGTAGATGAGTTCTCCGGCAGCGTGATGGCGCGCCGGTGGTGGTGATGATCTACTCCTGCAAGGCTCAGCCCGAGCTCCGTAGAAATCTGATCTAGAGGAAGAACTACGTGGTATAGGTTTGAGTTGCACGGGCAAAAGTTGTGTCTCAAAATCCCTAAAATCATCAATATATATAGGAGGAGGGGAGGGGCTAGCCTTGTGTCTCAAGGGATCCCCAAGGGAGCCGGCCGATTGGGAGGAGGTGGACTCCCACCCCAATTCGGTTTGGGGGAAGGAGTCCACTCCTTCCTTCCCACCTCCATCTTTCCTTGTTTTTTCTTTTCCTTTGGTTTTTTCCACTTGTGGAGCCATAGACCTCTTCGGCTGGCCTAACCAGCCCTTTGCGCCACCCTAGGGTCACTCGACTCACTCCCGGATGGGTGGACCCCTCCCGGTGAATACACGAAACCCATTCGTCACTCCCGGTACAGTGTCGGTAATGCCTGAAATCTTTCCGGTGACCAAATGAAACCATCCTATATATCATTCTTCGTTTCCGGACCATTCTAGAAACCCTCGTGACATCCGTGATCTCATCCGGGACTCCGAACAAACTTCGGTCACCAACACATATAACTCAACTATAATAAAACATCATCGAACCTTAAGTGTGCAGACCCTGCGGGTTCGAGAACTATGTAGACATGACCCGAGACACTCCTCGGTCAATATCCAATAGCAGGACCTAGACGTCCATATTTGATCCTACATATTCTACGAAGAACTTATCGGTTGAACCTCTGTGCCAAGGATTCACATAATCTCGTATATCATTCCCTTTGTCCATGCTACATCACATCATTCTCCTAATGATGTGATCCGGTTATTAAGTGACAACACTTGTCTATGGTTAGGAAACCTTAACCATCTATTGATCAACGAGCTAGTCAACTAGAGGCTCACTAGGGACAGTGTGTTGTCTATGTATCCACACATGTATTTGAGTTTTCAATCAATACAATTCTAGCATGGTTAATAAACGTTTATTATGAACATTGAAATATAATAATAACTAATTTATTATTGCCTCTAGGGCATATATCCAACAGTCTCCCACTTGCACTAGAGTCAATAATCTAGTTCACATCACTATGTGATTGCAATGAACCTAACACCCATACAGTTCTGGGGTCCGATCATGTCTTTCTTGTGAGAGATGTTTTAGTCAACGGTTCTAAACCTTTCAGCTCCGTATATGCTTTACAAATCTTTATGTCATCTTATGGACGCTGCTACTATGTGATATTCGGAAATATTCCAAATATCTACTCTACTATACGAATCCGTTTTACTACTCAGAGTTATTCAGATTAGTGTCAAAGCTTGCATCGACGTAACCTTTTACGACGAATTCTTTATTCACCTCCATAATCGAGAAAAAATCCCTTAGTCCACTAGTTACTAAGGATATCTTTGACCTCTGCTCAGTGATTCAAACTTGGATCACTCTTTGTACCCCTTGATAGAATCATGGCAAGGCACATGTCTTGTGCGGTACACATCGTGGCATACTTTAGAGTCTACGGCTAAGGCATAGGGGACGACCTTCGTCCTTTCTCTTTCTTCTGCCGTTGTTGGGCTTTTGAGTCTTACTCAAATTCACACCTTACAACACAGCCAAGAACTCCTTCTTTGCTGATCTGTTTTGAACTCCTTCAAAAACTTGTCAAAGCATGCATTTCATTGAAAGTTCTATTAAGTGTTTTGATCTATCTCTATAGATCTTGACACTCAATGTTCAAGTAGCTCTATCCAGGTTTTCCTTTAAAAAACTCCTTTCAAACAACCCTTTACGCTTTACATAAATTATACATTACTTCCGATCATCAATATGTCAACCACATATACTTATCATAAATTCTGTAGTGCTCCCACTCACTTCTTTGGAAATACAAGTTTCTCATAAACCTTGTATAAACCCAAAAGCTTTGATCATCTCATCAAAGCATATATTCCAACTCCGAGATGCTTGTACCAGTCCATAGAAGGATTGCTGGAGCTTGCATACTTGTTAGCATCCTTAGGATCGACAAAACCTTCTGGTTGTATCACATACAACTTTTCCTCAAGGAAACCGTCGAGGAAACAATGTTTTGACATCCTATGTGCAATATTTCATAAATAATGCAACAGCTGCTAACATAATTCCAACAAACTTTTAGCATCGCTATGAGTGAGAAAGTCTCATCATAGTCAACTCTTTGAACTTGTCGGAAACATCTTTGCGCTAAGTCGAGCTTTTCTTAATGGTGACTTTTCACCATCATCGTTTGTCTTTCTTTTAAAGATCCATCTTTACTTAATAGTCTTACGACCATCAAGTAGTTCTTCCAAAGTCTACACTTTGTTTTCATACGTGGATCCTCTCTCGAATTTCATGGCCTCCAGCCATTTGCCGGAATCCGGGCCCACCATCGCTTCTCCATAGTTCGTAGGTTCATTGTTGTTTCAACAACATGACCTCCAAGACAGGGTTACCATACCACTCTGTATTAGTACGCGACCTTGTGGAGCTACGAGGTTTGTAGTAACTTGATCTGAAGCTTAATGATCACCATCATCAGTTTCTACTTCAATTGGTGTAGGCGCCACAGGAACAACTTCATGCACCCTGCTACACACTGGTTGAAGTGACGGTTCAGTTAACCTCATCAAGTTCCACCACCCTCTCACTCAATTCTTTCGAGAGAAACCTTTCCTCGAGAAAGGACCCGTTTCTAGAAACGAACACTTTGCTTCCGGATCTGAGATAGGAGATGTACCCAACTATTTTGGATATCCTATGAAGATGCATTTCTCCGCTTTGGGTTTGAGCTTATCAGACTGAAACGTTTTCACATAAGCATCGTAGCCTCAAACTTTCAAGAAACGACAACTCAGGTTTCTCCAAACCATAGTTCATACTGTGTCATCTCAACAGAAATACGCGGTGCCCTATTCAAAGTGAATGAAGTTGTCTCTAATGCCTAAACCAAAACGATAGTGGTATTTCGATAAGAGATATCATAGTATGCGCTATATCCAATAGGGCACGGCTATGACGTTCGGACACACCATCACACTATGGTGTTCTAGGTGGCATGAATTGCGAAACTATTTCCACATTGTCTTAACTGTGTGCCAAAACTCGTCACTCATATATTCATCTCTATGATTATATCGTAGACAGTTTATCCTCTTGTCACGACGATCTTCACTCTGAAATAACTTTGAACTTTTCAACATTTCAGACTTGTGATTCATCAAGTAAATACTCTTGTATCTACTCAAATTGTGAGTGAAGTAAGAACATAATGATATCCACTGCGTGCCTCAGCACTCATTGGACTACACACATAAAAAATGTATTACTTCCAACAAGTTACTTTCTTGTTCCATCTCACTGGAAAATGAGGCCTTCAGTCATCTTGCCCATGTGGTATGGTTTGCATGTCTCAAGTGATTCAAAATCAAGTGAGTCCAAACGATCCATCTGCATGGAGTTTCTTCATGCGTTTATACCAATAGGTATGGTTTGCATGCCTCAAACGTTTCAAAAATGAGTGAGTACAAAGATCCATCACTATGGAGCTTTTTCATGCATTTTATACCGACATGACTCAAGCAACAGCGCCACAAGTGGTACTATCATTACTACTTTGTATCTTTTGGCATCAATATTTGAACATGTGTATCACTATGATCGACATTCAATACACCATTGAAGGTAATCATTCAAGCAAATAGAATAACCATTATTCTCTTTAAATGAATAATCGTATTGCAATAAACACGATCCAATCATGTTCATGCTCAACGCAAACACCAAATAAAAATTATTTAGGTTTAACACTAATCCCGATGGTAGAGGGAGCGTGCGATGTTTGATCACATCAACCTTGGAAACACTTCCAACAAGTATCGTCACCTCACCTTCAGCTAGTCTCCATTTATTCCGTAGCTTTTATTTCGAGTTACTAATCACTTAGCAATAGAACCGGTATCTAATACCCTTGTGCTACTAGGAGTACTAGTAAAGTACACATCAATATCATGTATATCAAATATACTTCTGTCGACTTCGCCAGCCTTCTTATCTACCAAGTATCTAAGGTAGTTCCGCCTCAGTGACCGTTCCCCTCATAACAGAAGCACATAGTCTCGGGTTTGGGTTCATCCTTGGGTTTGTTCATTAGAGCAGCAACTGGTTTGTCGTTTCATGAACTATCCCTTCTAGCCCTTAACCCTTCTTGAAACTAGTGGTTTTATTAACCATCAACAATTGATGCTCCTTCTTGATTTCTACTTTCGTAGTGTCAAACATTGCGAATCGCTCAAGGATCATCATATCTATCCTTGATATATTATAGTTCATCACGAAGCTCTAGTAGCTTGGTGGCAGTGACTTTGGAGAACCATCACTATCTCATCTAGAAGATTAACTCCCACTTGATTCAAGCGACTGTTGTACTCAGACAATCTGAGCACATGCTCAACGATTGAGTTTTTCTCCTTTACTTTGTAGACAAAGAATCTTGTCGGAGGTCTCATACCTCTCAACAAGAGCATGAGCATAAAATCCCAATTTCATCTCTTTAGAACATCTCTTATGTTTCGTGACATTCAAAACGTCTTCGACGCCTTGCTTCTAAGCCGTTAAGTATTACACACTGAACTATCATGTAGTCATCAAAACGTGTATGTCAGATATTCGCACCATCCACAAACGATGCTCGAGGTGCAGCACACCGAGTGGTGCATTAAGGACATAAGCCTTCTGCACAGCAATGAGGACAATCCTCAGTTTACGGACTGAGTCCGCAAAGTTGCTACTATCATCTTTCAACTAAATTTCTCTAGGAACATATAAAACAGTAGAGCTACATCGCAAGCTACAACATAATTCGCAAAGACCTTTTGACTATGTTCATGATAATTAGTTCAATTAATCATATTACTTAAGAACTCCCACTAAAAAAATACATCCCTCTAGTCATTTGAGTGGTGCATGATCCAAATCCACTAACTCAAGTCCGATCATCACGTGAGTTGAGTATAGTTTTAGTGGTAAACATCTCTATGCTAATCATATCAACTATACCATTCATGCTTGACCTTTCGGTCTCTTGTGTTCCGAGGTCATGTCTGCACATGCTAGGCTCGTCAAGTTTAACCCGAGTGTTCCGCGTGTGCAACTGTTTTGCACCCATTGTATGTGAACATTGAGTCTATCACACCCGATCATCACGTGGTGTCTCGAAACCACGAACTGTCGCAACGGTGCGCAGTCAGGTAGAACACAATTTTATCTTGAAATTTTAGTGAGGGATCACCTTATAATGCTACCTTCGTTCTAAGAAAGATAAGGTGTATAAAAGGATTAACATCACATGCAATTCATAAGTGACATGATATGGCCATGATCTTGTGCTTCTAGATCTCCATCACCAAAGCACCGCGTGATCTTATTGTCACCGGCGCCACACCATGATCTCCATCATCGTGTCGCCATCGAAGTTGTCGTGCTATCTATGCTATTACTACTAAAGCTACAACCTAGCAATATAGTAAACGCATCTGCAAACACAAACGTTAGTTTAAAGACAACCCTATGGCTCCTTCCGGTTGCCGTAGCATCTACGTGCAAGTCGATATTAACTATTACAACATGAACATCTCATACATCCAATATATCACATCATGTCTTTGGGCACATCACATCACAAGCATACCCTGCAAAAACAAGTTAGACGTCCTCTAATTTCTTGTTGCACATTTTACATGGCTGTTATGGGTATCTAGTATGACCGCATCTTACATACGCAAAAACCACAACGGAGTTGTGCAAATTGCTATTTAACCTCTCTCCAAGGACCGCCTCGGTCAAATCCAATTCAACTAAAGTTGAAGAAACAAGCACCCGCCAGTCATCTTTATGCAACGATTTGCATGTTGGTCGATGAAACCAGTCTCTCGTAAGCGTACGAGTAATGTCGGTCCGGGCTGCTTCAATCCAACAATACCGCCGAATCGAGAAAAGAATAAGGAGGGCAGCAAATCGAACATCAATGCCCACAAAACCTTTTGTGTTCTACTCGAGATAACATCTACGCATGAACCTAGCTCATGATGCCACTGTTAGGGAATGTTGCATGGGAAACAAAAAATTTCCTACGCACACGAAGACCTATCATGGTGATGTCCATCTACGAGGGGAGATTAGATCCACATACCCTTGTAGATCGCTAAGCGGGAAGCGTTAAGAAACGCGGTTGATGTAGTGGTACAGCTTCGTGATTCAAATCACCGCCGTCCCATGATCCGTCCCTCGACCCGTTCTGATCTAGGGCCGAACGGACGGCACCTCCGCGTTCAGCAGACGTACAACTCGATGACGATCTCAGCCTTCTTGAACCAGCAAGAGATACGGAGAAGTAGATGAGTTCTTCGGCAGCGTGACGGCGCGCCGGTGGTGGTGATGATCTACTCCTGCAGGGCTCCGCCCGAGCTCCGCAGAAATCTGATCTAGAGGAAGAACTACGTGGTATAGGTTTGAGTTGCACGTGGCAAGGTTGTGTATCAAAAGCCCTAAAACCACCAATATATATAGAAGGAGGGGAGGGGCTATCCTTGGGGCTCAAGGGAGCCCCAAAGGCGTTGGCCGATTGGAAGGAGGTGGAATCTGATACGTCTCCAACGCATGTATAATTTTTGATGGTTCCATGCTATTATCTTGTCAACTTTGGATGTTTTATATACATGAATATGCTATTTTATATCTTTTTGGGACTAACCTCTTAACTCAGTGCCAAGTGCCAGTTTCTGTTTTTTCCATGTTTTTGACCCTTTTTCAGACGGAGTCGAAATGGAATAAAACTTTGCGATGATTTTTTTGGACCAAAAGAGACCCCCGAAGGTTTGGAAGAAGGCCAGAAGAGCCACGAGGGAGTCACAAGCCCGGGAGGCGCGACCCCCCTCTAGGCTGCACCTACCAGGCTTGTGACCTCCTCGTGGGCCCAACCAACGTAATTCCATCGCCATAAATTCCTATAAATTCAGAAACCCCCCAAAAGAACCTGCCGGAAGCCTCTGTAGCCACCAAAAACCAATCTGGAGCCCGTTCCGGCACCCTGCCGGAGGGGTAATCCATCTCCGGTGGCCATCTTCATCATCCCGGAAATCTCCATGACGAGGAGGGAGTAGTTCTCCCTCGGGGCTAAGGGTATGTACCAGTAGCTATGTGTTTGATCTCTCTCTCGTGTTCTTGAGATGTCTTGATCTTGATGTACCGCGGGCTTTGTTACTATAGTTGGATCTTAGGATGTTCTTCCCCCTCTCCCTTCTTGTAATGAATTGAGTTTCCCCTTTGAAGTTATCTTAAGGGATTGAGTCTTTGAGAACACTTGATGTATGTCTTGCACGTGTCTATCTGTGGTGATCAACTTGCGGGTTTGTGACATTGGGAACCTATGCATATGGGTTGGCACACGTTTGGATATTCATGTGAGTACTCGATGTATGTTTTGGTGACCAACTTGCGGGTTTTGAGAAATTGGGAACCTATGCATATGGGTTGGCACACGTTTTGACTCTCTGGTAGAAACTTTGGGGCACTCTTTGAAGTTCTATGTGTTGGTTGAATAGATGATTCTGAGATTGTGTGATGCATATCGTATAATCATGCCCACGGATACTTGAGGTGATAATGGAGTATCTAGGTGACATTAGGGTCTTGGTTGATATCTATCTTAAGGTGTTATTCTAGTACGAACTCTATGATGGATCGAATGGAAAGAATAGCTTCGTGTTATTTTACTACAGACTCTTGAATAGATCGATGAGAAAGAATAACTTTGTGGTCGTTTCGTACCCGACAATAATCTCTTCGTTTGTTCTCCGCTATTAGTGACTTTGGAGTGACTCTTTTTTTTGACCGACTACTATAGGGAAAATCCCCCACAGCCATTTTTCCTTTATTCCCATATATGAGAGCAATATGTACAAGAGGAGATTAGAATGTACAAAGGGGAAGAGGAGCAAGAATTACAAACCTCAAGGAGGCAAAAAGGAAACCCATTTAAGGAGATCATCCCTGAAACTAGCCTTAATTCTATGAGCTAACAGAGAAATGTCATGAATGAATCCAGATCTCCATTTTCTGAACTTTGGCTGCTCCTGGTTGAAGACCTTTGCATTTCTGATAGTCCAGATGTTCCAACATGCAGCGAAGACCACCTCAGCAAAGAAAGGGTTATGAAAGTCCCTTTTAGCAGCAACAGCAGCACTCCACATGGATGGACCCTGCCATGTGATCTGCAGGTAATTCCAAACCCTGGTACTGAAAAGACAGTTTAAGAATAAGTGATCTCTGTCCTCCTTGACTCGAGCGTGACATAGAACACAAAGGTTGGAGTCAGAAACATTCCAGTGACGCCGTTCAAGCATATCTTGAGTGTTTAGCCTATCCATGATGAGCATCCAGGCAAACATCTTAATCTTCATGGTACAGCAGCTTCTCCAGATCCAATTGAGTAAAGGGTTTGGTACAATACTACTATGAATATGAGCGTAGTAGCTCTTGGCTGTGTAGACCTTAGCATCTTTTCCCCATACCCATCTGTCAGAAGCCTGATGATCAAGATCCATGTCCCGAAGCAAAGATTGGACCGAAAGCAGTTCCTGATAAGCTTGAGCAGACAGTGGTAAGTGAAACATGGAGAGCATGCTGTCATTATAAAAGGCAGTAAAGACCTCTTGAGCTGTGCAGAAAGGATCAGCCACAAAGGAAAACAATCTTTGGAATCTGGCAGCCAGTGGCATAATGGAGTTTCCAATCAACCAGGAGTCAGACCAAAACAGGAAGGAGTCACCCTTGTTCGGCAGAACATATGTAACTGATCTGAATTTGTCAAGCCGTTTACAGATATCCTTCCACCAAAAAGAACCACACACTGCAGTTCCCTGAGGAACTGTGTCATGATAGTAAGTGTTCCAAATCAGATGAACCCAAGGGATATCAGCATGATTGAGGAATTTATCAACATGTTTGAGCAGGAGTGCTTCATTCTGGACTGCTAGGTTCATAATTCCTAGCCCCCCTTTATTTTTAGGCCTGCACACAAGAGGCCAAGCAGCAAGAGAGGGTGTATGATCATTCCCATTTCTTCTCCATAGACATTGCCTTTGATTCCTCTCCAACTGCTTCAGGATGCCTGGTGGGATATCCAGACTGCACAGAAAGAAGATAGGGACAGAAGACAGGGCTGAGTTTAAATACTGCAGCCTTCCCCCCTGAGCAAGAAAAGAGGAGATAGCACTAAGTCTTCTTACCATGTTATCAACCAGAGGCATGAGATCAATGATTCTTGGTTTAGTTGTCCCAACAGGAAGGCCAAGATATGTGAAGGGCAAAGATCCCACTTTGCAACCAATGGAGTCTGCCAGATCCTGTAGATGCTGAGGAGAAGTGTTAACAGGTAGAAGTGCAGATTTGTGGTAATTCACCTGTAATCCACTGGACTGGGAGAAAAGTAAGAGCATTTTCTTGAACTGCAATAACTGGGATTTATCAGCAGGTAGGATGATAAGGGTATCCTTAGCATATTGCACTATAGGGAAATCCTTATCATGACAAGGTATAGGAAGTTGTATCAGCCCCTACACCAGCAGTTGATTAACCAGAATTTGTAAAAAATCAGCAGCAATAGCAAAAAGCAGTGGAGACATAGGATCTCCCTGCCTGACACCTTTCTTGCACATGAACTTTTTTCCAGGCACACCATTGATCAGAACTGAAGATGATCCAGAAGTTAGGAGCTGCCTAACCCAAAGGATCCATCTGTCATTGAAACCTTTGTGCTTAAGAATCTGGAAGATGAACTCATGTTTCACAGAATCAAATGCCTTTTCAAAATCCAGCTTAAGAATAACTATAGGTTTCTTGGATTGATGACATTGGTGCAGGTACTCCAGAGTCCATCCCACACAATCTTGAATGGTCCTAGATTTGATAAAACCATACTCATTCTTGTGAAGGCACTTCACAATCTACAACTGTAGCCTGTTAGCAATCATTTTGGACAGAAATTTGAGACCCATTCCAGTAAGTGATATTGGTCTGTAATCTCCCACATGTTCAGGTGATCTCTTCTTTGGAATCAGAGTAATATAAGATGAGTTCCTGTTCACCAGCTGAGCCTATCCAGCATGGAAAGCAGCGGCAAGTTGGTAAAACTCAGGGGATATAATGTGCCAGCATTTCTTGAAGAAAAGACCATTGAAACCATCAGGACCTGGAGCTTTATCAATGGGCATATCCTGAACAGTCTTGTCCATTTCAGACATAGAAAAAGGTTCTGTGAGAATGTCTAGACCCTCCACCTCATGCAGCATGGATTGTAAATCAAATGCCATGTTAATGCCAAGAGAAGTTCCCATTCTATCCTTAAAAGATGCCCAAAAGCATGCAACAATTTGATCATGGTCAGAAATGGTAGAACCATCATTTAACTTGAGAGATGCAATGGAATTCCTCCTATATCTCTCAGTGGCCATAGCATGGAAGAATTTTGTGTTTTCCTCACCAACCTTAACAAATCTGATAGTGGCTCTCTTCTTCCAGTACAAGCACTGAAGATGCAGAAGATGTTCCAAATGTAATTTGACAATTTTCCTGAAATTAGCCTCTGGTCTGAAAAGTGACCTCAACTCCTCAAGCTTATCCAAACACAGCACTACTTGATTACATCTGGAAATAAAAGTTTTTAACTGTGATAGATTTTTCTTTGTCGCATGTTGAGGGCTATTTATATGATCCAATTATGTTATCATTGTTGAGAGAACTTCACTAGTGAAAGTATGAACCCTAGGCCTTGTTTCCACGCATTGCAATACCGTTCGTGCTCGCTTTTACTATTAGTTACCTTGCTGTTTTTGTAATTTCAGATTACAAAAACCTATATCCACCATCCATATTGCACTTGTATCACCATCTCTTGGCTGAACTAGTGCACCTATACAACTTACCATTGTATTGGGTGTGTTGGGAACACAAGAGACTCTTTGTTATTTTGTTGCAGGGTTGCTTGAGAGTGGCCATCTTCATCCTACACCTCCCGCGGATTGATAAACCTTAGGTCACCCACTTGAGGGAAAATTGCTACTGTCCTACAAACCTCTACACTTGGAGGCCCAACAACGTCTACAAGGAGAAGGTTGTGTAGTAGACATCAGAATCCCACCCCAATTCGGTTTTGGGGAAGGAGTTCACTCCTTCCTTCCCACCTCCCTCTTTCCTTGTTTTTTTCTTTTCCTTTGTTTTTTTCCACTTGTGGTGCCATAGCCCTCTTGGGCTGGACTCACCGGCCCACTAAGGGCTGGTGCGCCACCCTAGGGTCACTGGGCTCACTCCCGGGTGGGTGGGCCCCTCCCGGCAAATACCCCGAACCCATTCGTCACTCCCGGTACACTGCCGGTAATACCCAAAATCTTTCCAGTGACCAAATTAAACCATCCTATATATCAATTTTTGTTTCCGTACCATACCGGAAACCCTCGTGACATCTGTGATCTCATCCGGGGCTCCAAACAACCTTCGGTCACCAACACATATAACTCAACTATAATAAAACATCATCGAACCTTAAGTGTGCAGACCTTGCGGGTTCGAGAACTATGTAGACATGACCCGAGACACTCCTCGGTCAATATCCAATAGCGGGACCTGGATGTACATATTGGATCCTACATATTCTACGAAGATCTTATCGGTTGAACCTCTGTGCCAAGGATTCACATAATCCCGTATATCATTCCCTTTGTCCTTCGGTATGTTACTTGCCCAAGATTTGATCGTCGGTATCCCTATACCTATTTCAATCTCGTTACTGGCAAGTCTATTTACTCATTCCGTAATACAAGATCCCGTGACTTACACGTGAGTCACATTGCTTGCAAGGCTTGTATGTGATGTTGTATTACCGAGTGGGCCCCGAGATACCTCTCCGTCACACGGAGTGACAAATCCCAGTCTTGATCCATGCTAACTCAACGGACACCTTTGGAGATACCTGTAGAGCACCTTTATAGTCACCGAGTAATGTTGTGACGTTTGATACACACAAGGTATTCCTCCGGTGTCGGTGAGTTACATGATCTCATGGTCATAGGAATGAATACTTGACACGCAGAAAACAGTAGCAAAAAAATGACACGACTACATGCTATGTTTATAATTTGGGTCTTGTCCATCACATCATTCTCCTAATGATGTGATACCGTTATCAAGTGACAACACTTGTCTATGGTTAGGAAACCTTAACCATCTATTGATCAACGAGCTAGTCAACTAGAGGCTCACTAGGGACAGTGTGTTGTCTATGTATCCACACATGTATTTGAGTTTCCAATCAATACAATTCTAGCATGGATAATAAAAGTTTATTATGGACATTGAAATATAATAATAACTAATTTATTATTGCCTCTAGGGCATATTTCCAACAGAATGGGCCACTATCATTGGTGGTCCAATGGCACAAGAAGGAGCTTTGGATGTGTATTCAGAACTCAAGATGAATCACAACTCCATGGCCAACATGTACAAGCCAGTGCCCCATGAGTTTGTGTCATCACACAAGTTTGGCCCTGTCTATTTCTTGCAAGCAGGAATACCTACTATGAACACCATCATGAGATACACCCTGATGCCCTAATTAGGAGATGATAAGATGATTAGAGGTTATTCCATCAATATGTTGCATCATCTAGACACCCACACCCGGTTCAGAGTGATGGGCTTGATAGTTGAGACTGTCAAGAAGACTGCTGCAGATCAGAATAGATCCTGTGGACATGCTCCATACATCCAGATGCTCATCAATGCCAAGATTGGCAAGCATGCATATTTACTTGATCGTCCCCACCTGCCACTTCAGCCTGATTTTGAAGACAATGAAGTTGTGATGGACCCAAGCCATCCCAGCTCAGCTACTACTCGATAGGCAGTAGCGATAAAGGCTGCAAGGAATGATCGAGCACCAACCCCACAACTCAGAACTATAGATGAGCAGATGTCCTTCTTGGTCAGCACCATCCAAGGTATGGAGAAGAAAGTTTCTGAGATCTTGCTAAACTAGAAGAACCTTGAAAGGATTGTGGAGACAAAATTCCATGACCTGGATGTTAAGGTAACGGAGTTGACTAGCACTGTTGAGCAACTCCAGCAAGAAGTTGATTCAGTGAAGATTACACACTCTAGCAGTGATGATGAAGAGTCGCCCCTTCCTACTACCACTCAGTTCAGGACCCATACTAGGTCAGCGGCTGTGCCAGTTCCGGAAGAAAGACCATCTTCATCAGCTCAAGCTTCAGCTCCTGCTCCTGCACCTCTAGTGTCTACACCTCCAGCTCCACGGACTTCTACAGAAGACTTTATCGACGCTCTCTTGTCCACTCCATTATCTGCTACCAGAGGAGATCATGCCTAGAGAGACGACTAGTTCTAGACCTTTGAACTTTTTGGTAACTTGTTGCCAAAGGGGGAGAAGTGTATAGATCAAATAGGGCTTCAAGAGGGAGAGCTTTGCATTGTATTTTCTCTCATTTTGGGTTCTCAAAATTTTGGTCTTTTGGATGACTTTATCCATTTAGTAGATGTGTTTGATCATACGCTTTGATTTTTTCTTGCTACCACGTTATTACCTATGAGCTATCTGCATGATGATCATTCACTTATTTGTTTGGAGTTATGTGCATTACTATTCATTCATATCATTTATGTGCACCACCAAGTTGAATGTGACATGGGAGAGTAACCCATGATCCTAATCGATTGTGCATTTGCATTCAAACGCAAATTCAAAATAATGCACAAATTTAGGGGGAGCTCTTGCTTTTCACATTCTTCTCAAACCATTGATGCTAATCATTGATTATATCTTTTGTCGATGCTTTGATCTATATGTTGTCATCAATTACCAAAAAGGGGGAGATTGAAAGCACAATTGCTCCCTAAGGTGGTTTTGATAATTGATCACAGCATATGCATCATTGGAATAATGATTTTATCCAAGTATATTTCAGAAAAGTTCAAGGATGCCTTGGCTATAAGATTGTGAGGAGAAGCCCCTTGATGCAAGGAAAAGAATAGGATTGGCTCAAGCTCGAAGCAAGAAGACTCTTAATTTTACATTTTGAGAATTCACTTTGAGTCCATAGGAAAGCCAATAATATTAAAAGGGGGTGAGGTATTGTGAAGAATTGGTTGCTCAAGTGCTTAGAGGTAGCCACCCAAAATACTCATCCTTTCTCCCACAAATATCTCTGTCCAAAGCCAAACCAGCAAAATCGGTGCCACCAACTATTTCCACTCGGACCAACCAATTTTACACTTGACAGATCCTATGTCAAACCCTACCATCTCGGTACCACCAACTTTCACATCGGTGCCACCAAGATTCAGTGACCGGCTTTCTGTTGAGAAGATTTCAAGAATCGGAATTTCCAAGTTTGAAATCGGTCTCACCGAGATTTTGAAACTGGTCTAGGTCGTCGTATCGGTACCACCGAGCTTCATATATCGGTCTCACCGAGAATGCAAAAGTTGCCACATTTAGTGCAACTCGGTTCCACCGAGATTTTTTTGGTGTCACCAAGTAGGGTGATACGTCCATTTTGCATCATGCTTTCATGTTGATATATATTTCTTTATGGACTATTATTATACTTTGTGGAACCATACTTATGCCTTTTCTCTCTTATTTTGCAAGGTTTATTTGAAGAGGGAGAATACCGGCAACTGGAATTCTGGACTGGAAAAGGAGCAAGTCTGAGTCCTCTATTCTGCGCAACTCCAAATACCCTGAAAATCAATGTGGAATTTTTTAGGAATATATAAAAAATACTGGGCGAAAGAAGTGTCAGACGGGAGCTGCCAGGGGCCCACAAGCCTGGTTGCCACGGCCTACCCCCCTGGCCGCGGCAACACGGCTTCTGGGCACCCTGGTGGCCCACTGGCCCCCGTCTTTTGCTATATGAAGGATTTCGTCCGAGAAAAAAAATCAAGGTGGAGATTTTTCGTGGATTCTCCGCCGCCACGAGGCAGAACTTGAGCAGAACCAATCTAGGGCTCCCGCAGGACGATCCTGTCGGGAAAACTTCCCTCCCGGAGGGGGAAATCGTCGCCTTCGTCATCACTGATACGTCCATTTTGCATCATGCTTTCAAGTTGATATTTATTGCTTCTTGGGCTGCTATATTACTTGTGGTACCATATTTATGCCTTTTCTCTCTTATTTTGCAAGGATTATTTGAAGAGGGAGAATTCAGGCAGCTGGAATTCTGGACTAGAAAAGGAGCAAATACTAGTCCACTATTCTGCACATCTCCAAATGCCCTGAAAATTTACGTGGATTTTTTCTGGAATATATTAAAAATACTGGGCGAAAGAACTACCGCAGAGGGGCCACCAGGGCCCCACAAGCTTGCCCACCGCCACCACCGCCGCCCCCCCCCCCCTGCTGGCACAGGGCAGGCTTGTGGGATGCCTGACGGCCCACTAGCCCCCCTCTTTTGCTATATGGAGCGTCCTGGTCTGGAAAAAATTCAATAGGGAGATTTTTCGTGGTTTCGCCGCTGCCACGGGGCGAAACTTGAGTAGATCCAATCTAGAGCTCCGGCAGGACGATCCTGCCGGGGAAATTTCCCTCCCGGAGGGGGAAATCGTCGCCATCGTCATCACCAACACTCCTCTCATCGGAGGGGAGGTATCTTCATCAGCACCATCTCCTCTCCAATCCCTAGTTCATCTCTTGTAATCAATCTTCGTCTCGCGACTCCGATTGGTACTTCTAAGGTTGCTAGTAGTGTTGATTATTCTTTGTAGTTGATGCTAGTTGGATTATCTGGTGGAAGAGTTTATGTTCAGATCCTTGATGCTATTCATTACACCTCTGGTCATGATTATGATTATGTCTTGTGAGTAGTTACTTTTGTTCCCGAGGACATGGGATAAGTCATGCTGATAATAGTCATGTGAATTTGATATTCGTTCAGTATTTTGATATGCTGTATGTTGTTTTTCCTCTAGTGTTTTTATGTGAACGTCGACTATATAGCACTTCACCATATTTGGGCCTAGAGGAAGGCATTGGGAAGTAGTAACTAGATGATGGGTTGCTGGAGTGACAAAAGCTTAAACCCCAGTCTATCCGTTGCTTCGTGAGGGGCTGATTTGGATCCACTAGTTTAATGCTATGGTTAGACTTTGTCTTAATTCTTCTTTTGTAGTTGCGGATGCTTGCGAGAGAGGTTAATCATAAGTGGGATGCTTGTCCAAGTAAGGGCAGTACCCAAGCGCCGGTCCACGCACATATCAAACTATCAAAGTAACGAACGTGAATCATATGAACATGATGAAACTAGCATGACAGAAATTCCCGTGTGTCCCCAGGAGCGTTTTTCCTCCTGTAAAACTTTGTTCATGCTTGTCCCTTGCTACAAAAGGGATTGGGCCACTTGCTGCACCGTTGCTACTACTTGTTACTTGATACTCTTTGCTTGCTACGTTTGACCTCGCTACACAATCACTTGTTACCGCTACTTTCAGTGCTTGCAGTTATTACCTTGCTGAAATCCGTTTATCAGAACCTTATTCTCCTCGTTGGGTTCGACACTCCTACTTATCGAAAGGACTACGATTGATCCCCTATACTTGTGGGTCATCAAGACTCTTTTCTGGCGCCGTTGCCGGGGAGTGAAGCGCCTTTGGTAAGTGGAAATTGGTAAGGAAACATTTATATACTGTGCTAAAATTCATTGTCACTTGTCACTATGGAAACTCTTCCTTTGAGGAGTTTGTTCGGGGTATCTTCACCACGAACGGAAGCACGAGGAGTTGCTCCTCAACCTGAGGTACCTACTGAAAATATCTTTTATGAAATTCCTTTGGGTATGCTTGATAAACTGCTGGCTAATCCTTTTAGAGGAGATGGATCTTCACATCCAGACTTTCATCTAGTCTATGTAGATGAAGTTTGTGGTTTATTTAAGCTTGCAGGTTTGCCTGAGGATGAGGTAAAGAAGAAAGTCTTTCCTTTATCTTTGAAGGATAAGGCGTTGACATGGTATAGGCTATGTGATGATGCTGGATCATGGGGCTATAATCGGTTGAAATTGGAATTTCATCAAAAGTTCTATCCTATGCATTTAGTACATCGTGATCGGAACTTTATTTATAACTTTTGGCCTCGTGACAGTAAAAGCATAGCTCAAGCTTGGGGGAGGCTTAAATCAATGCTATATTCATGCCCCAATCATGACTCTGAGATAGTAGCTTCTCTATGTGAATCTTTTGCTGCTCATGTTGATCTTCCCAAAGAGAAGCGGTTTAAATATCATCCTCCTGTAGAAAGCAACATAGCCAAAACCAATCTATTTGAGGAGAAAATCATAGCTTTTAGTGATCCTATTGTTCCTTGTGCTTACACTGAGAAACCACCATACCCTGCTGGGATGAAGGATTATTCTAAAGCTCCAACTGTGATACGTAGGGGTTACATTAGTCCACTTGCACCCCCTGAGGAGATTAGAGTTGAACCTAGTGTTGCTATTATCAAAGATCTCTTAGCCTAAGACATAGACGAGCATGTTATTAAATTCTGTGAGGACTCCACTAGAATTGCTAAACCACACGCGAAAGACAAGCACGGACCTGTAGTTGCCCTTCCCGTTGTTTCTGTTAAGATAGGAGATCACTGTTACCATGGTTTATGTGATATGGGAGCTAGTGTTAGTGTGATACCCCGTTCTCTCTATGATGAAATCAAAGGTGAGATTGCACCTGCTGAGCTAGAACCCATTGATGTCACTATTACGCTAGCTAATAGAGACACTATCTGCCCTCTGGGAATTGTGAGAGACGTAGAAGTCCTGTGTGGTAAGATGAAGTATCCTACTTATTTCCTCGTCCTTGGTACTGCACAAGATAGCTTTTGTCCCATCATATTTGGTAGACCCTTTCTCAACACTGTCAATGCTCACATTGATTGCATTAAGCAGACTGTCACAGTAAGTTTTGAGGGTGTGTCTCATGAATTCAATTTCTCCAAGTTTGGAAGACAACCCCATGAAAGAGAGTCGTCGGGTAGAGATGAAATCATTGCTCTTGCCTCTACTGCCGTACCTCCTACGGATCCTTTAGAGAAATATCTGCTTGAGCATGAAAATGATATGCATATGGAGGAGAGAGATGAGATAGATAAAATTGTCTTAGAACAACATCCTATTCTCAAGAATAATCTGCATGTTGAACTGCTTGGGGATCCTCCCCCACCAAAGGGTGATCCGGTGTTCGAGCTTAAACAGTTGCCTGATACTCTTAAGTATGCCTATCTTGATGAGAAGGAGATATATCCTGTCATTATTAGTGCTCTCCTCTCAGAGCGCGAAAAGAAGAAGTTACTAAAAACTCTGAGGAAGCACCGCGCTGCTATTGGATATACTCTTGATAATCTCAAGGGTATTAGTCCTACTCTATGTCAGCACAAGATTAAAATGGATCCTGACTTTAAACCAGTTGTTGATCATCAAAGGAGATTAAATCCTAAGATGAAAAAGGTTGTTAGAAAAGAAATATTAAAGCTTCTGGAAGCAGGAATCATCTATCATGTCGCTCATAGTGATTGGGTAAGTCCAGTACATTACGTACCTAAGAAGGGAGGTATCACCGTCGTTCCTAATGATAAGGATGAACTAATCCCACAAAGGATTATTACCGGCTATAGAATGGTGATAGACTTCCGGAAACTGAACAAGGCAACCAGGAAAGATCATTATCCTTTGCCGTTCATCGACCAAATGCTAGAAAGGTTATCAACACACACACACTTTTGCTTTCTAGACGGTTATTCAGGTTTCTCGCAGATACCTGTTGCACAATCCGATCAAGAGAAAACCACTTTCACCTACCCTTTCGGTACCTTTGCCTATAGACGTATGCCTTTTGGCTTATGTAATGCACCTCCCACCTTCCAAAGATGCATGATGGCTATATTCTCTGACTTTTGTGAAAAGATTGTCGAGGTTTTCATGTATGACTTCTCCGTTTATTGGTCTTCCTTTGATGATTGCCTCAGCAACCTTGATCGAGTCTTACAGAGATGCGAAGAAACCAACCTCGTCTTGAATTGGGAGAAGTGCCACTTTATGGTTAATGAAGGTATCGTCTTAGGACACAAAAATCTTTGAAAGAGGCATTGAAGTTGATAAGGCTAAGGTTGATGCAACTGAGAAAATGCCTTGCCCCACAAATATCAGAGGTATACGAAGTTTCCTAGGTCATGCTGGTTTCGATAGAAGGTTCATTAAAGAATTCTCTAAGATTTCTAGGCCTCTTACCAACCTCTTGCAGAAGGATGTTCCTTTTGTTTTTGATGAGGGTTGTGAGGAAGCCTTTGAAATACTTAAGAAGGCTTTGATAACTGCACCTATTGTTCAACCACCTGAGTGGAACTTGCCCTTCGAAATCATGTGTGACGCTAGTGATTACGCTGTTGGTGTTTTTCTAGGACAAAGACTTGACAAGAAGTTGAATGTCATTCACTATGCTAGTAAAACTGTAGACAGTGCCCAAAGAAACTATGCCACTACGGAGAAGGAATTTTTAGCAGTCGTGTTTGCATGTGAAAAGTTCAGATCTTACATAGTTGACTCCAAAGTCACTATTCACTCTGATCATGCTGCTATTAAGTACCTTATGCAGAAGAAGGACGCTAAGCCTAGGCTGATCAGATGGGTTCTCCTGCTACAGGTATTTGATTTGCACGTCGTTGACCGAAAAGGTGTTGATAACCCTGTAGCAGATAACTTGTCTAGGCTAGAGAATGTCCTTGATGATCCACTACCTATTGATGACATCTTTCCTAATGAGCAACTAAAAGTCATCCGCACTTCACTTAGTGCATCGTGGTATGCCGATTATGCAAACTATATCGTAGCCAAATACATACCACCCAGTTTCACCTATCAACAAAAGAAGAAATTCTTCTTTGATTTGAGACACTACTTTTGGGATGATCCTCACCTTTATAAGAAAGGAGTAGATGGTGTTATTAGACGTTGTGTGCCTGAACATGAACAGGGACAGATCCTGCAGAAGTGTCATTTCGAAGCCTACGGAGGACACCATGCTGGAGATAGAACTGCCCATAAGGTATTGCAATCAGGTTTCTATTGGCCCACTCTCTTCAAAGATGCCCGTAAGTTTGTCTTGTCTTGTGACGAATGCCAAAGGATAGGCAACATCGGTAAGCGTCAAGAGATGCATATGAACTATTCACTTGTCATTGAACCATTTGATGTCTGGGGCTTTGATTATATGGGACCCTTCCCGAGTTCCAATGGATACACTCACATCTTAGTTGCTGTGGATTACGTTACTAAGTGGGTAGAAGCTATCCCCACTAAAAATGCTAATCACCACACCTCTATTAAGATGCTTAAAGAAGTCATATTCCCAAGATTTGGAGTCCCTAGATACTTGATGACTGATGGCGGTTCACACTTCATTCATGGTGTTTTCCGCAAGATGCTAGCTAAGTATCATGTCAACCATAGAGTTGCATCTCCTTATCATCCTCAGTCCAGCGGTCAAGTTGAGTTGAGTAATAGGGAGATCAAGTTGATCCTACAAAAGACCGTCAATAGATCTCGAAAGAACTGGTCTAGCAAACTTGACGATGCACTATGGGCTTATAGGACTGCTTATAAGAATCCCATGGGCATGTCACCGTATAAAATGGTTTACGGTAAGGCCTGTCATTTACCTTTTGATCTAGAACACAAAGCTTATTGGGCAATCAAAGAGCTCAACTTTGATTTCAAACTTGCAGGTGAGAAGCGGTTGTTTGATATCAACTCGTTAGATGAATGGAGAGCCCAGGCATATGAGAATGCCAGGTTCTTCAAGGAAAAGGTTAAGAGATGGCACGACAAACGAATACAGAAAGGAGATTTAATGTAGGTGATTATGTCTTGCTATACAATTCTCGTTTGAGATTCTTTGCAGGCAAGCTTCTCTCTAAATGGGAAGGTCCCTATGTTGTCGAGGAAGTATATCATTCCAGTGCCATCAAAATCAATAACACGGAAGGAAATTTTCCTACAGTGGTAGATGGGCAAAGAATCAAGCATTACATCTCTGGTACTCCCATAAATGTTGAGACCAATATCATCAATGTCATAACTCCAGAGGAGTACATAAGGGATGTTTATCAGCCTGTTTTAGACCTTGAAAACGAAGATGTATCTGTTTCGGCAAGAAATTGGACTCCGATACTTTTCCAATAGGAAGTTTCCTCAGTTTTGGAATTTTTGGAAAATTAGAAAAATAAAAAGCAGTCCGGAGAGCAAACGAGGCAGCCACAAGGGCCCACTCCGCCACCACCCCCCTGGTGGCGGTGGGCAAGCTTGTGGGCACCTCGTGTGCCTCCCGGACTCCGTTTTCTTGCGGAGGACTCCTTCTGGCCCATAAAAAATCAATATATAGTCGCCCGAAGGTTTTGATCTCCGTATCGCGCAGTTTTCCTCTGTTTTCGTTTCGAGCTTGTTGTGTGCCGCAGATTTAGAGCAAAGATGTCTCAGGAATCTGTTGGGGAGAATGATCTTCACCAAGTTCATGAGGAAGTAGATGCTGATCTGAAAAGAGTAGAATTCAAGCCTCCCTGACCATAGGAAGAAGCCTAAGACCTTGTTTATCCCTTCTCGTTTCTTGCAGGAGAGTAAGCGGGAGCTTTTCCATAGAGTTTTGAAACTTGAGGAGGAAAATGATGATCTAAGAGAGCAGAACTTTTTGCTCAAGTGGAAATTAGACAAGCTCAAGACTGCTCCAACAACACCACCATCACCACCAAAGGAAGACAACTAAGCATTGGTATGGGCAATCCCCTTGGCTTCTGCCAAGCTTGGGGTAGTTGCCCTGGTATCATATCACCTTTATATCTTTTGCTTTTACCTTTGTTTTAGTTCTTTCCTTTTCAGTTTTTATTTCTTCTCTTAGAGGAATAAGTCTTTAGTTTTTAGTTTGAGTCTTTTGCTTTTGTCTCTCCCCCGATGTATTCGAGCTTACGAGCTATATAATAAAGAGTGTCTTAGTTAAGGGCTTTGCTTTGTGCCATGATCAATAGTATGAAAAGAAAGATAGCATGAAAGATCATGAGACGATCTTATGGAAAGTGATAACTTCACTTATGACACGTATGATGATTGAAACTTGTTGAGAATAAAACAACATAGACCTCAGTCATTGTTGCAATTAATAAGAAGTAATAAGGAAAGAGAGGTTCACATATAAATATATCATCTTAGACACTTTTTACAATTGTGAGCACTCACCAAACTATTACATGCCTAGGAGTAGATGTTGGACAAGGAAGACAACATAATGAACTGTGTTTACTTGGTTCCAAACAATGTTATATGATTAGAGATCCCTTAGCATGTAACGATTGCTTCCACCTCATATTAGCCAAAACTCCCGACCAAGTAGAGATACTACTTGTGCATCCATAAACCTTCAACCCAGTTTTTCCATGAGAGTCCACCATGCCTACCCATGGATTGAATAAGATCCTTCAAGTAAGTTTTCATTGGTGCAAGCAATAAAAATTGCTCTCTAATATGTATGATCTATTGGTGTGTGGAAAATAAGCTTGGTACGAACCTGTGGTGAGGAAGACATAAAAGCGACAGACTGCATAATTAAATTCTTTGTCACAGGAGGCAATATAAAGTGGCGTTCCTCCGCACTAAGAGGACACACATTCAAACCTCAAAAGCGCATGACAACCTCTGCTTCCCTCTACGAAGGGCCTATCTTGTACCTTTACTTTTTGCCCTTGTAAGAGTCATGGTGATCATCACCAATTCCCTTTTTGCCTTTGTCTTGGCTACCGTCACATGCTTGGGAAAGATCTATATTCATATATCAACTTGGAGTTGAGTACTCATGCTTTATTATTGTTGACTTTACCCTTGAGGTAAACCGTTGGGAGGCAAAACTATAAGCCCCTATCTTCCTCTGTGTCCAGCTGAAACTTTGACACCATGAGTACCACGTGAGTTGTAACAATTGTGGAAAACGAAAGAGATGATTGAGTATGTGAGTTTGCCTTACAAGCTCTTATTTGACTCTTTCTGATTTTGTGATAAATTGCAATTGCTTCAATGACTATGGACAATTTTTGGTTACTTCTTTGTAAGGTTTTTTGCTTCATGCTTTGCTTTGTGAAGGAACTGTTACTTTCCCATAAGAATCTTTATGATATATTGTTGTTCTATGTGTGATCATGATGCCCTCATGTCCGTATTATGTTTTATCGACACCTTCGTCCCTCAACATGTGGACATGCATGTTTATGGAACTTGGTTTTCGCTTGAGGACAAGCGAGGTCTAAGCTTGGGGGAGTTGATACGTCCATTTTGCATCATGCTTTCATGTTGATATTTATTGCTTCTTGGGTTGTTATATTACTTGTGGTACCATATTTATGCCTTTTCTCTCTTATTTTGCAAGGATTATTTGAAGAGGAAGAATTCAGGCAGCTGGAATTCTGGACTAGAAAAGGAGCAAATCCTAGTCCACTATTCTGCACATCTCCAAATGACCTGAAAATTTACGTGGATTTTTCCTGGAATATATGAAAAATACTGGGCGAAAGAACTACCGGAGGGGGGCCACCAGGGCCCCACAAGTTTGCCCACCGCCACCACCCCCCTGGTGGCGCAGGGCGGGCTTGTGGGCTGCCAGACGGCCCACTAGCCCCCCTCTTTTGCTACATGAAGCGTTCTGGTCTGGAAAAAAAATCAATAGGGATATTTTTGGTGGTTTCGCCGCCGCCACGAGGCGGAACTTGAGAAGATCCAATCTAGAGCTCCGGCAGGATGATCCTGCTCGAGAAAATTCCCTCCCGGAGGGGGAAATCGTCGCCATCGTCATCACCAACACTCCTCTCGTCGGAGGGGAGGCATCTTCATCAACATCTTCATCAGCACCATCTCCTCTCCAATCCCTAGTTCATCTCTTGTAATCAATCTTTCTCTCGCGACTCCGATTGGTACTTGTAAGGTTGCTAGTAGTGTTGATTACTCTTTGTAGTTGATGCTAGTTGGATTATGTGGTGGAAGAGTTTATGTTCAGATCCTTGATGCTATTCATTACACCTCTGGTCATGATTATGATTATGTCTTGTGAGTAGTTACTTTTGTTCCTGAGGACATGGGATAAGTCATGCTGATAATAGTCATGTGCATTTGATATTCTATCGGTATTTTCATATGTTGTATGTTGTTTTTCCTCTAGAAGTGTTATGTGAACGTCGACTACATAACACTTCACCATATTTGGGCCTAGAGGAAGGCATTGGGAAGTAGTAAGTAGATGATGGGTTGCTGGAGTGACAGAAGCTTAAACCCCAGTCTATGCGTTGCTTCGTGAGGGGCTGATTTGGATCCACTAGTTTAATGCTAGGGTTAGACTTTGTCTTAATTCTTCTCTTGTAGTTGCGGATGCTTGCGAGAGAGGTTAATCATAAGTGGGATGCTTGTCCAAGTAAGGGCAGTACCCAAGCACCGGTCCACCCACATATCAAACTATCAAAGTAACGAACGCGAATCATATGAACATGATGAAACTAGCATGACAGAAATTCCCGTGTGTCCTCGGGAGCGTTTTTCCTCCTATAAGACTTTATTCAGGCTTGTCCCTTGTTACAAAAGGGATTGTGCCACTTTCTGCACCGTTGCTACTACTTGTTACTTGTTATTCTTTGCTTGCTACGTTTCACCTCGCTACACAATCACTTGTTACCGCTACTTTTAGTGCTTGCAGTTATTACCTTGCTGAAAGCCGTTTATCAGAGCCTTCTGCTCCTCGTTGGGTTCGACATCTTACTTATCAAAAGGACTATGATTGATGCCCTATACTTGTGGGTCATCAATCACCAACACTCCTCTCGTCGGAGGGGAGTCATCTCCATCAACATCTTCATCAGCACCATCTCCTCTCCAAACCCTAGTTCATCTCTTGTAACCAATCTCCGTCTCGCGACTCCGATTGGTACTTGTAAGGTTGCTAGTAGTGTTGATTACTCTTTGTAGTTGATGCTAGTTGGATTACTTGGTGGAAGAGTTTATGTTCAGATCCTTGATGCTACTCATTACACCTATGATCATGATTATGATAATTCTTTGTGAGTAGTTACTTTTGTTCCTGAGGACATGGGATAAGTCATGCTCATAATAGTCATGTGAATTTGGTATTCGTTCGGTATTTTGATATGTTGTATGTTGTTTTTCCTCTAGTGGTGTTATGTGAACGTCGACTACATAACACTTCACCATATTTGGGCCTAGAGGAAGGCATTGGATAGTAGTAAGTACATGATGGGTTGCTAGAGTGACAGAAGCTTAAACCCCAATCTATGCGTTGCTTCGTAAGGGGCTGATTTGGATCCACTAGTTTAATGCTATGGTTAGACGTTGTCTTAATTCTTCTTTTGTAGTTGCGGATGCTTTCGAGAGGGGTTAATCATAAGTGGGATGCTTGTCCAAGTAAGGGCAGTACCCAAGCGCCGGTCCACCCACATATCAAACTATCAAAGTAACGAACGCGAATCATATGAACATGATGAAACTAGCATGACAGAAATTCCTGTGTGTCCTCGTGAGCGTTTTTCCTCTTATAAGACTTTTCTCAGGCTTGTCCCTTGCTACAAACGGGATTGGGCCACTTTGCTACACAGTTGCTACTACTTGTCACTTGTTACTTTTCGCTTGCTACGTTTCACCTTACGACACCGTCACTTGTTATTGCTACTTTCAGTGCTTGCAGTTATTACCTTGCTGAAAACCGTTTATCAGAGCCTTCTTCTCCTCGTTGGGTTCGACACTCTTACTTATCGAAAGGACTACGATTGATCCCCTATACTTGTGGGTCATCATTGGGCAATAATGTTGTAACGATTGAATTTTTGGTGATGCCTATATATACCCCTCCACCTACCTCTCATTCGTAGAGGAAGCAATTAGAACACACTAACACTTGTTAGATCCATTTTTCTGAGAGAGAACCACCTACTCATGTGTTGAGATCAAGAGATTCCATTCAAACCATTTGAACCTTGATTTCTAGCCTCCCTAAGTTGCTTTCTACAAGATCAATCTATCCTACGCATGCCAAATCTGTGAGGGAGTGATTGAGTGTTGAGGAGACTATCTTTTGAAACACAAGAGCAAGGAGTTCATCGTTCTGCCACATCTATTACCTTTTGGAGGGTGGTGCCTCCTAGATTGGTTAGGTGTCGCTTGGGAGCCTCCTACTTCATGTTGTGGAGTTGAACCAAGAAGTTTGTAAGGGCAAGGAGATCGTCTACTTCGTGAATATCTACCGTGAGTGAGGCTAGTCCTGTGTGGACAGAAGCCGTGGTGGAATAGACAAGGCCTCTTATTTGTGGACCCCTTGTGGGTGGAGCCCTCCATGGACTCCCGCAGCCATTACCCTCCGTGGGTTGAAGTCTTCACTAACATGGATGTACGATAGCGCCACCAATCGGAACCATGCCAAAAATCGCCGTGTCAACCTTAGCGTTTGATCTCCCTACCTTACCCTCTACTTTACATTTGCATGACGTTATTTTCCGCTGCTATACCCTTATATGTGCACGTGTAGGGTGAACTTGACTAGTCATAATTGCTAAAACTGGCCCACAACTAAAATTGGGAAAAGGCTACGTTTTTATCTTGTCAAGTAGTCTAATCACCCCCCTCTAGACATACTATCGATCCAAGATACGGTTCAAGAGCCAACTAATCGCGACGACATGAAGCATGAAATGGAAACAACAAGAGTTTTACACTCATGAAAATGCGCTCAACGACAAATGGACAAAATTCCTAGCAGTCGAGGAAGAACTCGAAGCCCGATGTGCGGCAACCAAGTCGTTCCCATGACAGAAGCTCGTACCTCACTTTGATGATAAAGCAACATATAATGAGTTGCTCACATACGACAACAAAGATTAGACCGACTGTCCCCCTAGAGGGCAAGACCGGCCAGCAGGGGCACATAAAGACCCCCTTGCAAAAACCCGCCCTTATGGCAAGAGCACGGTCGAACAACCCGACCCCTTTGACCTACACACTAAGATACATGCAAATAAAACGCCTCCTCGATTCGTTTACGAACTATGGGAGTATGCGCCCATCGGCCTGGTGGGCTCATCGCGTGGTTAGACAGGTATGAGAGAGCTCGGGAGCAAACACGACCATGGACTCACAGCCGCCATGATACAACTCGATTTCGAAGGGTCGCACACCGAGTCAAGGAGCAGTAGTTCCTAGAGGGGTTTAATCCTATCAATAGTTATCAATACAATGGAACAAGTGACCCAGCTTTCTGGATAGAAGACTTTCTCCTCCATATTCACATGACCCAAGGCGATGACCTCCACACCATAAAATACTTGTCGCCCAACCTTAAAGGACCAGCAATGCATTGGCTCCACAGCCTCACCAGAAATTTCATTGGAAGCTGGAAGGAGCTTGAGGAGGACTTTATGGCAAATTTCCACGGCATCTACGTCTGATCCCTGAATGCCGATGACGTCAGCCACATCGTCTAAAAGGAGGGCGAATCAACTTGGATATTCTAAAATCGGTTCTTAAAAAAAGAATCAGATCGTCGATTATTCGGATGACGAGGAAATCGCGGCATTTAGTCATAGCATCGAGGATAAATGGATCGCCCGATAACTAGGCAGGACAAACCAAGAACCATGCCAGCCCTTACCTCCCTATTTGAACAAATGAAGCCAAGAACCATCTCATTCATTTCCTTAACGACGCCAAAGCATATTTGAACAAATGAATGTCAGCAACTCATCATTTTATGTGGCTTATAGAATAACATGTGACTCAGTTCTCGAAACACGCTTTCGCCCCGCTTTGTATATAAAGCAAATATTCCAACATCCATACAACCACAACCCAACATAGTGAAAAAAACAGAAAATGGTTGGGGCCAAAGCACAGTCACGCCCAAGTCAAAGAAATGGAAACATAAAAGGCGACCATAGGGGCAAGCTAAGAGGCACGCGAACGGACGAAGAGCCGTCGGGCGAACGTCAGCAGCGCGTCCAGATACAGCTGAAGCCGGTCACGGTCTCGGGGCCTAGCGAGCGGAAGCCAGAACTGCAAGAAGGCAAGAAATTTGAAGAACGAGTCAGAGGCACACCGCTAGAACACGCGCTCAATCACCATTTTATTGCAAGTAGTCCAAAGAGTCCACATCATTGCTGCAAGATCATGAGCCAGAACAATCGACGCTTACGGCCAACCTGGGTGGCCCTTGCGTGCAAAAACTCTGCAAGATAATGAGCCTCCCACTATGGTCCCAGATCCTCATGCACAAAGCACCATATGGCCTATGCAGCTACGCAGGAGAATAGAATGTGAGTTCCTGTTTCCGGGACGTGGCACAGGGGACAGATGTCATTGCCCGGACCATGGCAATTCAACACCTCGGTCCCCAAAGGCAGACGGTCGCGGAGAAGCTGCCAAATGAAAATCTTGATCTTCAGGGGCATCGGGGCCTTCCAAAGTGGGGATAACCACGGAAGAGCCTGCACCCGACACGGAGCATGATAAGATGAACTAACGGAAAATTATCTCGAAGGAGAGAGACTCCAAGAAACATTGTCATTGACCGAAGAGACTGAAAGAGGGACCACTTCCTTCAAGACATCCCATTCCTGGACCTCGGCTGGTCCGAAGGAGCGGCTGAACACAAAATGCCATCCATCCTCCAAAGCAGCGAAAGAGACAAGGACAGCTGGGTCGTCACAAATAGCAAAGAGCCTCGGAAACCGCAAGCGCAGAGGCTCTCTAGCAAGCCAGGGGTCCAACCAAAAGTGGGTCCCAGACCCATTGCCCACCGAGAACCGCAAACCCAACCTAGTATCATCCTTGATGTCCTGGATAGATTTCCAAAACTGGGACCCAGCCGAGTGCGGGCAGGCCAAGAGGGGCTTACCCTGCATGCACTTTGCCTCAATCAGCTGTAGCCACAAACCCCCATCTCCCCGTAGGATCCGCCACACCCAACGAAGCATGAGGGCAACACGCAGGGATGCCCAACCGCCCTCGGTCCTTCGGCATGCAGATTTCGGCCCACTTCACCATATGGTATTTGGGTCGACCATCCCCTGCCTGCCAGAAGAACCTAGCCATCTCGTTGTCAAAGGCGCTATGCACACCTTCGGGTAAGATGTACATCCCCATCATATACAAGGGGAGGCTCACAAGGTTAGTGATAACAAGGACGGTCTTGCTGCCCTTAGACGTGAACCTACCGCACCAGGACTCCGCATGGGACGCTACTCGTCCCACAAGCAGATCAAACCCGCTAACCAAGATCCTGGACTCAGCCAGGGGTATCCTCAAGTAAGAAATGGGGAAGGAAGCCAACCTGCAATTGAGGTTGTCCGCGATCCTGTGCTTCTTAGCCTCGGATTAGCCAAGGACCACAACCTCGCTCTTATCAAAGTTAATCTTAAGTCTAGACATTTCCTTGAAGCGGAGCAAAAGGAACTTAAGGTTAACAATGTCCGAATCGGAGCCTGCAACCATGATCATGGTGTTGTCCGCATAATGCAAGTGGGAAACTCCACCGCCCGGAATGAGGTGGCCAACCACACCCTAAAGATGGCCGTCTAGCTTGGCCTTATCCAGGATGCCGGCGAGGGCATCTGCATCGATGTTAAAAAAGCAGGGGGGATATAGGATCCCCCTGCTTTACCCCCCTGGAAGCCTGGAAAAAGGGTCCCACTTCACCGTTGATGTTGATCGCCGTGTTACCAGATCTAATAAGTTGCATGATCCAGGAACACCACCTCTCGTCAAATCCGCGTCGCTGCATCACCAACCTCAAAAATGACCAATCGAGACAGTCATATGCTTTCTGGAAGTCCAGTTTGAGGAAGACCCCCTTAAGCCCCTTCGACGCCACCTCGTGGACAATCTCGTGAAGGGCAAAAATCCCATCATGGATCCGCCTGCCCTTCAGGAACGCGGGCTGAAGGGGGTGGGCAATCCGTTCCGCCAGGGGGGACAAACGAGTCGCACAAACCTTTGCAAAAATTCTCGCAAACACGTTGATCACCGTGATGGGACAGAATTGCCGGATATCCGAGGCCCCAACTACTTTGGGGATGAGAGCAATGGCGCCAAAGCTAATCCTACCCATGTCCAAGGTGCCGATATAAAATTCATGGAACATGGGCATGATGACCGGACGCAAGATGTCCCAGAATTCCTGGAAGAAAACTACCGGGAGGCCATCCGGCCCCGGGGAAGAGCAAGCCTTCACAGATGCAATCGCCCGACCCACCTCCTCAGGGAGAACGGGAGAGTAAGCTCCGCATTCTTCGCCTCGGATACCTGCGCAGCAAGCGGCCAGAAGTCCTCACATAGGGAGGTGCCTCCACGCGACTCAACCGAGAACAACTCCTTATAAAAGGAGTAGATATGGGATGAGATGTCCTCTGGGCTTTCCAAGAGAACATACCCATCCTAGAGGAAAGGAATGGCACATTTCCGCCTACGACCATTAGCAATCGCCTAAAAGTAGGTAGTGTTTGCATCCCCCTTAAGGAGCCAGTTCTGGCCCCCTCGATGCTGTCAGAACAGCTCCTCGCTCTTAAAGATATCCATGAGCGAGGCCTCGAGGGAGTATATCCTAACCCAGTCATTAGGGGACAGACCTGGGCCATCCCCCAGGTCATCCAACACCTTAATCTGATCCAGCAAGGCCCCTTTACGGGCCCAGAGGTCAGCGCCCAAGTTCGCTGCTTTCTCGGTTGAGGTTATGGACCGTGTGGAATTCTTCGTGAGCATGTCCGTCACTGACCGACGAGTTCACCTCAGTTGGGAGGTGATTATCGTCTATGGCCCGGTGGACCATGGCCGTTCTGCTGACTTGCTCGCCAAGTTGAAAAACAAGGTGGAGAGGTGCACCACTCCGGTGGTGGTGGCCAACGACTTTAACCTCATTAGGTGGGGTTGTGATAAAAGCTCTCCTAATGTGGATCGGGCCCGAATGCGTCTCTTCAATGACTGCATTGCTGACCTGACGCTCCGTGAGATAGCCTGCGTTGGGGCTAGGTTCACGTGGTCGAATAAACAGGCGGACCCCATCCGGAGTGTCTTGGACCGGGTCTTCGTGTCGGCACAGTGGGAAGTGATTTTCCCACTCTGCTCCCTCAAGGCGGTCACTCGGATTGGCTCCGACCATACTCCCCTGATTTTCTCGTCGAGGGAGGGTTCCCTCCTAGACCCCGTCGCTTCCACTTTGAGACGTTCTGACTGGAGCAACCAGGTTTCTTCGAGCTTGTTCGCGACCGCTCGCGTGAGGTGGTCTCGTCTCCGCCGCGTATGTTCTGTACGGTGGATGTATGACATTACTGTGCTAAGTTGGTTCATCATAACATCTGACTTAGTTAAGAGTATGTCTTTTACCATGTATGTATGCTTCAATAAAAACCTGACAAATTTTCCTCTATATCATTTAGATCAACTACTGTGAAGATGTACGGAAAATAAAATCATCACTGGACAGCATGCACCGGCCAAAAGGAAAATAAAATGTGAACCGGTGCTTGTTCCACGCAGGTCTGGATGGCCATTGTATTTTAACTGCATTTCCGCAGAAGGCTATTATTTTATAGATTTGTGGGGGCTAAGAGCATCTCCAACAGCCGCGCTAAACTAGCGTCGCGCCGCAAATTAGGCCGTTTTAGCGCGCGCGCAACGCGGCGGGTGGCTCCAGCGGGCGCGCAAAAACGGCGCGCGCGGCATATGCAGTTCAGCGCGCTGGCCGAAACGCAATCGCGCGCCGCTTATTTGCTGCGTCAGCTCCTGCGCGCTGGACTCTCGCGCGCTCGCTCTCCCACTCACACCCCCCATCCAGCCGCGCTGCCGCCGCCGCCCGCGCCCCCCGCAAGGTGTTCGACAAAACGCCTACAAGGTATGTATTGCTCAAACTTCATGAATTTGGTGCATGTTTTGAATTGTAGTTTTTATAGTATAGTATTAAACATTGTAGATGAGTTCGTCGTATGATTCTTTCGAAGAAGAATTTGATATGGAAGAGGAGGAGGATCTTGCAATGATCATAGCTATGCATATCAATAAAAAACCGAAGCACGGTGGTTCGGTTATGGGTCGGGAGAAAATTTGGAGAGATAGGATTGATGCCCATAATAGATTGATGAAGAACTATTTCGTGGAGAATCCCACATACCCGGAGTCGTATTTTCGTCGCCGGTTTAGGATGAGCACCGACTTGTTCAGGCGCATTGCAGAGAAACTAGCGAGCCATGACCGGTTTTTCCAGTAAAGGAGGAACGCTTGTGTGATCATGCACAACATGATCATCGAGAATGAGCGTGGCCAAGATTTAGACTACTCACAGTATGAGCTCTTGGGACATCCCGTGCGAGTGCGATGGAGGGCTGAAAGGGTAGCCCGTTTTGTTGCCTCCTATCATGCCATTCGGCGTCCCGCAACGCACAATGAACTTCAGAAGGATCTGATTGAAGAGTGGTGGGCATGGCATGAACGACAAAGAGCATGATTTCTGCATTCGACATTGTATTGTTCATGAACTATTGGTTGTGTTTATTGCATTATTTGTTGTACTAAACGATAAACTATTTGTTTGAGTTGTAATGACTATTTATTGTTGATTTATTTTGTTTGTTTGATCATTTTTGCTCATATTTTTTAAATGTATATGTGGTTTGTGCATGCTGCGCGCGCTGTATTTTTGGGCGCTGCTGGAGCGGCGCGCGCGCACTGCGTTGTAGCACGGCCGTTGGAGCCAGCGCTGGCGGCCGCGCTAAACCAGCCGAAGCGTGCGCGGCAAACAGGTTTTTACGCGCGGCGCGAAGCGCGGCTGTTGGAGATGCTATGAGGAAAGCTTCACATTGTTGGATATTGCGGCCTGGCTGAATTCTCTCGACCGTAATTCTGTTGGTGGGGACGCCTAGCGAGCGACCATGTACATGTGTAGTCGTGTAGACTAGTGGTATCATTACCAAAACAGACCCTGAGTGCGGTATTCCCTTGTTTGACAGCAGAAATAATAATATGATGATGGAGGACAGCCTGGTATGTGCTCCCTCCGTCCAGAAATATTTGTACTAGAAATGGATGTATCTAGACTCATTTTAGTTATAGATACGTCCATTTTATTCATTTCTAGGACAAGTATTTTCGGACGGAGGGAGTATGCGTTTGAGATTACTTAGGACGCGTTCGGATTCATTCCGCGCTGGAGCGAAGTGACATTCAATGAAAAATCCTGAAGTTGATAAAATGCCGCTGATGCCGAAGGGGCGCTAATATGTCAAACAGATGCTTAGCTTCTCGGAGTGTATAATATAAGAGCTTCCCCAACAGGTGTGTAACCGCGCGACGTGTTAAAACTTTTTTTAGCATGAAAATAGCTGTTTTTTGCATGCGGTAGAGCGCTTGCTCCAGCTGGCTTCGTGCTAACTTACAGCGTGCGTCATCAGCCGACGATTGCAAATAATTTTTTACATGTCTATTTTGACAGTACAATGATGTTTCAAATATTAAATGAATGTACAAAATAAAGACATAGCATAGTTCAATTGCCGTTGCTTTGTTCTTCTTCTCGACACCTTTCTCGCCTTCACCGCCGTCGCATTTTGGTCGCTTTGAGAGGGGGTCACGTGGCTTCACAGCGGATGCCGACGCGACTCGACCCGCTGAGGTCGTTCTTGGCGCCATGGAAAGGCCGCACACGAGGCCGGTGGTTGGAGGAGGGTTGGTGGCGGCGAAGCCGAAGTTCAACCCCGCGCTAGGGTTTGCATCAGCGGTGGCGGCGAAGGGGTCGCGTTGGTGCGGCCTTACCTCGGTTGAACTTCGTCGGTGGCGGCGCGGGAAGGGCGAAGGTCGGGCGGCTGGAGAAGGTTGCGGAAGTGGGTAACGGGCGCTTGAGTGTCCAGCGCGCGGGGGCAGGCGCACGATACCGTTTTGCTCCGACGTTGAACCAACGTACTATGCCGCACACGCGTTTTTTACATGTCCACTGAAACGCCCTGAATGACTGCACGCGGAAAATCCGACTTTTTCAACACGGCGCTAAAATCACACGCCTGCTAAAGATGCTAAAATCGATAATGCACTAAACATGAGCGGACACGTCTAAAAACGGTTGGTGGACGGGCGTTTTTTTTATTTTGAACACACTAAACATCCGAAAATTGCATTTGGTGGCCGAGCTCATGGAGGCCTTTAAATTTAAAATTCAAATTTCATAAAAATTCATATTTTCATATTTAAAAAAATTCTGAAAAAATACAGGGATAAGTGAAGGCGTAACACATGCACTTGTGTGTAAATTTTCAGAAAAAAATACATGGAAATGAGTGTTGTGCAAAAAAGACAAATCTGAGGTTTTTTTTACACATGACACTATTCATCGTTTCAGACCATGAATTTATCTTTTTACGCAGATCGTATTCTAAAGTACTTCATCCTAAATTTTTACACACATGGTCATAACATCTTTTTTACTTGCATATTTGTTTTCAGATTTTTTTAAACCGGAAAATTTGAATTTTGAATTATTCAAAAAATTTGGCCTCCATGGAGGCCGAGCTTCAAACGTCCGCACTCCTAAACATCCACGGACATATCCAAAAACAGTTGGTAGACGCTCTTTATATGGCACACATTAAACGTCTGTGCGGAGAGATCCAGAAACAGTTTGTGGACGCTCTTTATTTCATACGCACTAAAGGTTCATGGACATATCGAAAATGACATAAATTAACGTTGTCTACTTCAACAGCCGGACGTGAGCACGTCACAGCAGCAGAGGCATGAAACCAGCCATATTGGGCATGGATGCGTGAAGCTTGCATGCATATGCATGCACATCTTTTCCAGCTCCATCGATGAGTGCTCTAGACGACAGCTACATATACCCCGTACAGCTCGTTCCATAGCTCACCAAGCAGCTCCATCCACCACTCCACTTCGCTCCTGTGCCTCAGGTAGCCACAACATACAGTATTAAAATGGATGCCCAGAACAAGGAGGTTGATGCCCTGGTCCAGAAGATCACCGGCCTCCACGCCGCCATCGCCAAGCTGCCGTCCCTCAGCCCATCACCCGACGTCGACGCGCTCTTCACCGACCTGGTCACCGCGTGCGTCCCCCCGAGCCCCGTAGACGTGACCAAGCTCGGGTCGGAGGCGCAGGAGATGCGGGAGGGCCTCATCCGCCTCTGCTCCGAGGCCGAGGGGAAGCTGGAGGCGCACTACTCCGACATGCTGGCCGCCTTCGACAACCCGCTCGACCACCTCGGCATGTTCCCCTACTACAGCAACTACATCAACCTCAGCAAGCTGGAGTACGAGCTCCTGGCGCGCTACGTGCCGGGCGGCATCGCCCCGGCCCGCGTCGCGTTCATCGGCTCCGGCCCGCTGCCGTTCAGCTCCTACGTCCTCGCCGCTCGCCACCTGCCCGACGCCATGTTCGACAACTACGACCTGTGTAGCGCGGCCAACGACCGTGCGAGCAAGCTGTTCCGCGCGGACAAGGACGTGGGCGCCCGCATGTCTTTCCACACCGCCGACGTAGCGGACCTCACCGGCGAGCTCGCCGCGTACGACGTCGTCTTCCTGGCCGCGCTCGTGGGCATGGCTGCCGAGGACAAGACCAAGGTGATCGCGCACCTCGGCGCGCACATGGCGGACGGGGCGGCCCTCGTCGTGCGCAGTGCGCACGGGGCACGTGGGTTCCTCTACCCGATCGTCGATCCCCAGGACATCGGTCGAGGCGGGTTTGAGGTGCTGGCCGTGTGTCACCCCGACGATGACGTGGTGAACTCCGTCATCATCGCACACAAGTCCAAGGACGTGCATGCCAATGAACGTCCCAACGGGCGTGGTGGACAGTACGCGCGGGGCGCGGTGCCGGTGGTCAGCCCGCCGTGCAGGTTCGGTGAGATGGTGGCGGACGTGACCCACAAGAGAGAGGAGTTCACCAACGCGGAAGTGGCCTTCTGATCGTTGCGAGGGAATGAAAATGAAGGTGGACGTGTGTGGTCAGCATCCATACGTGGCTGCCTGCTTCATCGCTTGCAATCGTACTACTACCTACCTATGCAGTTCAAGTCATGTGTTGTCAATGTAAGTGTGATGTTTACACTAGTCTATGAAAGGCAGGGCAGACGAGGGTAGTGTGCCAAGTAAAAGTGTGTCATTATAGGTGTAAGTGTTGAGAATAAGACCATTTTTGTTCACAAATAGTATGATGTAATCGGTGTCATATTCGTATTGAGTACATTTGTCAAGTTGGTTGCTAATTCACGGATGACCCACATTTGCTTTTGCCTTGTAAATCCGTTCATGACTCGACGGGCCGTCAGGAGATCAACTTCATCATTTTTATTGGAGCCATCACCGTTTGTCACGCAGTTTGATTATGTAAATTGAAGTGTTTGATTGATAGCGAAGCGTGACGAACCTCACTCGCAGTGTTCACTTTGTATACTACAAGCACAACACACAGTTTGAGCCAGCAATGTTACATATACATAGGTTTACAGGAGTTTTAGAGGAAGGTGGATTTTAATTGGAGATTAAGGGGGGTGAGGATCCCATCCCGTGAAAATCAGGGGGAGAGGTTAGTTAGAAAGAAAAAAATCTGAATCAGCGTGTAACCCTTTGTAAGTCTTTGTATGTTTAATATTTTTACAGTTTAAGCGGCAGTGACCGTTACAAAAGAACCTATCATGAATAATCTATAGTACCATTGTTATGAATAATCAATTTTAGATGACGGTTGCAATACTTGTATACGCACGAGCTCGGCAATGGCGGAGACGACGAGGACGACAGACGGAGGATGGAATCGACAGGGCGGGCGGCAGACGGGGGCGGGCACCGGCGACGCGGGAGGTCGACGGGGACAAGCACCGGCGATGTGGGCGGCAGCAGCGCAGGGGCAGTAGCGCAGGGCACAGGGGCCGCCAGATCAGCGGGATCGCGCGGGTCTCACGCGACCGGCCCGAGCGTTCGGCGGCACACCGGCTATAAATGTTTCCCTTTGCTTTTGCCTCTGAATCCGTCCATGGCTCGATGGGCCCGTCAGGAGGTCAACTTCATGATTTCTGCTAGAGCCATCGCCGTTTGTCGGGCAGTTTGATTGTGTAAATTGAAGTGTTTGATTGACAGCGAAGCATGACGAACCTCACAGGCAGTGTTCACTTTGTATATAACTAGCACAACATACAGTGTGAGCTGCAGGGGCCGTTATAAAAGAACTGATCATGAATAAACTATGATACCATTGTTGTACGAATAATCAATTTTATCCGGGGTCCTCCTAACGGGACGAGGGTGGTGCCAAGTTTGAAGAAGCAACATGCCATGACTCTCAGCCAAGCCATGGCGGGAGTCTCACACCACGACGAACTCGGAAGATCATGATATCACCCCGTCAAGTGGTGTGCTCTCCACGAGATCCAAGAACACTAGACTAGCGATTGTCGAAAACTTGGGGCCCTCAAAGGCCATCCAAAGAAATGACCGCCTCGTCTCATGTGAGCGCGCACGACCAGAGAAAAACGTCCATGCAAAGCAAATACCAACACAAAGGCAATTATGAATGAAGCTATATAGACGAAGTTTGAATTCCCTTATTAAGGAGCTCACCCTTTTTTTAAGAATTTGGTAATGAGCTCACATGATGCCCGCCGTCGGTAACCATGTCACCATATTTTGGGCCGACACCATTGCCGCCGGTGACGGTGTCCTGGACTATGGGGTCCTCGCCCCGGTTGGCCTAGTCCATGGGCCAGACTGACAACCCGTTAAGGAGGAAGGACTGCAAAAGCCTTTAACCTATGGCATAAGCATATCAGACTTCATCAAGGACCCGACATGTACTCCAAGTATGTCTATTAGAATTCAGCATGTAATCCCTAGATGGCAACCGATTATGTGTAATCCTGGATACACCTAGTGGCTATATAAGCCAGAGGGTTTAATCCGTAAAGGCACATCATTCATCATCATCACCCCTAGGGTTTAGACCACAACTTACGATCTCGAGGTAGATCAACTCTGTACTTTGATACTTCTATTATGTAAGCAACACCAGGACATAGGGTTTTACCTCTTTAAAGAGGGTCAAAACCTGGGTCAACATATTGTGTGCCTTGCCTCCTGTTACCCATCGGTCCAATCTCACATCTTCGGCTCCCCTACTCGAGGTCTGTTTGTCTGTTTTGACACCGACATTGGTGCTTTCATTGAGAGACCGTTGTTGGATCATCAAGGATTGGTGGCTCACTTGCAGATTGATAGCAACATTGATTGTGGTGACATCTTCGTCCCCGACCAACTCTTTGCCTTCCGCAACTTAGTTTTGCACGCAGATCCGACCGCCGCTTGAGCTGTGTCGAGAACTTTGCCCCACACTAGGTCATCATGTTCGGGAGCCTGGAGTACATCACGGACGAACGCGGAGATTTGGTTCTCTCGGAACGGACCTCAGATCAATCCGAAGATCCCTATGGCTCCGGAACTCCGAAACATGTTTACTATCCGATCCTCAAATCCGACCTTTTGGTAGAGCCAACCCCGGAGATGGATCCGACAGCCACCACTTATGATTTAAACCTTGCCTGCCCGGGTGATACCGAGGAGCCGAACTTGTGTTCGGAGTCGGTAATAGTCTTTGAGACAGTTTCTTCACCCGCCGACCTAGGGTCGGACCAGGGCGATCGACATAACGGGCTCGCGTCAAGCTTCCCGAACAAACCGTTTCACATAAACCTAACTTATGTCCAGACTCTCGATGCCAATGAGCTCTCACAAATAAACGAGGTGTTGGAACGAATCCAAAACCTACCGATCTCGTCCGGTGTCAACGACAGAGAATTTTTCATCCCACCCACCGCCCACATAGTCGCCACGATAGAGGACCTGACAGACATCCTTGACTTTCGCTTCGACGAGGCCACCGACATGGAAGAAGATGACCCTAGCAATACGAGAGCAAATTCACCTGCGGCCATGCCACGGGTGGGGAGTTGGGCCGCAATGTCTACATATGGCGTTTATATGGTCGGCACTCCCAAGGAAGATCCCAAGGAGCAGCCCAAGAAAAACTCCAAATGTCATGTCCCTAAGAGGAAGACGAAGGGCAAGAGTGGAAGCAGAAGCAAGACCGACACCACGTGCGCGACCGATAACGGTGCTGCCCCAATGTTCTAGAGAGCCAGGGTAAGAACAATCAAGTCTCACTCGCCCAACATTCTGGGCCGATGGGGACACTTGTAAAGGACAACATCAAATACATAGGCACCTCCGACAAGGGGTCGGACGAGGATTACCTCCCCATGAATAAGGACAAGGTTAGCCTCGGACCTGAAGATTTCGTGGTGCCCACGAACCCATATGAGCAAATACGGTGAAAGCACAATCGCTTCCTAAGGTGGTTTTGATAATTGATCACAACATATGCAACATTGGACTAATGATTTTATCCAAGCACATTTCATAAAATTTCAAAGATGCCTTGGTTATAGGATTGCAAGGAGAAGCCCCTTGATACAAGGAAAAGAATAGGATTGGCTCAAGCTTGAAGCAAGAAGACTCTTCATTTTACATTTGTGAGAAATCACTTTGAGTCCATAGGAAAGCCAATACTATTAAAAGTGGTTAGGTATTATGATGAATTGTTTGCTCAAGTGCTTAGAGGTAGCCACCAAAAATACTCAGTCATTCTCCCACAAATATCTTTGTCCAAAGCCAAACCAGCAAATTCGATGCCACCAACTATTTCCACTCGACCCTACCGCTTTTACACTTGACAGATCCTATGCCAAACCCTACCATCTCGGTACCACCAACTTTCAAATCGGTGCCACCGAGATTAGTGACCAACTTTCTGTTGGGAAGATTTCAAGAATCGGAATTTTCTAGTTTGAAATCGGTCTCATCGAGATTTGGAAACTGGTCTAGGTCATCGTATTGGTACCACTGAGATTCATATATCGGTATCATCGAGAATTCAAAAGTTGCCACATTTAGTGCAACTCGGCACTACCAAGTTGGGAAATAATTTTGTAACAGTTGGATTTTAGGGGATGCCTATATATACCCCTCCATCCGCCTCTCATTCATAGAGGAAGCACTCAGAACAAACTTTTTCTGAAAAATACTGAGAGCACACTTACACTTGCGAGATCCATTTTTCTGAGAGAGAGCCACCTACTCATGTGTTGAGACCAAGATATTCCATTCCAACCATTGGAACCTTGATTTCTAGTCTCCCCAAGTTGCTTTCCACAAGATCAATCTCTCCTACCCATGCCAAATCTGTCACAGAGTGATTGAGTGTTTAGGAGGATATCTTTTGAAGCACAAAAGCAAGGAGTTCATCGTTCTACCACATCTATTACATTTTGGATGGTGGTGCCTCCTAGATTGGTTAGGTGTTGCTTGGGAGCCTCCTACTTCGTGTTGTGGAGTTGAAACAAGACGTTTATAAGGGCAAGGAGATCGCCTACTTTGTGAAGATCTACCGTGAGTGAGGCTAGTCCTGTGTGGACGGAAACTGTGGTGGAATAGACAAGGCTGCTTATTCGTGGACCCCTTGTGGGTGGAGCCCTCCATGGACTCTCGCGGCTGTTACCCTCAGTGGGTTGAAGTCTCCACTAACATGGACGTATGATAGCCCACCTATCGGAACCATGCCAAAAATCGCTGTGTCATCCTTTGCGTTTGATCTCCTACCTTACCCTCTACTTTACATTTGCATGTCGTTATTTTCCTGCTTTACTCTTAAATGTGCATGTGTAGGGTGAACTTGACTAGTCATAATTGCTAAAACTGGCCCACAACTAAAATTGGGAAAATGCTAAGTTTTTATCTTGTCAAGTAGTCTAATCACCCCCTCTAGACATACTTTCGATCCTACAAGTGGTATTAGATCTTTGGTCTCCATTGCATTGGTTTCACAACCTAGGATATTATGGTGTCTAGTGAGGGAAATTATCACCGTAGAGGTCCAAACTTCGATCGTACAAATTTTGCTAGTTGGAAGCATCAAATGAAAATGCATATTTTTGGTCATAATCGTGTCGTTTGGGCTGTTGTTCGTATTGGTGTGCAAGCTGATTTCTTCGGAGAAGGAAGAGAACTGGATCGTGATGCGATAACGAAAGAACTGAAGATGTTGCAATACAATGCTCAAGCTTGTGACATCCTATTCAACTGCGTGTGCCCCGAAGAATGCAACAAAATTAGTCGCCTTGAGAATGCAAAGGAAATTTGGGATACTTTCACTACTAGGGAAAACCCTAGTAGTAGCGCTGGTTTTACCCTTACTAGTAGCGCTGGGGCCCGCGCTACTGCTAACGCGCTACAACTAACTATTAGCAGTAGTGCTGGATTGAAAGCGCTACTGGTATCTACGTTAGCAGTAGCGCTGGAATGAATAGAGCGCTACTGCTACACCAGCGGTACTGCTAATATTCCAGCACTACTGCTAATATTCCTTCTTTTAATATTTAATTCACATCATATTTATGTCCCCCTGCTACGGCAACAAAAGTCCTTCCCCGGCAACGCCCGGAATTCTTCTTGCTACTTCTCTTGTTTGCGTCGGTTTTTCCCTTGAAGAGGAAAGGGTGATGCAGCACAAGAGCAGTAAGTATTTCCCTCAATTTCAGAACCAAGGTATCAATCAAGTAGGAGAATCTCGTCAAGTCCAGAGTACCTGCGCAAACACAAAAGAGCTTGCACCCAACACTATAAAGGGGTTGTCAATCCCTTCAAGATTGATTGCAAAGTGAGATATGAAGGTGGAAAGTGCAACGAAGTAAAAAGAGTAAGGCTGAAAATATGGTGTGGAGTAGACCCGGGGCCCATAGTGTTCACTAGATGCTTCTCTCCAAATAGCAAATATCACGGTGGGTGAACAAATTACTGTCGAGAAATTGATAGAACCGCGCAAAGTCATGACGATATCTAAGGCAATGATCATACATATATGCATCACGTCCGAGACAAGTAGACCGATACTTTCTGCACTACTACTATTACTCCACACATCGACCGCTATCCAGCATGCATCTAGTGTATTGAGTTCATGACGAACAAAGTAACGCCTTAAGCAAGATGACATGATGTAGAGGGATAATCTAAAACCAATGATGAAAACCCCATCTTTTTACACTTGATGGCAACAACACGATGCGTGCCTCGCTACCCCTTCTGTCACTGGTTGAGGTCACCGCACGGTATGAACCCAAAACCAAGCACTTCTCCCATTGCAAGAATCATAGATCTAGTTGGCCAAACAAAACCCACAACTCGAAGAGAATTACAAGGATATGCAATCATGCATAAGAGAGATCAGAAGAAACTAAAATAAGATTCATAGATAATCTGATCATAAATCCACAATTCATCGGATCTCGACAAACACACCGAAAAAGAAGATTACATCGGATAGATCTCCATGAAGATCATGGAGAAGTTTGTATTGAAGATCGAAGAGAGAGAAGAAGCCATCTAGTTACTAGCTATGGACCCGTAGGTCTATGGTGAACTACTCACGCATCATCAGAGAGGTCATGGTGTTGATGAAGAAGCCCTCCGTATCCGAATCCCCCCTCCGGCAGGGCACCATTACATGCCCCAGATGTGATCTTGCGGAGAGAGAAGCTTGCGGCGGCGGAAAAGTACTTTCGATGATCTCCTAATTTTTTATAGATTTTTAGGGAATATATAGGCGCAAAACCTAGGGTAACGGAGCCTGAGGGAGCCCACAAGCGAGGGGGTCGCGGGCCCCCCTGGCCGCGCCATGAGGGCTTGTGGGGTCCCTGGTGGCTCCCTGCCCTGATTCTCCGGCTCTCCGATCTTTTTATGTTCCGAAAAATCCTTTTTGACAGTTTCATTCCGTTTGGACTCCGTTCAAAATCCTCCTCTGAAAGGGGTCAAAAACATGGAAAAAAACAGGAACTCGCACTTAGCACTGAGTTAATAAGTTAGTCCCAAAAAATATATAAAAGTCATGCAAAACATCCAAAGTTTGACAAGATAATAGCATGAAACCATCAAAAATTATAGATACGTTGGAGACGTATCAAGCATCCCCAAGCTTAACTCCTGCTCGACCTCGAGTAGGGAAGTGATAAAGAATGAATTTTTTGATGTGGAATGCTACCTAGCATAGTTGTCCTTTGCAACTTCTTTCACGTGACATGAATGTTCAGATCCGTAAGATTCGAAACAATAGTTTGATATTGACATGAAAACAATAATACTTCAAGCAAACTGGCAAGGTAATCATGAACTTTCAAAATAACAAGGCCAAGGAAAGTTATCCCTACAAAATCATATAGTCTGGCCATGCTCCATCATCCTCACACAACTAATGTAAATCATGCACAACCCTGGTATTGTCCAAGTAATTGTTTTCGCACTCTTACTTTCTCAAACCTTTTATAACTATCAGGCTATACATGAGCGTGAGCCATGGATATAGAACTATAGGTGGAATAGAGTGTGGTGGTGGTTGTGAGACAAAAAGGAGGAGATGGTCACATTGACTCGCTGTATCAAAGGGCTATGGAGATGCCGATCAATAGATATCAATGTGAATGAGTAGGGATTGCCATACAAGGGATGCACTAGAGCTATAAGTATGTGAAAGCTCAAAAGGAGAACTAGTGGGTGTGCATCCAACTTGCTTGCTCACGAAGACCTGGGGCAATTTTGAGGAAGCCCATCATTGGAATATATACAAGCCAAGTTATATAATGAAGATTCCCACTAGCATATGGTAGTGAAAAAGCAAGAAGCTCTCAATCATGAAGAACATGGTGCTATAATGAAGCACAAGTGTGGAAAAAGATAGTAGCATTGTCCCTTCTCTCTTTTTCTCTCTTTTTTTTGTTTGGGCTCTTAGGCCTCTTCTCCCTTTTTTATTTTTTATTTTTGGGCTCTTTGGCCTCTTTTTTTATTTCCTCACATGGTACAATGCTCTAATAATGATGATCATCACACTTTTATTTACTCACAGCTCAAAGCTCAAAATGATGATGTCTCTATAGGAAATGCCTCCGGTAGTGTACCGAGATGTGCAACGATCTAGCATGGCGTATGACGTTGAAACATCTCGCTAGCTATCTTACGATCATGCAATGGCAATATGAGAGTGACAGCACAAGTCATGAGATGGAACGGTGGGAGTTGCATGGCAATATATCTCGGAATGGCTATGGAAATGCCATAGTAGGTAGGTATGGTGGCTATTTTTGAGGAAGGCATATGGTGGGTTTGTGTACCGGCGAGAATTGCGCGGCACTAGAGAGGCTAGCAATGGTGGAAGGTGAAAGTGCATCTATACCATGGACTCACATTAGTCATGAAGAACTCATATACTTGTTGCGAAAGTTTTTACTAGTAATCAAAACAAAGTGCTAAACGCATACTCCGAGGGGAAGGGTTGGTAGGTATTAACCATCACGCGATCCCGACCTCAGCACAAAGGATGACAATCAATAGATCAATTATGCTCCGACTTCATAACATAGCCGTTCACCATACGTGCATGCTACGGGAATCACTAACTTCAATACAAGTATCTCTAGATTCACAACACCCTACTAACATAGCTCTTAATATTACCAAATCCACGTCTCAAAACTAATTGAGAGGAATCAAAACTTCTCTTTCTACTCAATGCACATGAAGATGGAGGTTTTTGTATCCTCTTTGGGTACCTATCACCTTTGGGACTACTTTCATAGCATAAGCCAACTACCAAGTCACGCACCGCCGTGCTCTAAAAGATATAAGTGAAGCACATAGAGGAAAAGTATCTAGCTCAAAAGATATAAGTGAAGCACTATGAGCATTCTAGCAAAATCACGATGAGTGCATGTCACTCTCTCTCAAAAAGGTGTGCAGCAAGGATGATTGTGACACAACAAAAAGAAAAGACTCCTATAATACAAGACGCTCCAAGCAAAACACATATCATGTGGTGAATAAAAATATATCTCCAAGTAATGTTACCGATGGATTGAAGACGAAAGAGGGGATGCCTTCCCGGGGCATCCCCAAGCTTAGGATTTTTGGTGTCCTTAAATTTGGCTTGGGATGCCTTGGGCATACCCAAGCTTGAGCTCTTTCCACTCTTTATCTCATCGTCCATGAGAACATCACCCAAAACTTGAAAACTTCACAACACAAAACTTAAGCAGAAACTCGTGATATCATTAGCACAAGAAAACAAACTACCACCTCTTTTGGTACTGTAGCAACTTGAATTCTATCTATATTGGTGTTGTGCTACTGTATTCTCACTTTTCCATGGCTAGTACCCCCTGATACTAACCATAGTTTCATCAAAACAAGCAACCAACTCAACAAAAATTGAATCTGTCAAAAACAGACCAGTCTGTAGCAATCTGTATACTTCGTATACATCTGGTATCTCAAAAATTCTGAAAAATTATGACTGCGTGGGAAAAAGGCATATGAACCAAAAGGAAAAAGAATCAACTCAAAAGCTCTTTCTGAATAAAAATGAAAAATCATCTCGTGAGCGCAAAGTTTCTGTCTTTTTCCAGCAAGATCAAACAACCATTACCAAGACTAGTCATAAAGGTTTTGCTTGGCTCAAACACAAAAAGAAACACAAAAAACACAATCACAACAGAATTATGATGGTGTGGACGCAACAAAACAGAAAGAAGAAGATAAATTCATTGGGTTGTCTCCCAACAAGCGCTATTGTTTAACGCCCTTAGGTAGGCATAAAAGCGATAGAATCATGTATCGTCGTCTTTGGTGCTCAAACCATAAGTGGCCCTCAGCATGGATTCATAAGGCAATCTCATTTTCTTTCTAGGAAAGTGTTCCATGCCCTTCCTTAAAGGAAATTGAAATCTAATATTCCCTTCCTTCATATCGATGATAGCACCGATAGTCCTTAGGAAAGGTCTACCAAGAATAATAGGGCATGTAGGATTGCAATCAATGTCAAGAACAATGAAATCCACAGGTACATAGTTCTTATTTGCAATAATAAGAACATCATTGATCCTTCCCATGGGTTTCTTGACAGTAGAACCAGCAAGATGCAAATTAAGAGAACACTCTTCAATCTCATTAAAACCCAGAACATCACATAAAGACATTGGAATTGCGGAAACACTAGCACCCAAATCACACAAAGCATTGCATTCATAGTTTTTGATTTTGATGGTAGGTTCCCACTCATCATGAATCTTTCTAGGGATAGAGACTTCCAATTCAAGTTTCTCTTCAAGAGACTTTATCATAGCTTCGACGATATGATCGGTAAAGGCCTTGTTTTGGCTATAAGCGTGTGGAGAGTTTAACATGGATTGCATCAAGGAAATGCATTCAATCAAGGAGAAACTATCATAATTGAATTCCTTGAAATCCATAGTAGTAATTTCATTACTACTCAAAGTTTTAATATCTTCTACTCCACTTTCAATGCTTTTAGCATCAAGATAGATGGACTCCGAATCATTGGGGCACTTTTCAACCAAAGTGGATTCATATCCAGCCCCATAATCATTAGGTTTGACACAAGAAAACAAAGATTCAATGGGAGTCACACCAACATTTTAAGATCTTCGTGATTCTTATCACGAGAACACGCTTTTTAAGCCATTCATGTCTAGCACGAATTTGGGCGGTTCTTTATTTGCTCTCAATCATGGAAACACACATAGCTTTCAAAGTTTCATCCATATTGATCTTGGGAGGAGCACATATAACTTTCAAAGCATCAACATCACTAGACATTCTATCAACGCTCTTAGCCAAATCGTCAATTTTGAGTAGTTTTTCCTCTATGGACGCATAGAAAATCTTTTGAGAGTTGATGAACTCTTTGATATTACTCTCTAGATCAGAGGATAATCTATTGTAATTTCCATGAGTATTGTTGTAGGAGTTGCCAAAGTTATTAGAGGAGTTACTAGGAAAAGGCCTAGGAACATAGTTTCCTCTAAAAGCATTGTTGTTGCCAAAGTTCTTCCTACCAACAAAATTAACGTCCAAGCTAGCGTTGCTACTCTCAATCAAGGAAGACAAGGGCATATCAATAGCATCTAAAGGAGCACTTCTACTAGCAGCCAAATTCATTAACTCATCCATCTTAGCACTCAACAAGTTAATTTCTTCTATATCGTGTACCTTCTTACTAGTAGGTGACCTTTCAGTGTGCCACTGAGATTAGTTCATCATGATGTTGTTTAGGAGCTTTGTGGCTTCCCCTAACGTGATTTCCATGAACGTTCCACCTGAGGCGGAGTCCAAGATATTTCTAGAAGAGAAATTCAAGCCAGCGTAAAAGAATTGTATAATCATCCAAAGACTCAAGCCATGAGCGGGACAATTTCTAACCATCAATTTCATTCTCTCCCAAGATTGTGCAACATGTTCATGATCAAGTTGCTTGAAATTCATGATATCATTACGGAGAGAGATGATCTTAGCCGGCGGAAAATACTTGGATATATAAGCATCTTTGCACTTATCCCAAGAATCGATACTATTTTTGGGCAAAGAAGAAAACCAAGTTTTTGCGCGATCTCGCAACGAGAAAGGAAAAAGCTTCAATTTAATCACATCATTATCCACATCTCTCTTCTTTTGCATATCGCAAAGCTCAATGAAGGTATTGAGATGGGATGCGACATCTTCACTAGGAAGGCCGGAGAATTGCTCTTTCATAATAAGATTCAACAAAGCGGCATTGATTTCGTAGGACTTCGCACTAGTGGCGGGAGCAATCGTAGTACTAATAAAATCATTATTATTAGTATTCGAGAAGTCACAAAGTTTGGTGTTTTCATTCATGGTGACTTCAGCAAGCAAGCAAGCACACAAGCGAACAAAGAGCAAGCGAGAAAAAGGGCGAACGAAAAGGTGAACGGAAAAAAGGCAAACAAAAAGGCAAATTGTGAAGTGGGGGAGAGGAAAACGAGAGGCAACTGGCAAACAAAGTAAATGCAAGAGATGAGTTTGCGACACCTACTTGGATGAGTTCTTGACTTGATCCTTCCCGACAACGGCACTAGAAATTCTTCTACTACGGCAACAAAAGTAATTCCCCGGCGACGCGAGGAATTCTCCTTGCTACTTCTCTTGTTTGCGTCGGTTTTTCCCTTGAAGAGGAAAGGGTGATGCAGCACAGGAGCAGTAAATATTTTCCTCAGTTTGAGAAGCAAGGTATCAATCCAGTAGGAGAATCTCGTCAAGTCCAGAGTACCTGCGGAAACACAAAAGAGCTTGCACCCAACGCTATAAAGGGGTTGTCAATCCCTTCAAGATTGATTGCAAAGTGAGATCTGAAGGCGGAAAGTGCAACGAAGTAAAAAGAGTAAGGCCGAAAATATGGTGTGAAGTAGACCCGGGGGGCATAGTGTTCACAAGAGGCTTTTCTCAAAATAGCAAATATCACGGTGGGTGAACAAATTACTGTCGAGCAATTGATAGAACCGCGCAAAGTCATGACAATATCTAAGGCAATGATCATACATATAGGCATCACGTCCGAGACAAGTAGACCGATACTTTCTGCATCTAATACTATTACTCCACACATCGACCACTTTCCAGCATGCATCTAGTGTATTGCGTTCATGATGACCAGAGTAACGCCTTAAGCAAGATGACATGATGTAGAGGGATAATCTCAAACCAATGATGAAAACCCCATCTTTTTACCCTTGATGGCAACAACACGATGCGTGCCTCACTACCCCTTCTGTCACTGGGTGAGGTCACCGCACGGTATGAACCCAAAACCAAGCACTTCTCCCATTGCAAGAATCATAGATCTAGTTGGCCAAACAAGACCCACAACTCGAAGAGAATTACAAGGATATGAAATCATGCATAAGACAGATCAGAAGAAACTCAAATAAGATTCACAGATAATCTGATCATAAATCCACAATTCATCGGATCTCAACAAACGCACCGCAAAATAAGATTACATCGGATAGATCTCCATGAAGATCATGGAGAACTTTGTATTGAAGATCCAAGGGAGAGAAGAAGCCATCTAGTTTCTAGCTATGGACCCGTAGGTCTATGGTGAACTACTCACGCATCATCGGAGAGGTCATCACTACTAGGAAAAGGGCTATAGATGATATAGACACTAATGGTGCACCAGACAAGTAGTGCGCCACTACTATATATAGCAGTGGCGCACCATGTGCAGGTGTGCCATTAGTGTGATGGACACTAATGGCGCACCACACACTCGGTGCGCCACTACTATATATATATATATATATATATATATTGCAAAAGTACTAATGGCGCACCGGGGCAGAGTGCGCCATTACTAGTTAAACTAGTAATGCCGCACCACTCACCCAGCGCGCCACTACTATCTTTTTTTTGCAAAACTACTAATGGCGCACCACCAGCTGGTGCACCATTAGTAACCAGGGTTACTAATGGCGCATTTGTAGGTGGTGCGCCACTACTATTTTTTTTTTGCAAAACTACTAATGGCGCACCAGCTGGTGGTGCGCCATTAGTAGTTTTGCAAAAAAAAAAGAAACAGAAAAACGAATTAGAAACCCACCGCACACCCTCCCTCTCTCTATCTCGTGTGTCTCTCCCTCCCCACCCCACGAAACCCTCGCCGCCACTGCCTACGCCGCTCGATTCCAGCGTGTTCCGGTGGACCTCGTCGGCGCAGCGAACAGATCCGAGCTCCCGTGCCGCCGCTCTTCCCTCCCCCCGTCCAGATCCGCCTCTCGTGGACGCGTTTTCATTTGGTTCCTCAATCCTGACGACCGGCCGTGGTGGGGGTTGTAGATAGAGCTAACGTTGTATGACCCGAGTGGATCGTCGAGCGGCACCAAGGTCGCGTGCTGCCAGGACTTCTGCATTGCTACTCACGGCGGCGTGATCCCGTCCTGCGTCCCTGCCACGCCGTGCCAGTACAACATCTCATACGGAGACGGCAACTCCACCACTGGTTTCTTCGTCACGGACTTCTTGCAGTACAACCAGGTGTCCGGCAATAGCCAGACCACCTTGGCCAACACAAGCATTACATTTGGGTACGCTCTCTGGGAAACACTTTTAACTCTATTTCCTCTGGCAGTCGGCTGGAAGCTGGTACTGATTTTTCCTTCATTTGTAGGTGCGGTGCTAAGATTGGTGGAGATTTGGGGTCGTCAAGCCAGGCCCTTGATGGGATTCTTGGATTTGGTCAGTCAAATTCATCCATGCTGTCACAGTTAGCGGCTGCAGGAAAAGTGAGGAAGGTCTTCGCACATTGCTTGGACACCATAAATGGTGGAGGAATTTCCGCTATTGGGGATGTCGTGCAGCCGAAAGTGAGCACAACGCCGTTGGTGCCTGGCATGTAAGTCATCTATATGTCCATGTTTACTTCGCTCGGATGTTTCTTCATGATTCCTTGGTGTGTGCTGTGTGCTGATGATGTCGTGCTAGTAGATGATATGAACCTATGGAGCTATGGAGACAGAGTTTGGAATCCATGGTGTTTAGACTTAATAGGAACAAGACCGAGTACATGAGGTGTGACTTTAGTGGTGTTGGATGCGATCTGGTTTCTAAGATGCCACACCAGGAAAACCAAATGTAACTTAACCAAGAGATCTAGTTTCTAGCATGCCACATCAGATAGATATTTTGTTGAATCTCCATGTATGACACTTCCGAATGTTCATGTGCCTCAAATTATTTAAAAATGTATTGATAATTAGCTCCTACTAACTGTATGTCAGTTAATTGTTTCTGCAACTATTTTGTTATGTCTATCACAGTTCAGCCACATGCATAGTTTAGTAGTAAAGATATTATGTTTCTGCAACTATTTTATTCTGTAGTTTTGCTAAATGTACATTACACTTTTGTCTTGTACTCCCTCCGTCCCAAAATAAGTGACTCAAAAGTGACTCAACTTTGTACTAAAGATAGTACAAAATTGAGTCATTTTTGAGTCACTTATTTTGGGATGGAGGGTGGCAGATTCACATGATCATCATGCAGTTTATTTAGTTGGTGGAACAGAACCTCCAGCTCCCTGCATTTAAACAATTCTTAATTACCAAGATCTCACTGCGTAGACCCCCGAAGATCCTCACCTCCATTTGACATTGTCAGTATCCACATTAAAGCAATAGAAACAAGTTTATCACCCAACTGATTCACTACTAACTCCTTAGTAAGCCACCTTCTAAAGTTCAATTGCCAATGAGCCATGGCCAAGACCCTAGTAGATAAATATATTAAGACAATTTATTCACTTCCACGAAAAGATAAAACTTGCATATATGGCATAATTTTGCAACTAGTTAAGTTAATGTTTCCACTATTTTTAATACACATATGCACCCATACCCAAAATAAACAACCTTCTTATTCCGTTCCAATTTGTTTGTGTTGTCTTTTTGCTATTGTAGCCCATTATATGAACGAAGTCAAGAAGCACTACAATTTGTCACGAATAAACTGGAATGGAGATCCATGCTCCCCAAGAGAGTATTCCTGGGAAGGTTTGACTTGCGACTACTCCAAGAGGAACCGGAATCCAAGGATTGTTGCAGTGTAAGAACATCACATTTCATATTTTTAACATTCAAAGTGCATTGCTTTGATCTGTTAAGAAAAACTCATCACGTGTCTTACTGGCTAATATCTTGAAAACGCTCTTAATTTAGTTGAAAGCTTGAAAACACATTCAATTTAGTGTAAACGAACCACATGCAGATACTTGAATAATATTACAGAAACATGTTAGCTCAATACTATTCATAAGTTGATAGACATGTACTAAAATCGATGGACCGAGACACCTCGAGTGCCATGGTAGGTCATGTCCCCTTTTGTTGGATGCCCAGTATAAAAGCATGGGAAGGAGCGAGCCATTTAGAATGATGCCCTTCTCCACAATTGTTACATGTTTAGCTGAAATATAAGAAAGAATGAAAATTGCAGGAGCTTAATTCTTATTGGTGAAACCTATTGTTCCATGGATTGATGAAATGGCTCACATCCATCCATCCATCTTATCTCTCAATGCCACATCCATCCATCTAAAGAGAAGGAGGAAAAAAGAAACAGAAAAACGAATCAGAAACCCACCGCACACCCTCCCTCTCTCTATCTCGTGCGTCTCCCCCTCCCCACCCCACGAAACCCTCGCCGCCGCTGCCTACGCCGCTCGATTCCAGCGTGCTCCGGTGGACCTCGTCGGCGCAGCGAACAGATCCGAGCTCTCGTGCCGCCGCTCTTCCCTCCCCCCCCCCCCCCCCCCCCCCCGTCCAGATCCGCCTCTCGTGGCCTAGATACCTCGCCCACGACTCCGGCGCGGCGCTGGCGACTCTGTTCCGCTCTCTCCAATGCCCAACGGAAGTCCCACGGGCAGCTCTGCCTCGTTGACGGTGCTGCTGCAGGAATTTCTTTCTTGTTTTTATCGCCTTTCTCTTGCAATCTACACCGGATGTTACACGCTAATGCTTTGTTTACATGTTTGGGTTTGGATTGATCTTCCCAAGGACACTGTGTTCAATTGGCATGTTCTGCTTTGGATCAATCTTTCGGAAATCCCATGTTGAATCAGCATATGTCAGCACTTTGGAGCTTCCAGCTTTGGTGGCAATTTCCATGCCGTAATCAGCCTGATAGTAAAATACTGATGATAATCACCATGGCGATCTCAGTCTAAATGGGGGAACCAGGCCTGGTTATTAGCTTGTAAAAGTGTCAGTCATAACTTCTTCCTATCCAAGTCTACAGATAGCTAAGTAATTAACGAATATTCCATGCTCTGCTTTGGATCAATCTTTCTGGAAATCCCATGCTCAATCAGCATATGACAGCACTTTGGAGCTTCTAGCTTTGGTGGTAATTTCCATGCTGTATTGTCATTTTCCTTATGTATGAAATCAGCCTGATAGTAAATACTGATTATAATCATCATGTTAGTCTCGGTCTAAAGTGGGGGAACCATGCCTGGTGATAAGTTTGTAAAAGTGTAGGTCATAACTTCTCCCTATCCAAGCCTACAGATAGCTAAGTAATTAACGAATATTTTACAGTTATTATGTGGAGATCCTCTATCATACACTATAAAGTCCCCTTTGTGTGCCAGGCTTTGCTCTTAAAGTTTTGAGATAAGGAATTCACTGATCTGGTCCGAACTGATTGGCTACAGGACTAGAGGGTACCACGAAGTCAATGTACAAGGACTACACCATGCATGCATGACATTAACACCATGGTACATATTCCGGTTTGATTTTAACTTTTTGCCCTGTAGTTTATATCTTTCTTAGTACAATGCTTCATGCGGCTGAACTACCTCTTGTCCGAATTTTTGCCATCTCAATTATGAGCTTCTGTATCTGTCCAATCTTTCTTGAAATATCTTGCTTGTTGTGTAGCCATTTGTTATCATATTTTTTCTTCAATCATCTTAAGCATACAGGATGCCCCATCTTCAAGTATTTATTTCTCATGCCAGTTTGGCAGTCAGTATTGAGTCAAGAGATTCGTAGTTTTCCAACTTGAGCATTGCATTTTAGTTCACAGGCCACTAAATTTCTGTATAATCTACAACCATATAATGCGTGTCAAGTAAGAAAACTGAACCAAAATCACAAGGACAGATAACAGGAGATTTAACAACTTGATTACCAAATGGAGCAAGTCACTAGGTCTGCCTTTCCTCTTTCGATGTTGTAGAACATCATGAAACGAAAATTAACAGAGAACAGGACAGCTAACATCATTATTTTATTGACATGTTCTAGAAGCACATCCCTTGCTCCCCAGGTGCTTTCATGCCTTGCACACACCCCACCATCTTGTTGCTACCTTCCCATCCTGCAAATGTAATGATTTAGTAATGATTACTTTGTCTTTGTGAAACATGAATTTTCTTGACTATGCATTCTCTCAGCAAGACGTGGCTACCTTTGGCCATGTTGAAGCCACGGTTTTCCAGCTCCTTGTACTCTTGGCATAGCGCGCAACCCTCACAGAAGAAGTGGACGCAGCAATCGATGCAGGGCGATGCTTTCAAGTTGTATTGCGACCGCATCGCCGAGCGTTTGGTACAGGAATACAACCAGTTGGTACAGGAATACAACCAGTTGCAGCCTACGCACGCCAGGCAAACATACAGGGTTCCATTCATGCAGCATGCTGAAAACAAGGAGACCCAGCCACAAAGATGGATGATTTTTATGTTTCAACCCAAGCATGAATTCTAAGCGAAACACCTACATGGGGAGCCTTTGTCCACAATCTCAGCAAGACGACCAAAGGTAACACAGGGGCACCAGAAAGTCAAGCAACCTGCAATGTTTGGAAATGGAATGGAACATAGATGAGTACTTTGCAAGTTTGCATGCTGCCAGTTGTATCACAGAGTAGAGCACCAACCAATGCATACACATGTACAACCACAACATCAGGCACATCAAAGATCTATCTCTTGAAAGATAAGGCAAAAGTACGCACGCAATAATACATCATCAATCCTGACTCAAGTTGCAACAATCAGCTAACAACATGTACAAAAACATCAAAGTCAACATCGGTCAAATAGATAGCAAGGGACGACAAGCTGTACAAACCGACAAAATGTGAAGACAAACTCGACTATGTGGTGGTAGTTTAGATGATCGATATCAACTTGTAAAGTGAAGACAAACTCGCTACTTGCGGTCTCGATACTTGTAATGTTTTAACTTTGTTCGGTATTTTAAATTCGGAGACTAATATAATGAATTGTATTCGGAGACTAATCCTTTATTGTATTCGATAAATCTGCTGTTTATATGTTGTGCTCTCTATATTCTGCGCAATAATATGTTTTGTAACCTGTGCAAATATCAGAAAAAAAATAATACCTAATATTCATACTAGTGGCGCACCACTTAGCACTTTAGTGGCGCACTGCAAAAAGCACACTAGTGACGCATCGTCAACTAGTGCGCCATTAGTAAGCCACAACACATGGGTAATTATGGCCCCTGGCAGACATAATAATGGCGCACCATGAGCTATACTAATGACGCACTGCCTGGTGCGCCATTAGTATACCAGATACTAATGGCGCACCATGAGCTATACTAATGGCGCACTGTCTGGTGCGCCATTAGTATACCAGATACTAATGGCGCACCATGAGCTATACTAATGGCGCACTGCCTGGTGCGCCATTAGTATACTAAATACTAATGGCGCACATGTGGTGTGCCATTAGTAAAAAAAATTCTAATGGCGTGATGCTAGTGGCGCACTTGTAGTGCGTCATTAGTAGCCAAAACAGGTGCACCACTATCAGGCCTTTTCCTAGTAGTGCATGGTGTTGATGAATAATCTCTCCGTATCCGAATCCCCCCTCCGGCAAGGCACCAGAACGTGCCCCAGATGGGATCTTGCGGAGACACAAGTTTGCGGCGGCGAAAAAGTACTTTCGATGATCTCCTGATTTTTTATGGATTTTTAGGGAATATGTAGGCGCAAAACCTAGGGCAACGGAGCCTCAGGGAGCCCACAAGCTAGGGGGCTGCGGCCCCCCTTGGCCGTGCCATGAGGGCTTGTGGGGTCCCTGGCGGCCCCCTGCCCTGATTCTCCGGCTCTTAGATCTTTTTCTGTTTCGGAAAAAAATCTTTTTGGCAGTTTCATTCCGTTTGGACTCCGTTCAAAATCCTCCTCTGAAAGGGGTAAAAAACATGGAAAAAACAGGAACTCGCACTTGGAACTGAGTTAATAAGTTAGTCCCAAAAAATATATAAAAGGCATGCAAAACATCCAAAGTTTGACAAGATAATAGCATGAAACCATAAAAAATTATAGATACGTTGCACACGTATCACCCCCCTACGTATTTGTGCATGCTCTATACAGTGGTTCATCATATCATAATAAACATGCATAATTTGCATCACATCATACACATAAAGTACTCCCTCCGTCCCAAAACTCTTGTCTTATATTTGTTTAAATACAAATGTATCTAGTCAAATTTAGTATTTAGATACATCCATTTCTAGACAAAGCTAAGACAAGAATTTTGGGACGGAGGGGGTATCATGTCATATAACTCATCATCATCTTACGTACTCATCTAACAATTCATCATCATCTTAATCATATACCAAGTTATCATATGATACACATAAAGTAAAACAGAGAAACATCATAATAGTCATCCTATGCATGCATCCTAATCGATCATGTCAGGTTAATATAAACCAGAATAACTGGTCTCTCATAAGACCTAGTCCTCGCTCTTAGGTATCATGTCATAAAATAGAATAACACCTATGTCTCCATGATGAAGCACAAAGATCCAACGGTCTCCAACTTGTGGCTTGCGATCCTTCTTTATTTCTCTCCATGCTTCAATTTGGAGCCTTTTTTATTTTGATTTGAGGTTACTCGAGTATGGAGCATCGAACTCAGCCCTCAGCGGGCTTTTAATTTTCATATGACCTTCTGGGTGCATCAACAGAGGCATTACATCATGTGGCAGTTGCTGTTGAAGAACATAATAATAACCTAGTTAGCAATGCAATCAACACCATTTATGCAATAGTAGAGCGTACTTCATTAGGAAACTCTTACCAAGATATTTCGGTAAATGTCATCCGGCCTCAACCTATGCACTAGTGGCATGTAAAATGTATAATTTTGCCCAATTCCAAAATTATACGGGAAGGTATCCCCTAGAAACCAGAACACCAACAACAAAGTAGAGAAGAACATCCTTCTCCTTCCAAGTTAGATGTGATCGACACGTGTAGTGTGTCGTGTCAATTAATTTTCGTAATTCACTCGAAGAAACGAAATAAGCTATAAATTATAATTTAAGAAATTTAGTATATGGATGAACACCAACTATTTCTAAATATGGAATGCAAATTACTTGACAAAGATGGTTGAGGAACTTACATGGAGGTAAAACAGGAAGCATATCGACAACCATCCAAATGTCGTTGTTGCATGGCATATTATCTTCAGGACGAAGATCGAAGGTTATTTCCATACCCTCCTGAAATCCATATGCCTTGCAAAGATCTTCCCAATTTGGGCACCCAAATAATGTGTGAAAAACTTAATTAAATACTTTGATAACAAATGTGTGACCATGTATAGTCCTCAAGTTAGCGCTCCTCGTCTCAATTCTCTCGTGGTCTTCGAAACCGAGCCTCTTCAACACACATCTTCTTGCATGACAAGGGAAGAACATATCTCCATTCTCCTCAAGCTTCATGCTGAAGAACCTATCGTCTCGCAGGTGAGGCGTGTCACACATACCCCGACAGTCGCACTAATATTCACACTTCCAATATTCATCGTGAGACATTTCCTGTTTTAATGTGGTAAATGTGTAAACAACAACCATGACACTATATTGAAAGAATTGAACATCTATAAATAAACAGAATCATGAATAATAAAAAGGGACCTATATTTGGTTGGAATGTTGATTCATTACCCATTCCGCAATTCCCAAGCACTCCATATGTCCTAGTTTCTAGCACTAGTCATGACGAAACTCACGGAAATTTTCGGCATGACCTTTGTTAAAGAGTGGAGATATGGAGCGCTTGAAATTTGCCGGAATGGAAATGAATCAACATTCCGGAAAAACATAGGCCACTCGGACATTCCAGCAAAACTTAGCACAACTTAGCAAGCAAAAGTGAGAAACTCACTACTGTTTTATGCATTAACACCAACAAAAGGAAGACATTTGTAGTCTTCAGTAATTGATTAATTAACTAATTAGTAAATTAGTTAATTATGCACAACTTAGTACAACTTAGCAAGCAAAAGTGAGAAACTCACTAAGGTGCCTACTTACATGAAATTTACAAACATGAATGATTTATTTAAGTGAGAAACTCACTAATGTGCCTAGTCACTAGTGTTTTATGCATTAATACCAACAAAAGGATGATACTTGTAGGTTGGTGAAATATGTATGTGCCCTTTTCCTCTCCAAAGTTTAAATAAGTTGTTTGAAATCATTGGTTGTCTAATTCAAACATAATGTGCCTACTTACATGAAATTTACAAACATGATTTTTTTCCTTCTTTCTAGTTATCCCATCAAAAGACCTTCAACAAACATATCTTGATTTTCTTATTAACATGCGTTTCAAGATGACATCTTGAACCGATGGCCCTAAAATCAAAATGGCAGCAGCCTTGGGGTGCCTAGAGCGGGAGGGGAGGGGGGCGGCGGCGCCTGGAGGGGGTGGGGGCTTACCGGAGCGGGATGTGGAGGGGGCTTACCGGAGCGGGAGGGGAAGGGGGCTTACCAGAGCGGGAGGGGAGGGGGCTTACCGAAGCGGGAAGGGAACGGGCTTATCAGACCGGGAGGGGAGGGGGCGGTGGCGACGATGAGGGAGGAGGCGGCGACGACGACGACGACGAAGGCAAGGAAGGCGGCGACAACGATGACGACGTCGAGGGAGGCGGCGACGACTTGAAATCGAGGAGAGAGGGGGGTGGGGGAGTGGGGGGAGATTTAGGAAATTTTTAGGAACGACGCGGGGTGTTAACTCAACATAGCAGTAGCGCTGGTTCTGGAGGAGCGCTACTGCTATTGTACTGAGCAGTAGCGCTTTTACCATGCCGGCGCTGCTACTACAGCTACTGCCGGTTACATCGTTGGGCCCCTTTTAGCAGTAGCGCTGGATGCTACGCAGCGCTACTGATATTGACCTTAGCAGTAGTGCAGGATTAGGAACGGCGCTGCTACTATAGCTACTACGGGTGGCCTCATTGGTCCCTTTTTGTCAGTAGCGCAGAATATAAGGCCAACGCTACTGCTAAATAGCATCAACGCTTTCTACTTTCCAGCGCTACTAATAGGCTCCTACCTATAAGGTTTTTCATAGTAGTGTTTGATTGATATGCAAGAAGGTACTGATTCTGTCAGGGAATCTAAGTTGGATGGGCTTCAAAGTCAGCTTGACAAGTTCAAGATGAAGGATGGTGAAGGAGTCATTGAGATGTATTCTAGGCTATCTTTCATCACAAATGAGATTGACGTCTTAGGAAGTGAAGATATGACCGACAAATTCATCATCAAAAACATACTTAGAGCCTTGGATGGAAGATACGACACTATCTGCACATTAATATAAATGATGCCAAACTACAAGGATCTCAAGCCAACTGAAGTCATTGAAAGGATTGTTGCTCATGAAATGTCACTCAAGGATAAAGATGAGTTGCACAACAAGTCAAGCGGTGCTTACAAAGTTTAAATCAATGCTCCTGCTAATTCAAATGACAACCTTGTTGCCAATGAAGAGATCAGCCTCATGGTCAGAAAATCCAACAAGTTCTTCAAGAGTAGAGGAAAAGAGAGAAGCTCTAGCTCAAGACATGATGAGAAGCGCTCGTCTAGTCTTGACCGAAACTGCTACAACGGTGGAAAACCCGGACACTATTCCAATGAGTGCTCGGGTCCCACAAATGAAGAGAAGAGTCACCTAGAAGACGAAGATCAAGAGATGAGTCACCTCGTAAGGAGAGAAGGAGTAGACACGATCACTATGAACGAAGACACTCCTGGAGAGGCAAAGAACCAGAGAAGAAGGACAAGTTCACCAAGGAGAGTTCAAGAAGAAGACATCAAGTTCACATTGGTGAATAGGTTTCCTGCTCCGGGTCGTACAACAAACCTGAGAGAAGTTATCGCTCCAACTCCGACTATAGTCAAGATGATGGTGTTGTGGTCTTGCACTCGTTTGCTCCAACTCATACGACTTATTTGATTCACCAAATGAAGGGATTGGAATCTGCTTCATGGCAAAAGGCCCCAAGGTAACACACCCAGAGTACATTTACTTTGATAGTGATGAGGATGACTTGTTAGAAGAAGATGACTTGCTCTTTAATAAGACTAGCGATAACATTGAAAATGAACTTAAAAATAATCATGCTAGTCAAGAGAGATCAAATGATGGTGATAAGAAAGAGATTGAACGACGAAATAAAGAATTAAACACTCTTAAGTTAGCTCGTGAAACTACTCTAGAAGATCACAGAGAGCTTGCAAGAACTCATGCGAAGCTACGCTTCGAGAAGCTAAATTTAGAGAAAGAGCATGAGTTTCTAAAAGCAATCAATGATGATCTTTGAAACAAGAGTTCCTCTTATCTAGCCAAATGATTACTCTCGTATACTTTTGTTCCAAAAGTTAAACCTAAGAACACTAGTAACGAAGGCAAGAAATTTTCTTCATCTAGTAACAACAATGCTAAAGCTAGATCAAATGATGTTGTTCCTAGTAGCTCTACTGATTCCACTACTGATTTTCTTAGCAAAGTTACACTTGAGCAAGAAAACAATTAATTGAAAGGAATTATAGAGAGAGGTATCTTCAAGAGTCTTGCTGGAAGTAAGCAATTCGAAGAAATTGTGTGCAAGTGACACGTCTCCAACTTATCTATAATTTTTGATGGTTTCATGCTATTATCTTGTCAAACTTTGGATGTTTTGCATGCCTTTTATATATTTTTTGGGACTAACTTATAAACTCAGTGCCAAGTGCTAGTTCTTGTTTTTTCCATGTTTTGACCCCTTTCGGAGGAGATTTTGAAACGGAGTCCAAACGGAATAAAATCCCTGAAAAGAAATTTTTCGTAACGGAAGAAGATCAGGAGACTTGAGAGCCAAAGCAGGGGGGCCCTAGGGGCCCCACAAGCCCTCACTCCGCGACCAGGGGGGAGGCCGCGACCGATAGGCTTGTGGGCCCCCTAGACGCCCTCTACCCCAGGGGTTCCGCCTATATATTTCCTAAAAATCCCAAAAAAATCAGGAGATCATCGAAAGTACTTTTCCGCCGCCGCAAGCTTCTGTCTCCGCAAGATCCCATATGGGGCACGTTCTGGTGCCCTGCCGGAGGGGGATTCGGATACGGAGGGCTTCTTCATCAACACCATGACCTCTCCGATGATGCGTGAGTAGTTCACCATAGACTACGGGTCCATAGTTAGTATCTAGATGGCTTCTTCTCTCTCTTGGATCTTCAATACAAAGTTCTCCATGAACTTCATGGAGATCTATCCGAGGTAATCTTCTTTTGCGGTGTGTTTGTCGAGATCCAATGAATTGTGGATTTATGATCAGATTATCTATGAATCTTATTTGAGTTTCTTCCGATCTCTCTTATGCATGATTTCATATCCTTGTAATTCTCTTGAGTTGTTGGTTTTGTCTGGCCAACTAGATCTATGATTCTTGCAATGGGAGAAGTGCTTGGTTTTGGGTTCATACCGTGCGGTGACATCACCCAGTGACAGAAGGGGTAGCGAGGCACGCATCGTGTTGTTGCCATCAAGGGTAAAAAGATGGTGTTTTCATCATTGGTTTGAGATTATCCCTCTACATCATGTCATCTTGCTTAAGGCGTTACTCTGTTCATCATGAACTCAATACAGTAGATGCATGCTGGATAGCGGTCGATGTGTGGAGTAATAGTAGTAGATGCAGAAAGTATCGGTCTACTTGTCTCGGACGTGATGCCTATATGTATGATCATTGCCTTAGATATCGTCATGACTTTGCGCGGTTCTATCAATTGCTCGAGAGTAATTTTTTCACCCACCGTGATATTTGCTATTCTGAGAGAAGCCTCTAGTGAACACTATGGCCCCCGGGTCTACTCCACACCATATTTTCAGCCTTACACTTTTTACTTCGTTGCACTTTCCGCCTTCAGATCTCACTTTGCAAACAATCTTGAAGGGATTGACAACCCCTTTGAAGCGTTGGGTGCAAGCTTGTTTGTGTTTGCGCAGGTACTCTGGACTTGACGAGACCCTCCTTCTGGATCGATACCTTGGTTCTCAAACTGAGGGAAATACTTAGTGCTCCTGTGCTGCATCACCCTTTCCTGTTCAAGGGAAAAACCAACACAAGCCTAGTCTCCGTCAACGTGTCAATTTCTGGCGCTGTTGTTTGAGAAGTAGCAGCAAGCAAGGAGGACATCGGAAGAAGCAAGGTGTTGGCTACTTGAACGTCAATGGAGATGTTTGGGAAGAAGGTCCATATCCCATTCCCAAGTTTGTTCCTCAAGAGGAGAAGTATGATCCTACTCCTCCAACGGAACAAGCTCTCAAGACGGCCTTCTACCACAAGACCACAAGGGAAACAGAAATATTCAAGAGGAGATTGACTCATTTGAGGATATCCAATCTAGTGCTACCACAAGAACCCCAAGCCAAGGTCGAGTGGGTTCCCAAGGACACTTCTAGCACTATCTCATCTAGTGCTACTACAACTCCAAGGATCCCCATCATGTTGATGTGGATCCCCAAGAGGAAGAACTAGAAACCTCAAGTTGACGTGGATCCCCAAGAGGGGTGATTCCGCCTATGAAATTCACTCTCATTCATTTTGGCAAGAACTATATGCAATCAACCTCAACCATATGCATTTGTTCAAGGAATCACACATTCCCTCAAAGGAGAGCAAGGGACAAGGTAATTAATGCATCTTTGGAGATCATCTCACATGTATTTCATTCTATGTCCATAGATATTCCTGCGTCTGTTCCTTTTGCTTTGGTACTAACCCATGTAGATGAGAAGAGTAAGAAACAACAAGGATTGCTCCCAACTCAATATGAACTTCATCAACAATGATCATGCACCACTACTACACCTACTTGAAGTCTTCTACGACAAAACCTAAGGTTAGTTTATCCCTCTTAGGGGGGATGTCACATCTAGGGGGAGCTTTACTCTAAGACTTGAGTATAAGTGTCTCCTAAACCATGTGAACACATTAACGCTTTTATGTTAAAGTGATAACCCCACTTGTGCTTAATCGATGAGTATGACCTATGATCAAGTACTCTTACTTGGCTCCTATATATATGACTTCATCATCACCAAAGTGCTCGATAGATACTAGAATGTTTGTGCATGTTCACCATGTTTTATTTGACATATTATTGTGTGAGCATCTTGGTATGCATATTTTGCTCATTCGAGGATATCCAATTGTTGTTATTTGGCTTTCTATTTTATTTGGCCAATTGGATATAAAGAATGCATAAGTACCTTTCTCTAGCTATCTAAGATTTCTCGCCTAATATTCTATTCATGCTTCATCACAAAATTTGTGCAAGCACTTTAGGGACACTCTGTGTGAGGAGCACCCGGTGATCCCTCTCGAAAAGGGCTGAATTCCAAAACCTCCCAAGTGCACCTCAGTGTGACCAACCTCAAAATCTCGGTCCCACCAAAGCCTAGGGTTAATCAGGTTTTATCATCTCGGTACCACCGGGTTGTTCTTTTCGGCCTCACCGAGTTTCCGTGTCAGCTTACAATTAAGGAACTTGGTGGCACCAAAAATTCAATCTTGGTGCCACCGACAACCAGGAGATATATATATCCAGTGGTACCTGACGGTTGAAACGCTTCTTCAAACGTCATTTGCCGCAACACCTCGCTGCCGCGCCCTAGCCCCATGGACTTCTTCTTGATCCTCCCATGCGCCCTCACCACCGGAGTCCTTGCCGCTGATGGAATCTTCACCATAGTCGCCGCTGTAGCGGATCCTTGCCGATTTAGGGTATGGATCTGATCCATTTTTGTGCTCCCTCAAATCTGATTCATGAGCAAATAGGTCTTGTCCAAATTCTGTCCTCGTGTGCACTAATTCTCCCTAGAAGAGAATTCCCATAGATTAGCGAGCAAAGAAAATATTAGTGTTAACAGTCCGCAAAATTGAATCTCGGTGTCAACAATTCATAAAAGTCGGTCTTACCGATTTTGGATTTAGGGTTACTGAGAATGTTCTCGGTGGAACCGAGTTCTCCTTTTTGGTGAAACCGAAAGGGGTGCCAAGTTTCTGTTGATGAGAACATCTATCTTGGTGGCTCCAATTTTTTTGACTCGGTGGAACCGAAATCCCCTTTTGCTGAATGTTAAAACTAATTTTTCAGAGTTCAAATCTTTTCAAAAACTTCTACAATTTTGTGACGCTCATCCAATCCATATCTACTTGTGTGCCAGTCTCCTTGTGTGCTTGTCTACCTCTCTGCTTGTCTGCTTGATTTGCCAGGATGTCAGGTTCTGAGGATAGTCAAAACAACTTCAATGTCACCAATGCTGACATGGACACAGGAACTGGTCCTGAGAGGACACCTTCTGACCCAGGTACTCCCAGCTCCCATGGCTTTCCCAAGGCAGCTACCAGGTCCAGGAGGAAGATAAATTATAATGAAGAAGATGTTGACTTTATCCCTGAGGGATTTGGTCCCGAGAAGTAGAACGAGAAGACCACGGTCAGGAAGACTGTGAGAAAGGAGTATGCTAGACATGCTAACATTAGAGATCCAGAAGCTAGGCTTGCAAAGAAGCCAGGTCAGAAGAGAGCCAAGAAGAGGATTTTCCGTACTGTTGGTAAGCTAACCTCAATGTATGAAGATCCAGCAGAAGCTGCCGATGATGAGAAGGAAGAAATTCCAGCTAAGGTTCCTCCTCCCAAGAAGAAAAGGCTAATGGATGATGCTATGCCAAAGAAGGCTGCCCCAATGCCTTCAGCACCTAAGTCTAAGAAGTCTATAGCTCCCAAGAGGACTACAAAGGATATTCGTGCAGCTGCAAAGAACAAAGGATCTGCGTCCTGGGATTTTCTACAGAGGAAAATGAGGATGCCCCTGTGTTTATGAAGCTGAGACCTCATCTGCCATCCCACAATGAAGCTCATCCAGTTGCTGAAGACATGAAGAAGAGAAGCGATGCAGGTTTGAGGAAGTGGAGATTTGTTGATCCATATGTTGTGCGAAGGAGAACTTCTATTGATCCCTACTTTCACACAAAGGAGCAACAAGATTTCTATGAGACCGTGTTGCTTGATAAGAGTCATGCGGTCAGCGACATGAGATATGTCGCTTGGGAATACATCAAGGCCAATGAAGAATATTTTCCCCATGTGAGAGAAAATTTCAGGATGATTGATATTGAAGATTTTGTTGGCAAAGAGATGACTCCATGGAATGATGAGATTATCATGCAATTCTATTCCACCGCTCATTTCTATTCCGATGGAAGGATTGTATGGATGACTAAGGGTCACCAGTATGAGTCCACAGTTGATGAATGGGCCACTATCATTGGTGCTCCAATGGCACAAGAAGGAGCTTTGGATGTGTATTCAGAACTCAAGATGAATCACAACTCCATGGCCAACATGTACAAGCCAGTGCCCCATGAGTCTGTGTCATCGCACAAGTTTGGCTCTGTCTATTTCTTGCAAGCAGGAATACCTACTATGAACACCATCATGAGATACACCCTGATGCCCAAATCAGAAGATGTTAACAAGATTAGAGGTTATTCCATCAACATGTTGCATCATCTAGACACCCACACCTGGTTCAGAATGATGGACTTGATAGTTCAGACTGTCAAGAGGACTGCTGCAGATCAGAATAGATCCCGTGGACATGCTCCGTACATCCAGATGCTCATCATTGCCAAGATTGGCAAGTATGCATATTTACTTTATCGTCCCCACCTGCCACTTCAGCCTGATTTTGAAGACAATGAAGTTGTGATGGACCCAAGCCATCCCAGCTCAGCTACTACTCGATAGGCAGTAGCGATAAAGGCTGCAAGGAATGATCGAGCACCAACCCCACAACTCAGAACTATAGATGAGCAGATGTCCTTCTTGGTCAGCACCATCCAAGGGATGGAGAAGAAAGTTTCTGAGATCTTGCTGAACTAGAAGAGCCTTGAGAGGATCGTGGAGACAAAATTCCATGACCTGGATGTTAAGGTAACGGAGTTGACTACCACTGTTGAGCAACTCCAGCATGAAGTTGATTCAGTGAAGATTCCACACTCCAGCAGTGATGATGAAGAGTCGCCCCTTCCTACTACCACTCAGTTCAGGACCCATACTAGGTCAGTGGCTATGCCAGTTCCGGAAGAAAGACCATCTTCATCAGCTCAAGGTTCAGCTTCTCCTCCTGCACCTCTAGTGTCTACACCTCCAGCTCCACGAACTTCTGCAGAAGGCTTCACCGATGCTCTCTTGTCCACTCCATTATCAGCTACCGGAGGAGATCATGCCTAGAGAGACGACTAGTTTTAGACCTTTGAACTTTTTGGTAACTTGTTGCCAAAGGGGGAGAAGTGTATAGATCAAATAGGGTTCGAGAGGGAGAGCTTTGCATTTTATTTGCTCTCATTCTGGGTTCTCAAACTTTTGGTATTTTTGATGACTTTATCCATTTAGTAGATGTGTTTGATCATACACTTTGATTGTTTATTGCTACCACGTTATTACCTTTGAGCTATCTGCATGATGATCATTCACTTACTCGTTTGGTGTTATGTGCATTACTATTCATTCATATCATTTATGTGCACCACCAAGTTGAATGTGACATAGAAGAGTAAGCCATGATCCTAATCGATTGTGCATTTGCATTCAAACGCAAATTCCAAATAATGCACAAATTTAGGGGGAGCTCTTGCTTTTCACATACTTCTCAAACCATCTATGCTAATCATTGATTATATCTTTTGCCGAAGCTTTTATCTATATGTTGTCATCAATTACCAAAAAGGGGGAGATTGAAAGCACAATTGCTCCCTAAGGTGGTTTTGATAATTGATCACAACATATGCATCATTGGAGTAATGATTTTGTGCAAGTATATTTCAGAAAAGTTCAAAGATGCCTTGGTTATAGGATTTTGAGGATAAGCCCCTTGATGCAAGGAAAAGAATAGGATTGGCTCAAGCTTGAAGCAAGAAGACTCTTAATTTTACATTTGTGAGAAATCACTTTGAGTCCATAGGAAAGACAATACTATTAAAAGGGGTGAGGTATTATGACGAATTGGTTGCTCAAGTGCTTAGAGGTAGCCACCCAAAATACTCACCCATTCTCCCACAAATATCTGTGTCCAAAGCTAAACCAGCAAAATCGGTGCCACCAACTATTTCCACTCGGCCCTATCGATTTTACACTTGACAAATCGTATGTCAAACCCTACCATCTCGGTACCACCAACTTTCACATCAGTGCCACCAAGATTCAGTGACCAACTTTCTGTTGAGAAGATTTCAAGAATCAGAATTTCCGAGTTTGAAATTGGTCTCACCGAGATTTGGAAACTGGTCTAGGTCATCGTATCGGGACCACCGAGATTCATATATCGGTCCCACCGAGAATTCTTAAGTTGCCACATTTAGTGCAACTCGGTTCCACCGAGATTTTTTCGGTGTCACCGAGTTGGGTAATAATGTTGTAACGGTTGGATTTTTGATGATGCCTATATATACCCCTCCACCTACCTCTCATTCATAGAGGAAGCACTCTGAACACACTAACACTTGCCAGATCCATTTTATGAGAGATGGCCACCTACTCATGTGTTGAGATCAAGAGATTCCATTCCAACCATTTGAACCTTGATTTCTAGCCTCCCCAAGTTGCTTTCCACAAGATCAATCTATCCTACCCATGCCAAATATGTGAGAGAGTGATTGAGTGTTGAGGAGACTATCTTTTGAAGCACAAGAGCAAGGAGTTCATTGTTCTGCCACATCTATTATCTTTTGGAGGGTGGTGCCTGTTGGAAATATGCCCTAGAGGCAATGACAAAATATTTATTATTATATTTCCTATTTCAAGATAATCGTTTATTATCCATGCTATAATTGTATTGAATGAAAACATAAATGCATGTGTGGATATATAGACAAAACAATGTCCCTATTAAGCCTCTAGTTGACTAGCCAGTTGATCAAGGATGGTTAAGGTTTTCTGACCATATGCAAGTATTGTCACTTGATGCCTCAATCACATCATTAGGAGAATGATGTGATGGACAAGACCCAAACTATGAACGTAGCATGTGATTGTGTCATTTTGTTGCTATAGTTTTCTGCGTGTCAAGTATACATTCCTATGACCATGAGATCATGTAACTCACTGGCACCGGAGGCATACCTTGTGTGTATCAAACGTCACAATGTTACTGGGTGACTATAAAGGTGCTCTACAGGTATCTCCGAAGGTGTCCGTTGAGTTAGCATGGATCAAGACTGGGATTTGTCACTCCGTGTGATGGAGAGGTATCTCGGGGCCCACTCGGTAATACAACATCACATATAAGCCTTGCAAGTAATGTGACACAAGTGTTAGTCAGGGGATCTTGTATTACAGAACGAGTAAAGAGACTTGCCGGTAACGAGATTGAAATAGGTATAGCGATACCGACGATCAATTCTCGGGCAAGTAACATACCGAAGGACAAAGGGAATGGTATACGGGATTATATGAATCCTTGGCACAGAGGTTCAACCGATAAGATCTTCGTATAATATGTAGGATCCAATATGGACATCCACATCCCGCTGTTGGATATTGACCGGGGAGTGTCTCAGGTCATGTCTGCATAGTTCTCGAACCCGTAGGGTCTACACACTTAAGGTTCGGTGATGTTTCGGTATAGTTGAGTTATAGGTGTTGGTGTCCGAAGGTTGTTCGGAGTCCCGGATGAGATCACGGACGTCACGAGGGCTTTTGAAATGGTCCGGAAACAAAGATTGATATATAGGATGGTTTCATTTTTCTCTGAAGAAAGATTTCGGGCATTACCGGCACTGTACCGGGAGTGACGAATGGGTTCCGGGTTTTCACCGGGAGGGGCCCACCCACCTGGGAATGAGCCTAATAGCGCAAGGATGGAGCACCAGCCCTTAGTGGGCTGTTGAGGCCAGCCCAAGTGGGCTATGTCGGCTAGGAAAAGAAAACCAAAGGAAAAAAGAGGGAGGTGGGATGGAAGGAGGGGACTCCTCCTCCTCCAAACCGAATTGGAATTGGAGTCCTCCTCCTCCTCCCTCGGCCGGCGCCCTTGGGGCTCCCTTGAGCCCCAAGGCTAGCCCCTCCCCTCCTCCTATATATACTAGAGGTTTTAGGGTTTTTGAGACACAACTTTGCCACGTGCAACTCAAACCTCTACTTCGTAGTTCTTCCTCTAGATCGGTTTTCTGCGGAGCTTGGGCAGAGCCCTGCAGGAATAGATCATCACCATCACCGGCACGCCGTCACGCTGCCGGAGAACTCATCAACTTCCCCGTCTCTCTTGCTGGATCAAGAAGGCGGAGATCGTCATCGAGCTGTACGTGTGCTGAACTCGGAAGTGTCGTCCGTTCGGCGCTAGATCGGAACGGAAAGTGGGACGACGGTGATTTGAATCACAAAGCTATTCCACTACATCAACCGCGTTTCTTAACGCTTCCTGCTTAGCTATCTACAAGGGTATGTGGATCCGATCTCCCTCTCGTAGATGAACATCACCATGATAGGTCTTCGTGTGCGTAGGAAATATTTTGTTTCCCATGCAACATTCCCCAATAGTTGTATCAGAGCTAGGTTCATGCGTAGATGTAATCTCGAGTAGAACACAAAAGTTTTTGTGGGCATTGATGTTTGATTTGCTTCCCTCCTTAGTCTTTTCTCGATTTGGCGGTATTGTTGGATTGAAGCGGCCCGCACCAAAATTACTCGTACGCTTATGAGAGACCGGTTTCATCGACCAACATGCAACTCGTTGCATCAAGATGACTAGCAGGTGTTAGTTTCTTCAACTTCAGTTGAATTGGATTTGACCGAGGCGGTCCTTGGAGAGAGGTTAAATAGCAATTTGCACATCTCCGTTGTGGTTTTTGCGTAAGTAAGATGCGATCATACTAGATACCCATAGCAGCCACGTAAAACATGCAACAACAAAATAGAGGACGTCTAACTTGTTTTTGCAGGGTATGCTTGTGATGTGATATGGCCAAAGACATGATGTGATATATTGGATGTATGAGATGATCATGTTGTAATGGTTAATATCTACTTGCACGTCGATGTTACGGCAACCGGCAGGAGCCATAGGGTTGTCTTTAAACTAACGTTTGTGTTTGCAAATGCGTTTACTATATATTGCTAGGTTGTAGCTTTTGTAGTAATAGCATAGATAGCATGACAACCTCGATGGCGGCACGATGATGGAGATCATGATGATGGAGATCATGATCTCGCTTTGATGATGATGAAGATCATGCCGGTGCTTTGGCGATGGAGATCAAGAAGCAAAAGATCTTGTCCATATCATGTCACTTATGAATTGCATGTGATGTTAATACTTTTATGCACGTTATCTTTCTTAGAACGACAGTAGCATTATATGGTGATCCCTCACTAAATTTCAAGATAAAATTGTGTTCTCCCCGACTGTGCATCGTTGCGACTGTTCGTCGTTTCGAGACACCACGTGATGATCGGGTGTGATAGACTCAACGTTCACATACAACAGGTGCAAAACAGTTGCACACGCAGAACACTCGGGTTAAACTTGACGAACCTAGCATGTTCAGACATGGCCTTGGAACAGAAGAGACCGAAAGGTCAAGCATGAATCGTATAGTTGATATGATTAGCATAGAGATGTTTACCACTGAATACGCTCAACTCACGTGATGATCTGACTTGAGTTAGTGAATTTGGATCATGCCACACTCAAGTAACTAGAGGGATGTCGATTTGAGTGGGAGTTTATTAGTAATTTGATTAGTTAAACTCTAATTGTCTTGAACATAGTCTAAGTCCACTTTGCAATATTTTATGTTGTAGATCAATGGCTCATGCAGTAGAAACCCTGAATTTCAATACATTCCTAGAGAAAGCTAAGCTAAAAAATGATGGTAGCAACTTTGTAGACTGGGCTCGTAATCTTAGGCTCATCCTACAAGCCGGGAGAAAGAATTATGTCCTTGATGCTGCGCTAGGAGATGAACCACCCGCTACGTCTGACCAAGATGTTTTGAACGCTTAGCAATCACGTAAGGAGGACTACTCAGTAGTTCAATGTGCAGTCTTGTATGGCTTGGAACCGGGACTTCAACGACGCTTTGAACGTCATAGAGAATATGAGATGTTCCAGAGTTGAAGTTTATCTTTAAGAAGAACGCCCGAATCGAGAGGTATGAGACCTCCGGTAAAATTCTATGCTTGCAAGATGGAGGAGAATTCGTCTGTCAGTGAACATGTGCTCAAAATGTCCGGGGTACTCAAGCCGTCTAGCTGAGCTAGGGATTGAACTCCCGCAAGAGGCTATCACTGACAGAATTCTTCAATCACTGCCACCTAGCTACAAGAGCTTCATGTTGAACTATAACATGCAAGGGATGAACAAGTCACCCGGCGAGTTATTCGCGATGCTGAAAGTCGCAGAGTCAGAACTCCGGAAAGAACATCAAGTGTTGATGGTGAATAAGACCACTGGTTTCAAGAGAAACGACAAAGGCAAGAAGGGTAACTCCAAGAAGAACGGAAAAACTGTTGCCAATCTGACGAAGAAACCGAAGGCTCGACCTAAGCCAGAAACTGAGTGCTATTATTGCAAAGGGATGGGTCACTGGAAGTGCAACTGCCCCAAGTATTTGGCGGATAACAAGGCGGCCAACGCCAAACCAGGTATATGTGATATACATGTTATTGAAGTGTACCTAACCAACTCTCGTAGTAGTGCCTGGGTATTTGATACCGGTTCTGTTGCTCATATTTGCAACTCGACGCAGGAACTGTGGAATAAAGGAAGGCCAACGAAGGATGAAGTGACGATGCGCGTGGGAAATGGTTCCAAGGTTGATGCAATCGCCGTCGGCACAGTCTCACTTCAGTTACCATCATGATTAGTTATGAACTTAAATAATTGTTATTTAGTGCCCGCATTAAGCATGAACAGTATATCAAGATCTTGTTTATTGCGAGACGGTTACTCATTTAAGTAAGAGAATAATGGTTGTTCTATTTTATGAGTAATATCTTTTATGGTCATGCACCCAATGTGAGGGGTTTTGTTCATATTGAATCTTGATTGTGATGACACACATATACATAACATTGAGACCAAAAGATGTAGAGTTAACAATGATAGCGCCACCTTTTTGTGGCACTGCCGCTTAGGTCATATTGGTGTAAAACGCATGAAGAAACTCCATGCTGATGGGCTTTTGAGTCACTTGATTTCGAATCACTTGACACGTGCGAACCATGCCTCATGGGCAAGATGACTAAGACTCCGTTCTGCGGAACAATGGAGTGTGCAAGTGACTTGTTGGAGATCATAGATACTGATGTATGCGGTCCAACGAGTGTGGAGGCACACGGAGGATATCGCTATTTTCTCACCTTCAGTGATGATTTGAGTAGGTATGGATATATCTACTTGATGAAGCACAAGTCTGAAATGTTTCAAAAGTTCAAGCAATTTCAGAGTGAAGTTGAAAATCATCGTAACAAGAAGATCAAGTTCTTACGATCTGATCGAGGGGTGAATATCTGAGTTTCGAGTTTGGTGCTCACTTAAGACAATGTGGAATCGTTTCACAGTTGACACCGCCTGGAACACCACAGCGTAATGGTGTGTCCGAACGTCATAATCGTACTTTGTTAGATATGGTGCGATCTATGATGTCTCTTACCGATTTGCCATTATCGTTTTGGGGTTATGCATTCGTGACAGCTGCATTCACTTTAAATAGGGCACCATCAAAATCCGTTGAGACGACACCATATGAGCTATGGCATGGCAAGATGCCAAAGTTGTCGTTTCTTAAAGTTTGGGGATGCGATGCTTACGTAAAAAATCTTCAGCCTGAAAAGCTGGAACCAAAGCTGAAAAGTGTGTCTTCATAGGTTACCCAAAAGAGACAGTTGGGTACACCTTCTATTCATATTGCTTCATGCTTGTTTTGATTGAAGTGTTGGTATTTGAAACTCATTATTATGTGCTCGTTAGCTGATTATGCCATTGATATTAGTTTACCGTGAGACCTTTGCGTCATTTTCTTATGTGGTTAACTTGTGATCTTGCTGAAATTCTGGTTATGAGTTAGACATAGTTGCAACAACAAGACCAAACAGAGTTTGTCAAGTTTTTCTTTCTCTCTCAGTTTGTCAACCGAGTTGCTTGAGGACAAACAACGTTTTAAGCTTGGGGGAGTTGATACGTCTCCATCGTATCTACTTTTCCAAACTCTTTTGCCCTTGTTTTGGACTCTAATTTGCATGATTTGATTGGAACTAACCTGGACTGACGTTGTTTTTAGTAGAATTGCCTTGGTGTTATTTTTGTGCAGAAATCAAAATTCTACAAACGTCCTGAAAAATTTACGGGGAGCAGTTTTGGAAAATATCAAAAATATTTGTGCCAAGTTCTCCTCAGGGGGTGGGCCAGTGGGCCACAAGCCCCTGCTCCGCCACCACCCCTTGGTGGCGGTGGGCAGGCTTGTGGGGCCCACATGTCTGTGCCGCCCCCAATTCCAGCTCTATAAGTTGCCTTTCGTCCCAGAAAAAATAAAAAAGAGAAGTTTTCATCGCGTTTTCGATACGGAGGCGTCGCCACCACATGTTCTTCATCTGGAGGGCAGATCTGGAGTCCGTCTTGGGCTCCGGAGAGGGGAAATCGTCGCCATCGTCATCATCAACCTTCTTCCCTCTCCAATTCCATGAAGCTCTTCGTCGTTCGTGAGTAATCTATTCATAGGCTCGCTGGGCAGTGATGAGTAGGATGAGATCTATCATGTAATTGAGTTAGTTTTGATGGGGATTGATCCCTAGTATCCACTATGTTCTAAGATTGATGTTGCTACTACTTTGCCATGCTTAATGCTTGTCACTAGGGCCCGAGTGCCATGATTTCAGATCTGAAATTATTATGTTGTCACCAATAAATGTGTGTTTTAGATCTGATCTTGCAAGTTGTAGTTACCTACTATGTGTTATGATCCGGCAACCCCGGAGTGAAAATAACCAGAACCACTCTCGGTGATGACCATAGTTTGAGGAGTTCATGTGTTCACCAGGTGCTAATGCGTTGGTCCGGTTCTTTATTAAAAGGAGAACCTTAATATCCCGTAGTTTCCTTTTGGACCCCGCTGCCACGGGAGGGATGGACAATAGATGTCATGCAAGTTCTTTTCCCTTAGCACGTATGACGACACACGGAATACATGCATACATCACATTGACGAACGGGAGCTAGCCACATATCTCTCCGTGTTATAGCTGTTGCATGATGAAATATCATCCAAACAAATCACCGACCCATTGCCTACGAGTTTGTCCTACTGCTAATTCTACTGTTGCTACTGCTGTTACTTGTCTTGCTCTACTGCTGCTGCTACTGTTGCTACTGCTGTTACTTGTCTTTCTCTGCTCCTACTGTTGCTACTGTTGCTACTACTGTCGCTTGCTACTGTTGCTACTTGCCACTGCTGTCACTACTGTTGTTCCTTGCCACTGCTATTGCTCGTTACACTGCTGCTACCTGCTACACTATTGGTTCACCGGACGTTGACGGGAACTGACAACTTCCGTCAATGCGGCAACGGAGGCGCCATTGATACAATCGTTAGGAATAGTCTGCCGTCAACAGATCATTTCTGACACTGTTATTATCATACTACTTTGCTGTTACTACTGTGCTTGCAGATACTAATCGTTCAGGTGTGGTTGAATCCGACAAATTCAGATGCTAATACTCAAGAGTATTCTCTCACCTCCTATAGGCGATCAACAAATTTGGGTCGAATACTCTACCCTCGAAAACTGCTGCGAACCCACGCGCTGGTGGGCCATCAACAACATTCTTCTAGTTTCATTGCCGGGGAGTGCTAGCAGCATTCTTCTCATGCCGTTGCAGGAGAAGGTTTGTTGTCATCAGGATTCGTCTAGCTAACACTAGAGATTGCAATCAGCATTTTTCTAGCGCCGTTGCCGGGGAGGTATTGCTATATTCTTCGAGTCACTTGGGATTTATATCTGCTGATCACTATGAAGAATCTGAAGGATCCGAAGACCAAAGTCTTGCCTTCAACTACGAGGGGAGGTAAGGAATTGCCATCTAGCTCTGCACTTGATTCACCTTCAGTTATGAGTAAGTTTGCGACATCACCTCCTGCTAGAAATCTTGATATGTCGCCTGTGCTTGATGATGCTTGTGATACTACTAGAGATGCTATGCTTGATACTATGCCTGATGATGCTATGCTTGATACTGCTAGAGATTCTATGCTTGATACTTCTAGAGATGCTATGCTTGACACTATGCCTGATGATGCTATGCTTGATACTGCTAGAGATGCTATGCTTGATACTATGCCTGATGATGCTATGCTTGATACTTCTAGAGATGCTATGCTTGATACTGCTTTGCCTGATGATGCTAGAGATGCTATTTTGCCTGATGATGCTATGCTTGATACTGCTAGAGATACTATTTTGCCTGATGTTCCACTAGGAGTGTTCCTTGATGCTCATATTGCTAGAGCTACTGCCAATGCTCGTGATGCTTTTGAAAACTACCGATACTATTGAGATAGAACCTGCTTTTGCTCCTGTTAGATCTAGCTCTCCTAGATATGAATTGCCTGATATACCTGAGGGTTACGTTATGGAGGGAGAGATAGCTGAGGATTTTCTTGCGTGTAAGGATGCCTATGACGCTGAGAAATTACTTCTCAAGTGGAAGGAAAAATCTCGGGAAGCTAGGATGAAAAATGACCCGAAGTTTGCCACTTCGCCTATCTTTGTCACCGATAAGGATTATGAATTCTCTGTCGACCCTGAGATAATCTCTCTAGTCGAATCTGATCCTTTTCACAGTTATGAGTCTGAGACGGTCATAGCCCATCTTGCCAAACTATCCGAAATAGCCAACCATTTTTACTAATGAGGAGAAGATCCGCCACTACTATATCCTTAAGTTGTTTCCTTTCTCTCTAAAGGATGCCGCTAAAGCCTGGTTCACCTCTCTTGCTCCTGGATGTGTGCATAGTCCCTAGGAGATGGTCTATTACTTCTGTGAGAAATATTTCCCTGCCCATAAGAAGCAAGCTGCCTTGCAGGAAATATACAACTTTGCTCAACTCCAAGAAGAGAGTCTTCCACAAGCTTGGGGGAGGCTCGTCCAGCTACAAAATGCTTTGCCTGATCACCCTCTTAAGAAGAACGAGATACTTGATATCCTCTATAACGGACTTACCGATGCCTCTAGAGACCACCTAGATAGTTGTGCCGGTTTTGTTTTTAGGGAATGAACTGTAGAACAAGTTGAGACCCTACTGAATAACCTCTTGATCAACGATAATGCTTGGACTATTCCCGAACCACCTCCTAAGCCAACTCCTAAGAAAAGAGGTATTCTATTCCTCAGTCCCGAAGATATGCAAGAAGACAAGAAATCTATGCAAGAGAAAGGCATTAGATCTGAAGATGTCAAAAATCTACCACCTATCGAAGAGATCCATGGTCTCGATAACCCGATACAGGTAGTAGAAGTGAATTCTCTGCGTAGGTTTGATGAGAGTGATATTCCTTTTGATGAACCCGCTAGCCTATGCTTTGATGAATTTGACAACTTTGTTGCCAAACAACAGAGTTTCAATGACTATGTTAGCAGACATTTGGAACAAAGTGCTCGTATGCTTAGCCATCTAAGTGCTTGTGTAGACAGAAATGTCAATGCTGTGAAGCTTCTGAGTAAACATGCCTCTATGATTACTACTCAGGTAGAACAAGTACTTAAAGCTCAGAATGACTTGCTCAATGAACTAAATGACAACTCTATCAGATTCATTAGTAGAGGAGGCAAAATGACTCAGGAACCATTGTATCCTGAAGGTCATCCTAAGAGAATTGATCAAAATTCTCAAGGAATCAATGCTGATGCACCTAGTCATCCTAAGGAGAAGAAGAAGGATGATAGGAACCTACACGCCAGTTCACCAAATACTGTCACACCTGAAGAACCTAATGATATTTCTACGTCTGATGCAGAAACACAATCAGGTGATGAACATGAACCTGGTGACAATATGGACAGTGATGTTCATAATATTGCTCAACCTAGCAATGATGAGGATGTGGAGATTGAACCTACGGTTAATCCTGATAATCCACAACCTAAGAGATACGATAAGAGTGACTTCATTGCTAGGAAGCATGGTAAAGAAAGAGATCCATGGGTTCAGAGACCTACACCCTTTCCTCCTAAGCCATCCAAGAAAAAGGATGATGAGGATTTTGAGCGCTTCGTTGAGATGGTAAGACCCGTCTTTCTGCAGATGTGGTTAACTGATATGCTCAAGATATCGTGACTAATAAACGGAAGATACCAGATCTTGAAATCTCCACCATGCTTGCCAACTACACTTTCAAAGGTGGAACTCCTAAGGAACCTGGTGATCCCGAAGTGCCCACTATACCTTGCTCCATTAAAGGAAACTACGTAAAAACTGCCTTATGTGACCTTGGAGCCGGTGTTAGTGTTATGCCACTCTCTCTTTATCGTAGACTTGAGTTGGATAAGTTGACACCCACTGAAATTTCTCTGCAAATGGCCAACAAATCAACTGCTTTCCCTATCGGCATTTGAGAGGATGTGCTTGTTGTGGTTGCTAGTACTACTATCTTAACAGACTTTGTTATCTTGGATATTCCCAAGGACGATGCCATGGCTATCATCCTCGGAAGACCTTTTTTGATCACGGCAGGGGCTGTTATAGATTGCAACAAAGGCAATGTCACTTTCCATGTCAACGGTAATGAGCACACAGTGCACTTTCCGAAGAAACGATATCCAATACATTGCATCAATGCTATCGAAAAGACTTCATCGATTCTTATTAGGAGCTTTGAATGCCCTATTCCTCGTATCAAGATGAAGTATGATTTGCTTGTTGGGGAGATACATATCCTGTCACGCCCAAGATGCGACCCTATCCTCAATTTGGCACGAAGGCCTCGTCAGCGGTAGAAGCGCATCTCGTCATGTCGCAAGAATAGATATCGTTACAAGTACATGTACTGAAAAGAATATATATATATATAGAATTGGCTTACACTCACCACAAGCTACATCAGAGTCACAGCAGTACATTACATATTCATCAAGATTAAGAGCAGGGACCGACTACGGACGAAAACAAACGACAAAAGAAGAACGACATCCATCCTTGCTATCCCAGGCTGCCGGCCTCGAACCCATCCTAGATTGATGAAGAAGAAGAAGAAGCAACTCCAAATGAACAATCAACACGCTCGCGTCAAGTAACCTTTACCTGTACCTGCAACTGGTGTTGTTGTAATCTGTGAGCCACAGGGGACTCAGCAATCTCATTTCCAAAGGTATCGAGACTAGCAAAGCTTAATGGGTGAGGTAAGGTTAAGTGGTGAGGTTGCAGCAGCGGCTAAGCATATATTTCGTGGCTAAACTTACGAGTACAAGAAATAAGAGGGGGAAGATCTACGCATAACGGACGTGAACTACTGATGATCAAATGAATGATCCTGAACACCTACCTACGTCAGACATAACCCCACCGTGTCCTAGATGGGAGAATGAACTCACAAAAGAGATAGTCACGGTTACGCACACAGTTGCATATTTTAATTAAGTAAACTTCAAGTTATCTAGAACCAGTGTTAAACAAAGTATCCACGTTGCCACATAACCGCGGGCACGGCTTTCCGAAAGATTTAACCCTGCAGGTGTGCTCCAACTAGTCCATCACAAATTACCACAAGCCGCATAGAAATCCTCAATCACGAAGCTCGCGATCTCGTCGGATTCCCTAGTGAAAAACCTCAACTCTGAGATTACCCAAAGCATCACCGGAATCCCGATGCACAAGATATCTCGTCAAAGGTAAAACTAATCCAACAAGGCCGTCCGGCGTGTCGACGATCCCGATAGGAGCCGCGTATCTCGTTCTCAGGACACGACGGATAAGCCCAGCGTACGGCGTCCTGATAGAAATCTCCCGAGTTGTCCCGGGTTGGCCCCGCAAACGGCTCTAGTTTTGGACCAACACCAACAGCACTGGCCCCCCTGTATTATGTGAAATTACTCCTCGGGTTCATGACGCCCTATGCTTTCAGTATTAAAAAATTTATTATGTTGGGCAAATGTAGTACCAATGTTGGGCCTTGCCGGACCAGCTTTAATCTAAAACAAATTATCAAGGGGGTCCCCATAACAACCCCGATCGTGTTAGGAGCGCTCGCTTATGGAACATAACACCGGTAGCCGAAACTAAGGGGGCAAAGGTGGAACAAAACACCAGGCTAGAAAGGCAAAACTAGCAATGCTAACACAGGGTTAAGCAAGCAGTAACATAGCCAATCAATGGTTTGCTAGGTTGATCAGGTTGAAGGTTTTCATGGCATAGTTGAGAGGCTGATATTTAACATGTGGTAGGCAACAGATATAAATGGTAGAAGCGGTAAACTAGCATGGCAATGATAGTAATGGTATCTGGGGAAATGGTCATCTTGCGTGAGATCCCGCTTGTGAGAAGAATGACTCCGTGAAGCAGACGAACCGACGTAGTCGAACGGATCCTCACTTTTCCGAAACGCTTGCGAAACTCTAACGAGACGAAGCAAATGGAAACAAGAATCAACACACAATGTTCACCACAGTACATGCACAACCGGATGCACTACTCAATATGATGCATGGATGCCCAACTCCTAATGATGCACTTAAACCATCCTACATCGGTAAACAAGTGCCACCTCATCATGAGTTGACACTTCAGGAGGACTGCCCAAAACTGGAAACTACTACCTCCATTGGATTTACTGGGTTCTTCTACCCCAAATCCATATATTACACTACTATATATGCATGCAGAAAACACCAGTAACATCAAAGGAAAAACTACACAAGATCAAACTCCGCTAATAACAAGAACAGGGGCTGTTCTTGATATGCCAGACTTGACATATTCCTCTTTTGGAATATTCCAGATTTGGATATACAACACAAAACTAAACAAACAAAATTCATTTAAACCTCAGGGGGTCCCACTGATCATACACACCACGGCCCCTAGTATGGCATGTGGGCTCTGGACCCACTGACAGTGGCACACTACAGCAAGCAACTAAAAACAAAAGGAAAAATTAACATGGGAGTAGGGGGACTCGAACCCACTACCTACTTGCAACACAACAGGGTAATCACCACTGAGCTAGGCTCGATTCACTGCCCTAACAGGGGGAGTAACCTACCTATATTACCTATGCATGCAACACAACATCTTTTAAATAAAACTCAAATAAAAAGGGGTGCGCGAGGGCTCGAACCTCGACCTAGTGGCGCTGCAGTGGCTCGGTTGCCACTACGATGGTGAAGTGCTACTGCTAGAACAGGGGAAGAAATGCACATATGTAGACTCTGCTAGCTAGCACAAGAGAACAAAAATCGCAGAGATTAAAAAAAAGGGGGCCGCTGGGTCTCGAACCCGAGACCTCGCAGTCTCTGCGCGGCGCTCAAACCAGTCGGACTAGGTGGGGGATTCTGAACTAAGACAGGATCGGCTCGGAATAAACTAAGAACACGGGTGCCCTTCTTCTACCTCCAGACTGGAACTACCGAGGAGGAGGGTTCGACGCCGGCGAGCGGTGAGGCAACAACGGCGGCGAGGTACTACCGACGGGGGTGCGGGAACCCTAGGGGGTCCCATTCCCGGGGCTACGAGGCTCTAAGGAGCTGGGCACGACGGAGGCGTCGAGCTCGAGCAGGGCTCGCTCCTAACCTGTGATGCGAGGCATCTACACTGACTACCGGCGAGGACTACGCACAGGCATACACGCACGGGGAAGGGGAGGGCTCACCGAAGGGATCGGAGAGGAGATCGGGCGAGGAGGCCGATCTACGCGAGCTCGGGTCGCAGGGGAGCGGCTGTCGGCGCGGGTGGAGACGAGGTAGAGACCGAGGCGTTGAAGGTGCTATGGCCACCCTAGGGCGGGAATGGAATGGCGCAGATGCCCTTGAGCACCCGGCCAGACCATCACGACCAGTCCCCACCACGACGCGAAGGGGGAGGCTTTGACCTCCGACTCTTCTCCGAACCTCACGCCTACCTACCTGACGAAGAAGAATATCGAGGAGAAGGGGGAAAATGGAGGGGAGAGGGAGATGGCGGCGGAGAGGAGGAAAGGGAGGAAGCTAGGGTTGCACGGGCGCCCTAGGGGGTGGCTAAGAGGAGGAAGGGGCGATACGACAACAATCAGAACGGAGCCAAGGAGATCAGACGGTTCTCCATGGGTTCGTACAAGGAGGTGACGTAGGAAGAAGAAGGGGTGGTGGGCTTAATGGGCTGAGATCAACCAGGTAAGAGTGGGCCTGCTCTGTTATATATTCCTAGCCATTAATTCAAAGAACAGATTTGGAGAAAAAGAAAACGAGAGCTAGAGAGAGAAATAGAGTTGGAGAAATATTTTTGAGGACCCATAAAAATATACTCTATTTTATAAAATCGGTTTGGAGATTTTTACAGGAAACAAATTTAAACAAGTTTGATTTAAACTCATGCTTGCCTGAATTAAAACCTAACCAAACCAATTTCAAAAGGGATGAAATTTAGGAGGGTCACCCTACATAATAAATATGATTTACGGGAACAAGATGAACATTTCTGAAGGAAGTAAAAAAATACCAAACATAATGAATTAATTTCGTTATGCTTGAGTTCGAACTCCCTTTTAAATGAACTATGGATGGGGAATTTAAGAGGGTGGCTGGACCTTAAGAAAAAGAATTATGGGCAAAGTTGAAGGCAAGAATTAAGATAGAAAAGAATGGAGATAAATTGCAAGTGTGTTATGATCATAATATTTCATTATAGCCCCCTAATGATATTGGGAGGATATGTTATATAGAGAAATCACCATGTGAATTCCCTTGATTTAAATGGACCAAGGATCCGTACCATTTATGCATTTGGGTTGCAAAAAAAAAACAACGTGATGGCATGATGACATGATGAATGTAACAAACAAAATAAAACACATGGTGACAAGGGAACAAAAGGGGAATCTTCTGGAGCGTCGGTCTCGGGCTGTCACAACTCTCCTACACTACAAGAGGATCTCTCCCCGAGATCCAAGAATGAAAGGTGGTGAGGATGAGAAAGACACGAGGTAAAACTTAGTCGCTTCTTTGACAAACGAGTGAAACCAACAATCCTTGAAAGTTGCAAAGAGATGAGGAATGATATGTGAAACAAGCAAGAATTCACGGAAAATTTCGGCAGCACTTCGGTAGGAAAATCGGACAAAAAAATCGATACGAAGAGAGAATTAGACAATATTCACAACAAACAAGTACATAGAACGAGGGAACACCATGATCTTGATAGAACAACATAATAGACCCAAAAGAGCAACATCACAATGCCTCCGGAACAAGAGAATATGAACTAGCTCAAGCGGAAAAAGAGAATGAAGAAAGAATGCGAACTATCATCACAATAGAACTGAAGAGCCTCCGGACAGAAGAATTGACGTAGTAGTTGGAAAACCGACAACGAAAAGAACAAGAAAGTAGTGGGCTTATGAAAATCATCTCAACATATATTAGGTGACCACCAACCACTAAAAGAAACAAGGACAGATGAAAGCAAAGATATCAAAACTTCTTACACCAAGAGGATACATTGAGAACTGGGATTAATGACAAGCACCATGATAGCACAATCCATAGGAAAAGCTTTAGGTGAAATCCAGCCCAAAATAGCTCAATGAAGAAATCATGGGTTGAAAATATCCCATGAACATAGAATTGGTGGATTTAATTATCTCATTCTTGAAAAGAAAACTCTTCGAGGCTCCTACACTAACAAGAATGCTATAATACCACCTCAAAGGATAAAGGAAGAACAGTTGCACATATAAATGCAAGGGAAATGATACTTGAGGTTCTCCAACAAGAATCTTGAAGAACACATGAGAATGAATCACATCCTTGAAGAACCACCATGAAGGACCTCCGTATGCAAATGAATGATGCAAAGATATGAAGGTAGAAAAGAATAAGATTATGACCGTGCCAAGATTTAGATGAAGCCTCATAAAGAGATACTTAAAAGAACATGGAACTCCGGAAAAGAAAGACATGCACTTGAGAAAAGAATTGATATCACGAGCCCTCCGGTAGAAGAATTGAAATCTCTTGAAAGAAGGAAGAACAAGAATAAGAATTATATTATGCTCATCCTTCATCAATTAAATTGATGACAAGCAACAGATCTAGCATACAACTTATTTTTCTTGAAATGAATCTTGAAGAGACAGAGAGATAAGCACCACTTGAAGTATGATTGAAGAAAGCACCTGTAAGAATTCACAATTGAATGGGGATACCAAGAATGAATGAGATACAAGAGAATGAAGAGATCATGAGCCACCTAACAGAAAACTAGAACAAGGCACCGGATAAACGAGAGACGAACGAAGAGACAACAATTGAGGATGAAAGCTGAAAGCTGAGAACGAAGAATCTTCTGAAATGATGGCCTTCGGAGGATCGAGAATGAAAACAACTCACAAATGCACTGGATAGCACGAAAGGGATTACTCATGATTAACAACAAATGAGAGGATACACGAAGCTGAGATGACAGTCTTCACAAGAATGGAACAAGACTGAGAGAAACACTCCTTCGAATTTGCAAGCTGAGAATGATGAGGAGAACAACACCACCAAAATTAATGAGACACTCCGGTATAAAGAAGAATGAAAGGTTGAACCAATATGAGAATTAATTCAAATAGATCTTGACGAAGGGATATGACTGATGGAAATCATACTTACGTCATAGTTGAAAAGAATTAATGATCTCCGGGCAAGGATTAAAAGAGCCAGGAAAGATCCTGGGAAAGAACCTGTGGGTTATGGGCCCACTCAAAGAAACCACCGTTGAAACAACTGATTATAAGGAGAGATGTTGCACCGGTATAACGAGAACTAGATGAGGTTGGCACCTCGAAATAATGAAAGATCTGAAAACAAGAAACTCTGAGACAACTTCAACACACCGGATAGAAAAGAGAGGAATGAATAAACAAGATAGGCTGACAATAATTTTCACATGGGAAAGAATTTAAGGATGAAAAGGATATTATTAACACGGATAACTGAATTGAATTCACCGGAAAAATAACAAGACTGAATAAGGATGAACATGAAGCACCTGAGAATCTTCACAATGAATCACCGGGTAAGAAAGAAAAGAACAGATAGCGGAAGCACCATGAAAAGAAAACTCTTGGATGAAAATTGAATCACTGAAGAAAAAGGGTGGGAGGGCGGGGAAAAACAAAGACAACTTAGGACAGATGAGACGAACTCCAAATAGAATTGAGAGAATGACCTGCAAAAATTGGAGAGGGTTGAATTCAGTTGCAGAGAAGCACACCGGTTGAATGGAATTGATACGATGACTCCGGTTCAAAGGAATTGATAAGACAATTGATAGAGCAAAAGAATTAATACTCTCATAAAAATATGAGAACACCTCTTAGAAAAGATCTGAAATCACCACTTGACATCGAAGCAACACAAATTTGTTGGAAGATTGTCCTATAAGCAACTACTAGAATTCCCACCTATGAATTCCCGAAATATGTGGTCATGCAATCTGGTACACGGATACAAGAAGTAATAACACACAACTCCTATACTAACCCGTCACCTGTATCACATCCGTCAACACACAACCAGAATCTCGGACCTTCATCTAAAACAGACCCTCGTGATCACAAAGATACAAAGTATGGCAGTACTCCCGAACAACCTGCACCAGTACTGGGGACATCGGGGTTATCTCGCCACTACTAGTATTGAAGCAATTATGAACATCCTTCGTTCTGAGATACTAAGAAATCTGAATGATAACGATGTGCTCGAGAATCCCGTGGAGCTCAACTCCCCTGAAACTCAAAGCAGATAGGAGGTACCAAGACACAACTCCGTCACATCGGCTTCATATAGATTCCAAAAATATCCGCGTGATCCTAATTTGTTTTGAGTGAGAAGAGGAGTAGAATTAAAATTATTACGTCAAGATTCCTCACCAGAGCATAGAAGAGAAGAAAAAAGAATCCTACTCTCCGATATATAACTAGACTCACAGAAGTTTTTCACTAGACTCGACTCAGCCAAGTTCGATCAATCAAGGGGGCTCCTAGGTCGGTACTGCTCTGATACCAACTTGTCACGCCGAAGATGCGACCCTATCCTCAATTTGGCACGAAGGCCTCGTCAGGGATAGAAGCGCATCTCGTCGTGTCGCAAGAATGGATATCGTTACAAGTACATGTACTGAAAAGAAGATATATATATATATATATATATATATATAGAATTGGCTTACACTCGCCACAAGCTACATCAGAGTCACATCAGTACATTACATATTCATCAAGAGTAAGAGTAGGGTCCAACTACGGACGAAAACAAACGACAAAAGAAGAACGACGTCCATCCTTGCTATCCCAGGCTGCCGGCCTAGAACCCATCCTAGATCGATGAAGAAGAAGAAGAAGCAACTCCAAATGAACAATCAACGTGCTCGCGTCAAGTAACCTTTACCTGTACTTGCAAGTGGTGTTGTAGTAATGTGTGAGCCACAGGGGACTCATCAATCTCATTTCCAAAGGTATCAAGACTAGCAAAGCTTAATGGGTGAGGTAAGGCTAAGTGGTGAGGTTGCAGCAGCGGCTAAGCATATATTTGGTGGCTAAACTTACGAGTACAAGAAATAAGAGGGGGAAGATCTACGCATAACGGACGTGAACTACTGATGATCAAATGAATCATCCTGAACACCTACCTACGTCAGACATAACCCCACCGTGTCCTTGATCGAAGAAGGAACTCACGAAAGAGACAGTCACGGTTACGCACACAGTTGGCATATTTTAATTAAGTTAACTTCAAGTTATCTAGAACCAGTGTTAAGCAAAGTTTCCACGTTGCCACATAACCGGGGGCACGGCTTTCCGAAAGATTTAACATTGCAGGGGTGCTCCAACTAGTCCATCAGAAATTACCACAAGCCGCATAGAAATCCTCAATCACGAAGCTCGCGATCTCGTCGGATTCCCTAGTGGGAAACCTCAACTGTGAGATTACCCAAAGCATCACCGAAATCCCGATGCACAAGATATCTCGTCAAAGGTAAAACTAATCCAGCAGGGCCGCCCGACGTGTCGACGATCCCGATAGGAGCCACGTATCTCGTTCTCACGACATGACGGATAAGCACAGCGTACGGTGTCCTGATAGAAACCTCCCGAGTTGTCCCGGGTTGGCCCCGCAAATAGCTCTAGTTTTGGACCAGCACCAACAGCACTGGCCCCGTGTATTATGTGAAATTACTCCGCGGGTTCATGACGCCCTATGCTTTCAGTATTAACAAAATTATTATGTGGGGCAAATGTAGTACCAATGTTGGGCCTTGCCGGACCAGCTTTAATCTAAAACGAATTATCAAGGGGGTCCCCATAACAACCCCGATCGTGTTAGGAGCGCTCGTTTATGGAACATAACACCGGTAGCCGAAATTAAGGGGGCAAAGGTGGAACAAAACACCAGGCTAGAAAGGCCGAGCCTTCCACCTTTTACCAAGTATATAGTTGCATTAAATTAAATAGCATTTAATAGGGTGATATGACAAGGAACCCATGTTGTCACATGGAAGCAACTGCACGTGCAACTAGCAACGCTAACACAGGGTTAAGCAAGTAGTAACATAGCCAATCAATGGTTTGCTAGGTTGATCAGGTTGAAGGTTTTCATGGCATAGTTGAGAGGCTGATATTTAACATGTGGTAGGCAACGAGACATAAACGGTAGAAGCGGTAAACTAGCATGGCAATGATAGTAATGGTATCTGGGGAAATGGTCATCTTGCCTGAGATCCCACTTGTGAGAAGAATCACTCCGAGAAGCAGACGAACCAACGTAGTCGAACGGATCCTCACTTTTCCGACATGCTTGCGGAACTCTAACGAGACGAACAAAATGGAAACAAGAATCAACACACAATATTCACCACAACACATGCACAACCGGATGCACTACTCAATATGATGCATGGATGCCCAACCCCTAATGATGCACTTAAACCATCCTACATCAGTAAACGAGTGCCACCTCATCATGAGTTGACACTTCAGCAGGACTGCCCAAAACTGGAAACTACTACCTCCATTGGATTTACTGGGTTCTTCTACCCCAAATCAATATATTACACTGCTATATATGCATGCAGAAAACACCAGTAACATCAAAGGAAAAACTACACAAGATCAAACTCCGCTAATAACAAGAACAGGGGTTGTTCTTGATATGCCAGACTTGGCATATTCCTCTTCTGGAATATTCCAGATTTGGATATACAACACAAAACTAAACAAACAAAATTCATTTAAACCTCAGGGGGTCCCACTGGTCATACACACCAGGGCCCCTAGTATGGCATGTGGGCTCTGGACCCACTGAAAGTGGCACACTAGAGCAAGCAACTAAAAACACAAGGAAAAAATAACATGGGAGTAGGGGGACTCGAACCCACTACCTACTTGCAACACAACATGGCAATCACGACTGAGCTAGGCTCGGTTCACTGCCCTAACAGGGGGAGTAACCTACCTATATTACCTATGCAGGCAACGCAACATCTTTTAAATAAAACTCAAATAAAAAGGGGCGCGCGAGGGCTCGAACCCTCGACCTACCGGCGCTGCAGTGGCTCGGTTGCCACTACGATGGTGAAGTGCTACTGTTAGAACAGGGGAAGAAATGCACATATGCAGACTCTAGTAGCTAGCACTGGAGAACAAAAATCGCAGAGATTAAAAAAAAGGGGGCCGCTGGGTCTCGAACCCGAGACCTTGCAGTCTCTGCGCGGCGCTCAAACCAGTCGGACTAGGTGGGGGATTCTGAACTGAAACAGGATCGGCTCGGAATAAACTAAGAACACGGGCGCCCTTCTTCTACATCCAGACTGGAACTACCGAGGAGGAGGGTTCGACGCCGGCGAGCGGTGAGGCAACAACGGCGGCGAGGTACTACCGACGGGGGTGCGGGAACACTAGGGGGTTCCATTCCCGGGGCTACGAGGCTCTAAGGAGCTGGGCACGACGGAGGCGTCGAGCTCGAGCAGGGCTCGCTCCTAACCTGTGATGCGAGGCATCTACACTGACTACCGGCAAGGACTACGCACAGGCATACACGCACGGGGAAGGGGAGGGCTCACCGAAGGGATCGGAGAGGAGATCGGGCAAGGAGGCCGATCTACGCGAGCTCGGGTCGCAGGGGAGCGGCTGCCGGCGCGGGCGGAGACGAGGTAGAGGCCGAGGTGTTGAAGGTGCTCTTGCCACCCTAGGGCGGGAATGGAACGGTGCAGACGCCCTCGAGCACTTGGTCAGACCATCACGACCAGTCCCCACCATGACGCGAGGGGGGGGGGAGGCTCTGAACCTCACGCCTACCTACCTGACGAAGAAGAAGATCGAGGAGAAGGGGGAAAATGGAGGGGAGAGGGAGATGGAGGCGGAGAGGAGGAAAGGCAGGAAGCTAGGGTTGCACGGGTGCCCTAGGGGGTGGCTAAGAGGAGGAAGGGGCGGTACGGCAACAATCAGAACGGAGCCAAGGAGATCAGACGGTTCTCCATGGGTTCGTACAAGGAGGTGATGTAGGAAGAAGAAGGGGTGGTGGGCTTAATGGGCTGGAATCAACCAGGTAAGAGTGGGCCTGCTCTGTTATATATTCCTAGCCATTAATTCAAAGAACAGATTTGGAGAAAAAGAAAACGAGAGGTAGAGAGAGAAATAGAGTTGGAGAAATATTTTTGAGGACCCATAAAAATATACTCTATTTTATAAAATCGGTTTGGAGATTTTTACAGGAAACAAATTTAAACAAGTTTGATTTAAACTCATGCTTGCCTGAATTAAAACCTAACCAAACCAATTTCAAAAGGGATGAAATTTAGGAGGGTCACCCTACATAATAAATATGATTTACGGGAACAAGATGAACATTTCTGAAGGAAGTAAAAAAATACCAAACATAATGAATTAATTTTGTTATGCTTGAGTTCAAACTCCCTTTCAAATGAACTATGGATGTGGAATTTAAGAGGGTGGCTGGACCTTAAGCAAAAGAATTATGGGCAAAGTTTAAGGCAAGAATTAAGATAGAAAAGAATGGGGTTAAATTGCAAGTGTGTTATGATCATAATATTTTTTTGATTATAGCCCCCTAATGATATTGGGAGGATATGTTATATAGAGAAATCACCATGTGAATTCCCTTGATTTAAATGGACCAAGGATCCGTACCATTTATGCTTTTGGGTTGCAAAAAAAATGACGTGATGGCATGATGACATGATGAATTCAACAAACAAAATAAAACACATGGTGACAAGGGAATAAAAGGGGAATCTTCTGGAGCGTCGGTCTCGGGCTGTCACATATCCCCATTGAGGTGACTTAGTGGCTATTCTAAAATTCTTCGTTCTCTCTTGCGATTCGAGAAGGTTTTGTCATAAGGACTTGATCAATCCCATTGACGGATTTCTTTTGATGACCATGAAACGGATGAATCAGAGAGTCACATGCCTCTGTTTTGAGTTTTCCTTTTCTGTTGCTTAGAAGAAAAATGATGGAATTAGTTTAGCTTTTCCCATTTTCTGTTTTAGCGTTCCGAAGAAAATACCTCGAAAATAAAAGTTCTCCGATGGTCCTGAAAATTTAGTATGATTTTTTTTGGAATTTTTGGAATTTTTTGGGCTGAGAGATGGCCTGGGGATCAGACGAGTGGGCCACAAGCCCTGCCACCGCCACCTACCCCCTGGTGGCAAGGTGCAAGCTTGTGGGGCCCATAGGCACCCCCTCCACTCATTCCAGCTCCCAGCCTCTTCTTCAACCTCCAGAAAAAATTGTTTCGCAGCTCAAACCCGTGTTCTTGCTCATTTGGCTGTGATTTTCGATCTCCTTGCTCAAAGCACCATTCTCCGAACCGTTTTGGGGAAATTACTCCTTGGTAAGTGACTCCTCCATTGGTCCAATTAGTTTTTGCTCTAGTGCTTTATCCTTCGCGTATTCTTGCTACCTTGGTGACCCTGTTCTTGAGCTAGAAATGTTGATTTTAGCTGGTCCCAAGTAGTTTTAGCGCGTGATACGGTCTCTACGCACTAGTAGGAGTAGTTGCTACAAGTTGGGTTAATCCTTATTCACTTTTCTTTCGAAGTCTCTAAAAATTTCAGAATTTTTCAGAGCTAGAAAAGGGAAAAGATGAGGAGGTTCTTGAGAGGCTCTTCAAGCCATAACCCCAAGGAGGATGAGAAGAACCACCCCAAGTACGCAGTCCCTCGAGTCACAGAAGTTCGAGCGTGCGAGTGGCCAAGTGATGAATTTTTGCGCGTCGCCGGACTTTATGAAGACTTTTATTACTTGGTGGAGAACGCAGGTCTTACTGCGTTTGTTGAAGATAAGTGCCCACAATATCTCCACCTCACCAATATTTTCGTTCAAAGCTTCAACTTTTATCCGAGGAAGAATCCTCCTATGGTTGAGTTCATGATATACGATGTTCCCCAGTGCATGACGCTGCAGGACTTTTGCAATGTATGCAAATTACCTTATGTTGGGGATATCCGTCACCCTCGTCCACGGGACTTGGAGGATTTCATTGGTTCTATTGCTGTTGGAGAGGAGAGAGGAGTGTCTTGCGCTAGAATTGCTAGCATACATTTTCGTGTGCTTTGGTACTTCTCACTATTTGTGGGAAAATGTTTGATTGTCCGTGGGGAGGCTTGATCACTTAGTTCTCCAGTCCTTGCGGTTTTGCGTGAAGGTCTTTATAACGATAAGACTTATAGCTTGGGCGCTATAGTAGCTCAACGGTTGAACCTGAACCGTTCTAAAGGTGTTGTCTATGGAGGTATCTATGCTACCCGTCTTGCCAAACACTTTGAGATACTGATTAGACTGGGAGAGGAAGGAGAGATGCTTCTCCCTGAGAGATATCTCAATTATGACAGCATGGTTCGCCATGATTTTCTGGATAGAGATGCTAGTAGACGGATGATTTATTACCTGGTGTTTAGTCAGGGTACTCGACAGACTATTACTTTGCCTGCTCCTTCTTTGTTTGATCTTCATGCAGGCAGGTACACTATTATGCCCGCGGACATCTATGCATATTGGGGTTTGGCCCAACCACAGGCGCCCGTGCCCGAGCCGCCAGTCGAGTACCAAATGCCAGTTTATCAGTGGGAGCCAGAGGAGCTCACACAGCAGTGGCATCCATAGTCTGCTCCAGAGTATCCCGGAGCTGGTTATTTCCCACCTTGGGAGTAGACCAAGCTAGGCCAAAAGCCTAAGCTTGGGGGAGTACGTGTTCTCACTGACTTTACATTCATGCTTATGCTTTCACTTTGTTAGCCGGTGTTTACACTTTGCCACTGTATTATCCATGCTAGTTTCTTTTTGTTTTCTTGTTTTGTGTCCTTTTGAGAAAACCCAAAAAGATTTTTCTTTCTTCTCTTGCTTGTTGGGAGCTTTCCCGTGTAAATAGTTTTCTTTTTCTTTGTGTCAAGGTAGAAGATATTGGTTACAATGCTTATTGGTTCTTGCATGCTTACCTGTTTAGCTTTCAAATAGCCATATTATTTTGTCTTCTCCTTTGTGTTTGCCTGCAGATTCAGCTTAGTCCAATGCGCTTACTATTGTTCACATCGTTCGATCGTGCAAATGAAAGGCAACAATGATGACATATGATGAAGTGACTGAGACTGAAAAGCTGGTATGAACTCTATCTATTTTGTTTTTGTAAATATGACTAGCTTGTCGACTTAAAATCAGCTTTGTTGTGAGAGAACCATGTTTGCAATGACAACTTAGAGATCATAGTTTCTGATGTCATGCTTATTTAGCTGATAGCTTATAATGGTTTGTCTTGAATGCCAACATAGATTTTGAGATGACTATGATGTAGTATGATAGGATGGTATTCTCCTTCGAATGTTTCAAGTGGCTTGACTTGGCGCATGTTCATGCATGTAGTTGAAAAAAAAATCAACATAGCCTCTATGATGTTCGTGTTCATGGTGATCTATATCCTGTTCATGCTTGCATTCAATGTTATGCAAACTCATTGTATCTTGATGACTATTGTCGCTCTCTAGTTGGTCGCTTCCCAGTCTATTGCTAGCCTTCACTTGTACTAAGTGGGAATACTGCTTGTGCATCCACTTCCATAAACCCAAAAGTTTTTCCATGAGAGTCCACCATACCTACCTATTTGCGGTATCTACCTGCCGTTCCAAGTAAATTTGCATGTGCCATTCTCTAAACCTTCAAGAAATAATATCTTTTGGATGCCCGAACCGCTCATGTGGTGATAGAGGGCTATTGATATCTTCCATGCTAGGAGTGTTATCCTCGACATGTGTTTATTCACAGTCATTCACGAGAAAGGGGCCGGTATTTGGAATGCCCAGTTCCACGCTTAAATCGAAAACATAACTGTAAAACAAGACCCCCCCGGATTGATGTTAGTATGGACGGTACCCGAGGATTCGGCTAGTCGTGGAGAGTGATTGATTGGTGGTGGGGGAGTTAAAACTTTACTTTTCTGTTTGGGAACCACCTATAGCATGAGTAGCATGGAAGATATTGAGAACTCTTGGTCATTGCGTTGACAATGAAAGCATGCCACCCAAAATTATTATCTCTGTTTTCAAAGCTTGAGCTCTCACACCTCTGCAAATCAATGCTTCTCTCTGCGAAGGGTCTGTCTATTTATTTTCCTGTAGAGTCATCCTCCTCTTATATAAGCACCAATTAGAGAGCACCTCTGTTATTTTTATGCTTTTCTTTTGATTGATATTGAGTATGACTATGACTGGATCTTCGTTGCTATGAATTACAATGTTTAGTCAGCCCTTGATCTTTGAAAGTGCTCTGCATTTATGTTTTGCGATCTTAGAAAGAGCTAGCGATATACCACCTATTCATATTGCTTCATGCTTGTTTTGATTGAAGTGTTGGTATTTGAAATTCATTATTATTTGCTCGTTAGCTGATTATGCCATTGATATTAGTTTACTGTGAGACCTTTGTGTCATTTGCTTATGTGGTTAACTTGTGATCTTGCTGAAATTCTGGTTATGAGTTAGACATAGTTGCAACAACAAGATCAAACCGAGTTTGTCAAAGTTTTTCTTTCTCTCTCAGTTTGTCAACTGAGTTGCTTGAGGACAAGCAACGTTTTAAGCTTGGGGGAGTTGATACGTCTCCATCGTATCTACTTTTCCAAACTCTTTTGCCCTTGTTTTGGACTCTTAATTTGCATGATTTGAATGGAACTAACCTGGACTGATGCTGTTTTCAGCAGAATTGCCTTGGTGTTATTTTTCTGCAGAAATCATAGTTCTCCAAACGTCCTGAAAATTTACGGGGAGGAGTTTTGGAAAATATCAAAAATATGTGCGCCAAGTTCCACCTCAGGGGGTGGGCCAGTGGGCCACAAGCCCCTGCTCCGCCACCACCCCCCTGGTGGCGACGGGCAGGCTTGTGGGGCCCACACAGCTCTGCCGTCCCCAATTCCAGCTCTATAAGTTGCCTTTCGTCCCAGAAAAAATAAAAAAGAGAAGTTTTCGTCGCTATTTCGATACGGAGGCGCCGCCACCACCTGTTCGTCGCCATCGTCATCATCAACCTTCTTCCCTCTCCAATTCCATGAAGCTCTTCGTTGTTCGTGAGTAATCTATTTGTAGGCTCGCTGGGCGGTGATGAGTAGGATGAGATCTATCATGTAATCGAGTTAGTTTTGATGGGGATTGATCCCTAGTATCCACTATGTTCTGAGATTGATGTTGCTACTACTTTGCCATGTTTAATGCTTGTCACTAGGGCCCGAGTGCCATGATTTCAGATCTGAAATTATTATGTTGTCACCAATAAATGTGTGTTTTAGATCTGATCTTGCGAGTTGTAGTTACCTACTATGTGTTATGATCTGGCAACCACGGAGTGACAATAACCGGAACCACTCCCGGTGATGACCATAGTTTGAGGAGTTCATGTGTTCACCAGGTGCTAATGCGTTGGTCCGGTTCTTTATTAAAAGGAGAACCTTAATATCCCGTAGTTTCCTTTTGGACCCCGCTCCCACGGGAGGAATGGACAATAGATGTCATGCAAGTTCTTTTCCCTAAGCACGTATGACGACACACGGAATGCATGCCTACATCACATTGATGAACGGGAGCTAGCCACATATCTCTCCGTGTTATATCTGTTGCATGATGAATATCATCCAAACAAATCACCGACCCATTGCCTACAAGTTTGTCCTACTACTGCTGTTACTGTTGCTACTGCTGTTACTTGTCTTGCTCTGCTGCTGCTGCTACTGTTGCTACTGTTGTTACTTGTCTTTCTCTGCTGCTATTGTTGCTACTACTGTCGCTTGCTACTGTTGCTACTTGCTACTGCTGTCACTACTGCTGTTCCTTGCCACTTCTATTGCTTGTTACACTGCTGCTACCTGCTACATTGTTGGTTCACCGGACGTTGACGGAACTGGCAACTTCCATCAACGCGGCAACGGAGGCGCCATTGATACAATCGTTAGGAATAGTCTGCCGTCAACAGATCGTTTCTGACACCGTTGTTATCATACTACTTTGGTGTTACTACTGTGCTTGCAGATACTAATCTTTCAGGTGTGGTTGAATCCGACAAATTCATCTCCTAATACTCGAGAGTATTCTCTCACCTCCTATAGGCGATCAACAAATTTGGGTCGAATACTCTACCCTCGAAAACTGCTGCGAACCAACGCGCTGGTGGGCCATCAATAACATTCTTCTAGTTTCATCACCGGGGAGTGCTAGCAGCATTCTTCTGGTGTCGTTGCAGGAGAAGGTTTGTTGTCATCAGCATTCGTCTAGCCAACGCCAGAGATTGCAATCAATCATGAAGCTTCGGATCAAGTGACTGTCAGACCTCGCAGGTCGAAAAGATCACGTACTACTCCTGAGTGGTACGGGAATCCTGTCTTATCTATCATGTTGTTAGACAACAATGAACCTGCGAATTATGAAGAAGCAATGGTGGGCTCAGATACCAACAAATGGTTAGAGGCCATGAAGTCCGAGATAGGATCTATGTATGAAAACAAAGTGTGGACTTTGGAAGTATTACCTAAAGGTCGCAAGGCTATTCAGAACAAATGGATCTTTAAGAAGAAGACGGACGCGGACTGTAATGTGACCATTTATAAAGCTCGACTTGTGGCAAAGGGGTTTTCACAAGTTCAAGAAGTTGACTACGATGAGACATTCTCACCTGTAGCGATGCTTAAGTCCGTCCGAATCATGCTAGCAATAGCTGCATTTTTCGATTATGAAATCTCGCAGATGGATGTCAAAACGGCGTTCCATAATGGTTTTCTTAAGGAAGAGTTATATATGATGCAACCCGAAGGTTTTGTCGATCCGAAGAATGCTAATAAAGTATGCAAGCTCGAGCGATCCATTTATGGACTGGTGAAGCATCTCGGAGTTGGAATAAGCGCTTTGATGAGGTGATCAAGGCATTTGGGTTTATACAAGTTGTTGGAGGATCTTGTATTTACAAGAAAGTGAGTGGGAGCTCTGTAGCGTTTCTAATATTATATGTGGATGACATATTGCTGATTGGAAACAATGTAGAGTTTTTAGAGAACATAAAGGATTACTTGAACAAATGTTTTTCAATGAAAGACCTAGGAGAAGCTGCGTAGATATTAGGCATTAATATCTATAGGGAAAGGTCGAGGCGCCTAATAGGACTTTCACAAAGCACATACTTTGATAAAGTTTTGAAGAAGTTCAAAATGGAGAAGTCCAAGAAGGGGTTCTTGCCAGTGTTACAAGGTATAAAGTTGACTAAGACTCAATGTCCAGTAACTCCAGAAGATAGTTAAAAGATGAGTACCGTCCCCTATGCTTCAGCCATAGGGTCTATCATGTATGCAATGTTGTGCACAATACCGGACGTCAGACTGGCCATAAGTATGGCAGGCAGGTTTCAAAGTAATCCAGGAGTGGATCACTGGACGGCGGTCAAGAATATTCTGAAGTACCTGAAAAGGACTAAGGAAATGTTTCTCGTTTATGGAGGTGATGAAGAGCTCGTCGTAAACGGTTACGTCGATGCAAGCTTTGACACCGATCCAGATGACTCTAAGTCTCAAACCGGATACGTATTTATTCTTAATGGGGGTGTGGTAAGCTGGTGCAGTTCCAAGCAAAGCATCGTAGTCGATTCTACATGTGAAGCGGAGTACATGGCTGCCTCGAAGGCAGCTAAGGAGGGTGTCTGGATGAAGCAGTTCATGACGGATCTTGGCGTTGTGCCGAGCACACTAAATCCAATAACTCTGTTCTATGACAACACTGGTGCCATTGCTCTAGAAAAGGAACCAAGATTTCACAAGAAGATCAAACACATCAAACGACACTTGAACCTCATCCACGACTATGTCGAAGGAGAGGACGTAAATATTCGCAAAGTGCACACGGATCTGAATGTTGCAGATCCGCTGGCTAAACCTCTTCCACGAGCGAAGCATGATCAACACCAGAACTGTATGGGTGTTAGATTCATTCCAATGTAAATCACATGGCGATGTGAGACTAGATTATTGACTCTAGTGCACGTGGGAGATTGTTGGAAATATGCCCTAGAGGCAAGGATAAAATATTTATTATTATATTTCCTGTTTCAAGATAATCGTTTATTATTCATGCTATAATTGTATTGAAAGAAAACATAAATGCATGTGTGGATATATAGACAAAACAACGTCCCTAGTAAGCCTCTAGTTGACTAGCCAGTTGATCAAGGATGGTTAAGGTTTTCTGACCATATGCAAGTGTTGTCACTTGATGACTCGATCACATCATTAGGAGAATGATGTGATGGACAAGACCCAAACTATGAACGTAGCATGTGATTGTGTCATTTTGTTGCTATAGTTTTCTGCGTGTCAAGTATTCATTCCTATGACCATGAGATCATGTAACTCACTCGCACCGGAGGCATACCTTGTGTGTATCAAACGTCACAACATTACTGGGTGACTATAAAGGTGCTCTACGGGTATCTCCGAAGGTATCCGTTGAGTTAGCATGGATCAAGACTGGGATTTGTCACTCCGTGTGACGGAGAGGTATCTCGGGGCCCACTCGGTAATAGAACATCACATATAAGACCTGCAAGCAATGTGACTCAAGTGTTAGTCAGGGGATCTTGTATTACGTAACGAGTAAAGAGACTTGCCGGTAACGAGATTGAAATAGGTATAGGGATATCGACGATCAAACGACGGGCAAGTAACATACCGAAGGACAAAGGGAGTGGTATACAGGATTATATGAATCCTTGGCACAGAGGTTCAACTGATAAGATCTTAGTAGAATATGTAGGATCCAATATGGACATCCAGGTCCCGCTATTGGGTATTCACCAGGGAGTGTCTCAGGTCATGTCTGCATAGTTCTCAAACCCGCAGGGTGTGCACACTTAAGGTTCGGTGACGTTTTGGTATAGTTGAGTTATAGGTGTTGGTGACCGAAGGTTGTTCGGAGTCCCAGATGATATCACGGACGTCACGAGGTTTTCCGGAATGGTGCGGAAACGAAGATTGATATATAGGATGGTTTCATTTGGTCTCAAGAAAGATTTCGGGCATTACCGACAGTGTACCGGGAGTGATGAATGGGTTCTGGGTTTTCAGCGGGAGGGGCCCACCCACCCGGGAGTGAGCTTAATAGCCCAAGGGTGGCGCACCAGCCCTTAGTGGGCCGGTGACGCCAGCCCAAGTGGGCTATGTCGGCTAGGAAAATAAAACCAAAGAAAAAAAGAGGGAGGTGGGATGGAAGGAGGGGACTCCTCCTCCTGCAAACCGAATTGGAGTTGGAGTCGTCCTCCTCCTCTATCGGCCGGCGCCCTTGGGGCTCCCTTGAGGCCCAAGGCTAGCCCCTCCCCTCCTCCTATATATACTAGAGGTTTTAGGGTTTTTGAGACACAACTTGGCCATGTGCAACTCAAACCTCTACTTCGTAGTTCTTCCTCTAGAGCAGTTTTCAGCGGAGCTCGGGCGGAGCCCTGCAGGAGTAGATCATCACCATCACCGGCGCGCCGTCACGCTGCCGGAGAACTCATCTACTTCCCCGTCTCTCTTGTTGGATCAAGAAGGCGGAAATCGTCATCGAGATGGACGTGTGCTAAATGCGGAGGTGCTGTCCGTTTGGTGCTAGATCGGAACGGAACGTGGGATGACGGTGATTGAAATCACGAAGATGTTCGACTACATCAACCGCGTTTATTAATGCTTCCCACTTAGCGATCTACAAGGGCATGTGGATCCGATCTCCTTGTCGTAGATGAAAATCACCATGATAGGTGTTCGTGTGCATAGGAAATTATTTTTGTTTCCCATGCAACGTTCCCCAACAGTGCCTCCTAGATCAGTTAGGTGTCGCTTGGGATCCTCCTACTTCATGTTGTGTAGTTGAACCAAGAAGTTTGTAAGGGCAAGGAGATTCTCTACTTCGTGAATACCTACCGTGAGTGAGGCTAGTCCTGTGTGGACGGAAGGCGTGGTGGAATAGACAAGGGCTCTTCTTCGTGGACCCCTTGTGTGTGGAGCCCTCCGTGGACTCCCGCAGCCGTTACCCTCCGTGGGTTGAAGTCTTTACTAACATGGATGTACGATAGCGCCACCTACCGGAACCATGCCAAAAATCACCATGTCAACCTTAGCGTTTGATTTCCCTACCTTACCCTCTACTTTACATTTGCATGACGTTATTTTCCGCTGCTATACCCTTAGATGTGCATGTGTAGGGTGAACCTGACTAGTCATAATTGCTAAAACTGGCCCACAACTAAAATTGGGAAAAGGCTACGTTTTTAACTTGTCAAGTAGTCTAATCACCCCCCTCTAGACATACTATCGATCCTACATACGGTTCCAACGCCAAGTAATCGCGATGGCACGAAAGCATGAAACAGAAACAACAAGAGTTGTACACTCATGAAAATGCGCTCAATGACAAATGGACAAAATTCCTAGCAGTCGAGGAAGAACTCGAAGCCCGATGTGCGGCAACCAAGTCGTTACCATGACAGAAGCTACTACCTCACTTCAATGATAAAGCAACATATAACGAGTTGCTCACATACGACAACCCAGTTCAGACCGACTGTCCCCCTAGAGGGCGAGACCGGCCAGCAGGGGCACATAAAGACCCCCCTTGCAAAAACCCTCCCTTATGGCAAGAGCACGGTCGAACAACCCGACCCCTTTGACCTACACACTAAGATACATGCAAATCAAGCGCCTACTCGATTCATTTACGGACTATGGGAGTATGCGCCCGTCGGCCTGGTGGGCTACAACACATGGTTAGACAGGTATGAGAGAGCTCGGGAGCAAACACGACCATGGACTCACAACCGCCATGATACAACTCGATTTCGAAGGGCCGCACACCGAGTCACGGAGCAGTAGTTCCTAGAGGGGTTTAATCCTATCAATAATTATCAATACAATGGAACGAGTGACCCAGCTTTCTGGATAGAAGACTTTTTCCTCCATATTCACATGACCCGAGGCGATGACCTCCACGCCATAAAATACTTGTCGCCCAAGTTTAAAGGACCGGCAAGGCATTGGCTCCACAGCTTCACCAGAAATTTCATTGGAAGCTGGAAGGAGCTTGAGGAGGCCTTTATGGAAAATTTTCACGGCATCTACGTCCGATCCCTGGATGCCGATGACCTGAGCCACATCGTCTAAAAGGAGGGCGAATCAGCTTGGATATTCTGAAATCGGTTCTTAAAAAAAGAATCAGGTCGTCGATTGTTCACACGACGAGGAAATCACGGCATTTGGTCATAGCATCGAGGATAAATGGCTCGTCCGATAACTTGGCAGGACAAACCAAAAACCATGGTGGCCCTTACCTCCCTATTTGAACAAATGAAGCCAAGAACCATCTCATCCATTTCCTTAACGACGCCAAAGCATATTTGAACAAATGAATGTCAGCAACTCGTTATTTTATGTGGCTTATAGAATAACATCTGACTCAGTTAGGAGTATGTCTTTTACGATGTACGCATGCTTCAATGAAAAAGCTGACAAATTTTCCTCTATATCATTCAGATCAACTACCGTGAAGATGTACGGGTCGACGAAAGGGGAACATAGCATAACAGGAACAAGAGAACCGCTCGCGTCGCCTCCAGGGAGGCGACTCGGGCGCCCTAGCCGTCGCCGTCGCCGTCCTCGACCTCCCTCCTCCCCTGCTTCCCCGCGCCGCCGGAGGAGGTCGGCGAGCGAAGCTCGCCCGGCGGACGGCGGACGATGGGCCTTCCTCCCTTCTTCACGAGGGGATCCTCTGGCTGAGATGCGACGACGTCCCTGGGCGTACGACATGGAGGTGGAGTTGGCGCGCTCGGGTGGCGGCCCGATGGGATCCTGGCGGCGCTGCGGGGGCTGTCGGCGGATCTGGGGTTCACAACCCCAGATCGGTTCTCCTCCTCGGATGATGCTGGATCTGAACAAGGTGGTGGCGCCATCCCCTTCGTCAGGGATGACGGTCAGGTGGTGGGTCCTTGTGGCGTTTCCGGTGGCGGCGGATCTTGGGATCCCGCTCCCGGGGACGTTGTAGGATGTGGTGGCCCGTGTAGGAGAGATGGGTTATTCGAACAAATCTGGGTAAAAGCTTGCTTTCGGCTACTGCCAAAGCTGGCGATGGCGGCGTTGTCTACGTCGTTCCCTTCCTAAAGGCATCGCCGAGGAGAAGTTCAAGGCCACTCTTTGCTACCTTCGGGGGAAACCCTAGATCAGTAGATCGGATGACGGCGACGCTCTGGTGTCGTTTCCCTCTTGGGGGCATCATTCATAGAGGTACACACGGCCTCGAGGGATCATTGGTCGGCATCTACAGTGGAGCGGCGTTCCTTGTGACACATCGACGTCGTGGAGTCTCGGCGACGAGGCGCAACAAAGTCTCGGCGACGGATGCGTGATGATGAGCGCGCATAGGGAGGAGACGTTGTCTGGCGCCGTGGGGGCATTGACGACAGGTCTTGCAAGGTCGATGCATCAGTAACTCTTCTGAAGGTGGATTGATGGAAAGCGACGGCAATGACCTATGAGGGTGCGTTGGACCGGTTTGTGCCCCTGACCCGGTATGTGACTCGGTCGGGACCTCCTGCTTTAGATGTTAGGCTAGGTGAGAGGTCTGGGTATGTGGCTCACACTTTCTGCATCCCTTCATCATTGGATAAGAGTAGCGACAAATATTGTCAAGAGGGCGGCTTCAGATATATTGATGTATTGCTTTGTAAGATATTTGTGAATAATTAATAAAATGGTTGCATGCATGTTCTAGATGCAGAGGCCGGGGGTCATCCTCCTTTTGTAAAAAAAAACTGTGAAGAAGTACGGGAAATAAAATCATCACTGGACAGCATGCACAGGCGAAAAGGAAAATAAAATGTGCTGGCAAACTTGTACGAACCGGTGCTTGTTCCAGGCAGGTCTGGATGGCCATTGTATTTTGACTGCATTTCCGCACAAGGCTATTATTTTATAGATTCGTGGGGCTAAGGAAAGCTTCACATTGCTGGATATTGCGGCCTGGCTGAATTCTCTCGACTGTAATTCTGTTGGTGGGGACGCCTAGCAAGCAACCATGTACAGGTGTAGACTAGTGCGTATCATTACCAAAACAGACGCTGAGTGCCGTATTCCATTGTTTGACAGCAGAAATAATAATATGATGATGGAGGACAGCCTGATATGTATGCGTTTGAGAGTGACATTCAATGATAAATCTTGAACTTGATAAAAGGCCACTTGATAAAAGGCCACTCACGCTCCGCTTCACAGATAGATGCCAAACAAGCGCTAAGATATCGAACAGACGTTTAGCTGCGCGGAGTGTATAATGTAAGAGCTTCTCCAACAGGCGTGTAACCGCGCGACGCATTAAAACCTTTTTTTGGCACGGAAATAGCTGTTTTTTGCATGCGGTAGAGCGCTGGCTCTAGTTGGTTTCAGCGGCAGCTGCAAAATATGACGCACACAGCAGCTTCATCAGACGCGCTAACTAACAACACGCGAACAGCCGGGGATTGCAAATAAGATTTCACATGTCTATTTTGACACTATGATGATGTTTCAAATATTAAATGAATGTACACAATAAAGACACAGTATAGTTCAATTGCTGTTGCTTTGTTCGTCTTTTGGACACCTTTCCCGTCTTCACCGCCGTCGCATTTGATCGCTTTGAGAGGGGGTCACGTGGCTTCACAGCGGATGCCGACGCGACTCCACCCGCTGAGGTCGTTCGTGGCGCCATGGAAAGGCCGCACGCGAGGTTGGTGGTTGGAGGAGGGTCGGTGGCGGCGAAGCCGAAGTTCAACACCGCGCTAGGGTTTGAATCGGCGGTGGCGGCAGAGGGGTCGACGTTGGCGCGGTCTTATGTCTATCGAATTTCGTCGGTGGCGGCGCGGGAGAGGCGAAGAGAAGGTGGCGGAAGTTGGTAACGGGCGCTTGAGTGTCCAGCGCGCGGGAGCAGGCGCACTTTTGCTGCGGCGCTAAACCAACTATGCTGCACACGCGTTTTTTACACATCCACTGAAACGCCCTGAATGACTGTACGCGAAAAACCCGATTTTTTCAACGCGACGCTAAAATCGCACGCCTGTTAAAGATGCTCTAATACATAAAGTTAACTCCAACGCACATCATCAAATCGAACACGCACTAAACGTGAGCAGACACGTCTAAAAACCGTTGATGGCCGGGCGTTTTTTATTTTGAGCACTCTAAACATCCACGGACACATCCAAAAACAGTTCATGGACGCTGTTTAGGCTGGTCGTAATGGTAGTATCATGCATGTCAACTAAGCAATTTTGATGATGTGGCATAGAATTAAATGATGAAAGGGAGAGTTGAGTATGATACCGTATCACATTAAATGTTGTGTTACTATGTGTCATGCATGGTAATAAATGATCTATCCTATGATATTAAGATATGATACTATGCATTACGGATGTAGTATCATACGCTCGTATCATATGCATGATACTAGTATATAATACTCTTCATTACATCATTACAACCAGTCTTATATGACACACAATAAACGTCTGCGGACAGATCGAAAAACAGTTTGTGGGCGATCTTTATTTCATACGCACTAAAGGTTCATGGACATATCGAAAATGACATAAATTCCAGCCCGACGTGAGCACGTCAACAGCCGGACGTGAGCACGTCACAGCAGCAGAGGCATGAAACCAGCCATATTGGGCATGGACGCGTGAAGCTTGCATGCATGCATATGCATGCACATCTTTTCCAGCTCCATCGATGAGTGCTCTAGACGACAGCTACATATACCTCGTACAGCTCGTTCCATAGCTCACCAAGCAGGTCCAACCACCACTCCACTTCGCTCCTGTGCCTCAGGTAGCCACAACATACAGTATTAAAATGGATGCCCAGAACAAGGAGGTTGATGCCCTGGTCCAGAAGATCACCGGCCTCCACGCCGCCATCGCCAAGCTGCCGTCCCTCAGCCCATCACCCGACGTCGACGCGCTCTTCACCGACCTGGTCACCGCGTGCGTCCCCCCGAGCCCCGTGGACGTGACCAAGCTCGGGCCGGAGGCGCAGGAGATGCGGGAGGGCCTCATCCGCCTCTGCTCCGAGGCCGAGGGGAAGCTGGAGGCGCACTACTCCGACATGCTGGCCGCCTTCGACAACCCGCTCGACCACCTCGGCATGTTCCCCTACTACAGCAGCTTCATCAACCTCAGCAAGCTGGAGTACGAGCTCCTGGCGCGCTACGTGCCGGGCGGCATCGCCCCGGCCCGCGTCGCGTTCATCGGCTCCGGCCCGCTGCCGTTCAGCTCCTACGTCCTCGCCGCTCGCCACCTGCCCGACGCCATGTTCGACAACTACGACCTGTGTGGCGCGGCCAACGACCGTGCGAGCAAGCTGTTCCGCGCGGACAAGGACGTGGGCGCCCGCACGTCTTTCGACACTGCCGTCGTCGCGGACCTCACCGGCGAGCTCGCCGCGTACGACGTAGTCTTCCTGGCCGCGCTTGTGGGCATGGCTGCCGAGGACAAGGCCAAGGTGATCGCGCACCTCGGCGCGCACATGGCGGACGGGGCGGCCCTCGTCGTGCGCAGTGCGCACGGGGCGCGTGGGTTCCTCTACCCGATCGTCGATCCCCAGGAAATCTATCGAGGCGGGTTTGAGGTGCTGGCCGTGTGTCACCCCGACGATGACGTGTTGAACTCCGTCATCATCGCACAGAAGTCCAAGGACGTGCATGCCAATGAACGTCGCAACGCACGCACGAACAGACACAGATGTCCTGGTGAGTGGAGGACCCGCTCCTGCCCCCCAGTCCCCCATCCGCGCCGCGGGCCGCTCCGGCCGCGGCGGCCACCAAATACGCTCTCATGGCGGGCACCGGCAGATCCCGCAGTCCCCCGCGGGATCCCCCAGGAGGGACCGGCGCGGCTCCCTGCCCCGCGGTCTGAGCAGCGCCGCGCGGTCGACCTCCCCACCTCGGGCGGCTCAAGATTTGGACCGGGCGCCGCGATTCCTGCAGCACGGCGGCTGCTCAGCGTTCTCCGCCGGTCCGTCGGTGAAGCTAGCGCGTCTGCTGCTTCGGCAGGAGACGGGTAGCTCGGGTTCGCCCCCGGATCCGGTCGCAGCGGGGCATCCTTGGCCGCTTAACTCCGACGGGACGGTACCTCAGACCGTGCCCCACATCAAATCCATCGTCGTCGCGCCTCCTTCGGGCTGTAGGCTTTCCCCTTCGGGCACGGAGCCAGGCTGGACCGAGGTAAGCACTCGGAGGGGCGGCCGTCACCTGCTCGACCCCCCGGTCCCTCGGGCGCGTCGTCTGCCGCACCGCTCGGACCGCCCGCAGCCATTCATTGCCGGTACGTCGCCCCCCCGCTATATCTATTCCGAGGACGCTGCTTCCGTTGCCTGAGCAAGCGACACGGACTAGCGGACTGCCGGGATCCAGTTCACTGCATTACCTGTAGGAGGGCCGGCCACATCGCGAAAAACTGCCCTCGGAATCCCCTTGTCCGAGGTCGGGGAGGCCAAGTTAGAGACAGGCTAGGTCCGGCTCCTCCCGAGCAACCGCTGCACCAGCGTATCCGCTTCCCACCACCTGCCGCTTCCTCCATGTCGCAGCTCTCCCCCGCCATGCTCCGCCACCTTGACCACGCGCGCCGGCCGAGGGCGACCCGCTCCGTCGCCGTCCCTTCCCCGGCTGTTGACCAGGCGATCTTCTTCCTGCGCAGCCACGCCGTCACCCTGACCGCGGCTGACGGGGTGAACGCCACCTCTCCTATGGATGTGGGCAGAGCACTGGAGGGGCTGTTGTCGGTGCCGGTGCACTCGCTGCGAGTCACCGCGCATCACCCAGAGCACTTCCTAGTGCTCTTCACGCAGCCCGCGCATCAAGTCAACGCACTGCGGAGAGGCTCCATCCGTGTCGAGGGTGCCTCCTTCAACATTGCATCCTGGCACGAGCATGACCATGCCATCTTCGGCTTCCTGCACCTGCATGTTCGCGTCGTCATTGAGATGGTTCCCATGCAGTTCTGGTCCGTGGAGGGGGCGGAGGAGATACTAGGGAAGCGGGTACGGGTGGACCGTCTCGACAGTCGGACGCTCGAGCGAGGTCACACTAAGACCTTTGCTTGCTGGATTTGGACGAGCGACATCGCCAACATCCCCACCTCGCATACCATTGCGGTCCTACCGCGGGGTGCGGGCCGGGTGGACGAGATGGAGGGCTTCTCCCCTCCCGACAGACGCGTGGCGCCGCCGCCAGCAACGGCGGACTACACCATGCTGATTCACGTGGATCGCATCGAAGATTGGACGACGCCCTCCCCTCGGTCTTCTCACTCCGGCTAGAGTGGCCTACCCTCGTCTGGATCCGACAATGACTCCGCCCCTTTCCCGTTGGTGGCTCCCGCCACCTGGTCGATGGGGGTCGAGGACGGACGGGGGCCAGGGCGAAACCAGCGCCAGGCTCGCGCACCGGTGGCTGATCTTGGCTGCCGTGGCACGCCGTCGGGTGGTCACGCGCGGGACCAAGACGGCGACAGACGCTCGGGGGGTGGCAACCAGAGGTCCTGGAGAGACGTCCTCCTTCGCCGGGGACGCTCTCAGGCTCCTCCCAAGGCTGCCCCGGTTCCTCGCCACCGCAGCCGCTCCCCGCAGCCCCGTCGTAGGTCCGGCCACTCTTCTGGGCATCATCAGGGAGCTGGGAGGGCCTCGTCGAGGGCGAGGCCCCAACCCCTTCAGCCGCGGGCGCGCCCGTCCACTCCGCCTCCCTCTGCAGGGAGGTATGCCCCCTTGGCCAGCGATAGTCCAGTGGCAGCAGGCCCTGACGCCGGGCACACGGGGAAAGACCCAGTGGAGGCTTTCTTCAACACAGCGTCGAAGCCCTACAACACCTCCACCGTCGTCGACAGTCTGGCGGCGGACGTCCACGCCGCTGCAGAAGCTTTAGTCAAATCCCCGCTCGAGTTTGACGCAGCGAGGCTGCTAACCGACCCCACCGAGACAGTACAACTTGACGCCTTCAGCCCAACTCTGTCCGCCGCGGCGTTGGACATGGGTCAGTACAATAGAACCACCCCGACTACGGCACACACGATGGAACTGTAGCTAGGTGCAGTCACCGGGCGTGTGAGCAAGATGCAACTGGGAGCAGCCGCTGATCGGCCGGAGGCCCGGGGTCTCTTCCGCGCCAGCAAGCAGGCCCTCATCTCGGAGACTCTAGCCCCGGCCGCTGCTCGCCGCCAAGCTGCACCTCCCAAGAGAAAGGCTTCCTCGACCCTGACCAGGCATATCGGCAGACAGGCGGCGAGCGGCTCGACGGTGCCAGTAGCCCAGCGCGCCTCGCTGCGCCTCGTGAAGGAGCTGGGGCTACTGGGCCCCCTTGATAAGATGACCGAAGAGGTGGCGAGAGCACTGCTGCAGCGTTTCGAGGAACCGTTGTCCGACGGCAACTTAGCAGTGATCGCCAAGCTGACTCGCCTGGATAGCGAGGCCCTGCGTATGATGGCCGACATGATCGGCCCTGATGGAGTTGCCGAGGAGGAAATGGTGTAACCTATGTTAGTTGACTCATGTATCCCGCTTCGTCGGCAACTGAGGATAGCTCGGTTTAGGTTTGTTTTAGGTTCGTCGAGAATTTGTTCGGGTAGAGAGGAGGCAACTCGTCGCCGGCGCATCTTGGGGGCTGTTGGTGGGCGCCGGCACGCCATAGTTAAGTTGGTTGTGTGTGTCAACGGCCTGAGGCCATTTAGTTATTTCCTTCGGAGCTTTGCTACGTTTCCAAATGAGTGAAAAATTCCCCCCAATTATGTGTGGGAACGTACGCGGTCTTAACAGCCCAGCTAAGAGGGCGGCTGTCGGGGAGATGGCTAACAAACTACGGGCGGCTATCCTATGTCTCCAGGAGACTAAGATTTCTGCCTGGTCGCCAGAACTAGTTAGGGATATCGGAGGAGAACATCTAACCGGATGTATCGCGCTGCCGGCCATAGGCACTTGTGGAGGTGCAGCTATCCTTTGGGATAAAAACCTTGCCACCATCACCTCCCATGCAATAGGAGTCTTCGCCATCACGGCCAAGGTTACTCTGCTGGGGCACCAAAATAGCTTCTGGCTGTCCTCGGTTTACGGCCCGACGGACGATGTTAGAAAGGAAAATTTCCTAAGGGAAGTCTCCTCCTCTGCACCACCGGCGTCTGATCCATGGCTCATCAATGGAGATTTTAATCTCATATACGAAGCGCGCGACAAGAATAACCTTATCCTCAACCGTAGGTTAATGGGTAGGTTTAGATCGGCAATCGACTCGGCGGGACTAAAAGAGATTAGATGCACTAACCGCAAATACACATGGAGCAATGAGCGTCGGGATCCCACCCTCGTCAATATCGACAAGTTCTTCTACAACATCCCCTGGGACAACTGCTTCCCCTCGGTGTCCCTGCATGCGGCATCAACTGCAACATCGGACCATTGCCCGTTACTACTCCTGGACACCACAGCCACCACTAGGCAGGCACAATTCAGATTTGAGAATTTTTGGCCTAGCTTCCCACGCTTCCACGCCACGGTCGAAAAGGCATGGAATAGACCAGTGCAATCTTCTTGTCCCTTCAAAATAATTAGCACTAAGTTGACTAGGACGGCGCATGATTTGAAGACTTGGAGCAAGGGTTTCTTCAGCCAGGCAAAACTACAATTTCATCTTGCAGCGGAAGTAGTACTTCGACTAGACGTAGCACAAGAGAGGCGACAGCTCTCAAACGCTGAATTCCACCTCCGTAAACTGCTAAAACTGCGGCTACTAGGGCTAGCGGCACTAGATCGAGCTCGTCGACGGCAAGCATCACGCCTCACCTGGATGAGACTAGGTGATGCGGGAACAAAATTCTTTCACGCCAAGGCCACGACACGTAAGCGGAAAAATTACATCCACTGCTTACAAATAGGCTCCACCGTAGCATCCTCGCACGAGCATAAGGAAGAGGCCATCTTCAGTCATTTCCAGCAAAATTGGGGTACTAGGGCTGATAGACCTTTATCGATAGACTGGTCGATTCTAGACCTTCCGTCGGTGCAAAACAGGGGGTTAGATAACCCTTTCTCTCAGGAAGAGGTTTGGGAGGCCATAAAAGCGTCACCGGCAGAAAAGGCACCCGGCCCTGACGGCTTCACAGGGACGTTCCTCAGGTCCTGCTGGTCCATTATTAAGGAGGACATAATGAGTGTGTTTAGTAGCTTCTACAAGTTAGCAAGGGGAGATTTCGGCAGGCTTAACACAGCTACTGTAATTTTGATACCAAAGAAAGAGGGAGCCGAAAGGGTGGAGGACTTTCGACCAATTAGCCTAATCCACTCGGTGGCGAAACTAATCACCAAAGTTCTATCCCGACGGCTAGCGGCACAGATTAACACCATCATCTCCCCGGCGCAATCAGCTTTCTTGCGCTCCAAGTCCACTCAGGACAGTTTCCTCTATGTGCAAAACGTAGTGAGATCACTACATAAGAGGAAAGTTCCGGCCCTGCTACTTAAACTAGATATAGCAAAGGCCTTCGACAACGTCTCATGGGAGTATCTGCTAGAAACACTGCAGCAACTGGGTTTCCCAGCTCGTTGGCGTGACTGGATGGCGCTTCTTTTTAGCACTGCATCGTCGTCGGTCATGCTAAACGGCTCGGCCGACCGCTCTTTCTACCACCAAAGGGGACTTAGACAAGGAGACTCCCTATCGCCGCTTATTTTCATCATAGCAATAGATTCACTACATCGCCTGTTGGAAAAAGCAACGGAGCTGCACCTGCTAGACCCATTGCCGGGGAGGGACTTCTCTCTACGGGTCAGCCTATACGCTGACGATGCGGTCATTTTTGCCAACCCAACCAAAACTGAGATAGACTCACTGATGGTGATTCTCCGTAACTTCGGGCACGCATCGGGTCTCCACATTAACCCGGCGAAGTCATCCGCCTCGGCCATCCGTTGCGAGGGGATCAATGTCCACGACATCCTGGCTAGTTTTGGAGGCGAAATAAAGGGCTTCCTGCTGAAATATTTAGGGCTGCCGGTCACCCTCGCACGACTACGGTTAGTCCACATTCAATTCATCCTGGATAGGATTAGGGCTAGACTAGCAGGATGGAAGGGTAGACTTCTAAACATCGCGGGAAGGAGAGTCCTAGTTCGCAGCGTTCTGACCGCCCTACCAACCTCCGCATTGGCGGTCCTTAGGACGACCAAGAAATTCCTTGCCGAGGTAGACAAGGTTAGGCTTCGCTTCCTTTGGGCACAGGACGATGAACCTACCGGTGGAAAATGCAAAGTTAACTGGCCGACAGTATGCTCCCCTGTGGAAAAGGGAGGCTTAGGAATCTTGGAACTGAATCGCTTCAGTAGAGCGCTTAGACTGCGATGGCTATGGCTATATTGGACTAGCAATGAGAGGTCGTGGCATTGCATGGCTCTGCCATGCGATGAGGCCGACAGGGCCCTTTTTCATGCGTCCACAACGGTAACCCTAGGAAATGGAGGAACGGCAACATTCTGGCACTGCTCCTGGACGGGATCGGGAAGCCTCAAGACGTCCTTCCCAAATATTTTTAGACACTCCAGGCGGAAAAACAGATCGGTCCGAGATGCACTCACAAACAACACTTGGCTATCGGACCTCGCCCATGGGAACACGGAACAACTCTCGGAGGAGGCAATCAGGCTGCACAGATGGGTCCAAGACAGAGACATCCAATTGCAAGAAGGAATTCAGGACACAATCTCGTGGAATCTGGAACCTTCAGGAGTTTACTCAGCCAGATCGGCATACAAGGCCCAGTTCCAAGGTCACCTGAGATGTGACCACAAGAAGCAAATATGGACAACTTGGGCGCCTGCACGGCTCAAGATCTGCATCTGGTTGCTGCTGAAGAACAGACTCTGGTGTAACGATCGTCTCCAACGCAGAGGCTGGCCCAATGGCTATTTCTGCCAATTGTGCCACCAAAATCTAGAATCAGCTAAGCACCTGTTCTGGCAATGCCCGCTGTCCATACAAACCTGGACACACGCAGCATCGCAAAACGGATGTGCATCGCTGCACCCCGGAACATGGGCGGATAGTGACAACTCAGCACAGTCACTAAATTTGATGATCAACTCAGCCTTGCCGAAGTACAAAAAAGCAGTCAAGACAATCATCATTTTGATCCTCTTAGAGATATGGAAGGAGAGAAATGCATGCACCTTCAGGGACAAGTCGGCAGATTTCCAAAGTTTGAAACATGCTATCAACAGCACCGTAGAACTTTGAAGGCAGGCCGGAGCCAAAGTGTTGGAGCCCCTGTTCTGCGATCCTCCATGAGATATCTACCCCTGTAACCACCCTCATTGTGCTGGGGGTGTTTTCTTTTTATCCCTTTGTTTTCCTTTTTCTCCTTGATCACTATGATCACCACCCCCCACCACCACCTTTGTCACGTTTTTTTTTCGCGCTGCTTCCTGCTTCAAATCAATATATGCCAGCCTCAGGCTGGATCTTTAAAAAAAAATGAACATCGCAACGGGCGTGGTGGACAGTACGCGCGGGGCGCGGTGCCGGTGGTCCAGCCCGCCTTGCAGGTTCGGTGAGATGGTGGCGGGCGTCACCCACAAGAGAGAGGAGTTCGCCAACGCGGAAGTGGCCTTGTGATCGTTGCGAGGGAATGAAAATTGTAAGAATAGAAATGAAAGTGTTTGTGCGAATGATTTCTCTTTCATTGATCTTGATATATTTCTACAAGGATTTAAGACGCGAGTAGCAAAAGGCGTCTGTACAAAAGGCGTCCGTACGGACGGATGCGTCCGTACGACGTTTAGACTAATAACGGACTAATCACGTCCTAATGACGGTTCGCTAATTGCGGTACAGTTTTAGTCGGTTCGCAACACTCCCCCTTGTACAACGCCGTCTTGAGTAATCCATTATTGAAAGCTCCTTGTATATACATCAGTCAATTCTTGAGATTCTCCTCCAAAAACCCTGTGGGAAAAATATGAGGAGAAATGTATAGATATGTTGTTAAAACTCCTTTAAACCCAGTGGGGAAAGTAATAAGGAGAAAATGATACAACATATAGTGATTATTGTCTCTTGATAACTCCTATGAGAAAAACCTTCAAAGAAGGAGAAAATTATTAGTGAGTTTTAGAGGACAATAAATATGCTTTAGATACGTTCCTTTAAAAACCTTAATAGGAAAAATAGAAAGTATAGCATATGATATTAATGAAGATATTGCCTCATTAAAAACATTATGAGAGAAAGTTTCAAAGAAACTCATAATGAAAAGAGTGCAATGAGATGTGCCATGAAAAACTCCTTTAAAACCTAGTAGGAAAAATATAAGGAGAAATATGATATGGCATGCATCAATGCTTGTATTTAATTGTCTTGTTAAAAACCTTTCATGAGAAACCTGTTAGAAAAACTCATAAAGGAAAAGAGTACAATATTCATTACCTGATGATAATTAAAAGGTTATATTTTCAGGAGATTTCTCCCCCTGAACTTTTCAAATCACGAAGTCGTCTCATACCAATTCCATGAATGTATTTATGGAATGTTGAATTCGGTAAAGACTTTGTGAACAGATCTGCTAGATTGTCACATGATTTAGTTTGCAAAATATCAATTTCTCCATTTTTCTGTAATTCATGAGGATGGAACAATTTAGGAGAAATGTGTTTTGTGATATTGCTTTTTATATAACCCATTTGCATTTGAGCAATACAAGCTGCATTATCTTCATAAATAATAGTTGGTGATCCTAATGAACCAACACCACATGCTGTTTGAATGTGGTTAATCATCCTGCGAAGCCATACACATTCTTTTGATGCTTCAAATAATGCAATGATTTCAGAATGATTAGTGGAGGTTGCTACAAGAGTCTGTTCTATTGACTTCCACGAAAAAGCAGTTCCACCATATAAGAATACGAAACCTGTCTGTGACCTGGCATTGTGAGGATCAGATAGATAGCCAACGTCAGTATATCCTACCATAGTCATATCTTGTTTTTTCTGATAGAATAATCCAAGATCTTTTGTGCCATGTAAATATCTAAAGATATTCTTTACTCCCGTCCAATGACGCTTTGTTGGAGCAGCGCTATGTCTAGCTAGTAAATTTACCGCAAATGCAATCTCAGGCCTGGTGCAATTTGCAAGGTACATTAGCGCACCAATGGCACTGAGATATGGGAACTTAGGTCCCAATATCTCTTCGTCATTATCCCGAGGTTTAAAAGGATCTTTATTCATATCAAGGGATCTGACAACCATGGGTGTTTTGGTTGGATATGATTTATCCATATTAAATTTTTCCAAAACCTTTTGAATATAGGCAGGTTGGTATACTAAAATTCCCGAGGGAAGGTGCTCAAGCTGTAAGCCTAAGAAGAATTTGGTTTTTCCCAAATCTTTCATCTCAAATTCCGCCATTAGATGATTGTGTGCTTCTTCGATATCAGGTGTACTTCCAATGATATTGAGGTCATCAACGTATACTGAGATGATGCAAAATCCATTTGAGGACTTCTTTATAAATACAGAAGGGAAATCATCATTATTTGAGTAGCTTTTCTGAATAAGGAACTCACTTAGTCGGTTATACCACATTCTACCCGACTGTTTTAAGCCATATAATGACTTTTGTAATTTTACACAATATGCGTTGCGATTTGCTTTTGGATTCGGTATTTTAAGTCCTTCAGGGACTTTCATATATATATATATATATCCGATTTGAGTGACCCATATAAGTATGCTGTCACTACATCCATGAACTGCATAGATAAACTCATTTGTACTGCCATGGATATTAAGTATCGAAACGTTATTCCACTCATAAGAGGAGAGTATGTATCATCGTAATCGATGCCGGGTCTCTGCGTGAACCCTTGTGCTAAAAGCCTCGCTTTGTATCTCACCACCTCATTGTTTTCGTTCCTTTTTCGAACAAAAACCCATTTTGCTCCCACAGGGAAGATATTTTGAGGAGTAGGTATTACTGAGGAAAATACCTCTCTTTGGTTGAGCGAGTGCAATTCTGCCTCAATTGCTTCCTTCCATTTAGGCCAATCAGGACGCTTGAGGCACTCCCTGACGGTCTTTGGTTCTGGATCCAGTTGAAGGGTTTTAGCAATTTCAGAGGCAAAATATATGTCGACAATTGTAGTCTCTCTATTGTATGATTCTCCTGATTCTATATAGTTTATGGAAATTTCTTTTATACCTTCAGACTCTATGTGATTTCCCACAACAATAGAGTCATGGTGTTCCGATGTCCCAGCTATCATGTTTTTATGCGCATTTATGCTGGGTTCAAGATGTTGAGCATCTGGTTGGTGTCCTTCAACTTGAGGTTGAATTGCATTTACTGGTAGAGGAGTTGGTTTCCTCTGTTTCCGCGGAGGCTTTTGAGAAGCTATGTTCCGGCTAACCAGATTTCTCCCCCTCTTGCTCTCATTTGGGGTTTGAGTGGTTTTAGTTGGTACCTCCACTCGTACTGGTGCATTAACAGCGGGAATATGCGATTTAGTGACACCTTTATGGTCAGTAAATGCATCTGGCAGATTATTTGCAATGTGTTGCAAATCTATGATCCTCTGAACTTCAGTTTTAGATTCTTTAGTACGTGGATCTAAGGACTGAATGCCTGTTACATTCCAATCTATTTCCTGGCATTCTTTGTGGTTTGATTCTCCCCCTAATGCCGGGAAATGGTCCTCATCAAAAATTGAATCAACGTAGCGGGCAGTAAACAGGTCCCCTGTAAGAGGTTCAAGATACTTAATAATTGACGGAGAATTATAACCCACATAGATCCCTAGTTTTCTATGGGGGCCCATTGTGGTACACTGCGGTGGTGATATCGGTACGTATACTGCGCAACCGAATTTTCGCAGATGGGAAATACTTGGCTGAGTGCCACGTACTAGTTGTAGTGGGGAGGTTGTATGATATGTTGTATGATGTAATACCGCATGTGCCCAACAAGATGCTGGTAAATTAGAATTCTGTAATAGTGGTCGAGCAACTAATTTTACTCTTTTGATGAGAGACTCAACCAAACCATTTTGAGTATGGACATAAGGCACAGAGTGTTCTAAATGAATGCCCATAGCCATGCAATAGTCATTGAATGCACGTGAAGAAAATTCAGCGGCATTGTCCATTCGAATTGTTTTTATCCTATTTTCAGGATGATTTGCTCTTAATTTGATAATTTAAGCAATTAGCTTGGCAAAAGCATGATTTCGTGTGGACAATAGACATACATGTGACCATCTGGTAGATGCATCTATGAGCACCATGAAATATCTAAAAGGTCCTGATAGTGGTTGAATTGGACCACATATATCTCCTTGAATGCGTTCAAGAAAGTTAAGTGAATCACGTTTTACCTTAAGATAAGATGGTCTTATAATTAATTTCCCAGTTGCACATGCGGTGCACACAAAATCTGATGATTTTGGGAAATTTTTAGTTGGAAGGCTGTGACCAATAGAATTGTCAATAATTTTTCTCATCATCCCTATGCCAGGATGACCTAGGCGATCATGCCAAGTCTTGAATTTATCAAGATCTGGAAAAATTATTTTGTACGCAACATGTGGTACGGGTTTTATATAACTGTAATATAATCTAGATGAAAGTGAGGGAAATTTTTCAAGAATTTGTTTCTTAGACCCATTGCTTTTTGTTAAAAGGAAATATTCAGAATTATTTCAGAAATTGTTTCCAGATGGAAATTATTTGATCTGAGGTCTTTGAAACTTAGAAGGGTGCATGTAGATTCAGGATACAAGAGTGCATCCTCAATTACAATCGTAGTACCCATAGGTAGAACAAGTGTGGCTCATCCTGAACCAATAATTGATGCATCGCGACCGGCGATTGTCATAATATTCCCTTTTCTCTTAGTTAGAGTTTGGAAATATTTTATTTCCCTTAAAATTGTGTTAGTGGTACAACTGTCCACCAAACATAATTCTTCTTCTATTGGATTATTTTCTCGTAAAATCTATATAGAGTAAGAGAATATTTTAGGAAACTTTATTCATATTACTCACATATAAATATACATATACAAAGTATTCATATTACAGTTACAAATATAAATATGATATTATGTTTGAATTACATAATACGATTGGTCCGTAGGACTTTATTCTACTTAGAGTTATACAAATTATAACATCCATTATTACAATAAAATAGATGATAACATCAAATGAGTGATGTGGAGATTATATGAGATCTCCATATGCGTCTTGGGTGTATTCCACCATCAGGTTGTCAATATCAAGAAGGTCTTCATCCTTCTGCCTTGTTTCCTTAGGAGCGCTTTGAGAAGTGCTAGCTTCAAGGTTTCCTTCTTGTTGTAAAGCGTTGAAGTGAGCTTCGGCTTTCCCATGAATTTTTTTGCCTTTCCCAGTGGATTTTATGTATAAATCCGCTAGATGCTTGGGAGTTCGACTTTTGCTAGTACGATGGTTAGTACACCCGCACCTTTGACAAATCTCGGAGTTGGTGTTTCGGTCATTTTTCTTGAAGTGATCTTTACCTTGAGATTGACCAAAGCTTTTCTGCTTGTTGTTCTTTTTCCACTTTCCATTGAATTTCTTGAAATTCTTTTTGTTGCCCCCATACTTTTTGGTAAACTGAGTGTTAGCATGTGCTTCAGGGAGTGGCATTGAGCCCGTTGGGCGTGTTTGATGATTCTTCATGAGAAGTTCATCATGTTTCTCAGCCTGAAGTAGAGTGTATATGAGCTCAGAATACTTTTTGTATTTTTGTTGACGGTACTGCTGTTGTAGTACCCTCATCGAGGGGTGGAAAGTGCACAAGGTCTTCTCAATAAGGTCTTCTTCAGAAATTGCTTGATTGCAAAACCTTAATTTTGAGTTAACCTTGTGAACTGCAGAGTTATATGCTGCCACAGATTTGAAGTCTTGGAACCTTATGAGGGACCATTCTCTCTGTGCTTCTGGCAGCATAACTGCTCTTTGTTGGTCATATCTTTCCTTGAGGGAATTCCACAAAACTAGTGGATCTTCTTCCATCAAATATTCCGACTTTAAGTACGGATGGAGATGGTGCCTTAAGAAACTTAAAGCTGTATATTTGGCTGCCGTAGGGATTTCTCCGGCGCCTTCATCGGGTGTGGTGATAGTGAAACCGAGTTTACGGCTTTCGAGGGCTATCTTTGCATCCATAGCCCATGGTAAATAGTTACTACCATCTAGTTCAAGTTCATGAAATTCACGGTGCATGACGCCAGCAATTTCCTGCATGGTATTTCATGCATGATTTAGTTTTACTATGAGAGTAAAATATAAGTAACAACAAATGCTTTGACGAAGCAAAATTTGCAAGTATAGCTGATGCTTTATACTTATATGTGTAGATCTCATTTTATGTGTATGGCACTTTAAAGATATTCACCGTTGCGGTGTAGATCTTACAGTAATGGAGAGCATATTCTGGTTTTGACCAGTAGATGTTCATATGTCCATTACTTTTGTGTCATATTACATTTTACAAAATCACTTTGGAGGTAATCATCTTGTCAAAAGACTGGATGTAGACCTCATAGTGAGAGTGGATAATCTGCAAATTATGCAGTAGATCACACAATTGCCTTGTGATTTGCAAAAATTCGAGGTAGTCACATCAATTCACATATTTTGGGAGAGCACTCGAAGTATTCTTTTAGTGATGAGGATAATTTGCAAAATGCAGTAGATTCCTCATCTACCTTGTGATCCCAAAATTTGAATTGTGAAAATAAATTGTTGTACTTGAGAATTACATATTCTAAAAAAATTGAAAAATGCTGATGCAATCATATAGAATATGTAGACATAGTCTGAGACTTTATTTATTTTAGACGATACATAGTCTAAATATATACAAATTGCTAATACAACAGTGGCAGAGTATAAACTGAGGTTCAAATATAATAGTATATCACACTTAAAAAAAACACAAGGCTGCTATGCAATATATGTGCATGGGCTTTTTCCTGATGGAAATGCCCAAAAACACCAGCAGCCTCTACTATTTATTTTATTTATTTTTTCAGATGTTTTTGGCCTGTTGGGCCTTTTTTAGGAGAATCAGGCCCAGGAGCGACCGACAGTGGGAAAGGGGGGGAAGGAGGCGTCGGCCCATTGCACCGACAGCGAGAGAGAGCGTGGAGGGGGGGACCCGGCCCATGGAACTTTCGAGAGAGAGTGAGAGGATAAGAGGCGACCGCATGAGCTAGGTTTTCCCTCTCGGCGCCGCACTCTTCCCCGTTGCCCACCTCTCTCGTTCCTCGCTTCTCTCCCGTCCCCCACGTCTTCACGCTCCCCCACCTCACCACGCTCCCCCACAGCACCACGTCGGCCTCCTCTCCACTCTTCCCCACCTCACCACACCGGCCTCCTCTCCCATGGCAGCAGCCGGAGCGCCCCACCACCGCCGCAGCCGCGAGGCGGCCCGGTTCAGAGGAGGGGGATCCTCCCGCGGGGTAGCCAGGGAGGTTGAGGCCCGCCGGAGCCCACGAGCCAGTGCTTAGGCCGGGGCGGGTCCTCTCCAGGGCGGCTGCGAATCGGCGGAGGATGCGGCGGGCTTCCGGCGGTGGAGTTGGTGGTCCCGGGGCGGTTGGTGGTGTTGAAGATGAAGCCTCCCCCTCGATCTGCACGCCTGCGGCGGTGTTGGGGTCGCGGATGGGGGTAGTGACCGCATTGGCCATCGCCGGAGCCGTGGGCTCGTTCTTCCCACTGGTGAGCTACTGCTCCTCCTCCTCCGTTGGTACTACTTCCCATTCACCTTTCGAGATCGGGCTATAGCCAGGGGGAAAAAGAGCATCGGATCCTCATCTGATGGAGTCGGTGTCGGAAGTTGTGCACGTAGGGTTGGAGTGGTCTCGCGTAGGCGGCGGTAGTACGGCGGCGTTGGCGGTGGAACCAGTCCATCGTCTTCCTCGCGGAGAAACGGCGCCGACGGTCCAGCGAGAAACCAACCGGTGGCAGGGGCGACAAGGGTCGGCGCTGGAGGCGCCGACGCGACCATCTCGACGGGCACATCGTGGGTGCCCGGTCCTGCTTGCTGCACTGGCGGTGCAGGGCCGTGGCGACCACGACGGGAGCGTGGACGGCGGCGGTTCTTCCTTGCGAAGAAGGTGCGTCGAGGGCCACTGGATCCTCCAAGTCCATGACGGCGATGGTTGGCCTGGTGGTCCTGAGCGCGAGGAAATCGACGGCGGTATGTCTCCTTCTGGATGAATCGCGCGAAGGCAAAAGCGAGGGAAGACAAATCTTCTGCCATTGTTCTCACCTTTCTCTTGTCTTCTCTCCCTGTTCTGTGATGTTGCTTTCGCTCTTTTTCTCTGGCAGAGCTGTGCGTGATAACGTGTAAGAATAGAAATGAAAGTGTTTGTGCGAATGATCTCTCTTTCATTGATCTTGATATATTTATACAAGGATTTGAGATGCGAGTAGCAAAAGGCGTCTGTACAAAAGGCGTCCGTACGGACGGATGCGTCCGTACGACGTTTAGACTAATAACGGACTAATCACGTCCTAATGACGGTTCGCTAATTGCGGTATAGTTTTAGTCGCTTCGCAACAAAAATGAAGGTGGATGTGTGTGGTCACCATCCATACGTGGCTGCCTGCTTCATCGCTTGCAATCGTACTACTACCTACCTATGCATTTCAAGTAATGTGTTGTCAATGTAATTGTGATGTGTACACTAGTCTCTCAAAGTAAGTGTGATGTGTACACTAGTCTCTCAAAGGCAGGGCAGACGAGGATGGTGTGCCAAGTAACAGTGTGTCATTGTAGGTGTAAGTGTTGAGAATAACACGATTTTTGTTCACAAATATTATGATTTAATCGATGTCATATTCGGATTGAGTACAATTGTCAAGTTGGTTGCTAATTCATAGATGACCCACGTTTGCTTTTGCCTTCTGAATCCGTCCATGACTCGACGGGCCCGTCAGGAGATCAACTTCATGATTTTTGCTGGAACCATCACCGTTTGTAGGGCACTTTCATTATGTAAATTGAAGTGTTTGATTGATAGCGAAGCGTGACTAACCTCACTGGCAGTGTTCACTTTGTATACTACAAGCACGACATACAGTTTGAACCAGCAATGTTACACATACATAGGTTTATAAGAGTTTTACAGGCAGGTAAATTTTAATTGGAGATTAAGGGGTTGAGGACCCCATCCCCTGAAAATCACGAGGGGAGAGGTTAGTTAGAAAGAAAAAAATCCTAGTCAGCGTGTAACCCTTTGTAAGTCTTTGTATGTTTAACATTTTTGCAGTTTGAGCTGCTGCGACCGTTACAAAAGAACCTATCATGAATAATCTATAATACCATTGTTGTACGAATAATCAATTTTAGCTGGGGTCCTCCTAACAGGACGAAGGTGGTGCCAAGTTTGAACAAGCAACATGCCATGACTCTCTGCCAGGCCATGGCGAGAGGCCCGCACCACGACGAACTCAGAAGATCATGAAATCACCCCTCAAGTGATGTGCTCTCCACGAGATCCAAGAACACTGGACTAGCGAATGTCGAAAACTTGGAGCCCTCAAAGGCCCTCCAAAGAAATGATCGCCTCGTCTCACGTGAGCATGCACTACGAGAGAAAAATGTCCATGCAAAGCAAATACCAACACAAAGCCAATTATGAATGAAGCTATATGGACGAAGTTTGAATTCCCTTGTTAAGGAACTCGCCTTTTTTAAGAATTTGGTAAGGAGCTCACATGATGCCCGACGTGAGTAACCATGTCACCATCTTTTTGGCTGCCACCATTGCCGCTGGTGATGGTGTCCTGGACTATGGGGTCCCGGCCCCGGTTGGCCTAGTCCATGGGCCGGACTGACAACCCGTTAAGGAGGAAGGACTGCAAAAGCCTTTAACCTATGGCATAGGCATATCAGACTTCATCAAGGACCCGACATGTACTCCAAGTATATCTATTAGAATTCAGCATGTAATCTCTAGAGGGCAACCGATTATGTTTAATCCTGGATACACCTAGTGCCTATATAAGCGAGAGGGTTTAATCCGTAAAGGCACATTCATTCATCATCATCACCCCTAGGGTTTAGACCACAACTTACGATCTCGAGGTAGATCAACTCTGTACTTTGATACTTCTATTATGTAAGCAACACCAAGACATATGGTTTTACCTATTTAAAGAGGGTCAAAATCTGGGTAAACATATTGTGTGCCTTGCCTCTTGTTACCCATCGGTCCGATCTCACATCTTGGGCTCCCCTGCCCGAGGTTTGTCTCTCTGTTTTGACACCGACATTGGTGCTTTCATTGAGAGATCGCTGTTGGATCATCAAGGATTGGTGGCTCACTTGCAGATTGATAGCAACATTGATTGTGGTGACATCTTCGTCCCCGACCAACTCTTTGCCTTCCGCAACTTAGTGTTGCCCGCTAATCCGACAGTCCGCTTGAGCTGTGTCAAGAACATTGCCCACACTAGGTCATCATGTTCGAGAGCGTGGAGTACATCACGGACGAACGGGGAGATCTGGTTCTCTCGGAACGGACCTCAAATCAATCGAAAGATCCGTATGGCTCCGGAACTCCGGAACATGTTTTAGATCCGATCCTCAAATCCTACCTTTTGGTAGAGCCAACCCCGGAGATGGATCCGGTGGCCACCACCTACGATCTAAACCTTGCCTGCCCGAGTGATACCGAGGAGCCGAACTTGTCTTCGGAGTCGGTAATAATCTTTGAGGCACTTTCTTCACCCGTCGACCTAGGGTCGGACCGGGGAGATCGACATAACGGGCTTGCGTCAAGCAGCCCGAACAAACCCTTTCAGATCAACCTGACTTATGTCCAGAACCTCGATGCTAATGAGCTCTCACAAATAAACGAGGTGCTGGAACAAATCCAAAACTTGGCGATCTCATCCGGTGTCTACAACCAGATCGGATGCAAAGTCAACGGCCGAGAAATTTTCATCCCACCCACCGCCCACATAGTCACCACGATAGAGGACCTGAGAGACATACTTGACTTTCGCTCTGACGAGGCCACCTACATGGAAGAAGATGACCCTGGGAATACTAGAGCAAATTCACCCGCGGCCATGCCACACATGGGGAGTTGGGCCGCAATGTCTACATATGGCGTTTATATTGCCGACACTCCCAAGGAAGATCCCAAGGAGCAGCCCAAGGAAAACTCCAAATGTCGTCTCCCTAAGAGGAAGACGAAGGGCAAGAGTGGAAGCAGAAGCAAGACCGACACCACGGGTGCGACCGATAACGGTGCCGCCCCAATGCTATAGAGAGCCAGGGTAAGAACAATCAAGTCTCACCCGCCCAACATTCTAGGCCGATGGGGACACCTGCAAAGGATGACATCAAATACATAGGCACCTCCGACAAGGGGTCGGACGAGGATTACCTCCCCATGTATAAGGACGAGGTTAGCCTTGGACCTGAAGATTTCGTGGTGCCCACGAACCCATACGAGCAAATACGGTGAAAGCACAATTGCTTCCTAAGGTGGTTTTGATAATTGATCACAACATACGCAACATTGGACTAATGATTTTATCCAAGCATATTTCAGAAAAGTTCAAAGATGCCTTGGTTATAGGATTGTGAGGAGAAGCCCCTTGATACAAGGAAAAGAAAGGATTGGCTCAAGCTTGAAGCAAGAAGAATCTTCATTTTACATTTGTGACAAATCACTTTGAGTCCACAAGAATGCCAATACTATTAAAATGGATTAGGTATTATGATGAATTGTTTGCTCAAGTGCTTAGAGGTAGCCACCAAAAATACTCAGCCATTCTCCAACATATATCTCTGTCCAAAGCCAAACCAGCAAAATCTGTGCCACCAACTATTTCCACTCGGCCCTACCGATTTTACACTTGACAGGTCCTATGCCAAACCCTACCATCTCGTTACCACCAACTTTCAAATCGGTGCCATCAAAATTCAGTGACCAACTTTTTGTTGAGAAGATTTCAAGAATCGGAATTTCTGAGATCGAAGTCGGTCTCACCGAGATTTGGAAACTGGTCTAGGTCATCATATCGGTACCATTGAGATTCATATATCGGTCTCACCGAGAATCCAAAAGTTGCCACATTTAGTGCAACTCGGTACCACCGAGTTGGGCAATAATGATGTAACAGTTGGATTTTAGGGGATGCCTATATTTACCCCTCCACCTACCTCTCATTCGTAGAGGAAGCACTGAGAACACACTTGTTGGATTTTAGGATCATGATGCGATAACTGAAGATGTTGCAATACAATGCTCAAGCTTGTGACATCCTGTTCAACTTCTTGTGCCCCGAAGAATTCAACAAAATTAGTCGCCTTGAGAATGCAAAGGAAATTTGGGATAGTTTGATTGATATGCACGAAGGTATTGATTCTGTCTGGGAATCTAAGTTGGATGGGCTTCAAAGTCAGCTTGACAAGTTCAAGATGAAGGATGGTGAAGGAGTTGTTGAGATGTATTCTAGGCTAGCTCTAATCACAAATGAGATTGACGCATTAGGAAGTGAAGAGATGTCCGACAAATTCATCATCAAAAAGATACTTAGAGCCTTGGATGGAAGATACACCACTATCTGCACATTAACATAAAGGATGCCAAACTACAAGGATCTCAAGCCAACTGAAGTCATTGAAAGGATTGTTGCTCATGAAATGTAACTCGAGGATAAAGATGAGTTGCACAACAAGTCAAGCGGTGCATACAAAGCTTAAAGCAATGCTTCCGCTAATTCAAATGACAACCTTGTTACCAATGAAGAGATAAGCCTCATGGTCAGAAAATTCAACAAGTTCTGCAAGAGTAGAGGAAAAGAGAGAAGCTTGATACTTCTCCATCGTATCTACTTTTCCAAACTCTTTTGCCCTTGTTTTGGACTCTAATTTGCATGATTTGAATGGAACTAACCCGGACTGACGCTGTTGTCAGCAGAATTGCCATGGTGTTGTTTTTGTGCAGAAATGGAAGTTCTCGGGACGTCCTGAAAATTTACGGAGAATTTTTCTCGAAAATATGAAAAATACCTGCGCAAAGATCCACCGGAGGGGATGGGCCAGTGGGCCACAGGCCCTGTTGCGGCGGCCACCCCCTGGCCGCGGCAACCAAGCTTGTGGGGCCCACGTGGCTCTGCCGCCCCCAAACTCAGCTCTACAAATTCACTTTCCCCCAGAAAAAAAATCAGAAGAGAAGATTTCGTCGCGTTTGCGATATGGAGGCGCCGCCACATCCAGTTCTTCATCTCGAGGACAGATCTGGAGTCCGTTTTGGGCTCCGAAGAGGGGAAATCGTTGCCATCGTCATCAACAACCTTCTTCCCTCTCCAATTCCATGATGCTCTTCATCGTTCGTGAGTAATCTATTCGTAGGCTCGCTGGGCGGTGATGAGTAGGATGAGATCTATCATGTAATCGAGTTAGTTTTGACGGGGGTTGATCCCTAGTATCCACTATGTTCCGAGATTGATGTTGCTACTACTTTGCCATGCTTAATGCTTGTCACTAGGGCCCGAGTGCCATGATTTCAGATCTTAAATTATTATGTTGTCACCAATATATGTGTGTTCTAGATCCGATTTTGCAAGTTGTAGTTACCTACTATGTGTTATGACCCGGCAACCCCAGAGTGACAATAACCGGAAGCACTCCCGGTGATGACCATAGTTTGAGGAGTTCATGTGTTCACCAAGTGCTAATGCGTTGTTCCGGTTCTTTATTAAAAGGAGAACCTTAATATCGTGTAGTCTCCTTTTGGACCCCGCTGCCACGGGAGGGATGGACAATAGATGTCATGCAAGTTCTTTTCCCTAAGCACGTATGACTACACACGGAATGCATGCCTACATCACATTGATGAACGGGAGCTAGCCACATATCTCTCCGTGTTATATCTGTTGCATGATGAATATCATCCAAATGAATCACCGACCCATTGCCTACAAGTTTGTCCCACTGCTGCTGTTACTTGTTTTGCTCTCCTGCTGTTACTTGCTCTGCTGCTACTGTTGTTACTACTGTTGCTGCTATTGATACTTACTACTGCTGTTACTTGCTACTGTTGCTACTTTCTACTGCTGTCACTACTGCTGTGCCTTGCTACTGCTGTTACTCGTTACACTGCTACTACCTGCTACAATTCTTATTTGCACGGCGTTGACGGGGAAGAATATTTCCCGTCAACGAGCAACTTCTGGCGCCATTGATACGACAGTTAGGAATAATCTGCCTTGTCACCAGATCGTTTCTGACTCCGTTGTTATCATACTACTTTGCTGCTGATACTTTGCTTGCAGATACTAATCTTTCAGGTGTACACTACTGAAATTCAGAAATTTGCCGTCTGCCAAGGCAGACGGCAAAGGGGGCAACCACACACGGCAAAGGCTTTGCCGTCTGCCCCCTCATGGCAAAGTAGACGGCAAAAAAAAATCCGGTGAAGAGGCTCTTTGCCGTCTGCTTTCACAAAGCGGACGGCAAAGAATCTTTGCCATGAGGGGGCAGACGGCAAAGTAAATGGGACGGCATATATTGCAACGTCCCCGTTAAGTGTTAACGGCAGGCCTCCTCTCTTTGCCGTCTGCCTTCCCCCCTTTGCCATGTGTTGGCAGACGGCAAAGAGGGGAGAGAGAGGGGGCAGATACCCTCTTTGCCGTCTGCCTTCAACCCTTTGCCATGTGTTGGCAGACGGCAAAGAGGGGAGAGAGAGGGGCAGATTCCCCCTTTGCCATGAGCCTTCCCCCCTTTGCCATGTGTTGGCAGACGGCAAAGAGGGGAGAGAGAGGGGGCAGATTCCCCCTTTGCCATGTGCCTTCCCCCCTTTGCCATGTGTTGGCAGACGGCAAAGAGGGGAGAGAGAGGGGGCAGATTCCCTCTTTGCCATGTGCCTTCCCCCCTTTGCCATGTGTTGGCAGACGGCAAAGAGGGGAGAGAGAGGGGGCAGATTCCCTCTTTGCCATGTGCCTTCCCCCCTTTGCCATGTGTTGGCAGACGGCAAAGAGGGGAACCAGCCCCTTTTTTATTTATTTTTTGTTATATCCAGCATTTTTAACAATAATCAGGATATATATATATATATATTTGACATAAATAAATTTCTTTCCGTACTCATAACCATATTAAAATAACTCTGATCCATAATGCATACATATTATACAAGTTGCATCCGTACCAAACCATATATTACACCAGTTTCATCCACGTGCATACAAAGTTTCATATATTCATATACTACAATAGTTTCAATACAACCCATGGTACAAGAAATCATCTTCAAGCATTCCATCAACCAAGCTTCCCGTGAAGTGAAGGTAATCTGCAAAATGACAAATAAGAAAGTTAGAAAAATAATACTAGATGAAGTAGTGTATATATAGGTTATTTCGGAGAGAAATTAGCTAAGTATAGACAATTTAGGAGCTAACTAATCTAATTATGTCATTTAGGTGGAACCCTAGCTAACTATAGGTCGTTTCGGAGCTAACTTGGGTAAAATAGGTCATTCCGGAGAAAAGAAGAAGGAGAAGGAGAAGGAGGAAGAAGGAGGAAGAAGAAGGAGAAGTAAGAAGTAAAAGGAGGAGGAGGAGGAGGAGAAGGAGAAGGAAGAGGAGAAGAAGAAGAAAAGAAGAAGGAGAAGGAGAAGGAGGAGCTCCTTCTCCTTCTCCTTCTCCTCCTTCTTCTCCTTCTTCTTATCCTCCTCCCTCTCCTCCTTCTTCTCATCTTCTTCTTCTTCCTACCTTTCATTTTTCCTCTTTCTTCTCCTTTTGTCCCCTTCTTCGGGCTAAATTGGCTAAGAATGCCTTTTTGAAGAAAATTATGTCATTTCGAGGATAATTAGCTAAGTATAGATCATTTTTTATTAAATAGGTCATTTTGGAGCTAACTAAGCTAATTATGTCATTTCGTAGGATAATTAGCCTATTTAGCCTTTCTTGGATGAGTCTAAGCTACGTAGAAGAGGAGGAAGAGAAGAAGAAGTAAAAGAAGGAGGAGGAGGAGGAGGAGGAGGAGGAGGAGAAGGAGAAGGAAGAGGAGAAGAAGAAGAAAAGAAGAAGGAGAAGGAGAAGGAGGAAGAAGGAGGAAGAAGAAGGAGAAGGAAGAAGTAAAAGGAGGAGGAGGAGGAGGAGAAGGAGGAGGAGGAGGAGAAGGAGAAGGAAGAGGAGAAGAAGAAGAAAAGAAGAAGGAGAAGGAGAAGGAGGACTCCTCCTCCTTCTCTCCTCCTTCTCCTCCTCCTCCTCCTCCTCCTCCTCCTTTTACTTCTTCTTCTCTTTCTCTTCTTATACGTAGCTTAGACTCATCCAAGAAAGGCTAAATAGGCTAATTATCCTACGAAATGACATACTTAGCTTAGTTAGCTCCAAAATGACCTATTTAATAAAAAATGACCTATACTTAGCTAATTATCCTCGAAATGACATAATTAGCTCCAAAAAGGCATTCTTAGCCAATTTAGCCCGAAGAAGGGGACAAAAGGAGAAGAAAGAGGAAAAATGAAAGGAAGGAAGAAGAAGAAGATGAGAAGAAGGAAGAGAGGGAGGAGGATAAGAAGAAGGAGAAGAAGGAGGAGAAGGAGAAGGAGAAGAAAGAAGTAAAAGAAGGAGGAGGAGGAGGAGGAGGAGGAGGAGAAGGAGAAGGAAGAGGAGAAGAAGAAGAAAAGAAGGAGAAGGAGAAGGAGGAAGAAGGAGGAAGAAGAAGGAGAAGGAGGAGTCTAAGCTAAGAAGAAGGATAAGAAGAAGGAGAAGAAGAAGGATAAGAAGAAGGAGGAGAAGGAGAAGGATAAGAAGAAGGATAAGAAGAAGGAGGAAGAAGAAGGATAAGAAGAAGGATAAGAAGAAGGATAAGAAGGAGGATAAGAAGAAGGAGAAGAAGGAGGAGAAGAAGGAGAAGGAGCTCCTCCTTCTCCTTCTCCTTCTTCTTTTCTTCTTCTTCTCCTCTTCCTTCTCCTTCTCCTCCTCCTCCTCCTCCTTCTTTTACTTCTTCTTCTCTTTCTCTTCTTCTACGTAGCTTAGACTCATCCAAGAAAGGCTAAATAGGCTAATTATCCTACGAAATGACATAATTAGCTTAGTTAGCTCCAAAATGACCTATTTAATAAAAAATGACCTATACTTAGCTAATTATCCTCGAAATGACATAATTAGCTCCAAAAAGGCATTCTTAGCCAATTTAGCCCAAAGAAGGGGACAAAAGGAGAAGAAAGAGGAAAAATGAAAGGAAGGAAGAAGAAGAAGAGGAGAAGAAGGAGGAGAGGGAGGAGGATAAGAAGAAGGAGAAGAAGGAGGAGAAGAAGGAGAAGGAGCTCCTCCTTCTCCTTCTCCTTCTTCTTTTCTTCTTCTTCTCCTCTTCCTTCTCCTTCTCCTCCTCCTCCTCCTTCTTCTCCTCCTTCTTCTCCTTCTTCTTATCCTCCTCCCTCTCCTCCTTCTTCTCCTCTTCTTCTTCTTCCTTCCTTTCATTTTTCCTCTTTCTTCTCCTTTTGTCCCCTTCTTCGGGCTAAATTGGCTAAGAATGCCTTTTTGGAGCTAATTATGTCATTTCGAGGATAATTAGCTAAGTATAGGTCATTTTTTATTAAATAGGTCATTTTGGAGCTAACTAAGCTAATTATGTCATTTCGTAGGATAATTAGCCTATTTAGCCTTTCTTGGATGAGTCTAAGCTACGTAGAAGAAGAGAAAGAGAAGAAGAAGTAAAAGAAGGAGGAGGAGGAGGAGGAGAAGGAGAAGGAAGAGGAGAAGAAGAAGAAAAGAAGAAGGAGAAGGAGAAGGAGGAGCTCCTTCTCCTTCTTCTCCTCCTTCTTCTCCTTCTTCTTATCCTCCTCCCTCTCCTCCTTCTTCTCCTCTTCTTCTTCTTCCTTCCTTTCATTTTTCCTCTTTCTTCTCCTTTTGTCCCCTTCTTTGGGCTAAATTGGCTAAGAATGCCTTTTTGGAGCTAATTATGTCATTTCGAGGATAATTAGCTAAGTATAGGTCATTTTTTATTAAATAGGTCATTTTGGAGCTAACTAAGCTAATTATGTCATTTCGTAGGATAATTAGCCTATTTAGCCTTTCTTGGATGAGTCTAAGCTACGTAGAAGAAGAGAAAGAGAAGAAGAAGTAAAAGAAGGAGGAGGAGGAGGAGGAGAAGGAGAAGGAAGAGGAGAAGAAGAAGAAAAGAAGAAGGAGAAGGAGAAGGAGGAGCTCCTTCTCCTTCTTCTCCTCCTTCTTCTCCTTCTTCTTATCCTCCTCCCTCTCCTCCTTCTTCTCCTCTTCTTCTTCTTCCTTCCTTTCATTTTTCCTTTTTCTTCTCCTTTTGTCCCCTTCTTCGGGCTAAATTGGCTAAGAATGCCTTTTTGGAGCTAATTATGTCATTTCGAGGATAATTAGCTAAGTATAGGTCATTTTTTATTAAATAGGTCATTTTGGAGCTAACTAAGCTAATTATGTCATTTCGTAGGATAATTAGCCTATTTAGCCTTTCTTGGATGAGTCTAAGCTACGTAGAAGAAGAGAAAGAGAAGAAGAAGTAAAAGAAGGAGGAGGAGGAGGAGGAGAAGGAGAAGGAAGAGGAGAAGAAGAAGAAAAGAAGAAGGAGAAGGAGAAGGAGGAGCTCCTTCTCCTTCTTCTCCTCCTTCTTCTCCTTCTTCTTATCCTCCTCCCTCTCCTCCTTCTTCTCCTCTTCTTCTTCTTCCTTCCTTTCATTTTTCCTTTTTCTTCTCCTTTTGTCCCCTTCTTCGGGCTAAATTGGCTAAGAATGCCTTTTTGGAGCTAATTATGTCATTTCGAGGATAATTAGCTAAGTATAGGTCATTTTTTATTAAATAGGTCATTTTGGAGCTAACTAAGCTAATTATGTCATTTCGTAGGATAATTAGCCTATTTAGCCTTTCTTGGATGAGTCTAAGCTACGTAGAAGAAGAGAAAGAGAAGAAGAAGTAAAAGAAGGAGGAGGAGGAGGAGGAGAAGGAGAAGGAAGAGGAGAAGAAGAAGAAAAGAAGAAGGAGAAGGAGAAGGAGGAGCTCCTTCTCCTTCTTCTCCTCCTTCTTCTCCTTCTTCTTATCCTCCTCCCTCTCCTCCTTCTTCTCCTCTTCTTCTTCTTCCTTCCTTTCATTTTTCCTTTTTCTTCTCCTTTTGTCCCCTTCTTCGGGCTAAATTGGCTAAGAATGCCTTTTTGGACCTAATTATGTCATTTCGAGGATAGTTAGCTAAGTATAGGTCATTTTTTATTAAATAGGTCATTTTGGAGCTAACTAAGCTAATTATGTCATTTCTTAGGATAATTAGCCTATTTAGCCTTTCTTGGATGAGTCTAAGCTACGTAGAAGAAGAGAAAGAGAAGAAGAAGTAAAAGGAGGAGGAGGAGGAGGAGGAGAAGGAGAAGGAAGAGGAGAAGAAGAAGAAAAGAAGAAGGAGAAGGAGAAGGAGGAAGAAGGAGGAAGAAAAAGGAGAAGGAAGAAGTAAAAGGAGGAGGAGGAGGAGGAGAAGGAGAAGGAAGAGGAGAAGAAGAAGAAAAGAAGAAGGAGAAGGAGAAGGATGAAGAAGGAGGAAGAAGAAGGAGAAGGAAGAAGTAAAAGAAGGAGGAGGAGGAGGAGGAGGAGGAGGAGGAGGAGAAGGAGAAGGAAGAGGAGAAGAAGAAGAAAAGAAGAAGGAGAAGGAGACGGAAGAGGAGGAGAAGGAGAAGGAATAGGAGAAGAAGAAGAAAAGAAGAAGGAGAAGGAGAAGGAGGAAGAAGGAGGAAGAAGAAGGAGAAGGAAGAAGTAAAAGAAGGAGGAGGAGGAGGAGGAGGAGGAGGAGGAGGAAGTCTAGCTATTTTTGAGCTAACTAAGCTAATTATGTCATTAGATGGAAGTCTAGCTATTTTGGAGCTAACTAAGCTAATTATGTCATTACATGGAAGTCTAGCTATTTTTGAGCTAACTAAGCTAATTATGTCATTAGATGGAAGTCTAGCTATTTTGGAACTAACTAAGCTAATTATGTCATTAGATGGAAGTCTAGCTATTTTTTATTAAAACACTAGAAATAACATACCTAAGTTAGGGTGAAGCACGGTGGCTCTGGCTTGTTTCACCTGGAGAAGGCTGCCCTGGAGAAGGCTGCCCTGGAGAAGGCTCGACTGTAGAAGGGTCGTGCGATGCGTTTCGGGAGATATTCTGCACCAAACATCGTTTGCAATGTATAGTTAGCATAAGGACACTCTTAAGATCACTGCACTGAAATGAAACTCACCGTCCCCGCCACGTTAATGACTGGCATCGGCGGAGGGACTTGGCCGCTCTTCTCGCACATAGACTGTACATTTGGTTTCGACAAGTCAAACTTTTTATTTATTAATGAAACGGACATTCAAATGCAAGATTTTATATAACATGAAGAAGAAACTTACCACGAAGAGCTCGTATATGGCCCTGTTAGACGCATCATTCCGTGCCCTCTCCGCCTCCATCAATGCAGTCGTCCTCTCCTCCAGTTCCCTAATTTCCTTATCCTTCTCCGCTATAGCCGCCTGCATTGCCTCTCTCTCTTTCTGAATAGCAGCCTGCAACACAACTCATTGTTAGCAATGTAATCATATTGGTTCCAACGCACAATATAATGCGGAAAGATAGTTGAGTCCATTAAACTAACCTCGATGGCGAGCTCGACTGGCCGTGGACGACGTGTTATCTCCGGACAAGAGCTCGTTTGGCGTGCCTTTATCTGTCGGAGAGTGCTAGGACAACGTATAAGGCCGTCTCCAATGGCGATCGAGCCATGGGGCCTCCCGTTGCCAGCTATCATCACCAGCTCTGGATCAATAGGCCCCTCGCTCGGGTTAAAGTCCTCACCTTTCCTCGCCTTCCCGTGATCTCTGTACTTCACAAGCTTGTCGTGGGAGGAGATGTTGGTGAAGTTTTCTGGATGCTCGAGGTCAGACTCAGAGAATGCCTTGACCTTCTTGTACGAGGCAGTATGGGCCATCGCATACAGGTCGTACATCTGTGGCGCCTCCGTCTTATTGTGACGCGCCTAAAAGAGAGAGAGAGGAAAATTGTATTGGTAAAGGGCTCAAGATAGCATTAAGAATGAATTGCATGAGGCATGAAGCAAACCACATACCCAGTTCTCGCCAAATTGGATTAAGTTGACGCTCCCTTGATGGTGTGGCACGCCAACCATTTTGCCACGCCTCTCCTTGCCGTTGTTGTGGCTGGCCTCCCACGTTTCGGAGCACCACTGATCCACCAAGGCCTCCCAACAATCCATCTTATCCACACACCATCTCGGGGGCACCTAAGTTAATAAATAGAAATTTGAGTGCGTAAGAACCAAATCAAGGAAACTAACTACAAAGCCTTAATAATATGTAATTACCTTCATGTAATGCTCCTTCACCATCTTAGCATCACGGCACTTCGCCTTGTCAATCCTAATACGCCGCGTGGCATAGTAGTCTCGAACAGCCTGCACCCGAGCCTCGTGCCGAAAGTTTTGAAGTAGGCGGCGACATTCGGTTTCGATAACCTTTGCCGCGTCCTCCTCGTATCCCTCCTCACACCTGTAGAAGGTCTGCAAACGAGACAACACCGATTAGCACAATAAATAGCTATGGTTGATTTATAATTGTGTGAAAGAGAAATTACCCAGAACTTTCGGATCACCATGTCCGCCCTCGTGTCACACAAAACACCGTCCATCTCCACCTCCGGCGGGGCCGGGGCACCCAAGTAGTGCTCCCAGGTCATTCCTACCTCTCGCTCCCGACCGGGCAACGTAACAAACCCTGGGAAGTTTTGACGGCAAAGAACACCAAGGACGCTGTTGGGCTTGCGGACACCATTGGCAACAATCCAACCCCTACAATATGACAAATTAAAGCCAAAACATTAGATATTTGAAAAAACGCGAAGGTAAAAGGTTAAATAAGAGTAAATTAACTTACTTGTCCCCATTTGGCCTAATCGACCACCTCTGCTCGGGGGTCGCTGGCACGAGCGGGAGCCCCGAACTACCACGCTGGTAGACGGTAGCCCCCTCACCCAGCTCCTCGTCGCTACCAGCATGGCCACTTGGCTCAGGCCAGGTATCCCACTGGGTCTCTTGGGACGTACCCTCATCCCTGCTGTGCTCCGGAGTCGCCTGGAAGGAAGCCTCTGGGACACCAACAAACGCAAGGACGGAGCTCGTCCAACGCACGTGGAGGTCGTCGAACAACTGCACATTGAAATTCACCCGATCAACACAAATATGATGTTTTTATAATTAACATAACTATATGACCTAACTCATAACTATGTGGGTCAGTGTCATCGGGGGTCGAAGGTCACTGGCGTCGGGGGTTGGGGTCTTTTCGGTCAACAAGAGGCCGAAGAGGTGTCGGGGCTCGGGGGTTGGGGGTCAGTGGCGTCGGGGGTTTGATCGGGGATTCAATTTTGTTTTCTATGTTCTTTTTCTAGCATGTCCTTTGATGTGTTGTGTTCTCCAGAGATTCAATCATCAATCTTCTCATGTACAATCTTGGGATACTACATGGAGATCGGGTCCTAGCACAATTTTAGGCACGTGCTTAAGATCTAGACTGCAATCCCAACATACTCAGTTCAGAAAAGAGATGGTTTTGGGAGTCCGCTTTGATAAACTGGTGATAGGTAATATCTGAATGCATTGATTTTATACCTTTGTAACTATGCGTTTGTCCCATATACTAATTTTCTGATACTGTAAATTTTAGCATGGCATGCCATCTAAAATATCTGCATCCGGTGAGGAAAAGAAGAAAAAGCAATGACAGAATAATTTATATAGTTACAGAGCGGATGCATTGATATTTTTCTTAAGAGTAATATGAGGAGTTGAAGGAATCCAGGTGTGACATTTGTTCTGATGGAACTACTAGTCATAATCCAGAAGACAAGGGCACAAGGGCAACCAACAGATGATAAGAATGTAAGTTTTCTTCTTTTTTTGAAAAGGAAATAACAATATAAGTGATTATGAGCACATATTTAATTGATAATCTGCTATAGAATCTGCTAGCTTAGACATAAAACCAGTTTTTACTATGGATATCTATGACCCAAAATCTCAGGACCGGCCCTGCCGCTGTGCCGTTGAATTTTGACGAAGAAACAAGAGACACAGTTTGACTAGAGGTGTATGCCCATACGTAGCCTGTCAGCATCGCCTCCATGCCACTGCGCCTTCTATGGAGTTGCGTGTTTATCGTACAGGAACTTCTGTTTGTTGGAATCAGAAACTGCGTCATTAGATTCTAGTTCTTCTGAGCAAAATGGAAGCTTGTTTCCTCTTTCATTTCACTGAATAAATCATATAAACAACCATTGATTAAATCATTAAACTGTGACTGAACTTTCCATCTATAGGCTTGCAGAGTTAATTATTTTATTCTGGTATGGAGAGTTTTTTTTAAAAAAATTTAGTATCTTAACAGTTTGTTCTCTTGTCGTTTCAAAACACCTTTCTCTTAAGAAAGGAAACCAAACCATGTCTCCTGGTATGTTGTCAAGGGCTGTTTGGATGGGCCTGTCATCATATATTCTGGAAATATATGATCTGTGGTTTGGACTGTGCCCCCCTTGATTTGATGATTTTGACTGCATTTACATTGTTGTACATGACAGCAATATGTACCATATAAAACTATTTGTAATGCGTAGAAAAACTGTGAAGTACGTTTCACCTGCTATGTTCGTGTAACCTTGATTGGATGGTTATCAGCTGCTTTCTGGTTACTGCTAATAGTCGGTTGAATATTAACATGAGCTGCTAGGTTAAGCACTAAAGAGGCTGCCAGCAATTTTTTGACTTATTAGTTGACCTCTCTTTTCCCCGCTAGACATGATTTTATTTAAAGAAGTGCCGATCTTCCTTACTAAGAACATTTGTAATGTATATTGGTTTATTTTGCAGGTAAAGATTTGGGATGATCGCAAGTTAGCGCCTCTATCGATTCTAAAGCCACATGATGGTCAAGCTGTTTACTCAGTTGCCTTTCTTACAGCACCTGAGCGCCCACATCATATAAATCTCATCACAGCAGTATCAGCAATTTAGGTCCCCGGTTCATCTTTAGATGTCGTTCGGAAAGAAACTTATCTTAGTCTCAGAAATATTTTCTTTTTTCCTTCTACGATATTTGTTGCAGCTTGCTTTATATGACAGAACTGCTGTGCATCATATGATACTGGAAAAATCATGGTAAAAAACTATGCCATCTAAAATTCAGATGTACACTAACCTTGGTGGCTGCTGCTTGTAGATGGATGGGGGTTGGCTGGTTGCAGACTTGACGGAGGTGGAGCCCGACGGCGACTCAACGACGGAGGCCGGACTACCGGAGGCGGAGCCGTCAACGCGCCCGCAAGGGGTGGCTGGATGCAGTACTGGATGTGGAATTGCGGAGCCGCGGGGGAGCGGGTCGGAGGCGGAGGGGAGGGGAGGGGAGGGACAGGGAGAGGGCCAGCCGTCGCCCGCCGGACCTGGAATGGCTTACCGGCGGCAGAAGGAACGGGGCCGCGGCGGCAGACGGGGCGGGGCGGCAGCGGCGGCGGCAGACGGGGCGGGGCGGCAGCGGCGGCGGCAGACGGGGCGGGGCGGCGGCGGCAGACGGGGCGGGGCGGCCGCGGCAGACGGGGCGGGGCGGCGGCGGCAGACGGGGCGGGGCGGCGGCGGCGGCGGCAGACGGGACTGGGCGGCGGCGGCAGACGGGACGAGCGGGTCAGTTTCTTTCGTTTTGAGCGGGTCAGTTTCTTTCGTTTTGAGCGGGTCAGTTTCTTTCGTTTTGGTGTAACGCCGAGAGAGAGCGCCGTTTAATTCTTTTTTGGGGTAACGTTGAGAGAGCCTTTGCCGTGTGCCTTAACTTGATTTGCCATCTGTGGGCACACGGCAAAGAGCTGGCACCTCTTTGCCGTCTGCCTTTGGGATATTTGCCATCTGTGGGCACACGGCAAAGAGCTGGCACCTCTTTGCCGTCTTCCTTTGGGATATTTGCCATCTGTTAGCAGACGGTAAATAAAAGGCAGATGGCAAATCATCTCTATGCCATCAGTCTTTTCTTTACCGTCTGGTAGTTGTAAGCTGACGGCAAAGAACTTCTTTGCCGACCGTCAGCACACGGCAAAGATTAGGCACATGGCAAATTTTCTGTTTCCAGTAGTGTGTGGTTGAATCTGACACATTCACCTGCTAATACTCGAGAGTATCCTCTCACTTCCTGCCTAGCGAACCAACAAATTTGGGTTGAATACTCTACCCTCGAAAACTGTCGCGAACCTACGCGCTGGTGGGCCATTGCAAGACAATTGCTAATTGTTGAGCAACTGGGAGTAGTTCTAGCTCTGTTGTCGCGAAGTCATCAAGCCACGGACACGTCAACAACATTCTTCTAGTGTCGTTGCCGGGGACTGCCGTTAGCAACATTTTTTTGGCGCCGTTGCGGGGGTGGTATTGCTATATTCTCTGAGTCACTTTGGATTTATATCTGCTGATCATTATGAAGAATCTGAAAGATCCAAAAACCAAAGCCTTGCCCTCAACCACGAGGGGAGGTAAGGAACTGCCATCTAGCTCTGCACTTGATTCACCTTCAGTTATGAGTAAGTTTGCAACATCACGTCCTGCTAGAAATCTTGATATGTCGCATGTGCTAGATGATGTTTATGATGCTACTATGCTTGATACTGCTAGAGATGCTATGCCTGATACTGCTAGAGATGCTATGCCTGATACTGCTAGAGATGCTATGCCTGATACTGCTAGAAATGCTATGCCTGATACTGCTTTGCTGGATGATGCTAGAGATGCTATTTTGCCTGATGATGTTATGCTTGATACTGCTAGAGATACTACTTTGCCTGATGTGCCACTAGGGGTATTCCTTGATGCTCATATTGCTAGAGTTACTGCCAATGCTCGTGATGCTTCTGAAACTGCCGATACTATTGAGATAGAACCTGCTTTTACTCCTGCTAGATCTAGCTCTCCTAGATATGAATTGCCTGATATACATGAGGGTTATGTTATGGACGGAGAGATAGCTGAGGATTTTCTTGCATGTAAGGATGCCTATGATGCTGAGAAATTACTTCTCAAGTGGAAGGAAAAATCTCTGAAAGCTAGGATGAAATACGACCCGAAGTTTGCCACTTCACCTATCTTTATCACCGATAAGGATTATGAGTTCTCTGTCGATCCTGAGATAATCTCTCCAGTCGAATCTAATCCTTTCCACGGTTATGAGTCTGAGACGGTCTTAGCCCATCTTACCAAACTACACGATATAGCCACCCTTTTCACTAGTGAGGAGAAGATCCGCCACTACTATATCCTTAAGCTGTTTCCTTTCTCTCTAAAGGATGACGCTAAAGCCTGGTTCGCTTCTCTTGCTCCTGGATGTGTGAGTAGTCCCCTGGATATGGTCTATTACTTCTGTGAGAAATATTTCCCTGCCCATAAGAAGCAAGCTGCCTTGCAGGAAATATACAACTTTGCTCAACTCAAAGAAGAGAGTCTCCCACAAGCTTGGGGGAGGCTCGTCCAGCTTCAGCATGCTTTGCCTGATCACCGTCTTAAGAAGAACGAGATACTTGATATCTTCTATAACGGACTTACCGATGCCTCTAAAGACCACCAAGATAGTTGTGCCGGTTGTGTTTTTAGGGAACAAACTGTAGAACAAGCTGAGACTCTACTGAATAACATCTTGATCAAAGATAATGCTTGGACTATTCCCGAACCACCTCCTAAGCCAACTCCGAAGAAAAGAGGTATCCTATTCCTCAGTCCTGAAGATATGCAAGAAGCCAAGAAATCTATGCAAGAGAAAGGCATTAGATCTGAAGGTGGAACTCCTAAGAAACTTGGTGATCCTGGAGTGACCACTATACCTTGCTCCATTAAAGGAAACTACGTAAGAACTGCCTTATGTGACCTTGGAGCCAGAGTTAGTGTTATGCCTCTCTCTCTTTATTGTAGACTTGAACTGGATAAGTTGACACCCATTGAAATCTCTCTGCAAATGGTCGACAAATCAACTGCTTTCCCTGTTGGCATTTGCGAGGATGTGCCTGTTGTGGTTGCTAACACCACTATCTTAACAAACTTTGTTATCTTGGATATTCCCGAGGACGATGCCATGGCTGTCATCCTCGGAAGACCCTTTTTAAACACTGCAGGGGCTATTATAGATTGCAACAAAGGCAATGTCACTTTCCATGTCAACGGTAATGAGCAAACCATGCACTTTCCGAAGAAACGATATCAAGTACATTGGATCAATGCTATCGAAAAAACTTCATCGATTCTTATTGGGAGCTTTGAATGCCCTATTCCTCGTGTCAAGATGAAGTATGATTTGCTTGTTGGGGAAATACATATCCCCATTGAGGTGACTTAGTGGCCATTCGAAAATTCTCCGTTCTCTTTTGTGATTTGAGAAAGTTTTGTCATAAGGATTTGATCAACCCCATTGACGGATTTCTTTCGATGACCATGAAATGGATGAATCAAAGAGTCACATACCTCTGTTTTAAGCTTTCATTTTCTGTTTCTTAGAAGAAAAATGATAGGTTTAGTTTAGTTTTTCCTGTTTTCTGTTTTAGCGTCCCGGAGAAAATACCCCGAAAATAAAAGTTCTTCGATGGTCCTGAAAATCTAGTACGATTTTTTCTGGAATATTTGAAAAATACTGGGACAGAGACCTAGCCTGGTGGCCACCCTAGTGGGCCACAAGACCTGTCACCGCGGCCACCCCCTGGCCGCGGCAAGCAAGCTTGTGGGGCCCACAGGGCCCCCCTCCACTCATTCCAGCTCCCATCCTCTTCTTCTTCCTCCAGAAAAAATTGTTTCGCAGCTCAAACCCGTGTTCTTGCTCATTTGGCTGTGATTTTCGATCTCCTTGCTCAAAGCATCATTCTCCGAACCGTTTTGGGGAAATTGCTCCTTGGTAAGTGGCTCCGCCATTGGTCCAATTAGTTTTTGCTCTAGTGCTTTATCCTTCGCGTATTCTTGCTACCTTGGTGACCTTGTTCTTGAGCTTGAAATGTTGATTTTAGCTGGTCCCAAGTAGTTTTAGCGCGTGATACGGTCTCTAGGCACTAGTAGGAGTAGTTTCTACAAGGTATGGTTGGTCTTTATTCACTTTTCTCTTGAACTTCAAAATTTCAGCAAAGAGAAATTATGTTCAGGAGGAAGTTTCATGGTGGTTCCTCAAGTAAGAAGGCTCCCCGTCTTTCTATTCGGGAGCCCGATCCTTATCAACTAAGGGACGCACCGGTACAACCATGTGAATGGCCTTCCGATGACTTCATGATCGAAGCAGGCTTCAAGGATGAGTTTGATACACTTGTCCGCAATGCCGGGTTAGAAGAATTCCTCTCAGATAAATGTGAATAGTATGCTATGCTCACTGCCTCTTTCGTGCGTAGATTTAAATTTTCAGTTGGCCGTGACTCATCCATACTGTTTGATTTGTATAATAAATCCTATGCCATGGATTTGGAGGATTTTAATAGGATTTGCAAAATACCCGATGGGGGTAATCTTAAAGATCCTGCTAAATCTTCGGTTAGAGATTTTTTTTTTCTCTAGTATATTTGTTGGAGAAACTAGAGACATCACACAAGCTACCATAGGAAGCATTCATTTCCCTGCCTTGCACTACTTTTCCCTCTTCATAGGTAGATGCATTAACGGTAAGGTTGAACATTGTCACCTATGCGCATCCGACCTTAGTATCCTTAAGAGCGCAGTTACGGGTGACAAAAGCTTCAACATGGGAGCTATTATAGCAAGGAGGCTGAATAAGAACGCTATTGAAGGAGATTTCTTTGGCGGCATCTATGCCACCCGCATAGCAAATTTTCTTGGAGTACCCATCCGCGCAGGAGATCCCCCGCTCCATACAACTTTCCTTGACCACGTCGCTTTGACACGCTACCAGTTCCTTGAGAGGGATGATGAATCCCTCCTATACCGATTGATATTTAACCGGCAGCGTGTCTTCCATATTACCCTTCCTGCTCCTGATTTCTTTGACTTTCAGGTAAAACGGAGATACTACATAACTATAGGAGAGGCGGAGGAGTATGAGAGGGAGGCGACGGCTGCTCGTCTTTGTGAGGCACCTATTCAGGCAGTGGCTGCAGCGCTCCCGTATAACCCCGATTATGATTTTGGGTTTCGCCAGGACCGTCCTTGGGAGTAGACCAAGCTAGGCCAAAAGCCTAAGCTTGGGGGAGTACGTGTTCTCACCGACCTTACATTTATGCTTATGCTTTCACTTTGTTCGTTAGTGTTTACACTTTGCCACTGTATTATCCATGCTAGTTTATTTTTGTTTTCTTGTTTTCTTGTTTTGTGTCCTTTTGAGAAAACCCAAAAAGATTTTCCTTTCTTCTTTTTGCTTGTTGAGAGCTTTCCCGTGTAAATAGTTTTCTTTTTCTTTGGGTCAAGGTAGAAGATATTGGTTACAATGTTTAGTGGATCTTGCATGCATACCTGTTTAGCTTTCAAAGAGCCATATTACTTTGTCTTCTCCTTTGTGTTTGCCTGCAGATTCAGCTTAGTCCATTGCACGAGCACTCTTATTATTGTTCACATCGTTCGATCGTGCAAGTGAAAGGCAATAATGATGATATATGATGAAGTGACTGAGACTGGAAAAGCTGGTATGAACTCTATCTATTTTGTTTTTGTAAATATGACTAGCTTGTCGTCCCAGATTCAGCTTTGTTGTGAGAGAACCATGTTTGCAATGATAAGTTAGAGATCATAGTTTCTGATGCCATGCTTATTTAGCTAGGAGCTTATAATGGTTTGTCTTGAATGCCAACATAGATTTTGAGATGACTATGATGTAGTATGATAGGATGGTATTCTCCTTTGAATGATTCAATTGGCTTGACTTGGCGCATGTTCATGCATGTAGTTGAAACAAAATCAATATATCCTCTACGATGTTCGTGTTCATGGTGATTTATATCTTGTTCATGCTTGCACTCCATGTTAGTCAAACTCATTGCATCTTGATGACTGTTGTCTCTCTCTAGTTGGTCGCTTCCCAGTCTTTTGCTAGCCTTCACTTGTACTAAGAGGGAATACTCCTTGTGCATCCACTGCCATAAGCCCAAAAGTTTTTCCATGAGAGTCCACCATACCTATCTATTTGCGGCATTTACCTGCCGTTCCAAGTAAATTTGCATGTGCCATTCTCTAGACCTTCAAGAAATAATCTGTTTTGCATGCCCGAACCGCTCATGTGGTGACAGGTGGCTATTGGTATCTTCCATGTTAGGTGTGTTATCCTCGACATGTGTTTATTCATTGTTATTCACGAGAAAGGAGCCGGTAATTTGAATGCCTAGTTCAATGCTTAAATCGAAAACATAACTGTAAAACAAGACTCCCCCCAGATTGATATTAGTATGGACGGTACCCAAGGATTCGGCTAGCCGTGGAGTGTGATTGATTGGTGGTGGGGGAGTTAAAACTTTACTTCTCTGTTTGGGAACCGCCTATAGCATGAGTAGCATGGAAGATATTGAGATCTCTTGGTCATTGCGTTGACAATGAAAGCATGCCACCCAAAATTATTATCTCTGTTTACAAAGCTTGAGCTCTGGCACCTCTGCAAATCAATGCTTCCCTCTGCGAAGGGCCTGTCTATTTATTTTCCTGTTGAGTCATCCTCTTCTTGTATAAGCACCAATTAGAGAGCACCTCTGTCATTTTATGCTTTGGTTTTGATTGATATTGAGTATGACTATGACTGGATCTTCATTGCTATGAATTACAATGTTTAGTCAGCCCTTGATCTTTGGAAGTGCTCTGCATTTATGTTTTGCGGTCTCAGAAAGAGCTAGCGAGATACCACCTATTCATATTGCTTCATGCCTGTTTTAATTGAATTGTTGGTATCCGAAACTCATTATTATTTGCTCGCTAGATGATTATGCCATTGATATTAGTTTACCGTGAGACCTTTGTGTCACTTGCTTATGTGGTTAACTTCTCATCTTGCTGAAATTCTGGTTATGAGTTAGACATAGTTGCAACAACAAGATCAAACAGAGTTTGTCAAAGTTTTTCTTTCTCTTTCAGTTTGTCATCTGAATTTCTTGAGGACAAGCAAGGTTTTAAGCTTGGGGAAGTTGATACGTCTCCATCGTATCTACTTTTCCAAACTCTTTTGCCCTTGTTTTGGACTCTAATTTGCATGATTTGAATGGAACTAACCCGGACTGACGCTGTTTTCAGCAGAATTGCCATGGTGTTGTTTTTGTGCAGAAATGAAAGTTCTCGGAACGTCCTGAAAATTTAAGGAGAATTTTTCTGGAAAATATGAAAAATACGTGCGCAAAGATCCACCGGAGGGGATGGGCCAGTGGGCCACAAGCCCTGTTGCCGCGGCCACCCCCCTGGTCGTGGCAACCAAGCTTGTGGGGCCCACATGGCTCTGCCGCCCCCAAACTCAGCTCTATAAATTCATTTTCTCCCAGAAAAAAATCAGAAGAGAAGATTTCGTCGTGTTTTTGATACGGAGGCGCCGCCACATCCAGTTCTTCATCTCGAGGACAGATCTGGAGTCCATTTTGGGCTCCGCAGGGGGGAAATCGTCGCCATCGTCATCAACAACCTTCTTCCCTCTCCAATTCCATGAAGCTCTTCATCGTTCGTGAGTAATCTATTCGTAGGATCGCTGGGCGGTGATGAGTAGGATGAGATCTATCATGTATCGAGTTAGTTTTGACGGGGATTGATCCCTAGTATCCACTATGTTCTGAGATTGATGCTGCTACTACTTTGCCATTCTTAATGCTTTTCACTAGGGCCCGAGTGCCATGATTTCAGATCTGAAATTATTATGTTGTCACCAATATATGTGTGTTCTAGATCCGATTTTGCAAGTTGTAGTTACCTACTATGTGTTATGACCCGACAACCCCAGAGTGACAATAACCGGAAGCACTCCCGGTGATGACCATAGTTTGAGGAGTTCATGTGTTCACCAAGTGCTAATGCGTTGTTTCGGTTCTTATTTAAAAGGAGAACCTTAATATCCTATAGTATCCTTTTGGACCCCGCTGCCACGGGAGGGATGGACAATAGATGTCATGCAAGTTCTTTTCCCTAAGCACGTATGACTACACACGGAATGCATGCCTACATCACATTGACGAACAGGAGCTAGCCACATATCTCTCTGTGTTATAACTGTTGCATGATGAATATCATCCAAATGAATCACCGACCCATTACCTACGAGTTTGTCCCATTGCTGATGTTACTTGTTTTTCTCTACTGCTGTTACTTGCTCTGCTGCTACTGCTGTTACTACTGTTGCTTCTATTGATACTTACTACTTCTGTTACTTGCTACTGTTGCTACTTGCTACTGCTGCCACTATTGTTGTTCCTTGCTACTGTTGTTACTCGTTACACTGCTACTACCTGCTACAATTCTTGTTCGCACGGCGTCGACGGGGAAGAATATTTCCCGTCTATGGGCAACTTCTGGCGCCATTGATACAACAGTTAGGAATAGTCTGCCTTGTCACCAGATCGTTTCTGACACCGTTGTTATCATACTACTTTGCTGCTGATACTTTGCTTGCAGATACTAATCTTTCAGGTGTGGTTGAATCTGACACATTCAGCTGCTAATACTCGAGAGTATCCTCTCACTTCCTGCCTGGCGAACCAACAAATTTGGGTTAAATACTCTACCCTCGAAAACTGCCGCGAACCCACGCGTTGTTGGGCCATTACAAGACAATTGCTAATTGTGGAGCAACTGGGAGCAGTTCTGGCTCTGTTGTCGCGAAGGCATCAAGCCAGGGACACGTCAACAACATTCTTCTAGTGTCGTTGCCGGGGACTGTCGTTAGCAAAGCTCTAGCTCAAGACATGATGAGAAGCGCTCGTCTAGTCGTGAACGAAACTGCAACAACTGTGGAAAGCCCGGACACTATTCCAATGAGTGCTCGGCTCCCACAAACGAAGAGAAGAGTCACCTAGAAGATGAAGATCAAGAGATGAGTCACCTCGTAGGGAGAGAAGGAGCAGAGACGATCACTATGAATGAAGACACTCTTGGAGAGGCAAAGAATCGGAGAAGAAGGACAAGTTCACCAAGAGTAGCTCAAGAAGAAGACGTCAAGTTCACGTTGGTGAATGGGTTTCTGGCTCCGAGTCGTACAACAAATCTGAGAGAAGTTATCACTCGAACCCCGACTATAGTCAAGATGAAGGCGTTGTGGTCTTGCGCTCATTTCCTCCAACTCATACGACTTATTTGATTCACCAAATGAAGGGATTGGAAACTGCTTCATGGAAAAGGCCCCAAGTTATCACACCTCAAGTACTTTGACTTTGATAGTGATGAGGATGACTTGTTAGGAGAAGATGACTTGCTCTTTAATAAGACAAGTGATAACATTGAAAATGAACTTGAAAATAATCATGCTAGTCAAGAGAAATTGAAAGATGGTGATAAGAAAGAGATTGAATGACTAACTAAAGAATTAAACAATCTTAAGTTAGCTCATGAAACTATTCTAGAAGATCATAGAGAGCTTGCAAGAACTCATGCGAAGCTACACTTCGAGAAGCTAAATTTAGAGCAAGAGCATGAGTTTCTAAAAGCAATCAATGATGACCTTCGAAACAAGAGTTCCTCTTATCTAGCCAAACGATTACTCTTGTATATTTTTGTTCCAAAAGTTAAACCTAAGAACACTAGTAACGAAGGCAAGAAATTTTCTTCATCTAGTAACAATAATGCTAAAGCTAGATCAAATGATGTTGTTCCTAGTAGCTCTACTGATTCCACTACTGATTCTCTTAGCCAAGTTACACTTGAGAAATAAAACAATTTATTGAAAGGAATTATAGAGAGAGGTGTCTTCAAGAGTCTTGCCGGAAGTAAGTAATTCGAAGAAATTGTGTGGAAGCAAGGAGGACATCGAAAGAAGCAAGGTGTTGGCTACTTGAACGTCAACGGAGATGTTTGGGAAGAAGGTCCAGATCCCATTCCCAAGTTTGTTCCTCAAGAGGAGAAGTATGATCCTACTCCTCCAAGGGAACAAACTCTCAAGATGGCCTTCTACCACAAGACCACAAGGGAAAGGGAAACCTTCAAGAGGAGATTGACTCATTTGAGGATATCCATGGGAAAGGGAAACCTTCAAGAGGAGATTGACTCATTTGAGGATATCCAATGTAGTGCTACCACAAGAACCCCAAGCCAAGGTCGAGTGGGTTGCTAAGGACACTTCTAGCACTATCTCATCTAGTGCTACTACAACTCCAAGGATCCCCAGCAAGTTGATGTGGATCCTGATAGGTCCATTTTGCATCATGATTTCATGTTGATATTTATCGCTTTATGGGCTATTATTACACTTCATGGTACAATACTTATGCCTTTTCTCTCTTATTTTGCAAGGTTTACATGAAGAGGGAGAATGCCGGCAGCTTGAATTCTGGCCTGAAAAAGGAGAAAGTTTGAGATACCTATTCTGCGCAACTCCAAAAGCCGTGAAAATCAACGAGGATTTATTTTGGAATTAACAAAAAATACTGGGCCGAAGAAGTACCAGAGGGGAGCCAGCAGGAGGCCACAAGACTGCTAGGCGCGGCCTACCCCCCCGTCGTGCCTAGGGGGCTTGTGGGCTCCCTGCTGGCCCTCTAGCCCCCTCTTTTTCTATAAGGGGGGTTCATTCCGGAAAAAAAATCAAGAGGAGGCTTTCGGGAGGAATCGCCGTCGCCCCGAGGCAGAACTTGAGCAGAACCAATCTAGAGCTCCGGCAGGGTCGTCGTGCCGAGGAAATTTCCCTCCCGCAGGGGGAAATCGTCGCCATCATCATCACCAACACTCCTATCATCGGAGGGGACTCATCACCATCAACATCTTGATCAGCACCATCTCATCTCCAAACCCTAGTTCATCTCTTGTAACCAATCTCCGTCTCGCGACTCCGATTGGTACTTGTAAGGTTGCTAGTAGTGTTAATTACTCTTTGTAGTTGATGCTAGTTGGATTACTCGGTGGAAGATTATATGTTCAGATCTTTGATGCTATTCAATACCTCTCTGGTCATGAATATTATCATGCTTTGTGATTAGTCACTTTTGTTCCTGAGAACATGGGATAAGTCTTGCTATAAGTAGTCATGTGAATTTGGTATTCGTTCGATATTTTGATGTTTTGTATGTTGTTTCTCCTCTAGTGGTGTTATGTGAATGTCCACTACATAACACTTCACCATTATTTGGGCCTAGAGGAAGGCATTGGGAAGTAGTAAGTAGATGATGGGTTGCTAGAGTGACAGAAGCTTAAACCCTAGTTTATGCGTTGCTTCGTAAGGGGCTGATTTGGATCCAATAGTTTAATGCTATGGTTAGACTTTGTCTTAATTCTTATTTCGTAGTTGCGGATGCTTGCGAGAGGGGTTAATCATAAGTGGGATGCTTGTCCAAGTAAGGTAAATACCCAAGCACCGGTCCACCCACATATCAAACTATCAAAGTAGCGAACGCGAATCATATGAACATGATGAAAACTAGCTTGACAGAAGTTCCCATGTGTCCTCGGGAGCGCTTTACCTCCTATAAGAGTTTGTCCAGGCTTTTCCCTTGCTACAAAAGGGATTGGGCCAATTTGCTGCACCGATGTTACTATTGTTACTTGTTACTTGCCGCGAATCATCTTACCACACAACTACTTGTTACCGATAATTTCAGTGCTTGCGGAGATTACCTTGCTGAAAACCACTTGTCAGATCCTTCTCCTCCTCGTTGGGTTCCACACTCTTACTTATCGAATTGACTACGATAGATCCCCTATACTTTTGGGTCATCAAGACTCTTTTCTGGCGCCGTTGCCGGGGAGTGAAGTGCCTTTGGTAAGTGGAATTTGGTAAGGAAACATTTACATAGCGTGCTGAAATTTATTGTCACTTCTTACTATGGAAACTAATCCTTTGAGGAGCTTGTTCGGGGTATCTTCACCTTGAACGTAAGCACAAGGAGTTTCTTCTCAACCTGCTGCACCTACTGAAAATATTTGCTATGAATTTCCTTCGGGTATGCTTGGGAAACTGCTAGCTAATCCTTTTACAGGAGATGGAACATCACATCCAGACTTGCATCTAATCTATGTAGATGAAGTTTGTGGTTTATTTAAGCTTGCAGGTTTGCCCGAGGATTAGGTCAAGAAGAAGGTATTTCCCTTATCTTTGAGGGATAAAGCATTGACATGATATAGTCTATGTGATGATACTGGATCATGGAACTACAACCGGTTGAAATTCGAATTTCATCAAAAGTTTTATCCTATGCATCTAGTACATCGTGATCGGAATTATATTTATAATTTTTGGCCTCGTTACAGAGAAAGCATCACTCAAGCTTGGGGGAGGCTTAAATCAATGTTATATTCATGCCCCAACCATGAGCTCTCGAGAGAAATTATCATTCAGAACTTCTACGCTCGGCTTTCGCATGATGATCGCACCATGCTTGACACTTCTTGTACTGGTTCTTTTATGAAGAGAGATATTGACTTCAGATGGAATTTATTGGAAAGAATTAAACGCAACTCTGAAGATTGGGAGCTTGATAAAGGTAAGGAGTCAGGTATGAATTTCAAGTTTGATTGCGTTAAATCCTTTGTTGAAACAAATACTTTTTGTGATTTTAGCTCTAAGTATGGACTTAACTCTAAGATAGTAGCTTCATTGTGTGAATCATTTGCTGCTCATATTGATCTACCCAAAGAGAAGTGGTTTAAATATCATTCTCCCTTAGAAGTCAATGTAGTGAAACCCAATCCAGTTGAAGAGAAAGTCATTGCCTATAATGATCCTATTGTTCTGAGTGCTTACATTGAGAAACAACCTTTTCCTGTTAGGATAAAGGATCATTCTAAAGCTTCAACTGTGATACGTAGAGGCTACATTAGAACACCAACACCCCCTGAGCAAATTAGAGTTGAACCTAGCATTGCTATTATCAAAGATCTCATGTCCGACAATGTTGATGGCCATGATATTCACTTTTGTGAAGATGGTGCTAGAATTGCTAAACCACATGCTAGAGACAAACATAGGCCTGTTGTTGGCACGCTTGTTGTTTCTGTTAAGATAGGAGATCAGTGTTATCATGGTCTATGTGATCTGGGTGCTAGTGTTAGTGCAATACCTCGATCCTTATATGATGAAATCAAAGACGAGATTGCACCTGTCGAGATAGAACCCATTGATGTCACTATTCAGCTTGCCAATAGAGATACTATCTGCCCTTCGGGAATTGTTAGAGATGTTGAAGTCTTCTGTGGTAAAACGAAGTATCCTGCTGATTTCCTCGTTCTTGCTACCACGCAAGATAGCTTTTGTCCCAGCATATTTGGCAGACCTTTCCTCAATACTGTCAGTGCTCATATTGACTGTGAGAAGCAAACTGTCACTGTTGGCTTTGAAGGTGTGTCACATGAGCTCAATTTCTCCAAGTTTGGTAGACAACCTCATGAAAAAGAGTTGCCTAGTAAGGATGAAACTATTGCCCTAGCTTCTATTGCCATGCCTCCTACTGTCCTTTAGAGCAATACTTGCTTGAGCATGAAAATGATATGCATATGGATGAAAGGGATGAGATAGATAGAGTTATCTTTGAACAATATCCTATCCTTAAGAATAATTTGCATGTTGAACTACTTGGAGATCCACCCCCACCAAAGGGTGATCCTGTGTTCGAGCTTAAACAGTTGTTTGATACTCTTAAGTATGCTTATCTTGATGAAAAAGAGATATATCCTGTTATAATTAATGCTAGCCTCTGAGAGCATGAAGAAAAGAAGTTACTAAAAACTCTGAGGAAGCACAATGCTGCTATTGGATATACTCTTGATGATCTTAAGGGCATTAGTCCCACTCTATGCCAGCACAAGATTAAAACCGATCCTGATTCCAAAGGAGTTGCCGATCATCAACGGAGATTAAATCCTAAGATGAAAGAGGTAGTAAGAAAAGAAATACTAAAGCTCCTGGAAGCAGGCATTATCTATCCTGTTGCTCATAGTGATTGGGTGAGTCCGGTGCATTGCGTCCCTAAGAAGGGAGGTATTACTGTTGTCCCTAATGATAAGGATGAATTGATCCCACAAAGGATTATTACTGGCTATAGGATGGTGATTGATTTTAGGAAATTGAATAAGGCCACTAGGAAAGATCATTACCCTTTGCCTTTTATCGACCAAATGCTAGAAAGATTGTCTAAACACACACACTTCTGCTTTCTAGATGGTTATTCTAGTTTCTCCCAAATACGAGTTGCACAATCTGATCAGGAGAAAACCACTTTCACCTGCCCTTTCGGTACCTTTGCTTACAGACGTATGCCTTTTGGCTTATGTAATGCACCTGCCACCTTTCAAAGATGTATGATGGCTATATACTCTGACTTTTGTGAAAAGATTGTTGAGGTTTTCATGGATGACTTCTGCATTTATGGGTCTTCTTTTGATGATTGCCTCAGCAACCTTGATCGAGTCTTGCAGAGATGTATAGATACCAATCTTGTCTTGAATTAGGAGAAGTGCCACTTTATGGTTAATGAAGGCATCGTCTTAGGACATAAAATATCTGAAAGAGGTATTGAAGTCGATAAGACTAAGGTTGATGCAATCGAGAAAATGCCATGCCCCACATATATCAAAGGTATAAGAAGTTTCCTTGGCCATGCTGGTTTCTATAGAAGGTTCATTAAAGGCTTCTATAAGATTTCTAGGCCTCTTACCAATCTCTTGCAAAAGGATATTCCTTTCATTTTTGACGATGATTGTGAGGAAGCCTTCAAAATACTTAAGAAGGCCTTGATAACTGCACCTATTGTTCAACCACGTGATTGGAACTTACCTTTTGAGATCATGTGTGATGCTAGTGATTATGCTGTTGGCGCTGTCCTAGGACAAAGAGTTGATAAGAAGTTGAATGTTATTCACTACGCTAGTAAAACTCTAGACAGTGCCCAAAGAAACTATGCTACTACTGAAAATGAATTTTTAGCAGTCGTGTTTGCATGTGAAAAGTTCAGATCTTACATAGTTGATTCCAAAGTCACTATTCACACTGATCACGCTGCTATTAAGTACCTTATGGAAAAGAAAGATGCTAAACCTATACTTATCAGATGGGTTCTCTTGCTACAAGAATTTGATTTGCATGTTGTCGATAGGAAGGGTGCTGAGAACCGAGTAGAAGATAACTTGTCTAGGTTGGAGAATGTTCTTGATGACCCACAACCTATTGATGATATCTTTCCTGATGAGCAACTGAATGTCATCAATACTTCACGTAGTACACCGTGGTATGTTGATTATGCAAACTATATCGTTGCCAAATATATACCACCTAGTTTCACATACCATCAAAAGAAGAAATTATTCTTTGATTTGAGACATTACTTCTCGGATGATCCTCACCTTTATAAGGAAGGAGTAGATGGTGTTATTAGACGTTGTGTACCTGAACATGAACTGGGACAGATCCTACAGAAGTGTCACTCCGAGGCGTACGGAGGACACCATGCGGGAGATAGAGGTGCACACAAGGTATTGCAATCAGGTTTCTATTGGCCCACTCTCCTCAAGGATGCCCGTAAGTTTGTCTTGTCTTGTGACGAATGTCAAAGAATAGGTAATATCAGTAAACGTCAGGAAATGCCTATGAATTATTCATTTGTCATTGAACCATTTGATGTTTGGGGCTTTGATTATATGGGACCTTTTCCAAAGTCCAACGGGTATACTCATATCCTAGTTGCTGTTGATTACATCACTAAGTGGGTAGAAGCTATCCCAACTAGTAGTGCTGATCACAACACCTCTATCAGGATGCTTAAAGAAGTTATTTTCCCCAGATTTGGAGTCCCTAGATATCTAATGACTGATGGTGGGGTTCACATTTTATTCATGGTGCTTTCCATAAAACGCTTGCTAAATATGATGTCAACCATAGAGTTGCATCTCCCTATCATCCTCAGTCCAGTGGTCCAGTAGAGCTAAGCAATAGAGAAATTAAACTAATTCTCCAAAAGACTGTCAATAGGTCTAGAAAGAATTGGTCTAAGAAGCTCGATGATGCACTGTGGGCTTATAGAACTGATTATAAGAATCCCATGGGCAAGTGTCCATACAAAATGGTTTACGGTAAAGCTTGTCATTTACCTCTTGAGCTAGAGCATAAGGCTTATTGGGCAATCAAAGAGCTCAACTTTGATTTCAAACTTGCTGGTGAGAAGAGGTTATTTGATATTAGCTCACTTGATGAATGGAGAACTCAGGCATATGAGAATGCCAGGTTGTTCAAAGAAAAGTTTAAGAGGTGGCATGATAAAAGGATACAAAAGCGTGAGTTCAATGTAGGTGATTATGTCTTGCTATATAATTCTCGTTTAAGATTTTTTGAAGGCAAGCTTCTCTCTAAATGGGAAGGTCCTTACATTGTTGAGGAAGTATATCGTTCCGGTGCCGCCAAGATCAACAACACGGAAGGTAATTTTCCGAGAGTGGTAAATGGGCAGAGAATCAATCATTATATCTCACGTACTCCCATAAATGTTGAAAGCAATATTATCAATACCATAACTCCGGAGGAGTACATAAGGGATATTTATCAGCCTGTTTCAGACTCCGAAAATGAATTCGGTAAGTAAACCGACTCCAAAACTTTTCGAGTAGGAATTTTCGAGTCTGGAAAGTGCACGAGGAGGCGACAAGCCTGCGAGGCGCGGGCCACCCCCTGGCCGTGCCTGGGGGGCTTGTGACCAACTCGTGTGCCTCCCGGACTCCGTTTTCTTGCGGAGTACTCCTTCTAGTCGGAAAAAAATCATTAGATATTCTTCCGAAACGTCCGACCCTCGTATCACGCAAATTTCCTCTGTTTTCGTTTCGAGCCTGTTTCTGCTGCAGATCTAGATCGCTATGGCGTTCCCAAAATCACCGAAGGACAGGATCTTCGAGAAGGTCATCAATCCCTACCTAGCAGGAGTGCTGCAACACCCTGGATCTATCGAGATGCGTGAGGGGATGCTACACAAGATCGATGCCAATGACATCAGGAAGCACCTCTCCAGGCTCTATTACAAACTTGATCACCTCCAAGCCCAGATCTATGACCTGCAGAACCAAAACTGTGAGTATGAGTATAGATTTAAATCAATACAGTTGGCTGCAGATTTGAGGATTCCGGGGACTCGGTCATCTTTCCATGATGGAGCACCTATGCCTTGGAAGATAGAGGATCAAACCCATGTTGCAACAACTCCACCACCATCACCTCCGAAGGAAGACAACTAAGCACGAGTATGGGCAATCCCCTTGGCTTGTGCCAAGCTTGGGGGAGTTGCCGTGGTATCGTATCACCATCACATATTTTGCCTTTACCTTTTCTTAGTTCAATCCTTTTTGGTTTTATCTTTCTGTAGTAGAATAAAGTTCTTAGTGTTTTAGGCTTGAGTTTTGCTTTGTGTCACCCCCAATGTATTCGAGCTCGTGAGCCTTATAATAAAGAGTATCTTAGTTAAGGGCCTTGCTTCATGCCATGATCAAGAGAATGATAAAAGAACAAAAGCATGAAAGATGATGTAATGATCTTATGGGAAGTAATGGCTTCACATATAAAAAGAATGTTGATTGAAACTTGTTGAGGGTGGACAAACGTAGACCTTGGTCATTGTTGCAATTAATAGGATCAGAAGTAATAAAGAAGGAGAGGTTCACATATAAATATATCATCTTGGACACCATCTATGATTGTGAACACTCACTAAACTATTACATGCTTAGAAGTAGATGTTGGACAAGGAACACAACATAATGAATTATGTTTGCTTGGTTCTGAACAATGATTATATGACTAGAGATCCCTTAGCATGTAACGATTGCTTCCACCTCATATCAGCCAAAACTTCCACACTAAGTAGAGATACTACTTGTGCATCCACAAACCTTCAACCCCAGTTTTGCCATGAGAGTCCACCATACCTACCTATGGATTGAATAAGATCCCTCAAGTAAGTTGTCATCGGTGCAAGCAATAAAAATTTCTCCCTAAACATGTATGATCTATTAGTGTGTGGAAAATAAGCTTTCTACGAACCTGTGATGAGGAAGACATAAAAGCGACAGACTGCATAATAATGTTCTTTATCACAGGAGGCAATATAAAGTGGCGTTCCTTCACACTAAGAGGACACACTTCCAAACCTCAAAAGCGCATGACAACCTCTGCTTCCCTCTGCGAAGGGCCTATCTTGTACCTTTACTTTTTGCCCTTGAAAGAGTCATGGTGATCTACACCAATTCCTTATTTCACCTTTATCTTGGCTAACGTCATATGCTAGGGAAAGATCTATATTCATATGTCAACTTGGAAGTAAGTATTCATGAATTATTATTGTTGACATTACCCTTGAGGTAAGCAGTTGGGAGGCGAAACTATAAGCCCCTATCTTTCTCGGTGTCCGACTAAAACTTTGATCTCATGAGTACCACGTGAGTTCTAGCAATTGTAAAAGACAAAAGGATGATTGAGTATGTGGATTTGCTTTACAAGCTCTAATTTGACTCTTTCCGATGTTGTGATAAATTGCAATTGCTTCAATGACTAAAGGCTATCAGTTGTTAATTCTCAGTAAGGCTCTTGATCCATACTTTACTTTGTGAAGGAATTGTCACTTTAGCATGAGAGATTATATGTTGATATTGTTGTTCTAATTATGATCATGATGCCTACATGTCCGTATCTTGTTTTGTCAACACCTCTCTCTCTAAACATGTGGGCATATTTATTGATCTCGGCTTTCGCTTGAGGACAAGCAAGGTCTAAGCTTATGGGAGTTGATACGTCCATTTTGCATCATGCTTTCATGTTGATATTTATCGCTTTATGGGTTGTTATTACACTTCACGGTACAACATTTATGCCTTTTCTCTCTTATTTTGCAAGGTTTACATGAAGAGGGAGAATGCCGGCAGCTGGAATTCTGGCCTGAAAAAGGAGCAAGTTTGAGATACCTATTCTGCGCAACTCCAAAATCCGTGAAAATCAACGAGGATTTATTTTGGAATTTATAAAAAATACTGGGCCGAAGAAGTACCAGAGGGGAGCCAGCAGGAGGCCACAAGCCTGCTAGGCGCGACCTATACCCTGGTCGCGCCTAGGGGTCTTGTGGGCTCCCTGCTGGCCCTCTGGCCTCCCTCTTTTGCTATAAGGAGGGTTTCGTTCCGGAAAAAAAATCAAGAGGAGGCTTTTAGGAGGAATCGCCGACACCACAAGGCGGAACTTGAGCATAACCAATCAAGAGCTCCGGCACGGTCGTCCTGCCAGGAAAATTTTCCCTCCCGGAGGGGGAAATCGTCACCATCGTCATCACCAACACTGCTCTCATCGGAGGGGAATCATCACCATCAACATATTCATCAGCACCATCTCATCTCCAAACCCTAGTTCATCTCTTGTAACCAATCTCCGTCTCGTGACTCCGATTGGTACTTGTATGGTTTCTAGTAGTGTTAATTACTCTTTGTAGTTGATGCTAGTTGGATTACTCGGTGGAAGATTATATGTTCAGATCTTTGATGCTATTCAATACCTCTCTGGTCATGAATATTATTATGCTTTGTGAGTAGTCACTTTTGTTCCTGAGGACTTGGGATAAGTCTTGCTATAAGTAGTCATGTGAATTTGGTATTCGTCTGATATTTTGATGCGTTGTATGTTGTTTCTTCTCTAGTGGTGTTATGTGAATGTCGACTACATAACACTTCACCATTGTTTGGGCCTAGAGGAACGCATTGGGAAGTAGTAAGTAGATGATGGGTTGCTAGAGTGATAAAAGCTTAAACCCTAGTTTATGCGTTGCTTCGTAAGGGGCTGATTTGGATCCAATAGTTTAATGCTATGGTTAGACTTTGTATTAATTCTTCTTTCATAGTTGCGGATGCTTGCAAGAGGGGTTAATCATAAGTGGGATGCTTTTCCAAGTAAGGGAAGTACCCAAGCGCCGGTCCACCCACATATCAAACTATCAAAGTAGCGAACGCGAATCATATGAACATGATGAAAACTAGCTTGAGAGAAGTTCCCATGTGTCCTCGGGAGCGCTTTACCTCCTATAATAGTTTGTCCAGGCTTGTCCCTTGCTACAAAAGGGATTGGGCCACTTTGCTGCACCGTTGTTACTATTGTTACTTGTTACTTGATGCAAATCATCTTACCACACAACTACTTGTTACCGATAATTTCAGTGCTTGCAGAGATTACCTTGCTGAAAACAACTTGTCAGATCCTTCTGCTCCTCGTTGGGTTCGACACTCTTACATATCGAAAGGACTAAGATAGATCCCCTATACTTGTGGGTCATCAGATCCCCAAGAGGAAGAACTAGAAAGTTCTTGAGGGGTGATTCCGCCAATGAAATTCACTCTCATTCATGTAGGCAAGAACTATATGCAATCAACCTCAACCATACGCATTAGTTCAAGGAATCACACATTCCCTCAAAGGAGAGCAAGGTACAAGGTAATTAATGCATCTTTGGAGATCATCTCACATGTATTTGATTCTATGTCCATAGATATTCTTGTGTTTGTTCCTTTTGCTTTGGTACTAACCCATGTAGATGAGAAGAGTAAGAAACAATAAGGATTGCTCCCAACTCAAGATGAACTTCATCAACAATGAGCATGCACCACTACTACACCTACTTGAAGTCTTCTATGACAAAACCCAAGGATAGTTTATCCCTCTTAGGGGGGATATCACATCTAGGGGGGAGCTTTACTCTAAGACTTGAGTATAAGTGTCTCCTAAACCATGTGAACACATTAACGCTTTTATGTTAAAGTGATAACCCCACTTGTGCTTAATCGATGAGTATGACCTATGATCAAGTATTCTTACTTGGCTCCTATGTCAATATACTCTTATATAGATGACTTCATCATCACCAAAGTGCTTGATAGATGCTAGAATGTCTGTGCATGTTCGGCTTGTTTTATTTGACATCTTATTGTGTGAGCATGTTGGTATGCATATTCGGCTCATTCGAGGATATCCAATTGCTGTTATTTGGCTTTCTATTTTATTTGGCCAATTGGATATACAAGGCCTCCCAAGTGCATCTCGGTGTGACGAACCTCAAAATCTCGGTCCCACCGAAGCCTAGGGTTGATCAGGTTTTATCATCTCGGTACCACCGGGTTGTTCTTTTCGGCCTCACCGAGTTTCTTTGTCAGCTGTATATTAAGGAACTTGGTGGCACCGAAAATTCAATCTCTGTGTCGCCGACAACCAGGAGATATATATATCCAGTGGAACCCGATGGTTGAAACGCTTCTTCAAACATCGTATGCTGCACCTCCTCGCTGCCGCGCCCTAGTCCCGTGGACTTCTTCTTGATCCTCCCATGCGCCCTCACCACCTGAGTCCTCGCCGCTGACGGAATCTTCACCACCGTCGCCGCTGTAGCGGATCCTCGCCGATTTAGGGTATGGATCTGACCCACTTTTGCGCTCCCTGAAATCTGATTCATGAGCAAATAGGTCTTGTCCAAATTCTGTCCTCGTGTGCACTAATTCTGCCTAGAAGAGAATTCCCATAGATTAGCAAGCAAAGAAATTATTAGTGTTAGCAGTCCGTAAAATTGAATCTCGGTGTCACCAATTCATAAAAGTCGGTCTTACCGATTTTGGATTTAGGGTTACTGAGAATGTTCTCGGTGGAACCGAGTTCTCCTTTTCGGTGAAACCGAAAGGGGTGCCAAGTTTCTGTTGATGAGAACATCCGTGTTGGTGGCTCCAAATTTTTTCACTCGGTGGAACCGAAATCCCCTTTTGCTGAATGTTAAAACTAATTTTTCAGAGTTCAAATCTTTTCAAAAACTTCTGCAATTTTGTGATGCTCATCCATTCCAGCCCTTCTATATCTTTTCACACGGTATGCTTGTCTACTTGTGTGCCAGTCTGCTTGTGTGCTTGTCTACCAGTTTGCTTGTTTGCTTGATTTGCCAGGATGTTTGGTTCTGAGGATAGTCAAAACAACTTCAATGTGACCAATGCTGACATGGACACAGGCACTGGTCCTGAGAGGACACCTTCCGAGCCAGGTACTCCCAGCTCCCATGGCTTGCCCAAGGCAGCTACCAGGTCCAGGAGGAAGATAAATTCTGATGAATAAGATGTTGACTTTATCCCTGAGGGATTTGGTCCTGAGAACAGAAGGAGAAGACCATGGTCAGGAAGACTGTGAGAAAGGAGTATGCTAGACCCGCTGACATTAGAGATCCAGAAGCTAGGCTTGCAAAGAAGCCAGGTAAGAAGAGAGCCAAGAAGAGGATTTTCCGTTCTGTTGGTAGGCTAACTTCAATGAATGAAGATCCAAGAGAAGCTGCTGATGATGAAAAGGAAGAAATTCCAACTGCGGTTCCTCCTCCCTAGAAGAAAAAGCAGATGGATGATGTTATGCCTAAGAAGGCTGCCCCAAAGCCTTCAACACCTAAGGCTAAGAAGTCTATAGCTCCCAAGAGGACTACAAAGGATATTCCTGCAGCTGCAAAGAACAAAGGCTATGCGTCCAGATAATTTGTTGCAGGGGAAAATGAGGATGCCCCTGTGCTTATGAAGCTGAGACCTCACCTGCCATCCCACAATGAAGCTCATCGAGTTATTGAAGACATGAAGAAGAGAAGGGATGCAGGTTTGAGGAAGTGGAGATTTGTTGATCCATATGTTGTGAGAAGGAGAACTTCTATTGATCCCTACTTTCACACAAAGGAGCAACAAGATTTCTATGAGTCTGTGTTGCTTGATACGAGTCGTGCGGTCAACGACATGAGATAGGATGGTTGATATTGAAGATTTTGTTGGCAAAGAGATGACTGATACGTCTCCAACGTATCTATAATTTTTGATGGTTTCATGCTATTATCTTGTCAAACTTTGGATGTTTTGCATGTATTTTATTTATTTTCTGGGACTAACTTATTAATCCAGTGCCAAGTGCCAGTTCCTGTTTTTTCCATGTTTTTGACCCCTTTCAGAGGAGGATTTTGACCGGAGTCCAAATGGAATAAAACTTCTGAAAAGCTTTTTTCTAGGACGGAAGAAGATCGGGAGACTTGAGAACCAAGGCAAGGGGTCCTCAGGGACCCCACAAGTCCTCATGGCGCGGCCAGGGGGGTCCCGCGCCGTCCAGGTTTGTGGGCTCCCTGGGCCACATCTGCCCTAGGGTTTACGCCTATATATCCCCAAAAATTCCACAAAAAATTAGGGGAGCATCGTAATCACTTTTCCGCCCCCGGAAGCTTCTGTCTCCGCAAGATCCCATCTGGGGCACGTCCTGCTGCCCTGCCGGAGGGGCGATTCGGACACGGAAGGCTTCTCCATCAACACCATGACCTCTCTGATGATGCGTGAGTAGTTCACCATAGACCTACGGGTCCATAGTTAGTATCTAGATGGCTTCTTCTCTCTCTTGGATCTTCAATACAAAGTTCTCCATGATCTTCATGGAGATCTATCCGATGTAATCTTCTTTTGCGGTGCGTTTGTCGAGATCCGATGAATTGTGGATTTATGAGCAAATTATCTATGAATCTTGTTTGAGTTTCTTCTGATCTCTCTTATGCAAGATATCATATCCTTGTAATTCTCTTCGAGTTGTGGGTTTTGTCTGGCCAACTAGATCTATGATTCTTGCAATGGGCGAAGTGCTTGGTTTTGGGTTCGTACCGTGCGGTGACCTCACCCAGTGACAGAAGGGGTAGCGAGGCACGCATCGTGTTGTTGCCATCAAGGGTAAAAAGATGGGGTTTTCATCATTGGTTTGAGGTTATCCCTCTACATCATGTCATCTTGCTTAAAGCGTTACTCTGTTCGTCATGAACTCAATACACTAGATGCATGCTGGATAGCGGTCAATGTGTGGAGTAATAGTAGTAGATGCAGAAAGTATCGGTCTACTTGTCTCGGACGTGATGCCTATATGCTAGATCATTGCCTTAGATATCGTCATCACTTTGCGAGGTTCTATCAATTGCTCGACAGTAATTTGTTCACCCACCGTGATATTTGCTATTATGAGAGAAGCCTCTAGTGAACACTATGCCCCCCAGGGTCTACTCCACACCATATTTTCAGCCTTACACTTTTTACGTTGTTGCACTTTCCGCCTTCGGATCTCACTTTTCCAAACAATCTTGAAGGGATTGACAACCCCTTTGAAGCGTTGGGTGCAAGTTTGTTTATTTTTGCGTAGGTACTTTGGACTTGACGAGGCCCTCCTTCCGGATTGATACCTTGGTTCTCAAACTGAGGGAAATACTTACTGCTCCTGTGCTGCATCCCCCTTTCCTCTTCAAGGGAAAAACCAACGCAAATCAGAGAAGTAACAAGAAGAATTCGTAAGCGCCAGAGAAGGACTTTTGTTGCCGCAACAATGACTGCATGGAATGACGAGATTATCATGCAATTCTATTCCACCGCTCATTTCTATTCCGATGGAAGGATTGTATGGATGACTAAAGGTCACCAGTATGAGTCCATAGTTGACGAATGGGCCACTATCATTGGTGCTCCAATGGCACAAGAAGGAGCTTTGGATGTGTATTCAGAACTCAAGATGAATCACAACTCCATGGCCAACATGTACAAGCCAGTGCCCCATGTGTTTGTGTCATCGCACAAGTTTGGCTCTGTCTATTTCTTGCGAGCAGGAATACCTACTACGAACACCATCATGAGATACACCCTGATGCCCAAATCAGGAGATGATAAGATGATTAGAGTTATTCCATCAACATGTTGCATCATCTAGACACCCACACCCGGTTCAGAGTGATGGACTTGATAGTTGAGACTGTCAAGAGGACTACTGCAGATCAGAATACATCCTGTGGACATGCTCCATACATCCATATGCTCATCAATGCCAAGATTGGCAAGCATGCATATTTACTTGATCGTCCCCACCTCCCACTTCAGCCTGATTTTGAAGAGAATGAAGTTGTGATGGACCCAAGCTATCCCAGCTCAGCTACTACTCGATAGGCAGCAGAGGCAGCAGCGGAAAAGGCTGCAAGGAATGATCGAGCACCAACCCCACAACTCAGAACTATAGATGAGAAAATGTCCTTCTTGGTCAGCACCATCCAAGGGACGGAGAAGAAAGTTTCTGAGATCTTGCTGAACTAGAAGAGCCTTGAGAGGATCGTGGAGACAAAATTCCAGGACCTGGATGTTAAGGTAACGGAGTTGACTACCACTATTGAGAAACTCCAGCATGAAGTTGATTCACTGAAGATTCCACGCTCCAGCAGTGATGATGAAGAGTCGCCCCTTCCTACTACCACTCAGTTCAGGACCCATACTAGGTCAGCGGCTGTGCCAATTCCGGAAGAAAGACCATCTTCATCAGCTCAAGCTTCAGCTCATGCTCCCGCACCTCTAGTGTCTACACCTCTAGCTCCACGGACTTTTGTAGAATCCTTTATCGAAGCTCTCTTGTCCACTCCATTATCAGCTACCGGAGGAGACCATGCCTCGAGAGACGACTAGTTCTAGACCTTTGAACTTTTTGGTAACTTGTTGCCAAAGGGGCAGAAGTGTATAGATCAAATAGGGCTTCGAGAGGGAGATCTTTGCATTTTATTTGCTCTCATTTTGGGTTCTCAAACTTTTTGTCTTTTGGATGACTTTATCCATTTAGTAGATGTGTTTGATCATACGCTTTGATTATTTATTGCTACCATGTTATTATCTTTGAGCTATCTGCATGATGATCATTCACTTATTCGTTTGGTGTTATGTGCATTGCTATTCATTCATATCATTTATGTGCACCACCAAGTTGAATGTGACATGGAAGAATAACCCATGATCCTAATCGATCGTGCATTTGCCTTCAAACGCAAATTCCAAATAATGCACAAATTTAGGCGGAGCTCTTGCTTTTCACATACTTCTCAAACCAGATGCTAATCATTGATTATATCTTTTGTCGAAGCTTTGATCTATATGTTGTCATCAATTACCAAAAAGGGGGAGATTGAAAGCACAATTGCTCCCTAAGTGGTTTTGATAATTGATTAGAACATACGCATCATTGGACTAATGATTTTAACCAAGTATATTTCAGAAAAGTTTAAAGATGCCTTGGCTATAGGATTGTGAGGAGAAGCCCCTTGATGCAAGGAAAAGAATAGGATTGGCTCAAGCTTGAAGAAAGAAGACTCTTAATTTTACATTTGTGAGAAATAACTTTGAGTCCATAGGAAAGCCAATACTATTAAAAGGGGGTCAGGTATTATGACGAATTGGTTGCTCAAGTGCTTAGAGGTAGCTACCCAAAATACTCAGCCATTCGCCCACAAATATCTCTGTCCAAAGCCAAACAAGAAAAATCGGTGCCACCAACTAGTTCCAATCGGACCTACTGATTTTACACTTGACATATCCTATGTCAAACACTACCATCTCGATACCACCAACTTTCACATCGGTGCCACCAAGATTCAGTGACCAACTTTCTGTTGAGAAGATTTCAAGAATCGGAATTTCCGAGTTTGAAATCGGTCCCACCGAGATTTGGAAACTAGTTAGGTCATCGTATCGGTACCACCGAGATTCAGATATCGGTCTCACCGAGAATTCAAAAGTTGCCACATTTAGTGCAACTCGGTTTCACCGAGATTTTTTCGGTGTCATCGAGTTGGGCAATAATGTTGTAACGGTTGTATTTCTGGTGATGCCTATATATACCCCTCCACCTACCTCTCATTCGTAGAGGAAGCACTCAGAACACACTAACACTTGCTAGATCCATTTTTCTGAGAGAGAGCCACCTACTCATGTGTTGAGATCAAGAGATTCCATTCCAACCATTTGAACCTTGATTTCTAGCCTCCCCAAGTTGCTTTCCACAAGATCAATCTATCCTACCCATGCCAAATCTATGAGAGTGTGATTGAGTGTTGAGGAGACTATCTTTTGAAGCACAAGAGCAAGGAGTTCATCGTTCTGCCACATCTATTACCTTTTGGAGGGTGGTGCCTCCTAGATTTGTTAGGTGTCGCTTGGGAGCCTCCTACTTCATGTTGTGGAGTTGAACCAAGAAGTTTGTAAGGGCAAGGAGACCATCTACTTTGTGAATATCTACCGTAGTGAGGCTAGTCCTGTGTGGACGGAAGCCGTGGTGGAATAGACAAGATCTGTTCTTCGTGGACCCCTTGTGGGTGGAGCCCTCCATGGACTCCCGCGGCCGTTACCCTCCGTAGGTTGAAGTCTTCACTAACATGGATGTACGATAGCGCCACCTTTCGGAACCATACCAAAAATCTCCGTGTCAACTTTAGCGTTTGATCTCCCTACCTTACCCTCTACTTTACATTTGCATGACGTTATTTTCCGCTGCTATACCCTTAGTGTAGTGACCAGACCTTAAACAGTCTAGCCTGTGTGCATCAGTGTCATCCCTGGATCGGTAATGCTGACACGCACAGTACTTGAGGATTTGTAACAGAGTTTCAATCACACACTCATTACATCAAATGTCTCAAAAGAGAATTTGTTACAATAATATGGTTTAAGGCCATCTAAAAATGATAACAACGGAAGGCTTGGAATATAAAGTGAGTCCATCAACTCCAACGACATAACTGAGTGAAAGACAACGACCTATGGCACCTTACTCGTCGTCTGAAAAGTCCGCAACATGAAATGTTGCAGCCCGAAACGGGTCAGCACATGGAATATGCTGGCAGTGTTACACATAGAGTAATGAACAGAATGAAATGCTATCTCTACATGCATAATGGCTGGTGGAAAGCTCTATGGTTAACAATTTTGCACAAACCAATCTTTTTCCTACAACAAAGGAATAAATTTTATTTAACTATCATGGTGGTTGTTAAACATTGAGAAGGTTCCTCTAACTCAATCCCCAATTAAGCATCATCATTAAACCCAACAAATTAATTTAGAGTGATGAGATCAACATGATAATCCAAGAACCAAATACTCAAGATGTCCATAACCGGGGACACGACTAACCATGATTAGTTTGTACACTGTGCAGAGGTTTGCGCACTTTTCCCCACAAGACTCGAATACATGCATGGTCAGAGATTCGAGACACAATCTTTCTGAATCATTTACTCTTTACTCTGGGTAGATAGTACCACCTACAACCCACTACATCTGCTAGTCTACCTCTTCAAGAGCTTCACGCAACTTACTCAACCATGCCAGAGACCATATTGGCTTGTGGCTGCACACGGAAGTTTCTAGTATGAATAATCTTATGATCCCTTTGAGCCTGGGTGGCGGACCGTAGGATGATCACACGGTTACTCCGGGATATCCTAGGACAACGTTGGATTTCTCCAGGTGCCCTGACAACCACTGGGTACTCCAGGGTGCCTCAAATAATCCACCCAGATGTGTATTTAAGTATCCACCTTAACTTAACCATTGATTAACAATAATCACATATGTCATGGATACACTCACCCAATCCACGTCTACGAGCATAGCATAGCAATATAAGCATAACGTAGAAGTAACTCCCAAATGTTTGATAATGAATAGGACAATAGGTTCTACCTCATCATCTACTTCCCAAAACCCGCATGTTAATCATATCCTAACCATGCAATGTTTGAGGGTTGATCTAATGCAATAAAAACTGGGTAATAAAGGGGTATGATCAAAGTGTTACTTGCCTTGCTGATGATCCGCAAAACCTAGAGACTCGTAGTAGCACGCTTCGCACTCCGGGTACTCTATCGCAACAAAACAATAACATACATAAGCACTCAAACTAGAAGCACGGATAAAACTCAAATAAGAGATCTAACCAGAAAGTTCAACTGAAGAACTCCGGTTTGCAAAAAGGAATCAAAACAAACGAAACAACGAAACTCAAACTGCGAAAGAAACAAGATCCGTTTACTAATTTGGACCGGAGTCAAATTTTGCAGTATAAAAATTTCGGCCTCCATGAAGACCGAGCTCCAAACGTCCGCACTCCTAAACATCCACGGACATATCAAAAACAGTTGGTAGACGCTCTTTATATGGCACACATTAAACGTCTGTGCGGAGAGATCCAGAAACAGTTTGTGGACGCTCTTTATTTCATACGCACTAAAGGTTCATGGACATATCGAAAATGACATAAATTAACGTTGTCTACTTCAACAGCCGGACGTGAGCACGTCACAGCAGCAGAGGCATGAAACCAGCCATATTGGGCATGGATGCGTGAAGCTTGCATGCATGCATATGCATGCACATCTTTTCCAGCTCCATCGATGAGTGCTCTAGACGACAGTTACATATACCCCGTACAGCTCGTTCCATAGCTCACCAAGCAGCTCCATCCACCACTCCACTTCGCTCCTGTGCCTCAGGTAGCCACAACATACAGTATTAAAATGGATGCCCAGAACAAGGAGGTTGATGCCCTGGTCCAGAAGATCACCGGCCTCCACGCCGCCATCGCCAAGCTGCCGTCCCTCAGCCCATCACCCGACGTCGACGCGCTCTTCACCGACCTGGTCACCGCGTGCGTCCCCCCGAGCCCCGTGGACGTGACCAAGCTCGGGTCGGAGGCGCAGGAGATGCGGGAGGGCCTCATCCGCCTCTGCTCCGAGGCCGAGGGGAAGCTGGAGGCGCACTACTCCGACATGCTGGCCGCCTTCGACAACCCGCTCGACCACCTCGGCATGTTCCCCTACTACAGCAACTACATCAACCTCAGCAAGCTGGAGTACGAGCTCCTGGCGCGCTACGTGCCGGGCGGCATCGCCCCGGCCCGCGTCGCGTTCATCGGCTCCGGCCCGCTGCCGTTCAGCTCCTACGTCCTCGCCGCTCGCCACCTGCCCGACGCCATGTTCGACAACTACGACCTGTGTAGCGCGGCCAACGACCGTGCGAGCAAGCTGTTCCGCGCGGACAAGGACGTGGGCGCCCGCATGTCTTTCCACACCGCCGACGTAGCGGACCTCACCGGCGAGCTCGCCGCGTACGACGTCGTCTTCCTGGCCGCGCTCGTGGGCATGGCTGCCGAGGACAAGGCCAAGGTGATCGCGCACCTCGGCGCGCACATGGCGGACGGGGCGGCCCTCGTCGTGCGCAGTGCGCACGGGGCACGTGGGTTCCTCTACCCGATCGTCGATCCCCAGGACATCGGTCGAGGCGGGTTTGAGGTGCTGGCCGTGTGTCACCCCGACGATGACGTGGTGAACTCCGTCATCATCGCACACAAGTCCAAGGACGTGCATGCCAATGAACGTCCCAACGGGCGTGGTGGACAGTACGCGCGGGGCGCGGTGCCGGTGGTCAGCCCGCCGTGCAGGTTCGGTGAGATGGTGGCGGACGTGACCCACAAGAGAGAGGAGTTCACCAACGCGGAAGTGGCCTTCTGATCGTTGCGAGGGAATGAAAATGAAGGTGGACGTGTGTGGTCAGCATCCATACGTGGCTGCCTGCTTCATCGCTTGCAATCGTACTACTACCTACCTATGCAGTTCAAGTCATGTGTTGTCAATGTAAGTGTGATGTTTACACTAGTCTATGAAAGGCAGGGCAGACGAGGGTAGTGTGCCAAGTAACAGTGTGTCATTATAGGTGTAAGTGTTGAGAATAAGACGATTTTTGTTCACAAATAGTATGGTGTAATCGGTGTCATATTCGTATTGAGTACATTTGTCAAGTTGGTTGCTAATTCACGGATGACCCACATTTGCTTTTGCCTTGTGAATCCGTTCATGACTCGACGGGTCGTCAGGAGATCAACTTCATCATTTTTATTGGAGCCATCACCGTTTGTCACGCAGTTTGATTATGTAAATTGAAGTGTTTAATTGATAGCGAAGCGTGACGAACCTCACTCGCAGTGTTCACTTTGTATACTACAAGCACAACACACAGTTTGAGCCAGCAATGTTACATATACATAGGTTTACAGGAGTTTTACAGGAAGGTGGATTTTAATTGGAGATTAAGGGGGGTGAGGACCCCATCCCGTGAAAATCAGGGGGAGAGGTTAGTTAGAAAGAAAAAAAATCCTAGTTAGCGTGTAACCCTTTGTAAGTCTTTGTATGTTTAATATTTTTTTCAGTTTAAGCTGCAGTGACCGTTACAAAAGAACCTATCATGAATAATCTATAGTACCATTGTTATGAATAATCAATTTTAGATGACGGTTGCAATACTTGTATACGCACGAGCTCGGCAATGGCGGAGACGACGAGGACGACAGGCGGAGGATGGAATCGACAGGGCGGGCGGCAGACGGGGGCGGGCACCGGTGACGCGGGAGGTTGACGGGGACAAGCACCGGCGATGTGGGCGGCAGCAGCGCAGGGGCAGTAGCGCAGGGCACAGGGGCCGCCAGATCAGCGGGATCGCGCGGGTCTCACGCGACCGGCCCGAGCGTTCGGCGGCGCACCGGCTATAAATGTTTCCCTTTGCTTTTGCCTCTGAATCCGTCCATGGCTCGATGGGCCCGTCAGGAGGTCAACTTCATGATCTCTGCTAAAGCCATCACCGTTTGTCGGGCAGTTTGATTGTGTAAATTGAAGTGTTTGATTGACAGCAAAGCATGACAAACCTCACAGGCAGTGTTCACTTTGTATATAACTAGCACAACATACAGTGTGAGCTGCAGGGGCCGTTACAAAAGAACTGATCATGAATAAACTATGATACCATTGTTATACGAATAATCAATTTTAGCCAGGGTCCTCCTAACAGGACGAGGGTGGTGCCAAGTTTGAAGAAGCAACATGCCATGACTCTCAGCCAGGCCATGGCGGGAGTCTCACACCACGACGAACTCGGAATATCATGATATCACCCCGTCAAGTGGTGTGCTCTCCACGAGATCCAAGAACACTAGCCTAGCGATTGTTGAAAACTTGGGGCCCTCAAAGGCCATCCAAAGAAATGACCGCCTCGTCTCATGTGAGCGCGCACTACGAGAGAAAAACGTCCATGCAAAGCAAATACCAACACAAAGGCAATTATGAATGAAGCTATATGGATGAATTTTGAATTCCCTTATTAAGGAGCTCACCTTTTTTTTAAGAATTTGGTAATGAGCTCACATGATGCCCGGCGTCAGTAACCATGTCACCATATTTTGGGCCGCCACCATTGCCGCCGGTGACGGTGTCCTGGACTATGGGGTCCTCGCCCCGGTTGGCCTAGTCCATGGGCCAGACTGACAACTCGTTAAGGAGGAAGGACTGCAAAAGCCTTTAACCTATGGCATAAGCATATCAGACTTCATCAAGGACCCGACATGTACTCCAAGTATGTCTATTAGAATTCAGCATATAATCCCTAGATGGCAACCGATTATGTGTAATCCTGGATACACCTAGTTCCTATATAAGCTAGAGGGTTTAATCCGTAAAGGCACATTCATTCATCATCATCACCCCTAGGGTTTAGACCACAACTTACGATCTCGAGGTAGATCAACTCTGTACTTTGATACTTCTATTATGTAAGCAACACCAGGACATAGGGTTTTACCTCTTTAAAGAGGGTCAAAACCTGGGTCAACATATTGTGTGCCTTGCCTCTTGTTACCCATCGGTCCAATCTCACATCTTGGGCTCCCCAACCCGAGGTCTGTCTATTTATTTTGACACCGACATTGGTACTTTCATTGAGAGATCGTTGTTGGATCGTCAAGGATTGGTGGCTCACTTGCAGATTGATAGCAACATTGATTGTGGTGACATCTTCGTCCCCGACCAACTCTTTGCCTTCCGCAACTTAGTTTTGCACGCAGATCCGACCGCCGCTTGAGCTATGCCGAGAACTTTGCCCCACACTAGGTCATCATGTTCGGGAGCGTGGAGTACATCACGGACGAACGCGGAGATCTGGTTCTCTCGGAACGGACCTCAGATCAATCCGAAGATCCCTATGGCTCCAGAACTCCGGAACATGTTTACGGTCTGATCCTCAAATCCGACCTTTTGGTAGAGCCAGCCCCGGAGATGGATCCGACGGCCACCACTTTTGATTTAAACCTTGCCTGCCCGGGTGATACCGAGGAGCCGAACTTGTCTTTGGAGTCGGTAATAGTCTTTGAGACAGTTTCTTCACCCGCCGACCTAGGGTCGGACCAGGGTGATCGACATAACGGGCTCGCGTCAAGCATCCCGAACAAACCGTTTCAGATCAACCTGACTTATGTCCAGACCCTCGATGCCAATGAGCTCTCACAAATAAACGAGGTGCTGGAACGAATCCAAAACCTGGCGATCTCGTCCGGTGTCAACGACAGAGAATTTTTCATCCCACCCACCGCCCACATAGTCGCCATGATCGAGGACCTGACAGACATCCTTGACTCGCTTCGACGAGGCCACCGACATGGAAGAAGATGACCCTGGCAATACCAGAGCAAATTCACCTGTGGCCATGCCACAGATGGGGAGTTGGGCCGCTATGTCTACATATGGCGTTTATATGGTCGACACTCCCAAGGAAGATCCCAAGGAGCAGCCCAATAAAAACTCCAAATGTCATGTCCCTAAGAGGAAGACGAAGGGCAAGAGTGGAAGCAGAAGCAAGACCGACACCACGTGCGCGACCGATAACGGTGCTGCCCCAATGTTGTAGAGAGCCAGGGTAAGAACAATCAAGTCTCACCCGCCCAACATTCTGGGCCGATGGGGACACCTGTAAAGGACAACATCAAATACATAGGCACCTCCGACAAGGGGTTGGACGAGGATTACCTCCCCATGTATAAGGACGAGGTTAGCCTCGGACCTGAAGATTTCGTGGTGCCCACGAACCCATACGAGCAAATACGATGAAATCACAATCGCTTTCTAAGGTGGTTTTGATAATTGATCACAACATATGCAACATTGGACTAATGATTTTATCCAAGCACATTTCATAAAAGTTCAAAGATGCCTTGGTTATAGGATTCCGAGGAGAAGCCCCTTGATACAAGGAAGAGAATAGGATTGGCTCAAGCTTGAAGCAAGAAGACTCTTCATTTTACATTTGTGAGAAATCACTTTGAGTCCTTAGGAAAGCCAATACTATTGAAAGGGGTTAGGTATTATGATGAATTGTTTGCTCAAGTGCTTAGAGCTAGCCACAAAAAATACTCAGTCATTCTCCCACAAATATCTTTGTCCAAAGCCAAACCAGCAAAATCGATGCCACCAACTATTTCCACACGGCCCTACCGATTTTACACTTGACAGACCCTATGACAAACCCTACCATCTTGGTACCACCAACTTTCAAATCGATGCCACCGAGATTAGTGACCAATTTTCTGTTGGGAAGATTTCAAGAATTGGAATTTTCGAGTTTGAAATCGGTCTCACCGAGATTTGGAAACTGGTCTAGGTCATCGTATCGATACCAGTGAGATTCATATATCGGTCTCACCGAGAATTCAAAAGTTGCCACATTTAGTGCAACTCGGCACTACCAAGTTGGGCAATAATGTTGTAACAGTTGGATTTTAGGGGATGCCTATATATACCCCTCCATCCGCCTCTCATTCGTAGAGGAAGCACTGAGAACAAACTTTTTCTGAAAAATACTGAGAGCACACTTACACTTGCGAGATCCATTTTTCTGAGAGAGAGCCACCTACTCATGTGTTGAGACCAAGATATTCCATTCCAACCATCGGAACCTTGATTTCTAGTCTCCCCAAGTCGCTTTCCACAAGATCAATCTCTCCTACCCATGCCAAATCTGTCAGAGAGTGATTGAGTGTTTAGGAGGATATCTTTTGAAGCACAAGAGCAAGGATTTCATGGTTCTACCACATCTATTACCTTTTGGAAGGTGGTGCCTCCTAGATTGGTTAGGTGTTGCTTGGGAGCCTCCTACTTCGTGTTGTGGAATTGAACCAAGACGTTTATAAGGGCAAGGAGATCGACTACTTTGTGAAGATCTACCGTGAGTGAGGCTAGTCCTGTGTGGACGGAAGCTGTGGTGGAATAGACAAGGCTGCTTATTCGTGGACCCCTTGTGGGTGGAGCCCTCCATGGACTCTCGCGGCTGTTACCCTCCGTGGGTTGAAGTCTCCACTAACATGGACGTATGATAGCCCACCTATCGAACCATGCCAAAAATCGCCGTGTCAACCTTTGCGTTTGATCTCCCTACCCTATCCTCTACTTTACATTTGCATGTCGTTATTTTCCTGCTTTGCTCTTAAATGTGCATGTGTAGGGTGAACTTGACTTGTCATAATTGCTAAAACTGGCCCACAACTAAAATTGGGAAAATGCTAAGTTTTTATCTTGTCAAGTAGTCTAATCACCCCTCTAGACATACTTTCGATCCTACAAGTGGTATTAGATCTTTGGTCTCCATTGCTTTGGTTTCACAACCTAGGAGAGTATGGTGTCTAGTGAGGGAAATTATCACCGTAGAGGTCCATACTTCGATGGTACAAATTTTGCTAGTTGGAAGCATAAGATGAAAATGCATATTTTTGGTCATAATTGTGCCGTTTGGGCTGTTGTTCGTGTTGGTGTGCAAGTTGATTTCTTCGGAGAAGGAAGAGAACCGGATCGTGATGCGATAACGAAAGAACTGAAGATGTTGCAATACAATGCTCAAGCTTGTGACATCCTATTCAACTGCATGTGCCCCGAATAATTCAACAAAATTAGTCGCCTTGAGAATGCAAAGGAAATTTGGGATACTTTCACTACTAGGGAAAACCCTAGTAGTAGCGCTGGTTTTACCCTTACTAGTAGCGCTGGGGCCAGCGCTACTTCTAACGCGCTACAGCTAACTCTTAGCAGTAGTGCTGGACTGAAAGCGCTACTGGTATCTACGTTAGAAGTAGCGCTGGAATGAATAGAGCTCTACTGCTACCCCAGCCGTACTGCTAATATTCTAGCAATAGTGCTAATATTCCTGCTTTTAATATTTAATTTGCATCGTATTTATGTCCCCCTTCTACGGCAACAAAAGTCCTTCCCCAGCAACGCTAGGAATTCTTCTTGCTACTTCTCTTGTTTGCGTCGGTTTTTCCCTTGAAGAGGAAAGGGTGATGCAACACAGGAGCAGTAAGTATTTCCCTCAGTTTGAGAACCAAGGTATACCTCCAGTAGGAGAATCTCGTCAAGTCCATAGTACCTGCGCAAACACAAAAGAGCTTGCACCCAACGCTATAAAGGGGTTGTCAATCCCTTCAAGATTGATTGCAAAGTGAGATCTGAAGGCGGAAAGTGCAACGAAGTAAAAAGAGTAAGGTTGAAAATATAGGGTGGAGTAGACCCGGGGGCCATAGTGTTCACTAGATGCTTCTCTCAAAATAGCAAATATCACGGTGGGTGAACAAATTACTATTGAGAAATTGATAGAACCGCGCAAAGTCATGAAGATATCTAAGGCAATGATCATACATACAGGCATCACGTCCGAGACAAGTAGACCGATACTTTCTGCATCTACTACTATTACTCCACACATCGACCGCTATCCAGCGTGCATCTAGTTTGTTGAGTTCATGACCAACAGAGTAACGCCTTAAGAAAGATGACATGATGTAGTGGGATAATCTCAAACCAATGATGAAAACCCCATCTTTTTACACTTGATGGCAACAATATGGTGAGTTCACCGCACGGTATGAACCCAAAACCAAGCACTTCTTCCATTGCAAGAATCATAGATCTAGTTGGCCAAACAAAACCCACAACTCGAAGAGAATTAGAAGGATATGAAATCATGCATAAGAGAGATCAGAAGAAACTCAAATAAGATTCATAGATAATCTGATCATAAATCCACAATTCACCGGATCTCGACAAACACATCGCAAAAGAAGATTACATCGGATAGATCTCCATGAAGATCATGGAGAACTTTGTATTGAAGATCCAATAGAGAGAAGAAGCCATCTAGTTTCTAGCGATGGACCCGTAGGTCTATGGTGAACTACTCACGCATCATCGGAGAGGTCATGGTGTTGATGAAGAAGCCCTCCGTATCCGAATCCCCCCTCCGACAGGGCACCAGAACATGCCCGAGATGGGATCTTGCGGAGACATAAGCTTGCGGTGTCGGAAAAGTACTTTCGATGATCTCCTGATTTTTTATGGATTTTTAGGGAATATATAGGCGCAAAACCTAGGGCAACGGAGCCTCAGGGAGCCCACAAGCCAGGGGGCCCAGGCCCCCCGTGCCACGCCATGAGGGCTTGTGGGGTCCCTGGTGGCCCCCTGCCCCGATTCTCCGTCTCTCCGATCTTTTTCTGTTCCGAAAAAAATCTTTTTGGCAGTTTCATTCCGTTTGGACTCCGTTCAAAATCCTCCTCTAAAGGGGTCAAAAACATGAAAAAAACAAAAACCGGCACTTAGTATTGAGTTAATAAGTTAGTCCCAAAAAATATATAAAAGGCATGCAAAACATCCAAAGTTTGACAAGATAATAGCATGAAACCATAAAAAATATAGATACGTTGGAGACGTATCTAGCATCCCCAAGCTTAACTCCTGCTCGTCCTCGAGTAGGGAAGTGATAAAGAATGAATTTTTGATGTGGAATGCTACCTAGCATAGTTGTCCTTTGCAACTTCTTTCACGTGACATGAATTTTCAGATCCCTAAGATTCAAAACAATACTTTTCTATTGACATGAAAACAATAATACTTCAAGCAAACTAGCAAGGTAATCATGAACTTTCAAAATAACAAGGCCAATGGAAGTTATCCCTACAAAATCATATAGTCTGGCCATGCTCCATCATCCTCACACAACTAATGTAAATCATGCACAACCCCGGTATTGGCCAAGTAATTGTTTTCGCACTCTTACTTTCTCAAACCTTTTATAACTATCACGCAATACATGAGCGTGAGCCATGGATATAACACTATAGGTGGAATAGAGTGTGGTGGTGGTTGTGAGACAAAAAGGAGGAGATGGTCACATTGACTCGACGTATCAAAGGGCTATGGAGATGCCCATCAATAGATATCAATGTGAATGAGTAGGGATTGCCATACAAGGGATGCACTAGAGCTATAAGTATGTGAAAGCTCAAAAGGAGAAATAGTGGGTGTGCATCCAACTTGCTTGCTCACGAAGACCTAGGGCAATTTTGAGGAAGCCCATCATTGGAATATACAAGCCAAGTTATATAATGAAGATTCCCACTAGCATATGGTAGTGACAAAGCAAGACGCTCTCAATCATGAAGAACATGGTGCTATAACGAAGCACAAGTGTGGAAAAAGATAGTAGCTTTGTCCCTTCTCTATTTTTCTCTCTTTTTTTTGTTTCGGCTCTTAGGCCTCTTCTCCTTTTTTTTATTTTCTCCTTTTTGTTTTTTATTTTTGGCTCTTTGGCCTCTTTTTTTTTATTTCCTCACATGGGACAATGCTCTAATAATGATGATCATCACACTTTTATTTACTCATAGCTCAAAGCTCAAAATGATGATGACTCTATAGGAAATGCCTCCGACAGTGTATCAAGATGTGCAACGATCTAGCATGGCGTATGACGTTGAAACATCTCGCTAGATATCTTACGATCATGCAATGGCAATATGAGAGTGACGGCACAAGTCATGAGATAGAACAGTGGGAGTTGCATGGCAATATATCTCGGAATGGCTATGAAAATGCCATAGTAGGTAGGTACGGTGGCTGTTTTGAGGAAGGCATATGTTGGGTTTGTGTATCGGCGAGAATTGCCGGCACTAGAGAGGCTAGCAATGGTGGAAGGTGAAAGTGCATCTATACCGTGGACTCACATTAGTCATGAAGAACTCACATAATTGTTGCGAAAGTTTTTATTAGTAATCAAACAAAGTGCTAAACGCATACTCCGAGGGGAAGGGTTGGTAGGTGTTAACCATCGCGCGATCCCGACCTCAACACAAAGGATGACAATCAATAGATCAATTATGCTTCGACTTCCTAACATAGCGGTTCACCATACGTGCATGCTACGGGAATCACGAACTTCAACACAAGTATCTCTAGATTCACAACACCCAACTAACATAGCTCTTAATATTACCAATTCCACATCTCAAAACTAATTGAGAGGAATCAAAACTTCTCTTTCTACTCAATGCACATGAAGATGGAGGTTTTTGTATCCTCTTTGGGTACCTATCACCTTTGGGACTACTTTCATAGCATAAGACAACTACCATGTCACGCACCGCCGTGCTCTAAAATATATAAGTGAAGCACATAGAGCAAAAGTATCTAGCTCAAAAGATATAAGTGAAGCACTATGAGCATTCTAGCAAAATCAGGATGAGTGCATGTCTCTCTCTCTCAAAAAGGTGTGCAGCAAGGATGATTGTGAAACAACAAAAAGAAAAGACTCCTATAATACTAGACTCTCCAAGCAAAACACATATCATGTGGTGAATAAAAATATAGCTCCAAGTAATGTTACCGATGGATTGAAGACGAAAGAGGGGATGCCTTCCCGGGGCATCCCCAAGCTTAGGATTTTTGGTGTCCTTGAATTTGGCTTGGGATGCCTTGGGCATCCCCAAGCTTGAGCTCTTTCCACTATTTATCTCATCGTCCATGAGAACATCACCCAAAACTTGAAAACTTCACAACACAAAACTTAAACAGAAACTCGTGATATCATTAGCACAAGAAAACAAACTACCACCTCTTTTGGTACTGTAGCAACTTGAATTCTATCTATATTGGTGTTGTGCTACTGTATTATCACTTTTCCATGGCTATTACCCCCCGATACTAACCATAGTTTCATCAAAACAAGCAACCAACACAACAAAAACAGAATCTGTCAAAAACAGACCAGTCTGTAGCAATCTGTATACTTTGTATACTTCTGGTACCTCAAAAATTCTGAACAATTACGACTGCGTGGGAAAAAGGCATATCAACCAGAAGCAAAAAGAATCAACTCAAAAGCTCTTTCTGAATAAAAATTAAAAATCATCTCGTGAGCAAAAAGTTTCTGTCTTTTTCCAGCAGGATCAAACAACCATTACCAAGACTAGTCATAAAGGTTTTGCTTGGCTCAAACACAAAAAGAAACACAAAAAACACAATCACAACAGAATTATGATGGTGTCGACGCAACAAAATAGAAAGAAAAAGATAAATTCATTGGGTTGCCTCCCAACAAGCGCTATTGTTTAACGCCCTTAGCTAGGCATAAAAGCGATAGAATCACGTATCGTCGTCTTTGGTGCTCAAACCATAAGTGGCCCTCATCATGGATTCATAAGGCAATCTTATTTTCTTTCTAGGAAAGTGTCCATGCCCTTCCTTAAAGGAAATTGAAATCTAATATTCCATTCCTTCATATCGATGATAGCACCGATAGTCCTTAGGAAAGGTCTACCAAGAATAATAGGGCATGTAGGCTTGCAATCAATGTCAAGCGCAATGAAATCCACGGGTACATAGTTCCTATTTGCAATAATAAGAACATCATTGATCCTTCCCATGGGTTTCTTGACAGTAGAATCAGCAAGATGTAAATTAAGAGAACACTCTTCAATCTCATTAAAACCGAGAACATCACATAAAGACTTTGGAATCAGAGAAACACTAGCACCCAAGTCACACAAAGCATTGCATTCATAGTTTTTCATTTTGATTTTGATTGTAGGTTCCCACTCATCATGAAGCTTTCCAGGGATAGAGACTTCCAATTCAAGTTTCTCTTCAAGAGATTTTATCATAGCTTCGACGATATGATCGGTAAAGGCCTTGTTTTGGCTATAAGCGTGTGGAGAGTTTAACATGGATTGCATCAAAGAAATGCATTCTATAAAGGAGCAACTACCATAATTGAATTCCTTGAAATCCACGGTAGCAATTTCATTACTACTTAAAGTTTTAACATCTTCTACTCCACTTTCAATGCTTTTAGCATCAAGATAGATGGACTCCGAATCATTGGGGCACTTTTCAACCAAAGTGGATTCACATCCAGCCCCATAATCATTAGGTTTGACACAAGAAAACAAAGATTCAATGGGAGTCACACCAAGCACTTTAAGATCTTCGTGATTCTTATCACGAGAACACGCCTTTTTAAGCCATTCATGTCTAGCACGAATTTGGGCGGTTCTTTATTTGCTCTCAATCATGGAAACACACATAGCTTTCAAAGTTTCGTCCATATTGATCTTGGGAAGAGCACATCTAACTTTCAAAGCATCAACATCACTAGACATTCTATCAACGCTCTTAGCCAAACCGTCAATTTTGAGTAGTTTTTCCTCTATGGACGCATTGAAAATCTTTTGAGAGTTGATGAGGGTAATCTATTGTAATTTCCATGAGTATTGTTGTAAGAGTTCCCAAAGTTATTAGAGGAGTTACTAGGAAAAGGCCTAGGAACATAGTTTCCTCTAAAAGCATTGTTGTTGCCAAACTTATTCTTACCAACAAAATTAACGTCCAAGCTAGCGTTGCTACTCTCAATCAAGGAAGACAAGGGCATATCAATAGGATCTAAAGGAGCACTTCTACTAGCAACCAAATTCATTAACTCATCCATCTTAGCACTCAACGAGTTAATTTCTTCTATAGCGTGTACCTTCTTACTAGTAGGTGACCTTTCATTGTGCCACTGAGAGTAGTTCGTCATGATGTTGTCTAGGAGCTTTATGGCTTCCCTTAACGTGATTTCCATGAATGCTCCACCTAAGGCGGAGTCCAAGATATTTCTAGAAGATTAATTCAAGCGAGCGTAAAAGATTTGTATAATCATCCAAAGACTCAAGCCATGAGCGGGACAATTTCTAATCATCAATTTCATTCTCTCCCAAGATTGTGCAACATGTTCATGATCAAGTTGCTTGAATTCATGATATCATTACGGAGAGAGATGATCTTAGCCGGCGGAAAATACTTGGATATATAAGCATCTTTGCTCTTATACCAAGAATCGATACTATTTTTGGGCAAAGAAGAAAACCAAGTTTTTGCGCGATCTCGCAACAAGAAAGGAAAAAGCTTCAATTTAATCACATCATTATCCACATCTCTCTTCTTTTGCATATCGCAAAGCTCAATGAAAGTATTGAGATGGGATGCGGCATCTTCACTAGGAAGGCTGGAGAATTGCTCTTTCATAACAAGATTCAACAAAGCGGCATTGGTTTCGTATGACTCCGCACTAGTGGCGGGAGCAATCGGAGTACTAATAAAATCATTATTATTAGTATTCGAGAAGTCACAAAGTTTGGTGTTTTCATTCATGGTGACTTCAGAAAGCAAGCAAGCACACAAGCGAACAAAGAGCAAGCGAGAAAAGGGCGAACGGAAAAAGGCAAACAAAAAAAGGCAAATTGTGAGGTGGGGGAGAGGAAAATGAGAGGCAACTGGCAAACAAAGTAAATGCAAGAGGTGAGTTTGCGACACCTACTTGGATGAGTTCTTGACTTGATCCTCCCCGGCAACGGCGCCAGAAATTCTTCTACTACGGCAACAAAAGTCCTTCCCCGGAAACGCCAGGAATTCTTCTTGCTACTTCTCTTGTTTGCGTCGGTTTTTCCCTTGAAGAGGAAAGGGTGATGCAGCACAGGAGCAGTAAGTATTTCGCTCAGTTTGAGAACCAAGGTATCAATCCAGTAGGACAATCTCGTCAAGTCCAGAGTACCCGTGCAAACACAAAAGAGCTTGCACCCAACGCTATAAAGGGGTTGTCAATCCCTTCAAGATTGATTGCGAAGTGAGATCTGAAGGCGGAAAGTGCAACGAAGTAAAAAGAGTAAGGCTGAAAATATGGTGTGGAGTAGACCCGGGGGCCATAGTGTTCACTAGAGGCTTCTCTCAAAATAGCAAATATCACGGTGGGTGAATAAATTACTGTCGAGCAATTGATAGAACCGCGCAAAGTCATGACGATATCTAAGGCAATGATCATACATATAGGCATCACGTCCGAGACAAGTAGACCGATACTTTCTGCATCTACTACTATTACTCCACACATCGACCGCTATCCAGCATGCATCTAGTGTATTGAGTTCATGACGAACAGAGTAACGCCTTAAGAAAGATGACATGATGTAGAGGGATAATCTCACACCAATGATGAAAACCGCATCTTTTTACCCTTGATGGCAACAACACGATGCGTGCCTCGCTACCCTTTTGTCACTGGGTGAGGTCACCGCACGGTATGAATCCAAAACCAAGCACTTCTCGCATTGCAAGAATCATAGATCTAGTTGGCCAAACAAAACCCACAACTCGAAGAGAATTACAAGGATATGAAATCATGCATAAGAGAGATCAGAAGAAACTCAAATAAGATTCATAGATAATATGATCATAAATCCACAATTCATCGGATCTCGACAAACACACCGCAAAAGAAGATTACATCGGATAGATCTCCATGAAGATCATGGAGTACTTTGTATTGAAGATCCAAGAGAGAGAAGAAGCCATCTAGTTTCTAGCTATGCACCCGTAGGTTTATGGTGAACTACTCACGGATCATCGGAGAGGTCATGGTGTTGATGAAGAAGCCCTCCGTATCCGAATCCCCCTCCGGCAGGGCACCAGAACATGCCCCAGATGGGATCTTGCGGCGACAGAAGCTTGCGACGGCAGAAAAGTACTTACGATGATCTCCTAATTTTTTATGGATTTTTAGGGAATATATAGGCGCAAAACCTAGGGCAACGGAGCCTCAGGGAGCCCACAAGATAGGGGGCGTGGTCCCCCCTTGGCCGCACCATGAGGGCTTCTGGGGTCCCTAGTGGCCCCCTCCCCCGATTCTCCGGCTCTCTGATCTTTTTCTGTTTCGGAAAAAAAATATTTTTGGCAGTTTCATTCCGTTTGGACTCCATTCAAAATCCTCCTCTGAGAGGGGTCAAAAACATGGAAAAAATAGGAACTCACACTTGGCACTAAGTTGATAAGTTAGTCCCAAAAAATATATAAAAGGCATGCAAAACATCCAAAGTTTGACAAGATAATAGCATGAAACCATAAAAAATTATAGATACGTTGGAGACGTATCACCCCCTACGTATTTGTGCATGCTCTAGCTATACAGTGGTTCATCATATCATAATAAACATGCATAATTTGCATCACATCATACACATAAAGTACTCCCTCCGTCCCAAAATTCTTGTCTTATATTTGTTTAAATACGAATGTATCTAGTCAAATTTAGTATTTAGATACATCCATTTCTAGACAAAGCTAAGACAAGAGTTTTGGGACGGAGGGGGTATGATGTCATATAACTCATCATCATATTACGTACTCATCTAACAACTCATCATCATCTTAATCATATACCAAGTTATCATATGATACACATAAAGTAAAACAGAGAAACATCATAATAGTCATCCTATGCATGCATCCTAATCGATCATGTCAAGTTAATATAAACCAGAATACCTTGTCTCTCATAAGACCTAGTCCTCGCTCTTAGGTATCATGTCATAAAATAGAATAACACCTATGTCTCCATGATGAAGCACAAAGATCCAACGGTCTCCAACTTGTGGCTTGCGATCCTTCTTTATTTCTCTCCATGCTTCAATTTGGAGCCTTTTTGATTTTGATTTGAGGTTACTCGAGTATGGAGCATCGAACTCAGCCCTCAGCGGGATTTTAATTTTCATATGACCTTCTAGGTGCATCAACAGAGGCACTACATCATGTGGAAGTTGCTGTTGAAGAACATAATAATAACCTAGTTAGCAATGTAATAACACCATTTATGCAATAGTAGAGCGTACTTCATTAGGAAACTCTTACCAAGATATTTCGGCAAATGACATTGGGCCTCAACCTATGCACTAGTGGCATGTAAAATATATAATTTTGGCCAATTCCAAAATTATACGGGAAGGTATCCCCTAGAAACCATAACACCAACAAGAAAGTAGAGAAGAACATCCTTCTCCTCCCAAGTTAGATGTGATCCACACGTGTAGTGTGTCGTGTCAATTAATTTTCGTAATTCACTCAAAGAAATGAAATAAGATGTAAATTATAATTTAAGAAATTTAGTATATGGATGAACACCAACTATTTCTAAATATAGAATGCAAATTACATGAGAAATATGGTTGAGGAGCTTACATGGAGGTAAAACAGGAAGCATATCGACAACCACCCAAATGTCGATGTTGCGTGGCATATTATCTTCAGGACGAAGATCGAAGGTTATTTCCATACCCTCCTAAAATCCATATGCCTTGCAAAGATCTTCCCAATTCGGGTACCCAAATTATGTGTGAAAAAATTAATTAAATACTTTGATAACAAATGTGTGACCATGTATAGTCCTCAAGTTAGCGCTCCTCGTCTCCATTCTCTCGTGGTCTTAGAAACCGAGCCTCTCCAACACATATCTTCTTGCATGACAAGGGAGGAACATATCTCCATTCTCGTCAAGCTTCATGCTAAAGAACTTATCGTCTCGCAGGTGAGGCGTGTCACACATACCCCGACGATCGCAGCAATATTCACACTCCCAATATTCATCATGAGACATTTCTTGTTTTAATGTGGTAAATGTGTAAACAACAACCGTGACACTATATGGAAAGAATTGAACATCTATAAATAAACAGAACCATGAATAATAAAAAGGGACCTATATTTGGTCGGAATGTTGATTCATTTTCATTCCGGTAATTCCCAAGCACTCCATATGTCCTAGTTTCTAGCACTAGTCATGACGAAATTCACGGAAATTTTTGGCATGACCTTTGCTAAATAGTGGACATATGGAGCGCCTGAAATTTGCCGGAATGGAAATGAATCAACATTCGGGAAAAACATAGGCCACTGGGACATTCCAGCAAAACTTAGCACAACTTAGCAAGCAAAAGTGAGAAACTCACTACTGTTTTATGCATTAACACCAACAAAAGGATGACATTTGTAGTCTTCATTAATTGATTAATTAACTAGTTAATTAATTAGTTAATTATGCACAACTTAGCACAACTTAGCAAGAAAAAGTGAGAAACTCACTAATATGCCTACTTACATGAAATTTACAAACATGAATGATTTATTTAAGTGAGAAACTCACTAATGTGCCTACTCACTACTGTTTTATGCATTAACACCAACAAAAGGATGATACTTGTAGGTTGGTGAAATATGTATGTGCCCTTTTCCTCTCCAAAGTTTAAATAAGTTGTTTGAAATCATTGGTTGTCTAATTCAAACATAATATGCCTACTTACATGAAATTTACCAACATGATTTTTTTCCTTCTTTCTAGTTAGCCCATCAAAAGATCTTCAACAAACATATCTTGATTTTCTTATTAACATGCATCTTGATGACCCACAAGTATAGGGGATCAATCGTAGTCCTTTCGATAAGTAAGAGTGTCGAACCCAACAAGGAGAAGAATGCTCTGATAGATGGTTTTCAGCAAGGTAATAACTGCAAGCACTGAAAGTAGTGGTAACAAGTGATGGTGTAGTGAGGTGAAACGTAGCAAGCGAAAAGTGACAAGTAACAAGTAGTAGCAACGGTGCAGCAAGTGGACCAATCCCTTTTGTAGCAAGGGACAAGCCTGAACAAAGTCTTATAAGAGGAAAAACGCTCCCGAGGACACACGTGAATTTCAGTCATGCTAGTTTCATCATGTTCATATGATTCGCGTTCGTTACTTTGATAGTTTGATATCTGGGTGGACCGGCGCTTGAGTATTGCCCTTACTTGGACAAGCATCCCACTTATGATTAACCCCTCTCGCAAGCATCCGCAACTACGAAAGAAGAATTAAGACAACGTCTAACCATAGCATTAAACTAGTGGATCCAAATCAGCCCCTTACGAAGCAACCCATCATCTACTTACTACTCCAGCAACCCATCATCTACTTACTACTCCAGCAACCCATCATCTACTTACTACTCCCCAATGCCTTCCTCTAGGCCCAAATATGGTGAAGTGTTATGTAGTCGACGTTCACATAACACCACTAGAGGAAAAACAACATACAACATATCAAAATACCGAACGAATACAAAATTCACATGACTATTATTAGCATGACTTATCCCATGTCCTCAGGAACAAAAGTAACTACTCACAAAGCATAATCATAATCATGATCAGAGGTGTAATGAATAGCATCAAGGATCTGAACATAAACTCTTCCACCAAGTAATCCAACTAGCATCAACTACAAAGAGTAATCAACACTACTAGCAACCTTACAAGTACCAATCGGAGTCACGAGACAGAGATTGGTTACAAGAGATGAACTAGGGTTTAGAGAGGAGATGGTGCTGATGAAGATGTTGATGGAGATGCCTCCCCTCCGACGAGAGGAGTGTTGGTGATGACTATGGCGACGATTTCCCCCTCCGAGAGGGAAGTTTCCCCGACAGGATCGTCCTGCCGGAGCTCTAGATTGGATCTGCTCAAGTTCCGCCTCGTAGCAGCGGAAAATCCACGAAAAAGCTCCACGCTAATTTTTTTTTCCGGACAAAACTCTTGATATAGCAAAAGAGGGGGGCCAGTCGGCCACCAGGGTGCCCACAAGCCCTGTTGCCGCAGCCAGGGGGGTAGGCCGCGACAACCAGGCTTGTGGGCCCCTGGTTGCTCCCCTTTGACACTTCTTTCGCCCAGTATTTTTTATAAAATCCAAAAAAAATCCACGTTGATTTTTAGGGCATTTGGAGTTGCGTAGAATAGAGTACTCAAACTTGCTCATTTTCCTATCCAGAATTCCAGCTGCCGGTATTCTCCCTCTTCAAATAAACCTTGCAAAATAAGAGAGAAAAGGCATAAGTAAGGTTCCACAAAGTATAATAACAATCCATAAAGCGATAAATATCAACATGAAAGCATGATGCAAAATGGACGTATCAACTCTCCCAAGCTTAGACCTCGCTTGTCCTCAAGCGAAAACCAAGACCCAAAACATGTCCACATGTTTAGGGATGAAGGTGTCGATAAAATATAATACGGACATGAGGGCATCATGATCACACATAGAACAACAATACATCATAGAGATTCTTATGGGAAAGTAACAATTCCTTCACAAAGCAAAGTATGAAACAAAAACCTTACCGAGAAGTAGCCAACAACAGTCCATAGTCATTGAAGCAATTGCAATTTATCATATTATCAGAAAGAGTCCAATAAGAGCTTGTAAGGCAAATCCACATACTCAATCATCTCTTTTGTTTTCCACAATTGTTACAACTCACGTGGTACTCATGGTATCGAAGTTTCAGTTGGACACAGAAAAAGATAGGGGCTTATAGTTTGCCTCCAAACTATTTACCTCAAGGGTAAAGTCAACAATAATAGAGCATAAGTACTCAGCTCCAAGTTGATATATGAGTATAGATCTTTCCCACGCATATGACGTTCACCAAGAAAAAGGCTAAATAAGGAATTGGTGAAGATCACCATGACTCTTACAAGGGCAAAAAGTAAAGGTACAAGATAGGCCCTTCGCAGAGGGAAGCAGAGGTTGTCATGCGCTTTTGAGGTTTGGATGCGTGTCCTCTTAGTGCGGAGGAACGTCACTTTATATTGCCTCTTGTGATAAAGAACTTTATTATGCAGTTTGTCGCTTTTATGTCTTCCTCATCACAGGTTCGTACAAAGCTTATTTTCCACACACTAATAGATCATACATATTAGAGAGCAATTTTTATTGCTTGCACCGATGAAAACTTACTTGAGGGATCTTATTCAATCCATAGGTAGGTATGGTGGACACTCATGGCAAAACTGGGTTGAAGGTTTATGGATGCACAAGTAGTATCTCTACTTGGTGCGGGAGTTTTGGCTAATATGAGGTGGAAGCAATAGTCACATGCTAAGGGATCTCTAATCATATAACATTGTTTGGAACCAAGAAAACACAATTCATTATGTTGTCTTACTTGTCCGACATCTACTTCTAAGCATGTAATAGTTTGGTGAGTGCTCACAATTATAGAAAGTGTCTAAGATGATATATTTATATGTGAACCTCTCTTTCCTTATTACTTCTTATTAATTACAACAATGATTGAGGTCTATGTTGGTCTATTCTCAACAAGTTTCAATCATCATACTTGTTATATGTGAAGCTATCACTGTCCATAGGATCATCTCATGATCTTTCATGCTATCGTTCTTTTCATACTTTTGATCACGGCACAAAACAAAGCCCTTGACAAAGATACACTTTATTATATATCTCGCAAGCTCGAATCCATCGGGGGAGACACAAAGCAAAAGACTCAAACTAAAACACTAAAGACTTATTCCACTAAGAGAAGAAATAAAAACTGAAAAGGAAAGGACTAAAACAAAGGTAAAATCAAAAGATATAAAGGTGATACGATACCAAGGCAACTCCCCCAAGCTTGGAAAAAGCCAAGGGGATTGCCCATACCAATGCTTAGTTGTCTTCCTTTGGTGGTGATGGTGGTGGTGTTGTTGAAGTAGTCTTGAGCTTGTCTAATTTCCACTTGAGCACAAAGTTCTGCTCCCTCAGATCATCATTTTCCTCCTCAAGCTTCAACACTCTAAGGCAAAGTTCCTGCTTACACTCCTACAAGAAACGAGAAGGGATAAACAAGGTCTTAGGATTCTTCCTTTGGTCAGGGAGGCTTGACTTCTTGAACTCCACATGAGTGCGTCCAGGTTGGGGTAGAGGAGCCTCCTCTTCATCGGAACTCGTTTGTTCCTTCCCCTTGGGCTCATAGTCCTCTTCCTCGTCAGTGGTCTAGCCATAAGGTTCCAAGTCCCATTTAATCCTGGAGTTAGCACGATCATCGGCCACGTAGATCTCTTCTTCTCATTCTTGAGAAGACATCTTGACCTAAATCTGCGGCAGATAACAGGCTCGAAACGAAACAGAGGAAAACTGCGTGATACGGAGATCAAAACCCTCGGGCGTATATATAATGATTTTTTCTGGACCAGAAGGAGTGCTCTGCAAGAAAATGGAGCCCGGGAGGCACACGAGCTGCCCACAAGCCCTGTTGCCGCGGCCAGGGGGAGGCCGTGGCAACCAAGCTTGTGGCCGCCTCGTGCGCTCTCCGGACTGCTTTTTATTTTTCAAAATTTCCAAAAATTCCAAAACGGAGAAAATTTCCTATTGGAAAAGTTTCGGAGTCCAATGACTTACCGAAACAGATACCTCTTGGTTTTCAGGGTCTGGAACAGGCTGATAAACATCCCTTATGTACTCCTCTGGAGTTATGATATTGATGATATTGGTCTCAACATTTATGGGAGTACCAGAGATATAATGCTTGATTCTTTGCCCGTTTACCACCCTAGGAAAATTACCTTCCGTGTTATTGATTTTGATGGCACCGGAACGATATAGTTCCTCGACAACGTAGGGACCTTCCTATTTAGAGAGAAGCTTTCCTGCAAAGAATCTTAAACGAGAATTGTATAGCAGGACATAATCACCTACATTGAACTCTCGTTTTTGTATTCTTTTATCGTGCCACCTCTTAACCTTTTCCTTGAAAAACTTGGCATTCTCATATGCCTGGGCCCTCCATTCATCTAATGAGCTGATATCAAACAACCGCTTCTCATCGGCAAGTTTGAAATCGAAGTTGAGTCTTTGATTTCCCAATAAGCTTTGTGTTCAAGCTCAAGAGGTAAATGACAGGCCTTACCGTAAACCATTTCATACGGTGACATGCCCATGGGATTCTTATAAGCAGTCCTATAAGCCCATAGTGCATCGTCAAGTTTGCTAGACCAATTCTTTCGAGATCTATTGACGGTCTTTTGTAAGATCAATTTGATCTCCCTATTACTCAACTCCACTTGACCACTAGACTGAGGATGATAAGGAGATGCAACTCTATGGTTGACATAGTACTTAGCGAGCATCTTGCAGAAAACACCATGAATGAAGTGTGAACCGCCATCAGTCATCAGATATCTAGGGACTCCAAATCTTGGGAAAATGACTTCTTTAAGCATCTTAATAGAGTTGTGGTGATCAGCGTTTTTAGTGGGGATAGGTTCTACCCACTTAGTGACGTAGTCCACATCAACTAAGATGTGAGTGTACCCATTGGAACTCGGGAAGGGTCCCATATAATCAAAGCCCCAGACATCAAATGGTTCAATGACAAGTGAATAGTTCATAGGCATTTCCTGACGCTTACTGATATTCCCTATTCTTTGGCATTCGTCACAAGACAGGACAAAATTACGGGCATCCTTGAAGAGAGTGGGCCAATAGAAACCTGATTGCAATACCTTATGAGCAGTTCTGTCTCCAGCATGGTGTCCTCCGTAAGCCTCGGAATGACACTTCTGCAGGATCTGTCCCTGTTCATGTTCAGGCACACAACGTCTAATAACACAATCTACTCCTTCCTTATAAAGGTGACGATCATCCCAAAAATAGTGTCTCAAATCAAAGAAGAATTTCTTCTTTTGCTGGTAGGTGAAACTGGGTGGTATGTATTTGGCTACGATATAGTTTGCGTAATCAGCATACCACGGTGCACTATGTGAAGTGCGGATGACATTCAATTGCTCAGCTATCATCAATAGGTCATGGGTCATCAAGGACATTCTCTAGCCTAGACAAGTTATCTGCTAGAGGGTTATCGGCACCCTTTCAGTCAACAACGTGCAAATCAAATTCCTGTAGCAGGAGAACCCATCTGTTTAGCCTAGGTTTAGCGTCCTTCTTCTCCATGAGGTACTTAATAGCAGCATGATCAGAGTGAATAGTGACTTTGGAGTCAACTATATAAGATCTAAACTTTTCACATGCAAACACGACTGCTAAAAACTCCTTCTCCGTAGTGGCATAGTTCCTTTGGGCACTGTCTAGAGTTTTACTAGCATAGTGAATGATGTTCAACTTCTTGTCAACTCTTTTTCCTAGAACAGCACCAACGACATAATCACTAGCATCGCACATGATTTCAAAGGGCAAGTTCCAATCAGGTGGTTGAACAATAGGTGCAGTTATCAAGGACTTTTTAAGTATTTCGAAAGCTTCCTCACAATCCTCATCAAAAACAAAAGGAACATCCTTCTGCAATAGGTTGGTAAGAGGCCTAGAAATCTTAGAGAAGTCTTTAATGAACCTCCTATAGAAACCAGCATGACCTAGGAAACTTCGTATACCACTGATATCTGTGGGGCAAGGCATTTTCTCAATTACATCAACCTTAGCCTTATCAACTTCAATGCCTTTCTCAGAGATTTTGTGTCCTAAGACGATGCCTTCATTAACCATGAAGTGGCACTTCTCCCAGTTCAAGACGAGGTTGGTATCTTTGCATCTCTGTAAGACTTGATCAAGGTTGATGAGGCAGTCATCAAAGGAAGAACCGTAAACGGAGAAATCATCCATGAAAACCTCAACAATGTTTTCACAAAAGTTAGAGAATATAGCCATCATACATCTTTGAAAGGTAGCAGGTGCATTGCACAAGCCAAAAGGCATGCGTCTATAAGCGAAGGTACCGAAAGGGCATGTGAAGGTGGTTTTCTCTTGATCAGATTGTGCAACAGGTATTGGCGAGAAACCTGAATAACCATCTAGAAAGCAGAAGTGTGTGTGTTTAGATAAATGGCAAAGGATAATGGTCTTTCCTGGTTGCCTTGTTCAGTTTCCAGAAGTCTATCACCATCATATAGCCCGTAATAATCCTCTGTGGGATTAGTTCATTCGTATCATCTGGAACGCCAGTGATACCTCCCTTCTTAGGTATGCAATGTACTGGACTTACCCAATCACTATGAGCAACATGATAAATGATTCTTGCTTCCAGAAACTTCAATATTTCTTTTCTCACGACTCTTTCATGCTCGGATTTAGTCTCCGTTGATGATCAACAACTGGCTTAGAATCAGGATCGGTTTTAATCTTGTGCTGACATAGAGAGGGACTAATACCCTTAAGATCATCAAGAGTATATCCAACAGCAGCACGGTGCTTCCTCAAAGTTTTTAATAACTTCTTCTCTTCATGATTCGAGAGGTGAGCACTAATAATAACATGATATATCTCCTTCTCATCAAGATAGGCATACTTAAGAGTATGTGTTAACTGTTTTAGCTCGAACATAGGATCACCCTTTGGTGGGGGAGAATCCCCAAGCAGTTCAACATGTAGAATATTCTTGAGAATAGGATATTGTTCTAAGAAAATTTTATCTATCTCACCTCTTTCATCCATATGCATATGACTTTCACGCTCAAGCAGATATTGCTCTAAAGGATTCGTAGGAGGTACGACAATAGAGGCAAGAGCAATGATTTCATCCCTACCAGACGACTCTTTTTCAAGGGGTTGTCTTCCAAACTTGGAGAAGTTAAATTCATGAGACACACCCTCGGAACTAACAGTGACAGTCTATTTAATGCAATCAATGTGAGCATTGACAGTGTTGAGAAAGGGTCTACCAAATATGATGGGACAAAGGATATCTTGTGCGGTAGCAAGGACGAGGAAATCAGTAGGATACTTCGTCTTACCACACAGGACTTCTACGTCTCTCACAATTCCTGGAGGGCAGATAGTGTCTCTATTAGCTAGCGTAATAGTGAGATCAATGGGTTCTAACTCAGCAGGTGCAATCTCATCTTTGATTTCATCATATAGGGAGAGAAGTATTACACTAACACCAGCACCGATATCACATAAACCATGGTAACAGTGATCTCCTATCTTGACAGAAACAACGGGAAGGCCAACTACAGGTTCATATTTGTCTTTCGCGTGAGGTTTAGCTATTCTAGTAGAGTCCTCACAGAATTTGATAACATGCCCATCTATGTCTTCGTCTAAGAGATCTTTGATAATAGCAACACCAGGTTCAACTCTAATTTCCTCAGGGTGTGCAAGTGGTCTAATGTAACCCCTACGTATCACAGTTGGAGCTTTAGAATAATCCTTTTTCCTAGCAGTATAAGGTGGTTTCTCAGCGTAGGCACAAGGAACAATAGGATCACTAAAGGCAATGACTTTCTCCTCAACTAGATTGGGTTTAACTATGTTGATTTCTACAGGGGATGATACTTAAACCACTTCTCTTTGGGAAGATCAACATGAGCAGCAAAATATTCACATAGAGAAGCTACTATCTCAGAGTCAAGTCCATACTTAGCGCTAAAATCTCTAGAAGTGTTTGTTTCAACAAATGATTTAACGCAATCAAACTGGAAATTCATACCTGACTCCTTACCTTCTTCCAGCTCCCAATCTTCAAAGTTACGTTTGATTCTTTCCAATAAATTCCACTTGTGATCAATATCCTTCTTCATAAAAGAACCGGTACACGAAGTGTCAAGCATGGTACGATCTTCATGGGAAAGCCGAGCATAAAAGTTTTGAGTAATAATTTCTCTCGAGAGCTCATGATTGGGGCATGAATATAACATTGATTTAAGCCTCCCCCAAGCTTGAGCTATGCTTTCCCTGTCACGAGGCCAAAAGTTATAAATATAATTCCGATCATGATGTACTAAATGCATAGGATAAAACTTTTGATGAAATTCCAATTTCAACCGATTGTAGTCCCATGATCCAGTATCATCACATAGCCTATACCATGTCAACGCCTTATCCTTCAATGATAAAGGAAAGACTTTCTTCTTTACCTCATCCTCGGGCAAACCTGCAAGCTTAAATAAACCACAAACTTCATCTACATAGATTAGATGCAAGTCTGTGTTGGGGAACGTCGCAAGGGAAACAAAAATTTTCCTACGCGCACGAAGACCTATCATGGTGATGTCCATCTACGAGAGGGGATGAGTGATCTACGTACCCTTGTAGATCGTACAGCAGAAGCGATTAGAGATCGCGGTTGATGTAGTGGAACGTCCTCACGTCCCTCGATCCGCCCCGCGAACAATCCCGCGATCAGTCCCACGATCTAGTACCGAACGGACGGCACCTCCGCGTTCAGCACACGTACAGCTCGACGATGATCTCGACCTTCTTGATCCAGCAAGAGAGACGGAGAGGTAGAAGAGTTCTCCGGCAGCGTGACGGCGCTCCGGAGGTTGGTGATGATCTTGTCTCAGCAGGGCTCCGCCCGAGCTCCGCAGAAACACGATCTAGAGGAAAAACTATGGAGGTATGTGGTCGGGCAGCCGTGAGAAAGTCGTCTCAAATCTGCCCTAAAAGCCCCATATATATAGGAGGAGGGAGGGAGACCTTGCCTTGGGGTCCAAGGGAACCCCAAGGGGTCGGCCGAGCCAGGGGGGAGGACTCTCCCCCCCCAAACCGAGTCCTACTTGGTTTGGTGGGAGGGAGTCCTTCCCCCTTCCCACCTCTCCCTTTTTTTTTCTTTCCTTTGATATTTTCTCTTCCTTGGCGCATAGGATTTGGTGGGCTGTCCCACCAGCCCACTAAGGGCTGGTGTGACCCCCCCAAATACCTATGGGCTTCCCCGGAGTGGGTTGCCCCCCTCCGGTGAACCCCCGGAACCCATTCGTCATTCCCGGTACATTCCCGGTAACTCCGAAAACCTTCCGGTAATCAAATGAGGTCATCCTATATATCAATCTTCGTTTCCGGACCATTCCGGAAACCCTCGTGACGTCCGTGATCTCATCCGGGACTCCGAACAACATTCGGTAACCAACCATATAACTCAAATACGCATAAAACAACGTCGAACCTTAAGTGTGCAGACCCTGCGGGTTCGAGAACTATGTAGACATGACCCGAGAGACTCCTCGTTAAATATCCAATAGCGGGACCTGGATGCCCATATTGGATCCTACATATTCTACGAAGATCTTATCGTTTGAACCTCAGTGCCAAGGATTCGTATAATCCCGTATGTCATTCCCTTTGTCCTTCGGTATGTTACTTGCCCGAGATTCGATCGTCAGTATCCGCATACCTATTTCAATCTCGTTTACCAGCAAGTCCCTTTACTCGTTTCGTAATACAAGATCCCGCAACTTACACTAAGTTGCATTGCTTGTAAGGCTTGTGTGTGATGTTGTATTACCGAGTGGGCCCCGAGATACCTCTCCGTCACATGGAGTGACAAATCCCAGTCTTGATCCATACTAACTCAACTAACACCTTCGGAGATACCTGTAGAGCATCTTTATAGTCACCCAGTTACGTTGCGACGTTTGATACACACAAAGCACTCCTCCGGTGTCAGTGAGTTATATGATCTCATGGTTATAGGAATAAATACTTGACACGCAGAAAACAGTAGCAACAAAATGACACGATCAACATGCTACGTCTATTAGTTTGGGTCTAGTCCATCACGTGATTCTCCCAATGACGTGATCCAGTTATCAAGCAACAACACCTTGTTCATAATCAGAAGACACTGACTATCATCGATCAACTGGCTAGCCAACTAGAGGCATGCTAGGGACGGTGTTTTGTCTATGTATCCACACATGTAAATGAGTCTTCATTCAATACAATTATAGCATGGATAATAAACTATTATCTTGATACAGGAATTATAATAATAACTATACATTTATTATTGCCTCTAGGGCATAATTCCAACAGTCTGGATGTGAACCCAAAGAGGAGGAGAAGGCTGTGATAGACGGTTTTCAGCAAGGTAATAACTGCAAGCACTGAAAGTGGCGGTAACAAGTGATGGTGTAGTGAGGTGAAACGTAGCAAGCAAAAAGTGACAAGTAACAAGTAGTAGCAACGGTGCAGCAAGTGGCCCAATCCCTTTTGTAGCAAGGGACAAGCCTGAACAAAGTCTTATAAGAGGAAAAACGCTCCCGAGGACACATGGGAATTTCAGTCATGCTAGTTTCATCATGTTCATATGATTCGCGTTTGTTACATTGATAGTTTGATATGTGGGTGGACCGGCGCTTGGGTACTGCCCTTACTTGTACAAGCATCCCACTTATGATTAACCCCTCTCGCAAGCATCCGCAACTACGAAAGAAGAATTAAGACAAAGTCTAACCATAGCATTAAACTAGTGGATCCAAATCAGCCCCTTACGAAGCAACACATAGACTCGGGTTTAAGCTTCTGTCACTCCAGCAACCCATCATCTACTTACTACTCCCCAATGCCTTCCTCTAGGCCCAAATATGGTGAAGTGTTATGTAGTCGACGTTCACATAACACCACAAGAGGAAAAACAACATACAACATATCAAAATACCGAACGAATAGCAAATTCACATGACTATTATTAGCATGACTTATCCCATGTCCTCAGGAACAGAAGTAACTACTCACAAAGCATAAACAAATCATGATCAGAGGTGTAATGAATAGCATCAAGGATCTGAACATAAACTCTTCCACCAAGTAATCCAACTAGCATCAACTTCAAAGAGTAATCAACACTACTAGCAACCTTACAAGTACCAATCGGAGTCGCGAGACGGAGATTGGTTACAAGAGATGAACTAGGGTTTGGAGAGGAGATGGTGCTGATGAAGATACTGATGGAGATGCCTCCCCTCCGACGAGAGGAGTGTTGGTGATGACGATGGCGATGATTTCCCCCTCCGGGAGGGAAGTTTCCCCGACAGGATCGTCCTACCGGAGCTCTAGATAGGATCTGCTCAAGTTCCGCCTCGTGGTGGCGGAAAATCCACGAAAAAGCTCCACCCTAATTTTTTCCGGACGAAACCCTTCATATAGCAAAAGAGGGGAGCCAATGGGCCACCAGGGTGCCCACAAGCCCAGTTGCCGCGGCCAGGGGGTAGGCCACGGCAACCAGGCTTGTGGGCCCCTAGTTGCTCCCCTCTGACACTTCTTTTGCCCAGTATTTTTTATAAAATCCAAAAAAAAATCCACGTTGATTTTCAGGGCATTTGGAGTTGCGCAGAATAGAGGACTCACACTTGCTCCTTTTCCAATCCAGAATTCCAGCTGCAGGTATTCTCCATCTTCAAATAAACCTTGCAAAATAAGAGAGAAAAGGCATAAGTAAGGTTCCACAAAGTATAATAACAGTCCATAAAGCGATAAATATCAACATGAAAGCATGATGCAAAATGGACGTATCACATCTCAGGATGACATCTTGAACCGATGGCCCTAAAATCAAAATGGCAGCAGCCTTGGGGTGCCTAGAGCGGGAGGGGCAGGGGGCGGCGGCGCCTGGAGGGGGTGGGGGCTTACCGGAGCGGGATGGGGAGGGGGCTTACCGGAGCGGGAGAGGAAGGGGGCTTACCAGAGCGGGAGGGGAGGGGGCTTACCGAAGCGGGAGGGGAAGGGGGCTTACCGGAGCGGGAAGGGAGGGGGGCGATGGTGACGGCGAGGGAGGCGGCGGCGGCGACGACGACGACGACGGCAAGGAAGGCGGCGGCAACGACGATGACGGCGAGGGAGGCGGCGACGGCTTGAGATCGAGGAGAGAGGGGGTGGGGGAGTGGGGGAGAGTTAGGAAATTTTTAGGCACGATGCGGGGTGTTAACTCAACATAGCAGTAGCGGTGGTTCTGGAGGAGCGCTACTGCTATTGTCCTTAGCAGTAGTGCTTTTACCATGCCGGCGCTGGTACTACAGCTACTGTTGGTTACATCATTGGGCCCCTTTTAGCAGTAGCGCTGGATGCTACGCAACGCTACTGATATTGACCTTAGCAGTAGTGCAGGATTAGGAACGGCGCTGCTACTATAGCTATTACGGGTGGCCTCATTGGTCCCTTTTTGTCAGTAGCGCAGAATATAAGGCCAATGCTACTGCTAAATAGCATCAACGCTTTCTACTTTCCAGCGCTACTAATAGGCTCCTACCTATAAGGTTTTTCATAGTAGTGTTTGATTGATATGCACGAAGGTACTGATTCTGTCAAGGAATCTAAGTTGGATGGGCTTTAAAGTCATCTTGACAAGTTCAATATGAAGGATGGTGAAGGAGTCATTGCGATGTATTCTAGGCTATCTCTTATCACAAATGAGATTGACGTCTTAGGAAGTGAAGAGACGACCGACAAATTCATCATCAAAAACATACTTAGAGCCTTGGATGGAAGATACGACACTATGTGCACATTAATATAAATGATGCCAAACTACAAGGATCTCAAGCCAACTGAAGTCATTGAAAGGATTGTTGCTCTTGAAATATCACTCAAGGATAAAGATGAGTTGCACAACAAGTCAAGCGGTGCTTACAAAGCTTAAAGCAATGCTCCTGCTAATTCAAATGACAACCTTGTTGCCAATGAAGAGATCAGCCTCATGGTCAGAAAATCCAACAAGTTCTTCAAGAGTAGAGGAAAAGAGAGAAGCTCTAGCTCAAGACATGATGAGGAGCGCTCGTCTAGTCGTGACCGAAACTGCTACAATGGTGGAAAGCCCGGACACTATTCCAATGAGTGCTCGGGTCCCACAAATGAAGAGAAGAGTCACCTAGAAGACGAAGAACAAGAGATGAGTCACCTCGTAAGGAGAGAAGGAGTAGAGACGATCACTATGAACGAAGACACTCCCGGAGAGGCAAAGTATCGGAGAAGAAGGACAAGTTCACCCAGGAGAGTTCGAGAAGAAGACATCAAGTTCACGTTGGTGAATGGGTTTCCTGCTCCGGGTCGTACAACAAACCCGAGAGAAGTTATCGCTCCAACTCCGACTATAGTCAAAATGAAGGTGTTGTGGTCTTACACTTGTATGCTCCATCTCATACGACTTATTTGATTCACCAAATGAAGGGATTGGAGACTGCTTCATGGCAAAAGGCCCCAAGGTACCACACCCCGAGCACTTTTACTTTGATAGTGATGAGGATGACTTGTTAGAAGAAGATGACTTGCTCTTTAATAAGACTAGTGATAACATTGAAAATGAACTTAAAAATAATCATGCTAGTCAAGAGAAATCAAATGATGGTGATAAGAAAGAGATTGAACGGCTAAATAAAGAATTAAACACTCTTAAGTTAGCTCATGAAACTACTCTAGATGATCATAGAGAGCTTGCAAGAACTCATGCAAAGCTACGCTTCGAGAAGCTAAATTTAGAGAAAGAGCATGAGTTTCTAAAAGCAATCAATGATGATCTTCGAAACAAGAGTTCCTCTTATCTAGCCAAACGATTACTCTTGTATACTTTTGTTCCAAAAGTTAAACCTAAGAACACTAGTAACAAAGGCAAGAAATTTTCTTCATCTAGTAACAAGAATGCTAAAGCTAGATCAAATGATGTTGTTCCTAGTATCTCTACTGATTCCACTACTGATTCTCTTAGCCAAGTTACAGTTGAGAAAGAAAACAATTTATTGAAAGGAATTATAGAGAGAGGTATCTTCAAGAGTCTTGCTAGAAGTAAGCAATTCGAAGAAATTGTGTGCAAGTGATACGTCTCCAACGTATCTATAATTTTTGTTGGTTTCATGCTATTATCTTGTCAAACTTTGGATGTTTTGCATGCCTTTTATATATTTTTTGGGACTAACTTATTAACCTATGCCAAGTGCCAGTTCCTGTTTTTCCATGTTTTTGACCCCTTTCAGAGGAGATTTTGAAACGGAGTCCAAACGGAATAAAATCCCCAAAAAGAATTTTTCCGTAATGAAAGAAGATCAGGAGACTTGAGAGCCAAGGCAGGGGGCCCAAGGGGCCCCACAAGCCCTCACCCCGCGGCCAGGGGGGAGGCCGCGGCCCACAAGCTTGTGGGCCCCCTGGACGCCCTCTACCCTAGGGGTTCCACCTATATATTCCCTAAAAATCCCAATAAAATCAGGAGATCATCGAAAGTACTTTTCCGCCGCCGCAAGCTTCTGTCTCCGCAAGATCCCATCTGGGGCACGTTCTGGTGCCCTGCCGGAGGGGGGATTCAGATACGGGGGGCTTCTTCATCAACACCATCACCTCTCCGATGATGCGTGAGTAGTTCACCATAGACCCACGGGTCCATAGTTAGTATCTAGATGGCTTCTTCTCTCTCTTGGATCTTCAATACAAAGTCCTCCATGATCTTCATGGAGATCTATCCGATGTAATCTTATTTTGTGGTGCGTTTGTCGAGATCCGATGAATTGTGGATTTATGAGGAGATTATCTATGAATCTTGTTTGAGTTTCTTCTGATCTCTCTTATGCATGATATCATATCCTTGTAATTCTCTTCGAGTTGTGGGTTTTGTCTGGCCAACTAGATCTATGATTCTTGCAATGGGCGAAGTGCTTGGTTTTGGGTTCGTACCGTGCGGTGACCTCACCCAGTGACAGAAGGGGTAGCGAGGCACGCATCGTGTTGTTGCCATCAAGGGTAAAAAGATGGGGTTTTCATCATTGGTTTGAGATTATCCCTCTACATCATGTCATCTTGCTTAAGACGTTACTCTATTCGTCATGAACTCAATACACTACATGCATGCTGGATAGCGGTCGATGTGTGGAGTAATAGTAGTAGATGCAGAAAGTATCGGTCTACTTGTCTCGGACGTGATGCCTATATATATGATCATTGCCTTAGATATCGTCATGGATTTGCGCGGTTCTATCAATTGCTCGATAGTAATTTGTTCACCCATCGTGATATTTGCTATTTTGAGAGAAGCCTCTAGTGAACACTATGGCCCCAGGGTCTACTCCACACCATATTTTCAGCCTTACACTTTTCACTTCGTTGCACTTTTCGCCTTCAGATCACACTTTGCAAACAATCTTGATGGGATTAACAACCCCTTTGAAGCATTGGGTGCAAGCTTGTTTGTGTTTGCGCAGGTACTCTAGACTTGACGAGACCCTCCTTATGGATTGATACCTTGGTTCTCAAACTGAGGGAAATACTTACTGCTCCTGTGCTGCATCACCCTTTCCTCTTCAAGGGAAAAACCAATGCAAGCCCAATCTCCGTCAACGTGTCAATTTCTGGCACTGTTGTTTGAGAAGTAGCAGAAGGATTTCTGGTGCCGTTGCCGGGGAGGAAGATCAAGTCAAGAACTCATCCAAGTAGGTGTCGCAAACTCATCTCTTGCATTTACTTTGTTTGCCAGTTGCCTCTCGTTTTCCTCTCTCCCACTTCACCGATTTTCTTTTTCGTTTGCCTTTTCGTTTGCCTTTTCGTTCGCCCTTTTCGTTCGCCTGCTCTTTGTTTGCTTGTGTGCTTGCTTGCATGCTGAAGTCACCATGAATGAAAACACCAAACCTTGTGACTTCTCGAATACTAATAATAATGATTTTATTAGTACTCCGATTGCTCCCGCCACTAGTGCGGACTCATACGAAATCAATGCCGCTTTGCTGGATCTTGTTATGAAAGAGAAATTCTTTGGCCTTCCTAGGGAAGATGCCGCATCCCATCTCAATACCTTCATTGAGCTTTGTGATATGCAAAAGAAAAAAGGTGTGGATAATGACGTGATTAAATTGAAGCTTTTTCCTTTCTCGTTGCGAGATCGCACAAAAACTTGGTTTTCTTCTTTGCCCAAAAATAGTATCGATTCTTGGGATAAGTGCAAAGATGCTTATATATCCAAGTATTTTCCGCCGGCTAAGATCATCTCTCTCCGTAATGATATCATGAATTTCATGCAACTTGATCATGAACATGTTGCACAATCTTGGGAGAGAATGAAATTAATGATTAGAAATTGTCCCGCTCATGGCTTGAGTGTTTGGATGATTATACAAATGTTTTACGCTGGCTTGAATTTCGCTTCTAGAAATATCTTGGACTCCTCCTCAGGTGGAACGTTCATGGGAATTACGTTAGGGGAAGCCACAAAGCTCCTAGACAACATCATGACAAACTACTCTCAGTGGCACAATGAAAGGTCACCTACTAGTAAGAAGGTACACGCTATAGAGGAAATTAACTCGTTGAGTGCTAAGATGGACGAGTTAATGAATTTGGTTGCTAGTAGAAGTGATCCTTTGGATCCTAATGATATGCTCTTGACTTCTTTGATTGAGAGTAGCAACGCTAGCTTGGACGTTAATTTTGTTGGAAGGAATAACTTTGGCAACAACAATGCTTTTAGAGGAAACTATGTTCCTAGGCCTTTTCCTAGTAACTCTACTAATAATTTTGGCAACTCCTACAACAATACTCATGGAAATTACAATAGATTACCCTCTGATCTAGAGAGTAATATCAAAGAGTTCATCAACTCTCAAAAGATTTTCAATGCGTCCATAGAGGAAAAGCTACTCAAAATTGACGATTTGACTAAGAACGTTGATAGAATGTCTAGTGACGTTGATGCTTTGAAAGTTAGATGTGCGCCTCCCAAAATCAACATGGATAAAACTTTGAAAGCTATGCGTGTTTCCATGATTGAGAGCCAAGAAAGAACCGCCCAAATTCGTGCTAGACATGAATGGCTTAAAAAGGCGTGTTCTCGTAATGAGAATCACGAAGATCTTCAAGTGCTTGGTGTGACTCCCATTGAATCTTTGTTTTCTTGTGTCAAACCTAATGATTATGGGGCTGGATATGAGTCCACTTGGGTTGAAAAGTGCCCCAATGATTCGGAGTCCATCTATCTTGATGCTAAAAGCATTGAAAGTGGAGTAGAAGATGTTAAAACTTTAAGTAGTAATGAAATTGCTACCGTGGATTTCAAGGAATTCAATTATGGTAGTTGCTCCTTGATAGAATGCATTTTGATGCAATCCATGTTAAACTCTCCACACGCTTATAGCCAAAACAAGGCCTTTACCGATCATATCGTCGAAGCTATGATAAAATCTCTTGAAGAGAAACTTGAATTGGAAGTCTCTATCCCTGGAAAGCTTCATGATGAGTGGGAACCTACAATCAAAATCAAAATGAAAAACTATGAATGCAATGCTTTGTGTGACTTGGGTGCTAGTGTTTCTCTGATTCCAAAGTCTTTATGTGATGTTCTCGGTTTTAATGAGATTGAAGAGTGTTCTCTTAATTTACATCTTGCTGATTCTACTGTCAAGAAACCCATGGGAAGGATCAATGATGTTCTTATTATTGCAAATAGGAACTATGTACCCGTGGATTTCATTGCGCTTGACATTGATTGCAATCCTACATGCCCTATTATTCTTGGTAGACCTTTCCTAAGGACTATCGGTGCTATCATCGATATGAAGGAATGGAATATTAGATTTCAATTTCCTTTAAGGAAGGGCATGTTACACTTTCCTAGAAAGAAAATAAGATTGCCTTATGAATCCATGATGAGAACCACTTATGGTTTGAGCACCAAAGACGACGATACGTGATTCTACCGCTTTTATGCCTAGCTAAGGGCGTTAAACAATAACGCTTGTTGGGAGGCAACCCAATGAATTTATCTTTTTCTTTCAGTTTTGTTGTGTCCACACCATCACAATTCTGTTGTGATTGTGTTTTTTGTGTTTCTTTTTGTGTTTGAGCCAAGCAAAACCTTTATGACTAGTCTTGGTAATGGTTGTTTGATCCTGCTGGAAAAAGACAGAAACGTTTCGCTCACGAGATGATTTTTAATTTTTATTTAGAAAGAGATTTTGTGTTTATTATTTTTTCTGCTGGTTGATATGACTTTTTCCCAGGCCATCGTAATTGTTCAGATTTTTTGAGGTACCAGAAGTATACAAAGTATACAGATTGCTACAGACTGGTCTGTTTTTGACAGATTCTATTTTTGTTGAGTTGGTTGCTTGTTTTGATGAAACTATGGTTAGTATCGGGGGGGGGGGGGGGGTACTAGCCATGGAAAAGTGAGAATACACTAGACCAACACCAATATATATGGAATTCAAGTTTGCTACAGTACCAAAAGAAGTGGTAGTTTGTTTTCTTGTGCTAATGTTATCACGAGTTTCGGTTTTAGTTTTGTGTTGTGAAGTTTTCAAGTTTTGGGTGATGTTCTCATGGACGATGAGATAAGGAGTGGCAAGAGCTCAATCTTCGGGATGCCCAAGGCATACCAAGCCAAATTAAAGGACACTAAAAATCCTAAGCTTGGGGATGCCCCGGGAAGGCATCCCCTCTTTCGTCTTCAATCCATCGGTAACATTACTTGGGGCTATATTTTTATTCACCACATGATATTTGTTTTGCTTGGAGCATCTTGTATCTTAGGAGTCTTTTCTTTTTTTGTGTCACAATCATCCTTGCTGCACACCTTTTTGAGAGAGAGACATGCACTCATCGTGATTTTGCTAGAATGCTCATAGTGCTTCACTTATATCTTTTGAGCTAGATACTTTTGCTCTATGTGCTTCACTTATATCTTTTAGAGCATGGCGGTGCGTGACTTGGTAGTTGGCTTATGCTATGAAAGTAGTCCCAAAGGTGATAGATACCCAAAGAGGATGCAAAAACCTCCATCTTCATGTGCATTGAATAGAAAGAGAAGTTTTGATTCCTCTCAAATAGTTTTGAGACGTGGATTTGGTAATATTAAGAGCTATGTTAGTAGGGTGTTGTGAATCTATAAATACTTGTGTTTAAGTTAGTGATTCCCGTAGCATGCACGTATGGTGAACCGCTATGTTAGGAAGTCTTAGCATAATTGATCTATTGACTGTCATCCTTTGTGTTGAGCTCCGGATTGCGCGATGGTTAACACCTACCAACCCTTCCCCTAGGACTATGCGTTTAGTACTTTGTTTCGATTACTAATAAAAACTTTCGCAACAAGTATGTGAGTTCTTCATGACTAATGTGAGTCCATGGTATGGATGCACTTTCACCTTCCACCATTGCTAGCCTCTCTAGTGCCGCGTAATTCTCGCCGGTGCACAAACCCACCATATTCCTTCCTCAAAACAGCCACCATACCTACATACTATGGCATTTTCATAGCCATTCCGAGATCTATTGCCATGCAACTCCCACCGTTCCGTCTCATGACTTGTGCCGTCACTCTCATATTGCCTTTGCATGATCGTAAGATAGCTAGCGAGATGTTTCAACGTCATACGCCATGCTAGATCGTTGCATATCCCGGTACACTGCCGGAGGCATTTCCTATGGAGTCATCATCATTGTGAGCTTTGTGCTGTGAGTAAATAAAATTGTGATGATCATCATTATTAGAGCATTGTCCCATGTGAGGAAATAAAAAAAAGGAGGCCAAAGAGCCCAAAAACAAAAAAAGGAGAAAAAAAGAGAGGCCTAAGAGCCCAAATGAAAAAAAGAGAAAAGAGAGAAAAAGAGAGAAGGGACAATGCTACTATGTTTTTCCACACTTGTGCTTAATAGTAGCACCATGTTCTTCATGATTGAGAGCTTCTTGCTTTGTCACTACCATATGCTAGTGGGAATCTTCATTATATAACTTGGCTTGTATATTCCAATGATGGGCTTCCTCAAAATTGCCCTAGGTCTTCGGGAGAAAGCAAGTTAGATGCACACCCACTAGTTTTCCTTTTGAGCTTTCACATACTTATAGCTCTAGTGCATCTCTTGTATGGCAATCCCTACTCATTCAAATTGATATCTATTAATGGGCATCTCCATAGCCTTCTGATACGCCGAGTCAATGTGACCATCTCCTCCTTTTTGTCTCACAACCACCACCACACTCTATTCCACCTATAGTGCTATATCCATGGCTCGCGCTCATGTATTGCGTGATAGTTATAAAAAGTTTGAGAAAGTAAGAGTGCGAAAAAATTACTTGGCCAATACCAGGGTTGTGCATGATTTACATTAGTTGTGTGAGGATGATGGAGCATAGCCAGACTATATGATTTTGTAGGGACAAGTTTCCTTGGCCTTGTTACTTTGAAAGTTCATGATTACCTTGCTAGTTTGCTTGAAGTATTATTGTTTTCATGTCAATAGAAAACTATTGTTTTGAATCTTACGGATCTGAACATTCATGTCACGTGAAATAAGTTGCAAAGGACAATGATGCTAGGTAGCATTCCGCATCAAAAGTTCATTCTTTATCACTTCCCTACTCGAGGACGGGCATGAGTTAAGCTTGGGGATGCTTGATACGTCTCCAACGTATCTATAATTTTTGATGGTTTCATGGTATTATCTTGTCAAACTTTGGATGTTTTGCATGCCTTTTATATATTTTTTGGGACTAACTTATTAACTCAGTGCCAAGTGCCAGTTCCTGTTTTTTCCATGTTTTTGACCCCTTTCAGAGGAGATTTTGAAACGGAGTCCAAACGGAATAAAATCCCTGAAAAGAATTTTTTCGTAACGGAAGAAGATCAGGAGACTTGAGAGCCAAGGCATGGGGGACCCAGGGGCCCCACAAGCCCTCACCCCACGGCCAGGGGGAGGCCGTGGCCCACAGGCTTGTGGGCCCCCTGGACACCCTCTGCCCTAGGGGTTGCGTCTATATATTCCCTAAAAATCCCAAAAAAATCAGGAGATCAGCGAAAGTACTTTTCCGCCGCCGCAAGCTTCTGTCTCCGCAAGATCCCATCTGGGTCACGTTCTGGTGCCCTGCCGGAGGGGGATTCGGATACGGAGGGCTTCTTCATCAACACCATGACCTCTCCGGTGATGCGTGAGTAGTTCACCATAGACCTATGGGTCCATAGTTAGTATCTAGATGGCTTATTGTCTCTCTTGGATCTTCAATACAAAGTTCTCCATGATCTTCATGGAGATCTATCCGATGTAATCTTCTTTTGCGGTGTGTTTGTCGAGATCCGACAAATTGTGGATTTATGATCATATTATCTATGAATCTTATTTGATTTTCTTCTGATCTCTCTTATGCATGATTTCATTTCCTTGTAATTCTCTTCGAGTTGTGGGTTTTGTCTGGCCAATTAGATCTATGATTCTTGCAATGGGAGAAGTGCTTGATTTTGGGTTCATACCGTGTGGTGACCTCACCCAGGGACAGAAGGGGTAGCGAGGCACGCATCGTGTTGTTGCCATCAAGGGTAAAAAGATGGGGTTTTCATCATTGGTTTGAGATTATCCCTCTACATCATGTCATCTTGCTTAAGGCGTTACTCTGTTCGTCATGAACTCAATACACTAGATGCATGCTGGATAACGGTCGATGTGTGGAGTAATAGTAGTACATGCAGAAAGTATTGGTCTACTTGTCTCGGACGTGATGCCTATATGTATGATCATTGCCTTAGATATCGTCATGACTTTGCGCAGTTCTATCAATTGCTCGACAATAATTTGTTAACCCACCGTGATATTTGCTATTTTGAGAGAAGCCTCTAGTGAACCCTATGCCCCCCGGGTCTACTCCACACCATATTTTCAGCCTTACACTTTTTACTTCGTTGCACTTTCCGCCTTGAGATCTCACTTTGCAAACAATCTTGAAGGGATTGACAACCCCTTTGAAGCGTTGGGTGCAAGCTTGTTTGTGTTTGCGTAGGTACTCTGGACTTGACGAGACCGTCCTTCTGGATCGATACCTTGGTTCTCAAACTGAGGGAAATACTTAGTGCTCCTGTGCTGCATCACCCTTTCCTGTTCAAGGGAAAAACCAACACAATCCCAGTCTCCGTCAACGTGTCAATTTGTGGCGCTTATGTTTGAGAAGTAGCAGCAAGCAAGGAGGACATCAGAAGAAGCAAGGTGTTGGCTACTTGAACGTCAACGGAGATGTTTGGGAAGAAGGTCCATATCCCATTCCCAAGTTTGTTCCTCAAGAGGAGAAGTATGATCCTACTCCTCCAAGGGAACAAGCTCTCAAGACGGCCTTCTACCACAAGACCGCAAGGGAAATGGAAAGCTTCAAGAGGAGATTGACTCATTTGAGGATATCCAATCTAGTGCTACCACAAGAACCCCAAGCCAAGGTCGAGTGGGTTCCCAAGGACACATCTAGCACTATCTCATCTAGTGCTACTACAACTCCAAGGATCCCCATCAAGTTGATGTGGATCCCCAAGAGGAAGAACTAGAAAGTTCTTGAGGGGTGATTCCGCTAATGAAATTCACTCTCATTCATTTTGGCAAGAACTATATGCAATCAACCTCAACCATATGCATTTGTTCAAGGAATCACACATTCCCTCAATGGAGAGCAAGGGACAAGGTAGTTAATGCATCTTTGGAGATCATCTCACATGTATTTCATTCTATGTCCATATATATTCTTGTGTTTGTTCCTTTTGCTTTGGTACTAACCCATGTAGATGAGAAGAGTAAGAAACAACAAGGATTGCTCCCAACTCAAGATGAACTTCATCAACAATGATCATGCACCACTACTACACCTACTTGAAGTCTTCTACGACAAAACCCAAGGTTTGTTTATCCCTCTTAGGGGGGATGTCACATCTAGGGGGAGCTTCACTCTAATACTTGAGTATAAGTGTCTCCTAAACGATGTGAACACATTAATGCTTTATGTAAAAGTGATAACCCCACTTGTGCTTAATCGATGAGTATGACCTATGATCAAGTACTTTTACTTGGATCCTATATATATGACTTCATCATCACCAAAGTGCTTGATAGATACTAGAATGTTTGTGCATGTTCACCATGTTTTATTTGACATATTATTGTGTGAGCATCTTGGTATGCATATCTTGCTCATTCGAGGATATCCAATTGTTGTTATTTGGCTTTCTATTTTATTTGGCCAATTGGATATAACGAATGCATAAGTACCTTTCTCTAGCGATCTAAGATTTCTCGCCTCAAATTCTATTCATGCTTCATCACAAAATTTGTGCAAGCACTTTAGGGACACTCTGTGTGAGGAGCACTCGGTGATCCCTGTCGAAAAGGGCTGAATTCCAAAACCTCCCAAGTGCACCTCGGTGTGACCAACCTCAAAATCTCGGTCCCACCAAAGCCTAGGGTTGATCAGGTTTCATCATCTCGGTACCACCGGGTTGTTCTTTTCGGCCTCACCGAGTTTCTGTGTCAGATGACAAGTAAGGAACTTGGTGGCACCAAAAATTCAATCTCGGTGTCACCGACAACCAGGAGATATATATATCCAGTGGTACCCAACGGTTGAAACGCTTCTTCAAACGTCGTTTGCCGCAACACCTCGCTGCCGCGCCCTAGTCCCATGGACTTCTTCTTGATCCTCCCATGCGCCCTCACCACCGGAGTCCTTGCCGCTGACGGAATCTTCACCATCGTCGCCGTTGTAGAGGATCCTCGCCGATTTAGGATGTGAGGTTCTGAGGATGTGTGCTTGTGTGCCATCTTCACCATCGTCTACTTGTTTGCCATCTGCTTGTGTGCTTGTCTACCACTCTGCTTGTCTGCTTGATTTGCCAAGATGTCAGGTTCCGAGGATAGTCAAAACAACTTCAATGTGACCAATGCTGACATGGACACAAGAACTGATCCTGAGAGGACACCTTCTGACCCAGGTACTCCTAGCTCCCATGGCTTGCCCAAGGGAGCTACCAGATCTAGGAGGAAGATAAATTATAATGAAGAAGATGTTGACTTTATCCCTGAGGGATTTGGTCCCGAGAAGTAGAAGGAGAAGACCACGGTCAGGAAGACTGTGAGAAAGGAGTATGCTAGACATGCTGACATCAGAGATCCAGAAGCTAGGCTTGCAAAGAATCCAGGTTAGAAGAGAGCCAAGAAGAGGATTTTCCGTGTTATTGGTAAGCTAGCCTCAATGTATGAAGATCCAAGAGAAGCTGCTCATGATAAGAAGGAAGAAATTCCAGCTAAGGTTCCTCCTCACAAGAAGAAAAAGCTGATGGATGATGCTATGCCTAAGAATGTTGCCCCAATGCCTTCAGCACCTAAGGCTAAGAAGTCCATAGCTCTCAAGAGGACTACAAAGGATATTCCTCCAGCTGCAAAGAACAAAGGATCTGCGTCCTGAGAATTTTCTACAGAGGAAAATGAGGATGCCCCTGTGTTTATGAAGCTGAGACCTCATCTGCCATCCCACAATGAAGCTCATCCAGTTGCTGAACACATGAAGATGAGAAGCGATGCAGGTTTGAGGAAGTGGAGATTTGTTGATCCATATGTTGTGAGAAGGAGAACTTCTATTGATCCCTACTTTCACACAAAGGAGCAACAAGATTTCCATGAGTCTATGTTGCTTGATACGAGTCGTGCGGTCAGCGACATGAGATAGGTCGCTTGGGAATACATCAAGGCCAATGAAGAATATTTTCCCCATGTGAGAGAAAATTTCAGGATGATTGATATTGAAGATTTTGTTGGCAAAGAGATGACTCCACGGAATGATGAGATTATCATGCAATTCTATTCCACCGCTCACTTCTATTCCGATAGAAGGATTGTATGGATGACTAAGTGTCACCAGTATGAGTCCACAGTTGATGAATGGGCCACTATCATTGGTGCCCCAATGGCACAAGAAGGAGCTTTGGATGTGTATTCAGAACTCAAGATGAATCACAACTCCATGGACAACATGTACAAGCCAGTGCCCCATGAGTTTGTGTCATCGCACAAGTTTGGCTTTGTCTATTTCTTGCAAGCAGGAATACCTACTATGAACACCATCATGAGATACACCCTGATGCCCAAATCAGGAGATGATAACATGATTAGAGGTTATTCCATCAACATGTTGCATCATCTAGACACCCACACCCAGTTCAGAATGATGGACTTGATAGTTGAGACTGTCAAGAGGACTGCTGCAGATCAGAATAGATCCTGTGGACATGCTCCATACATCCAGATGCTCATCAATGCCAAGATTGGCAAGTATGCATATTTACTTGATCGTCCCCACCTGCCACTTCATCCTAATTTTGAAGACAATGAAGTTTCGATGGACCCAAGCCATCCCAGCTCACCTACTACTCGATAGGCAGCAGCGGCAAAGGCTGCAAGGAATGATCGAGCACCAACCCCACAACTCAGAACTATAGATGAGCAGATGTCCTTCTTGGTCAGCACCATCGAAGGGATGGAGAAGAAAGTTTTTGAGATCTTGCTGAACTAGAAGAGCCTTGATAGGATCGTGGAGACAAAATTCCATGACCTGGATGTTAAGGTAACGGAGTTGACTACCACTCTTGAGCAACTCCAGCATGAAGTTGATTCAGTGAAGATTCCACACTCCGGCAGTGATGATGAAGAGTCGCCTCTTCCTACTACCACTCAGTTCAGGACCCATACTAGGTCAGTGGCTGTGCCAGTTCCGGAAGAAAGACCATCTTCATCAGCTCAAGCTTCAGCTTCTGCTCCTGCACCTCTAGTGTCTACACCTCCAGCTCCACGGACTTCTGCAGAAGCCTTTATCGATGCTCTCTTGTCCACTCCATTATCAGCTACCGGAGGAGATCATGCCTAGAGAGACGACTAGTTCTAGACCTTTGAACTTTTTCGTAACTTCTTGCCAAAGGGGGAGAAGTGTATATATCAAATAGGGCTTCGAGAGGGAGAGCTTTGCATTTTATTTGCTCTCATTTTGGGTTCTCAAACTTTTGGTATTTTGGATGACTTTATCCATTTAGTATATGTGTTTGATCATACGCTTTGATTGTTTATTGCAACCACGTTATTACCTTTGAGCTATCTGCATGATGATCATTCACTTATTCGTTTGGTGTTATGTGCATTACTATTCATTCATATCATTTATGTGCACCACCAAGTTGAATGTGACATAGTAGAGTAACCCATGACCCTAATCGATTGTGCATTTGCATTCAGACGCAAATTCCAAATAATGCACAAATTTGGGGGGGAGCTCTTGCTTTTCACATACTTCTCAAACCATCGATGCTAATCATTGATTATATCTTTTGCCAAACTTTGATCTATATGTTGTCATCAATTACCAAAAAGGGGGAGATTGAAAGCACAATTGCTCCCTAAGGTGGTTTTCATAATTGATCACAACATATGCATCATTGGACTAATGATTTTATGCAAGTATATTTCAGAAAAGTTCAAAGATGCCTTGGTTATAGGATTTTGAGGATAAGCCCCTTGATGCAAGGAAAAGAATAGGATTGGCTCAAGCTTGAAGCAAGAAGACTCTTAATTTTACATTTGTGAGAAATCACTTTGAGTCCATAGGAAAGACAATACTATTAAAAGGGGTGAGGTATTATGACGAATTGGTTGCTCAAGTGCTTAGAGGTAGCCACCCAAAATACTCACCCATTCTCCCACAAATATCTCTGTCCAAAGCCAAACCAGCAAAATCGGAGCCACCAACTATTTCCACTCAGCCCTACCGATTTTACACTTGACAGATCCTATGTCAAACCCTACCATCTCGGTACCACCAACTTTCACATCAGTGCCACCAAGATTCAGTGACCAACTTTCTGTTGAGAAGATTTCAAGGATCGGAATTTCCGAGTTTGACATCGGTCTCACGAGATTTGGAAACTGGTCTAGGTCATCGTATCAGGACCACCGAGATTCATATATCGGTCCCACCGAGAATTCAAAAGTTGCCACATTTAGTGCAACTCGGTTCCACCGAGATTTTTTCGGTGTCACCGAGTTGGGTAATAATGTTGTAACGGTTGGATTTTTGGTGATGCCTATATATACCCCTCCACCTACCTCTCATTCATAGAGGAAGCACTCTGAACACACTAACACTTGCCAGATCCATTTTTCTAAGAGAGGGCCACCTACTCATGTGTTGAGATCAAGAGATTCCATTCCAACCATTTGAACCTTGATTTCTAGCCTCCCCAAGTTGCTTTCCACAAGATCAATCTATCCTACCCATGCCAAATATGTGAGAGAGTGATTGAGTGTTGAGGAGACTATCTTTTGAAGCACACGAGCAAGGAGTTCATCGTTCTGCCACATCTATTATCTTTTGGAGGGTGGTGTATGTTGGAAGTATGCCCTAGAGGCAATGACAAAATAGTTATTATTATATTTCCTATTTCAAGATAATCGTTTATTATCCATGCTATAATTGTATTGAATGAAAACATAAATGCATGTGTGGATATATAGAAAAAACAATGTCCCTGGTTAGCCTCTAGTTGACTAGCCAGTTGATCAAGGATGGTTAAGGTTTTCTGACCATATGCAAGTCTTGTCACTTGATGACTGGATCACATCATTAGGAGAATGATGTGATGGACAAGACCGAAACTATGAATGTAGCATGTGATTATGTCATTTTGTTGCTATTGTTTTCTGCGTGTCAAGTATTCATTCCTATGACCATGAGATCATGTAACTCACTGGCACCGGAGCCATACCTTGTGTGTATCAAACGTCACAATGTTACTGGGTGACTATAAAGGTGCTCTATAGGTATCTCCGAAGGTGTCCGTTGAGTTAGCATGGATCAAGACTGGGATTTGTCACACCGTGTGATGGAGAGGTATCTGGGGGCCCACTCGGTAATACAACATCACATATAAGCCTTGCAAGCAATGTGACACAAGTGTTAGTCAGGGGATCTTGTATTATGGAACGAGTAAAGAGACTTGCCGGTAACGAGATTGAAATAGGTATAGGGATACCGACGATCAATTCTCGGGCAAGTAACATACCGAAGGACAAAGGGAATGGTATACGGGATTATATGAATCCTTGGCACAGAGGTTCAACCGATAAGATCTTCGTAGAATATGTAGGATCCAATATGGACATCCACATCCCGCTGTTGGATATTGACCGGGGAGTGTCTCAGGTCATGTCTGCATAGTTCTCGAACCCGCAGGGTCTGCACACTTAAGGTTTGGCGATGTTTCTGTATAGCTGAGTTATAGGTGTTGGTGACCGAAGGTTGTTCAGAGTCCCGGATGAGATCACGGATGTCACGAAGGTTTCGGAAATGGTCCGGAAACAAAGATTGATATATAGGATGGTTTCATTTGGTCTCAAGAAAGATTTTGGGCATTACCGGCACTATACCGGGAGTGACGAATGGGTTCCGGGTTTTCACCGGGAGGAGCCCACCCACCTGGGAGTGAGCCTAATAGCGCAAGGATGGAGCACCAGCCCTTAGTGGGCTGTTGAGGCCAGCCCAAGTGGGCTATGTCGGCTAGGAAAAGAAAACCAAAGGAAAAAAAGAGGGAGGTGGGATGGAAGGAGGGGACTCCTCCTCCTCCAAACCGAATTGGAGTTGGAGTCCTCCTCCTCCTCCCACGGCCGGCGCCCTTGGGGCTCCCTTGAGCCCCAAGGCTAGCCCCTCCCCTCCTCCTATATATACTAGAGGTTTTAGGGTTTTTGAGACACAACTTTGCCACGTGCAACTCAAACCTCTACTTTGTAGTTCTTCCTCTAGATCGGTTTTCTGCGGAGCTTGGGCAAAGCCCTGCAGGAATAGATCATCACCATCACCGGCACGCCGTCACGCTGCCGGAGAACTCATCGACTTCCCCGTCTCTCTTGTTGGATCAAGAAGGCGGAGATCGTCATCGAGCTATACATGTGCTGAACTCGGAAATGCCGTCCGTTCGGCGCTAGATAGGAACGGAACGTGGGACGACGGTGATTTGAATAACGAAGCTATTCCACTACATCAACGGCGTTTCTTAACGTTTCCCGCTTAGCGATCTACAAGGGTATGTGGATCCGATCTCCTTATCGTAGATGAACATCACCATGATAGGTCTTCGTATGTGTAGGATTTTTTTTGTTTCCCATGCAACATTCCCCAATAGTGGTATCAGAGCTAGGTTCATGTGTAGATGTAATCTCGAGTAGAACACAAAAGTTTTTGTGGGCGTTGATGTCCGTTTGCTTCGCTCCTTAGTCATTTCTCGATTCGGCAATATTGTTGGATTGAAGTGGCCCGGAACAACATTACTCGTACGCTAACGAGAGACCGGTTTCATCGACCAACATGCAACTCGTTGCATCAAGATGACCGGCGGGTGTCAGTTTCTTCAACTTTAGTTGAATTGGATTTGACCGAGTCGGTCCTTGGAGAGAGGTTAAATAGCAATTTTCACATCTGTGTTGTGGTTTTTGCGTAAGTAAGATGCGATCATACTAGATACCCATAGCAGCCACGTAAAACATGCAACAACAAAATAGAGGACGTCTAACTTGTTTTTGCAGGGTATGCTTGTGATGTGATATGGCCAAAGACATGATGTGATATATTGGATGTATGAGATGATCATGTTGTAATAGTTAATATCTACTTGCACGTCGATGTTATGGCAACCGGCAGGAGCCATAGGGTTGTCTTTAAACTAACGTTTGTGTTTGCAAATGCGTTTACTATATATTGCTAGGTTGTAGCTTTTGTAGTAATAGCATAGATAGCACGACAATCTCGATGGCGGCACGATGATGGAGATCATGGTGTCGCTTCGATGATGATGAAGATCATGCCGGTGCTTTTGTGATGGAGATCGAGAAGCAAAAGATCATGTCCATATCATGTCACTTATGAATTGCATGTGATGTTAATCCATTTATGCATGTTATCTTCCTTAGAACGACAGTAGCATTATAAGGTGAACCCTCACTAAATTTCAAGATAAAATTGTGTTCTCCCCGACTTTGCACCGTTGCGACTGTTCGTCGTTTTGAGACACCACGTGATGATCGGGTGTGATAGACTCAACGTTCACATACAATGGGTGCAAAACAGTTGCACACGCGGAACACTCGGGTTAAACTTGACGAACCTAGCATGTGTAGACATGGCCTCGGAACACAAGAGACCGAAAGGTCGAGCATGAATCATATAGTTGATATGATTAGCATAGAGATGTTTACCACTGAATACGCTCAACTCACGTGATGATCGGACTTGAGTTAGTGAATTTGGATCATGCCACACTCAAGTAACTAGAGGGATGTCGATTTGAGTGGGAGTTTATTAGTAATTTGATTAGTTAAACTCTAATTGTCTTGAACATAGTCTAAGTCCACTTTGCAATATTTTATGTTGTAGATCAATGGCTCATGCAGTAGAAACCCTGAATTTCAATACATTCCTAGAGAAAGCTAAGCTAAAAGATGATGGTAGCAACTTTGTAGACTGGGCTCATAATCTTAGGCTCAGCCTACAAGCTGGGAAAAAGAATTATGTCCTTGATGCTGCGCTAGGAGATGAACCACCCGCTACGTCTGACAAAGATGTTTTGAACGCTTGGCAATCATGTAAGGAGGACTACTCAGTAGTTCAATGTGCAGTCTTGTATGGATTGGAACCGGGACTTCAACGATGCTTTGAACGTCATAGAGCATATGAGATGTTCCAGGAGTTGAAGTTTATCTTTCAGAAGAACGCTCGGATCGAGAGGTACGAGACCTCCGGTAAATTCTATGCTTGCAAGATGGAGGAGAATTCGTCTGTGAGTGAACATGTGCTCAAAATGTCTGGGTACTCAAACTGTCTAGCTGAGCTGGGGATGGAACTCCCGCAAGAGGCTATCACTGATAGAATTCTTCAATCACTACCACCTAGCTACAAGAGCTTTATGTTGAACTATAACATGCAAGGGATGAACAAGTCACCCGACGAGTTATTCACGATGCTGAAAGTCACAGAGTCAGAACTCCGGAAATAACATCAAGTGTTGTTGGTGAATAAGACCACTGGTTTCAAGAGAAACGACAAAGGCAAGAAGGGTAAATCCAAGAAGAACGGAAAAACTGTTGCCAATCCAACGAAGAAACCCAAGGCTGGACCTAAGCCAGAAACTGAGTGCTATTATTGCAAGGGGATGGGTCATTGGAAGTGCAACTACCCCAAGTATTTGGCTGATAAGAAGGCGGCCAACACCAAACTAGGCATATGTGATATACATGTTATTGAAGTGTACCTAACCAACTCTCGTAGTAGTGCGTGGGTATTTGATACCGGTTCTGTTGCTCATATTTGCAACTCGACGCAGGAACTGTGGAATAAACGAAGGCCGATGAAGGATGGAGTGATGATGCGCGTGGGAAATGGTTCCAAGGTTGATGCAATCGCCGTCGGCACAGTCTCACTTCAGTTACCATCAGGATTAGTTATGAACTTAAATAATTGTTATTTAGTGCCTGCATTAAGCATGAACATTATATCAAGATCTTGTTTATTGCGAGACGGTTACTCATTTAAGTAAGAGAATAATGGTTGTTCCATTTTTATGAGTAATATCTTTTATGGTCATGCACCCAATGTGAGGGGTTTGTTCATATTGAATCTTGATTGTGGTGACGCACATATACATAACATTGAGACCAAAAGATGTAGAGTTAACAATGATAGCGCCACCTTTTTGTGGCACAGCCGCTTAGGTCATATGGGTGTAAAACGCATGAAGAAACTCCATGCTGATGGGCTTTTAGAGTCACTTGATTTCGAATCACTTGACACGTGCGAACCATGCCTCATGGGCAAGATGACTAAGACTCTGTTCTTCGGAACAATGGAGTGTGCAAGTGACTTGTTGGAGATCATACATACTGATGTATGCGGTCCAACAATTGTGGAGGCACGCGGCGGATATCGCTATTTTCTCACCTTCAGTGATTATTTGAGTAGGTATGGATATATCTACTTGATGAAGCACAAGTCTGAAATGTTTCAAAAGTTCAAGCAATTTCAGAGTGAAGTTGAAAATCATCGTAACAAGAAGATCAAGTTCCTACGATCTGATCGAGGGGGTGAATATCTGAGTTTCGAGTTTGGTGCTCACTTATGACAATGTGGAATCGTTTCACAGTTGACACCGCCTGGAACACCACGGCGTAATGGCGTGTCCGAACATCGTAATTGTACTTTGTTGGATATGGTGCGATCTATGATGTCTCTTACCGATTTGCCATTATGGTTTTGGGGTTATGCATTAGAGACAGCTGCATTCAATTTAAATATGGCACCATCAAAATCCGTTGCGACGACTCCATATGAGCTATGGCATGGCAAGATGCCAAAGTTGTCGTTTCTTAAAGTTTGGGGATGCGATGCTTACGTAAAAAATCCTCAGCCTGAAAAGCTGGAACCAAAGCGGAAAAGTGTGTCTTCATAGGTTACCCAAAAGAGACAGTTGGGTACACCTTCTATCTCAGATCCGAGGGCAAAGTGTTTGTTGCTAAGAACGGTGCTTTTCTTGAGAAGGAGCTTCTCTCGAAAGAATTGAGTGGGAGGAAGATAGAACTTGATGAGGTTGTGGAACCTCTGCTCCCTCTAGATGGTGGTGCAGGGCAGAGAGAAATCTCGGTCGAGGCAACACCGGTTGAGGAGGAAGCTAACAGTGATGATCATGAAGCTTCGGATCAAGTTAATGTCGGACCTCGCAGGTCGACAAGATCACGTACTGCTCTTGAGTGGTACGGGAATCCTGTCTTATCTATCATATTGTTAGACAACAATGAACCTGCGAATTATGAAGAAGCAATGGTGGGCCCAGATACCAACAAATGGTTAGAGGCCATGAAGTCCGAGATAGGATCTATGTATGAAAACAAAGTGTGGACTTTGGAAGTATTACCTAAAGGTAGCAAGGCTATTCAGAACAAATGGATCTTTAAGAAGAAGACAGGCGCGGACGGTAATGTGACCATTTATAAAGCTCGACTTGTGGCAAAGGGTTTTTCACAAGTTCAAGGAGTTGACTACGATGAGACATTCTCACCTGTAGCGATGCTTAAGTCCGTCCGAATCATGCTAGCAATAGCTGCATTTTTCGATTATGAAATCTGGCAGATGGATGTCAAAACGGTGTTCCTTAATGGTTTTTTAAGGAAGAGTTGTATATGATGCAACCCGAAGGTTTTGTCGATCCGAAGAATGCTAACAAAGTATGCAAGCTCCAGTGATCCATTTATGGACTAGTGCAAGCATCTCGGAGTTGGAATAAACGCTTTGATGAGGTGATCAAGGCATTTGGGTTTATACAAGTTGTTGGAGAATCTTGTATTTACAAGAAAGTGAGTGGGAGCTCTTTAGCGTTTCTAATATTATATGTGGATGACATATTGCTGATTGGAAACAATGTGGAGTTTTTAGAGAACATAAAGGATTACTTGAAAAAATGTTTTTTAATGAAAGACCTAGGAGAAGCTGCGTACATATTAGGCATTAATATCTATAGGGAAAGATCGATGCGCCTAATAGGACTTTCACAAAGCACATACTTTGATAAAGTTTTGAAGAAGTTCAAAATGGAGCAATCCAAGAAGGGGTTCTTGCCAATGTTACAAGGTATAAAGTTGAGTAAGACTCAGTGTCCAGTAACTCCGGAAGATAGTTAAAAGATGAGTACCGTCCCCTATGCTTCAGCCATAGGGTCTATCATGTATGCAATGTTGTGCACAAGACCGGACGTCAGACTGGCCATAAGTATGGCAGGCAGGTTTCAATGTAATCCAGGAGTGGATCACTAGACGACGGTCAAGAATATTCTGAAGTACCTGAAAAGGACTAAGGAAATGTTTCTCGTTTATGGAGGTGATGAAGAGCTCGTCGAAAACGGTTACGTCGATGCAAGCTTTGACACTGATCCAGATGACTCTAAGTCTCAAACCGGATACATATTTATTCTTAATGCGGGTGCGGTAAGCTGGTGCAGTTCCAAGCAAAGCATCGTAGCAGATTCTACATGTGAAGCGGAGTACATGGCTGCCTTGAAGGGTGTCTGGATGAAGCAGTTCATGAGGATCTTGGAGTTGTGCCGAGCGCACTAAATCCAATAACTCTGTTCTGTGACAACACTAGTGCCATTGCTCTAGCAAAGGAACCAAGATTTCACAAGAAGATCAGACACATCAAACGACACTTCGACCTCATCCGCGACTATGTCGAAGGACAGCACGTAAATATTTGCAAAGTGCACACGAATCTGAATGTTGCAGATCCGCTGACTAAACCTCTTCCACGAGAGAAGCATGATCAACACCAGAACTGTATGGGTGTTAGATTCATTCCAATGTAAATCACATAGCGATGTGAGACTAGATTATTGACTCTAGTGCACGTGGGAGATTGTTGGAAATATGCCCTAGAGGCAAGGATAAAATAGTTATTATTATATTTCATGTTTCAAGATAATCGTTTATTATCCATGCTATAATTGTATTGAAAGAAAACATAAATGCATGTGTGGATATATAGACAAAACAACGTCCCTAGTAAGCCTCTAGTTGACTAGCCAGTTGATCAAGGATGGCTAAGGTTTTCTGACCATATGCAAGTGTTGTCACTTGATTACTCGATCACATCATTAGGAGAATGATATGATGGACAAGACCCAAACTATGAACGTAGCATGTGATTGTGTCATTTTGTTGCTATTGTTTTCTGCGTGTCAAGTATTCATTCCTATGACCATGAGATCATGTAACCCACTCGCACCGGAGGAATACCTTGTGTGTATCAAACGTCACAACATTACTGGGTGACTATAAAGGTGCTCTACAGGTATCTCTGAAGGTGTCCGTTGAGTTAGCATTGATCAAGACTTGGATTTGTCACTCCGTGTGACGGAGAGGTATCTCGGGGCCCACTCGGTAATACAACATCACATATAAGACTTGCAAGCAATGTGACTCTAGTGTTAGTCACGGGATCTTGTATTACGGAACGAGTAAAGAGACTTGCCGGTAACGAGATTGAATGGTATACAGGATTATATGAATCCTTGGCACAGAGGTTCAACCGATAAGATCTTCGTAGAATATGTAGTATCCAATACGGACATCCAGGTCCCGTTGTTGGATATTCACCGGGGAGTGTCTCAGGTCATGTGTGCATAGTTCTCGAACCCGCAGGGTCTGCACACTTAAGGTTCGGTGACGTTTCGGTATAGTTGAGTTATAGGTGTTGGTGACCGAAGGTTATTCGGAGTCCCGGATGATATCACGGACGTCATGAGGTTTTCCGGAATGGTGCAGAAACGAAGATTGATATATAGGATGGTTTCATTTGGTCTCAAGAAAGATTTCGGGCATTACCGACAGTGTACCGGGAGTGACGAATGGGTTCCGGGTTTTCACCGGGAGGGGTCCACCCACTCGGGAGTGAGCCTAATAGCCCAAGGGTGGTGTACCAGCCCTTAGTGGGCTGGTGAGGCTAGCCCAAGTGGGCTATGTCGGCTAGGAAAAGAAAACCAAAGAAAAAAAAAGAGGGAGGTGCGATGGAAGGAGGGGACTCCTCCTCCTCCGAACCGAATTGGAGTTGGAGTCGTCCTCCTCCTCTCTCGGCCGGCGCCCTTGGGGCTCCCTTGAGCCCCAAGGCTAGCCTCTCCCCTTCTCCTATATATACTAGAGGTTTTAGGGTTTTTGAGACACAACTTGGCCATGTGCAACTCAAACCTCTACTTCGTAGTTCTTGCTCTAGAGCGGTTTTTTGCACAGCTCAGGTGAAGCCCTGCAAGAATAGATCATCACCATCACCGGTGCGCCGTCACGCTGCCGGAGAACTCATCTACTTCTCCGTCTCTCTTGTTGGATCAAGAAGGCGGAGATCGTCATCGAGATGTACGTGTGCTAAACGCGGAGTTGTCGTCCGTTCGGTGCTAGGTCGGAACGGAATGTGAGACGACGGTGATTTGAATCACGAAGATGTTCCACTACATCAACCGCGTTTCTTAACGGTTCCCGCTTAGCGATCTACAAGGGTATGTGGATCCGATCTCCTTGTCGTAGATGAAAATCACCATGATAGGTGTTCGTGTGCATAGGAAATTATTTTTGTTTCCCATGTAACGTTCCCCAACAGTGCCTCCTAGATCGGTTAGGTGTCGCTTGGGATCCTCCTACTTCATGTTGTGGAGTTGAACCAAGAAGTTTGTAAGGGCAAGGAGATTGTCTACTTGGTGAATACCTACCGTGAGTGAGGCTAGTCCTGTGTTTCAACAAGCAGGAAAATGGTTCTATTCGTTCCCCGCCCTTGGTATCGACGATGTTGCCAATATAACTGACAGGTTATCCTCTGACATGTCTTGTTACCAAGACCATGTAATATGTCACCCCTCTGTCTACTCTCGGCCCACATGGTGGACCCATAACCCAAAGTTCCACAGGATTGAAACCTGACTCTCCTGTACATCTTTGACTCCAAAGTATCCTTTACACTTGGCTTCGTATGAAATTCTCAAGACACCGTTCAATGTACCGCTCACTCTTCGGTCCGAATATTATCCAACATACTAAAGATCAAGTCCGCATTATTCATGCGAATCTGAAGGCTGCTCAGTCTCGTCAGAAAAGTCAGTATGACTGTCATCATCAAGATATGGTCTATCAATCTAGCGAAAAGGCTTATCTTCGTGTCACACCAATGAGGGGTGCACACCGTTTCGGAATCAAGGGCAAGTTAGCTCCTCGTTATATTGGTCCTTTCCCTGTTCTCGAAAGGCGTGGAAGAGTGGCTTATCAATTGGAACTGCCGGTGAACCTTTCTCATGTTCACGATGTCTTCCATGTTTCTCAGCTCCGTCGGTGCTTCAAGGACCCTATCCGAGCAGTGGATCATGGTATGCTTGAGCTGCAACAAGACATCTCTTATAAGAAGCATCCGGTCCGCATTCTCGACCAAGCCGAACGTAAGACTCGTCGCAAAGTCACCAAGTTCCTTAAGGTGCAGTGGTCAAATCATTCTAGAGCTGAAGCCACTTGGGAACGCGAGAATCATCTTCGTGATGAATACCCCGAACTCTTGCCTTCTACCCCTTAATTCTCGGGACGAGAATTCTTGTTAGTGGGGGAGAGTTGTGACATCCTCGGATTGGTGCTACAGTAACTCCTGTAGCCAAGCGACAGTAATCCCACGCTAGTGAAGCCACGTCATCATAAATTCTATCGTGGATCTCGTGTTAGTCGAAAAACCAGTCGAGTTCGAAATTTACGAATAAAGTCGAACGAGAAACGTTTCGTGATGTTAAGTAAAAATGTCGGGAGAGTTGTTGAAATTCCCTAATATCTTATAAAAACGAATCGGACATTTTTAATTGTATTAAAAGTCCTATATAGTTAGAACAGAAAGGTATAAATATATAAGAAAATAATAATGATAGAATGTTAGAAAGTAAAAGAAAGAAAAGAAAATAGGAAAGAAAGAAATAATAAGAAAAGGCAAAAAAAAAACAACCCCCCACCCCCTGGCCGAGCTGGGCCAAAAGGCCCAATTGGGCAGGCCCCCGCGCCCCCTCCCGCTCAAACCCTAGCCCCCCTGGCGAGCAAACCCCGAGCCCCTCTCGCTCCCTCCCCTCCCACCGTGCGCCGCCATCCCCCCACTCCCTCGTCCCAGCCCCGCGCCCACCCCCACGAGCCCTTCCTGGCTCGCCCCCCTCTCCATCCCCACGATCCCTCCCATCTCCCGTAACTCCCTCCTCTCCTCCCGTTGCCCCTCTTCCCCCACAGATCCTCCCCTCTGCCCCGGCCTCTCCCGCCGGCCCTTCTCTCCATCGCCTCCTCCTCCCCCGGCGGCCCCTCCCTCACGGCCTCCTCCTCCCCCGGCGGCCCCTCCCCTCCATCCCGCAGGCGGCCCCCCTGCCTCTCCTCACCGAGGGGCCCCCCCTCCCCGTCGTGCCCCCTTCCTCCCGCTCGGTCCAAGAGGGACCGGGCAGGGAGACCGGCCCCCCTCGGCCCCTTCACCACGCTGGCGAGCCCCTGCTCCTCCAACCGTCGGCAGCACCTACCAGGTCCGGCCGAGGCCTCCCCGAGGTCCCTCTTGCCGGCCTCATCCACTCCGGCCGGCTCCATCTCCGGGGGCCCCTCCTCACCGGGGCCCCTCTCGGCGAACCTCCGGCCGGCTCCTCCTCGCCGGCACGCCCGTCTTCACCGGAACCGCGTCACCGTCGTCACCTTCACCTTCGTGCGAACTCCGGCTTCATCGGGCCGTCTCGTCACCGTCGGTGAGCCCCTCCTCGGGCTCCTCCCACCATGTCGATCTCCTCACCGCCCCGGTTCCGTTCCGGCAAACGGGACCTCGATCCGTCGACGGTAGACTCCGGTAGGGAGGATTGAAGTTTATGTTCTTCTAGGTTGAGTTGGAGCAAAGAGTTCTCTGTCTCTCTGTTAGCAGAGAGGGAGATGAGAGTTTTGAGAGAAAAGAAAATAAAAACAAATGTTGTATTCCGTATGTATGTATGTATGTATGTATTTGATACCCGTATTTATGTATGTATTGCGTATATAGATATTGGAGGAATACGATATTTGCATGTTTATATCTATGGAAAAAATCGAGTATATGGCCTATGTCACTTACCGGTGGGGCCATACCTCCACACCCACTTACAAGGAGGCCCCACACTCGCTTTGAAGAAAATGGAAATTAAAATATAAATAATAGAAATATATGTTTTTAATAAATAAATAAATAAATAGATATAATAATTAATTAGTGAGTTAATGAATTAGTTAAATAAATATATATGTTAATCTCTTAATTAGAATAATTAATTAACATAATTAGAGTATGACACGCGGGTCCCCCACTAAACTAATCTGATTAAATAATATTTAATCTTAAATAAAACTTGTGCCTATGACGTTCGGGACCCGCTGGTCAGTTGACCGGTCAAATGTTGATGTCAGCCTCACATCGCGATGATGTCATAATGGGATTTTATTAAATCTTTTAAATCTGTTTTTAATTCCTAAATAATTAATAAAACTTTGAAAATTAATATAAAATAATCCGTAAGTCAGATCAAAATAATTTCAACATGAAAGTTGATCACCAAAGCGAGACTAACCCGGATACACGGTCCATTCGTTTGTCACGCATCCCTAGCATAGCAAACTTGGAACTTTTCCTTCGTTTCCAGTATAACCAGTAGTAGCCCGAGACCCGGAAAATATCGTCAGATATTCTTCCGACCCGTCTATGACGGATGTTGCTGCGTTAGTTCATGTCTAACCTGCATCTTGCCATGTCATGCTTTGTGTTGCATCGGTGCTATTATTTATTGTTTCTTCCCCCTCTTCTTACCGGTAGACCCCGAGACTGACGCTGCTGCCGGGTACATCTACGACCCTGCCGATCAGTCCTTTGCCGCAGAGCAGCAAGGCAAGCAAACCCCCCTTGATCATTCCTATATCGCCTATGTCTTTCTTCCTACTTCTTGCATTGGTATTTTGCTACTGTTGTAGTTAGCTCCTATATCTGATGCATAGCCTTTTTTTTGATGAACTGCTACTTTCAGTCATGTACCTTTAATCTGCTTAGTATAGGTGGAGCAATCGCCCCCTCTGACCCCGTAGTCCAGTTGCCCCGCTTGTTTTCAATCTCGTTCTCTGATCGACGAGCCAGACCCGACACAGCACATTCACCCCCTTCGTTGTACGACGCTACAGCGATACTATCGGGTACCGAGGGTGACACCTCGCTAAGTACTCCTGATGATATCTCTGTAGTATAGCTAGTCGGTCGTGGTTATCGAGGGTGATTCCTCTTTCACCATTCCCGATGACGCCTCTGTCGTGCAACCCCGCGAGTGTGGGTTCCCGAGGGTGATTCCTCTAAGCCCACCTTGACGGGTACATCGTTCGAAATCCAACGAGGGTGATACCTCGGATTCCCCCGATGTTACAACCACACAGTTACTCGACCATGTTACTGGGATCTTTGGTGATTAGTTGTAAGACGGGTGGATTCCCGTGAGACTGTGTTGCTAGCCTAATTAAAATGCTAATGGATTTGGGTATTTGATCTGGGTTGGTCGGAGACCTTTTCGCACTAACCGGCTACGCGGGAAGAATTATGGGTACTCGGCATCGCGGTATCAGCCGAAGCTTTTCAGATGCCAGCAATGTAGCGGTGCGCGCCCGAGTGGTCCTGAGATGCATCGCACTTGTGATTAAGGGATGCTAGGACTGACGTCGGCCGCCCACGCCACGTGCAGGAGCGTGAAGGGGAACTGGACCCACGAACCCTTTGTGCTTAGGATTTAGACCGGCGGGTTGGCCTCTCTGATTAGTCTTAGGTGGGGCTGCGACGTGTCGATATTCCGAGGCCGGGCATGACCCAGAAAAGTATGTCCGGCCAGAGTGTTATCGAGCGTGACGGGACATGTGGTGCACCCCTGCAGGGATGAAAATTAACTATTCGGATAGCCGTGTCCACGGTTACAGAACGACTTGGAGTTGTGCCCCGATCTTTTACAACTACAATTGTTACTTAACTGGAATTAGTTTGCCTCGGGATTTCTTTCTCACAGGGAGTCGAGGGAGGATCTTTAGGCGTGACCTCACTTTAATATTGCTGCAACAATATGACTATTTATGTTTTACCCATGTTCTACTCTCTTTTATTGCTGCAAGACCCTGAAGATGCTAGTCTTCGATAGGACTAGGCCTTCTCTCTCTATTCTCGCATTGTTGCAGTCAGTCCACATATAACCCCCCTTCTTTGATACTGATGCATAATTAGAATAGTTCTGATGTAAGACTTGCGAGTACTTTGGATGAGTACTCACCGCTGCTTTGCTCCCCCTCTTGTCCCCTCGATCCGTTTGCTGCGACCAGATGATGGAGCCCAGGAGATGGAGGTCCCCGCCGCCGACGACTGCTACCCCGACGGTGCCTACTACTACGTGGAGGCCGCTGATGATCAGGAGTAGTTAGGAGGTTCCCAAGCAGGAGGCCTCGCCTCGTTCGATCATTGTATCTTTTGTGCTAGCCTTCTCTAAGGCACCCCTTGTTTTATGTCTGTACTCAGATATTTGTTGCTTCCGCTGACTTGTGTGTTTATCGAGCTTTCGTATTCTAGCCCTCGAGGCCCCTGGCTTGTAATATGAAGCTGATGTTATTTTTATTTGTGTCTAGAGTTGTGTTGTGATATCTCCCCGTGAGTCCTTGGGTTTGATCGTACGCATTTGCGTGTATGATTAGCGTACGATTAAATCGAGGGCGTCACAATGGGGACTCCTTAATTCAGTCGGGGCTGACTAAGGGCCTTGTCCTTTGTGAGGGGTAGTCTTTGGGTAGGACCTACATGGCAGGCCTATGACCCTACCCTAGGACTATGACCCCATCATTAGTCCCCGAATGGATTGGGGTTGGAACGACGAAGCGTTGCTTGAAGTTTGGATCCGACTGGAACAGATTTGGCTTTGGCGTTGCTTGCTTCAATCCATTTTATCTCTTCCGACCAACGATCTGAGTGGAAGTACTCGCGAAACAGACTGTCGGAAGCCGAGTGCCTCTGTGGCATCTTTTGACGCGACCGGTCAACTAACAGCGGCGGATTTTCCGGGATCTCAAATTTCGGTTTCCGCCCGCACAGCGGGGATGACGCCATCGCGCTCGAGTAGCGCCTGACGCCTCGATTCTCGCGCCTTCAACCTCTCCACTAATATCGCCACGGTGGGTCAGGGGGATAAGGTTTTGGGGCCACCTGCCAGCGACCCAGTCGAAACCCTACTTAAATCTCGGCGGCGAGGTTTCTTCGTTACGCTCGCCGAATCTCTTGCCTTTGCCTTCTCCGTCTCTATCGCCACCTCTAGCGCCTCTACACTCTTCCCTCTCCCTTCCTCCTGCAGGCTCGCAGTCTCTGCCATGACCAAGGGCCAGACGAGCAAGATGGAGGCGAGGAAGAAGAAGGGGAAGGCGGCGGCTCCTGCTCAGTGACGTCAGCGGCCGCTGCCGGCGGGGTGGATTCAAGGCGATTTCCTCCCCTCCACGGTGACGGAGGGGGATCTGCTGCAGCTGGTCGAGCACGGGATGATCGTGCACAAGACTTGGAGGCTGCCGGCGGAGAACGAGGTCGAGCCGGCGCCCCGGGAGGGGGAGCGCGTCTTGCTTCTCAGCCACGTCTATCGAGGTTTCTCCTTGCCTCCGCATCCTTTCTTCAAGGGCATCATAAATCACTTCGGGGCACAACTTCACCACTTTCCCCCGAACGCCATCGCCCATCTATCTGCCTTTATAGTTCTGTGCGAGTGCTTCATTGGCTGTCCTCCCCATTGGGGCCTGTTCAAGCACATATTTTCTGCTAGATCCCAGACCATCAAACGACTTAGCCAGTCGGATGATAAAACACATCTTCTCCAGCTCTGCGGGGGTCTAGGTTTCCAGAAAAAGAGTCGGAGCAGTTATCCTGCCCTCCAGCTGAGTGAGTCGGTCAGGAACTGGCAGTCGACGTGGTTCTACTGCTAGGATATCGCCTGCCCGAATGCTTTGACATGGCTGCCTCCCTTTAGCTTAGATCGGCCCGCCCCACCTAAGCAACTCGCACTCACGAGGGCGGAGAAGAACGACATCCAGCCTCTGGTCGGGGCACTCGTAGATGTCATCAGGAGGGGGGTCACTGGCATAGACTTGCTGGAGGTCTTCCTTGGTCGGCGTATCCAGCCTCTGCAGGCTCGCGACCACACGATGTGGCATTATACGGGGCCCGAGGATTCCACTCGGACCAACGTTGTGGGCGTGACTGAGGAGAGGGTGACCTCGTGGGTGCTCCAGATCACAGGCCCCTGCGAGAATCCCAAAGGATCTCGGCGAGTGAAGCCCTTCTGCGCGGATAATCCTCCTCTGAATCAGGTGAGTGGCACTTGTCGAGTTCTCCTAACTGTCTTAATCTTATCGTTTGCTTGAATCTCTGTGCGACGTCTGATGTCGCCGACTGAATTTTATGCAGGAGTGGACCAACTGGTTTTCTCCCATCTCGAACGGGAACCCGGCCGAGGAGGAGGAAGGCAACCAGGAGGGCAGCGTGGAGAGCGCTGAATATGTCTTCGACAGCGGGGAGTCGGAGGAAGACGAAGAGCCGGACTCTCCGCCTCCGCAAACAGAGCATCGGACCAAGCGTCGACACGAGCCTGCCGTTCCCTCGGCCCCTCCAGCATCTTCGAGTGCTCTGCCCACTGCCCCGGTGGTCCCGAGTGCTCGGAGCACCAAAAGGGCCAGGGATGCTGCCGCTGAACCTGCGGGTCAGTCTTCCAAGGCGGCAAAACCGAGTGGGTCCAAACCTCGGAAGGCTGTGCCGCGGATGAGGATTGCTGTCCCCGTCACCTCCACGTAAGTGTATCGATCTTCTAATTTCTTCTGATATCCGAGTGAATTCTTGTTCATTGGTCGAATGGATTTCACTCGACAGAGTTGCTACTTCTGCTACCTCTCCGGCGCGCAAAGAAGACGACCTCATGGACACGGACAACGTCGTCTCGTCCCAGCCAGGTGTGTTGTAGTGACCTTGAGTGTTTTGTTCTATCATAGGTTCTTCCTCTTTCTTTTTCTGAGATCTTGCGTCGTTCGGTCTATCAGAGGCGATTTGCATGGACGAGGGCGATCAGGGGAGAACTGAACAGGCTGTGGAGCCCGTTCTTGAGGCTGCTCCGCCTGTTGCTGCTCCCGCCGCCGACGTGCCGCCGACTGAACCGGCGCTGGTGGTTGAGGTGCCGACTGGAACGGACCTCGGGATGCCTCAGGAACTTCCGACGATGCCAGGCTCGTCGAATGTCGAGTTCAAAATCCAGCGTCTCCCGGAGGAGCAGGTGGGAGCGGCCAAGGGAGCCATGGTGCACGCGGAGCTGATGGCTGGGGAAGCCAAGAGGGCCTACGACTCCGTCGCGTCCTTGTACCAGCGGAGCTTGGAGCTGCGGGATGATATCCGAGTAAGTGGGCTAGTAAGTATTTATTTTTCTCTTGTAACCCACTGGGTGTTTTTTGGATAGCAGTTTTTGTTTGCAATGGGTTCACTCTGAGTGAACCCAGTGGGTGTAGTCCCCGAGACTTCTGTCGAGTGCTTGCACCGGCAGTTGTCTTTATACATATTGTCTTTGCTTTGGTGAGGTCTGTAAATAACATGACCGACTGCTAGCAGTTGTGGCACTCGGAGTGCATTTTCTGTAAGAGTCTCCGAGAGTAAGTTGTACTCAGGTCAGGTAGTATTGGCCTCGTAGGCGTAGGTGGTAACATGCAGCTCAATAGGGCGGGCCTGCTTGAGTGGCATGCCAGTGGGGTCACTCTTAGTGAACCCACTGGGTGTAGTCCCCGAGACCGCTGTCGACTGCTTGCGTCGGCAGGGTTCTGAAGAACTTAGACTTTTATTGTTGAATTTTCTGATTGTCCCTTGGTGTTTGGTGGTAGAAAACCTGTGAAATGGGATCAGCCTATGAGACTCTCAAGGCGGAGAGGAATCAGCTCGCTGGTGAGCTTGATGCGGCCATGCTCAAAATGGCTGGCATGAAGGATGCTCTGGAGGGACGGGAGAAGTCATTGGAGCAGGCTCGGGAAGCGAACAAGGTGTTGACTGAGGAAGTGGAAAAGATGGGGAAACATAGGACTGCTCTGATGGGTTAGATGGACGTGCTGAACAAACGATGCAGGGCACAGGAGAAATATGTCAGCGACTGGGCTCGGCAGATGATGACGCGTCTGGCTGGTAAGTCCTGCTTTTTCTGAGTGGTTGTGTTATGCGCGTCACACTCAGCACTTATTGTCTGTTTGTCCTATTGTCGCAGTTTTTTGCTTTGACGCCGAAGCTGAAGCAGCTGACGTGGAGCGGTCGATTCTTGAGAACGTTCCACTCGGCGATGACGCCAATCGGGATCTGCTCCGTGCGCACATCCGCGTGGGCAAAGTTGGTCCTTTCATCGGTCGACTGAGAGAAGTCGTCGGCCGAATCGACAAGGAGCTTTGGCCAGAAGACGAGTCGCGGCAGGAGATGGAGAACCTGATGACCCGACTGGAGGAGATTCCCAATCGAGTGCAGTCGTGGAAGAAATCTGCAGCTCCTTGCGGTGCAGATGTTGCTCTGTCCCTGGTCCGAGTCCATTGCAAGGAGGTGCGCGAGGAAAAGCTGAAGACATTGAAGGTGGCCAACACGAAGAAACTTCGATTCGAAGACTTCATGGAAACCTTCCTTGAAAGCGCCACCCGCATCGCCGACGGTATTGATCTGGACACGTTCGTAGAGCCCTCCAGTCCTGGTGTTAATCCAGATGAAGCGTAAAAACACTGTTATCCTCGGTATGCCGAGTGTGGATCTGTAAGAAACTTTGGCCACTGCTGTTGGCCTTCACATTCTTGGTTCGGTGTGGGTAAGCTTGATCCACACCGAGCCACTATCTTTGGTTGAACTTTGAATTGATTCTTTTGCTCTTCTGTTGCCATGTTGATTCGAGTTTTTGTTTGGCGTTTCTTGGTGAAGCCAAAGGAAAACATTCGGAACATGTCGGTTGTTTTGACATCTGCATGAGCCTCATTGAGGGTCCGTGGAATTCCCTAAGTCTCCGAGTGTGACGTTAAGAGTACACTCGGAGAAGATTAATACTTAGGCGATTCTGGATCGTAGCTAAGCTCCCGAGTGTGCCATGAAGTGCACACTTGGAGAAGGTTAATACCTAGGCGATTCTGGATCGCAGCTAAGCCCCTGAGTGTGACGTGAAGTGCACACTCGGAGAAGGTTAATACTTAGGCGATTCTGGATCGCAGCTAAGCCCCTGAGTGTGACGTGAAGTGCACACTCGGAGAAGGTTAATACTTAGGCGATTCTGGATCGCAGCTAAGCCCCCGAGTGTGACGTGTAGTGCACACTCGGAGAAGGTTAATACTTAGGCGATTCTGGATCGCAGCTAAGCCCCCGAGTGTGACCTGTAGTGCACACTTGGAGAAGGTTAATACTTAGGCGATTCTGGATCGCAGCTAAGCCCCCGAGTGTGACCTGTAGTGCACACTCGGAGAAGGTTAGTACTTAGGCGATTCTGGATCGCAGCTAAGCCCCCGAGTGTGACGTGTAGTGCACACTCGGAGAAGGTTAGTACTTAGGCGATTCTGGATCGCAGCTAAGCCCCCGAGTGTGACGTGTAGTGCACACTCGGAGAAGGTTAATACTTAGGCGATTCTGGATCACAGCTAAGCCCCCGAGTGTGATGTGTAGTGCACACTCGGAGAAGGTTAATACTTAGGCGATTCTGGATCGCAGCTAAGCCCCCGAGTGTGATGTGTAGTGCAAACTCGGAGAAGGTTAATACTTAGGCGATTCTGGATGGCAGCGAAGCCCCCGAGTGTGACGTGTAGTGCACACTCAGAGAAGGTTAATACTTAGGCGATTCTGGATCGCAGCTAAGCCCCCGAGTGTGACGTGTAGTGCACACTCGGAGAAGGTTAATACTTAGCCGATTCTGGATCGCAGCTAAGCCCCCGAGTGTGACGTGTAGTGCACACTCGGAGAAGGTTAATACTTAGGCGATTCTGGATCGCAGCTAAGTTTTTTTTTGAGACCGGAGTCTGCGACCGCGGAAGAACTTTGAACCTGCAAAAAACTCAATCTGCTTTATATTATTTCACCAATACTTGTTCTTTACATTGCTTCAGTCGACGGTCACGCGTAGAAGCGCTTCAGGAGATCTCCGTTCCATGCACGTGGCTCGTCCGTCTCTCTCTCAATGTTGTAAAGTCTGTATGCTCCGTTGTTCAGCACCTTGGAGATGATGAAGGGTCCTTCCTAGGCCGGAGCCAGCTTGTGATGTCTTTGCTGATCCACTCGGAGCATCAGGTCGCCTGCTTGGAACTTGCGACTTCTGACGTGGCGTGCAAGGAAACGCCGCAGATTTTGTTGATAAATGGTTGAGCGAGTTAGTGCCATCTGGCGCTCCTCCTCCAGAAGATCCACTCTGTCTTGCCTTGCTTGTTCTGCTTCGATTTCGGAGAAGAGTTCGACTCGTGGCGCATTGTGAAGCAAGTCACTCGGAAGGACTGCTTCTGCTCCATAAACGAGGAAGAACGGTGATCGCCCTGTAGATCTATTCGGGGTTGTGCGAAGTCCCCAAAGCACTAAAGGTAGCTCGGTAACCCAAGCGCCAGCGGCATGTCCTATCTCTCGCGGGAGTCGGGGCTTCAAACCTTGTAAAATAAGTCCGTTTGCCCGCTCTGCTTGTCCATTGGACTAAGGATGCGCTACGGAAGCAAAATCCACTCGGATGCCTTGGCTTGTACAGAAACCTTTGAATCTGTCCGAGTCAAAGTTTGTCCCGTTGTCCGTGATTATGCTGTGAGGTACACCGAATCTGAAGATGATGTCCCTGACAAACTTGACGGTTGTTGAGGCGTCGAGCTTCTTGATGGGCTTCGCTTCGATCCATTTCGTGAACTTGTCGACTGCCACCAACAGATGTGTGTATCCACCTTGGCCTGTCTTGAATGGACCGACTGTATCTAATCCCCAAACAGCAAACGGCCACACAAGAGGGATCGTCTTCAACACAGACGTCGGCTTGTGGGACTTGTTGGAGTAGAACTGGCAGCCCTCACATCGGTCAACCATATCTTTAGCCATCTCATTAGCCTGCAGCCAGAAGAAACCAACCCTGAATGCCTTGGCGACGATTGCTCTCGAAGAAGCGTGATGACCGCAGGTCCCCGAGTGGATATCCTCCAGAATCAGCTGCCCCTCCTTTGGGGAGATGCATCGTTGAAGAATGCCAGAGATGCTTTCTTTGTACAATTGGCCATCAATGACAGTGAACGACTTCGACCTGCGGACTATCTGCCTGGCCTGGACTTCGTCTTCCGGTAGTTCCTGCCTCAGGATATATGCAATGATCGGCACAGTCCAATCGGGGATGATGGCAAGAATCTCCATGACCAGGTCAACCACAGCAGGTACATTGACTTCAGTCGGATCCGTTGAACTCTTTGGTTGTGCCGGCTCCTCTGTGAAAGGATCTTCTTTGACTGAGGGAAGGTGGAGGTGCTCGAGGCAGACGTCACTCGGGACTGGTCTCCGAGTGGATCCGAGTTTTGCTAACTCATCAGCTGCTTGGTTCTTTAGTCTTGGAACATGGTGAAGTTCTAGACCTTCAAACTTCTTCTCAAGCTTCCTCACTGCATTGCAGTATGTAGTCATGGTGGGGTTCCTGATGTCCCACTCTTTCATCACTTGATTGACCACCAAATCCGAATCGCCGTAGACCATCAGGCGACGGACACCGAGTGAGATGGCCATACGCAACCCGTAGAGGAGAGCTTCATACTCTGCCTCGTTGTTGGAGGAATCGAAGTGTATCTGTAGCACGTACTTGAGCTTGTCGCCTTTTGGTGATGTGATCACAACGCCAGCGCCGGAGCCATTCAACATCTTGGACCCATCGAAGAACATTGTCCAATGGGCTGAGCAGATGTGGGTCGGTTGCTGTTGTTCTACCCATTCTGCTATGAAGTCAGCCAGAGCTTGAGACTTAATAGCTTTCTTTGCCTCGAACTTGATATCACAGTACAGCATCTCCATCGCCCACTTCGCCACTCGGCCTGACGTGTCTCGATTGTGGAGAATTTCCGACAATGGAGCATCAGAAATGACAGACACCGAGTGGTCTTGGAAATAATGGGCCACCTTCTTCGCAGTCATGTAAATCCCGTAGATAAGTTTTTGATAGTGGGGATACCTCTGCTTGGAAGGAGTCAGGACATTGGAGACGTAGTACGCTGGCCGCTGAACTTTGTATGCTTTGCCTTCTTCTTCTCGTTCGACTGTAAGAACAGTACTCACGACTTGATTTGTAGCCGCGATATACAGAAGAAGGGGCTCTTTACTTCATAGCAGTAAGAACCGGCTGGGTGGAAAGTATGACTTTGAGGTCGTCGAATGCGACTTGGGCTTCGTCTGTCCACTCGAAGGTATCTGATTTCTTCATGAGTCGGTACAGAGGAAGCGCTTTCTCGCCGAGTCGACTGATGAACCTGCTCAAAGCCGCTAGGCAACCTGTGAGCCGTTGGACGTCGTGTATTTTGACCGGCCTCTCCATGCGGACGATGGTCCCGATCTTTTCGGTGTTGACATCGATCCCTCGTTCGGAAACGAAGAAACCGAGTAACTTTCTGCTGGGAACGCCGAATGAACATTTGGCGGGGTTGAGTTTGATATCGTACCTACGAAGGTTGGCGAATGTTTCTGCCAAGTCGGTCAGCAGGTCGGAACCTTTGCATGAATTGACTACGATATCATCCGTATACGCCTCCACATTCCGACCGATCTGGTCGAGGAGACATTTTTGGATCATGCGCATAAAGGTAGCTCCTGCATTCTTCAGACCGAATGGCATAGTGATGTAGCAGAAGCACCCGAATGGGGTGATGAAGGCTGTTTTTACCTCATCGGGACCATACAGACGGATCTGATGATAGCCCGAGTAGGCATCAAGAAATGACAGACGCTCGCGACCCGGAGTCGAATCGACAATCTGATCTATGCGGGGGAACGGAAAATGGTCTTTCGGGCAGACCTTATTGAGATGCTTGAAGTCGATGCACATTCGGAGCGACTTGTCCTTCTTAGGCACCATGACAACATTGGCGAGCCACTCGGAGTGGTGAACCTCGCGAATGAAGTTGGCTGCCAGCAGCTTGGCCACCTCTTCCCCGATTGCCTTCCTCTTGTGCGCGGCAGACCGGCACAGGCGCTCTCGGACGGGCCGAGAAGCAGGATCCACATGCAGTCGGTGCTCAGCCAACTCCCTAGGTACACCTGGCATGTCAGAGGGTTTCCATGCGAAGATGTCCCAGTTCTCACGGAGGAATTTGGTGAGCTCGGCTTCCTATTTAGGATCAAGGCTGGTGGAGATGTTCGTCGGGGCAGCAGTGGCGTCCGTCGGGTGGATACTGACCTTCTTCGTCTCTCCCGCCGACTGAATTGCAGACTCTGAAGCTGGTTTCTTCGAGCGCATAAGGTCGGCGGGGTCGACTGTTTTCTTGTACTCGTCCAGCTTGAGGACGGCCATCTGCTGGTCAGCGATTCTTGATCCCTGCTGCAGACACTCTTCAGCCCGCTGTCGATTGCCTGTGATGGTGATCACACCCTTCGGGCCTGGCATCTTCAGCTTCAGGTATACGTAACATGGACGGGCCATGAAACGCGCATACGCTGGGCGACCCAGAATTGCATGATAAGCGCTCTGGAAGTCGACCACTTCGAACGTCAGCTTTTCCTTGCGGAAGTTCTTGTCGGAGCCGAAAACGACGTCCAACGCGATCTGGCCGAGTGACTTGGCCTTGCGCCCAGGGACGACTCCATGGAACTGCATGCTACTCTCGCTGAGTTTGGACATCGGGATGCCCATCCCCTTGAGTGTGTCGGCGTACATGATGTTCAAGCCGCTGCCGCCATCCATGAGGACTTTGCGCAGTCGGACTCCTTCTACCACCGGGTCGACGACCAGAGCCTGTCTCCCCGGGGTGGGTACATGTGCTGGATGATCCGACTGGTCAAAGGTGATCGCAGTCTGAGACCATTTGAGGAACTTGGGGCTGGCAGGGGTGGCCATGTTCACCTCTCTGTTCACCAGCTTCAGTCCACTCTTGCTCTCGACGTCAGCAAAAATCATCAGGGTTGCGTGGACTTGGGGGAACGGATCCTCCTTATCCTCCTCATCCTGTTCATGATCCTTCTCACTCGGTTGCCCTTCGCTGAACCCCTGGATCAGGAGGCGACACTGTCGAGTGGTATGCTTCGCATATATGGCGTTGCCCTCTTCGTCCATCTTCATATGAACCGGACATGGCTGGTCCAGGATGGGGTTATTGAACTGCTTCTTCTTGGGGGTGAACTGAGCCTTCCCTTTGTCCTTGAACTTGGCATTGGTTACGGCTGCAGCTTCTGCTTGTGGAGCGGTCGGAGCTTTCTGCTTTTTCTTCCGAGTGTTGCCCCCGTCTCCTTCAGCGACTGTTTTGTGCTTGCCGCTTCGGATGCGGTCCTCTTCTTCGCCATTTGAATAGCGTGTCGCTATCTCCATCATCTTGCTCATGGAGATGTCGCCTGTTCGGCCAAACTTAAGGTACAAATCCCTGTACCGCACTCCTGCCTTGAAGGCGCAGACTGCTTGATGCTCGGTGACGTTCTCCACCGTGTGGTAGAGAGTTGTCCAACGCTGGATGAAGTTGCGCAGGGGCTCATTCTGCTTCTGGACGCGGTGCTGGAGCTCCACGAGGCCAGTAGGGCGCTTGCATGTCCCTTCAAAGGTCCTCATGAACACCCGGGCCAGATCCGCCCAGTTGTAGATGCTCGAGGGGGCCAACTGATTCAACCACGCTCGCGCCGAGCCGTCGAGCATCAGAGGGAGGTGCTTCATAGCGACATGGTCGTCTCCTCCTCCGATCTGGACCGCCACTCGGTAATCATCCAGCCACGTTTCTGGCTTGGACTCCCCTGTAAACTTGTTAATTCCCGTCGCCAATCGAAAGTTGGGAGGGATGTCGGCCGAACGGATGGCTCGACTGAAACACTCGGGACCAGAAACGATGGCCCTGCTTCCACTCGGATGGTCAATATCAAGACCATCGCGGTGGGCTCGTCCCCTGTCGACCCTCGCTGGGCGATATGCCCTCTTGCGTCGGGCCTTGGGTCGTAAGTGTCACCGACTGAACGCCGATCATCATGATGTCGGGGCCCGTAGGGCCCACCCCGCAGAGGGGTGCGTGAACGGCCGCGATCTTCATGATTTATGGAACGAGTGCCTCCTCTGTGCCGCTGATGGGAACCTGGGCTGTGAACTGACCGATGTGTATTCGCTTGAACAGAACTATTATAGATCTGGTTGTGCGACTGGGAGACCGCCAAATTCTGCTGCTGCGCCGTGTGCAACAGTGCTCGGATATGCTCAATCCCTCTACCAGCCTCTGAATCAGTCGGCTGGAGGGAATCAGCTATCTTGGCAGCCGCAACTAAGTTGAGGAGGGGTGTGCGGAACAGCTCCACGTTGCTCCGCCGAGTGTGCCGACTGGCAGAACGGCGAGGTGGACGCCGTGCGCCGGACGCTTCGCCGATCTCGTGCTCGTTCCGGCCAGCTTGACGGGGATCTTCATGGGAATTGGCCATGTGTACTTCTGCTGCAGGCCCGCGACCCGCGTACTCGGAAGGAAACTCAGTCGGAACCGAGTCCGAGCACTGGGACGGCGAGGCAACCACAACTGACTCTAGGACCGCAACTTGGGAAGATGTGCTCTAGCGCGCCTGGGCGTGTTGCACCCAACGGTGGAGCCGCGGACGGCGGGACCGCTTGTTGCGGCGCATGACGGCGGTGTAGGTCGACAACGGAGCCCACTACTGGAGAAGAAGAATGCCGCGGGCGCAGGCACGGAAGTGCGTAGCCCCGCAACGGGGAAGCGCCTCGACGTTGAGGGGCGCATCCCGAAGCCATGCCGAATCATCGACGATGAAGGAGAGAGCGCCGAAAAAGATTTGGTGACCCATGCTCGAATCTCCGCCGGACGACATGACGAAAGGAAGTAATCGCAAACTCGCCGGAAGTCGCTTAGACGCCTGCCCCAAGGTGGGCGCCAACTGTCGTGGGTATATGCCTGACAGTAGATGTGTAGGGTACGAAAAGGATGGGCAGAGCCTTAGCTACGGCGAGGTTGTATGAGTTCAGGCCCCTCTGCGGTGGAGGTAATAGCCCTACGTCTCAGTGCTCAGGGAGCTTGTTGTCGAGTGGAAATATAGAATACAATGAGTTGCTAACCCCTCTACCAGTGGGGGAGGGTGGCTTATATAGAGTGCGCTGCCCTCCACAACGGTTCCGGTACAGGGGTGGAGTAGTGGGGATTGAATGCGTACGTTACAGGTAACGTATGCTCTAAATGCTAATAAATGCACCCGGAAACGTGCGATCATTTCCCTCCAGAGAGGTTAAAATGTACCGAGTGTATCCAGTCGGTTAGCTTGGTATCCTCCGAATGCTAGTCTCCGACTGGATGGTCGAGGACCTGTTACCGACTGGATGATGGGGACTCCTTAATTCAGTCGGGGCTGACTAAGGGCCTTGTCCTTTGTGAGGGGTAGTCTTTGGGTAGGACCTACATGGCAGGCCTATGACCCTACCCTAGGACTATGACCCCAGCAGGCCGTTACAAAAGAACTGATCATGAATAAACTATGATAGCATTGTTGTATGAATAATCAATTTTAGCCGGGGTCCTCCCAACAGGACGAGGGTAGTACCAAGTTTGAAGAAGCAACATGCCATGACTCTCAGCCAGGCCATGGCGGGAGTCTCGCACCACGACGAACTCGGAAGATCATGATATCACCCCGTCAAGTGGTGTGCTCTCCACGAGATCCAAGAACACCGGACTAGCGATTGTCGAAAACTTGGGGCCCTCAAAGGCCATCCTAAGAAATGACCGCCTCGTCTCACGTGAGCGCGCACTACCAGAGAAAAACATCCATGCAAAGCAAATACCAACACAAAGGAAATTATGAATGAAGCTATATGGACGAAGTTTGAATTCCCTTATTAAAGAGCTCACCTTTTTTTAAGAATTTGGTAATGAGCTCACATGATGCCCGCCGTCAGTAACCATGTGACCATATTTTGGACCGCCACCATTGCCACCGGTGACGGTGACCTGGACTATGGGGTCCTGGGTTGGCCTAGTCCATGGGCTGGACTGACAACCTGTTAAGGAGGAAGGACTGCAAAAGCCTTTAACCTATGGCATAAGCATATCAGACTTCATCAAGGACCCGACATGTACTCCAAGTATGTCTATTAGAATTCAGCATGTAATCCCTAGATGGCAATCGATTATGTGTAATCTTGGATACACCTAGTGCCTATATAAGCCAGAGGGTTTAATCCGTAAAGGCACATTCATTCATCATCATCACCCCTAGGGTTTAGACCACAACTTACGATCTCGAGGTAGATCAACTCTGTACTTTGATACTTCTATTATGTAAGCAACACCAGGACATAGGGTTTTACCTCTTTAAAGAGGGTCAAAACCAGGGTAAACATATTGTGTGCCTTGGTCTTGTTACCCATCGGTGCGATCTCACATCTTGGGCTCCCCTACCCGAGGTCTGTCTGTCTGTTTTGACACCGATTGGTGCTTTCATTGAGAGATCGCTGTTGGATCGTCAAGGATTGGTGGCTCACTTGCAGATTGATAGCAACATTGATTGTGGTGACATCTTCGTCCCCGGCCAACTCTTTGCCTTCCGCAACTTTGTGTTGCACGCTGATCCGACCGCCGATTGAGCTGTGTCGAGAACTTTGCCCCACACTAGGTCATCATGTTCGGGAGCCTGGAGTACATCACAGACGAACGCGGAGATCTGGTTCTCTCGGAAATGACCTCAGATCAGTCCGAAGATCCCTATGGCTCCGGAACTCCGGAACATGTTTACGATCCGATCCTCAAATCCGACCTTTCGGTAGAGCCAACCCCGGAGATGGATCCGACGGCCACCACTTACGATTTGAACCTTGCCTACTCGGGTGATACCGAGGAGCCAAGCTTGTCTTCGGAGTCGGTAATAGTCTTTGAGGCAGTTTCTTCACCCGCCGACCTAATGTCGGACCAGGGCGATCGACATAACGGGCTCGCGTCAAGCATCCCGAACAGACCATTTCAGATCAACGTGACTTATGTCCAGACCCTCGATGCCAATGAGCTCTCAAAAATAAACGAGGTGCTGGAACGAATCCTAAACCTGACGATCTCGTCCGGTGTCAATGATAGAGAAATTTTCATCCCACCCACCACCCACATAGTCGCCACGATCGAGGACCTGACAGACATCCTTGACTTTCGCTCCGACGAGGCCACCGACATGAAAGAAGATGACCCTAGCAATACTAGAGCAAATTCACCTGCGTCCATGCCATAGATGGGGAGTTGGGCTGCAATGTCTACATATGGCGTTTATATGGTCGACCCTCCCAAGGAAGATCCCAAGGAGCATCCCAAGAAAAAATCCAAATGTCATGTCCCTAAGAGGAAGACAAAGGGCAAGAGTGGAAGCATAAGCAAGACCGACACCACGTGCGCGACCGATAACGGTGCTACCACAATGTTGTAGAGAGCCAGGGTAAGAACAATCAAGTCTCACCCACCCAACATTCTGGGCCGATGGGGACACCTGTAAAGGACGACATTAAATACATAGGCACCTCCGACAAGGGGTCGGACGAGGATTACCTCCCCATGTATAAGGACGAGGTTAGCCTTGGACCTGAAGATTTCGTGGTGCCCACGAACCCATACGAGCAAATACGGTGAAAGCACAATCGCTTCCTAAGGTGGTTTTGATAATTGATCACAACATATGCAACATTGGGCTAATGATTTTATCCAAGCATATTTCAGAAAGGTTCAAAGATGCCTTGGTTATAGGATTGCGAGGAGAAGCCCCTTGATACAAGGAAAAGAATAGGATTGTCTCAATCTTGAAGCAAGAAGACTCTTTGACGTCAGCGGTGCTTCCCTGGCAATGGCTCAAGAAAAGGGTTGATCCTGCAATCTCTAGTGTTAGCTAGACGAATGCTTATGACAACAAACCGTCTCCTGCAACGGCACCAGAAGAATGCTGCTAGCACTCCCCGGCAATGAAACTGGAAGAATCTTGTTGATGGCCCACCAGCGCGTGGGTTCACAGCAGTTTTCGAGGGTAGAGTATTCGACCCAAATTTGTAGGTAAGACAGTCAGGAGGTGAGAGTATACTCTCAAGTATTAGCAGCTGAATTTGTCGGATTCAATCACAACTAAAACATTAGTATCTGCAAACATAGTAGTAACAGCAAAGTAACGAGTAACGGCAGTGTAACGAGCAATAGCAGTGGCAAGGAACAACAATAGTGATAGCAGTAGCAAGTAGCAACAGTAGCAAGCGACAGTAGGAGCAACAGTAGCAGCAGAGCAAAACAAGTAACAACAGTAGCAACAGTAGCAGGAGCAGCAGAGCAAGACAAGTAACAACAGTAGCAACATTAGTAGCAGCAGCAGAGCAAGACAAGTAACAGCAGTAGCAACAGTAGTAGCAGCAACAGTAGGACAAACTCGTATGCAATGGGTCGGTGATTTGTTTGGATGATATTCATCATGCAACAGCTATTACACGGAGAGATATGTGGCTAGCTCCCGTTCGTCAATGTGATGTAGGCATGCATTATGTGTGTCGTCATACGTGCTTAGGGAAAAGAACTTGCATGACATCTATTGTCCATCCCTCCCGTGGCAGCGGGGTCCAAAAGGAAACTACGGGATATTAAGGTTCTCCTTTTAATAAAGAACCAGACCAACGCATTAGCACTTGGTGAACACATGAACTCCTCAAACTATGGTCATCATCGGGAGTGGTTCCGGTTATTGTCACTCCGGGGTTGCCGGATCATAACACATAGTAGGTAACTACAACTTGCAAGATCGGATCTAAAACACACATATATTGGTGACAACATAATAATTTCAGATCTGAAATCATGGCACTCGGGCCCTAGTGACAAACATTAAGCATGGCAAAGTAGTAGAAACATCAATCTCAGAACATAGTGGATACTAGGGATCAATCCCCATCAAAACTAACTCGATTACATGATAGATCTCATCCTACTCATCACCGCCCAGCGAGCCTATGAATAGATTACTCACGAACGACGAAGAGCTTCATGGAATTGGAGAGGGAAGAAGGTTGATGATGATGATGGCGACGATTTCCCCTCTCCGGAGCCCAAGACGGACTCCAGATCTACCCTCCAGATGAAGAACAGGAGGTGGCGGTGCCTCCGTATCAAAAACGCGACGAAAACTTCTCTTTTTTATTTTTTCTGGGACGAAAGGCAAATAATAGAGCTGGAGTTGGGGGTGGCAGGTGACTGTGGGCCCCACAAGCCTGCCCACCGCCACAAGGGGGGTGGTGGCGGAGCAGGGGCTTGTGGCCCACTGGCCCACCCCCTGAGGTGGAACTTGGCGCAGATATTTTTCATATTTTAAAAACTGCTCCCCGTAAATTTTCAGGACGTTTGGAGAACTTTGATTTCTGCACAAAAATAACACCAAGGCAATTCTGCTGAAAACAGCGTCAGTCCAGGTTAGTTCCATTCAAATCATGCAAATTATAGTCCAAAACAAGGGCAAAAGAGTTTGGAAAAGTAGATACGTTGGAGACGTATCAACTCCCCCAAGCTTAAAACCTAGCTTATCCTCAAGCAACTCAGTTGACAAATTGAGAGAGAAAGAAAAACTTTGACAAACTCTGTTTGATCTTGTTGTTGCAACTATGTCTAACTCATAACCAGAATTTCAGCAAGATCACAAGTTAACCACATAAGCAAATGACACAAAGGTCTCACGGTAAACTAATATCAATGGCATAATCAGCTAACGAGCAAATAATAATGAGTTTCAAATACCAACACTATAATCAAAGCAAGCATGAAGCAATATGAATAGGTGGTATCTCGCTAGCTCTTTCTAAGACCGCAAAACATAAATGCAGAGCACTTTCAAAGATCAAGGGCTGACTAAACATTGTAATTCATAACAACGAAGATCGAGTCATAGTCGTACTCAATATCAATCAAAAGCAAAGCATAAAAATGACAAAGGTGCTCTATAATTGGTGCTTATATAAGAGGAGGATGACTCGACAGGAAAATAAATAGACATGCCCTTCGTAGAGGGAAGCATTGATTTGCAGAGGTGCCAGAGCTCAAGCTTTGAAAACAGAGATAATAATTTTGGGTGGCATGCTTTCATTGTCAACGCAATGACCAAGAGTTCTCAATATCTTCCATGCTACTCATGCTATAGGCGGTTCCCAAACAGAAAAGTAAAGTTTTAACTCCCCCACCACCAATCAATCACACTCCACGGCTAGCCGAATCCTCGGGTATCGTCCATACTAACATCAATCCGGGGGGAGTCTTGTTTTACAGTTATGTTTTCAATTTAAGCATGGAACTGGGCATCCCAAATACCGGCGCCTTTCTCGTGAAGGACTGTGAATAAACACATGTCGAGGATAACACTCCTAGCATGGAATATACCAATAGCCCTCTCTCACCACATGAGCAATTCGGGCATGCAAAACAGATTTATTTCTTAAAGGTTTAGAGAATGGAACATGCAAATTTACTTGGAACGGCAGGTAGATACCGCAAATATGTAGGTATGGTGGACTCTCATGGAAAAACTTTTGGGTTCATGGAAGTGGATGCACAAGCAGTATTCCCGCTTAGTAAAGTGAAGGCTAGCAAAATACTGGGAAGCGACCAACTAGAGAGCGACAACAGTCATCAAGATGCAATGAGTCTGACTAACATTAAATGCAAGCATGAACAGGATATAAATCACCATGAACACGAACATCATAGAGGCTATGTTGATTTTGTTTCAACTACATGCATGAACATGTGCCAAGTCAAGCCACTTGAAACATTCAAATGAGAATACCATCCTATCATACTACATCATAGTCATCTCAAAATCTATGTTGGCAATCGAAACAAACCATTATAAGCTCTCAGCTAAATAAGCATGGCATCAGAAACTATGATCTCTAAGTTGTCATTGCAAACATGGTTCTCTCACAACAAAGCTAAATATGGGTCGACAAGCTAGTCATATTTACAAAAACAAAATAGATATTCATACCAGCTTTTCAGTCTCAGTCACTTCATCATATATCATCATTGTTGCCTTTCATTTGCACGATCGAATGATGAAAACGATAATAAGCGCAATGGACTAAGCTGAATCGGTAGGCAAACACAAAGGAGAAGACAAAATAATATGGCTCTTTGAAAGCTAAACAGGTAAGCATGTAAGAACCACTAAGCATTGTAACCAATATCTTCTACCTTGACACAAAGAAAAAGAAAACTATTTAGACGGGAAAGCTCCCAACAAGCAAAAGAAGAAAGAAAAATCTTTTTGGGTTTTCTCAAAAGGACACAAAACAAGAAAACGAAAAGAAACTAGCATGGATAATACAGTGGCAAAGTGTAAACACCGACTAACAAAGTGAAAGCATAAGCATGAATGTAAAGTCGGCGAGAACACGTACTCCCACAAGATTAGGCTTTTGGCCTAGCTTGTTCTACTCCCAAGGATGATACTGGAGAAACCCAAAGTCATAATGGGTGTTATACGGGAGTGCTGCAGCCACTGCCTGAATAGCTGCCTCACGAAATCGAGCAGCAGTCGCCTCCCTCTCATACTCCTCTGCCTCTCCTATGGTTATGTAGTATCTTTGTTTAACCTGAAAGTCAAAGAAAGCAGGAGCAGGAAGGGTAATATGGAAAACACGTTGTCGGTTAAATATCAAGCGGTATAGGAGGGATCCATGATCTCTCTCAAGGAACTGGTAGCGTGTTAGAGTGACACGATCAAGGTAGGATGTACGGAGAGGAGGGTCTTCTGGACGGATGGATACTCCCAGGAAATTTGCTAAGCGTGTAGGATAAACTCCACCAAAGAAATCCCCCTCACTAGCATTTTTATTCAGCCTCGTTGCTATAATAGCTCTGATATTGAAGCTCCTGTCACCTGTTACTGCGCTCTTAAGGATACTAGGGTCGGAAGTGCATAGGTGAGAATGTGCACCCTTGCCGTTAATGCACCTACCTATGAAGAGGGCAAGGTAGTGCAAGGCAGGGAAATGGATGCTTCCTATGGTGGTTTGCGTGATATCTCTGGTTTCTCCAACAGTTATACTGGAGACAAAGTCTCTGACCGAAGACTTAGGAGGATCAATAACTGTGATAGCCTGGCTTATTAGGGATGATAGACTACTCATATCAATAAGGAATTCCTTCTTTTTTGGGAGCCCATTCGAACATAACTTCCAGGTTAAGCGTCCTCAGCTTGGAGTAGTTCTAGGATGGGTGACCGACCGGAAAGTTGATCCCGGGTGTCCATGAGTGAGGACAAAGTGCGCAGAAAAGACTAGTATTGATATGTGAGGCCAGTCTAGATCCCGCCAGGAGTAACGACCGCTGGTGGGTGTGTCCAGGGCGTTACAAGTTTGGTATCAGAGCCGACCCTCGCGGTTACACGGATGTTTGCGGACAGGTGTGCGGTCATGTTGTTCATGACGTTTGTGACCCGTCGTGGCACACGGCATGGTACATGTACTGGACTGGATGCACAGACGTTTGTACCAAGAGGGAACGCTCCTGTGGCCCGACGGGGACGTCGGTTCCTCTGAGTGGTGGTGTATGTGATAGCTTGGCTTATTAGGGATGATAGACTACTCAGATCAATAAGGAATTCCTTCTTTTCCGGGAGCCCATTCGAACAGAACTTCCAGGTTAAGCGTGCTTAGCTTAGAGTAGTTCTAGGATGGGTGACCGACCGGGAAGTTGATCTTGGGTGTGCATGAGTGAGGACAAAGTGCGCAGAAAAGACTAGTATTGATATGTGAGGCCAGTCTAGATCCCGCCAGGAGTAACGACCGCCGGCGGGTGTGTCCGGGGCGTTACAATAACACTACCTCCATCGGGTATCGTGCAAATCCTATAAAAAAATCATCCAGACCCACGGTATAGGATTTATCCTACAAATCAAACAGTATGGATGATTCACGGCCAACTAAAAATTTGAATCTACGCATGAAAGAGGCAGTGAGCATAGCATACTGGTCACATTTATCTGAGAGGAATTCTCCTAACCCGGCATTGCGGAAAAGTGCATCAAACTCATCCTTGAAGCCTGCTTCGATCATGAACTCATTGGAAGGCCATTCACATGGTTGCACCGGTGCGTCCCTTAGTTGAAAAGGTTCGGGCTCCCGAAAAGAGAGACGGGGACCCTTCTTACTTGAGGAACCACCATGAAACTTCCTCCTAAACATAATTTCCTTTTGCTGAAATTTTTGAAGTTCAAGAGAAAAGTGAATAAAGACCCACTACACCTTGTAGCAACTACTCCTACTAGTGCCTAGACACCGTATCACGCGCTAAAACTACTTGGGACCAGCTAAAATCAACATTTCTAGCTCAAGAACGGGGTCACCAAGGTAGCAAGAATTCGTGAAGGATAAAGCACTGGAGCAAAAACTAATTGGACCAATGGAGGAGTCACTTACCAAGGAGTAATTTGCCCAAAACAATTTGGAGAATGGTGCTTTGAGCAAGGAGATCGAAAATCACAGCCAAATGAGCAAGAACACGGGTTTGAGCTGCGAAACAATTTTTTCTAGAGGTGGAAGAAGTAGCAGAGAGTTGGAGTGAGTGGAGGGGATGCCTGTGGGCCCCACTAGCTTGCACCCCGCCACCAGGGGGTAGGTGGCGGTGGGGGGCTTGTGGCCCACTGGTCAGGCCCCCTGACCAGCTCTCAGGCCTAGAAATTTTCAAAAATTCCAGAAAAAATCATACTAAATTTTCAGGACCATTGGAGAACTTTTATTTTTGAGGTATTTTTCTCCGGGACCTAGAACAGAAAACAGGAAAAGCTAAACTAATTCTATCATTTTTCTTCTAAGCAACAGAAAAGGAAAACTCAAAACAGAGGTATGTGACTCTCTGATTCATCCGTCTCATGGTCATCGAAAGAAATTCGTCAATGGGGTTGATCAAGTCCTTATGACAAACCCTTCTCAAATTGCAAGAGAGAACGAAGAATTTTCGAATAGCCACTAAGTCACCTCAATGGGGATATGAATCTCCCCAACAAGCAAATCATACTTCATCTTGACACGAGGAATATGGCATTCAAAGCTCCCAATAAGAATCGATGAAGTCTTTTCGATAGCATTGATGCAATGTACTGCATATTGTTTCTTCGGAAAGTGCACTGTGTGCTCATTACCGTTGATATGGAAAGTGGCATTGCCTTTGTTGCAATCTATAACAGCCCCTGCAATGTTTAATAAGGATCTTCCGAGGATGATAGCCATGGCATCGTTCTCGGGAATATCCAAGATAACAAAGTCTGTTAAGATAGTGGTATTAGCAACCACAACAGGCACATCCTTGCAAACGCCGATAGGGAAAGCAGTTGATTTGTCGGCCATTTGCAGAGAAATTTCAGTGGGTGTCAACTTATCCAACTCAAGTCTACGATAAAGAGAGAGCGGCATAACACTAACACCGGCTCCAAAGTCACATAAGGCAGTTCTTACGTAGTTTCCTTTAATAGACCAAGGTATAGTGGGCACTCCGGGATCACCAAGTTTCTTAGGAGTTCCACCTTTGAAAGTGTAATTGGCAAGCATGGTGGAGATCTCAAGATCTGGTATCTTCCGTTTATTAGTCACGATATCTTTCATGTACTTGGCATAAGGAGACATCTTGAGCATATCAGTTAACCGCATCTGCAGAAAGACGGGTCTTATCATCTCAACGAAGCGTTCAAAATCTTCATCATCCTTTTTATTGGATGGCTTAGGAGGAAAGGGCAAAGGTCTCTGAACCCATGGCTCTCTTTCTTTACCATGCTTCCTAGCAGTGAAGTCATTCTTATCGTATCTCTTAGGTTGTGGGTTATCAGGATTAACCGTAGGTTCAATCTCCACATCCTCATCATGGCTAGGTTGATCATTATTATGAACATCACTGTCCATATTGTCACCAGGTTCATGTTCATCACCTGATTGTGTTTCCGCATCAGACGTAGAAATATCATTAGGTTCTTCAGGTGTGATAGTATTTGGTGAACTGGCGTGTAGGCTTCTATCATCCTTCTTCTTCTCCTTAGGATGACTAGGTGTATCAGCATTGATTCCTTGAGAATCTTGATCAATTCTCTTAGGATGACCTTCAGGATACAAAGGTTCCTGAGTCATTTTGCCTCCTCTAGTAATGACTCTGACAGAGTTATCATTTAATTCATTGAGCAGGTCATTCTGATCTTTAAGTACTTGTTATACCTGAGTAGTAATCATAGAGGCATGTTTACTCAGAAACTTTAGAGTATTGACATTTCTGTCTACACAAGCATTTAAGTGGCTAAGCATACAAGCACTTTGTTCTAAATGTCTGCTAACATAATTATTGAAACTCTGTTGTTTGGCAACAAAGTTGTCAAATTCATCAAAGCAGAGGCTAGCAGGTTTATCAAAAGGAATATCACTCTCGTCAAACCTACGCAGAGAATTCACTTCTACTACCTGTATCGGGTTATCGAGACCATGGATCTCTTCGATAGGTGGTAGATATTTGACATCTTCAGATCTAATGCCTTTCTCTTGAATAGATTTCTTGGCTTCTTGCATATCTTCGGGACTGAGGAATAGAATACCTCTTTTCTTAGGAGTTGACTTAGGAGGTGGTTCGGGAATAGTCCAAGCATTATCGTTGATCAAGAGGTTATTCAGTAGGGTCTCAGCTTGTTCTACAGTTCGTTCCCTAAAAACACGACCGGCACAACTATCTAGGTGGTCTCTAGAGGCATCGGTAAGTCCGTTATAGAGGATATCAAGTATCTCGTTCTTCTTGAGAGAGTGATCAGGCAAAGCATTATGTAGCTGGACGAGCCTCCCCCAAGCTTGTGGAAGACTCTCTTCTTGGAGTTGAGCAAAGTTGTATATTTCCTGCAAGGCAACTTGCTTCTTATGGGCAGGGAAATATTTCTCACAAAATTAATAGACCATCTCCTAGGGACTACGCACACATCGAGGAGCAAGAGAGATGAACCAGGCTTTAGTGTCATCCTTTAGAGAGAAAGGAAACAACTTACAGATATAGTAGTGGCGGATCTTCTCCTCATTAGTGAAAAGGTTGGCTATTTCGGATAGTTTGGCAAGATGGGCTATGACCGTCTCAGACTCATAACCGTAAAAAGGATCAGATTCGACTAGAGAGATTATCTCAGGGTCGACACAGAATTCATAATCCTTATCGGTGACAAAGATAGGTGAAGTGACAAACTTCGGATCATTTTTCATCCTAACTTCTCGAGATTTTTCCTTCCACTTGAGAATTAATTTCTCAGCGTCATAGGCATCCTTACATGCAAGAAAATGCTCAGCTATCTCTCCCTCCATAATGTAACCCTCAGGTATATCAGGCAATTCATATCCAGGAGAGCTAGATCTAACAGGAGCAAAAGCAGGTTCTATCTCAATAGTATCGGTAGTTTCAGAAGCATCACGAGCATTGGCAGTAACTCTAGCAATATGAGCATCAAGGAACACTCCTAGTGGAACATCAGGCAAAGGAGCATCTCTTGCAGTATCAAGCATACCATCATCAGGCAAAATAGAATCTCTAGCATCATCAGGCAAAGCAGTATCAGGCATAACATCTCTAGCAGTATCAGGCATAGCATCTCTAGCAGTATCAGGCATAGTGTCAAGCATAGCATCTCTAGCAGTAGTATCAAGCATAGCATCATCAGGCATAGTATCACAAGCATCATCAAGCACATGCGACATATCAAGATTTCTAGCAGGAGGTGAAGTCGCAAACTTACTCATAACTGAAGGTGAATCAAGTGCAGAGCTAGATGGCAATTCCTTACCTCCCCTCGTAGTTGACGGCAAGACTTTGGTTTTTGGATCCTTCAGATTCTTCATAGTGATCAGCAGATATAAATCCCAAGTGACTCAGGGAATATAGCAATACCTCCCCGGCAACACCGCCAGAAAAATGCTAACGTGAGTTGTGCTTCCTTGGCAATGGCTCCAGAAAAGGGATGATCCTGCAATCTCTAGTGTTATCTAGACGAATGATTATTACAACAAACCTTCTGCTGCAACGGCACCAGAAGATTGATGCTAGCACTCCCCGACAATGAAACTGGAAGAATATTGTTGATGGCCCACCAGCGCGTGGGTTTGCAGCAGTTTTCGAGGGTAGAGTATTCGACCCAAATTTGTAGGTAAGCCAGTCAGGAGGTGAGAGTATACTCTCAAGTATTAGCAGCTGAATTTGTCGGATTCAACCACACCTGAAAGATTAGTATCTGCAAGCACAGTAGTAACAACAAATTAAAGAGTAACGGTAGTGTAACGAGCAATAGAAGTGGCAAGCAACAGCAGTAGTGACAACAGTTGCAAGTAGCAATAGTAGCAAGCGACAGTAGTAGCAACAGTAGCAGCAGTAGCAGTAGAGCAAAACAAGTAACAACAGTAGCAATAGTAGTAGCAGCAGCAGAGCAAGACAAGTAACAGCAATAGAAACAGTAGTAGCAGCAGCAGAGCAAGACAAGTAACAGAAGTAGCAACAGTAGTAGCAGCAACAGTAGGACAAACTCGTAGGCAATGGGTCGGTGATTTGTTCGGATGATATTCACCATGCAACAGCTATAACACGGAGAGATATGTGGCTAGCTCCCATTCATCAATGTGATGTAGGCATGCATTCCGTGTGTCGTCATACGTGCTTAGGGAAAAGAACTTGCATGACATCTATTGTCCATCCCTCCCGTGGTAGCGGGGTCCAAAAGGAAACTACGGGATATTTAGGTTCTCCTTTTAATAAAGAACCGGACCAACGCATTAGCACTTGGTGAACACATGAACTCCTCAAACTATGGTCATCACCGGGAGTGGTTCCGGTTATTGTCACTCCGAGGTTGCCGGATCATAACACATAGTAGGTAACTACAACTTGCAAGATCGGATCTAAAACACACATATATTGGTGACAACATAATAATTTCAGATCTGTAATCATGGCACTCGGGCCCTAGTGACAAGCATTAAGCATGGCAAAGTAGTAGCAACATCAATCTCAGAACATAGTGGATACTAGGGATCAATCCCCATCATAACTGATGATAGATATCATCCTACTCATCACCGCCCAACGAGCCTACGAATAGATTACTCACGAACGACGAATAGCTTCATGGAATTGGAGAGGGAAGAATGTTGATGATGACGCTGGCGACGATTTCCCCTCTCCGGAGCCCAAGACGGACTCCAGATCTGCCCTCCAGATGAAGAACAGGAGGTGGCGGCGCCTCCGTATCGAAAACGCGACGAAAACTTCTCTTTTTTTATTTTTTCTAGGACGAAAGGCAACTTATAGAGCTGGAGTTGGGGGCGGTAGGTGCCTGTGGACCCCACAAGCCTGCCTAGGGGGGTGGTGGCGGAGCAGGGGCTTGTGGCCCACTGGCCCACCCCCTGAGGTGGAACTTGGCGCAGATATTTTTGATATTTTAAAAACTGCTCCCCGTAAATTTTCAGGACGTTTGGAGAACTTTGATTTCTGCACAAAAATAACACCAAGGCAATTCTGCTGAAAACAGCGTCAGTCCAGGTTAGTTCCATTCAAATCATGCAAATTATTGTCCAAAACAAGGGCAAAAGAGTTTGGAAAATTAGATACATTCGAGACATATCACTCTTCATTTTACATTTGTGAGAAATCATTTGGAGTCCATAGGAAAACCAATACAATTAAAATGGATTAGGTATTATGATGAATTGGTTGCTCAAGTGCTTAGAGGTAGCCACCAAAAATACTCAGTCATTCTCCCACAAATATCTTTGTCCAAAGCCAAACCAGCAAAATCAGTGCCACCAACTATTTCCACTCGGCCCTACCGATTTTACACTTGACAGATCCTATGCCAAACCCTACCATCTCGGTACCACCAACTTTCAAATCGGTGTCACCGAGATTCAGTGACCAACTTTCTATTGGGAAGATTTCAAGAATCTGAATTTTCGAGTTTGAAATCGGTCTCATCGAGATTTGGAAACTGGTCTAAGTCATCGTATCGGTACCACTGAGATTCTTATATCGGTCTCACCGAGAATTCAAAAGTTGCCACATTTAGTGCAACTCGGCACTACCGAGTTGGGCAATAATGTTGTAACAGTTGGATTTTAGGGGATGCCTATATATACCCCTCCACCCGCCTCTCATTCGTAGAGGAAGCACTCAGAACACAGTTTTTCTGAAAAATACAGAGAGCACACTTACACTTGCGCGATCTATTTTTCTGAGAGAGAGCCACCTACTCACGTGTTGAGACCAAGATATTCCATTCCAACTATTGGAACCTTGGCTTCTAGTCTCCCCAAGTTGCTTTCCACAAGATCAATCTCTCCTACCCATGCCAAATCTGTCAGAGAGTGATTGAGTGTTGAGGAGAGTATCTTTTGAAGCACAAGATCAAGGAGTTCATCATTCTACCACATCTATTACCTTTTGGAGGGTGGTGCCTCCTAGATTGGTTAGGTGTTGCTTGGGAGCCTCCTACTTCGTGTTGTTGAGTTGAACCAAGACATTTATAAGGGCAAGGAGATCGCCTACTTCGTGAAGATATACCGTCGGTGAGGCAAGTCCTGTGTGGACGAAAGCTGTGGTGGAATAGACAATGCCGCTTATTTGTGGACCCCTTGTGGGTGGAGCCCTCCATGGACTCTCACGGCTGTTACTCTCCGTGGGTTGAAGTCTCCACTAACATGGACGTATGATAGCCCACCTATCGGAACCATGCCAAAAATCTCCGTGTCAACCTTTGCGTTTGATCTCCCTACCTTACCCTCTACTTTACATTTGCATTTCGTTATTTTCCTGCTATACTCTTGAATGTGCATGTGTAGGGTGAACTTGACTAGTCATAATTGCTAAAATTGGCCCACAACTAAAATTGGGAAAAGGCTAAGTTTTTATCTTGTCAAGTAGTCTAATCACCCCCTCTAGACATACTTTCGATCCTACAAGTGGTATTAGATCTTTGGTCTCCATTGCCTTGGTTTCACAACCTAGGAGAGTATGGCGTCTAGTGAGGGAAATTATCACCGTAGAGGTCCATACTTCGATCGTACAAATTTTGCTAGTTGGAAGCATAAGATGAAAATGCATATTTTTGATCATAATCGTGCCGTTTGGGTTGTTGTTCGTGTTGGTGTGCAAGGTGATTTCTTTGGAGAAGGAAGAGAACCGGATCGTGATGCAATAACGAAAGAACTGAAGATGTTGCAATACAATGCTCAAGCTTGTGACATCCTATTCAACTGCGTGTGCCCCGAAGAATTCAACAAAATTAGTCGCCTTGAGAATGCAAAGGAAATTTGGGATACTTTCACTACTAGGGAAAACCCCAGTAGTAGGGATGGTTTTACCCTTACTAGTAGCGCTGGGGCCAGCGCTACTGCTAACGCGCTACAGCTAACTCTTAGCAGTAGCGCTGGATTGAAAGCGCTACTGGTATCTAGGTTAGAAGTAGCGTTGGAAAGAATAGAGCGCTACTGCTATGCCAGCGCTACTACTAATATTCCACCGCTACTACTAATATTCCTTCTTTTAATATTTAATTCGCATCTTATTTGTGTCCGCCCTACGTATTTGTGCATGCTCTATAGAGTGGTTTCATCATATCATAATAAACATGCATAATTTGCATCACATCATACACATAAAGTACTCCCTCCGTCCCAAAATTCTTGTCTTATATTTGTTTAAATACGAATGTATCTAGTCAAATTTAATATTTAGATACATCCATTTCTAGACAAAGCTAAGACAAGAATTTTGGGACGGAGGCAGTATCATCTCATATAACTCATCATCATATTACGTACTCATCTAACAACTCATCATCATCTTAATCATATACCAAATTATCATATGATACACATAAAGTAAAACAGAGAAACATCATGATAGTCATCATATGCATGCATCCTAATCGGTCATGTCAAGTTAATATAAACCAGAATAACTTGTCTCTCATAAGACCTAGTCCTTGCTCTTAGGTATCATGTCATAAAATAGAATAACACCTATGTCTCCATGATGAAGCAAAAAGAACCAACGGTCTCCAACTTGTGGCTTGCGATCCTTCTTTATTTCTCTCCATGCTTCAATTTGGAGCCTTTTTGATTTTGATTTTGATTTGAGGTTACTCGAGTATGGAGCATCGAACTCAGCCATCAGCGGGCTTTTAATTTTCATATGACCTTCTGGGTGCATCAACAGAGGCACTACATCATGTGGCAGTTGTTGTTCAAGAACATAATAATAACCTAGTTAGCAATGTAATCAACACCATTTATGCAATAGTAGAGCGTACTAAATTAGGAAACTCTTACCAATATATTTCGGCAAATGTCATCCGGCCTCAACCTATGCACTAGTGGCATGTAAAATGTATAATTTTGCACAATTCCAAAATTATACGGGAAGGTATCCCTGGAAACCAGAACAACAACAAGAAAGTAGAGAAGAACATCCTTCTCCTCCCAAGTTAGATGTGATCCACACGTGTAGTGTGTCGTGTCAATTAATTACCGTAATTCACTCGAAGAAACGAAATAAGCTGTAAATTATAATTTAAAAAATTTAGTATATGGATGAACACCAACTAATTCTAAATATAGAATGCAAATTACTTGACAAATATGGTGGAGGAACTTACATGGAGGTAAAAGACGAAGCATATCGACAACCATCCAAATGTCGATGTTGCCTGGCATATTATCTTCAGGACGAAGATCGAAGGTTATTTCCATACCCTCCTGAAATCCATATGCCTTGCAAAGATCTTCCCAATTTGGGCACCCAAATTATGTGTGAAGAAATGAATTAAATACTTTGATAACAAATGTGTGACCATATATAGTCCTCAAGTTAGCGCTCCTCGTCTCCATTCTCTCGTGGTCTTTGAAACCGAGCCTCTCCAACACATATCTTCTTGCATGGCAAGGGAGAAACATATCTCCATTCTCGTCAACCTTCATGCTGAAGAACCTATCGTCTCACAGATGAGGCGTGTCACACATACCCCGACAGTCGCAACAATATTCACAATCCCAATATTCATCGTCAAACATTTCCTGTTTTAATGTGGTAAATGTGTAGACAACAACCGTGACACCATATCGAAAGAATTGAACATCTATAAATAAACAGAACCATGAATAATAAAAAAGGACCTATATTTGGTCGGAATGTTGATTTATTACCCATTCCGGCAATTCCCAAGCACTCCATATGTCCTAGTTTCTAGCACTAGTCATGACGAAAATCACGGAAATTTTCGGCATGACCTTTGCTAAATAGTGGACTTATGGAGCGCGTGAAATTTGTCGGAACGGAAATGAATCAACATTCCGGCAAAACATAGGGCACTCGGACATTCCAGCAAAACTTAGCACAACTTAGCAAGCAAAAGTGAGAAACTCACTACTGTTTTATGCATTAACACGAACAAAAGGATGACAATTGTAGTCTTCATTAATTGATTAATTAAATAATTAGTTAATTAGTTAATTATGCAGAACTTAGCACAACTTAGCAAGCAAAAGTGAGAAACTCACTAATGTTCCTACTTACATGAAATTTACAAACAAGAATGATTTATTTAAGTGAGAAACTCACTAATGTGCCTACTCACTACTATTTTATGCATTAACACCAACAAAAGTATGATACTTGTAGGTAGGTGAAATATGTATGTGCCCTTTTTCCTCTCCAAAGTTTAAATAAGTTGTTTGAAATCATTGGTTGTCTAAGTCAAACCTAATGTGCCTACTTACATGAAATTTACAAACATGATTTTTTCCTTCTTTCTAGTTAGCCCATCAAAAGATCTTCAACAACCATATCTTGATTTTCTTATTAACATGCATATCAAGATGATATCTTGAACCGATGGCCCTAAAATCAAAATGGCAGCAACCTTGGGGTGCCTAGAGCGGGAGGGGAGGGGGCGGCAGCGCCTGGAGGGGGTTGGGGGGCTTACCGGAGCGGGATGGGGAGGGGCTTACCGGAGCGGGAGGGGAAGGGGACTTTCCAGAGCGGGAGGGAAGGGGGCTTACCGGAGCGGGAGGGGAAGGGGGCTTACCAGAGCGGGAGGGTAGGGGGGCGGTGGCGACGACAACGACGATGGCAGCGAGGAAGGTGGCATCAACGACGACGATGGCGAGGGAGGCGGCGACGGCTTGAGATCGAGGAGGGAGGGGCTGGGGGAGTGGGGGAGAGTTAGGAAATTTTTAGGCATGGCGCGGGGTGCTAACTCAACATAGCAGTAGCGGTGGTTCCGGAGGAGCGCTACTGCTATTGTACTTAGTAGTAGTGCTTTTACCATGCCGGCCCTGCTGATACAGCTACTGTCGCTTACGTCGTTGGGCCCCTTTTAGCAGTAGTGCTGGATGCTACGCAGTGCTACTGATATTGACCTTAGCAGTAGTGCAGGACCAGGAACGACGCTGCTACTATAGCTACTACGGGTGGCCTCATAGGTCCCTGTTTATCAGTAGCGCAGAATATAAGGCCAGTGCTGCTGCTAAGGACTTTAGCTGTAGCGCTGCGTTGTGTTCAGCGCTACTGCTAAATAGCAGCAATGCTTTCTACTTTCCAGTGCTACTAATAGGCTCCTACCTATAAGGTTTTTCCTAGTAGTGTTCGATTGATATGCACGAAGGTCAGAAAATCCAACAAGTTCTTCAAGATTAGAGGAAAAGAGAGAAGCTCTAGCTCAAGACAAGATGAGAAGCGCTCGTCTAGTCATGACAGAACCTGCTACCACTGTGGAAAACCCGGACACTATTCCAATGAGTGCTCGACTCCCACAAATGAAGAGAAGACTCGCCTAGAAGACGAAGATAAAGAGATGAGTCACCTCGTAAGGAGAGAAGGAGTAGAGACGATCACTATGAACGAAGACACTCCCGGAGAGGCAAATAATCGGAGAAGAATGACAAGTTCACCAAGAGGAGTTCAAGAAGAAGACATCAAGTTCATGTGGGTGAATGGGTTTCCTGCTCCGACTCGTACAATAAACCTGAGAGAAGTTATCACTCCAACTCCGACAATAGTCAACATGAAGGTGTTGTGGTCTTGCGCTCGTTTGCTCCAACTCATACGACTTACTTGATTCACCAAATGAAGGGATTGGAAACTGCTTCATGGCAAAAGGCCCCAAGGTAACACACCCCGAGTACTTTTACTTTGATAGAGATGAGGATGACTTGTTAGAAGAAGATGACTTTCTCTTTAATAAGACTAGCGATAACATTGAAAATGAACTTCAAAATAATCATGCTAGTCAAGAGAAATCAAATGATGGTGATAATAAAGATGTTGAAAGACTAAATAAATAATTAAACACTCTTAATTTAGCTCATGAAACTACTCTAGAAGATAATAGAGAGCTTACAAGAACTCATGCGAAGCTATGCTTCGAGAAGCTAAATTTAGAGAAAGGGCATGAGTTTCTAAAAGTAATCAATGATGATCTTCGAAACAAGAGTTCCTCTTATCTAGCCAAACGATTACTCTTGTGTACTTTTGTTCCAAAAGTTAAACCTAAGAACACTAGTAATGAAGGCAAGAAATTTTCTTCATCTAGTAAGAACAATGCTAAACCTAGATCAAACGATGTTGTTCCTAGTAGCTCTACTGATTCCACTACTGATTCTCTTAGCCAAGTTACACTTGAGCAAGAAAACAATTTATTGAAAGGAATTATAGAGAGAGGTATCTTCAAGAGTCTTGCTGGAAGTAAGCAATTCGAAGAAATTGTGTGCAAGCAAGGAGGACATCGGAAGAAGCAAGGTGTTGGCTACTTGAACATCAACGGAAATGTTTGGGAAGAAGGTCCATATCACATTCCCAAGTTTGTTACTCAAGAGGAGAAGTATGATCCTACTCCTCCAAGGGAACATGCTCTCAAGATGGCCTTCTACCACAAGACCACATGGGAAATGGAAAGCTTCAAGAAGAGATTGACTTATTTGAGGATATCCAATCTAGTCCTACCACAAGAACCCCAAGCCAAGGTCGAGTGGGTTCCCAAGGACACTTCTAGCACTATCTCATCTAGTGCTACTACAACTCCAAGGATCCCCATCAAGTTGATGTGGATCCCCAAGAGGAAGAACTAGAAAGTTCTAGAGGGGTGATTCCGCCAATGAAATTCACTCTCATTCATTTTGGCAAGAACTATATGCAATCAACCTTAACCATATGCATTTGTTCAAGGAATCACACATTCCCTCAAAGGAGAGCAAGGGACAAGGTAATTAATGCATCTTTGGAGATCATCTCACATGTATTTCATACTCTGTCCATATATATTCTTGCGTTTGTTCCTTTTGCTTTGGTACTAACCCATGTAGATGAGAATAGTAAGAAACAACAAGGATTGCTCCCAACTCAAGATGAACTTCATCAACAATGATCATGCACCACTACTACACCTACTTGAAGTCTGCTACGACAAAACCCAAGGTTAGTTTATCCCTCTTAGGGGGGATGTCACATCTAGGGGGAGCTTTACTCTAAGACTTGAGTATAAGCATCTCCTAAACAATGTGAACACATTAATGCTTTCTGTAAAAGTGATAACCCCACTTGTGCTTAATCGATGAGTATGTCCTAGGATCAAGTACTCTTAGTTGGATCCTACATAGACGACTTCATCATCACCAAAGTGCTTGATAGATGCTAGAATGTTTTTGCATGTTCACCATGTCTTATTTGACATATTATTGTGTGAGAATGTTGGTATACATATTTTGCTCATTTGAGGATATCCAATTGTTGTTATTTGGATTTCTATTTTATTTGGCCAATTGGATTTAAAGAATGCATAAGTACCTTTCTCTAGCTATCTAAGATTTCTCGCCTCAAATTCTATTCATGCTTCATCAAAATTTGTGCAAGCACTTTAGGGACACTCTGTGTGAGGAGCACTCGGTGATCCCTCTCGAAAAAGGCTGAATTCCAAAACCTACCAAGTGCATCTCGGTGTGACCAACCTCAAAATCTCGGTCCCACCAAAGCCTAGGGTTGATCAGGTTTTATCATCTCGGTACCACCGGGTTGTTCTTTTCGGCCTCAACGAGATTCTGTGTCAGCTGACAATTAAGGAACTTGGTGGCACCGAAAATTCAATCTCGGTGTCACCGACAGCCAGGAGATATATATATCCAGTGGTACCAGACGGTGGAAACGCTTCTTCAAACGTCGTTTGCCGCAACACCTCGCTGTCGTGCCCTAGTCCCGTGGACTTCTTCTTGATCCTCCCATGCGCCCTCACCACCGGAGTCCTTGCCGCTGACGGAATCTTCACCACCGTCGCCGCTGTAGCGGATCCTCGCCGATTTAGGGTATGGATCCGATCCATTTTTGCGCTCCCTCAAATCGGATTCATGAGAAAATAGGTCTTGTCCAAATTCTGTCCTCGCGTGCACTAATTCTGCCTAGAAGAGAATTCCCATAGATTAGCGAGCAAAGAAAATATTAGTGTTAACAGTCCGCAAAATCGAATCTCGGTATCAACAATTCATAAAAGTCGGTCTTACCGATTTTGGATTTAGGGTTACTGAGAATGTTCTCGGTGGAACCGAGTTCTCCTTTTTGGTGAAACCGAAAGGGGTGCCAAGTTTCTGTTGATGAGAACATCTATCTTGGTGGCTCCAAATTTTTTGACTCAGTGGAACCGAAATCCCCTTTTGCTGAATGTTAAAACTAATTTTTGAGAGTTCAAATGTTTTCAAAATCTTCTACAATTTTGGGACGCTCATCCATTCCAACCCTTCTATATCTTTTCACACGGTCTGCTTGTCTACTTGTGTGCTTGTCTACCACTCTGCTTGTCTGCTTCATTTGCCAGGATGTCCGGTTCTGAGGATAGTCAAAACAACTTCAATGTGACCAATGCTGACATGGACACAGGAACTAGTCCTGAGAGGACACCTTCTGACCCAGGTACTCCTAGCTCCCATGGCTTGCCCAAGGCAGCTACCAGGTCCAGGAGGAAGATACATTCTAATGAAGAATATGTTGACTTTATCCCTGAGGGATTTGGTCCCGAGAAGCAGAAGGAGAAGACCACGGTCAGGAAGAATGTGAGAAAGGAGTATGCTAGACGTGCTGACATTAGAGATCCAGAAGCTGGGATTGCAAAGAAGCCAGGTCAGAGGAGAGCCAAGAAGAGGATTTTCCGTGTTGTTGGTAGGCTAACCTGAATGTATGCAGATCCAACGGAAGTTGCTGATGATGAGAACGAAGAAATTCCACCTGAGGTTCCTCCTCCCAAGAAGAAAAGGATGATGGATGATGCTATGCCTAAGAAGGCTACCCCAATGCCTTCAACACCTAAGGCTAAGAAGTCTATAGCTCCCAAGAGGACTACAAAGGATATTCCTGCAGCTGCAAAGAACAAAGGATCTGCATCCAGAGAATTTTCTACAGAGGAAAATGAGGATGCCCCTGTGCTTATGAAGCTGAGACCTCATCTGCCATATGTCACGCCCAAGATGCGACCCTATCCTCAATTTTTCATGAAGGCCTCGTCAGGAATAGAAGCGCATCTCGTCGTGTCACAAGAATGGATATCGTTACAAGTACATGTACTGAAAAGAAGAGATATATAAATATATAATTGGCTTACACTCGCCACAAGCTACATCACAGTCAGATCAGTACATTACATAATCATCAAGAGTAAGAGCAGGGTCCGACTACGGACGAAAACAAACAATAAAAGAAGAACGACGTCCATCCTTGCTATCCCAGGCTGCCGGCCTGGAACCCATCCTAGAATGATGATGAAGAAGAAGAAGAAGCAACTCCAAATGAAAAATCAACGCGCTCGCGTCAAATAAACGTTACATGTACCTGCAACTGGTGTTGTAGTAATCCGTGAGCCACAGGGGACTCAGCAATCTCATTTCCAAAGATATCAAGACTAGCAAAGCTTAACGGGTGAGGTATGGTTAAGTGGTGTGGTTGCAGCAGCGGCTAAGCATATATTTGGTGGCTAAACTTACGAGTAAAAGAAATAAGAGGGGGAAGATCTACGCATAGCGGACGTGAACTACTGATGATCAAATGAATGATCTTGAACACCTACCTACGTCAGACATAACCCCACCGTGTCCTCGATCAGAGAAGGAACTCACGAAAGAGACAGTCACGGTTAGGCACACAGTTGGCATATTTTAATTAATTTAACTTCAAGTTATCTAGAACCAGTGTTAAACAAAGTTTCCACATTGCCACATAACCGCGGGCATGGCTTTCCGAAAGATTTAACCCTGTAGGGGTGCTCCAACTAATCCATCACAAATTACCACAACCCGCATAGAAATCCTCATTCATGAAGCTCGCGATCTCGTCAGATTCCCTAGTGGAAAACCTCAACTTTGAGATTACCCAAAGCATCACCGGAATCCCGATGCACAAGATATCTCGTCAAAGGTAAAACTAATCCAGCAAGGCCGCCCGGCGTGTCGATGATCCCGATAGGAGCCGCATATCTCGTTCTCAGGACACGACGGATAAGCTACGCGTACGAGTGCCAAACCTTGAGTTTCCTAGCGATGGCCCCGCACAGTGCTCTATTTCGGACCAGCACCATCAGCACTGGCCCTCCCTATATTATGTAGAATTACTCCTCGGGTAGCGCTAACTCCCTATGCATTTTAGTTTTATCAGAATTATTATGTTCGTCAAATAGTACCAATGCCGGGCCTTGCCAGACCAGCTTTAATCTAAAACGAATTATCAAGGGGGTCCCCATAACAACCCCGATCGTGTTAGGAGCGCTCGTTTATGGAACATAACACCGGTAGCCGAAACTAAGGGGGCAAAGGTGGAACAAAACATCAGGCTAGAAAGGCCGAGCCTTCCACCTTTTACCAAGTATATAGGTGCATTAAATTAAATAGCATTTAATAAGGTGATATGACAAGGAACCCATGTTTTCCATGGAAGCAACTGCACCTGCAACTAGCAACGCTAACACAGGGTTAAGCAAGCGGTAACATAGCCAATCAGTGGTTTGCTAGGTCGAACAGGTTGAAGGTTTTCATGGCATTGTTGAGAGGCTGATATTTAACATGTGGTAGGCAACGAGACATAATCGATAGAAGCGGTAAAACTAGCATGGCAATGATAGTAATGGTATCTGGGGAAATGGTCATCTTGCCTGAGATCCCGCTTGGAAGAAGAATGACTCCGTGAAGCAGACGAACCGACGTGGTTGAACGGGTCCTCACAATCCGGCACGCTGCGGAACTCTATCGAGACGAAGCAAACCGTAAACACAAATCAACACACGGAAATCACCACATGATGCAAGACACTTATGATGCATGAACGGTCTAATGCAAGGCATGACAATCACAACAATCAAACACTACACATTAAGTGAAGCTCGATATGCAATGAGTTGCATATCGACGAATCTCCACGTTGAGTTATTTAGTTCACTCCCGTTCAGGTACACGGATATATTAAATGTTGTTAAACATGGCACGAGGGTGAAGCACAAATTAATCTACCTAGATAGGCATTTTAAATGAGACCGGAAACGACATATGGCATCTCTGAAAAGACCCCATGTGTTAAATCTTAATTCTGTCCAGATTTGTCCTAATCACATTTTAGGTTTGTTAAACGGAAAATAAAGTGGTTCACGTGAAACTACACGTCGTTCTAACCCATTTACATATATGGCTCATCTCCAACGGAGCTACGGATAAATAGCTATGACCTAAATCGTTTATATTACGTCGACACGCAAACCGACGCAAACAACACGCTAACAATTTTAAACGTGCATGAGAGTTGGAAATTTGTTGTTCTACGCAAAATCCACACATTCTACATATCTACGGTTTTTGCATATGAGGCGCCGTTAAAAAGTTATAAGCATATTAATATCAACCAACTATAATCCCTAGCGCAACCAGCAACAAAAAAGACAGGGATAAATAATATGGGCTTAGCTAGGATTTGAACCCCAAATCCCTGGGATGGACACTAGTAGCCCAACCACCAGACCGATTACGAAGCTATGGAAAAATAGACTAAACAGCAAAAAATAAACATACCGAAGCTCTTGTGCTCGAGAGGCACAATTCCTAAAAAAGAAAGCTATGCATTGATGGGGATTTGATCCCTGGATCTCCAGGAAGCAGCACTGCTGCGCTAACCATCTCGCTAATAGACTACTAGTGGCAGATACCAGCGGCGACGACTTATAACATCTACTGCAAAACGGATCTAGCCAAATCTCTGAATTGCAGTTGCACAGGAGCTCGCTCACTTTGGGGAAGCAGAGAGGCCGGAGGTCATGGCGAGGAGAAGCTGATATTGGACGGGGATGCTGGATGGATCCGGGCAAGGGTCGAGGCTGGAGGTCGGGGATGGGGCGCCGGTCCCATTCCTTGTGGCTGCAGCTCCGGATCAAGGCGCCCAAGAAATGAGCTCCTGCGCTACGCTCGCCGGCGTGGAGATGCGGCTGAAGTCCACTCGGGCCATGAAGGCCGCCCTGGCAAAGGTGCAGCTCGGGAAGGGGAGCTCCCTCCCCACGTTGAAGCTGCTGCTGCTGCTGCGACAGGGCGAGGTCGGGGCACCAACCACGGCGACGGGCAGCAACTTGGGCCACCTGATGCGCGGAGGCACGCGGCTCCAGGGGGCGAGGGAGGCCAGCGACGACAGCTGGCGCACAGGAGGCCTCGGGGCCGGGCGACGACGGCTCCGCTGGGGGTCGGTGCTTCAGATCCAAGGCGCTGAAGGTGGTCTGCCATGGCAAGGCTCCTGCAGCTGATCTCTTCACGTTCCCTGACACGGAAGGGAAAAAATGAGAGAGGGATAGATGAGAGAAAGAGAGAGGAAGGAGGAGAACGACGCGGCAGGGCACTGGCCTGGTGACAGGGGCTTGGGCGTGGTGCTCCGTGACAGCAACCTGCTTGTGGTCTCACAGGATCGAGAAGAGGAGGGGGAGTTGCGATCTGTGGGCTGGGTTGAATCGGGTAGAGGAGGTAGCAGCCTCAATCCAAACTGGATCAAACGCTGGTTGGGCTGGGGATGAAACCAAGGTCTGTTGGATCAGATCCCAAGGAAGAAGAGGCTGGCAGCGGAACACAGAATGGAGGATGGGACAGATCGGGTCTAGGGTTTGCCACATATAACTAACATGGCTGGATGGGTTTAGACCCTCCGATCTATATCGGATGGTCCGGATTAAATAGGTTAGGGGAGTCCAATGGACAAACCGATGATGATTTGCGGTAAAACTGGGTTGATCCGGATCCAACGATCTCGACCGCTCGGTTCGGGTTCTGGGAGGTTTTCGAACTGGGCTACGTGTAGGGTCGATGCACTATGCAGAGGGGCTAGGCGGAGATGAGAGGGAAAACGGGCACCCGGCAACATATTATAAAAACACCGACAACCGTCCGACGGTAGACCGAATACGCTGCTGCTACGGTCTACTGTTCGGGTACCAAACGGACTCCGATTGCGACGATACTTGACACGCGGCCTACCTAAATAAAAATACCACCGCACGTCAAATCTCACCCCAATCAGAGAAAGTTTTCCTCACACCTTTAAAAACAAGATTCGTACGATGCCGCGGGCGCGTGCGTGTGCGGACGGGCTTAGAACGAACAACGACGAGAACCGACAACTAACAATGGATGCAAGTTTTGAAAACTGGCAGCAACGGGATGCCGATGCAATGCTGATGATGCACATGATGCGATGATGATGCAACAAAAGAAAATAGACACACGACGAAAACGGAATAGAAGGGGAATCTTCTGGAACGTCGGCATCGGGCTGTCACAACTGTCCTACACTACAAGAGGATCTCGCCCCGAGATCCAAGAATGAAAGGGGGGAGATGATGAGAAAGCAAGAGGTGAAACTTAATCGCTTCTTTGACAAACGAGTGAAACCAACGATCCTTGAAAGTTGCAAGGAGATGAGGAATGATATGAGAAACAAGCAAGAATTCACGGAAAATTTCGGCAGCACTTCGGTAGGAAAATGGGACAAAAATTTGATAAGATGGAAGAAATAGACAATATTCATATCAAACAACTAAATAGAACAAGGGAACACCATGATCTTGATAGAACAACAAAATAGACCCAAAAGAGCAACATCACAATGCCTCTGGAACAAGAGAATATGAACTAGCTCATACGGAGGAAGAGAACGAAGAAAAGAATGACAACTACTAATTCCAATGAACTTGGCAAGCATGCTTGCAAGAAGAATTGGACGAAGTAGATGGAAAAACAACAACGAAAAGAACAAGACAGTAGTGGGCTTATGGAAACATTTTCAAACTAATGAAGTAACAACCAGCCACTAATAGAAACAAGGATTGAATTGGAGAAACAAGATATGGACAATTTCTTACACCAAGAGGATACATTGAGAACTTGGATTAATGAGAAGCACCATCATAGCAACAATCCATAGGAAAAGCTGTAGGTGAAATCCAAATCAACATAGCTCAATGAAGAAATCATGGGTTGAAAATATCTCATGATCATAGAATTGGTGGGTTTAATTATCTCATTCTTGAAAGGAAATCTCTTCGAGGCTCCTACACTAACAAGAATGCTATAATACCACCTCAAAGGACAAAGAAAGAACAAATGCACTTGGAAAAGCAAGGGAAGAAAACTTGAGGTACTCCAACAAGAATCTTGAGGAACACTTGAGAAAGAATTGATATCATGAGCCACTCCGGAAGAAGACTTGAAATCATTTGATGAAACAAGAATAAGAGTTATGTTATGCTTATCCTTCATCAAGTTTAATTGATGACAAGCAACGGATTCAGCAAACCACTTAATCTTCTTGAAATGATTGAGGAGAGATATGAGCACAAATTAGAAGAAATCTTGAAAGAGGCACCGGTGAGAATTGAAATGAATGAGGCAACCATGAATAATGGAGATACATGAGAATGAAGAGATCATGAGCCACCTAACAAAAAACTTGAACAAGGCACCGGAATAAACGAGAGACGAACGAAGAGACAACAATGGAGAAGATTTTGAGAATGAAAGCTGCAAGCTGAGAACGAACAAAATCTTCTGGATGATGGCCTTCGGAGGATCGAGAATGAAAGCAACTCAGAGAAGCACCGGATAACACGAAAGGGATACACATGATTGACAACAATTAAGATGATGGCATAAAGCTGAAATGATGAATCTGCAAGAGAATGAAGCAAGATTCGAGAGAAACACTCCTTCGAATTTGCAAGGTGAGAATGATGACGAGAAACAACACCAAGAATTACTGAGACCTCCGGAACTAAGAAGAATGAAAGGTTGAGCCAAATATGAGAATTAATGCGAATAGATTTTGGAGAAGGGATATGACTGATGAAATTCATACTTACGTCATAGTTGAAAAGAATTAATGATTTCCGGGAAAATATTAAAAGAGCCAGGAAAGATCCTGGGAAAGAACCTGTGGGTTATGGGCACACTCAAAGAAACCACCATTGAAACAACTGATTATAAGGAGAGATATTGCACCGGTATAACGAGAACTAGATGAGGTTGAGAACCTCGAAATAATGAAAGATCTGCAACAAGAAACTCTGAGATATCTTCAACACTCCAGATAGAAAAGAGAGAAATAAATACCAAGATAGGCTCATAAAAATTTCCGACATGGGAATGAGTAACAAGGATAAATAGGATATGATGAACACGAACAACTGAATTATATTCACCGGTAAGGATGACAAGATTGAATAAAGATGAATATGAAGCTCCTGAGAATCTTCACAATGAATCACCGGCTACGAAAGGAAGACGAGATAGCAAAAGCATCACTGGAATGAAATGCACTTGGATGAAATCCAATCACTGAATAAAAAGGGCGGGAGGATGGGGAAAAACAAAGGCAACTTGGACTAGATGAGATGAACTCCGGAATAAAATGAGAGAATGATCTGCAACAATTGGAGAGGGTTGAATTCACTTGGAGAGAAACACACAGGTTGGAAAAGAATTAACATGACGACTCCGGTCAACAAGAATTGGTAAGACAATTGATTAAGCAAAAGGATTAGCACTCTCATATGAATATGAGAACACTACTTAGAAAAGATCTGAAGTCACCGCTTGACATCGAAGCAACTTGAATTACAATATTCCAACAAAACAAAGGGTGAGGCTTATGAAACAAGCCAGAACAAACTCATGAGAAAGATTTCGTCCGATCTTTTCGTGGACAGGATCGCACGGGCTCGATTTTACAGTAGCCATCAAGTGCAAGGCAGTGCACCTGACATACGAAGCATCCCCGAGTCGTAGAAAGCTACAAGGACTCTTTAAGACACAACGTGTACCGCTGTAAGTCGACCGTGAACAAACGAAACGACTAGATGTCGAACCCCAACCTAACATCATGTATTTTTTGGAAGATTTTCCTATAAGTAACTACTTGAATTCCCACCTATGAATTCCCGAAATATCTGGTCATGCAATATGGTACACGGATACAAGGAGTAAAAATCACAGAAATCCTATACTAACCCGTCACCTGTATCACATCCGTCAACACACAACCAGAATCTCGGACCTTCATCCACAACAGACCCTCGTGATCACAACAATACAAAGTATGGCAGTACTCCCAAACAATATGCACCAGTACGGGGACATCGGGGTTATCTCGCAACTACCAGTATTGAAGCAATTACGAACATCCTTCGTTCTGAGATACTAAGAAATCTGAATGATAACGATGTGCTCAAGGATCCCCTGGAGCTCAACTCCCCTGAAACTCAAAGCAGATAGGAGGCACCAAGAAAGAACTCCGTCACATCGGCATCATATAGATTCCAAAAATATCCGCGTGATCCTAAAAAAAATTTGAGTGAGAAGAGGAGTAGAATTTAATTATTACATCAACATTCCTCACAAGAGCATAGAAGAGGAGAAAAAAGAATCCTACTCTCCGATATATAACTAGACTCAAAGCAGTTTTTCACTAGACTCGACTCGGCCAAGTTCGATCAATCAAGGGGGCTCTTAGGTCGGTACTGCTGTGATACCAACTTGTCACGCCCAAGATGCGACCCTATCCTCAATTTGGCACGAAGGCTTCGTCAAGGATAGAAGCGCATCTCGTCGTGTCGCAAGAATGGATATCGTTACAAGTACATCTACTGAAAACAAGACATATATAAATAGATAATTGGCTTACACTCGCCACAAGCTACATCAGAGTCACATCAGTACATTACATAATCATCAAGAGTAAGAGCAGGGTCCGACTACGGATGAAAACAAACGATAAAAGAAGAACGACGTCCATCCTTGCTATCCGAGGCTACCGGCCTGGAACCCATCCTAGATCGATGAAGAAGAAGAAGAAGAAGAAGAAGCAAGTCCAAATGAACAATCAACGCGCTCGCGTCAGATAACCTTTACCTGTACCTGCAACTGGTGTTGTAGTAATCTGTGAGCCAAAGGGGACTCAGCAATCTCATTTCCAAAGATATCAAGACTAGCAAAGCTTAATGGGTGAGGTATGGTTAAGTGGTGAGGTTGCAGCAGCGGCTAAGCACATATTTGGTGGCTAAACTTACGAGTACAAGAAATAAGAGGGGGAAGATGTATGCATAGCGGACGTGAACTACTGATGATCAAATGAATGATCCTGAACACCTACCTACGTCAGACATAACCCCACCGTGTCCTCGATCGGAGAAGGAACTCAGGAAAGAGACAGTCACGGTTACGCACACAGTTGGCATATTTTAATTAATTTAACTTCAAGTTATCTAGAACCAGTGTTAAACAAAGTTTCCATGTTGCCACATAACCGCGGGCACGGCTTTCCGAAAGATTTAACCCTGCAGGGGTGCTCCAACTAATCCATCACAAATTAACACAAGCCGCATAGAAATCCTCATTCACGAAGCTAGCGATCTCGTCGGATTCCCTACTGGAAAACCTCAACTTTGAGATTACCCAAAGCATCACCGGAATCCCGATGCACAAGATATCTCGTCAAAGGTAAAACTAATCCAGCAATGCCGCCCGGCATGTCGACGATCCTGATAGGAGCCGCGTATCTCGTTCTCAGGACACGACGGATAAGCTACGCGTACGAGTGCCAAACGTTGAGTTTCCTCGCGGTGGCCCCGCATAGTGCTCTGTTTTGGACCAGCACCATCAGCACTGGCCCTCCCTGTATTATGTAGAATTACTCCTCGAGTAGCGGTAACTCCCTATGCATTTCAGTTTTATCAGAATTATTATGTTGGGCAAATAGTACCAATGTTGGGCCTTGCCAAACCAGCTTTAATCTAAAACGAATTATCAAGGGGGTCCCCATAACAACCCCGATCGTGTTAGGAGCGCTCGTTTATGGAACATAACACCGGTAGCCGAAACTAAGGGGGCAAAGGTGGAACAAAACATCAGGCTAGAAAGGCCGAGCCTTCCACCTTTTACCAAGTATATAGGTGCATTAAATTAAATAGCATGTAATAAGGTGATATGACAAGGAACCCATGTTTTCCATGGAAGCAACTGCACCTTCAACTAGCAACGCTAACACAGGGTTAAGCAAGCGGTAACATAGCCAATCAGTGGTTTGATAGGTCGAACAGGTTGAAGGTTTTCATGGCATTGTTGAGAGGCTGATATTTAACATGTGGTAGGCACCAAGACATAATCGATAGAAGCGGTAAAACTAGCATGGCAATGATAGTAATGGTATCTGGGGAAATGGTCATCTTGCCTGAGATCCCGCTTGGAAGAAGAATGACTCCGTGAAGCAGACGAACCGACGTGGTCAAACGGGTCCTCACAATCCGGCACGCTGCGGAACTCTATCGAGACGAAGCAAACCGTAAACACAAATCAACACACGGAAATCACCACATGATGCAAGACACTTATGATGCATGAATGGTCTAATGCAAGGCATGACAATCACAACAATCAAACACTACACATTAAGTGAAGCTCGATATGCAATGAGTTGCATATCGACGAATCTCCACGTTGAATTATTTAGTTCACTCCCGTTCAGGTACACGGATATATTAAATGTTGTTAAACATGGCACGAGGGTGAAGCACAAATTAATCTACCTAGATAGGCATTTTAAATGAGACCGGAAACGACATATAGCATCTCTGAAAAGACCCCATGTGTTAAATCTTAATTATGTCCAGATTTGTCCTAATCACATTTTAGGATTGTTAAACAGAAAAACAAAGTGGTTCACGTGAAACTACGCGTCGTTCTAACCCATTTACATATATGGCTCATCTCCAACGGAGCTACGGATAAATAGCTATGACCTAAATCGTTTATATTACGTTGACACGCAAACCGACGCAAACAGCACGCTAACAGTTTTAAACTTGCATGAGAGTTGGAAATTTGTTGTTCTACACAAAATCCACACATTCTACATATCTATGGTTTTTGCATATGAGGCGCCGTTAAAAAGTTATAAGCATATTAATATCAACCAACTATAATCCCTAGCGCAACCAGCAACAAAAAAAGACAGGGATAAATAATATGGGCTTAGCTAGGATTTGAACCCCAAATCCCTGGGATGGACACTATTAGCCCAACCACCAGACCGATTAAGTAGCTGTGGCAAAATAGACTAAACAGCACAAAATAAACATACAGAAGCTCTTGCGCTCGAGAGGCACAATTCCTAAAAAAGAAAACTATGCATCCATGGGGGTTTGATCCCTGGATCTCCAGGAAGCAGCACTGCTGCGCTAACCATCTCGCTAATAGACTACTAGTGGTAGATACCAGCGGCGACGGCTTATAACATCTACTGCAAAACGGATCTAGCCAAATCTCTGAATTACAGTTGCACAGGAACTCGTTCACTTTGAGGAAGCAGAGAGGCCGGAGGCCATGGCGAGGAGAAGCTGAAATTGGATGGGGATGCTGCATGGATCCGGGCAAGGGTCGAGGCTGGAGGTCGGGGATGGGGCGCCGGTCCCATTCCTTGTGGCAATAGCTCCGGATCGAGGCACCCAAGAAACGAGCTCTTGTGCTGCGCTTGCCGGCGTGGAGGTGTGGCTGAAGTCCACTCGGGCCATGAAGGCCGCCCTGGCGAAGGTGCAGCTCGGGAAGGGGAGCTCCCTCCCCACGTTGAAATGGATGCTGCTGCTGCGACAGGGTGAGGTCGGGGCACCGACCACAGCAACGGGCAGCAGCTTGGGCCACCTGATGCGCGGAGGCACGCGGCTCCAGGGGGCGAGGGAGGCTAGCGACGGCAGCTGGCGCACAGGAGGCCTCAGGGCCGGGCGACGACGGCTCCGCTGGGGGTCGGTGCTTCAGATCCAAGGTGCTGAAGGTGGTCTGCCATGGCAAGGCTCATGCAGCTGATCTCTTCACGTTCCCTGACACAGAAGGGAAAAATGAGAGAGGGATAGATGAGAGAAAGAGAGAGGAAGGAGGAGAACGATGCGGCAGGGCACTGGCCTGGGTGACAGGGGCTTGGGCGTGGTGCTCCGTGACAGCAACCTGCTTGTGGTCTCACTGGATCGAGAAGAGGAGGGGGAGCTGCGATCTATGGGCTGGGTTGAATCGGGCAGAGGAGGTAGCAGCCTCGATCCAAACTGGATCGAACGCTGGTTGGGCTGGGGATGAAACCGAGGTGTGTTGGATCAGATCCCAAGGAAGTAGAGGCTGGCGGCAGAACACAGAATGGGAGGATGGGAGAGATCGGGTCTAGGGTTTGCCACATATAACTAACATGGTTGGAAGGGTTTAGACCCTCCGATCTATATCGGCTGGTCCGGATTAAATAGGTTAGGGGAGTCCAATGGACAAACCGATGATGATTTGCGGTAAAACGGGGTTGATCCGGATCCAACGATCACGACCGCCCGGTTCGGGTTCCGGGAGGTTTTCGAACTGGGCTACGTGTAGGGTCGATGCACTGTGCAGAGGGACTAGGCGGAGATGAGAGGGAAAACGGGCACCCGGCAACATATTATAAAAACACCGACAACCGTCCGACGGTAGACCGAATACGGTGCTGCTACGGTCGACCGTTCGGGTACCAGACGGACTCCGATTGCGACGAAACTTGACACGCGGCCTACCTAAATAAAAATACCACCGCACGACAAATATCACCCCAATCAGAGAAAGTTTTCCTCACACCTTTAAAAACAAGATTCGTACGATGCCGTGGGCGCGTGCATGTGCGGACGGGCTCAGAACGAACAACGACGAGAACTGGCAACTAACAACGGATGCAAGTTTTGAAAACTGGCAACAACGAGATGCCGATGCAATGCTCATGATGCGATGATGATGCGACAAAAGAAAATAGACACACGACAAAAACGGAATAGAAGGGGAATCTTCTGGAACGTCAGCATCGGGCTGTCACACCATCCCACAATGAAGCTCATCCAGTTGCTGAAGACATGAAGAAGAGAAGGGATGCAGGTTTGAGGAAGTGGAGATTTGTTGATCCATATGCTGTGAGAAGGAGAACTTCTACTGATCCCTACTTTCACACAAAGGAGCAACAAGATTTCTATGAGACTGTGTTGCTTGATAAGAGTCGTGCGGTCAGCGACATGAGATATGTCGCTTGGGAATACATCAAGGCCAATGAAGAATATTTTCCCCCATGTGAGAGAAAATTTCAGGATGGTTGATATTCAAGATTTTATTGGCAAATAGATGACTCCATGGAATGATGAGATTATCATGCAATTCTATTCCACCGCTCATTTCTATTCCGATGGAAGGATTGTATGGATGACTAAGGGTCACCAGTATGAGTCCACAGTTGACGAATGGGCCATTATCATTGGTGCCCCAATGGCACAAGAAGGAGCTTTGGATGTGTATTCAGAACTCAAGATGAATCACAACTCCATGGCCAACATGTACAAGACAGTGCCCCATGAGTTTGTGTCATCGCACAAGTTTGGCTCTGTTAAGTTTGGCTCTTTCTATTTCTTGCTAGCAAGAATACCTACTACGAACACCATTATGAGATACACCCTGATGCCCAAATCAGGAGGTGATAACATGATTAGAGGTTATTCCAACAACATGTTGCATCATCCAGACACCCACACCCGGTTCAGAATGATGGACTTGATAGTTGAGACTGCCAAGAGGACTGTTGCAGATCAGAATAGATCCTGTGGACATGCTCCATACATCCAGATGCTCATCAATGCCAAGATTGGCAAGTATGCATATTTACTTGTTCGTCCCCACCTTCAACTTCAGCCTAATTTTGAAGACACTGAAGTTGTGATGGACCCAAGCCATCCCAGCTCACCTACTACTTGATAGGGAGTAGAGGCAGCAGCGGCAAAGGCTGCAAGGAATGATCGAGCACCAACCCCACAACTCAGAACTATAGATGAGAAGATGTCCTTCTTGGTCAGCACCATCCAAGGGATGGAGAAGAAAGTTTCTGAGATCTTGCTGAACTAGAAGAGCCTTGAGAGGATCGTGGAGAGAAAATTCCATGACCTGGATGTTAAGGTAACGTAGTTGACTACCACTGTTGAGAAACTCCAGCATGAAGTTGATTCAGTGAAGATTCCACACTCCAGCAGTGATGATGAAGAGTCGCCCCTTCCTACTACCACTCAGTTCAGGACCCATACTAGGTCAGCGACTATGCTAGATCCGGAAGAAAGACCATCTTCATCAGCTCAAGCTTCAGCTCCTGCTCCTGCACCTCTAGTGTCTACACCTCTAGCTCCACGAACTTCTGCAGAAGCCTTTATCGATGCTCTCTTGTCCACTCCATTATCAGCTACCGGAGGAGATCATGCCTAGAGAGACGACTAGTTCTAGACCTTTGAACTTTTTGCTAACTTGTTGCCAAAGGGGGAGAAGTGTATAGATCAAATAGGGCTTCGAGAGGGAGAGCTTTGCATTTTATTTTCTCTAATTTTGGGATCTCAAACTTTTGGTCTTTTGGATGACTTTATCCATTTAGTAGATGTGTTTGATCGTACGCTTTGATTGTTTATTGCTACCACGTTATTACCTTTGAGCTATCTACATGATGATCATTCACTTATTCGTTTGGTGTTATGTGCATTACTATTCATTCATATCATTTATGTGCACCACCAAGTTGAATGTGACATGGAAGAGTAACTCATGATCCTAATCCATTGTGCATTTGCATTCAAACACAAATTCCAAATAATGCACAAATTTAGGGGGAGCTCTTGCTTTTCACATAGCTCTCAAACCATCGATGCTAATCATTGATTACATCTTTTGTCGAAGCTTTGATCTATATGTTGTCGTCAATTACCAAAAAGGGGGAGATTGAAAGCACAATTGCTCCCTAAGGTGGTTTTGATAATTGATCACAACATATGCATCATTGGACTAATGATTTTATGCAAGTATATATCAGAAAAGTTGAAAGATGCCTTGGCTATAGGATTGTGAGGATAGGCCCCTTGATGCAAGGAAAAGAATAGGATTGGCTCAACCTTGAAGCAAGAAGACTCTTTATTTTACCTTTGTGAGAAATCACTTTGAGCCCATAGGAAAGACAATACTATTAAAAGGGGTGAGGTATTATAACAAATTGGTTGCTCAAGTTCTTAGAGGTAGCCACCCAAAATACTCATCCATTCTCCCACAAATATCTCTGTCCAAAGCCAAACCAGCAAAATCGGTGGCACCAACTATTTCCACTCGGACCTACCGATTTTACACTTGACATATCCTATGTCAATCCCTACCATCTCGGTACTGATACGTCCATTTTGAATCATGCTTTTATGTTGATATTTATCGCTTTATGGGCTGTTATTACACTTCACGGTACAATACTTATGCCTTTTCTCTCTTATTTTACAAGGTTTACATGAAGAGGGAGAATGTCGGGAGCTGGAATTATGGTCTGAAAAGGGAGCAAGTTTGAGATACCTATTCTGCGCAACTCCAAAAGCCGTGAAAATCAACGAGGAATTATTTTGGATTTTATAAAAAATATTGGGCGGAAGAATTACCAGAGGGGAGCCACCAGGAGGTCACAAGCCTGCCAGGCGCGGCCTACCCCCTCGCCGCGCCTAGGAGGCTTGTGGGCCCCCTGTTGCCCCTCTGGCTCCCATCTTTTGCTATAAGGAGGGTTTCGTTCTAGAAAAATCAGGAGGAGGCTTTCGGGAGGCGGAACTTGAGCAGAACCAATCTATCGCTCCGGTAGGGCCGTCCTTCCAGGGAAACTTCCCTCCCAGAGGGGGAAATCGTCGCCATCGTCATCACCAACACTCCTCTCATCAGAGGGGACTCATCACCATAAACATCTTCCTCAGCACCATCTCATCTCCAAACCCTAGTTCATCTCTTGTAACCAATCTCTGTCTCGCGACTCCGATTGGTACTTGTAAGGTTGCTAGTAGTGTTAATTACTCTTTGTAGTTGATGCTAGTTGGATTACTCGGTGGAAGATTATATGTTCAGATCCTTGATGCTATTCAATACCTCTCTCGTCATGAACATAATTATGCTTTGTGAGTAGTCACTTTTGTTCCTAAGGACATGGGATAAGTCTTGCTATAAGTAGTCATGTGAATTTGGTATTCGTTCGATATTTTGATGTGATGTATGTTGTCTTTCCTCTAGTGGTCTTATGTGAACATCGACTACATAACACTTCACCATTATTTGGGCCTAGAGGAAGGCATTGGGAAGTAATAATTAGATGATGGGTTGCTGGAGTGGCAGAAGCCTAAACCCTAGTTTATGTGTTGCTTCGTAAGGGGCTGATTTGGATCCACTAGTTTAATGCTATGGTTAGACTTTGTCTTAATTATTGTTTTGTAGCTGCGGATGCTTGCGAGAGGTGTTAATCATAAGTGGGATGTTTGTCCAAGTAAGGGGAGCACCCAAGCACCGGTCCACCCACATATCAAACTATCAAAGTAGCGAACGCGAATCATATGAACTTGATGAAAACTAGCTTGACAGAAATTCACATGTGTCCTCGGGAGCGCTTCACCTCCTATAAGAGTTTGTCCAGGCTTGTCCCTTGCTACAAAAGGGATTGGCACATATTGCTGAACCTTTGTTACTATTGTTACTTGCTACTTTCTACGAATCATCTTATCACACAACTATCCGTTACCGATAATGTCAGTGCTTGCAGAGAATACCTTGCTGAAAACCACTTGTCAGATCCTTCTGCTCCTCGTTGGGTTCGACACTCTTACTAATCGAAAGGACTATGATAGATCCCCTACACTTGTGGGTCATCAAGACTTTTTTCTGGTGCCGTTGCCGGGGAGTGAAGCGCCTTTGGTAAGTGGAATTCGGTAAGGAAACATTTATATAGTGTGCTGAAATTTATTGTCACTTGTCACTATGGAAACTAATCCTTTGAGGAGCTTGTTCGGGGTATCTTCACCTCGAACGGAAGCACAAGGAGTTGCTCCTCAACCTGCTGCACCTACTGAAAATATTTGTTATGAAATTCCTTCAGGTATGCTAGAGAAACTGTTCGCTAATCCTTTTACACGAGATGGAACATCACATCCCGACTTGCCTCTAATCTATGTAGATGAAGTTTGTGGTTTATTTAAGCTTGCAGGTTTGCCCGAGGATGAGGGCAAGAAGAAGGTATTTGCCTTATCTTTGAGGGATAAAGCATTGACATGGTATAGGCTATGTGATGATACTGGATCATGGAACTACAACTGTCTGAAATTGGAATTTCATCAAAAGTTTTATCCTATGAATTTGGTACATCGTGATCGGAACTATATCTATAATTTTTGGCCACGTGATAGAGAAAGTATCGCTCAAGCTTGGGGGAGCCTTAAGTCAATGTTATATTCATGCCCCAACCATGAGCTCTTGAGAAAAATTATCATTCAGAACTTTTATGCTCGGTTTTCCCATGACAATCGTACCATGCTTGACACTTCTTGTACCGGTTCTTTTATGAAGAGAGATATTGACTTCAAATGGAATTTATTGGAAAGAATTAAATGCAACTCTGAAGATTGGGAGTTTGATGAAGGTAAGGGGTCAGGTATGAATCTCAAGTTTGATTGCGTTAAATCCTTTGTCGAAACAAATACTTTTTGTGATTTAGTGCTAAACATCGACTTGACTCTGAGATAGTAGCTTCATTATGTGAATCATTTGCTGCTCATATTAATCTCCCTAAAGAGAAGTGGTTTAAATATCATCCTCCCTTAGAAGTCCATGTAGTTAAACCCAACCAAGTTGAAGATAAAGTCATTCATTATAATGATCTTTTTGTTCCTAGTGCTTACATTGAGAAACCACCTTTCCCTGTTAGAATAAAGGATCATTCTAAAGCTTCAACTGTGATACGTAGGGGCTACATTAGAACACCTACACCCCCTGAGAAAATTGGAGTTGAACCTAGCATTGCTATTATCAAAGATCTCCTGTACGACAATGTTGATGGCCATGATATTCACTTCTGTGAAGATGCTGCTAGAATTGCTAAACCTCATGCTAGAGACAAACATAGGCCTGTTGTTGGCACGCGTGTTATTTCTGTTAAGATAGGAGATCATTGTTATCATGGTTTATGTGACGTGGGTGCTAGTGTTTGTGCAATACCTCAATCTTTATATGATGAAATTAAATATGAGATTGCACCTGTCGAGATGGAACCTATTGATGTCACTATTCAGCTTGCCAATAGAGATACTATCTGCCCTTTGGGAATTGCTAGAGATGTTGAAGTCTTGTGTGGTAAAAATAAGTATCCTGCTGATTTTCTTGTTCTTTCTACCACACAAGATAGCTTTTGTCCCATCATATTTGGCAGACCTTTCCTCAATACTGTCAATGCTGATATTGACTCTGAGAAGCAATCTGTCACTATTGGCTTTGAAGGAGTGTCACATGAGTCCAATTTCTCCAAGTTTGGTAGACAACCTCATGAAAAAGAATCGTCTAGTAAGGATGAAATTATTGCCCTAGCTTCTACTGTTGTGCCTCCTACTGATCCTTTAGAGCAATACTTGCTTGAGCATGAAAATGATATGCATATGGATGAAAGGAATGAGATAGATAGAGTTATCTTTGAACAACATCCTATCCTTAAGAATAATTTGCCTATTGAACTGCTTGGAGATCCACCCCCCACCAAAGGGTGATCCTGTGTTTGAGCTTAAGCAGTTACCTGATACTCTTAAGTATGCTTATCTCGATGAAAAAGAGATATATCCTGTTGAAAGGATCGATATGGTTGACTAGAGGGGGGTGAATAGGCAACGACCACTTTTTAATTAAACTTAACAAGTTAAGGTAAACAACATATGTGTTCACAATTAACACAACAATGGGGTGAACCCTAATGAAGCTAATAACGAGAGTTACTAAGACAAGTAAGAGATAGACGACAACATAAGCATACACAAAGTAAAGGTTAGAGATAACCACAAGTGGAACCGATGGAGACGAGGATGTGTTATCGAAGTTCCTTCCCTTTGACAGGAAGTACGTCTCCGTTGGAGCGGTGCGGAGGCACAATGCTCCCCAATAAGCCACTACGGCCACCATATTCTCCTCACGCCCTCGCACGATGCAAGGTACCGTGATTCCACTAGAGGTGCCCTTGAAGGCGGCGACCGAACCTTTACAAACAAGGTTGGGGCAAACTCCACACAAAGCTTGGAGGCTCCCAAGAAGACCACGAAGCTTCACCACAATGGAATGTGGCTTCGAGGTGACCTCAACCGTCTAGGATGCTCAAACACCCAAGAGTAACAAGATCCACAAGGGATTGGTGGGGGAATCAACTTTTCTCTTGGTGGAAGTGTGGATCTAGGCCTTCTCAACCAATCCCTAAAGAATCAACAAGTTTGATTGGCTAGGGAGAGAGATCGGGCACTTTTGAGCTTAGGGAGCAACAATGGAGCTTGGGAGGGGAAGAGATGAGGTTCCACAGCTAGAAGAACCCTTTATATAGTGGGGGGGGGGAATCCAACCGTTTTCCCCACTCTCTGTCCGAGCTCCAGCGGTACTACCGCTGGCTCTCCAGCGGTACTACCGCTGGCCCCCTGGTAGAGCAGAAGAGCTACCACCGCCAAGAAAGTCTTCGCAAAAAGGTCCGTCCAAGAACAACCGCTAGGCAGGCGGTACTAAGCTCTTGGAGTGGTAGTACCGCTGACCAGGGGCGGTACTACCACTGGCTGCAGCGGTACTACCGCTAGCACTCCAGCGGTACTACTGCTAGGGCTAGCGGTACTACCGCTAGGGCTAGCGGTACTACCGCTGGGGGACCATTTTGCAAAGAAGAAGGAAACACGGAGGCGGGAGCCACTCCAGAGATGCAGGTAAGGGAAGATATGTGAAGTGTGCGCGTGCAAAGATTGATTCCACCCAAACCTTTCCACTACGGTTCCCCTCTTAATAGTACGGCTTTCCTATGACTCAAATAAAGAGAATCGTAGAGAACGCCGGTCTTCTGTTCCACGAATGAGGGGGGTGAGTCGTCTTGTGTCGTTGACGTGTGTTATCTGAAATCTTAATCACACACACGGTTAGTCCTTTGCGGTACTGCCATCAATCACCAAAATTACTTAGGCATAAACTATGCCCCAACAATCTCCCCCTTTTTGGTGGATTGATGACAATACCGGATTTGCACATAGAATAATATGAGAACCAAAAGATAGAGAAATATGACAATAAGGATCATATGACTCACAACATATGATGGAAAGAAATCTCACACAAGTTCATGTATCACAAAAGATAACAAAATAGAAGCAAACCAAGTTCGAAGCAAAACACGAAGGATAAGCAAAGCAAAGTAAAGTTCGACTCTCAAAGCAAATCTCCTAGACTCTCTCCCCCTTTGGCACAAGACACCAAAAAGGGGCACACCTAATGCCACAGGTGGTTACTCCTCATCCTCAGCATCACCAGACTCGTCCGTACCCTCCGGATCGTCCTGCTCCTCCTCTTCCTCCTCAGCGCCAGACCACTGGTACCCTTGAGCCCGCATCCAAGTAGCCTCTGGAGTTATGTCGTCCTCTGATCCGCTGAAGATGTCGACATCAAGAGTCCTTAGGACACGCTTGTGCCTCTGACGGTTCTCCTTCTGATCCACGTGTGTCTGGTACTGGCCCTTAGCCTGCATACAGAATAGAGTCTTCATCTTGTCCTGCAGTTTGATGGCCCAAGATGGCATGGCAGAAGGGCGGGACTGAGAGGCGGTTCCTCTGTCAGCAGCAGTCTCTGTGTCAGTGTCCATGTGCTGAGAGGAGGTTGATGGGTTGGCCCATTTATCCTTGACGCGAAGCTTGACAGGATCGTGTACAATATAGTCAGCCTCAATGTATAACTCCTCCTGCGGATAGGTGTCTTGCCACTTCTGACGGATATAAGCAAACAGATAGGGCCCGTAGATGGGAACCTTGCGCATCATGATGCAGTTCCAGAGCTCAGTGAACATCACATCAGAAATATCAAGAGGGGAAGACTCCTTAGTCATAGCCTCCTCACAGAGCAGTAGCATCTCAGCCAGAGAGCCATGTACCTCGTCGAAGTTGCCAATGCGAGGAAAGAGGGTGTTGCGGAAGATCCGATGCATGATGTCGAGATGCTTGGGGAGCACACCCTTCTTCACATAGAGTTGCAGCAATCTATCCTTGGCGGGGGGCCTATCAGTGGGAGCTGCAGCATGAGGACGCGACCCAAGTGGAGTGTCAGCTCTTTGGAACTCAACCTTGAGGAATGCCATGAATTCACGCCAGGTACCGGTCATCTTCTGAGTCCCAGTCATCCACACCATGGAGCGCTCGTCATCAGGAGAGAAGTGAACCGTGACATAGAACTGGGAAACAACATTGGGGTCAAAGTCTGTCTTGAAAGTGATGATGTCCTTGATGCCCAGTTTGTCAATCAGAGAAAGAGCATCACCAAAGTAGTCCATGTTCCGCTGAAGGTGAGCCAGGTCAATCCACTGAACGGGGACAAAGTTCTTCTTGAAATGATTGATGATATCACGGTAGATCCTGCAGTGATCCCGTGTCCACACATGCTCGACATTCTTGATCACAGCCCACTCTTGGAGGTAGTGGTTTTGAGTGCGGAACCGCATAAAGTCCTTGGGGGGCATGGTGCGAACGTTGAGCCCCTTGTCCTTGTGAGCGGTCTTTTTGAAAGACTGCTTTTTGGTTGCAGCCCTGAAGTGGTGGAACCCTTTGGAGCCTCAGGATTGCGAAAATGCTTTGACTGTGTGTCCCGTGGAGGGTTCGAGCGGCGAGCACCACCTGTGACACAAAACGCACACCGAAAGAGAGCGACAAAAGGAGTCAAGGCAATGAACCAGAGAAGGCAGAAAATTAAACACACATTGCCAAGTATATGAAAAGAAAACACAAAGAATCCTTCTCGCGGTAGTACCGCTACCCCTGGCGGTAGTACTGTTGGGGTCCTAGCGGTAGTACCGCTACCCCTGGCGGTAGTACCGCTGGGATGCTGGCGGTAGTACCGCTACCCCTGGCGGTAGTACCGCTGGGGTCCTGGCGGTAGTACCGCTACCCCTGGCGGTAGTACCGCTAGGGTTTGATTTTCAGATCTGTAAAAAAGCTGGACCTCATAGATATGGCTACACGGATTTTACAAGGGGCATGGGCTGTGCATGAACACTAAGAACTCCACCACAGCCCTAATCACATGAGGAACACAAGTACCATCTAAATAAGTACATGCCTAGTCAAGAGAGATCACGTTTTAGATCTAATCCAAACAAAGTTCAAGGGCTAGATCTAAAACATGTAAATCCTAGGGCATGGCAAAATAAACAGCACGATTCATAAGACCTATACTCCCCTCAAATAGCTCCTTCATGCCATCCAAGAACAAGGCAAAGACATGGATCCAAACCACCAGTGCTCCAAACCCTAGAACAAGAACATTAACCAAGAGAAGAAGGAGAGGAGCTTTACCGGGGTCCATTGCACTTGGAGGAGGAAGGAGAAGTGAAGCAAACCCTCCAACTCAACAGAGAGAAGGGGCTCCACTAATAGAGATTGAAATAGGAGGAGTTTGGGGTTGGGGAGGGAGGAGCCGCGAGGAAGAAGAAAGAGGCAGCAAAAAAACGGGCTCCCCCTCCTTTATATAGCCCAAGGGGTACGGGCCAGCGGTAGTACCGCTGTGGTCCTCGCGGTAGTACCGCTACCTGGCGGTAGTACCGCTGGCGGTAGCGGTAGTACCGCTCCCCCTGGCGGTAGTACCGCTCCGCCTGAGACATCCCTAAAAAATTCCTAGTTAGGTCGTGGTAGATCGGGATCCTGGCGGTAGTACCGCTATCCCTAGCGGTAGTACCGCTGGGGTCCTGGCAGTAGTACTGCTACCCCTGGCGGTAGTACCGCTGGGGTCCTGGCGGTAGTACTGCTACCCCTGGCGGTAGTACCGCTGCAAATGCCACAACGGGACCTAGGAGAAGAGAAGAATGTGGGCAAATGACAAGTAAGTGGAAAAAGAAGATAGCACCAGAAATATATATACTGACTTGTCATTTTATATCCTTTCTTCGATATGAGAGAAAGGTGGGGGCGGGGGTGGTGGCCGAGGCCACCTATGTTTGAGACAAAGGTATGACACCGCGAAGAATTATCCTTGGGTTCATGACCAATGCTCGTCTTTGAAGTACAAGTGCCATTTGACAATGGCTAAAGTGAAAGACTAGATTGATTTATGCATAATGGGGGAGGGAAAGTTCATTGAGAGAACAACACTCCCCCTATGTCCATGCCTACATCTAGACCAAGGTAGAATGCAAAGTGAGGTGCAACATGCCTAGCTTCAATCCACATTACTTGAATCAATGATATTTAGCTCATGCCTTAACTCCCGGAACCTTGCTTCATCTAGAGGCTTAGTGAAAATATCTGCAAGTTGCTCTTCAGTGAGGATGAAGTGAACCTCAATATCACCTAGCTTGATATGTTCACGAATGAAGTGATGACGAATATCAATATGCTTGGTTTTGCTATGTTGCACTGGGTTGAGAGAAATCTTGATAGCACTTTGATTGTCACATAGAAGAGGCACTTTGTCACAAGTGACACCGTAATCCTTTAAAGTTTGCCTCATCCATAGCAATTGTGCACAACAACTTGCAGCTGCCACATACTCAGCTTCGGTGGATGATAGAGAGACGCAATTCTGCTTCTTTGAAGACCAACTTACCAATGAGCGACCAAGGAATTGGCATCCTCCAGAAGTTGACTTCCTCTCCACACAATCTCCTGCCCAATCTGAGTCTGAATAGCCAACTAGATTGAAGTTTGCTCCTTTGGGATACCAAAGACCAAAGTTTGGGGTATGAGCCAAATATCAAAAGATTCGCTTAACAGCCATATAATGACTTTCTTTTGGTGCGGATTGAAACCGTGCACATATCCCTACACTCAACATAATATCCGGTCTAGATGCACAAAGGTAAAGGAGGGATCCAATCATGGAGCAATATACCTTTTGATCCACTGCTTTACCATTGGGATCACTGTCAAGCTTGCATCTTGTTGGCATGGGGAACTTGACTGGTTTGACATCTTCGAGCTCGAACCGTTTGAGCATGTCTTGAGTGTACTTGGCTTGTTTGATGAAGGTCCCTTCTAGGCCTTGTTTAATCTCGAACCCGAGGAAGAACTTCAACTCTACCATCATGGACATCTCAAATTTCTGAGTCATTAGTGCAGCAAATTCTTCATTGAAGGAAATGTTAGGAGAGCCAAAGATAATATCATCAACATATAGTTGGCATATGAACAAATCCCCTTTAACCCTCTTAGTAAAAAGAGTGGGATCTATCTTCCCAATTTCAAACCCACGATCTTGTAACAACTCAGTAAGATACTCATACCATGCACGTGGGGCTTGTTTAAGGCCATAGAGTGCCTTATTAAGTTTGTACACATGATTGGGGAGCTTGGGATGTTCGAATCCCGAGGGTTGTTTGACATAGACCAACTCATTTAAAGGACCATTAAGAAAGGCACTTTTCACATCCATTTATGTAATCTGAAGTTATGATGAGAAGCAAATGCAAGCAACATGCGAATAGATTCTAGACGAGCAACAGGGGCAAAGGTTTCACCGTAGTCGATACCCTCGACTTGGGAGTAGCCTTGAGCCACCAGTCTTGCCTTTTTTCGAATCACAATCCCATTGGCATCTTGCTTGTTCTTGAATATCCATTTGGTCCCGATGACATTATGTTCCTCCGTTGTCCTAGGCACTAAATCCCAGACTTGGTTGCGCTCGAAGTTGTTAAGTTCTTAATGCATGGCCATAAGCCAATCCTCATCATCGAGCACTTCCTGTACCTGTTGAGGTTCACAATACGAAACAAACGCGTGATGCTCACAATAATTCCAAATCTGTTGACAGGTGGATACTCTCCTTTTCAAACTGCCAAGTACATTCTTCATAAGATGTGACTTGACTTTCAGCTTGTTCGCAATCTTGGCTGCTCGACGCTCCAAGATTTCTTCATTGGATAACGGGGGAGCATCGACTTGTTTACTTTGCTTGCCCTTGCGTCTTGAGCCTCCCTTGGCACCGTCTGTTGGCGCTGCAGAAGGGAATTGTGAGACAGTATCCTAATCATCATGTCCTTCGACTTGAGCAGGTTCACTAGTTTGTTCTTGCATTTGTGATTGCTCTTGATCTTGATCTTGTGCTTCTACTTGGTCTGGATCTCATGGTTGCACTTGATCTTGATCATGAGCAGGTTCGGAGTCTTGGGAGAGTGCTTGAATATCATGAGACACATCATCATTGTTGGGCAATTTATCTTGACCTTGAGCTTGTTCATTTTGTTGAGAGTCTTCTCTTTGTTCATCGGAAGCGTGTGGGGCTTGTGGAGGTGATGCCTCCACTTGAGTAGAGCATTGTCCTTCTCCTTCGGCAACAAGGGGTTCCTCAATGAGGAGTATTTGACCAATCCCCATTCTTCTTATGGCTTGGGGAGGAATTTCATCACCTACATCACAAAGACCACTTTGCTCCACTTGGGAGCCATTATTTTCATCAAACTCCATGTTAGACGTCTCCTCAATGAGTCCGGTGGACTTGTTGAGGACACGGTAAGCATGAGAGTTTGTAGCATAACCAACAAAGATGCCCTCATATGCTCTACAATCAAATTTAGCTAAATGTGCACCTTTCTTGAGAATGAAACACTTAGAACCGAATACCCGGAAGTACTTGAGATTGGGTTTGTTTCCAGTTAGAATCTCATATGGAGTCTTGTTCAAGCCTTTGCGAATATAGAGCCGATTGGATGCATGACATGTTGTGTTGATGGCCTCAATCCAGAAGTTATATGGAGATTTGAATTCTGCCATCATTGTCCTTGCAGCGTCTATCATGGTCCGGTTCTTCCTTTCTGCCACGCCGTTTTGTTGAGGAGTATATGGTGCAGAATATTGGTGTTTTATTCCCTCATCACCTAGAAACTCATCCAAGGTGTAGTTCTTGAACTCGGTGCCGTTGTCACTTCTAATCATCAAGACCTTTGCTTCATGTTGACGTTGGGCTTCATTAGCAAAGTTGATGATACTTTGTTGAGTTTCACTCTTCTTTTTGAAGAAATATACCCAGGTATATCTTGAGTAGTCGTCAACGATCACCAAGCAATACTTTCTGCCTCCAAGACTATCAAATGATGGAGGGCCAAACAGATCCATATGGAGAAGCTCCAATGGCCTCTTAGTGTAGATAAGAGTCGTTGGACGATGAGCAGTTTCATGAATCTTTCCTTCAATGCAGGCACTTCAAAAACGATCTTTAGCAAAACTCACATTTGTTAGTCCACGAATATGGTCCCCTGTCAGAAGACTTTGCAAAGATCTCATATTGACATGAGCTAAACGGCGATGCCAAAGCCAGCCCACATCAACTTTAGCCATTAAACATGTCGCGATCTTAGGGGGTCGCTTTGAGAAGTTGACCACATAAAGACCATTTTCGACATATCCAACATAGGCTACTTTAAGAGTCTTGCTCCTCAGGAAGACCACAGTATCAAGATTAAAGAATGTGGAAAAACCCATAATTGCAAGTTGACGAACCGAAAGTAAATTGTAGGCAAGTGACTCAACAAGCATGACCTTCTCAATAGATAGCTCTTGAGAGATGACCACCTTACCGAATCCCAATACCTTTGACGAGGATGCATCGGCGAATTGGACATGGGTGGGCATAGATGGAGAAGGATGCACATCCACCACTAAGTCCTTGCTTCCGGTCATATGATTTGTTGCTCCACTATCGAGCAACCATGACACCCCACCGGAAGCAAACTCCTGCAATAGATCAAGTCTTGGTTTTAGGTACCCATTTTTTAATGGGTCCTTTCATGTTAGAGACAAGGGTCTTAGGAACCCAGATAGCCCATTCAATATACTCATCGTAGGAACCAACAAATCTGGCATAAACATGCCCATCACTAGCACAACATAAGACATAAGAAGAATTGAGTTTGCCGGCTGTGTTGGTAGGAATGGTTTTGCCCTTCTTGAGGTTTCTATAGTCCACCTTGTTCATGTTCACCTTCTGAGTCCCCTCACCCTCTTTGACAAAGATGTGCATGAGGGTAGGAGATCGTTTGTTCTTGTGCCTCCTTTTACCTTTTGACTTGGAGGTAAGTCCAAGTCCCTCCTTTCCTACAACACCCTTTTGAGTGCTCAAGAGGTTGTTCAGGCTCTTCTCACCTTGTATGCATGCCACAAGGCCCTTCTCAAGTTTCTCCTTTAACTTGGCATTTTCCTCCACAAGATGTACATGCTCATAATAGGGGTAAGTTGCACAAGCATTATCAATTAACACAAAGGGAGGACAAGTAGAGATCTCCTTGGTAAGCTTTGCTTGGAGTTGATCATGAGACTCTTTCAGAGAGAAATGAACACCTTTCAAGACCTTGTGGGCCTTGACAAGTGTGTCAAACTCCTCTTTGAGTCTGTCATGGCCAACCCCAAGATCATACTTTTCATACTTAAGCATACGAGTAAGAACAACATCATGATCTAGTTTCTTTTGCATTTTAGCACGGTCATCGTTATATGACTCCTCAAGGGCCAAACGAAGAGTGCACTCCTTTTCTAGAGCATTAGATAATTCAACAATTTCATCGGCATAGTCACGACTGTGTCCCTGAAGCTCGGAGATGGTCTCCTCATGAGACTCAATGAGGTCAGTGGCCTCACCCAGTTGTTCCAAGATCATGCTCATTAAGTTCTTCTTGGGTTCTCCCTTAATAGTGCACAGAAACTTGTCAAGATCATGCTCATTAAGTTCCCCAACATCACTATCTTCAACACAATTTAACAATGAAGGGGCGGAAGCGATGTTGGTCTTAATGATGGGAGTTACCTGATTGATACCTTTTGCCATGAAGCACTTGGTGATGTGGTTCTCGTTGGGGGCGTTGAAGAAAGACACTTCTAGGGAGAGGTAGTGGCAATAGCAATAGTTGCCGTTGCCACTGTATCATCATCATCATCATCATCATCGGAAGGGTACTCTTCAAGGGCCACCATCCCTTTTGGGTGGGGTTTCTTCACAAAGTTGTTCTTGATTGGAAATGATTTGGTTTTGTCTTTGCGAATGAGCTTGCCCCCGTTGTATTCCCTTTTCTTATAGGGACATTCGGCCACGAAGAGACTCACGTTACCACAGTTATAAGATGACCTTACTCGTTGTTTAGGTTTGAATCCACTCGAGTTGTTCTTGGTGAAGGTGGGTCTTGAGTTCCTCTTGTTGCCCTAGAATTGCCTTGATGCAAGAGCCATGTGCTCATGATAGGCATACTTTGTGTCTTCAGGGCAACTCTCCTCTTCATCATCCTCTTCTTCTTCTTCAGGCATTGCTTTTGCTTTCAATGCAAGGTTGGGTGAAGTTGTCTTTGAGCGAACACGAGCAAGTGCATTGTCGGCTGTTTCGTTCATGATTGACATTGCAATGAATTCATCCAACACCTCACTGGAAGACAAGGAGTGGAAGTATGGCCGCTGACGAATGACAGATGACATGGCTTTGTTGAAAGGCATGATGGCTTTGAGAAACTTGTGCTTGACCCATGTATCATCCACATCCTTGCTCCCATGATCCTTGAGTGCCACAGCAATAGCAGTCACCCTCCGATAGAGATCACGAGGGTCCTCGTCTTCCTTCATCACAAACTCATCGGCCTTATCAAGTATCACTTCATAGTTGGATCATTGAATGCTTGAGCTTCCCTTATACAACACCATAATATGCTCCCAGCAATCCTTGGCCAATGTGAAGGGACGCAAGTGAGGAAGATCTTCAGGTGGTACTGCGGACTGGAGAATGAACAAAGCAGAGTGATTGTATTGATTGTCTGCATCTTCTCTTGGAGTGAGGTTGCTTGGATCATGGGGATAATATCCTTGTTCGATGATTCTCCACAAGTTGGTTGAGCTGTGATTCAAATGAGACTTAATAGAAAATACCCAGTTAGCAAAGTCACCTTTTACAAGCTTAGGAGGAGGACCAACAGGATTAAGACGCGGTGCGGGAACGGATCCTCCATAGGCCATGGGGGTGGAACTGAGGCATATGTTCCAGTCCCATCCTTTTCGTGAGATGAGGAAGGTCGCATACGTTTAGCCACTTCCTTAGAGGAGTTGGCCTCCGAATCGGTGATGGTGGGTTTAACCACTATAGCCGGTTCGGGAGAACTTTTAAATCCCTCAATTAACTCTTTAAGCATGGTCTTGACTTCGTTCGTCAAGGACGTCTTAAGGGCGGCCATAGCCGTATTCAAGTCATCCCTTGTGACCGAAGTCAAGTCAATGGCCTCGGGTTGCCCATGGTTAATTCCCTCTTCGCCTTCCATACTCTTCGGGTGGTTAAACCCTTAATAAAGAGACGTCGCTCTGATACCAATTGAAAGGATCGATATGGTTGACTAGAGGGGTGGTGAATAGGCAACGACCACTTTTTAATTAAACTTAACAAGTTAAGGTAAACAACATATGGGTTCACAATTAACACAACAATGGGGTGAACCCTAATGAAGCTAATAACGAGAGTTACTAAGACAAGTAAGAGATAGACGACAACATAAGCATACACAAAGTAAAGGTTAGAGATAACCACAAGTGGAACCGATGGAGACGAGGATGTGTTACCGAAGTTCCTTCCCTTTGACAGGAAGTACGTCTCCGTTGGAGCGGTGTGGAGGCACAATGCTCCCCAGTAAGCCACTAAGGCCACCGTATTCTCCTCACGCCCTCGCACGATGCAAGGTACCGTGATTCCACTATAGGTGCCCTTGAAGGCGGCGACCGAACCTTTACAAACAAGGTTGGGGCAAACTCCACACAAAGCTTGGAGGCTCCCAACAAGACGACGAAGCTTCACCACAATGGAATGTGGCTTCGAGGTGACCTCAACCATCTAGGATGCTCAAACACCCAAGAGTAACAAGATCCGCAAGTGATTGGTGGGGAATCAACTTTTCTCTTGGTGGAAGTGTGGATCTAGGCCTTCTCAACCAATCCCTAAAGAATCAACAAGTTTGATTGGCTAGGGAGAGAGATCGGGCACTTTTGAGCTTAGGGAGCAACAATGGAGCTTGGGAGGGGAAGAGATGAGGTTCCATAGCTAGAAGAACCCTTTATATAGTGGGGGGAAAATCCAACCGTTTTTCCCACTCTCTGCCCGAGCTCCAGCGGTACTACCGCTGGCTGCAGCGGTACTACCGCTGGATCTCCAACGGTACTACCGCTGGCAGCAGCGGTACTACCGCTGGCCCCCTGGTAGAGCATAAGAGCTACCACCGCCAAGAAAGTCTTCGCAAAAAGGTCCGTCCACGAACAACCGCTAGGCAGGCGGTACTAAGCTCCTCGAGCGGTACTACCGCTGACCATGGGCGGTACTACCGCCAGCTAGCGGTACTACCGCTAGCACTCCAGCGGTACTACCGCTAGGGCCAGCGGTACTACCGCTTGGCCCAGCGGTACTACCGCTGGGGGACCATTTTGCAAAGAAGAAGGAAACACAGAGGCGGGAGCCACTCCAAAGATGCAGGTAAGGGAAAATATGTGAAGTGTGCGCGTGCAAAGATTGATTCCACCCAAACCTTTCCACTAAAGTTTCCCTCTTAATAGTACGGCTTTCCTATGACTCAAATAAAGAGAATCGTAGAGAACGCCGGTCTTATGTTCCACGAACGAGGGGGGCGAGTCATCTTGTGCCGTTGACGTGTGTTATCTGAAATCTTAATCACACACACGGTTAGTCCTTTGCGGTACTGTCATCAATGACCAAAATAACTTAGGCATAAACTATGCCCCAACACCTATTATAATTAGTGCTAGCCTTTCAGAGCATGAAGAAAATAAGTTATTAAAAACTCTGAGGAAGCACCGTGCTGCTATTGGATATACTCTTGACGATCTTAAGGGCATTAGTCCCACTCTATGCCAGCACGAAATTAAAATTGATCCTGATTCCAAACCAGTTGCTGATCATCAACGGAGATTAAACCCTAATATGAAAGAGGCAGTAAGAAAAAAATACTAAAGCTGCTAGAAGCAGATATTATCTATCATGTTGCTCATAGTGATTGTGTAAGTCCGGTGCATTGCGTCCCTAAGAAGGGAGGTATTACCGTTGTCCCTAATGATAAAGATGAATTGATACCACAGAGGATTATTACTGGCTATAGGATGGTGATTGATTTTAGGAAATTGAATAACACCACTAGGAAAGATCATTACCCTTCGCCTTTTATTGACCAAATGTTAGAAAGATTGTCTAAACACACACACTTCTGCTTTCTAGATGGTTATTCTGGTTTCTCCCAAATACCTGTTGCACAATCTGCTCAGGAGAAAACCACTTCTACCTACCCTTTCGGTACCTTTGCTTACAGACGTATGCTTTTTGGCTTATGTAATGCACCTGCTACCTTTCAAAGATGTATGATGGCTATATTCTCTGACTTTTGTGAAAAGATTGTTGATGTTTTCATGGATGACTTTGTTGGAAATATGCCCTAGAGGCAATAATAAATTACTTATTATTATATTTCCTTGTTCATAATAATAGTTTATTATCCATGCTATAATTGTATTGGTTGGAAACACAAATACATGTGTGGATACATAGACAACACAGTTGTGACGCCCTCGGTTTAATCGTACGCTAATCATACACAAAAATGCGTACGATCAAACCCAAGGACTCACGGGAAGATATCACAACACAACTCTAGACACAAATAAAATAATACAAGCTTCATATTACAAGCCAGGGGCCTCGAGGGCTAGAATACAGAAGCTCGGTAAACACACGAGTCAGCGGAAGCAACAAATATCTCAGTACAGACATAACATGGGGTGCCTTAGAGAAGGCTAGCACAAAAGAAACACGATTGAACGAGGTGAGGCCTCCTGCCTAGGAACCTACTAAACTACTCCTATTCTTCAGCGGCCTCCACGCAGAAGACACCATTGGGGGGCAGACGTCGGCAGGAAACTCCATCTCCTGGGCTTCATCATCATGTCGCAGCAACGGAACAAGGGGACAAAGGGGGAGCAAAGCAGCAGTGAGTACTCATCCAAAGTATTCGCAAGACTTACATCAGAACTATGCTAAACATGCACCAGTATCAAAGAAGGGCTTTTATATGTGGACTGATTGCAGCAATGCAAGAATAGAGAGAAGGTATAGTCCTATCAAATACTAGCATCTTCAGGGTCTTGCATCAATACACGACAATAGAGCAAGGTAACACAATTAATAGTCATATTGTTGCAGCAATATTAAAGTGAGGTCACGCCCAAAGATCCTCCCTCGACTCCCTGCGAGGAAGCAATCCCGAGACAACTAATTCCAGTTAAGTAACAATTGTAGTTGTATAAGATCGGGGCACAACTCCAAGTCGTCCTATAATCGTGGACATGACTATTCGAATAGTTAATTTTCATCCCTGCAGGGGTGCATCACATGTCCCGACGTGCTCGATAACACTCTGGCCGGACACACTTTTTTAGGTCCTGCCCGGCCTCGGAATATCGACACGTCGTAGCCCCACCTAAGACTAATCAGAGAGGCCAGCCTGCCGGTCTAACTCCTAAGCACAAAGGGTTCGTGGGCCCAGTTCCCCTTCGCGCTCCTGCACGTGGCGTGGGCGGCCGACGGCAGTCCTAGCATCCATTAATCACAAGCGCGATGCATCTCGGGACCACTCGGGCGCGTGCCACTACTTTGCTGACATCTGAAAAGCTTCGTCTGATACCGCGACGTCGAGTACCCATAATTCTTCCCACACAGACGGTTAGTGCGAAAAGGTCTCCGGCCAACCCAGATCAAATACCCAAATCCATTAACATTTTAATTAGGCCATCGACACAGTCTCGCGGGAATCCACCCGTCTTAACAACTAATCACCAATGATCCCAGTAACATGGTCGAGTAATTGTGTGGTTGTAACATCGGGGGGAATCCGAGGTATCACCCTCGTTGAAGTCCGAACGATGTATCCGTCAAGGTGGGCTTAGAGGAATCACCCTCGGGGGTCCCACACTTGAGGGGTTGCACGACAAAGGCATCGTCGAGAATGGTGAAAGAGGAATCACCCTCGATAACCACGACCAACTAGCTATACTACAGAGATATCATCAGGAGTAGTTAGCGAGGTGTCACCCTCGGTACCCGATAGTATCTCTGTACCGTCGTACAACTAAGGGGGGTGTATGTGATGTGTCGGGTCTGGCTCGTCGATCAGGGATCGAGATTTGAAAGCAAAGCGGCAACTGGACTACGGGGTCACAGGGGATGACTGCTCCAACTATACTAAACAGATTTAAAGTACAGTGCTGAAAGTAGCAGTTAATCAAAAATAGGCTATGCATCAGATATAGGAGCTAACTACAACAGTAGCAAAATACTAATGCAAGCAGTAGGAAGAAACACATAGGCGATATAGGAATGATCTAGGGGGTTTGCTTGCCTGGTTGCTTTGCAGACAAAATGGATCTTCGACCGGGAAGTAGTCAATCACGGGATCATCATCGATCTCTTGGTCTACCGGTAAGCCGACGGGGAAGAAACAATAAATAACAACAACAGTGCAACACTAAGCACGACATGGCAAAAAGCAGGCTAGGCATGAGCTAACGCAGCAACATCCGTCATAGACGGATCGGAAGAATATCTCACGATATTTTCCGGGTCTCGGGCTACTACCGGTTAGAGTGAAAACGATGGAAATGTTCCACGTTTGCTATGCTAGGGACGCGTGACAAACGAATGGACCGTGTATCCGGGTTCGTCTTGTTGTGTTGATCAACTTTGATTGTAAAAATATTTTGATCTAACTTATGGATTAATTAATATTAATTTTTAAAGTTTTATTAACCATTTAGGAATTAAAAACAGATTTAATTAATTTAATTAAATGCTATTATGACATCAAGATGATGTGAGGCTGACATCAACAATTGACTGGTCAACTCACCAGTGGGTCCCGTGCGCCATAGACACACATTTTTAATTAGGTTTAATATTAATTAATGAGATTAATTCACTGGTGGACCCACGTGTCATACTCTGATAGGATAATTTAATTATCTAATTAACCAATTATCTACTTATCTATTTAATTAATTAACTAATTAATTAAATATTATATCTAATTTTTATATAATAAAAACATATATTATTATTATTATAAGAACGGGTGTGGGGCCTCCGTGTCAGTGGGAGTGGGGGGTTTGGCCCCACATGGCAATGGCCTAATGGCCAGACACACACAACTCCGGTACTGACATTTTATACACATACACATATACCATATACATGCCTAATACATACATCCATTCATACATATACATGCATACATAATATATACATGCATCTAATACATACATATCTCATCTCTCTTTCCTAACAACTCTCTCTCGCACCTCTGTGCTCATCTCTCATCAAAGAGGAAGGGGGTAATCTCCACTACACCTACGAGACCTCAACGGCACCGGAACTCAACGACAGTTGCCGGAACGGAACCGGGACGGGAGGAGAAGGAAAGGGGGGGGTGCTCACCGAGCCCGTAGATGTGCAAATGGGCTCGAGGGAGAGCGACGGCCGACGGGGTGCTGCAGTCCGGCGGGGGGGGCGAGGGTGAGGTCGATGCACGGGTGACGAGGGGCCGGCTCTCGGTGGCGGTACAGTGAAGGGCGGCCCGGCGGCGGCGGAGGAGGCGCTGGTGAGGCGGCGGTGGTCGGCGGCCGGATTCGGAGCGGGGCGGTGCAGTGGAGGCGGGGCGGCCTGGCGAGGAGGAGGCACCGAAGGGAGCTCGGTCGGCGGTGCAGGGGCCGGCCGACGCAAGCTTCTTCCTGGGGCGAGTGAAGGAAGGCTGAGGCGCCAGTGGGGAGGGGCGGCCGGTGAGGGGGGCGGGATCGCCTGGGCACCGTCGGAGTAGGAGCCCGACGGGAGGGACCTCCGACGGGTGGCGGGAGAGGGAACCGCTGGGAAGGGGCGCAGGGGAGGCCTGGGACGAGGTGGACGGGAAGGGGGCGCCGGGTGCTGGCGCTAGGGAGGAGGAGGCGGGGGAGACGGTATCTGGGGCAGGGAGAGGGTGCGGTAGGTGGGGATCGGCCTGAGGGGAGGCTCCCGTGGGGCTGGCTGGGAGTCTCGCAATTGGGGGGCTCGGTGGATCAGGGGGCAGGAAGAGGCCGAGAGAGGTGGGAGGGAGATCTGGGGATGGTGGGGCTCTCTCTCGTGGGGAGTGGGGGGAGTACCGAGAGAGGGAGAGGTCGGTGCGGGGAAAGTGGGGGGGGGTTGGTGAGAGTTGTCGGTGGGGCTTGGGTTGGTGGGGTGGGAACCGGGTAGGTGAGCTCGAGGGGAGGGTGGCTCCTCGCGTCGGGGTGATAGGTGGTGAGGGGCAGGAACCCCTCGCGGTTCCCGGCGACAGTGCGCTAGGGTTTGGGTGGGTGTGTGGCCGGCTCGGCCACTTTGGCCCAGTCGGCCACGGGCTCGGTTGCCTCTTTTTATTATCATTTTTGTTAATTTTTGTTATTCTAATTATATAGGACTTTTAATATCATTAAAAATGTCCGATTCACTTTTATAACTTATTAGGGAATTTCAATAACTCTTCCGACATTTTTACTTAACATCACAAAACGTTTCTCGTTCGATATTATTTTTAAATTTCGAACTCGACTTGGTTTTCGACTAACACAAGATCAACGATAGAATTTATGATGACGTGGCTTCATTAGCATGGGATTACTGTCGCTTGACTACAGGGGTTACTGTAGCACAAATCCGGGGATGTCACAACACTGTCCCTAGTGAGCCTCTAGTTGACTAGTTCGTTGATCAAAGATGGTCAAGGTTTCCTAACCATAGACAAGTGTTGTCACTTCATAACGGGATCACATCATTAGGAGAATCATGTGATGGACAAGACCCAAACTATGAACGTAGCATATTGATCATGTCGTTTTATTGCTATTGTTTTCAGTGTGTCAAGTATTTGTTCCTATGACCATGAGATCATATAACTCACTGGCACCGGAGCAATACCTTGTGTGCATCAAACGTCGCAACGTAACTGGGTGACTATAAAGGTGCTCTACAGGTATCTCCGAAGGTATCCTTGAGTTAGGATGGATCAAGACTGGGATTTGTCACTCCGTGTGACAGAGAGGTATCTCGTGGACCACTCGGTAAAACAACATCACACACAAGCCTTGCAAGCAATGTGACTAAGTGTAAGTCGCGGGATCTTGTATTACGAAATGAGTAAAGAGACTTGCCGGTAACGAGATTTAAATAGGTATGCGGATACCGACGATCGAATCTCAGGCAAGTACCATACCGAAGGACAAAGGGAATGACATACGGGATTATATGAATCCTTGGCACTGAGGTTCAACCGATAAGTTATTCGGAGAATATGTAGGGTCCAATATGGGAATCCTGGTCCCGCTATTTGATATTGACCGAGGAGTACCTCGGGACATGTCTACATAGTTCTTGAACCCGCAGGGTCTGCACACTTAAGGTTCTGCGATGTATTAGTATAGTTGAGTTGTATGTGTGGTTACCGAATGTTGTTCGGAGTCCCGGATGAGATCACGGACGTCACGAGGGTTTCCGTAATGGTCCGGAGACGAAGATTTATATATAGAATGACCTCATTTCATTGCCGAAAGGTTATCGGGCATTACCGAGAATGTACCTGGAGTGACGAATGGGTTCCCGATGTTCACCGGGAGGGGGCCAACCCACCCGGGGAAGCCCATAGGCCCTAGGGGTGGCGCACCAGCCCTTGGTGGGCTGCTGAGACAGCCCAATAAGGCCTATGCGCAAGGGATAAGAAAATCAAAGAGAAAAGGAAAAAAAGAGGTGGGAAGGACTCCACCTTCCAATCCTAGTTGGACAAGGATTGGAGGTGGATTCCTCGACCTCCTTCTCCGGCCCACCCTTGGGGTCTTGGACCACAAGGCAAGCCTCCCCTCCCCTCCTCCTATATATAGTGGAGTTTTAGGGCTGATTTGAGATAACTTTTTCCACGGCAGCCCGACCACAAACACCACGGTTTTTCCTCTAGATCGTATTTATGCGGAGCTCGGGCAGAGCGCTCCAGGAGTAGATCCTTTACGACCACGAGAGCGCCATCACGTTTTCGGAGAACTCATCTACTTCGCCGTCGTGCTTGCTGGACCAAGAAGGCCGAGATCGTCGTCCAGTTGTACGTGTGCTGAATGTGGAGGTGTCGTCCATTCGGCACTAGATCGGAGCGTATCGTGGGAGGGTTCGTGGGGCTGATCGAGGGACGTGAAGACGTTCCACTACATCAACCGCGTTTCTTAACGCTTCTTGCTGTGCGATCTACAAGGGTACGTAGATCCAAATATCCTCTCGTAGATGGACATCACCATGATAGGTCTTCGTGTGCGTAGGGAAATTTTTGTTTCCCATGCAACGTTCCCCAACAGTGGTATTAGAGCTAGGTTCATGCGTAGATGTAATCTCGAGTAGAACACAAAGGGTTTTGTGGACGGTGATGTTCGATTTTCTGCCCTCCTTAGTGTTTTCCCAATTCGGCGGTATTGTTGGATTGAAGCGGCCCGGACCGACATTATTCGTACGCTTACGAAAGACTGGTTTCATCGCTCGACATGCAACCTCGTTGCATAAAGATGAATGGCGAGTGTCGGTTTCTTCAACTTCAGTTGAACTGGTTTTGACCGAGGCGGTCCTTGGAGAGGTTAAATAGCAATTTGCACATCTCCGTTGTGGTTTTTGCGTAAGTAAGATGCGATCTACTAGATACCCATAGCAGCCACATAAAACATGCAACAACAATTAGAGGACGTCTAACTTGTGTTTGCAACGTATGCTTGTGATATGATATGGCCAATGACGTGATGTGATATATGTGATGTATGAGATGATCATGTTGTAATACTTAATATCGACTTGCACGTCGATGGTACGGCAACCGGTAGGAACCATAGGGTTGTCTTTGAACTAACGTTTGTGCTTGCAGATGCGTTTACTATATTGCTAGGACGTAGCTTTAGTAGGAATAGCATGAGTAGCACGACAACCCCGATGGGGACACGTTGATGGAGATCATGATGATGGAGATCAGGGTGTGGCGCCGATGACAAGAAGATCGTGCCGGTGCTCTGGTGATGGAGATCAAGAAGCACATGATGATGGCCATATCATGTCACTTATGAATCGCATGTGATGTTAATCCTTTTATGCACCTTACTTTGCTTAGAACGACAGTAGAATTATGTGGTGATCTCTCACTAAAATTTCAAGACGAAATTGTGGTCTCCCGGACTATGCACCGTTGCTACAGTTCGTCGTTTCGAGACACCACGTGATGATTGGGTGTGATAGACTCAACGTTCACATACGACGGGTGCAAAACAGTTGCACACGCGGAACACTCGGGTTAAACTTGATGAGCCTAGCATGTGCAGACATGGCCTCGGAACACAAGAGTCCGAAAGGTCGAGCATGAATCGTATAGTTGATATGATTAGCATAGAGATGATTACAACTGAAACTATTCTCGACTCACGTGATGATCGGACTTGAGATAGTGGATTTGGATCATGTACCACTCAAATGACTAGAGAGATGTACTTTTTGAGTGGGAGTTCTTAAGCAATATGATTAATTGAACTAATTATCATGAACATAGTCTAAAGGTCTTTGCGAATTATGATGTAGCTTGCGCTATAGCTCTACTGTTTTTATATGTTCCTAGAGAAAATTTAGTTCAAAGTTTATAGTAGCAACTTTGCGGACTGAGTCCGTAAAACTGAGGATTATCCTCATTGATGCGCAGAAGGCTTATGTCCTTAATGCACCACTCGGTGTATGATGCCAGTTGTGCTTTCCTTGCAACGGCGCCAAGAATAGTCGTGTCGAAGGCACCAGGAATACTTCAGATGCGGCTACGCCTTAAAGGACTTCCTAGGCAAGTATGCAAAGGATTTCCCCCGTGGCCTTGGAGACTTGCGTTGGTATTCCCTCGAAGCGGAAAGGGTGATGTAGCAAAGTGGTGGTAAGTATTTCCCTGAGTTTGAGAACCAAGGTATCAATCCAGTGGAGGTGTATCACAAGATCCTGCACAAACACAAAAGCTTGCTCTCAACTCTATGATGGGGTTGTCAATCCCTTATAGATTGTTTGCCAAGTGAGACCTGAAAGCATCAAAGTAACAAAGCAAAGTAAAAGCGGAGGTGTAAACGGTGGATGTGAATAGACCCGGGGGCCGTAGTGTTTACTAGTGGCTTCTCTCATGAAAGCAAGTAGACGGTGGGTGAACAAATTACTGTCGAGCAATTGATAGAACCGCGCAAAGTCGTGACGATATCTATGCAATGATTATATATATAGGCATCAAGTCCAAAACAAGTAGACCGATACTTTCTGCATCTTCTACTATTACTCCACACATCGACCGCTATCCAGCATGCATCTAGTGTATTAAGTCCATAAGAACAGAGTAACGCCTTAAGCAAGATGACCTGATGTAGAGGGAGAATCTCAAACCAATGATGAAAACCCCATCTTTTTACCCTTGATGGCAACTACTTGATGTGTGCCTTGTTGCCCCTACTATCACTGGGAAAGGTCACCACATGGTAGAACCCAAAACCAAGCACTTCTCCCATTGCAAGAATCATATATCTAGTTGGCCAAACAAAACCCAAGACGCGGAGAGACTTACAAGGATATCAAATCATGCATATAAGAAATCAGCAAAGACTCAAATATATATCATAGATAATCTGATCACAAATCCACAATTCATCGGATCTCGACAAACACACCGCCAAAGAAGATTACATCGGATAGATCTCCATGAAGATCATGGAGAACTTTGTATTGAAGATCCAAAAGAGGGAAGAAGCCATCTAGCTACTAAATACGGACCCGTAGGTCTGAAGTGAACTACTAACGAGTTATTGGAGGGGCGATGATGATGACGAAGAAGCCCTCCAACTCCAAAGTCCCCTCCGGCAGGGCGCCGGGAAGGGTCTCCAGATGAGATCTCGCGGAAACGGAAGCTTGCGGCGGCGGAGAAGTATTTTCTAGGCTCCCCTGATTTTTTGTTGAATATTTGGGAATATATAGGACAAGGATCTAGTTCAGGGGGCGGCCAGGGAGGCCACAAGCCCTGCCACCGCCGCCTCCCCCCAGGTGGCGGAGTGGGGGCTTGTGGGCTCCCTCGAGCCCACCTGGCTTGGCCCAAAGTCCCCCTGATCTTCTTCCGTTCGGGAAAAAATCATTTCGGGGTTTTTCTTCCGTTTGGACTCCGTTCCAAAATCAGATCTGAAAAGAGTCAAAAACACAGAAAAAACAGGAACTGGCACTTGGCACTGAATTAATAAGTTAGTCCCAAAAAGATATAAAAGTTACATAAAACATCCAAAGAAGACAAGATAACAGCGTGAAACCATCAAAAATTATAGATACGTTTGAGACGTATCAAGCATCCCCAAGCTTAACTCCTGCTCGTCCTCGAGTAGGGAAGTGATAAAGAATGAATTGTTGATGCTTTCATGCTACCTAGCATAGGTGTCCTTTGTAATTACTCTTATGTGATGTGAATGTTCAGATCCATTAGATTCAAAACAATAGTTTTCTATTGACGTGGAGACAATAATACTTCAAGCAAACTAGCAAGGTAATCATGAACTTTCAAAATAACAAGGCCAAAAGAAAGTTATCCCTACAAAAGCATATAGTCTTGCTATGCTCTATCATCATTGCACAACGTATTTAAATCATGCACAACCCCGGTATTGGCCAAGTAATTGTTTCACACCTTTATTTTCTCAAACCTTTTCAACTCTCACGCAATACATGAGCGTGGGCCATGGTTATAGCACTATAGATGGTGTGGAATGTGGTGGAGGTTGCAAGACAAAAAAGGAGAAGATAGTCACATTAACTAGGCATATCAATGAGCTGTGGAGATGCTCATCAATAGATATCAATGTGAATGAGTAGGGATTGCCATACAAATGATGCACTAGCGCTACGAGTATGTGAAAGCTCTTAAAGAAAACTAGTGGGTGTGCATCCAACTTACTTGCTCACGAAGACCTAAGGCAATTTTGTGGAAGCCTATCATTGGAATATACAAGCCAAGTTATATAATGAAACTTTCCAACTAGCTATATGGTGGTGACAAAACGAGAGACTCTCAATCATGAAGATCATGGTGTTTTATATGCACAATTGTGGAAAAAGTGGTAGCATTGTCCCTTCTCTCTTTTTCTCTCGTTTTTTTGGTGGGCTCTTTGGCCTCTTTTTTTTTGTGGGCTTCTTTGGCCTCTTTTATTTCCTCACATGGGACAATGCTCTATTAATAATGATCATCACACTTTCAACTCAAAACTTAGAGCAACTATGACTCTATATGGAATGCCTTCGGTAGTGTATCGTGGCAATGATCTAGCATGGCATAGACATCAATGGAAACATCATGCTAGCTATTTTACGATCATGCAATGGCAATGTAGACGTGGTGGCACATATCATGGTGGTAGTTGCATGGCAATATATCTCGAAATGACTTTAAAAAATCCATAGTAGGTAGGTATGGTGGGTTTTGTGCACCGGCGAAAGTTGCACGGCACTAAGAATGTAGTGATGGTGGAAGGTGAAAGTGCATCTAAACCATGGACTCAACATTAGTCATGAAGAACTCATATACTTATTGAAAAAGTTTTATTAGTAATCGAAATAAAGCATTCGACGCATACTCCTATGGGAAGGGTTGGTAGGTATAAACCATCGTGCGATCCCGACCGCCACGCAAAGGATGACAATCAATATACTAATCATGCTCAGATTTCATCACATAGCGGTTCACCATACGTGCATGCTACGGGAATCACTAACTTCAACACAAGTATTTCTAGATCCACAACACCTTACTAGCAAGACTTCAATATTACCATAACCACAACTCAAAACTAATTGAGATGAATCAAACTTCTCTAACTATTCAATGCACATGAAGGTGGAAGTTTTTGTATCCCTTTGGATAACTACCCCTTTTGAGACTACTTTCAAAGCATAGATCAACTACCAAGCCACGCACCGCTGTGCTCTAAAAGATATAAGCACATAGAGCAAAAGTATCTAGCTCAAAAGATATAAGTGAAGCACATGTGAGCTGAATTGTCTACCAAAAGATATAAGTGAGGCTCGACAAAATCACGGTGTGTGCATGACTTTCTCTCTAGGTGTGCAGCAAGGATGATTGTGACACAACAAAAATAAAAGACTCCTACGATACAAGACGCTCCAAGAAAAAACACAGAACATGTGGTGAATAAAAATATAGCCCCAAGTAACGTTACCGATGGATTGAAGACGAGAGAGGGAAGGCATCCCCAAGCTTAGGATTTTACGGCATCCTTGAATATCTTGGGGTGCCTTGGGAATCCCCAAGCTTGATCTCTTGCCACTCTTTATCTCTTTGTCCATAAGAACTTCACCCAAACTTGAAAACTTCACAACACGAAACTTAAACAGAAACTCGTGATAACATTAGTACAAGAAAGCAAACCACCACTTCCTTAGGTACTGTAGAAAACTTAAATTCTACTTGTGTTGATGTTGGGTTACTGTATTTTCAATCTTACATGGCTAATACCCCCCGATACTATCCATTGTTTCATCAAAATAAGCAACCAACACAACAAAAACAGAATCTGTTAACAGCAGACCAGTCTGTAGCAATCTGTATATTTCGTATACCTCTGGTACTTCAAAAATTCTGAAAAATTATGACAGTCTGAAGACTTGGTGTAGCAATCAGAAGCAAAAAAGAATCAACTCAAAAGCTCTTACAGAACAAAAATGAAAATTATTTTCGTTAGCAGAGAGTTTTTGTCTTTTCCAGCATGACCAAATGATCATCCCCAAGACTAATTATAACGGTTTTGCTTGGCACAAACGCAAAAATAAACACAAAAAACAAAATCATAGCAGAATTATGAAAGTGTGGAAAACACAAAACAGAAAGAAAAAGGATGGATTCGTTGGGTTGCCTCCCAACAAGCACTTTTGTTTAACGCCCTTAGCTAGGCGAAAGGTGATGAAATCAGGTATAGTCATCTTTGGTGCTCAAACCATAAGTAGCCCTCATCATAGATTCATAAGGCAATCTTATTTTCTTTCTAGGAAAGTGCTCCATGCCCTTCTTTAAACAAAATTGAAATATAATATTCCCTTCCTTCATATCGATGATAGCACCGATAGTCCTTAGGAAAGGTTTACCAAGAATAATGGGACATGAAGGATCGCAATCTATGTCAAGTACAATGAAATCCACGGGTACATAGTTCTTATTTGCAACAATAAGAACATCATCGATCCTCCCCATGGGTTTCTTGACAGTAGAATCCGCAAGATGCAAATTAAGAGAACACTCTTCAATCTCATGAAAACCAAGAATATCCCATAAAGAATTTGGAATCGCGGAAACACTAGCACCCAAATCACACAAAGCATTGCACTCATAGTTTTTGATCTTGATTTTGATAGTAGGTTCCCCCTCATCATGGAGTTTTCTAGGTATAGACACTTCTAGTTCGAGCTTCTCTTCAAGAGATTTCATCATAGCATCTACGATATGCGCGGTAAAGGCTTTGCTTTGGTTATAAGCATGTGGAGAGTTTGCAATGGATTGCATCAAAGAAATGAATTCAAACAAGGAGCAATTATCATAATTGAATTCCTTGAAATCCAAAGTGGGAGTTTCATTACTACCCAAAATTTTGACTTCTTCTACTCCACTCTCCACACCTTTATCATCAAGATAGGTGGACTCCGAATCATTGGGGCGGTTTTCAACCAAAGTGGATTCATATCCAGCCCCTCCATAAATAGGTTTGACACGCGAAAACAAAGATTCAAGAGGAGACACAGCAAGCACTTTAAGATCTTCGTGATTTGCATCACTGGAACGCACCCTTTTAAACCATTCATGCCTAGCATGAATTTGGGCGGTTCTTTCTTTGCTCTCATTCATGGAGACACGCATAGCTTTCAAAGTTTCATCCAAGTTGACCTTGGTAGGAGCGCATCTAACTTTCAAAGCATCAATATCACAAGAAATCCTAGCAACGCTCTTAGCCAAATCGTCAATTTTGAGTAGTTTTTCCTCTATGGACGCATTGAAAATCTTTTAAGAGTTAATGAACTCTTTGATATTACTCTCTAAATCAGAGGGTAATTTGTTGTGATTTCCATATGTGTTGTTGTAGGAATTGCCATAATTGTTAGAGGAGTTACTAGGAAAAGGCCTAGGAACATAGTTTCCTCTAAAAGCATTGTTGTTGCCAAAATTGTTCCTACCAACAAAATTCACGTCCAAACTAGCGTTGCTACTCTCAATCAAAGAAGATAGTGGCATGTCATTAGGATCTACGGTAGCGTTTCTACTAGCAACCAAATTCATTAACTCGTCCATCTTAGCACTAAGCGAGTTAATCTCTTCTATAGCGTGCACCTTTTTGCTAGCAGGTGACCTTTCAGTGTGCCACTGAGAGTAGTTGGTCATGATATTGTCTAGGTATTTTGTAGCATCTCCTAACATGATTTCCATGAACGTTCCACCTGAGGCGGAGTCCAAGATATTGCGAGAAGCGAAATTCAAGCCAGCGTAAATGATTTGTATATTCATCCACAAACTCAAGCCATGAGCGGGACAATTCCTAATCATAAGCTTCATCCTCTCCCAAGATTGTGCAACGTGTTCATGATCAAGTTGCTTGAAATTCATGATATCGTTACTTAAGGAGATGATCTTAGCCGGCGGAAAATACTTGGATATGTAAGCATCTTTGCACTTATTCCAAGAATCGATACTATTTTTAGGCAAAGAAGAAAACCAAGTTTTTGCGCAATCTCGCACGAGAAAGGAAAACGTTTCAACTTAATCACATCATTATCCACATCTCTTTTCTTTTGCATATCACAAAGCTCAATGAAGGTATTGAGATGGGATGCGGCATCTTCACTAGGAAGGCCAAAGAATTACTCTTTCATAATAAGATTCAGCAAAGCTGCGTTGATTTCATACGATTCCGCACTAGTGGCGGGAGCAATCGGAGTACTAATAAAATCATTATTATTAGTGCTCGAGAAGTCGCAAAGTTTGGTGTTTTCAGCCATGATGACTTCAGAAAACAAACAGGCATTACCGGGAATGTACCGGGAGTGACGAATGGGTTCCGGATGTTCACCGGGAGGGGGCCAACCCACCCGGGGAAGCCCATAGGCCCTAGGGGTGGTGCACCAGCCCCTGGTGGGCTAGTGGGACAGCCCAATAAGGCCTATGCGCAAGAGACAAGAAAATCAAAGAGAAAAGAAAAGAAAAAGAGGTGGGAAGGAAGGGAAGGACTCCACCTTCCAATCCTAGTTGGACTAGGATTGGAGGTGGACTCCTCCACCTCCTTCTCCGGTGCACCCTTGGGGTCTTGGACCCCAAGGCAAGCCTCCCCTCCCCTCCTCCTATATATAGTGGAGTTTTAGCGCTGATTTGAGACAACTTTTGCCACGGCAGCCCGACCACAAACACCACGGTTTTTCCTCTAGATTGTATTTATGCGGAGCTCGGGCGGAGCCCTGCAGGAGTAGATCCTTTATGACCACCGGAGCGACATCACGTTGTCGGAGAACTCATCTACTTCTCCATCTTTCTTGTTAGATCAAGATGGCCAAGATCATCGTCGAGCTGTACGTGTGCTGAATGCGGAGGTGCCGTCCATTCGACACTAGATCGGAGCGGATTGTGGGACGGTTCGTGGGGCTGATCGAGGGACGTGAAGACGTTCCACTACATGAACCGCGTTTCTTAACGCTTCCTACTGTGCGATCTACAAGGTACGTAGATCCAAATCTCCTCTCGTAGATGGACATCACCATGATAGGTCTTCGTGTGCATAGGAAATTTTTTGTTTCCCATGCAACGTTCCCCAACAGTGGTATCAGAGCTAGGTTCATGTGTAGATGTAATCTCGAGTAGAACACAACGGGTTTTGTGGACGGTGATGTTCCATTTTCTGCCCTCCTTAGTGTTTTCCCAATTCGGCGGTATTGATGGATTGAAGCGGCCCGGACCGACATTATTCGTACGCTTACGAAAGACTCGTTTCATCGCTCGACATGCAACCTCGTTGCATAAAGATGATTGGCGGGTGTCGGTTTCTTCAACTTCAGTTGAATCGGTTTTGACCAAGGCGGTCCTTGGAGAGGTTAAATAGCAATTTGCACATCTCCGTTGTGGTTTTCGCGTAAGTAAGATGCGATCTACTAGATACCCATAGCAGCCACGTAAAACATGCAACAACAATTAGAGGACGTCTAACTTGTTTTTGCAGGGTATGCTTGTGATATGATATGGCCAATGACATGATGTGATATATTGGATGTATGAGATGATCATGTTGTAATAGTTAATATCGACTTGCGCGTCGATGGTACGTCAACCGGCAGGAGCCATAGGGTTGTCTTTGAACTAACGTTTGTGCTTGCAGATAAGTTTACTATATTGCTAGGACGTAGCTTTAGTAGTAATAGCATGAGTAGCACGACAACCCCGATGGCGACACGTTGATGGAGATCATGATGATGGAGATCATGGTGTGGCGCCGGTGACAAGAAGATCATGCCGGTGCTTTGGTGATGGAGATCAAGAAGCACATGATGATGGCCATATGATGTCACTTATGAATTGCATGTGATGTTAATCCTTTTATGCACCTTATTTTGCTTAGAACGACAGTAGCATTATGAGGTGATCTCTCACTAAAATTTCAAGACGAAATTGTGTTCTCCCCGACTGTGCACCATTGCTACAGTTCGTCGTTTGGAGACACCACGTGATGCTCGGGTGTGATAGACTCAACGTTAACATACAACGGGTGCAAAACAGTTGCACACGCGGAACACTAGGGTTAGACTTGACGAGCCTAGCATGTGCAGACATGGCCTCGGAACACAAGAGACCGAAAGGTCCAACATGCATCGGAGAGTTGATATGATTAGCATAGAGATGATTATCACTGAAACTATTCTTGACTCACGTGATTATCGGACTTGAGATAGTGGATTTGGATCTTGTACCACTCAAATGACTAGAGAGATGTACTTTTTGAGTGGGAGTTCTTAAGTAATATGATTTATTGAACTAATTATCGTGAACATAGTCTAAAGGTCTTTGCGAATTACGATGTAGCTTGCGCTATAGCTCTACTGTTTTTATATGTTCCTAGAGAAAATTTAAATCAAAATTTATAGTAGCAACTTTGCGGACTGAGTCCGTAAAACTAAGGATTATCCTCGTTGCTACGCAGAAGGCTTATGTCCTTAATGCACCACTCGGTGTATGATGTCAGCTGTGCTTCCCTTGCAACGGCGCCAAGAATAGTCGTGTCGACGGCACCAGGAATACTTAAGCTGCGGCTACGCCTTAAAGGACTTCCTAGGAAAGTATGCAAAGGATTTCCCCGTGGCCTTGGAGCCTTGTGTTGGTGTTCCCTCGAAGCGGAAAGGGTAATCTAGCCCATCGGTGGTAAGTATTTCCCTCAGTTTGAGAACCAAGGTATTAATCCAGTGGAGGAGTATCACAAGATCATGCACAAACACAAAAGCTTGCTCCCAACGCTATGAAGGGGTTGTCAATCCCTTATAGATTGTTTGCCAAGTGAGAACTGAAAGCAACAAAGTAACAAAGCAAAGTAAAAGATGAGGTGTAAACGATGGATGTGTATAGACCCGGGGGCCATAGTGTTTACTAGTGGCTTCTCTCATGAAAGCAAGTAGACGGTGGGTGAACAAATTACTGTCGAGCAATTGATAGAACCGCGCAAAGTCGTGACGATATCTATGCAATGATTATATCTATAGGCATCACGTCCAAAACAAGTAGACCGATACTTTCTGCATCTACTACTATTACTCCACACGTCGACTGCTATCCAGCATGCATCTAGTGTATTAAGTCCATAAGAACAGAGTAACGCCTTAAGCAAGATGACATGATGTAGAGGGATAATCTCAAACCAATGATAAAACCCCCATCTTTTTACCCTTGATGGCAACTACTTGATGTGTGCCTTGCTGCCCCTACTGTCACTCGGAAAGGTCACCACATGCTAGAACCCAAAACCAAGCACTTCTCCCATTGCAAGAATCATAGATCTAGTTGGCCAAACAAAACCCAAGACTCGGAGAGACTTACAAGGATATCAAATCATGCATATAAGAAATCAGCAAAGACTCAAATATATATCATAGATAATCTGTTCACAAATCCACAATTCATCGGATCTCGACAAACACACCGCCAAAGAAGATTACATCGGATAGATCTCCATGAAGATCATGGAGAACTTTGTATTGAAGATCCAAGAGAGAGAAGAAGCCATCTAGCTACTAACTACGGACTCGTAGGTCTGAAGTGAACTACTCATGAGTCATTGGAGGGGCGATGATGATGATGAAGAAGCCCTCCAACTCCAAAGTCCCCTCCGGCAGGGCGCCGGGAAGGGTCTCCAGATGAGATCTCGCGGAAACGGAAGCTTGCGGCGGCGGAAAAGTATTTTCGAGGCTCCCCTGATTTTTTGCTGAATATTTGGGAATATATAGGCCAAGAATCTAGGTCAGGGGGCGGCTAGGGAGGCCACAAGCCCTGCCACCGCCGCCTCCCCTGGTGGCGGAGTGGGGGCTTGTGGGCTCCCTCGAGCCCACCTGGCTTGGCCCAAAGGCCCCCTGATCTTCTTCCATTCGGGAAAAAATCATTTCGGGGTTTTTCTTCCGTTTGGACTTCATTCCAAAATCATATCTGAAAGAGTCAAAAACACAGAAAAAGAGGAACTGGCACTTGGCACTGAATTAATAAGTTAGTCTCAAAAAAGATATAAAAGGTACATAAAACATCCAAAGAAGACAAGATAGCAGCGTGAAACCATCAAAAATTATAGATACATTTGAGACGTATCAGTGTACTACATCTCGAGCGTCGTCTATGGATGTTGTGAACATCTGACATACACGTTTTTGATGACTACGTGATAGTTCAGTGCGTAATACTTAATGGCTTAGAAGCAAGGCGCCGAAGATGTTTTTGAAAACGTCGCGGAACATAAGAGATGTTCTAAGTGATGAAATTGAGATTTCATGCTCGTGCCCTTGTTGAGAGGTATAAGACCTCCGACAAGATTCTTTGCCTACAATGTAAAGGAGAAAATCTCAAACCGTTGAGCATGTTCTCCGATTGTCTTACTACAACAATCGCTTGAATCAAGTGGGAGTTAATCTTCCAGATGAGATAGTGATTGTTCTCCAAAGTCACTTCCACTAAGATGCTAGAGCTTCGGGATGAACTATAAACAAATCAAGGATAGATATGATGATCTTTGAATGATTCTCAATGTTTGACACTGCGAAAGTAGAAATCAAGAAGGAGCATCAATTGTTGATGGTTAGTGAAACCACTAGTTTCAGGAAGGGCAAGGGCTAGAAGGGATACTTCAAACCAATTGCTTCTCTAATGAAGAAACCCAAAATTGAACCCAAACCCGAGACTAAGTGCTTGTATTATGAGGGGAACGGTCAATGAGGCGGATGTACCCTAAATACTTGGTAGACAAGAAGGCTCGCAAAGTCGACAGAAGTATATTTGATATACAAGATATTGATGTCTACTTTACTAGTACTCCTAGTAGCACGAGGGTATTGGATACCAGTTCGGTTGCTAAGTGATTAGTAACTCGAGATAAAAGCTACGGAATAAACGGAGACTAGCTAAAGGCGAGGTGACGATACGTGTCAGAAGTGTTTCCAAGGTTGGTGTGATCAAACATCACACGCTCCCTCTACCATTGGGATTGGTATTAGACCTAAATAACTGTTATTTGGTGTTTGCGTTGAGCATGAGCATGATTGGATCGTGTTTATTGCAATACGATTATTCATTAAAAGAGAATAATGGTTATTCTATTTGCTTGAATAATTACCCTCTATGGTTTATTGAATCTCGATCGTAGTGTTACACATGTTCATAATATTGGTGCCAAAAGATACAAAGTAATAATGATAGTACCACTTACTTGTGGCAGTGCCGCTTCAGTCATGTTGGTGTAAAATGCATGCAGAAGCTCCATGCTGATGGATCTTTGTACTCACTCATTTTTGAAACATTTGAGGCATGCAAACCATACCTGTTGGTATAAACGCATGAAGAAACTCCATGCGGATGGATCGTTTGGATTCACTTGATTTTGAATCACTTGAGACATGCAAAATTCATACCACATGGAACAAGAAAGTGACTTATTGGAAGCAAATGCATTTTGATGTGTGCAGTCCAATGAGTACTGAGGCACGCAGTGGATATCCTTATGTTCTTACTTCACTGACGATTTGAGTAGATACATGAGTATTTACTTGATGAATCGCAAGTCTGAAATATTGAAAAGTTCAAAGCTATTTTGGAGTGAAGATTGTTGTTACAAGATGATAAACTGTCTACGATCTGATCATAGAGATGAATATCTGAGTTACAAGTTTTTGGTACACAGTTAAGACAATGTGGAAATTGTTTCGCAATTCATGCCACCTGGAATACCATAGTGTGATGATGTGTCTGAACGTCATAGCCACGCCATATTTTGATATGGTGCATACTATGATGTCTCTTATCGAATTACCACTATCGTTTATGGGTTATGCATTAGAGACAACCGCATTCACTTTAAATAGGACACCGCATATTTCCGTTGAGATGACACAGTATAGACTATGGTTTAGAGAAACATAAGCTGTCGTTTCTTGAAAGTTTGGGGCTGCGATGCTTATGTGAAAAAGTTTCAGTCTGATAAGCTTGAACCCAAAACGGATAAATGCATCTTCATAGGATATACAAAACAGTTGGATACATCTCTTATCTCAGATCCGGAAGCAAAGTGTTTGTTTCTAGAAACGGATCCTTTCTCGAGGAAAGGTTTCTCTCGAAAGAATTGAGTGGGAGTGTGGTGGAACTTGATGAGGTTATTGAACCGTCACTTCATCCAGTGTGTAGCAGGGCGCAGGAAGTTGTTCCTGTGGCGCCTACACCAATTGAAGTGGAAGCTGATGATAGTGATCATTAGAGCTTCGAATCAAGTTACTACCAACCTCGTAGGTCGAAAAAGGTCGCGTACTACTAGAGAGTGGTACGGTAACCCTGTCGTGGAGGTCATGTTGTTGAGCAACAATGAACCTATGAGTTATGGAGAAGCAATGGTGGGCCCGGATTCCGACAAATGGCCGGAGGCCATGAAATCCGAGAGAGGATCCATGTATAAAACAAAGTGTAGACTTTGGAAGAACTAATTGATGGTAGTAAGACTATTAAGTAAATATGGATCTTTAAAAGGAAGACGGACGATGATGGTGATTAGTCACTATTAAGAAAAACTCGACTTGTCGCAAAGATGTTTTTGACAAGATCAAAGAGTTGACTATGATGTGACTTTCTCACTTGTAGCGATGCTAAAAGTCTGTTGGAATTATGTTAGTAGTTGGTGCATTATTTGTGAAATATTGCACATAGGAAGACAAAACATTGTTTCCTTGACGGTTTCCTTGAGGAAAGATTGTATGTAATACAATCAGAAGGTTTTGTCGATCCTAAGGATACTAACAAGTATGCAAGCTCCAGTGATCCTTTTATGGACTGGTGAAAGCATCTTGGAGTTGGAATATACGCTTTGATGATATGATCAAAGCTTTTGGGTTTGTACAAGGTTTATGAGAAACTTGTATTTCCAAAGAAGTGAGTGGGAGCACTATAGTTTTTCTGATAAAGTATATGTGGTTGACATATTGTTGATCAGAAGTAATGTAGAATTTCTGTAAAGCATAAAGGTTGTTTGAAATGGGGTTTTCAAAGGAAGACCTGGATAGAGCTACTTAAAACATTAAGCATCAAGATCTATGGAGATAGATCAAAATGCTGAAACAGAACTTTCAAATGAAATGCATACCTTGACAAGTTTTTTAAGGAGTTCAAAATAGATCAGCAAAGAAGGAGTTCTTGGCTGTATTGTAAGGTGAAAATATGAGTAAGACTCAAAAGCCCGACCACGGCAGAAGAAAGAGAAAGGACGAAGGTCGTCCCCTGTGCCTTAGCCGTAGACTCTACAGTATGCCATGTTGTGTACCGCACCTCATATGTGCCTTGGCACAAGTGTGTTAAGAGGTACAGAGAGTGATCAAGGATTGAATCACTGAACAGCGGTCAAAGTTATCCTTAGTAACTAATGGACTAAGGATTTTTTTTTCTCGATTATGGAGGTGGTTAAAGAGTTCGTCGTAAATGGTTACGTCGATGCAAGCTTTGACACTAACCCGAATAACTATGAGTAGTGAAACAAATTCGTATAGTAGAGTAGATATTTGGAGTATTTCCGAATAGCACGTAGTAGCAGCATGTATAAGATGACATAAAGATTTCTACAGAACACACGGATCTGAAATTTTCAGAACCGTTGACTAAAACCTCTCTCACGAGCAAGACGTGATCACACCCAAAACTATATGGGTGTTGGATTCATTGAAATCACATGGTGATGTGAACTAGATTATTGACTCTAGTGCAAGTGGGAGACTGTTGGAAATATGACCTAGAGGCAATAATAAATTAGTTATTATTATATTTCCTTGTTCATAATAATCGTTTATTATCCATGCTATAATTGTATTGGTTGGAAACACAAATACATGTGTGGATACATAGACAACACACTGTCCCTAGTGAGCCTCTAGTTGACTAGTTCGTTGATCAAAGATGGTCAAGGTTTCCTAACCGTAGACAAGTGTTGTCACTTGATAACGGGATCACATCATTAGGAGAATCATGTGATGGACAAGACCCAAAATATGAACGTAGCCTATTGATCGTGTCGTTTTATTGCTATTTTTTCTGCGTGTCAAGTATTTGTTCCTATGACCATGAGATCATATAACTCACTAGCACCAGAGGAATACCTTGTGTGCATAAAACATCGCAACGTAACTGGGTGACTATTAAGGTGCTCTGCAGGTACCTCGGAAGGTGTCCGTTGAGTTAGCATGGATCAAGTTTGGGATTTGTCACTCCGTGTGACGGAGAGGTATCTCGGGACCCACTCGGTAATACAACATCACACACAAGCCTTGCAAGTAATGTGACTAAGTGTAAGTCGTGGGATCTTGTATTACGGAACGAGTAAAGAGACTTGCCGGTAACGAGATTAAAATAGGTATGCGGATACCGACTGTAACATCCCAAATTTTGGAATGTTAAAATGATTATTAGATTGTTTGTTTGTTTGCTTGAGTGATTGAAACTTGTGTGAAAAATTTGAAACTTTTCAAAAACTTTTGAATGAGAGGGAATAAAATGACTTTCCCCATCTCCGACGAATTCAAATTCAATCTTTTAAAAGAAAAGAGAGAAGATGACATGACTTCTTCGACTATAAAGAATTTGAACGGAGTTTGCATTTGAATCCTTTCAAAATATTTGCCCTTGCTTCTATATTTTTCTTCCCCGAGAAAATGCCCCGACAAAATTCTTGCACGCAAGAAAGAGCGGAGGAAAATGACCCTCCAAAATCCAGGGCCATTCATTGAAATATTTTGAGCCAAGAAAAAACCAAAATTTAATTTGAGAAAATAATTGCAAAAAGAAATAATGATTTTAGGGGTTTTTTGGAAAAACATATTTTTTAAGTTTTTATTTTGGCCGTGGAAAAATGCCCATGATTTAGATTTTATTTTTCTGATAATTTTAGTATATAGAAACTCTATATTCCGAATTGATTTGATTTCCCTTTTATCGTTTTAGTTTCCAAGTTTTGAAAAAGGAAAGAAATTGTGTTTAAATGGAAATAAACGGTGGCCCATTAAGACCTTTCCAAAAACTGGCCCAACAGGATCTTCTTCTTCCTCTATCTCCTTCCTCACATGCACAGGACCTTCCTTAGCCATGGACACGGAAATCCTCCCTTCCCGATCTCCCTCTCCCTTCCATCCCAGCTCCTCCCGAGCCCCCTATAAGAACCCACCCGGCGTCCTCGTTCCATTTTCCCAAAGAGACGCCACCCTCATCGCCTCTAGCCGCCGGCCACCTCGCCGGAGTAACCCTGCCCCGGTCGAGTCCAGGAGCTCCCTCCCGACGTCCCCATGGCCCCTACCCTCGCTGCACCCCACCCTTGCCGCGCCTCCCCACCCCTTCGGCCCCCCCTCCACCGCCGCCCCACCCCACCCCGTCGCCCTGCAAGCCACCGCCGGCTTCCTGGAACCAACGAGTAGGAGCATTGCCAGGAGCTCCCCCCCCCCGTCGGCCCCCCCTAGGGACTCCCTCGCCCCCTCCCAGGAGCGCCCTCCCCCCCTCCACCGGCCCCTCCCCCGCGGGAGATCTTCCCTCGCCGGAGTGCCCTCTTCCCCCGCCGGCGCAGCTCCCCATCGCCGGAGCAGCCACTGCTGCATTCATCCACGGTAAGACTCCCCCTCCTCCTGTTTTTTTTAGTTTGCCTATTAGATCAGGATCTACGGTGTAGATTACATAGGGGCATACCTTTTCGGTTTTCTTAAAGAACCGGTCCATCAGTTAAGTGAACCGAAGCATTTTCTTATAATTCGGCCATCCGCTGTTTAGCCTATACAACGCACACCCATCATCCAATCAGAAGCCGCCACATGGATTCCCTGTTTGTTTTATTTTTCAGATTTAGTTCCAAAAACAGAAAAGTTCCAATTTTGTTTAGCCCATAACTTTTGATCCATAAGTCCAATGATGTTGATTCTTGTTCCAGTAGATTCCAATTGTTCTGTAGTTTTTAAAAACATATAATATGTCTATGTTTGAAATTTTCAAATATGAATTAGATCAGATTTAGTGTAAACCTTGTTTTGCCTATTCCAGGAGTTTAAAAATAGATTTTCATTTGATTCCTTTTGCTACTGATCACTAGTGATCTTATTTATCAGTGGTAAGAATTTCAGATTTGTTTGTGTATTTTAGCTCACTGTTTCTTGTGAAACAATTTCTGTTTCACCTTTTTTTGGACTATGGCTATTTCCTTTTTCTGTAAATTGTTTTAAATTATTTTCTTTTATATTTCAGAAAGATTATTGTTTTGTTTATGTTAGTTAACAGTAGTTTTGCAACAAGTTTTGATTTTATTTTTATTTGTTATCATGAAATCAATTCTAGTTCCTTAGTAACTTGCAATTGGTTTCTCCACTGTTTCAAAACCCGTTTGGAAATACTTTGAAAAAGTTTTGTGAAAAATACCCTATTTTATCTTAGTGAAATTTATATCTTAGTTCCTTGTTATTATTTTCAGTTAGACAAAAACTATTTAGTGTTTGACGTAGTAGAAGACTCCCTAGTCTTATTTGAAGTTTCTTTCGGATTCCTATTCGCTCTCTCTTTTGTTTTGATTGCTAGAATTGATTGCTAGTATGAGTGCTTATGTGAATGATATGTTTGTTATATAGATTTCATCGGAGAGTGACGAGTAGTCTATCAAGTTATTTTCTTGAGAAATTCTTCTTCGTCAACATCACCAGTCAAGTCACTTTGATCATACTATCACCTATGTTTTATGCATCGTAGTTCTACCATCCTATGCCCAATTGCATGCTGAGTAGTTACTTGGAAATTTTAGTATAGATTGTAGTATCATGTGGTAGGCACACAACAACCCCGATACTTGGCCCCGGGATGACAAATTCCATATTTCTATGCTTGAGTAGACGGGATTTCGGTTGAGTGCATAACACGAGTGATGCGAGGTTGATTAAATAATCAAGACCGGTTAAGACAAGATTTTCAAGACCTCGGACGCAATGCAACTCTGGGTGAAGGACGGTTGATCGGCTCCCTGGAGAACCCAGTGGATGACCCGGGATGCTGGAGAGGCCATGACATCCTGCGGAAAGCTTCACCCAGGCTCAAAGAGATGGACGGATATTTTCAAGACCCAAGGCTTACCTACACAACCACAGTCATTATGGGCTCTGGCTTGGTTGGACAACGCGGCGACTCTGGACAGGCGGTGCTAGCAGATGTAGAAGAACGGTAGGATTGGATGGGCACCGATAGGGATTCAGAGGGACCCGTTGAAAGACCATGTTATGATCACCCGGTCTTCAAACACCCTGAAGTGCAAGGACATACACGGAGGCAATCAAATCTTGTGGGGAACGTGTGCAAAACTCTGCAGAGTACTCAAACCTAATCGATTAGCCGTGTCCACGGTCATGGACAACTTGAGCCAAAGGAACTGAAGTTATCTGAAATTCTCAACACAAATAATAATATTGATCTGGGAATTATTGACAACTCGGGTACGAGAATTGGTTGGCGGAACCATCTCGTTAACAACCAACAATGTAGTAACATTTTGCTTCTAGCCCTCTCTTGATGTAGGAGCCCCACCTGCCATATATGTATATAGTATAGATGATTACTTTTCACACCTCTCATATGTGTCTTGCCGGCATATACAATATGCTGACCTACACGGCCGCAACGTCTTATGTTGCAGATATTTTTTCTTCGACGAGTAAGAGTACGATTCAGGGTTACGGTCTACACTCAACTTGCCGTTGGTGTTTATTGGGACTCCACTCCCTTGACTGCTTCCGCTCAGATATTTAAGGTATATATCAGTTTTACGCTATTTTACATGTGATTGCACTTTGATATATACATTGATGTACTGTGTGTGTGCCAGCATACTGATCCAGGGATGGCACAGATACACAGAGGCTTGACTCGTCTTGAGTCGGGTCGCTACACCGACGATCGAATCTCGGGCAAGTAACATACCGAAGGACAAAGGGAATGACATACGGGATTATATGAATCCTTGGCACTGAGGTTCAACCGATAAGTTATTCGGAGAATATGTAGGATCCAATATGGGCATCCAGGTCCCGCTATTGGATATTGACCGAGGAGTACCTCAGGACATGTCTACATAGTTCTCGAACCCGCAGGGTCTGCACACTTAAGGTTCGGCGATGTTTTAGTATAGTTGAGTTGTATGTGTGGTTACCGAATGTCATTCGGAGTCCCGGATGAGATCACGAACGTCATGAGGGTTTCCAGAATGGTCCGGAGACGAAGATTGATATATAGGATGACCTCATTTGATTGTCGGAAGGTTTTCGGGCATTACCGGGAATGTACCGGGAGTGACGAATGGGTTCCGGATGTTCACCGAGAGGGGGCCAACCCACCCGGGGAAGCCCATAGGCCCTAGGGGTGGCGCACCATCCCTTTGTGGTCTGGTGGGACAGCCCAATAAGGCCTATGTGCAAGGGATAAGAAAATCAAAGAGAAAAGGAAAAAAAGGTGGGAAGGAAGGGAAGGACTCCACCTTCCAATCCTAGTTGGACTAGGATTGGAGGTGGAATCCTCCACCTCCTTGGCTGGTGCACCCTTGGGGTCTTGGACCCCAAGGCAAGCCTCCCCTCCCCTCCTCCTATATATAGTGGAGTTTTAGGGCTGATTTGAGACAACTTTTGCCACGGCAGCCCGACCACAAACACCACGGTTTTTCCTCTAGATCGTATTTCTGCGGAGCTCGGGCGGAGCCCTGCACGAGTAGATCCTTCACCACCACCGGAGCACCGTCACGCTTCCAAAGAGCTCATCTACTTCTCCATCTTTCTTGCTGGATCAAGAAGGCCGAGATCATCGTCGAGCTGTACGTGTGCTGAACACGGAGGTGCCATCCGTTCGGCACTAGATCGGAGCGGATCGTGGGACGGATCGTGGGACGGTTTGTGGGGATGATCGAGGGACGTGAAGATGTTTCACTACATCAACCGCGTTTCTTAACGCTTCCTGTTGTGCGATCTACAAGGGTACGTAGATTCGAATCTCCTATCATAGATGGATATCACCATGATAGGTCTTCGTGTGCGTAGGAAATTTTTTGTTTTCCATGCAACGTTCCCCAACAGAGTTCTCCGTTTACGGGTCTTCTTTTGATGATTTCCTCAGCAACCTTGATCGATTTTTGCAAAGATGTAAAGATACCAACCTTGTCTTGAATTGGGGGAAGTGCCACTTTATGGTTAATGAAGGCATCGTCTTAGGACATAAAATATATGAAAGAGGTATTGAAGTCGATAAGGCTAAGGCTGATGCGATCGAGAAAATGCCATGCCCTACAGACATTAAAGGTATAAGAAGTTTCCTTGGTCATGTTGGTTTCTATAGAAGGTTCATTAAGGACTTTTCTAAGATTTCTAGGCCTCTTACCAATCTCTTGCAAAAGGATATTCCTTTTGTTTTTGACGATGATTGTGAGGAAGCATTTGAAATACTTAAGAAGGCCTTGATAACTACACCTATTGTTCAACCACCTGATTGGAATCTACCTTTTGAAATCATGTGTGATGCTGGTGATTATGCTGTTGGTGTTGTTCTAGGACAAAGAGTTGATAAGAAGTTGAATGTTATTCATTATGCAAGTAAAACTATAGACAGTGCCCAAAGAAACTATGCTACTACTAAAAAGGAATTTTTAGCAGTCGTGTTTGCATGTGAAAAGTTCAGATCTTACATTTTTGATTCCAAAGTTACTATTCACACTGATCATGCTGCTATTAAGTATCTCATGGAAAAGAAAGATGCTAAACCTAGACTTTTCAGATGGGTTCTCTTGCTACAAGAATTTTATTTGCATGTTGTTGGTAGGAAGGGTGCTGAGAACCCCGTTGCAGATAACTTGTCTAGGTTGGAGAATGTTCTTGATGACCCACAACCTATTGATGATAGTTTTCCTGATGAGCAATTGAATGTCATCAATGCTTCACGTAGTACACCGCGGTATGTTGATTATGCGAATTATATTGTTGCCAAATATATACCACCTAGCTTCACATAGCAGCAAAAGAAGAAATTCTTCTTTGATTTGAGACATTACTTCTGGGATCATCCTCACCTTTATAAGGAAGGAGTAGATGGTGTTATTAGACGTTGTGTACCAGAGCATGAACATGGACAGATCCTACAGAAGTGTCACTCTGAGGCTTACGGAGGACACCATGCGGGAGATAGAACTGCACACAAGGTATTGCAATCCGGTTTATATTGGCCTACCCTCTTCAAGGATGCACGTAAGTTTGTCTTGTCTTGTGATGAATGTCAGAGAATAGGTAATATCAGTAAACGTCAGGAAATGCCTATGAATTATTCACTTGTCATTGAACCATTTTATGTTTGGGGTTTTGATTATATGGGACCTTTTCCAAAGTCCAACGGGTATACTCATATCCTAGTTGTTGTTGATTACGTTACTAAGTGGGTAGAAGCTATCCCAACTAGTAGTGCTGATCACAACACCTCTATTAGGATGCTTAAAGAAGTTATTTTTCCTAGATTTGGAGTCCCTAGATATCTAATGACTGATGGTGGTTCACATTTTATTCATGGTGCTTTCCGTAAAACGCTTGCTAAGTATGATGTCAATGATAGAAGTACATCTCCCTATCATCCTGAGTCCAGTGGTCAAGTAGAGCTAAGTAATAGAGAGATTAAACCAATTCTGCAAAAGACCGTTAATAGGTCTAGAAAGAATTTGTCTAAGAAGCTTGATGATGCACTGTGGGCTTATAGAACTGCTTATAAGAATCCCATGGGCATGTCTCCGTACAAAATGGTTTACGATAAAGCATGTCATTTACCTATTGAGCTCGAGCATAAGGCTTATTGGGAAATCAAAGAGCTCAACTTTGACTTCAAGCTTGCTGGTGAGAAGAGGTTATTTGCTATTATCTCACTTGATGAATGGAGAACTCAGGCATATGAAAATGCCAAGTTGTTCAAAGAAAAAGTTAAGAGGTGGCATGATAAAAGGATACAAAAACGTGAGTTCAATGTAGGTGATTATGTCTTGCTATACAATTCTCGTTTAAGATTTTTTGCAGGCAAGCTTCTCTCAAAATGGGAAGGTCCTTACATTGTTGAGGAAGTATATCGTTCCGGTGCCATCAAGATCAACAACACGGAAGGTAATTTTCCGAGAGTGGTAAATGGGCAAATAATCAAGCATGATATCTCAGGTACTCCCATAAATGTTGAAAGCAATATTATTAATACCATAACACCGGAGGAGTACATAAGGGATATTTATTAGCCTGTTTCAGACTCCAAAAATGAAGAGGTATGTGATTCGGTAAGTAAACCGACTCCAAAACTTGTCCAGTAGGAATTTTTCTCCGTTTTGGAATTTTTAGAAAAATAGAAAAAATTTAAGTAGTCCAGAAAGCGCACGAGGAGGCGACAAGCCTGCGAGGCGCGGCCTACCCCCCCTGACCGCGCCTGGGGGGCTTGTGAGCACCTCGTGTGCCTCCCGGACTCCATTCTCTTAAGGAGTACTCCTTCTGGTCGAGAAAAATTCATTATATATTGTCCCGAAAGGTCTGACCCTCGTATCACGCAATTATCCTCTGTTTTCATTTCGAGCCTGTTTCTGCCGCAGATTTAGGGCAAGGATGTCATCTCAGGAATCTATCGGGGAGAAGGATCTCCCTCAAGTCTATGAAGAAGTAAATGCTGATCTGAAAAGAATGGAGGTCATGGAGGCCAAGGAAAGCCTGTTTGAATAAACTAAGGGCAAAATTAAGGAGGAGAATCCGGCGTTGGACGAAGGGCAATCTGTGCTCAACAAGGAACAAGCCGAGGAAGAGGATTTTCTTCAACCCTATCTCCACCTTTTACCTCCATCCTTGATCGAACTCTTGAGGTTATGTGAAATAACTCATGTTCGTAATACTTATCTCACCCGTGAAATTGTTTTGCTGGAGAAACATATCACAGAACTCCAAGGTATAAATAAAAGATTGATGGCCCTCTTGGAATCAAAAGACAGGACAACTCCACCACCATCACCTTCAAAGGAAGACAATTAAGCAAGGGTATGGGAAATCCCCTTAGCTTGTGCCAAGCTTGGGGGAGTTGCCCCGGTATCGTATCACCATCACATCTTTTGCCTTTACCTTTTTCTTAGTTCGATCCTTTTTGGTTTTATCTTTTTCTAGTAGAAAAAAGTTCTTAGTGTTCTAGGCTTGAGTTTTGCTTTGTGTCACCCCCAATGTATTCGAGCTCGAGAGTCATATAGTAAAGAGTGTTTTAGTTAAGGGCCTTGCCTCATGCCATTATCTAAAGAAAAGAATAATAATAGAACAAAAGCATGAAAGATCATGTAATGATCTTATGGGAAGTGATGGCTTCACATATAAAAAGATTGTTGATTGAATCTTGTTGTGGGTGGACAAACGTAGACCTTGGTCATTGTTGCAATTAATAGGAAGTAATATAGAAAGAGAGATTCACATATAAATATATCACCTTGGGCACCATCTATGATTGTGAACACTCATTAAACTATTACATGCTTAGAAGTAGATGTTGGACAAGGAAGACAACATAATGAATTATGTTTGCTTGGTTCCGAACAATGTTACATGACTAGAGATACCTTACCATGTGACGCTTGCTTCCACCTCATACCAGCCAAAACTTCCTCACTAAGTAGAGATATTACTTGTGCATCCATAAACCTTCAACCCAGTATTGCCATGAGAGTCCGCCATACCTACATATTGATTGAAGAAGATCCCTCGAGTAAGTTGTCATTGTTGCAAGCAATAAAAATTGCTCCCTAAAATATGTATGATCTATTAGTGTGTGGAAAATAACCTTTATACGAACCTGTGATGAGGAAGACATAAAAGCGACAGACTGCATAATAACGTTCTTTATCACACGAGGCAATATAAAGTGACGTTCCTTCGCACTAAGAGGTCACACATCCAAACCTCAAAAGCTCATGACAACCTGTGCTTCCCTCTGCGAAGGGCTTATCTTGTACCTTTATTTTTTGTCCTTAAAAGAGTCATGGTGATCGACACCAATTCCTTATTTCGCCTTTATCTTGGCTAACATCATGTGCTAGTGAAAGATCTATATTCATATGTCAACTTGGAAGTAAGTATTCATGAATTATTATTGTTGACATTACCCTTGAGGTACATAGTTGGGAGGCGAAACTATAAGCCCCTATCTTTCTCTGTGTCCAACTGAAACTTTGATCTCATGAGTACCACGTGATTTTTAGCAATTGAAGAAGACGAAAAGATGATTGATTATGTGGATTTGCTTTACAAGCTCTTATTTGACTCTTTTCGATGTTACGACAAATTGCAATTGCTTCAATGACTAAAGGCTATTGGTTGTTAATTCTCAATAAGGTTCTTGATCCATACTTTACTTTGTGATGGAATTATCACTTTAGCATCAGACGTTATATGTCGTTATTGTTGTTCTAATTATGATCATGATGCCTGCATGTCCGTATTTTGTTTTGTCGACACCTCTATCACTAAACATGTGGGCATATTTATTGATCTCGGCTTCCGCTTGAGGACAAGCGAGGTCTAAGCTTGGGGGAGTTGATACGTCCATTTTGCATCATACTTTTATGTTGATATTTATCACTTTATGGGCTGTTATTACACTTCACGGTACAATACTTATGCATTTTCTCTCTTATTTTACAAGGTTTACATGAAGAGGGAGAATGCTGGCAGCTGGAATTCTGGTCTGAAAACGAAGCAACTTTGAGATACCTATTTTGCACAACTGCAAAAGCCGTGAAAATCAATGAGGAATTATTTTGGATTTTATAAAAAATACTGGGCGGAAGAAGTACCAGAGGGGAGCGACCAGAAGGCCACAAGCCTGCCAGGCACGGCCTACCCCCCTGGCCGCGCCTAGGAGGCTTGTGGGCCCCCTGTTACCCTCTGGCTCCCATCTTTTGCTATAAGGAGGGTTTCTTTCCAGAAAAAATCAGGAGGAGGCTTTCGGGAGGAATCGCCGCCGCCACGAGGCAGAACTTGAGCACAACCAATCTAGAGCTCCGGCAAGGCCGTCCTGCGAGGGAAACTTCCCTCCCGGAGGGGGAAATTGTCATCAACATCTTCATCAGCACCATCTCATCTCCAAACCCTAGTTCATCTCTTGTAACTAATCTCCGTCTCGCGACTCCGATTGGTACTTGTAAGGTTGGTAGTAGTGTTAATTACACTTTGTAGTTGATGCTAGTTGGATTACTCAGTGGAAGATTATATGTTCATATCCTTGATGCTATTCCATACCTCTCTGGTCTTGAACATAATTATGCTTTGTGAGTAGTCACTTTTTTTCCTGAGGACATGGGATAACTCTTGCTATAAGTAGTCATGTGAATTTGGTATTTGTTCGATACTTTGATACGATGTATGTTGTCTTTCCTCTAGTGGTGTTATGTGAACGTCGACTACATAACACTTCACCATTATTTGGGCCTAGAGAAAGGCATTCAGAAGTAATAAGTAGATGATGGGTTGCTAGACTGACAAAAGCTTAAACCCTAGTTTATGTGTTGCTTCGTAAGGGGCTGATTTGGATCCACTAGTTGAATGCTGTGGTTAGACTTTGTCTTAATTCTTCTTTCGTAGTTGCAGATGCTCGCGAGAGGTGTTAATCATAAGTGGGATGTTTGTCCAAGTAAGGGCAGCACCCAAGAACCGGTCCACCCACATATCAAACTATCAAAGTAGCGAATGCGGATCATATGAACTTGATGAACACTAGCTTGACAGATATTCCCATGTGTCCTCAGGAGCACTTCACCTCCTATAAGAGTTTGTCCAGGCTTGTCCCTTGCTACAAAAGGGATTGGGCCATCTTGCTGCACCTTTGTTACTATTGTTACTTGCTACTTGCTACGAATCATCTTATCACAGAACTATTTGTTACCGATAAGTTCAGTGCTTGTAGAGAATACCTTGCTGAAAACCACTTGTCAGATCCTTCTGCTCCTCGTTGGTTTCGACACTCTTACTTATCGAAAGGACTACGATAGATCCTCTACACTTGTGGGTCATCACGTACCACCAACTTTCACATCAGTGCCACCAAGATTTAGTGACGAACTTTCTGTTGAGAAGATTTCAAGAATCGGAATTTTCGAGTTTGAAATTGGTCTCACCGAGATTTGGAAACTAGTCTAGGTCATCGTATCGGGACCACCGAGATTCATATATCAGTCTCACCGAGAATTCAAAAGTAGCCACATTTAGTGCAACTCGGTTCCACCGAGATTTTTTCGGTGTCACCGAGTTGGGCAATAATGTTGTAACGGTTGGATTTTTGGTGATGCCTATATATACCCTTCCACCTACCTCTCATTCATAGAGGAAGCACTCAGAACACACTAACACTTGCCAGATCCATTTTTCTGAGAGAGGACCACCTACTCATGTGTTGAGATCAAGAGATTCCATTCCAACCATTTGAACCTTCATTTCTTGCCTCCCCAAGTTGCTTTCCACAAGATCAATCTATCCTACCCATGCCAAATATGTGAGAGAGTGATTGAGTGTTGAGGAGACTATCTTTTCAAGCACAAGAGCAAGGAGTTCATCGTTCTGCCACATTTATTACCTTTTGGAGAGTGGTGCCTGTTTCAAATATGACCTAGAGGCAATGACAAAATAGTTATTATTATATTTCCTGTTCCAAGATAATCGTTTATTATCCATGCTATAACTGTATTGAATGAAAACATAAATGCATGTGTGGATATATAGACAAAACAATGTCCCTAGTAAGCCTCTTGTTGACTAGCCAGTTGATCAAGGATGGTTAAGGTTTTCTGACCATATGCAAGCATTGTCACTTGATGACTAGATCACATCATTAGGAGAATGATGTGATGGACAAGACTCGAACTATGAACGTAGCATGTGATCGTGTCATTTTGTTGCTATTGTTTTCTACGTGTTAAATATTCATTCATATGACCATGAGATCATGTAAGTCACTAGCACTGGAGGAATACCTCAAACGTCAAAATGTTACTGGGTGACTATAAAGGTGCTCTACAGGTATCTCCGAAGGTGTCCGTTGAGTTAGCATGGATCAAGACTGGGATTTGTCACTCCTAGTGACGGAGAGGTATCTCAGGGCCCACTCGGTAATACAACATCACATAGAAGCCTTGCAAGCAATGTGACAAAAGTGTTAGTCAGGGGATCTTGTATTACGGAACGACTAAAGAGACTTGCCGATAACGAGATTGAAATAGGTATAGGGATACCGACGATCAAATCTCGGGCAAGTAACATACCAAAGGACAAAGGGAATGGTATACGGGATTATATGAATCCTTGGCATAGAGGTTCAACCGATAAGATCTTCATAGAATATGTAGGATCCAATATGGACATCCACATCCCGCTGTTGGATATTGACCGGGGAGTGTCTCACGTCATGTCCGCATAGTTCTCGAACCCGCACGGTCTGCACACTTAAGGTTCGGTGATGTTTCGGTATAGTTGAGTTATAGGTGTTGGTGACCGAAAGTTGTTCGGAGTCCCGGATGAGATGACGGACGTCACGCGGGTTTCCGAAATGGTCCGGAAACAAATATTGATATATAGGATGGTTTCATTTGGTCTCAAGAAAGATTTTGGGCATTACCGGCAGTGTACCGGGAGTGACGAATGGGTTCCGGGTTTTCACCGGGAGGGGCCCACCCACCCGGGAGTGAGCCTAATAGGGCAAGGATGGAGCACTAGACCTTAGTGGGCTGTTGAGGCCAGCCCAAGTGGGCTATGTCGGCTAGGAAAAGAAAACCAAAGGAAAAAAAGAGGGAGGTGGGATGGAAGGAGGGGACTCCTCCTCCAAACCGAATTGGAGTTGGAGTCCTCCTCCTCCTCCCTTGGGGCTCCCTTGAGCCCCAAGGCTAGCCCCTCCCCTCCTTCTATATATACTAGAGGTTTTAGGGTTTTTGAGACACAACTTTGCCACGTGCAACTCAAACCTCTACTTCGATGTTCTTCCTCTAGATCGGTTTTCTGTGGAGCTCGGGCGGAGCCCTGCAGGAATAGATCATCACCATCACGGGCGCGCCATCACGCTTCCAGAGAACTCATCAACTTCCCCGTCTCTCTTGCTGGATCAAGAATGCGGAGATCGCCATCGAGATGTACGTGTGCTGAACTCGGAAGTGTCGTCCGTTCGGCGCTAGATCGAAACGGAACGTGGGACGACGGTGATTTGAATACAAAGCTATTCCACTACATCAACCGCGTTTCTTAACGCTTCTCGCTTAGCAATCTACAAGGGTATGTGGATCCGATCTCCCTCTCATAGATGAACATCACCATGATAGGTCTTCGTGTGCGTAGGAATTTTTTTGTTTCCCGTGCAACGTTCCCCAACAGTGGTATTGTTGGATTGAAGCGGCCCAGACCAACATTACTCGTACGCTTATGAGAGACCGGTTTCATCGACCAACATGCAACTCGTTGCATAAAGATGACTGGCGGGTGTCAGTTTCTTCAACTTTAGTTGAATTGGATTTGACCGAGGCGGTCCTTGGGGAGAGGTTAAATAGAAATTTGCATATCTCCGTTGTGGTTTTTGCGTAAGTAAGATGCGATCATCCTAGATACCCATAGCAGCCACGTAAAACATGCAACAACAAATTAGAGGACGTCTAACTTGTTTTTGTAGGGTATGCTTCTATTGTGATACGGCCAAAGACATGATGTGATATATTGGACGTATGAGATGATCATGTTGTAATAGTTAATATCGACTTGCACGTCGATGTTACGGCAACCGGCAGGAGCCATAGGGTTGTCTTTAAAATAATGTTTGTGTTTGCAGATGCGTTTACTATATATTGCTAGGTTGTAGCTTTTGTAGTGATAGCATAGATAGCACGACAAACTCGATAGCGACACGACGATGGAGATCATGATGATGGAGATCATGGTGCGGCTTCGATGACGATGAATATCATGCCGGTGCTTTGGTGATGGAGATCAAGAAGCAAAAGATCATGGCCATATCATGTCACTTATGAATTGCATGTGATGTTAATCCTTTTATGCACCTTATCTTGCTTAGAACGATGGTAGCATTATAAGGTGATCCCTCACTAAATTTCAAGATAAAATTGTGTTCTCCCCAACTGTGCACCGTTGCGATTGTTCGTCGCTTCGAGACACCATGTGATGATCGGGTGTGATAGACTCAACATTCACATACGACGGGTGCAAAACAGTTGCACACGCAGCATGTGCAGACATGGCCACGGAAGACAAGAGACCGAAAGGTCGAGCATGAATCGTATAGTTGATATGATTAGCATAGAGATGTTTACCACTGAAACTACGCTCAACTTACGTGATGATCAGACTTGAGTTAGTGAATTTGGATCATGCCACACTCAAGTAACTAGAGTGATTTCTATTTGAGTGGGAGTTTATTAGTAATTTGATTAGTTAAACTCTAATTGTCTTGAACATAGTCTAAGTCTACTTTACAATATTTTATGTTGTAGATCAACGGCTCACGCAGTAGCAACCCTGAATTTCAATACGTTCCTAGAGAAAGTTAATCTAAAAGATGATGGTAGCAACTTTGTAGAATGGGATCGTAATCTTAGGCTCATCCTACAAGCTATGAAAAAGAATTATGTCCTTGATGCTGCGCTAGGAGATGAACCACCCGCTACGTCTGACCAAGATGTTTTGAATGCTTGGCAATCACGTAAGGAGGACTACTCAGTAGTTCAATGTGCAGTCTTGTGTGGCTTGGAACCGGGACTTCAACGACGCTTTGAATGTCATAGAGCATATGAGATGTTCCAGGAGTTGAAGTTTATCTTTCAGAAGAACGCTCCGGTCGAGAGGTAAGAGACCTTCGGTAAATTCTATGCTTGCAAGATGGAGGAGAATTTGTCTGTCGGTGAACATGTGCTAAAAATGCCTGGGTACTCAAACCGTCTAGCTGAGCTGGGGATTGAACTCCCGCAAGAGACTATCACTGACAGAATTCTTCAATCACTGCCACCTAGCTACAAGAGCTTTGTGTTGAACTATAACATGCAAGGGATGAACAAGTCACCCGGCGAGTTATTCGCGAAGCTGAAAGTCGCAGAGTCAGAACTCCGGAAAGAACATCAAGTGTTGATGGTGAATAAGACCACTGGTTTCAAGAGAAACGACAAAGGCAAGAAGGGTAACTCCAAGAAGAACATAAAAACTATTGCCAATCCGACGAAGAAACCCAAGGCTGGACCTAAGCCAGAAACAGAGTGCTATTATTGCAAGGGGATGGGTCACTGGAAGCACAACTGCCCCAAGTATTTGGCTGATAAGAAGGCGGCCAATGCCAAACCAGGTATATGTGATATACATGTTATTGAAGTGTACCTAACCAACTCTCGTAGTAGTGCTTGGGTATTTGATACCGGTTCTGCTGCTCATATTTGCAACTCGATGCAGGAACTACGAAATAAACGAAGGCTGGCGAAGGATGAAGTGACGATGCGCGTGGGAAATGGTTCCAAGGTTCATGCAATCGCCGTCGGCACAGTCTCACTTCAGTTACCATCAGGATTAGTTATGAACTTAAATAGTTTTTATTTAGTGCGTGCATTAAGCATGAACATTATATCAAGATCTTTTTTATTGCGAGACGGTTACTCATTTAAGTCAGAGAATAATGGTTGTTCTATTTTTATCAGTAATATCTTTTATGGTCATGCACCCAATGTGAGGGGTTTGTTCATATTGAATCTTGATTGTGATGACACACATATACATAACATTGAGACCCAAAGATGTAGAGTTAACAATGATAGCGCCACCTTTTTGTGGCACTGCTGCTTAGGTCATATTGGTGTAAAACGCATGAAGAAACTCCATGTTGTTGGGCTTTTAGAGTCACTTGATTTCGAATCACTTGACACGTGCGAACCATGCCTCATGGGCAAGATGACTAAGACTCCGTTCTCCGGAACAATGGAGTGTGCAAGTTACTTGTTCGAGATCATACATACTGATGTTTGTGGTCCAATGAGTGTGGAGGCACTCGGCGGATATCGCTATTTTCTCACCTTTAATGATGATTTGAGTAGGTATGGATATATCTACTTGATGAAGGACAAGTCTGAAACGTTTCAAAAGTTCAAGTAATTTTAGAGTGAAGTTGAAAATTATCGTAACAAGAAGATCAAGTTCCTACGATCTAATTGAGGGGGTGAATATCTGAGTTTCGATTTTGGTGCTTACTTAAGACAATGTGGAATCGTTTCATAGTTGACACCGCCTGGAACACCACAGCGTAGTACTGTGTTCGAACGTCGTAATCGTACTTTGTAAGATATGGTGCGATCTATGATGTCTCTTACCGATTTTCCATTATCGTTTTGGAGTTATGCATTAGAGACATCTGCATTCACTTTAAATAGGGCACCATCAAAATCCGTTGAGACGACACCATATGAGCTATGGCATGGCAAGATGCCAAAGTTGTCGTTTCTTAAAGTTTGGGGATGTGATGCTTATGTCAAAAATCTTCAGCCTGAAAAGCTGGAACCCAAAGCGGAAAAGTGTGTCTTCATAGGTTACCCAAAAGAGAAAGTTGGGTACACCTTCTAACTCAGGTCCGAGGGCAAAGTGTTTGTTGGTAAGAACGGAGCTTTTCTTGAGAAGGAGCTTCTCTCGAAAGAATTGAGTGGGAGGAAGATAGAACTTCATGAGGTTGTGGAACCTATGCTCCCTCTAGATGGTGGCACAGGGCTGAGAGAAATCTCTGTCAAGGCAACACCAGTTGAGGAGGAAGCTAACGACGATGATCATGAAGCTTCAGATCAAGTTACTGTCGGACCTCACAGGTCGACAAGATCATGTACTGCTCCTGAGTGGTACGGGAATCCTATCTTATCTATCATGTTGTTAGACAACAATGAACCTGGGAATTATGAAGAAGCAATGGTGGGCCCAGATACCATCAAATGGTTAGAGGCCATGAAGTCCGAGATAGGATCTATGTATGAAAACAAAGTATGGACTTTGGAAGTATTACTTGAAGGTCGCAAGCCGATTCAGAACAAATGGATCTTTAAGAAGAAGACAGATGCAGACGGTAATGTGACCATTTGTAAAGCTCGACTTGTGGCAAAGGGTTTTTCACAAGTTCAAGGAGTTGACTACGATGAGACATTCTCACCCGTAGCGATGCTTAAGTCCGTCCGAATCATGCTAGCAATAGCTGCATTTTTCGATTATGAAATCTGGCAGATGGATGTCAAAACGGCGTTCCTTAATGGTTTTCTTAAGGAAGAGTTGTATATGGTGCAACCCGAAGGTTTTGTCGATCCGAAGAATACTAACAAACTATGAAAGCTCCACCGATCCATTTATGGACTGGTGCAAGCATCTCAGAGTTGGAATAAGCGCTTTGATGAGGTGATCAAGGCATTTAGGTTTATACAAGTTGTTGGAGTATCTTGTATTTACAAGAAAGTGAGTGGGAGCTCTGTAGAGTTTCTAATATTATATGTGGATGACATATTGCTGATTGGAAACAATGTGGAGGTTTTAGAGAGCATAAAGGATTACTTGAACAAATGTTTTTCAATGAAAGACCTAGGAGAAGCTGCGAACATATTAGGCATTAATATCTATAGGGATAGATCGAGGCGCCTAATAGGACTTTCACAAAGCACATACCTTGATAAAGTTTTAAAGAAGTTCAAAATGGAGCGGTCCAAGAAGGGGTTCTTGCCAGTGTTACAAGGTATAAAGTTGAGTAAGACTCAGTGTCCAGTAACTCCGGAAGATAGTTAAAAGATGAGTATCGTCCCCTATGCTTCAGCCATAGGGTCTATCATGTATGCAATGCTGTGCACAAGACCGGACGTCAGCCTGGCCATAAGTATGGCAGGGGGTTTCAAAGTAATCCAGGAGTGGATCACTGGACGGCGGTCAAGAATATTCTGAAGTACCCACTTCTAGAAAAACGTCTATAGCTAATATGGACATTAATGGCGCACCATGCATGTGGTGCGCCACTGCTATATAGCAGTGGCGCACCGGATACACATGCGCCATTATTGGCCATATTACTACTGGCGCAACTGGTGTTCGGTGCGCCATTACTAGTTTTTGTCCTGGCCCCACACCCTTCCTAGACTTAGCGGTGGCGCACCAGAGGAAAGTGCGTCATTACTAGTTTTAACTAGTAATGGCGCACAACACCCACGATGCGCCACTACTAACAAAAAAAATTCAATTTTTTTTCCAAAATTAGTAACGGCGCACCACACACCAGGTGCGCCATTAGTAACCCTGGTTACCAATGGCGCATTCTTAGGAGGTGCGCCATTGCTAACCCTCCCCCCACTATAACCCCTACGGACACTTCCCTCCCCTATCTCCTCCCCCAAAGGCCGGCACTAACCACCTCCCGCCGCCGCCCGGTCCTCCGTCGCCGATTGACCGAGCGCGCTAGGGTTCCTCCCCCGCCGCCCGATCCTCGCCTCCTCCGTCCGACGAGCGAGGGCCTCCTCCTTCCTCCGACCCGCGTCGGCCACTGCACGCGGACCGACCCCTGATGATGGGCGACGACAAGGCCGCCGCCTCCCCCTCCGCCTCCGCCGCGCTCTCCTCCTCGGGCCGTGAGGTTCGCCCCTCTCGCCCCCCCTCCCTCCCTTCACGCCTCCTTCGTTCCCCTAGGGTTATCTCTTAAATAAAAAGAAAAATCACTGTTGATGCAGATTTAGGAATAACTGTTGTTGGCATGTCTTCTTGGATCAATTGTGAACCTAAATTTCCACTATTAAGCTAATCGTGAAAGAGGTACATCCAATAGTAGGCCTTGCAGCTGAGAAGTTCACCACATAGCACTGTCATAGTTCCATAAACTTGCTATAGTGGCTAATGGAGAGTCATAAATTTACCAATTACGTCACGTTTACTTTGATCACTCCAATATTGAAGTAGGAGTAACTAAAATGTTCGACCAACACAATGTCCAAAATGCCATGTCTGATCCAATCCTCGTGATTTTTGTGGTGTAGTGTGTTTGGTATCTTCATACTGTAATTTTGCTTCTTCAGTTGTTCCAATAGGTTTGCACAAGTTTGGCATGAGTTTTCTAGCATCATAGTAAAACATGTGACGATATGGGCTAGAATTACCTGCACCAAGAGGTAATGACAGACTTCCACATCGCATGAAAACCACCACAGCCACATTCACGGGAGTCAAGTGCAACTGTCCAACCATTAATACAAAGAATCTAAGTTATCATTACTTGATAAAAATAATTCGTGAGAGAAGAATCCATATATATATATAGGACTACTTACAAAGTTGCACTACTGCGTAACCTGAATTTCCCGAACAAAGTTGGAAGCGGTGCAGGGCGTCTCTGTAGATCATGGGCATCTTGTCGGTGATCTATGTACTACTCCCTTTGTTCCACCTTGAGTCACTAGGAAAGCTAACCACGTTAGCATCTAGAGTTGTAACAAGCCACAAGCCCGTAGATAATAGTGTTCCCTGGAGTGCCTCACTCCAAGGTTGCGTGAAGAAATGTGGTAATCTGAGCTTTGACTACCCCTTTGGGATTGGATTGAGATGCTCCCATGGGCCTGATTTCAATCTCTCTTGCAAGGAGACCTCTCACCCACACAAGCTCTTCTTGCACGATGGCATCACTGAGGTAATCGACAATATCAGTGTTAGTAGTGATATGATTGAATCCATCACGACTTCCTTATTCCATACTATCCCCATGAAACATGGTGTCAAAGTGTATGACTTCACATTGAAATCACCTGGGAGGTCCTTCACCCATGGGTACACCGTTCTAAACATCATAGGTTGTGACCAGGATATGTACTGGGTCAACGACAACACTGGCACAACCAGACGCGTCTGCAAAACTATGTGCCCAGACCTAGGAATTACACAGACACAACGGCTATGAGAGAGACAAACTGTGTGAAATTTAGGTTCACAATTTAGGTGCATAAATATTTCTGTTAGAACCTTTAAGTAATTCCAAAATCTTCCTAGGGTGCTTGTCGTGTTGAAAGAAAATACGAACCAATTATTATCTGACAAAGATGAAAGTAGAATGTTGATGTTCTTTATTCTTGTTCATTCATGATTTTCCTTTTTGATACTTCCCTTGCACCGAAAGAGTGCTCTTCATGTTTGGTAGCTTTGCTTGTATTTCTGAGGTTTGGTCAACTTAATGTTTTGCCGGAATGTTGATTCATTTCCGTTCCGGCAAATTTCAGGCGCTCCATATGTCCAGTTTTTAGTAAATGTCATGCTCAATTTTTCTCTGTTTTAGGAAATGTCTGACGACAAATTCGTTATGTGTGAATACTGCCAAGGCAAGCGCGGCCTTTGCGACATGCCTTACCTAGTTGATGATAGGCGCTTCAGCATCATGCTGGATGAGGACTTCGAAGTGGATACAGTAAGTCACAACGACAAGTATTTTTTCGTAATTAAGAATGACTTCTTTTGCTTCAACTTATATTTTTTATTTTTTACTATTCTACTAGCGTATCCCCTGCCATGCAAGACATTATGTGTTGGATAAGGTTGGTTTCAGTACTGAAATAAATATGGAGGTAAAGATAGTTCACTTGAGGACCGAGCATGGTTATACTTTTGCCGTAAAATTGTACAATGCACACACCTACTCCTTTTTTGAATGCAAAATTTGGGTAGCACTATGCAAGTCTTATGTATTTGAGCCTAATATTCTTATCACCTTTGATATTCGTCCGGAAGATGAAATTGAAGGTAATATCGACATCTGGGTCGATGTGCAAACGCCTCTAGTTCTACCATTATGTGAGTTTATCAACCACATTTATTAAGTAATTTATATTGTTTATTTAAAAATAGTTGACAACTTATTTCCATTGACACCTTATTTTCGTTCTTCAAATAATGTACGGAAAATGGTAGACAGAAACTATTACTACAATGATGAAGCAGAACTAACTTGTAAGGAGAAACATCATCTTGTCCAATTTATCAATGATCTTGAGAATTACAATACCTATCAGCAAACTCCCCAACATTATGGTCAATATCTGCCACTAGTGCACGTGGTGAACTACGGTAACATGCATGGAGATTGCATGGTAAGATTTTCTACTATTACGACATCCATGCATCTTTTGCATAAATTCTTGTAAATTAAACTACATTGCTAGCTACAAAGCTAATACTATGTTTTTCAACAGAAAATCCCGGAATATTTTGTGCCTCATCTGATGTTACCAAGAGGTCGCGTTGATGTTATTATGATACGATGAGCACGGCCAGGTCAGCCTAGGTATCTGATTCACTCCTGTCCATACCGGATTTCTAAAACCGATGAAGTCATGACAATCAAAGATTGGAAAAATGTATGGTCTATCGTAGAGAGCTACTTGGAAGCAACATTGTGTGTAGGAGGAGAATTGGAGACAAGATGATCTCCATTCTCCATAATGGAGAGACGGTGCCTATCTTGTTTTATGATATTCTACCTAAGGAGAGGAGTAGGTCCTAGGTACAATTTGTTATTATGTGCTACAATGTCATGATGTGCTACAATGTGTTAATGTGATGATGTGCTACAATGGATTAAATAGTATTGGTGGTAATGACTATGATGATTATTAGCTATTTTCGAGATGATGTGATGATGTGCTACAATGTGTTAGAGTTGACGATGATGATGAGGAGGAGTTGTGATTATGACTAGTGACCAGCTTTTGTTATATGATGTCTCATTGACTATGATGATTACTTCTACATCACTATGTATCGCTATTTTCGAGATGATGTGATGATATTTTATGAAACTATTGTATAGAATATGTATCACTTACTTCTACATCACTTATATATGTATCACTATGATGAATTGTATTCGGAGACTAATCTTCTATTCTATTCGATAAATCTACTGTTTATATGTTGTGTTGTTTATATTCTGTGTTGTAGTGTATTTTGTAACCTGTGCAAATATCAGAAAAGCAAAAAAAAATCCTAATATTCATAGTATTGGCGCACCATCTAAAAGTGCGCCATTAGTAACCCACGGCAGTGGCACACTTCTAGGCCTTGTAATGGCACACCATGTGGTGCGCCACTATTATGTAGATTAACAGTGGCGCACCAGGCATGCGCCATTACTATTTATTAGTAGTGGTGTGATAATAGTGGCGCACCTATAGTGCGCCATTAATAGCCAAAATAGGTGCGCCACTAACCGCCTTTTTTCTAGTAGTGACCTGAAAAGGACTAAGGAAATGTTTCTCGTTTATGGAGGTGATGAAGAGCTCATCGTAAACGGTTACGTCAATGCAAGCTTTGACACTGATCCAGATGACTCTAAGTCTCAAAACGGATACGTATTTATTCTTAATGGGGGTGCGGTAAGCTGGTGCAGTTCCAAGCAAAGCGTTGTAGCAGATTCTACATGTGAAGCGGAGTACATGGCTGCCTCCGAGGCAGCTAAGGAGGGTGTCTGGATGAAGCAGTTCATGACGGATCTTCGAGTTGTGCCGAGCGCACTAAATCCAATAACTTTGTTCTGTGACAACACTGGTGCCATTGCTCTAGCAAAGGAACCAAGGTTTCACAAGAAGACCAGACACATCAAACGACGCTTCAAGCTCATTCGCGACTACGTCGAAGGAGAGGACGCAAATATTTGCAAAGTGCACATGGATCTGAATGTTGCAGATCCGCTGACTAAACCTCTTCCATGAGCAAAGCATGATCAACACCAGAAATGTATGGGTGTTAGATTCATTCCAATGTAAGTCACATAGCGATGTGCGATAACCCACAAGTATAGGGGATCGCAACAGTTTTCGAGGGTAGAATATTCAACCCAAATTTATTGATACGACTCAAGGGGGAGCGAAAGAATATTCTCAAGTATTAGCAGTTGAGTTGTCAATTCAACCACACCTGAAAGATTTAGTGTCTGCAGCAAAGTATCAGTAGCAAGGTAGTATGATAGCAGCAGTAGCAACAGTAACCAGTAGTAGCAGTGACAGTAGTAGCTGCAAAGTAACATAGCAAGGACCAGTAGGAAAAACTCGTAGGCATTGGATCTGTGATGGATGATTATGCTGGATGCTATTCATCATGTAACAGTTATAACACGGAGAGATAAGTAACTAGCTCCCGTTCGTCAATCTAATGTAGGCATGTATTTCGTATGTAGTCATACGTGCTTAGGGAAAAGAACTTGCATGACATCTATTGTCCATCCCTCCCGTGGCAGCGGGGTCCTAATGGAAACTACGGGATATTAAGGTTCTCCTTTTAATAAAGAACCAGACCAACGCATTAACACTTGGTGAATACATGGACTCCTCATACTATGGTCATCTCCGAGAGTGGTTCCGGCTATTGTCACTCCGGGGTTGCCGGATCATAACACATAGTAGGAGACTACAACTTGCAAGATAGGATCTAAAACACACATATATTGGCGACAACATAATAGGTTCAGATCTGAAATCATGGCACTCGGGCCCTATTGACAAGCATTAAGTACGGCAAAGTAGTAGCAACATCAATCTCAGAACATAGTGGATACTAGGCATCAATCCCCGTCAAAACTAACTCGATTACATGATAGATCTCATCCAACCCATCACCGTCCAGCAAGCCTACGATGAGATTACTCACAAACGGTGAAGAGCAACATGGAATTGGCGATGAAGGAAGGTTGATGATGACGATGGCGACGATCTCCCCTCTCCGGAGCCTAGAACGGACTCCAGATCTGCCCTCCATATGAAGAACATGAGGTGGCGGCGCCTCCGTATCGTAAAACGCGATGAACTCTTCTCTCTTATTTTGTTTCCGGACGAAAGAGGTTATATAGAGCTGGAATTCGGGGCAGTGGAGCTCCGAGGGGCTCACAAGCCTGCCAGGCCCGGCCAGGGGGGGCGGGCCTGGTGGGCTTGTGAGCTCCTGGCTCCGTCCCTCCAGTTGATTCTTGCGCAAGGGTATTTTATATATTCCAGAAAAATTCCTCGTAGATTTCCAGGTCATTCCGAGAACTTTTATTTCTGTGCAAAAACAACACCACGGCAATTCTGCTGAAAACAGTGTTAGTCCGGGTTAGTTCCATTCAAATCATGCAAATTAAAGTCCAAAACAAGGGCAAAAGAGTTTGGAAAAGTAGATATGACGGAGACTTATCAACTCCCCCAAGCTTAAAGCCTTGCTTGTTCTCAAGCAATTCAGTTGACAAACTAAAATAGAGAAAAGAAAAACTCTTACGAACTCTGTTTGATCTTGTTGTTGCAACTATGTCTAACTCATATCCAGAATTTCAGCAAGATCACAAGCAAACCACAAAAGCAAATGACATCTAGGTCTCACGGTAAACTCATATCAATGGCATAATCAACTAGCAAGCAAATAATAATAAGTCTCAAACGTCAACACTTCAATCAAAACAATCATGAAGCAGCACGAATAGATGGTATCTCGCTAGCTCTTTCTGAGACCGCAAAACATAAATGCAGAGCACCTTCAAAGACCAAGGGCTGACTAAACATTGTAATTCATGGCAAAGAAGATCCAGTCATAGTCATACTCAACACAGTTAAAAGCAAAGCATAAAAATGACAGAGGTGCTCTCTAATTGGTGCTTTTATAAGAGGAGGATGACTCAACAGGAACATAAATAGAGAGGCCCTTCGCAGAGGGAAGCATTGATTTGTAGAGGCGCCAGAGCTCAAGCTTTGAAAACAGAGATAATAATTTTGGGTGGCATGCTTTCATTGTCAACGCAATGACTAAGAGTTCTCACCATCTTCCACGCTACACATGCTATAGGCGGTTCCCAAACAGAAAAGTAAAGTTTCGACTCCCCCACCACCAATCAATCACACTCCACGACTAGCTGAATACTCGGGTGCCGTCCATAGCAACATCATTCCAGGGGGAGTTTTGTTTGCAATTATCTTTTCGATTTGAGCATGGAACTGGGCATTCCAATTACCGGCCCTTTCTCGTGAATGATAGTGAATAAACACATATCGAGGATAACACCCCTAGCATGGAAGATACTGATCGCCCCTTGTCACCACATGAGCGGTTCGGGCATGCAAAACAGATTATTTCTTGAAGGTTTAGAGAGTGACACGTGAAAATTTACTTGGAACGGCAGGTAGATACCGCATATGGTAGGTATGGTGGACTCATATGGAACAACTTTGGGTTTATGGAAGTGGATGCACAAGCAGTATTCCCGCTTAGTACAAGTGAAGGCTAGCAAAAGACTAGGAAGCGACCAACTAGAGAGCGACAATAGTCATCAAAATGCATTGAGATTAACTAACATTGAGTGCAAGCATGAGTAGGACATAAATCACCATGAACATGAATATCATAGAGGCTATGTTGATTTTGTTTCAACTACATGTGTGAACATGCGCCAAGTCAAGCCACTTGAATCATTCAAAAGAGGATACCATCCTATCATACCACATCATAGTCATCTCAACATTCTTGTGGGCATCCAAGACAAACCATTATAAGCTCCTAGCTAAGTAAGCATGGCATCAGCAACTGTGATCTCTAAGTTGTCATTGCAAACATGTTTCTCTCACAACAAAGCTGAATCAGGAACAATGAGCTAGTCATATTTACAAAAACAAAATAGATCGAGCCCATACCAACTTTTCCAGGCTCAGTCACTTCATCATATATCGTCATTATTGCCTTTCACTTGCACGATCGAACGATGTGAACAATAATAAGAATGCTCATGCATTGGACTAAAGATGGAATCTGCACGCAAACACAAAGGAGAAGACAAAATAATAGGGCTCTTTGACAGATAAACAGATATGCATGCGAGAGCCACTAAACATTGTAACCATGATCTTCTAGCTTGACCCAAAGAAACAGAAAACTATTTACACGGGAAAGCTCCCAACAAGCAAAAGAAGAACAAGAAAATCTTTTTGGGTTTTCTCAAACTAGACAGACACACGAAAACAAAACGAGAAAAAGAAAATAAACTAGCATGGATGATACAATGGCAGAGTGTGAACACCGACAAACAAAGTGAAAGCATAAGCAAGAATGTAAAGTCGGTGAGAAACACGTACTCCCCCAAGCTTAGGCTTTTGGCCTAAGTTGGTCTACTCCCATGGAGGGAAATAACCAGCTCCGGGATACTCTGGAGTGGACTGAGGATGCCACTGTTGTGTGAGCTCCTCCGGCTTCCACTGATTAACCGGCGTCTGGTACTCGACTGGTGGCTCGGGCACGAGCATCTGTGGTTGGGCTAGGGCCCAATATGCGTAGATGTCGGAGGGCATAATAATGTACCTGCCTGCATGAAGATTGAACAAAGAAGGAGCAGGCAAAGTAATAGTCTCACGAGTACCCTGACTAAATACCAGGTTATAAATCATCCTTCTACTTGTATCTCTATCAAGAAAGTCATGGCAAACCATGCTATCGTAATCTAGATATCTCTCGGGAAGAAGAATCTCTTCTTCCGCTTCCAGTCTAATAGGTACCTCAAAGTGTCTAGCAAGACGAGTAGCATAGATACCTCCATAGACAATGCCTTTAGAACGGTTCGTGTTCAACCGTTGAGCTACTATAGCGCCCAAGCTATAAGTTTTATCATTATAAAGGGCTTCGCGCAAGACCGCGAGATCTGGGGAACTAAGTAACCCAGCTTTCCCACCGCCAATCGAACATTTTCCCACAAATAGTGAGAAGCACCGAAGCACGGGAAAATGTATGCTAGCAGCTCTAGCGCAAGACACTCCTCTCTCCTCTCCTACTGCGATAGTGTCGATGAAAGCTTCCAAGGCCCGTGGACGAGGTTCATGAATATCCCCAACGTAAGGTAATTTGCAAACATTGCAAAAATCCTGGAGTGACATGCACTGGGGGATATCATAAAGTTTGAAGTCAACCATAGGAGGATTCTTCCTCGGATAGAAGTTAAAGCTTTGTACGAAGATATTAGTGAGGAGGAGGTATTGCGGACACTTATCTTCAACGAAGGCGGTAAGGCCTACGTTCTCCACCAAGTAGTAAAAGTCATCATAAAGTCCGGCGGTGCGCAAGAACACATCGCTTGGCCACTCGCACGCTCGAACTTCTGCAACTCGAGGGACCGGATACTTGGGCTTCTTCTCACTTCCATCATCCTTGGGGTCACGGCTTGAAGAGCCTCTTAAGAACCTCCTCATATTTTCCCTTCCCTATCTCTGAAAATTTCTGAAATTTTTAGTGACTCTAAGGAAACGTGAATAAGGCTCAACAAAACTTGTAGCAACTACTCCAACACGTGCCTAGAGGCCATATTACGCATCAAAACTACTTGGGACCAGCTAAGATTAGCATGCAAAGCTCAAGAACATGGTCACCAAGGCAGCAAAAATACGCGAAGTATAAGGCACTAGAGAAAAAACTAATTGGACCAATGGAGGAGTCACTTACCAAGGAGTAATTTCCCCAAAACTGTTCGGAGAATGGTGCTTTGAGCAAGGAGATTGAAAATCCCAGCAAGAGGAGCAAGAACACGGGTTTGAGTTGTGAAATGAATTTTTCTGGAGGTAGGAGAAGTGGATGAGAGCTAGAATGAGTGGAGGGGGTGCATGTGGGCACCACAAGCCTGCCAGGCCCGGCCAGGGGGTGGCCGGGTCTCCTGGGCTTGTGACCCACTAGCGCATCCCCCAGACTAGCTATTCGTCTCAGTATTTTTCAAAAATTTCAGAAAAATCATACTTTATTTTCAGGACGTTCAGAGAACTTTTATTTTCGGGATACTTTTCTACGAGACGCTAAGATAGAAAACAGGGAAAATTAAACTAAATCTATCATTTTTCTTCTAAGCAACCAAAGGTGAAAGCTCGGAACAAAGCTTTGTGACTTCTCGATTCATCCATCTCATGACACTTGAGCAGAACCAATCTAGAGCTCCGGCAGGACGATCCTGCCGGGGAAACTTCCCTCCCGGAGGGGGAAATCGTCGCCATCGTCATCACCAACACTCCTCTCATCGGAGGGGACTCGTCACCATCAACATCTTCTTCGGCACCATCTCATCTCCAAACCCTAGTTCATCTCTTGTAACCAATCTCCGTCTCGTGACTCCGATAGGTACTTGTAAGGTTGCTAGTAGTGTTGATTACTCTTTGTAGTTGATACTAGTTGGATTACTTGGTGGAAGAGTTTATGTTCAGATCCTTGATGCTACTCATTACACCTTTGATCATGATTACGATTATGCTTTGTGAGTAGTTACTTTTGTTCCTGAGGACATGGGATAAGTCATGCTAATAATAGTCATGTGAATTTGGTATTCGTTCGGTATTTTGATATGCTGTATGTTGTCTTTTCCTCTAGTGGTGTTATGTGAACGTTGACTACATAACACTTCACCATATTTGGGCCTATAGGAAGGCATTGGGGAGTAGTAAGTAGATGATGGGTTGCTAGAGTGACAGAAGCTTAAACCCCAGTCTATGCGTTGCTTCGTAAGGGGCTGATTTGGATCAACTAGTTTAATTCTATGGTTAGACGTTGTCTTAATTATTCTTTCGTAGTTGCGGATGCTTGCGAGAGGGGTTAATCATAAGTGGGATGCTTGTCCAAGTAAGGGAAGTACCCAAGCACTGGTCCACCCACATATCAAACTATCAAAGTAACGAACGCGAATCATATGAACATGATGAAGCTAGCATGACAGAAATTTCCGTGTGTCCTCAGGAGCGCTTTACTTCCTATAAGACTTTGTTCAGGCTTGTCCCTTGCAACAAAAGGGATTGGGCCACTTTGCTGCAACATTTCTACTCTTGTTACTTGTTACTTTTCACTTGCTACGTTTCACCTCACTACACCATCACTTGTTACCGCTACTTTCAGTACTTGCAGTTATTACCTTGCTGAAAACCGTTTATCAGAGCCTTCTGCTCCTCGTTGGGTTTGACACTCTTACTTATCGAAAGGACTACGATTGATCCCCTATATCGTTCTGGTGCCATCAAAATCAATAACACGGAAGGTAATTTTCCGAGAGTGGTAAATGGGCAAAGAATCAAGCATTATATCTCTGGTACTCCCATAAATGTTGAGACCAATATCATCAACATCATAACTCCAGAGGAGTACATAAGGGATGTTTATCAGCCTGTTTCAGACTCTGAAAACGAAGAGGTGTGTGTTTCGGCAAGTAATTGGACTCCAAAACTTTTCGAATAGGAAATTTTGTCCGTTTTGGAATTTATGGAAAATTAGAAAAATAAAAAGCAGTCCGGAGAGCGCACGAGGCGGCCACAAGCTTGGTCGCCACGGCCTACCCCCTGGTCGCGGCGACAGGGCTTGTGGGCACCTCGTGTGCCTCCGGGACTCCGTTTTCTTGCGGAGCACTCCTTCTGGTCTAGAAATCATTATATATACGCCCGAGGGTTTTGATCTCCGTATCACGCAGTTTTCCTCTGTTTTCGTTTCGAGCCTGTTTCTACTGCAGATCTAGACTGCTATGGCGTCCCCAAAAGCTCCGAAGGGCAAGGTCTTTGAGAAGCTTATGAATCCTTACCTCGCGGAAGTGTTGCAGCACCCTCAATCTATCAAGATGAGTGAGGCGATGCTGCACATCCGTGACGTTGAGGGGCCTAAGAAGACCGGAAGCATGGAGACGAGGCTCGAAGCAATGGAGCAACAAGTCTTCAAGTGCCAAGGGATGGTGGAGCGTGGACTCAACGCCAACCACATGATGATCTCGGAGTTCACCAACAAGCACAAGATGGATGCCAATGACATTGGGAAGCACCTCTCCAGGCTCTATGACAAGGTTGATCAACTCCAGGGCCAGATCTATGACCTGCAGAACCAAAACTGTGAGTATGAGTATAGATTTAAATCAATACGGTTGGCTGCAGATTTGAGGATTCCGGCGACTCGTTCATCCTGCCATGATGGAGCACCTATGCCTTGGAAGACGGAGGATCAGACTCATATTGCAACTCCTCCATCACCACCAAAGGAAGACAACTAAGCAATGGTATGGGCAACCCCCTTTGGCTTGTGCCAAGCTTGGGGGAGTTGCCCTGGTATCGTATCACCCTTATGTCTTTTAATTTTACCTTTGTTTTAGTTCTTTCTTTTTCAGTTTTTACTTTCTTCTCTTAGTGGAATAAGTCTTTAGTGTTTAGTTTGAGTCTTTTGCCTTGTGTCTCCCCGATGTATTCGAGCTTGCAAGCTATATAGTAAAGAGTATCTTAGTCAAGGGCTTTGTTTTGTGCCGGGATCAAAAGTATGAAGGGAACGATAGCATGAAAGATCATAAGATGATCTTATGGAAAGTGATAGCTTCACATATAACAAGTATGATGATTGAAACATGTTGAGAATAGACCAGCATAGACCCCAGTCATTGTTGCAATTAATAAGAAGTAATAAGGAAAGACAGGTTCACATATAAATATATCATCTTAGACACTTTCTGTAATTGTGAGCACTCACCAAACTATTGCATGCCTAGAAGTAGATGTTGGACAAGAAAAAGACAACATAATGAATTGCGTTTGCTTGATTCCAAACAATGTTATATGTTTAGAGATCCCTTAGCATGTGACGATTGCTTCCACCTCATATTAGCCAAAACTCGTGCACCAAGTAGAGATACTACTTGTGCATCCATAAGCTTGGGGGAGTTGATACGTCCATTTTGCATCATGCTTTCATGGTGATATTTATCGCTTTTTGGACTGTTATTATACTTTGTGGTACCATACTTATGCCTTTTCTCTCTTATTTTGCAAGGTTTATTTGAAGAGGGAGAATACCGGCAGCTGTAATTCTGGACTGGAAAAGGAGCAAGTCTGAGTCCTCTGTTCTGCGCAACTCCAAATGCCGTGAAAATCAACGTGGAATTTTTTGGGAATATATAAAAAATATTGGGCGAAAGAAGTGTCAGAGGGGAGCTGCCAGGGGCCCACAAGCCTGGTGGTCGCGGCGTCAGGGCTTGTGGGCACCCTGGTGGCCCACTTGCCCCCCTCTTCTGCAATATGAGGGGTTTCGTCCGAAAAAAATAGGGCGGGGCTTTTTCGTGGATTCTCCGCCGCCACGAGGCGGAACTTGAGCAGAACCAATCTAGAGCTCCGGCAGGACGATCCTGCCGGGGAAACTTCCCTCCCGAAGGCGGAAATCATCGCCATCGTCATCACCAACACTCCTCTCATCGGAGGGGACTGGTCACCATCAACATCTTCATCAGCACCATCTCATCTCCAAACCCTAGTTCATCTCTTGTAACCAATCTCCGTCTCACGACTCCGATTGGTACTTGTAAGGTTGCTAGTAGCGTTGATTACTCTTTGTAGTTGATGCTAGTTGGATTACTTGGTGGAAGAGTTTATGTTCAAATCCTTGATGCTACTCATTACACCTCTGATCATGATTATGATTATTCTTATTGAGTAGTTACTTTTGTTCCTGGGGACATGGGATAAGTCATGCTAATAATAATCATGTGAATTTGGTATTCGTTCAGTATTTTGATATGATGTATGTTGTCTTTTCCTCTAGTGGTGTTATGTGAACGTCGACTACATAACACTTCACCATATTTGGGCCTAGAGGAAGGCATTGGGGAGTAGTAAGTAGATGATGGGTTGCTAGAGTGACAGAAGCTTAAACCCCAGTCTATGTGTTGCTTCGTAAGGGGCTAATTTGGATCCACTAGTTTAATGCTATGGTTAGACGTTGTCTTAATTCTTCTTTCGTAGTTGCGGATGCTTGCGAGAGGGTTAATCATAAGTGGGATGCTTGTCCAAGTAAGGGCAGTACCCAAGCGCCGGCATATCAAACTATCAAAGTAACGAACGCGAATCATATGAACATGATGAAGCTAGCATGACAGAAATTCCCGTGTGTCCTCAGGAGCGCTTTACTTCCTATAAGACTTTGTTCAGGCTTGTCCCTTTCTACAAAAGGGATTGGGCCACTTTGCTGCACCGTAGCTACTCTTGTTACTTGTTACTTTTCACTTGCTACGTTTCACCTCACTACACCATCACTTGTTACCACTACTTTCTGTGCTTGCAGTTATTACCTTGCTGAAAACCGTTTATCAGAGCCTTCTGCTCCTCGTTGGGTTTGACACTCTTACTTATCGAAAGGACTACGATTGATCCCATATACTTGTGGGTCATCACTCATCATCCTTTTTCTTGGATGGTTTGGGAGGAAAGGGCATGGGTTTCTGAACCCATGGTTCCCTTTCTTTGTCGTGCTTCCTTGCAGTGAAGTCATTCTTATCGTATCTTCTATTCTTAGGCTATGGGTTATCAAGATCAACAGGTTTAGTCTCCACATCCTTATCATTGCTAGGTTGAGCATCAACATGAACATCACTATTGATATTATCATTAGGCTCATGTTCATCACCAGATTGTGTCTCAGCATGAGAGACACACACATCGTTTGGACTCTCAGGTGTAGCAGCAACAGGGTTGCTAGCGTGTCGGTTCCTATCATCTTTCTTCTTCTTTCTAGGATGACTAGGTGCATCAGTGCTAACTCCTTTAGAACCTTGTTCAATTCTGTTTGGATGACCTCAGGATACAAAGGTTCCTGGGTCATTCTACCGCCTCTAGTGACGACCCTGACAGAATTGTCATTCAAATCACTGAGCAAGTCATTCTGAGCTTTAAGTACTTGTTCTACTTGAGTAGTAACCATAGAGGCATGTTTACTCAGAAGCTTAAGATCGTTGACGTTTTTGTCCACACAAGCACTTAAATGACTAAGCATACGAGCATTCTGTTCCAATTGCATGCTAACATAATCGTTGAAACTCTCTTGTTTGGCAACAAAGTTATCAAATTCATCCAGGCATAGGCTAGCAGGTTTATCAAAAGGAATATCACTCTCATAAAACCTACGCAGAGAATTTACTTCTACTACATATATCGGGTTATTGAGACCATGGATCTCTTTGATAGGTGGTAGATTTTTGACATCTTCAGATTTAATATCTTTCTCTTTCATAGATTTCTTAGCTTCTTTCATATCTTCGGGACTGAGGAATAGAATACCTCTTTTCTTCGGAATTGGCTTAGGAGGTGGTTCAGGAATAGTCCAAGCATTCTCATTGCACAAGATGTTATTCAACAGGATCTCAGCTTGTTCTATAGTCCGTTCCCTAAAAACACAACCGGCGCAACTATCTAGGTGGTCTCTAGAAGCATCGGTAAGTCCATTATAGAAGATACCAAGTATTTCATTCTTCCCAAGAGGGTGATCAGGCAAAGCATTCAGTAGCTGGACGAGCCTCCCCCAAGCTTGTGGGAGACTCTCTTCTCCAGCTTGAGCAAAGTTGTATATTTCCTGCAAGGGAGCTTTCTTCTTATGGGCAGGGAAATATTTTTCAGAGAAGTAGTAGACAATATCCTGGGGGCTACGCACACAACCAGGATCAAGAGAAGTGAACCAAGTCTTAGCATCATCCTTTAGCGAGAAAGGAAACAGCTTGAGGATATAGTAGTGGCGGATCTTTTCCTCACTAGTGAATAGGGTGGCTATATCGTGTAGTTTGGTAAGATGGGCTACAACCGTTTCAGACTCATAACCATGAAAAGGACCAGATTCGACCAAAGTGATTAACTCAGGGTCGACACAGAATTCATAATCCTTATCGGTCACAAAGATAGGCGAAGTAACAAATTCGGGTCGTATTTCATCCTAGCGTTCAAAGCTTTTTCTTTCCACTTGAGCAGTAATTTCTCAACATCATAGCTATCCTTACACGCAAGAAAATCCTCAGCTATCTCTCCCTCCATAACATAACGCTCAGGCATAACAGGCAATTCACGTCTAGGAGAGCTAGTTCTAGCAGGCGAAATAGTAGGTTCTACTTCAATAGTATCAGCAGTTTCAGAAGTATCATCAATCTAGCAGCAACTCTAGCAATTTGTGCACCAAGGAATGCACCTAGAGGCAAAGCAGTATCAAGCATAGCATCATCAGACAAAGCAGTATCAAGCATACCATCATCATAAGCATCATGGGCAGGAGAAGTAGCATCATCAAGCACATGCGACATATCAAGATTTCTAGCAGGAGGTGGTGTCGCAAACTTACTCATAACTGAAGGTGAATCAAGTGCAGAGCTAGATGGCAGTTCCTTACCTGTCCTCGTAGTTGAGGGCAAGACTTTAGTTCTTGGATCTATCGGATTCCTCATAGTGATCAGCAGACGTAAATCCCAAGTGACTCAGAGAATATAGCTGTGCTTCCCCGGCAACGGTGCCAGAAAAAGGTCTTGATAACCGACAAGTATAGGGGATCGCAACGGTTTCCGAGGTAGAGTATTCAACCCAAATTTATTGATTTGACTCAAGGGGAAGCGAAAGAATATTCTCAAGTATTAGCAGTTGAGTTGTCAATTCAACCACACCTGAAAGATTTAGTGTCTGTAGCAAAGTATCAGTAGCAAGGTAGTATGATATCAGCAGTAGCAACAGTAACCAGTAGTAGAAGTGACAGCAGTAGCGGCAAAGTAACGTAGCAAGGACCAGCAGGAAAAACTCGTAGGCATTGGATCAGTGATGGATGATTACGTCGGATGCTATTCATCATGTAACAGTTATAACACGGAGAGATAAGTAACTAGCTCCCGTTCATCAATCTAATGTAGGCATGTATTCCGTATGTAATCATACGTGCTTAGGGAAAAGAACTTGCATGACATCTATTGTCCATCCCTTCCGTGGCAGCGGGGTCCTAATGGAAACTACGGGATATTAAGGTTCTCCTTTTAATAAAGAACCGGACCAACGCATTAACACTTGGTGAATACATGGACTCCTCATACTATGGTTATCTCCGGGAGTGGTTCCGGCTATTGTCACTCCGGGGTTGCCGGGTCATAACACATAGTAGGTGACTACACCTTGCAAGATAGGATCTAAAACACACATATATTGGCGACAACATAATAGGTTCAGATCTGAAATCATGGCACTCGGGCCCTGGTGACAAGCATTAAGCATGGCAAAGTAGTAGCAAGATCAATCTCAGAACATATTGGATACTAGGGATCAATCCCCGTCAAAACTAACTCGATTACATGATAGATCTCATCCAACCCATCACCGTCCAGCAAGCCAACGATGAGATTACTCACGAAAGGTGAAGAGCATCATGGAATTGGCGATGAAGGAAGGTTGATGATGACGATGGCGACGATCTCCCCTCTTCGAAGCCCAGAACGGACTCCAGATCTGCCCTCGAGATGAAGAAGATGAGGTGGCGGCGCCTCCGTATCGTAAAACGCGATGAACTCTTCTCTATGATTTTTTTTCTGGATGAAAGAGGTTATATAGAGCTGGGATTAGGGGCGGCGGAGCTCCGAGGGGCTCACAAGCCTGCCAAGCCCAGCCAGGGGGGGCGGGCCTGGTTGGCTTGTGAGCTCCTGGCTCCGTCCCTCCAGTTGATTCTTGCGCCAGTATTTTTTATATATTCCAGAAAAATTCCTCGTAGATTTCCAGGTCATTTCGAGAACTTTTATTTCTGCGCAAAAACAACACCATGGCAATTCTGCTGAAAACAGTGTTAGTCCGGGTTAGTTCCATTCAAATCATGTAAATTAGAGTCCAAAATCAGGGCAAAAGAGTTTGGAAAAGTAGATACGACGGAGACGTATCAATGTGAGACTAGATTATTGACTCTAGCGCACGTGGGAGATTGTTGGAAGTATGCCCTAGAGGCAAGGATAAAATAGTTACTATTATATTTCCTGTTTCAAGATAATTGTTTATTATCCATGCTATAATTGTATCGAAAGAAAACATAAATGCATGTGTGGATATATACACAAAACAACGGCCCTAGTAAGCCTCTAGTTGACTAGCCAGTTGATCAAGGATGGTCAAGGTTTTCAGACCATATGCAAGTGTTGTCACTTGATTACTGGATCACATCATTAGGAGAATGATGTGATGGACAAGACCCAAACTATGAACGTAGCATGTGATCATTTCATTTTGTTGCTATTGTTTTCTGCGTGTCAAGTATTCATTCCTATGACCATGAGATCATGTAACTCACTAGCACCAGAGGAATACCTTGTGTGTATCAAACGTCACAACGTTACTGGGTGACTATAAAGGTGCTCTACAGGTATCTCCGAAGGTGTCCGTTAAGTTAGCATGGATCAAGACTGGAATTTGTCACTCCGTGTGACGGAGAGGTATCTCGGGGCCCACTCGCTAATACAACATCACATATAATCCTTGCAAGCAATGTGACTCAAGTGTTAGTCATGGGATCTTGTATTGCGGAACGAGTAAAGAGACTTGACGGTAACGAGATTGAAATAGGTATAGGCATATCGACGATCAAATGACGGGCAAGTAACATACCGAAGGACAAAGGGAATGGTATACAAGATTATATGAATCCTTGGCACAGAGGTTCAACCGATAAGATCTTCATAGAAATGTAGGATCCAATATGGACATCCAGGCCCCGCTGTTGGATATTGACCGGGGAGTGTCTCAGGTCATGTCTGCATAGTTCTCGAACCCGCAGGGTCTGCACACTTAAGGTTTAGTGACGTTTCAGTATAGTTGAGTTATAGGTGTAGGTGACCAAAGGATGTTCGGAGTCCCGGATGAGATCACAGACGTCACGAGGTTTTCCGGAATGGTGCGGAAACGAAGATTGATATATAGGATGGTTTCATTTGGTCTCAAGAAAGATTCGGGCATTACCGACAGTGTACCGGGAGTGACGAATGGGTTCCGGGTTTTCATCGGGAGGGGCCCACCCACCCGGGAGTGATCCTAATAGCCCTAGGGTGGCGCACCAGCCCTTAGTGGGCTGGTGAGGCCATCCCAAGTGGGATATGTCGGCTAGGAAAAGAAAACGAAATAAAAAAAGAGGGAGGTGGGATGGAAGGAGGGGACTCCTCCTCCTCCTTCAAACCGAATTGGAGTTGGAGTCCTCCTCCTCCTCTCTCAGCCGGCTCCCTTGGGGCTCCCTTGATCCCCAAGGCTAGCCCCTCCCCTCCTCCTATATATACTAGAGGTTTTAGGGGTTTTGAGACACAACTTGGCCACGTGCAACTCAAACCTCTACTTCGTAGTTCTTCCTCTAGATCGGTTTTCCGCGGAGCTCGGGCGGAGCCCTGCAGGAATCGATCATCACCATCACCGGCGCGCCGTCACGCTGCCGGAGAACTCATCTACTTCCCCGTCTCTCTTGCTGGTTCAAGAAGGCGAAGATCGTCATCGAGCTGTACGTATGCTGAACGCGGAGGTGCCGTCCGTTCGGTGCTAGATCGGGACGGATCATGGGACGACAATGATTTGAATCACGAAGCTATTCCACTACATCAACCGCGTTTCTTAACGCTTCCCGCTTAGCGATCTACAAGGGTATGTGGATCCGATCTCCCTCTCGTAGATGAAAATCACCATGATAGGTCTTCGTGTGCATAGGAATTTTTTTCCCATGCAACGTTCCCCAACAGTGCCTCCTAGATCGGTTAGGTGTCGCTTGGGATCCTCCTACTTCATGTTGTGGAGTTGAACCAAGAAGTTTGTAAGGGCAAGAAGATTGTCTACTTCGTGAATACCTACCGTGAGTGAGGCTAGTCATGTGTGGATGGAAGGCGTGATGGAATAGGCAAGGCCTCTTCTTTGTCGACCCCTTGTGGGTGGAGCCCTCAATGGACTCCCGCAGCCGTTACCCTCCGTGGGTTGAAGACTTCACTAACATGGATGTACGATAGCGGCACCTATCGGAACCATGCCAAAAATCGTCGTGTCAACCTTAGTGTTTGATCTACCTACCTTATCCTCTACTTTACATTTGCACGACGTTATTTTCCGCCGCTATACCCTTATATGTGCATGTGTAGGATGAACTTGACTAGTCATAATTGCTTAAACTCGCCCACAACTAAAATTGGGAAAAGGCTACGTTTTTATCTTGTCAAGTAGTCTAATCAACCCCCTCTAGACATACTATCGATCCTACATACGGTTCCAGCGCCAACTAACCGCGACGGCACGAAAGCATGAAATGGAAACGACAAGAGTTGTACACTCATGAAAATGCGCTCAACGACAAATAGACGAAATTCCTAGCAGTCGAGGAAGAACTCGAATCCCGATGTGGGGCAACCAAGTCGTTTCCATGACAGAAGCTACTACCTCACTTCAATGATAAAGCAACATATAACGAGTTGCTCACATACGACAACACAGTTCAGACCGACTGTCCCCCTAGAGGCCGAGACCGGCCAGCAGGGGCACATAAAGACCCCCCTTGCAAAAACCCGCCCTTACGGCAAGAGCACGGTCGAACAACCCGACCCCTTTGACCTACACACTAAGATACATGCAAAAAAAGCGCCTCTTCGATTCGTTTACAGACTATGGAAGTATGCGCCCATCGACCTGGTGGGCTACAACGCGTGGTTAGACATGTATGAGAGAGCTCGGGAGCAAACACGACCATGGACTCACAACCGCCATGATACAACTCGATTTCGAAGGGCCGCACACCGAGTCACGGAGTAGTAGTTCCTAGAGGGGTTTAATCCTATCAATAATTATCAATACAATGGAACAAGTGACCCAGCTTTCTGGATAGAAGACTTTCTCCTCCATATTCACATGACCCGAGGCGATGACCTCCACGCTATAAAATACTTGTTGCCCAAGTTTAAAGGACCGGCAAGTCATTGGCTCCACAGCCTCACCAGAAATTTCATTGGAAGCTGGAAGGAGCTTGAGGAGGCCTTTATGGCAAATTTTCACGGCATCTACGTCCGATCCCGATGCCGGTGACCTCAGCCACATCGTCTAAAAGGAGGGCGAATCATCTTGGATGTTCTGAACTCGGTTCTTAAAAAAAGAATCAGATCGTCGATTGTTTAGATGACGGGGGAATCGCGGCATTTGGTCATAGCATCGAGGATAAATGGCTCGTCCGATAACTTGGAGGACAAACCAAGAACCATGGCGGCCCTTACCTCCCTATTTGAACAAATGAAGCCAAGAACCATCTCATCCATTTCCTTAACGACGCCAAAGCATATTTGAACAAATGAATGTCAGCAGCTCATTATTTTATGTGGCTTATAGAAGAACATCTGACTCAGTTAGGAGTATGTCTTTCACGATGTACGTATGCTTCAATAAAAAAAGGTGACAAATTTTCCTCTATATCATTGAGATCAACTACTGTGAAGATGTACGGGAAATAAAATCATCACCGGACAGCATGAACAGGCCACAAGGAAAATAAAAGGCCAGTGCTCTGCGTCGGCGTGGGCCGCACGATCCACCAACCCCGCGCGTCCGCGTCGTTAGATCTCCATGCAACATTTTTTCTCCCGATGCAGTAAATTTCGACGCGATGCAGCAATTTTTTCAATATTTGCAACAAAAAACAAAATTTGTAGCAAAAAAAATATCTACGTGATCGTGGCAAAAAAAAAGAAGCTGATGGTGTGTGGTAGCAAAAATCTAACGCCGGTCGTAATAAATGACCGTGTATGCAAATTTTTTAGTGAACGGTTGTAGCAAAAAATGATGCCGGTTGTAGCAAAAATTAACACAGTTGTAGCAAAAGCAAAAACACCGATTGTAACGAAAATTCCGACGAACTGGAGTTGCAACTAAACGTATATGCAACTTTTTACTAGACAAAATGTAGCAAAAAAAATGTTTGTAGCAAATATGACGCTGGTTGCAACAATTTCAACGAAAAAATGTTGTATGCCAAGTCAGCGGGCGCGCCGTCGCGTGCGGCCGACCGAATGGTTCGCCCGGCGCACCAGCCAAAAACGTTTCCCAAAATAAAATAGGCTGCCAAACTTGTACGAACCGGTGCTTGTTCCAAGCAGGTCTGGATGGCCATTGTATTTTGACTGCATTTCCGCAGAAGGCTATTATTTTATAGATTCGTGGGGCTAAGGAAAGGTTCACATTGCTGGATATTGCGGCCTGGCTGAATTCTCTCGACTATAATTCTGTTGGTGGGAACGCCTAGCGAGCGACCATGTACAGGTGTAGACTAGTGCATATCATTACCAAAACAGACGCTGAGTGCCGTATTCTATTGTTTGTCAACAGAAATAATAATATGATGATGAAGGACAGCCTGGTATGTATGCGTTTGAGATTAGTTAGGACCCGTTCGAATTCACTCCGCTTCACGACTCCGCGTTGGAGCGGAGTGACATTCAATGATAAATCTTGAACTTGATAAAAGGCCACTCACGCTCCGCTTCGCTGAGAGATGCCGAACAAGCGCTAAGATACCGAACAGACGCTTAGCCGAACAGGCGTTTAGCTTCGCGGAGTGTATAATATAAAAGCTTCTCCAACAGGCGTGTAACCGTGCGACGCGTTAAAACTTTTTTGGCACGGAAATAGCTGTTTTTTGCATGCGGTAGAGCGCTGGCTCCAGTTGGCTCCAGCGGCAGCTGCAAAATATGACGCACGCAGCAGCTCCATCAGACGCGCTAACTAACGGCACGCGAACATCCGGGGATTGCAAATAAGATTTTACATGTCTATTTTGACAGTATGATGATGTTTCAAATATTAAATGAATGTACAAAATAAAGACACAGTATAGTTCAATTGTTGTTGCTTTGTTCTTCTTTTGGACACCTTTCCCGCCTTCACCGTCGTCGCATTTGATCGCTTTGAGAGGGGGTCACGTGGTTTCACAGCTGATGCCGACGCGACTCCACCCGCTGAGGTCGTTCGTGGCGCCATGGAAAGGCCGCACGCGAGGCCGGTGGTTGGAGGAGGGTCGGTGGCGGTGAAGTCAAAATTCAACCCCGCGCTAGGGTTTGAATCGGCGGTGGCGGCGGAGGGGTCGACGTTGGTGCGGCCTTACATCGATCGAATTTTGTCGGTGGCGGCGCGGGAGGGGCGAAGAGAAGGTGGCGGAAGTGGGTAACGGGCACTTGAGTGTCCAGCGCGCGGGAGCAGGAGCACGATACCGTTTTGTTGCGGCGCTAAACCAACTATGCCGCACACGCGTTTTTTACACGTCCACTGAAACGCCCTGAATGACTGTATGCGAAAAACCCGACTTTTTCAACGTGACGCTAAAATCGCACGCTTGTTAAAGATGCTCTAATACATAAAGGTAACTCCAACGCACATCATCAAATCGCGGACACGTCTAAAAACAGATGGACCGGTGTTTTTTTATTTTGAGCACACTAAACATCCACGGATACATCCAAAAACAGTTGGTGGATGCTCTTTTTATATGGGGGAGTGATCTGCGCCGGCGCGCCGACCCAAACTTTCAGCCAGCCGCGCGCGGGCTGCACGATCCACCAACCCCCACGCGTGTGCATCGTTGGATCCGCATGCAACATTTTTCCCCCTATGCAGCAAAATTTCGATGCGATGCAGCAATTTTTTCAATGGTTGCAATAAAAAACAAAATTTATAACAAAAAAAATATCTATGTGATCGTAGCAAAAAACGAAGCTGATGGTGCGTGGTAGCAAAATCAAACGCCGGTTGTAACAAATATTTACGTGACGTGTATGCAACTTTTTTAGTGAACGGTTGCAGCAAAACATGATGTCGGTTGTAGCAAAAATTAACACGGTTGTAGCAAAACTAAAAACATCGATTGTAACGAAAAATCCAACGAACTGGACTTGCAACCAAAGGTATATGCAGCTTTTTTACTAGGACAAAATGTAGTAAAAAATGCTTGCAGCAAGAATGATGCTGGTTGCAACAAATTTAGACGAAAAATGTTGCATCCACTAACCAGTGAACCCTTCCTCATCAACTTCTTCATCGGGACCCTCATCGTCAGACTCAGAGGCATAGCCACCTGAGTACGGAATAGAATGGTTCATTGTTTCTTGCAAATTATATTTGTCCAAATCACCAAGATTGTTGTCATGAAGAACATTACCATCATTCTCATCATCATCGTGCTCATCATTAGCCTCTACCAATAGTTCATGTTCAATGTTGACCTCTTCGTTGGCCTCATCGACACAAGAAAGAGGTTCAATGTTGGCCTCTTCGTTGATGGGTGCAGGAATAGATTCAACAATCGCAGAGGCAACCCGGTTCAAATCCAACAAGTTAGGAACATTTGTTTTGATGGCAAATAACTCTAGAGCCTTGTCTAGTGATTCGGCCACCGTATCCTTGTATGCAAGCCAATGTTGCTCGGAGTTGACACGCATGATCTTCCAACGAATGTGCATTGCGAATCCCACATTATGCCTACCATCAAACTCAACTCATCACTAGGGTCCATCCAATTCAAATCCTTTCGGACTTGTTCCAACAATTCACCATAGCTAGGACACAAATCGAACACCATGTCAAGCTCATCCGGGTCCGGATCAATATTGCCTTTTAAAAAGGAATCCTTGTCCACGTGATGAACATAAACACATGTTCTTCCCATCCCTAAACAACAAAACATAGAACCTTTTTTATAAGCAATCATACAATTACAATAACCCTAGCCTAACTTCCAAACAACCATAACCCTAACCCCATCATATCCCTAACACAACCAAACATCCCTAACCCTAGCCTAACCATAGCCTAACCCTAGCCTAACCCTAAAACAACCATAATGCAAACATCCAAACAACCCTAATCCTAACCCCATCATACCCCTTATCCTAACATACAAACAAATACAACAATATCATATACATCCCACATTTCATGAAAAACTAGGGTTTCCTCAAATTTGCAAAAAAAAAGACCACAAAAGATTTTTCTTTGGATGAGAATGAGGGGAGAGGTGGGGATTACCTTAGGGGAGTGATTGGACAACAAATGCCCGGTCCAAACCTTCAGATTTGGTGATTTAGAGAAGGGTTTGAGGGAGGGGCTAGTGGCTGGGAGAGGGGGCTGGGGGAGGGGAATGAGGAGGGGGTGGGGAGGGGGTGGGGAGGGGGCTGGCCCGTGGCCTGTTAAGTCAATGTGTGGCGCCTAAGCGTTCGGCGCCACACATTACAATGTGTGACGCCTGAGGCTTAGGCGTCACACAGCCTGGGGGTGGGCCCTCTCTGCCAGGTGGTTGGGGGGTGTGGCGCCGAACGGCTAGGCATCACACAGTGTAGTGTGGCGCCTAGGTGTCGGGCGCCACACAAAAGGGTCAGCCGGATGGCATATTTTCCCTGAGGGGTCACTCCGTGAGTTCTTTCCCCCAGGGGTCATTTTAATCAATTTTGCCTCACCAAGCAGCTCCATCCACCAGTCCACTCGTCAGGTAGCAACAACATACAGTGTTAAAATGGATGCCCAGAACAAGGAGGTTGATGCCCTGGTCCAGAAGATCACCAGCCTCCACACCGCCATCGCCAAGCTGTCGTCCCTCAGCCCATCACCCGACGTTGACGCGCTCTTCACCGACCTGGTCACCGCGTGCATCCCCCCGAGCTCCATGGACGTGACCAAGCTCGGGCCGGAGGTGCAGGAGATGCGGGAGGGCATCATCCGCCTCTGCTCCGAGGCCGAGGGGAAGCTGGAGGCGCACTACTCCGACATGTTGGCCGCCTTCGACAACCCGCTCGACCACCTCGGCATGTTCCCCTACTACAGCAACTACATCAACCTCAGCAAGTTGGAGTGCGAGCTCCAGGCGCGCTACGTGCCCGGAGGAATCGCCCCGGCCCGCGTCGCGTTCATCGGCTCCGGCCCGCTGTCGTTCAGCTCCTACGTCCTCGCCGCTCGCCGCCTGCCCGACGCCATGTTCGACAACTACGACCTGTGTGGCGCGGCCAACGACCGTGCGAGCAAGCTGTTCCGCACGGACAAGGACGTGGGCGCCCGCATGTCTTTCCACACCGCCGACGTCGCGGACCTCACCGGCGAGCTCACCGCGTACTACATCGTCTTTCTGGGCGCGCTCGTGGGCATGGCTGCCGATGACAAGGCCAAGGTGATCACGCACCTCGGCGCGCACATGACGGACGGGGCGGCCCTCGTCGTGCGCAGTGCGCACGGGGCGTGTGGGTTCCTCTACCCGATCGTCGACCCCCACGACATCGGTCGAGGCGGGTTTGAGGTGCTGGTCGTGTATCACCCTGACGATGACGTGGTGAACTCCGTCATCATCGCACACAAGTCCAAGGACGTGCATGCCAATGAATGTCACAACGGGCGTGGTGGACGGTGCGCGCGGGGCGCGGTGCCGGTCGTCAGCCCGCCGTGCAGGTTCGATGAGATGGTGGCGGACGTGACCCACAAGAGAGAGGAGTTCGCCAACGCGAAAGTGGCCTTCTGATCGTTGCGAGGGAATGAAAATGAAGGTGGACGTGTGCGGTCACCATCCATACGTGGCTTACTGCTTCATCGCTTGCAATCATACTACTACCTACTTATGCATTTCAAGTCATGTGTTGTCTCTACCCGATAATGTAGTAAGTGTGATGTTTACACTAGTCTCTGAAAGGCAGGGCAGACGAGCATAGTGTGCCAAGTAACAATGTGACATTGTAGGTGTAAGTGTTGAGAATAAGACGGTTTTTGTTCAGAGATAGTATGATGTAATCGATGTCTTATTCGTATTCAATACATTTGTCAAGTTGGTCGCTAATTCCGACGGATGACCCACATTTGCTTTTGCCCTCTGAATCCGCCCATGTCTCGACAGACCCGTCACGGGCGTGTTTGGTTGCTTTCGGCTACAGTACCTGCATTGTATACCCTTCTCTAGCCAGCCAGGTTCTTCATATGCAGCCTTATATGCAGCAGATGCAACCTGTTTGGTTGCCCACATCGCATCAAGGGGCACTTACCCCCTGCTATTTGGGTGCCGTTTTTCTGTTTAGGGTGTGAGCAGATGCAAACTTCAGTTGTTTGGTTCCAAAGAACGTTTGTGTTCTGCTCAACCCATTCAAATGTGTTGTCCTTACCACCATATGATCAGCACAAAGCAAGCAACGGGAATCCAAGCAAACTACTTAGATTTACAGCAAACAACTTAGATTAAACAAAGCAAGCAACGGAAATTACAACAACAACAAACTTAGATTAAGAGTTAGGGCATCCTCCTTCCCTGCTCAGCGCCAAGGTGCCGCTCCTGGCCAAAATATTAACAAGTTCACAACCCAAGTACGCTAAGTTCTAACCAGACAACATAACAAGTTCAACACTAACACCTAAGTTAACTACATTGGATGCTCAATGTTACCAACGCAGATGTGCTTGCTGCAACAAAACCTGCACACGATCGAGGAGTCGTGGTTGTAGATTTGGACCTTCAGGCCGAGTCCTGAGATGCGCAAAACGATGAGGTCACCGGGGACGATCCGGTGGCGGCGATAGAAGTAGTTCCAGCCCCGGCCAAGCAACATGTGCCCCTCGACGTTCCTGACCTGCACCCAGAACTCACACCACTTGTTCGCTGATAGCCCGACCACACGCGGGAGTTGCCTAATGACCAGCCATTCGTTCATCACCTGCACAGACTTGCTAGGGATGACGAGCATGGCGAGGTCTTCGACGTCCTTGATTTGCTGGTAGAAGCGCAGCGGCTCCCGGCCCCCCTCCTCGTGGTCGGTCCTTGGAGATCGTCCCCTTGAACAAGGCAGGCTCATGAAGGCGTCCCGGCCAGGCAGGTCCACCCTCTTGAGCCACCTGTTCGTGGGGATGAGATGCTCGACGCCCTCAGCTCCGGCCACCACCTGAGCTCCTCCACCCATGTGACAGCGCGAGACCGACGTTCTAGAAGATTCTTCTTCTATTCCGTTTCCGTCGTATGATTATTTTTATTTATCGCATCATCATCGCATCATGCGCATCATCAGCATTGCATCGGCATCCCGTTGCGCCAGTTTTCAAACTTGCATTCGTTAGTAGATTGCCGGTTCTCTCCGTTCTCGTCGTTGTCCGTTCTGAGCCCGACCACCCACGCACGCACCCGCGGCATCGTCAAAAACCTGTTTTTAAAAGTGTGTATAAAATATTCTCTGATTGAGTTTAAACTTGGCATGCGGTCTAAATATATTATATGTAGGCCGCCTGCCAAATTTCGTCGCAATCGGAGTTCGTCTGGTACCCGAACCGTCGACCGTAGCGGCACCGTCTTCGATTATTCGTCGGACGTGATTCGGTATTTTAAAATGTGTGTCACGGGCGCACCCTTTCCCTCTCACCTTAGCCTAGCCACTCCACACGGCCACTTAACCGTCCCCACGTTCGAGATTGTCCGATTCCGACCGCGCGGTTGGATCCGGGACGAAATTCCGCTAAACCTAGCCCCCCTTTGTCTATAAATAGACCTCCCCACGCATTTTAGACCGCAAACCCTAGCCGCCAAGGGATCCGTGTCGCCGCCATCCGCCTCACACCTCTCTCCTGCAGCCACTTGGCCCCTGCCTCCTCTCTCCTCCCGCGCAGGGCCCGCCCAGGCCCATCTGGAGCCTGCCCGGGCCCGAGCCGCTGTCGCCGCTAGCCCGAGCTCCTCCCTGCCCCGAGCTCCTCCCGCGCGCGCCTCTTGACCCGAGCTCGCTCATCGCGCGCCTCCCTCCAGCGCCCCAGCACCGCCCTGTCGGCCCAGCCCTCCGTCGGTCGCCGCGAGTAGCCTGGTGCCCCGAGCTGTTGCTACTGCTGTCGAGGCCATGACTCGTCGCCGGCCTCCCCAGGTCTCCTACGGCCATGGATCCGGTGGATCCCTCCCTCCGCCGGCTGGATCCGGTCCAGGAAGGGGCCGCCATGCCAGTGCTTCGCCCCCTCCCCCCCCCGCCTCGCCTACTGGCGCCGTCGCTGTCAACCGCCGCCGCCGCGTGCGTCCCGAGCGGGATCGGGGACGACACAACGACCGTCCGCGTGGCTCCAGTCCCAGCGTGGGCCGACCTCCTCGCCCCGTCCTGGGCCTCCCAGCGCCCTCGGGCCCAACTGCCAGGCCTCGGCCTCCTCCTCCCACGACATGAGCCAGGCCTGAGGTGAATCCCCCCTGACCCCCTGAATTGTGCGACCGAGGCAACATTTAGTTATCCAGCGCCCGTGCTCCGATTCAGCCCACTACCAGTTTCGGCCCGATTAGAATTTAGGGATTTTCTATGATTTAATAATCATAGGAAATTGGGATATTTTCGAACGCCCGTAACTTTTAAACCGTGACTCGGATCGCAACGAATTGTATATGTATCTTGTGTAGATTTTCGCGTAGATTCGTAATTTATAAATTGCATGCATGTTTGACGTAGTTTGGCTTGCCATAAGCCTAGTTTAGCGTGTTGTCCTAATAGGAGTTCATCCCGTGTTATTTTTCCGTGCGTGTCCGGATTGTTCGAACACCGTAGATAAAATGCTCATGTTTTAGGAACCCTATTTCCATGTATTTTAGAGTAGTCGTGGATATTTTTGCATGTAGGGTTGAGTCGCTAGTTTATTATTTTGCGTTTAGGACATATTCCCGCGTATACGTGTGGAGTTGTTTTTATTTTGTAACCCCTTATGTTATATATGTTTTCGGGGTAGAAAAATTCATAGGATTTAACTGTGTATTTAGTTTTCGCCTTTGAGCAAGTTAGTTTGCGTGATATTTTGCCATGATGCCTTTTTGTTTATTTTGTGTGATTTAATCCGTGCGCGATATGAAGGAGTTGTCAACTAGAGATTGCCATTGGGTGTGTAGACTAGCCCCTGATATTTTTGGTTGCAATAGAAATCCATGTTTAGGTGTGGTTTGCTTCTTCTCAACTTGCTAGGAAATAGTGCTGATTTGGAGATGCTGAAATATTTCTAAGTCTGAAATCTGTTATATTTTGTTGTTGTCTTGTCTTGAATTTATCTGGTGATCTGTATCTCTTTTGAGGTTGGTGCAATGGAGTTAGTTGTAGACTTTAGGATTCTCGAGCATCTTGCGAATTTTCATGCCATTTGGAGTCATGTAGCTTATGGTTTTGCTGCTGTCAATATGCCTTCAGATCGAAAACTGCAGTTTCATAAACTGTTATTTTCACTAAGTCTGAAACTGTGTGTGAGAAGCCATTTTGTGACTTCTTTTCCTAGTGATCCATGCGTCCATGCTAGGTGTTGTTAGTTGTATGTTGTAGTGCTTCTTGCCCTCTACCGCCTCATGCCTTATTTGAGCATATTGGATTTGTGTAGCTCGTAGTTGTGGGGTGTAGTAAATGCCATGTGGCTGATTTTGGCAGATTGTAGTCATTTCTTGTTTAGCTCGTAGTTGTTCAACCGTTTCTCTGTTTTGATCCTGTCCTATATGAAACTTGCTTAGAATCTCGTGTAGTTTCATATTATCTTTCTGGTTGTATGTTTTGAAATGTTGTGGATGTCATTTGCACACATATTGCATTCATGCCATCATATCTTGCGGTGTCCGTATCTTTTGAACCGTAGCTCCGTTGGAGATGTTCTCTATGTGTAAATTGCTTGTAACAACGTGTAGAATCACGTGAACCTATTTGTTTTGATATTTAACAACTATTAAAACATGTTAGTTCAGATCTGGACAGAATTGTTAATTAACATGTGAGGTCGTTTCGGAGATGCTATATGTCATTTCCGACCTCATTTAAAATACCTAGATAGGTAGATTAATTACGCTTCACCTCTTGCCATGTTTAACCACGTTCAATATTGCCGTGTATCTAATCGGTATAGAACTAAAATAATTAAACATGGAGTTTCGTCAATATGCAACTCGTTGCATATTGAACTTCACTTAATGTGTAGTGTTTGATTGTTGTGAATTGACATGCCATGTCTTGCATATTTTCAGCTATTCATGCATCATATGTGGTTTGCATCTTGTCGTGCATATGTCGTGGTGAATATGTTGTGTTGATTCTTGTTTCCGCTCCTCCGTCTCGATAGAGTTCCGCAAGCGTGTAGTATTGTGAGGACCCGTTCGACTACATCGGTTCGTCTGCTTCACGGACCATTCTTCTTCCAAGCGGGATCTCAGACAAGATGACCATTTCCCCAGATACCATTACTATCATTGCCATGCTAGTATTATCGTTTCTATCGTTATGTCTCGTTGCTTACCACATGTTAAATATCAGCCTCTCAACAATGCCATGAAAACCTTCAACCTGTTCACAACCTAGCAAACCACTGATTGGCTATGTTCCCGCTTGCTTAACCATGTGTTAGCGTTGCTACTTGCAGGTGCAGTTGCTTCCATGTGACAACATGGGTTCCTTGTTATATCACCGTATTAATGCTATTTAATTTAATGCACCTATATACTTGGTAAAAGGTGGAAGGCTCGGCCTTTCTAGCCTGGTGTTTTGTTCCACCTTTACCCCCTTAGTTTCGGCTACCGGTGTTATGTTCCATATTTGAGCCCTCCTAACACGATCGGGGTTGTTATGGGGAGCCCCTTGATAATTCGTCTTAGATTAAAGCTGCTCTCGCAAGGCCCAACTTGGGTACTACATTTGTCTAATAACCTAATAATAATGCATAGGGACCCGCCGGCACCCGTGGAGTAATTTAATCAACCCCCGGGCCAGTGCTCCTCATGAGTGTTGGTCCCACCTGAGCGATGTCCGGCGCCCCCCGGTCATCCAGGATTTAGCGATACCGACGTGTAGCTCATCTGTCGTGTCCTGAGAACGAGATACGCGGCTCCTGTCGGGATCGTCGACACGTCGGGCGGCCTTGCTGGATTAATTTTACCTTTGACGAGATATCTTGTGCATCGGGATTCCGGTGATGCTTTGGGTAATCTCAGAGTTGAGGTTTTCCACTATGGAATCCGACGAGATCGTGAGTGTCGTGATCGAGGATTTCTATGCGGCTTGTGGTAATTTGTGATGGACTAGTTGGAGCACCCCTGCAGGGTTAAATCTTTTCGGAAAGCCGTGCCTGTGGTCATGTGGCAACGTCGAAACTTTGTTTAACACTGGTTCTAGACAACTTTAAGTTAACTTAATTAAAATATGCCAACTGAGTGCGTAACCGTGACTGTCTCTTTCGTGAGCTCCTTCTCCGATCGAGGACACGGTGGGGTTATGTCTGACTTAAGTAGGTGTTCAGGATCATTCATTTCATCATCAGTAGTTCATGTCCGTTATGCGTAGATCACCCCCCTCTTTATTTTTCTACTCGTAAGTTAGCCACCTCATATTATGCTTAGTCGCTTGCTGCAACCTCATCACTTAACCATATCTCACCCATTAAGCTTTGCTAGTCTTGATACCTTTGGAAATGGGATTGCTGAGTCCCCTGTGGCTCAAAGATTACTACAACACTAGTTGCAGGTACAGGTAAAGGTTACTTGATGCGAGCGCGTTGATTGTTCATTTGGAGTTGCTTCTTCTTCTTCTTCTTCATCGATCTAGGATGGGTTCCAGGGCGGCAGCCTGGGATAGCAACGATGGACGTCGTTCTTCTTTTCTCGTTTGTTTTCGTCCGTAGTCGGACCCTGCTCTTCTTCATGATGATTATCTATTGTACTGATGTGACTCTGATGTAGCTTGTGGCGAGTGTAAGCCAATTCTATATATCTCTTCTTTTCAGTACATTTACTTGTAACGATATCCATCCTTGCGAAACGACGAGATGTGCCTCTATCCCTGTCGAGACCTCGAGTCTAAATAAGGATAGGAGCGCATCTGGGCATTACAGTTAGCCACCTCAAATAAATGCTTAGTCACAAGTTGTAGCCTCACCACTTAACCATACCTCACCCATTAAGCTTTGCTAGTCTTGATACCTTTGGAAATGAGATTGTTGAGTCCCCTGTGGCTCACAGATTAGTATAACACTAGTTGCAGGTACATGTAAAGTGATATTAAGATGTGAGCGCGATGTTTGTGCTATTGGAGTTTCTTCTTCTTCTTCATCGATCTAGGTTGGGTTCTAGGCTGGCAACCTCGGATAGCAAGGATGGACGTCATTCTTTTATCGCTTGTTTTCGTGCTTAGTCGGATCGTGGTATTTTTCATGATGACTGTATATTGTTGTATTGATGTATACTTGATGTAGCTTGCGGCGAGTGTAAGCCAATTCCACATACTCATCTATTTTGTACATGTACTTGTAACGATATCCATTCTTGCAAAACGACGAGATGCGCTTCTATCCCTGTCGAAGCCCTCGCGCCAAAATAAAGATAGGGTCTCATCTTGGGCATGACAACATATCACCGGTCGACAATGTCAGATAGCTTCGTTACAGACATCAAAAGAGAAGAACGGTCGATGCAGCACCCTCACAGTTGGGAACTCTAGAATGAACAAGTCTTGGATGTCGACATAGGTGCTCTGGTTCTGGTCCTGCAGTGTGTGGAGGAGCCTGACAACAGAGTCATATGCATCCAAATACAAACCAAATCTAGTCTGAAGTACCCTCTGCTTAGCCCTCCTAGCCTTGCCATAAGAACTTTTGTACTTGAACCTCACGAAGACTTTTGTCGGGATAGCCTTCACTTCCATTGTTTTGCTCTCAAATGTCTTGTTGTAAAGCAATTGAGCAATGAGCGTGGACGTAAGGTTAGGATGATCTTGAGGGATACATGGAATAACACAAGTGCGATTGACTAAGTCACTAATCACCCAACTTGTGCCATACGTAGGGAGATAGCGATGCACCCTCACGGGACTATCCGAGTTCTTGCATACCATTGTCAAGTATTTCGAACCTGACACATCAGCTAAAAAACCCTTTGCATGGACATTGCCCAATCAATGATTGCACCCTTCAGAGCTTGCTTGTTTGGATACATGGCACCTTTCGCAATGTTGTTCTCGTGATATTGCGAGGCAGAATCATGACCATCATTCACGGTCATTGCAGCGGAGAAGTCTTGATTCCGTGATGCAGGATTAGGCACCTCTTGTGCATCCTCTTATGTGCCCGACTCGTCTGAATCATTGACAATATCACCATCTCTATCTTCATCCTCCATCTGATTTTGCATGTGCTCGTCAGCATCCGCCTCGCCACTCACATAATCTTCAACATTTCCTCCTTCTGCCCGACTACTCTCCCCTGATACGTAAATATTATATCTAGGATGGGGCGCATAATTTGACAATGAATCATGCATCCCTTCACTTCTCTCACCATAACCGTAACCAACCTCGGCTTGAGGTGCACTAACCTTCTTGAAGATGGGAGCATTAAGGCCAGAGGATTACATCCCCTGCTCTTGCAATCTTGTAACCAATGCACCCACTAAGAGTCCCGCTCTATTTGCTTGAAATAAAAGAAAATATTTGAACTGGACCGGTTCCATAATTCATGAACACCCATGGTGTGTGTTTCAGTATCAAACCCTAAACATCCGACCTTCAGGGGCAGCCACTGGCACCTCAATGTATTGAAATTCACTCAGATTGGATCCATTCTCATTTGTTCTCACAGTACCATGGTCATAGTAAAAACCTAACTTCACTACATCTGACATCTCACTAGACCTAAAAATTTATGAAACATGGATAAATACTAAGCACGACGACAAACTAAAATTAATACCGAATCAACTTCAATACGACAAAACATATTACCCTAAGCTACCGGAGCAAATAAATATTTGACATCTACATATATACCACCAAAGCAACTATAAATATTCGTAGAACTAAATACTATGGGAACGAACGTTAAATCTTACCCTTGAAGCATGAGAAAAACGACGAAACACGAAGGAAAAATGATAAACATCAAGGAAAGAACGACGAACACAAGAGCCTACACCTCCAGCACCTCTACCAGCACCTCCACCTACACCACCACAACCTCAACCACCTCCAATACCAACACAAAATAGTTACCACCACCACCACGAGCTACCCCATCACGAGATCGAGGGTTCCCTTGCCTCCCCTAACCCGCTAGAATTCAACTACATGGTGGAAAACGGGGAAGAAATCGGCTCAAATCTCGTAGAAAAATCGAGGTATTTTGTGTGGAGAGAGAAGGGATGAGGGAAAGGAGGAACATAGAAGGAAGAGAGGAGGAAGAAGGGAGGCGCGGTGCGGCCCGTGGTGGTGGCCTCCTATCGCCCCCGTTGTAGCCGACTAGCCGAGTCGGCTTCGCCGTAGCCGACTGGAGACCGCCCAGGACGAATGTCGTGCTCGAGCTAGCCGTTGGCTGACACATGGCCGAGTGGCCACATATTGGCCTCCGTGTGGCCGAGTAGCTCCTGTCAGCTTCGGTAGAGCTGACTGGATCCTATCGGCCTTCGTGCAACTAACAGTGTGTTATTTGTGCAAAATTTTGAACATGCATAATGTTTTTTTAATTCAATAAAAAATGTGTTATTTAAAAATAATAGCTCTTCATTGACCAAAAACTACCTTGGAATTACGACATTTACTACAAACGGTGCCCCTACTCACTGTCCTTAACTCTTCATAATGTAGATGGTCTCTAGATTGTTAGAGTTTACCAAGACCGTTGTCTTTGAGCAAGTGTAAGGCCGAATCCGAGTGCCAAAGCTTCGGCCATCAGAACATCCATACAGGAATCGATTTTCCAATTCCCGTCATCAATAAAAGAGCCTTTATCATCCTCAAGACCTTCCCAGCCATGCTTTCGTTTTGCTTATGGTTATCTTATCTCTTTTTGAAGAGCATCCCAATAGCGTGCCATATTTTATAGGAAATGTGTTAAAATCTACCGAGTGATTTCCTCCCCATCGTAAGCCATGTCCTCCGTGTGACACGTATCGCTGTGGGTCGTCCCCCGCTTCCCCTCCACCCAGCGTGCCTTATCTTCTTCCGCTTGCGCTCGTTCACTCATTCTCCATCCTCTTCTTTTTCTTCCCCAACTCATCTCTTTCTCCGTCGCTCTGCTTCCTGCCATGGCCTGGACCGCTGCGCTGCAGCGATGAAGGAGGGTGACGACTACCGCTGGTGCTCCAGCCCACCTCACCGCAGCACGCAACCGCGGCGGCACTCCAACGGGAGGAGGGTCGCGCGGCGGTGTTACTGTGGGAGCTTCACCAGCGACTGCCGCTCCTGCGATGCAGCGCCCGATAACGTCCCGGAGTTGTATTGTAGCGCTTGCCGGCGGCTCAGAGCTGCGATGGAGCGCTTGATGCTACAATGGAGCTTCACCGATGGTTGCTCGCGCTGCGATGCAACTCCGCAGTGCTACAATGGAGCTTCACTAGCAGTTGTCGACGTTGTGATGTAGCGGTTGCGGGCGGTCCAAAGCTGTGATGGAGCGACCGCCGACGGCCCAGAGTTGCGATGTAGCGCTTGATGCTACAATGGAGCTTCACCGACGGTTGCTTGTGTTGCAATGCAACTCTGTGGTGCTACAATGGAGCTTCACCGGCGGCGACGGGTGTTACGATGGAGTGCCTCCATGCAAGGGGTTGGCGCTGCATTGAAGCGTCGCCGACGGCCCGTGGTATAGCACAGTTGCGCTAATGGCGAAGGGGTGTGGCTCCAGCTGCGAGCCGTGCGACACTGCTTCCCACGATGAGGCACTTCGTTTGCTCCGTCGTGGCTCTGGTGATAGAAGGACGACCCGGCGTTGGGGCGTTGACCAAATCCAATGGATGACGAGCGACGGATCTAACGGGCGAGGACCCGACTGATTTCTCTAGGAAATCACTCGGTTGATCCGTAATAGCCGCTTATTTTATACAGTGGAAGACAGAGAATATCCTTATTTCATCTTGGACACCACTACACAGCAGCGCCGCATGTGTGTCTTCTCGTGCGACGACCGCTGGAATACACTGTGCACAAAAAACATTTTGTTTTACAACTTCTTGTTCGTTGGTCGGACACGCATGAGCCAACTTTTGCTGTCTCATTCACCTCCCCACTCATACTTCTTTTCTCCAACAAAAAAGCTTCACCTATGATCCCGTGTTGCTTTCACCATCTCTAACCATTAGTTTCTTCTCCAACAGACTTCACCAATGATGTTGGTCATTAGATCTGGTTTCATGAACAAGACATTAGGGAGGAAACCAATGGTAAAAATGAAGGTTTTGAAGGAATGAATACAATGTAAGTTGCACAAATTTGATTTTCCTACTTACCTACTCTCTAGTTTCCAGATAAATTGTATCAAATTTCCAGATTATTTATACTAGGTTGTCAGATTAACTGTTGAGCTTCATTCGCAAAAGGAAAAAAGATTAGTTGTTGAGCTTGGCATGCTTGGATTTTACTGCTACTCCTAACTACCAGATTAATCTAATTAGGTTGCGAGATTGGTTGAATCCCGGTTGCGAGAATAGTGGCTGAGATTCCCATACTCGAATTTGTTGTATGTGTTTACCCCATAATTTTCAGATTAGTTGTATGAACTTGTCAGATTAGATAAACCAGATTGCTAGGTTAGAGAATCCTTACTTCTCAGAAATAAAAGTATGTAGTTTCCAGATTAGAACTTCGTAGTAGTCGCTACAGAGTAAATTAGTTGCCGGAATTCGTTGTGAATCCTAAAAATGGTCATGCTAATCACAATAGAGGAAAAAGGAAAAGTGAGGAAAGGAAGATCAGATAAAAAATGAATAGCCCAAGCTCAAAATCATAACATACCAGATCATTTTACCATCTAATGCTTGAATGGGGGCATCATCTTTGGGGCCTATTCTGTACATCTATGATGGCACCGTGATGTAAAGTTAAGAGAGAGATTGATTCGTGGAGGAAGTGGTGTGGGGTGATTGTAGCAGAGGATCTACACAGAATGCATCCATGGAGGTGGAGGAAAACACACGAGAAGAACAAGGTGGAGAACAGGCAAGAGAGATGGGGACACGCGTGAGAGAGAGGGAGGGAGAACGACATGTGGATAAGGTTGACTCGAACTAGTACGCGGTCTTCTCTATGAGCTGTTTGATGAAGCCAGTGACGGAGCTAGACGGAATATGCGGGGGGCGGGGGGGGAGGAGGCGAAATAAAAAAATACGAGTGTTTAGGGGCAAATACTAAAAAAGTTCTCATCTAAGTCCTTCCAATATTTTTTTCTTTATAAATTGGTCCAAAGCTAGGGGGCCTCAGCCCCGAGCAGTACACATAGCTCTGCCGTTGGATGAAGCACGACACGTCACGAGCGTCCCGCCGCATGGAAGGACAGGCGTAAACACGCTGCTAGTTAGATTTGTCCTTTTATCTTTTCTTTTTAAACTATATCCTTATCTTATCTTTTTTAGCGATGGCAAGGGAAAAATCTATGGACAACGACGGAAGGAAAAATCTACAGGGGTGGGCTGGCTTTGCTAGGGCCCTGTTTGTTTCAGAAGTCCGAGGACTTTTTTTAGTCCCAACTAAAAAGTCCCTAGTCCCTGCCCGTTTGTTTACAGGAACTAAACAGGGACTAGAGGTCATTAAATGACATGCAAAAAGACCATATTACCCCTACTAATGAACTAGAAGTTATTAAATGACATGCTAAAAGTAGGAGCAATGTTGGAAAAAGTGTCAAAAAGTCCCCAAAACCCCTCCCATAGGGACTTCTTCCTTTAGTCTCAAATACCCACATTTAGTCCCTAAAAGTCCCTCCTGTTTGTTTCACCTGGGACTAAAAGAAAACTTTTTTAGGTGGTGTTTTTTTCTAAAGGATTAGACTTTTTTTAGTTCCAGAGACTAAAGAAAAAAATCCCTTTAATAGAGTCTTTTTTTAGTCCCTTTAAAAAAAGTCTCTCCTGTTTTTTTACCTAGGGACTAAAAGGGATTTTTAGTCTAGTCCAAACATCACCTTAATCCCTATAAAAAAGTCCGTGGAAACAACGCCCTGAAGAGCCCGAGCGAGCGAGCCGGGGGCATTTTTGCTTTTGTCACTCCACGGAAACAAACACCGAACCACCACGCATTATGTGTCTGCACCCCCATGACGCTTTCCGGCCGGGACCCCAACCCCAGCTCATCCTAAACTGTTGCTCCAGTAGTGACAGAACCCCGAAAGATTCCGGCGCTGTGCCGCTCGCCAAACACCCACCAAAACCCCACCAAAAACGCAGTTTCTCTCTAGTACATCAGGACTAGGAAAACCCTTTGCTCCCCGAGTGATATATATCGGTCAAACGTGGGAACACACAAACACAAGAAGGCGAGCCTCCTCTCCGGATCTTGACGCTGCTTCTATTCTCGTTCGCCATGTGTGGTGGCAGACGGCGCCGTCGCGGCGGCTCTGATGCGACGGCAGGAGAGTCCGGCGGGCGGGGCTTCTGCGGGCCAGCGCTCGCCGTCCTGGCCCTGGCGGCCGCCGCGGCGGTCGCGTTCCAGGAGGGCACCGCCGGCGGCGTCGCCTACGCGGGCGACGGGTGGTTCCACGAGTGCGCCAAGTGGGACGCCGAAGGCGGGAGGTTCCTGGTGTCCACCTTCTTCGGCTCCGGCGTGGCCGAGGTGCGCGTCGGGGCGGGGGCAGAGGAGGCCCTGGCGGAGCGGGTCGTCGTGGCAGACCCCGAGGTGGCCGGGAGGGTGGCGCTGGGGCTCGTCGTGGACGCGCCCAGGCGGCGGATCCTCGTGGCCTACGCCGACAGGCCTCCGAGCTTCGGGTACGCCGCCGTGGGCGCGTACGATCTTCGCTCGGGGCGCCGCCTCTTCCTCGTCCGGCTCGACGGGCCAGGTACGTCTTATCGATGGCTTCTCCGCCTCTCGTCCATATGCGAATGTTCTTGCTTTCTAGCCGTCCGATTAGGGTCATCTTTGCGAAGACAACAAAGATTAGGATGATCAGGTGGGGCACTGACCTGTGGGCCCTCCTCTGCCCCATCGCCGTGAAGAACCGTTGCGCATGAGATGCGGGACATTCCATTGGATGGGCCGGGGCATGGCCATCATTAATTATGTCCAGGAATGATCCGTGCCGACCCTGTCCCTGTGGCTTGGCTTCTTTTCTCGGAGAAGACATAAAGGGTGATAGCATCTTCACATTATTTGGTGTAGGACCCTGCCGTATGTATCAGGATCCTGCTGTCACTCGATTACTCAATTCGTTGGGAACCTTACAGTTAGCATTCATCAACTCAAACCATCCGCCATGCATCTTCCACCCACTGCACTGGGGGTGCTGCCGGTTAAGCGCCGAGCGCACATATCCCCTATTATAATTTTGCTTTCGTACATCATTCGATCAAGCTCTGACTATGGTAGCAGCACCCAATTCTAATTGACTGATCTGTGTTTCCTCCGCGTGCAGGCGAGTCCTCGTTCGCCGACGACGTGGCCGCAGACGAGGACGGCAACGCGTACGTGACCGACATCCTGGGCAACAAGATCTGGAAGGTGAGCCCGGACGGCGAGCCGCTCTCAGTCATCAAGAACGCCACCTTCAGGCAGCGGCCCGGGACGATGGACAACCTCATCGGCCTCAACGGCATTGTCTACCACCCCAACGGCTACCTCCTCGTCGTCCACACCTCTGGCGGCGACCTCTTCAAGGTGGACCCCAAGACGGGGGCCGTGAGCGTCGTCAGGGTGCGGGGCTCTCTCAAGAACGGCGACGGGCTGGAGCTGATCTCCCCGACGAAGCTGGCCGTCGCCGGCATGCCGAGCAGGCTGGTCGAGAGCTCTGACGACTGGGAGACCGCAAGCGTCACGGGACGGTATGTCGGCCCGGTGCACCGGATTGGGTCGTCAGCGACGGTGAAGGACGGGGACGTGTACGTCAACCACATCGTCGGGTTTGGTCTCAGCAGGAAGAAGACGCACGTCCTCGCCAAGGCGGTGTTCGCGCCTTTGTAGTTAGGCGCGGTGCCTCTGGGCATGTCTGTTTTAACTTACTTGAGAGTATTTCTTCGCCATCGTCAACGTGTGGGGTGTGGCTACCACTCTTCCCGTCCCTCCAAAGAGAAATAGCCTCCAACTAAGAGCATCTCCAACAAACGCGTGCTAGTGCGGCGCCCAATTCAGCCCGGTCCAACGGACCCACCTGCAGCAGCTTAGAGTTTGCTGCGCGCGTAAACCGGCGCACCAAATATGTTGTGCGCGATAGCGTTTTTAAGCGTGTGTCCAAAACAATTTAGTGCGTACTATTTTACAGCGTCTATTGGAGTTGTTCAGCTCCCAAAAAACGAATCTTTTAGCGCGCAGAGTAGTTTTTAGGCGCCTGTTGGAGATGCTCCCAGGGATGAAGTTCATGTGCAGATGTTGCCATTTTATATCAGGATGTTGACACACGAACATGTCACGTGTATCTTTGACGCTGGGTAATGCATCATAGTTCATGTTGAAGGAGACCCGACGAAAAGCACGATAACCAAGACAGTCGACGATCGTTTTTGAAGACCAAAACCCCACGCGTTTGGGAGGGACCTTGTCTAACGCACGGTGGCTATGGACTGTCAGTTCGCCCGTCCCTAGAGACTCGAGAATCGCTGTCCTTCAACATGAAGAACGGGAGAGAAAGAACAAGAGATAGATGTAAAAGCCAGGGTAAAAAGTAGTAATTGATTTGTTCGATTGGGTGTTGTTTCAATCGATCATTACCTTCAATATATATAAAAGACGGCTGGACTTTTCGTACAAGAAAAATATCCATCAAGGCTTTCCTTACAAGAAAATTACACCAAATCACGTTCTAGAGTCCTAATTCTAGTTCAACTTGGATTCAGTCCGAATTTGGCCCAAACTTCTGTCTTGTTCCTTCCGCGGCCGTAGAATTTGCATTTGACATCAGTTTGAGACAATTTGTATACCAAAATCGATCACCTCGGTGAGACGAACAATTCTTCTGTTGTTCACTTTTTTAAATAAAGTAATATTGAATACTTTACGAAGTCATCTTTAACTCCCAGTCAGATTTGGTCACACGGGTGACTAGACTGTCCGAATCTTGTATCATTTCTGCAGATTGCATACTATCTTAGATGACAAGTTAACCGTTTTGATGATAGATGCAACTTTCGTGTTGAACACTTTTCTGAAGATATTTAGATAACCTTTTGGGTCCATCTTTAGTTTTCGGTTGGATTGGCCAACGTCATTCGGATTTGAATCTCTTTAATCAGATATTAGGATCCTTCAATCAGATTGCACGATCATATTTTTCATTCTAATAACAGTTTTTACCTGCATAACAGACTTTTTATTCGCCCGATATTTTTTCACTCGTTCGACAACTTTCATTCGACCGACAAACTTTTCACTCGGATTTCTTACTAAAACTTGAGTCTGATCTTGTTTTGCCTCTCCAGGTTGCATACAATCTCGGATTGAGATGATATATATATATATATATATATATATATATATATATATATATGTATCAAAATCGATCGTCTCGATGAGACGGAATCTTTTGTGTTGTAAGTTTTTCCATTAGAAACTGTCTTGAGGGTCTCGCGCAACCAATCACACAGTTGTGTGATCCCTCGCGCCACATTTTGCCCTGTGGTAGGACCGGATTCTGATGACCATAACTTTTGCATAGGATCTTGGATTGAGATAAAATATATACCAAAATTAATCGTCTTGGCGAGGCGAAGACAATCCGTGTTGAACATGTTTCCATAGGAGGTCGTCTTAAGTGCTTAATCGACCGAACTCTACTCTGAATATGAAATCTCAACACTTTTGAGTAGAGTTTCGGCCATCGAGATGAGATCGAACAGCGATGGCCCAAACATCAAAGATGTTCATGGTGACACCACGAAACTTTTTCATGTAGATAACTTCTTCATTTGAATCCATCTTAACAATGTTTTCTTCCATGTAAAAATCTGATGTCAACACATGCCCCCTATTTTTCGGCGAAGCTTGCGTGCTGAAAAACAACTTTTTTAGAGTTTGTTCTATGGACGATGTCAACACTCCAGTGGCCATTTTGCATATGCTTAGGGCGATAAGTATATATCAGCAAATTATATGTTCTTAGGGAGATAGTTATATATCGGTCGTGTTTACTCTTAGGGCGATAATACTATTATCGGCCACTACATTTTTGTTTTAAATCATACCTTGGAACCGATTGCCACCAATCGGTTTTAAAGAGATGGGAATGAATCCGGTTCTTATAGAACTAAGGAAATAATACTCACAGAGGTCACACCCTGTTAAGCAAGTAACATCGAGATGATTCCAATCCAACGATGCATCGGCCAAGGCAACACAAGCCGAATTATGCGCGTGAATGACTTCTACTTCATCATCGACCCATTGTATTGAGAATTAATGCATGGTAGATGGCACGCACTGGTTAGCATGAACCCAATCACGGCCAAGTATAACATTATAGTGACCTTGCACATCGGCGATGAAGAATGTGGTGGCCAAAGTTTTGCTTCCCACAGTGAGTTTCATGCACATCACACCTCTGGCGTGTGTCTTTTCATTACCCTCAAATCTGTTAAGTACCATATTGTTCTTCACCAATGCATCATCATGTAAACCCAACTTCTTGAAGACCGAATAGGGCATAAGATTTACCATATCACCACCATCAACGACCATCCTAGCAACCGGTGATCCGTTAGTATGACCCTTGAGGTACAATGGATTCAAGTGTTACCCTGTTCTTTTGGCTTCTTGAAGATAGCGTTCTTAGGACCAAAATCTAGCTGCACCACCTCCCCTTCTTCGCTTATAGAAAAAACTCAGCAAGTAAGTAATACACCATATTAATATCCATACCTTCCCGAACCGGCGTAGATTCATAATCCACCATCTCATCTTCATCTCCCAATGTGTATATTGGACTTGAAGTTTCCTTAGTTGAAGGGGATTCTTCTGGTGGTGCGGACGATGTAATAGGGGTAGCATCATCCTCTTTTAGTGGTGTAGGTGTTCTAGTTATTTTGAGTTTCGCCACGTGTATTATTTGCTTGTCGCATTCATCATCGCATCATTCGCATCATCTGCATTGCATCAACACTCTGCTGCCATCATTTTTCAAACTTGCATCCGTTTGTAGTTGTCGGTCCTTCCCGTACTTGTTGTCGACCGTTTGGAGACCAACCACACACGCACACGCCCGCGACATCGATAAAATATTCTTTTAAAAGTGCACATACAAGATTCTCGGAATGGGTCAAAAGTTGGCGTGCGGTCTTAATATAATTTAGGTAGACAGCCTGCCAAATTTTGTCGCGTTTGGAGGTCGTTTGATACCCAACCGTTAAACCTGTAGGGGCGCTATAGCCATTCAAATTATGAGGTGTTTTAGTATTAAATACTTGTCGTCGGGCTGCTCGTCTTCCCTCACATCTCCACCTAGCCTCTGTGCACAGTGCACCGACCTCCTCGCAACCTAGTCCAAAACTTCCCCAAACCCGGAATGTGCGGTCATGATCGTTGGGTCCGGATCAACCCCAAAATACTCCAAACCATCACCGTTTTTTAATTGGACCCCTAATCTATTATTCTTGGTCGTCCATTCTAAAATGGAGGGATAAGAATGGTATATAATAGTCAAACTCTAGGCCAATAGCCAAACTCTAGGCCCTAGCCTGTCCCATCCACCCATTCCCATCACTCACGCCGCCACACACCTACTCGTTCCCCCTTCCTCGGGATCACCTCCCGATCCACCATACCCAACTAACGAGCCCCTCCAGATCCACCCCATTGTCCGTTCCCAAGCGCACGCAATCGCAGACGCCTGCATCACCAAGTCCCTCGACCAGCCAAGTTAGAGTTCGCCTTCGTCGATTGCCGGCAACAGCAGCTTCGACCACGAGGAGCCGCGCCTGTCACAGCTTGGGCTCGAACAGAGCACAACGCCCTAGGAGCGTTGACCCCATCACTGACCTCCCTTCCGCATGCTCACCTGAGCAACTGCTTCGCCGGTCCAGTCCAGAGCCCTTCTGTTGCCTTTTTTCCTTCCTCCCCATGATTCTCTCTCTAATCTCTCTCTCTCTCTCGCCCCTCATCTTTGCGGGAACCCAACGCCATGGACACCGGATGGAGCTCATGCTCGTCTACCATCCGAGGAGTGATGCCGCTGGCCAGATCCGACACACCACGACCAGATTCGTCCATTTTTCCAATGCCCCAAGCCCGTCGGTCGACTGCCGCCATGCACATGGCGCCACAATCGGCCTTTGCTCTAGGACATCCATGCTTGCCTCTCGTGTGTTTCTGTTGGAAATATGCCCTAGAGACAATAATAAATTAGTTATTATTATATTTCTTTATTCGTGATAATCGTTTATTATCCATGCTATAATTGTATTGATTGGAAACTCAAATACATGTGTGGATACATAGACAAAACACTATCGCTAGTAAACCTCTAGTTGACTAGCTCGTTGATCAAAGATGGTCAAGGTTTCCTAACCATAGACAAGTGTTGTCCCTTGATAACGGGATCACATCATTAGGAGGATCATGTGATGGACAACACCCAAACTATGAATGTAGCATATTGATCGTGTCGTTTTATTGCTATTGTTTTCTGCGTGTCAAGTATTTGTTCCTATGACCATGAGATCATATAACTCACTGGCACCGGAGGAATACCTTGTGTGCATCAAACGTCGCAACGTAACTGGGTGACTAGAAAGGTGCTCTACAGGTATCTATGTAGGTGTCCATTGAGTTAGTATGGATCAAGACTGGGACTTGTCACTCCGTGTGACGGAGAGGTATCTCGGGGCCCACTTGGTAATACAACATCACACACAAGCCTTGCAAGCAATGTGACTAAGTGTAAGTCATGGGATCTTGTATTACGGAACGAGTAAAGAGACTTGCCGGTAACGAGATTGAAATAAGTATGCGGATACCGACGATCGAATCTCGGGCAAGTAACATACTGAAGGACAAAGGGAATGACATATGGGATTATATGAATCCTAGACACTGAGGTTCAACCGATAAGATCTTCGGAGAATATGTAGGATCCAATATGGGCATCCAGGTCCCGCTATTGGATATTGACCGAGGAGTGCCTCGGGTCATGTCTACATAGTTCTCGAACCCGCAGGGTCTGCACACTTAAGGTTCGATGATGTTGTAGTATAGTTGTGTTATATGCGTGGTTACCGAATGTTGTTCGGAGTCCCGGATGAGATCACGAATGTCATGAGGGTTTCCAGAATGGTCCGGAAACGAAGATTGATATATAGGATGGTTTCATTTGGTTACCGGAAAGTTTCGGGCAATTCCGGTAGTGTGCCGGGAGTGACGAATGGGTTCCGGGAGTTCACCGGGAGGGGTCCACCCACCCGGGGGGGGGGGGAGCCCAATGGCTTTAGGGTGGTGCACCAGCCCTTAGTGGGCTGGTGGTACAGCCCCAGATTGCCTTGGCGCCAAGAAGAAAAAAACCAAAGAGAAAAGAAAAAAAAGGAAAGGGGACGTGGGAAGGAAGAGGAGGACTCCTCCTTCCCAAACCTAAATGGAGTAGGAATCCTCCTCTCCTCCTTGGCTGGCGCACCCTTGAGGGCAAGGCAAGCCACCTCCCCCTCCCTCCTATATATATTGGTGTTTTAGGGCTGATTTGAGACAACTTTTTCCACGTGCAACTCAACTCTAAACCACATAGTTCCACCTCTAGATCGGATTTCTGCGGAGCTCGGGCGGAGCCCTACAGGAGTAGATCATCACCACCACCGGAGCGCCGTCACGCTGCCGGAGAACTCATCTACTTCTCCGTATTTCTTGCTGGATCAAGAAGGCCGAGAGCATCGTCGAGCTGTACGTGTGCTAAACGCGGAGGTGCCGTCCATTCGGCACTAGATCAGAACGGATTGTGGGACGGTTCGTGGGGCGGATCGAGGAACGTGAAGACGTTCCTCTACATCAACTGCGTTTCTTAAACGCTTCCTGCTGTGTGATCTACAAGGGTACGTAGATCCAAATATCCTCTCGTAGATGGACATCACCATGATAGGTCTTCGTGTGCGTAGGAAAATTTTGTTTCCCATGCAACGTTCCCCAACAGTGGCATCATGAGCTAGGTTCATGCGTAGATGTCATCTCGAGTAGAACACAAATGGTTTTGTGGATTGTGATGTTCGATTTGCTGCCCTCCTTAGTCTTTTCTTGATTCGGCGGTATTGTTGGATTGAAGCGGCCCGGACCGACATTACTTGTACGCTTACGAGAGACTGGTTTCATTGACTAACATGCAACCTCGTTGCATAAAGATGACTGGCGGGTGTCGGTTTCTTCAACTTTAATTGAATTGGTTTTAACCGAGGCTGTCCTTGGAGAGGTTAAATAGCAATTTGCACAACTCCGTTGTGGTTTTTGCGTAAGTAAGATGTGAACATACTAGATACCCATAGCGGCCACGTAAAACATGCAACAAGAAATTAGAGGACGTCTAAATTGTTTTTGCAGGGTATGCCTGTGATATGGTATGGCCTGTGATGTGATATATTGTATGTATGAGTGACTTGCACGTCGATGGTACGACAACCGGCAGGAGCCATAGGGTTATCTTTAAACTAATGTTTGTGTTTGCAGATGCGTTTACTATATTGCTAGGACGTAGCTTTAGTAGTAATAGCATAGATAACACGACAACCTCGATGGCGACACGTTTATGGAGATCATGATGATGGAGATCATGGTGTGGCGCCGGTGACAAGAAGATCGTGCCGGTGTTTTGGTGATGGAGATCAAAAAGCACAAGATGATGGCCATATCATGTCACTTATGAATTGCATGTGATGTTAATCCTTTTATGCACCGTATCTTGCTTAGAACGGCGGTATCATTATGAGGTGATCTCTCATTATAATTTCAAGACGAAATTGTGTTTTGCCCGACTGTGCATCGTTGCTACAGTTCATCGTTTCGAGACACCATGTGATGATCGGGTGTGTTAGACTCAACGTTCACATATAACGGGTGCAAAATAGTTGCACACGCAGAACACTTGGGTTAAGCTTGACGAGCCTAGCATGTGCAGACATGGCCTCAGAACACATGAGACCGAAAGGTCGAGCATGAATCGTATAGTTGATATAATTAGCATAGAGATGCTTACCATTAAAACTATTCTCAACTCACGTGATGATCGAAGTTGAGTTAGTGGATTTGGATCATGTACCACTCAAATGACTAGAGAGATGTACTTCTTGAGTGGGAGTTCTTAAGTAATATGATTAATTAAACTAATTATCATGAACATAGTCTAATGGTCTTTACGAATTACTATGTAGCTTGAGCTATAGCTCTATTGTTTTTATATGTTCCTAGAGAAAATTTAGTTGAAAGATGATAGTAGCAACTTTACGGACTGAGTCCGTAAAACTGAGGATTGTCCTCATTGCTGCACGAAGGCTTATGTCCTTAATGCACAACTCGGTGTGCTGCACCTCGACCGTCGTCTGTGGATGTTGGGAACATCCGACATATACGTTTTTGATGACTACATGATAGTTCAGTGTGTAATACTTAATGACTTAGAAGCAAGACGCCGAAGACGTTTTGAAACGTCCCGGAACATAAGAGATGTTCTAAGAGATGAAATTGAGATTTCATGCTCGTGTCCTTTTTGAGAGGTATGAGACCTCCAACAAGATTCTTTGTCTGCAAAGTAAAGGAGAAAAACTCAAATCGTTGAGCATGTTCTCAAATTGTGTGAGTACAACAATCGATTAAATCAAGTGGGAGTTAATCTTCCAGATGAGATAGTGATGGTTCTCCAAAAGTCATTGCCACTAAGCTGCTAGAGCTTCGTGATGAACTATGACATATCAAGGATATATATGATGATCCTTGAGCGATTCGCAACGTTTGACACTGCGAATGTACAAATCAAGAAGGAGCATCAATTGTTGATGATTAGTAAAACCACTAGTTTCAAGAAGGGCAAGGGCTAGAAGGGATACTTCATGAAACGACAAACTAGTTGCTTCTCTAATGAAGAAACCCAAGATTGAACCCAAACCCGAGACTAAGTGCTTCTTTTATGATGAGAACGGTCACTGAGGTGGAGCTACCCTAGATACTTGGTAGATGAGAAGGTTGGCAAAGTCGACAGAAGTATATTTGATATACATGAAATTGATGCGTACTTTACTAGTACTCCTAGTAGCGCGAGGGTATTAGATACCAGTTCAATTGCTAAGTGATTAGTAACTCGAAATAAAAGCTACAGAATAAATGGAGACTAACTAATGGCGAGGTGACGATAAGTGTTGGAAGTGTTTCCAAGGTTGATGTGATCAAACTTCGCATGCTCCCTGTACCATCAGGATTGGTGTTAAACCTAAATAATTGTTATTTGGTGATTGTGTTGAGCATGAACATGATTGGATCGTGATTATTGAAATACGATTATTCATTTAAAGAGAATAAGGGTTATTCTATTTGCTTGAATAATTACCTTCAATGATTTACTGAATCTCGATTGTAGTGTTACACATGTTCATAATATTAGGTGCCAAAAGAAACAAAGTAATAATGATAGTACCACTTACTTGTGGCACTGCCGCTTGAGTCATGTTGGTGTAAAATGCATGAAGAAGCTCGATGCTGATGGATCTTTGTACTCACTCATTTTTGAAACTTTCAGACATGCAAACCATACTTGTTGGTATAAACGCATGAAGAAACTCCATGCAGATGGATTGTTTGGACTCACTTGATTTTGAATCACTTGAGACATGCAAAATAATACCACACGGAACAAGAGAGTAAGTTGTTTGAAGTAATACATTTTTTATGTGTACAGTCCAATAAGTGCCGAGGCACACAATGGATATCATTATGTTCTTACTTCACTGACGACTTGAGTAGATACATGAGTATTTACTTGATGAATCACGAGTCTGAAGTATTGAAAAGTTCAAAGCTATTTCAGAGTGAAGATCGTCGTGACAAGAGGATGAACTGTCTACGATATGATCATAGAGATGAATATCTGAGTTGCGAGTTTTGGTACAGAGTTGAGACAATGTGGAAATTGTTTCACAATTCATGCCACCTGGAACACCATAGTGTGATGGTGTGTCCGAACGTCACAGCCGCGCCCTATTTGATATGGTGCATACTATGATGTCTCTCATCGAATTACCACTATCGTTTATGGGTTATGCATTAGAGACAACCTCATTCACTTTAAATAGGGCACCGCGTATTTCCGTTGAGATGACACAATATAGAATATGGTTTGGAGAAACATGAGCTGTCGTTTCTTGAAAGTTTGGGGCTGCGATGCTTCTTTGGAAAAGTTTCAGTCTGATAAGCTCGAACCCAAAGTGAATAAATTCATCTTCATAGGATATCAAAAACAGTTGGGTACATCTCCTATCTCAGATCCGGAAGCAAAGTGTTTGTTTCTAGAGACGGGTCTGTTGACCCACAACTATAGGGGTCTATCGTAGTCCTTTCAATAAGTAAGAGTGTCGAACCCAACGAGGAGCAGAAGGATCAGACAAGTGGATTTCAGCAAGGTATTTTCTACAAGCACTGAAATTATCGGTAACAGAATGTTGTGTGGTAATATGATTCGTAGCAAGTAGCAAGTAAGAAAAGTAACAACGGTGTAGCAAAGTGGCTCAATACCTTTTGTAGGAATGGACAAGCCTAGAGAAACTCTTATAGTAGGTGAAGTGCTCCCGAGGACACACGGGAATTTCTGTCAAGCTAGTTTTCATCATGTTCATATGATTTGCGTTCGCTACTTTGATAGTTTGATATGTGGGTGGACCGGCACTTGGGTACTGCCCTTACTTGGACAAGAATCCCACTTATGATTAACCCCTATCGCAAGCATCCGCAACTACAAAAGAAGAATTAAGACAAAGTCTAACCATAGCATTAAACTAGTGGATCCAAGTCAGCCCCTTACGGAGCAACGCATAAACTAGGGTTTAAGCCTGTGTCACTCTAGCAACCCATCATCTATTTACCACTTCCCAATGCCTTCCTCTAGGCCCAAATAATGGTGAAGTGTTATGTAGTTGACGTTCACATAACACCACTAGAGGAAAAACAACATACAACACATCAAAATATCGAACGAATACCAAATTCACATGACTACTTATAGCAAGACTTATCCCATGTCCTCAGGAACAAAAGTAACTACTCAAAAAGCATAATCATATTCATGACCAGAGAGGTAATGAATAGCATCAAGGATCTGAACGTATAATCTTCCACCAGGTAATCCAACTAGCATCAACTACAAAGAGTAATTAACAGTACTAGCAACCTTACAAGTACCAATCGGAGTCGCGAGACGGAGATTGGTTAAAAGAGATGAACTAGTGTTTGGATATGAGATGGTGTTGATGAAGATTTTGATGGTGATGAGTCCCCTCTGATGATAGGAGTGTTGGTACTGACGATGGCGACGATTTCCCCCTCCGGGAGGGAAGTTTCCTCGGCAAGACGACCCTGCCGGAGCTCTAGATTGGTTCTGCTCAAGTTCCGCCTCATGGCACCGACGATTCCTCCCGAAAGCCTCCTCCTGGTTTTTTCCGGAACGAAACCCTTCTTGTAGCAAAAGAGGGGGGCCAGAGGGCCACCAGGGTGCCCACAAGCCCCCTAGGCGCGGCCAGGGGTTCGACTAGCAGGCTTGTGGCCTCCTGCTGGCTCCTGTTTGGTACTTCTTCGGCCCATTATTTTTTATAAATTCCAAAATAAATCCTCGTTGATTTTAACGGCTTTTGGAGTTGCGCAGAATAGGTATCTCAAACTTGCTCCTTTTTCAGGCCAGAATTCCAGCTGCCGTCATTCTCCCTCTTCATGGAAACCTTGCAAAATAAGAGAGAAAAGGCATAAGTATTGTACCGTGAAGTGTAATAACAGTCCATAAAGCGATAAATATCAACATGAAAGCATGATGCAAAATGGACGTATCAACTCCCCCAAGCTTAGACCTCACTTGTAGTGAAGCGAAAGCCGAGATCAATAAGTATGCCCACATGTTTAGAGAGACAGGTGTCGACAAACAAGATACGGACATGCATGCATCATGATCATATTCAGAACAACAATACCATCATATGAACTCTTATGCTAAAGTGACAATTCCTTGACAAGGTAAAGTATGGATCAAGAACCTTACTGAGAATTAACAACCGATAGAATTTAGTCATTGAAGCAATTGCAATTTATCATAACATCACAAAGAGTCAAATAAGAGCTTGTAAAGCAAATCCACATACTCAATCATCCTTTCGTCTTCTACAATTGCTACAACTCACATGATACTCATGAGATCAAAGTTTCAGTTGGATACAAAGAAAGATAGGGGCTTATAGTTCTGCCTCCCAACTATTTACCTCAAGGGTAATGTCAACAATAATAGTTCATGAATACTTACTTCCAAGTTGACATACGAATATAGATCTTTTCCTAGCATATGACGTTAGCCAAGATAAAGGCGAAATAAGGAATTGGTGTAGATCACCATGACTCTTTCAAGGACAAAAAGTAAAGGTACAAGAAAGGCCCTTCGCAGAGCGAAGCAGAGGTTGTCATGCGCTTTTGAGGTTTGGATGTGTGTCCTCTTAGTGCGAAGGAACGTCACTTTATATTGCTTCCTGTGATAAAGAACTTTATTATGCAGTATGTCGCTTTTTTGTCTTCCTCATCAAAGGTTCGTACAAAGCTTATTTTCCACACACTAATAGATCATACATATTAGGGAGCAATTTTTATTGCTTGCACCAATGACAACTTACTTGAAGGATCTTATTCAATCCGTAGGTAGGTATGGTGGACTCTCAAGGCTAAACTGGGTTGATGGTTTATGGATGCACAAGTAGTATCTCTACTTAGTGTGAAAGTTTTGGCTAATATGAGGTGGAAGCAATCGTCACATGCTATGGGATCTCTAGTCATATAATAATTGTTCGGAACCAAGCAAACACAATTCATCATGTTGTCTTCCTTGTCCAACATCTACTTCTAAGCATGTAATAGTTTAGTGAGTGCTCACAATCATAGATGGTGTTAAAGATGATATATTTATATGTGAATCTCTCCTTCCTTATCACTTCCTATTAATTGCAACAATGACCAAAGTATACGTTTGTCCACCCTCAACAAGTTTCAATCAACATTCCTTTTACATGTGAAGCCATCACTTCCCATAAGATCATTACATGATCTTTCTTGCTTTTGTTCTTTTCTCATTTTTTTGATCATGGCATGAAGCAAGGCCCTTAACTAAAACTCTCTTTATTATATGGCTCAAGAGCTCGAATACATCAGGGGTGACACAAAGAAAAACTCAAGCCTAAGACACTAAGAACTTTATTCTACTAGAGAAATATAAAACCAAGAAGAATCGAACTAAGAAAAGGTAAAGGCAAAAGATGTGATGGTGATACGATACCGGGGCAACTCCCCCAAGCTTGGCACAAGACAAGGGGATTGCCCATACCCATGCTTAGTTGTCTTACTTTGGAGGTGATGGTGGTGGAGTTGTTTTGTATTTCGATTCCAAGAGGGCCATCAATCTTTGATTTATCCCTTGGAGCTCTGCGATATGTTTCTCCAGCAAAACAACTTCACGAGTGAGAAAAGTATTACGATCACGAGTTATTTCACATAACCTCAAGATCTCGATCAAGGATGGAGGTAAAAGGTGGAGGTAAGGTTGAAGAAAATCCTCTTCCTCAGCTTCTTCCTTGTTGAGTACAGATTGCCCTTCGTCCAACGCCGGATTCTTCTCCTTACGTTTGCCCTTAGTATCTTTAGGTAGCCTTTCCTTTGCCTCCATGACCTCCATTCTTTTTAGATCAGAATTTACTTCTCCATAGACTTGAGGGAGATCGTTCTCCCCCACAGATTCCCGAGACGAGATCTTGCTCTGAATCTGCGGCAGAAAACAGGCTCAAAACGAAAATAGAGAAAATTTGCAGTTTTGGATGTGATGGTGGTGGAGTTGTTTTGGAGGTGATGGTGGTGGAGTTGTTTTGTCTTTCGATTCCAAGAGGGCCATCAATCTTTGATTTATACCTTAGAGCTTTTGGAGATGCCATGGCGATCTAGATCTGCAGCAGAAACAGGCTCGAAACGAAAACAGAGGAAATTTGCGTGATACGAGGGTGAGACCTTTTGGGAGAATATATAATGATTTTTTCCCGACCAGAAGGAGTAATCTGCAAGAAAACGGAGTCCGGGAAGCACACGAGGTGGTCACAAGCCCCCCAGGTGCGGTCAGGGAGTGGCCCGCGCCTGGCAGGCTTCTCGCCTCCTCGTGCACTTTCGGGACTACTTTAAATTTTTTCTATTTTTCTAAAATTGCCAAAATGGAGAAAAATTCCTACTGGAAAAGTTTTGGAGTCGGTTTACTTACCGAATCACATACCTCTTCGTTTTCAGAGTCTGAAACAGGCTGATAAATATCGCTTAGGTACTCCTCCAGAGTTATGGTATTGATAATATTGCTTTCAACATTTATGGGAGTACCTGAGATATAATGCTTGATTCTTTGCCCATTTACCACTCTCGGAAAATTACCTTCCGTGTTGTTGATCTTGATGGCACCGGAACGATATAGTTCCTCAACAATGTAAGGACCTTCCCATTTAGAGAGAAGTTTGCCTGCAAAAAATCTTAAACGAGAATTATATTGCAAGACATGATCACCTACACTAAACTCACGTTTCTGTATCCTTTTATCATGCCACCTCTTAACCTTTTCTTTGAACAGCTTGGCATTTTCATATGCCTGAGCTCTCCATTCATCAAGCGATCTAATGTCAAATAACCTCTTCTCACCAGCAAGTTTGAAATCAAAGTTGAGCTCTTTGATTGCCCAATAAGCCTTATGCTCTAGCTCAAGAGGTAAATGGCATGCTTTGTCGTAAACCATTTTGTGCGGAGACATGCCCACGGGATTCTTATAGGCAGTTCTATAAGCCCAGAGTAAATCATCGAGCTTCTTGGACCAATTCTTTCTAGACCTATTGACAGTCTTTTGCAGAATTAGTTTAATCTCTCTATTACTTAGCTCTACTTGACCACTGGACTGAGGATGATAGGGAGATGCAATTCTATGGTTGACATCATACTTATCAAGCGTTTTACGGAAAGCACCATGAATGAAATGTGAACCACCATTAGTCATCAGATATCTAGGGACTCCAAATCTAGGGAAAATAACTTCTTTAAGCATCCTGATAGAGGTGTTGTGATCAGCACTACTTGTCGGGATAGCTTCTACCCACTTAGTAACATAATCAACAGCAACTAGGATATGAGTATACCCGTTGGATTTTGGAAAAGGTCCCATATAATCAAAGCCCCAATCATCAAATGGTTGAATGACAAGTGAATAATTCATAGGCATTTCCTGACGTTTACCGATATTACCTATTCTTTGACATTCGTCACAAGACAAGACAAACTTACGGGCATCCTTGAAGAGAGTGGGCCAATAGAAACCTGATTGCAATACCTTGTGTGCAGTTCTATCTCCTGCATGGTGTCCTCCGTAGGCCTTGGAGTGACACTTCTGTAGGATCTGTCCATGTTCATGTTCAGGTACACAACGTCTAATAACACCATCTACTCTTTCCTTATAAAGGTGAGGATCATCCCAAAAGTAATGTCTCAAATCAAAGAAGAATTTCTTCTTTTGCTGGTATGTGAAACTAGGTGGTATATATTTGGCAACGATATAATTTGCATAATCAACATACCACGATGCACTACGTGAAGTATTGATGACATTCAATTGCTCATCAGGAAAGCTATCATCAATAGGTTGTGGGTCATCAAGAACATTCTCCAACCTAGACAAGTTATGTGCTACTGGGTTCTCAGCACCCTTCCTATCGACAACATGCAAACCAAATTCTTGTAGCAAGAAAACCCATCTGATAAGTCTAGGTTTAGCGTCTTTGTTTTCCATGAGGTACTTAATAGCAGCTTGATCAGTGTGAATAGTGACTTTGGAATCAACTATGTAAGATCTGAAATTTTCACATGCAAACACGACTGCTAAAAATTCCTTTTTAGTAGTAGCATAGTTTCTTTGGGCACTGTCTAGAGTTTTACTAGCATAGTGAATAACATTCAACTTCTTATCAACTCTTTGTCCTAGGACAGCACCAACATCATAATCACTAGCATCTCACATGATTACAAAAGGTAAGTTCCAATCATGTGGTTGAACAATAGGTGCAGTTATCAAAGCCTTCTTAAGTATTTCGAAGGCTTCCTCACAATCATCGTAAAAAACAAAAGGAATATCCTTTTGCAAGAGATTGGTAAGAGGCCTAGAAATCTTAGAGAAGTCTTTAATGAACCTTCTATAGAAACCAGCATGACCAAGGAAACTTCTTATACCTTTTATATCTGTGGGGCATGGCATTTTCTCAATTGCATCAACCTTAGCCTTATCGACTTCAATACCTATTTCAGAAATTTTATGTCCTAAGACGATGCCTTCATTAACCATAAAGTGACACTTCTCCCAATTATAGACAAGGTTGGTGTCTTTACATCTCTGCAAGACTCGGTCAAGGTTGCTGAGGCAATCATCAAAAGAAGACCCGTAAACAGAGAAGTCATCCATGAAAACCTCAAGAATCTTTTCACAAAAGTCAGAGAATATAGCCATCATACATCTTTGAAAAGTGGTCGGTGCATTACATAAGCCAAAAGGCATACGTCTGTAAGCAAAGGTACCGAAAGGGCAGGTGAAAGTAGTTTTCTCCTGATCAGATTGTGCAACAGGTATTTGGGAGAAACCAAAATAACCATCTAGAAAGCGTGTGTGTGTTTAGACAGTCTTTCTAGCATTTGGTCGATAAAAGGCAAAGGGTAATGATCTTTCCTAGTGGCTTTATTCAATTTCGTAAAATCGATCACCATCCTATAGCCAGTAATAATCCTCTATGGGATCAATTCATCCTTATCATTAGGGACAACGGTAATACCTCCCTTCTTAGGGACACAATGTACCGGACTCAGCCAATCACTATGAGCAACAGGATAGATAATACCCGCTTCCATGAGCTTTAGTATTTATTTACTTACTACCTCTTTCATCTTAGGATTTAATCTCCGTTGATGATCAGCAACTGGTTTGGAATCAGGATCAGTTTTAATCTTGTGTTGGCATAGAGTGGGACTAATGCCCTTAAGATCATCAAGAGTATATCCAATAGCTGCATGGTGCTTCCTGAGAGTTTTTAGTAACTTCTTTTCTACATGCTCTCAGAGGCTAGCACTAATAATAACGAGATATATCTCTTTTTCATCAAGATAAATATACTTAAGAGTATCAGGCAACTGTTTAAGCTCGAACACAGGATCACCCTTTGGTGGGGTGGTTCTCCAAGCAGTTCAACAGGTAGATTATTCTTAAGGATAGGATATTGTTCAAAGATAACTCTATCTATCTCATCCCTTTCATCCATATGCATATCATTTTCATGCTCAAGCAAGTATTCCTCTAAAGTATCAGTAGGAGGCACGACAATAGAAGCTAGGGCAATAATTTCATCCTTACTAGGCAACTCTTTTTTCATGAGGTTGTCTACCAAACTTGGAGAAATTGAACTCATGTGACACACCTTCAAAGCCAAGAGTGACAGTTTGCTTCTCACACTCAATATGAGCATTGACGGTATTGAGGAATGGTCTACCAAATATGATGGGACAAAAGCTATCTTGTGTGGTAGCAAGAACGAGGAAATTAGCAGGATACTTCATTTTACCACACAAGACTTCAGCACCTCTAACAATTCCCATAGGGCATATAGTATCTCTATTGGCAAGCTGAATAGTGACATCAATGGGTTCTATCTCGACAGGTGCAATCTCGTCTTTGATTTCATCATATAAGGATCGAGGTATTGCACTAACACTAGCACCCACGTCACATAACCATGATAACAATGATCTCCTATCTTAACAGAAACAACAGGCGTGACAACAACATGCCTATGTTTATCTCTAGCATGAGGTTTCGCAATTCTAGCAGCATCTTCACAGAAGGGAATATCATCGCCCTCGACATTGTCGGACAAAAGATCTTTGATAATAGTAATGCTAGGTTCAACTCTAATTTTCTCAGGAGGTGTAGGTGTTCTAATGTAGCCTCTATGTATCACACTTGAAACTTTAGAATGATCCTTAATCCTAACAGGGAAAGGTGGTTTCTCAATGTAAGCACTAGGGATAATAGGATCATTATAGGCAATGACTTTCTCTTCAACTGGATTGGGTTTAACTACATTGACTTCTAAGGGAGGATGATATTTAAACCACTTCTCTTTAGGGAGATCAATATGAGCAGCAAATGATTCACACAATGAAGCTACTATCTCAAAGTCAAGTCCATACTTCGCGCTAAAATCACAAAAAGTATTTGTTTCAACAAAGGATTTAACACAATAAAACTTGAAATTCATACCTGACTCCTTACCTTTATCAAGCTCCCAATCTTCAGAGTTGCGTTTAATTATTTCCAATAAATTCCATTTGAAGTCAATATCTCTCTTCATAAAAGAACCGGTACAAGAAGTATCAAGCATGGTGTGATCATCATGAGAAAGCCGAGCGTAGAAGTTCTGAATGATAATTTCTCTCGAGAGCTCATGGTTGGGGCATGAATATAACATTGATTTAAGCCTCCCCCAAGCTTGAGCGATGCTTTCTCTGTCACGATGTACTAGATGCATAGGATAAAACTTTTGATGAAATTCCAATTTCAACCGGTTGTAGTTCCATGATCTAGTATCATCACATAGCGTATACCATGTCAATGCTTTATCACTGAAAGATAAGGGAAAGACCTTCTTCTTGACCTCATCCTCGGGCAAACCTGCAAGCTTAAATAAACCACAAACTTCATCTACATAGATTAGATGCAAGTCTGGATGTGATGTTCCATCTCCTGTAAAAGGATCAGCCACCAGTTTCTCAAGCATACCCGAAGGAAATTCATAGAAAATATTATCAGTAGGTGCAACAGGTTGAGGAGCAACTCCTTGTGCTTCCATTCGTGGTGAAGATACCCCGAACAAGCTCCTCAAAGGATTAGTTTCCATAGAAACAAGTGACAATAAATTTCAGCACACTATATAAATGTTTCCTTACCAAATTCCACTTACCAAAGGCGCTTCACTCCCTAGCAACGGCGCCAGAAAATAATCCTGATGACCCACAAGTATAGGGGATCTATCATAGTCCTTTCGATAAGTAAGAGTGTCGAACCCAACGAGAAGCAGAAGGATCTGACAAGTGGCTTTCAGCAAGGTATTCTCTGCAAGCACAGAAATTATCAGTAACAGAAAGTTGTGTGGTAAGATGATTCGTAGCAAGTAGCAAGTAACAAAAGTAATAACGGTGCAGAAAAGTGGCCCAATCCCATTTGTAGCAAGGGACAAGCCTGGAGAAACTCTTATAGGAGGTGAAGCACTCCCGAGGACACACGGGAATTTCTGTCAAGCTAGTTTTCATCATGTCCATATGATTCGTGTTCGCTACTTTGATAGTTTGATATGTGGGTGGACCGGCGCTTGGGTACTGCCCTTACTTGGAAAAACATCCCACTTATTATTAACCCCTCTCGCAAGCATCCGCAACTACGAAAGAAGAATTAACACAAAGTCTATCCATAGCATTAAACTAGTGGATCCAAATCAGCCGCTTACGAAGCAACGCATAAACTAGAGTTTAAGCTTTTGTCACTCTAGCAACCCATCATCTATTTACTACTTTCCAATGCCTTCCTCTAGGCCCAAATAATGGTGAAGAGTTATGTAGTCGACGTTCACATAACACCACTAGAGGAAAAACAACATACAACACATCAAAATATCGAACGAATACCAAATTCACATGACTACTTATAGCAATACTTATCCAATGTCCTCAGGAACAAAAGTAACTACTCACAAAGCATAATCATATTCATGATCAGAGAGGTAATGAATAGCATCAAGGATCTGAACGTATAATCTTCCACCAAGTAATCCAACTAGCATCAACTACAAAGAGTAATTAACACTACTAGCAACCTTACAAGTACCAATCGGAGTCGCCTGACGGAGATTGGTTACAAGAGATGAACTAGGGTTTGGAGATGAGATGGTGCTGATGAAGATGTTGATGGTGATGAGTCCCCTCCGATGAGAGGAGTGTTGGTGATGACGATGGCGATGATTTCCCCCTCCGGGAGGGAAGTTTCCCCGGCAGGATGACCCTGCTGGAGCTCTAGATTGGTTCTGCTCAAGTTCCACCTCGTGGCGCCGGTGATTCCTGCCGAAAGCCTCCTCCTGATTTTTTTCTGGAATGAAACCCTTCTTGTAGCAAAATAGGGGGGCCAGAGGGCCACCAGGGTGCCCACAAGCCCCCTAGGCGCGGCCAGGGGGCGCCTAGCAGGCTTGTGGCCTCCTGCTGGCTCCCCTCTGGTACTTCTTTAGCCCAGTATTTTTTATAAATTCCAAAATAAATCCTCATTGGTTTTAACAGCTTTTGGAGTTGCGCAGAATAGGTATCTCAAACTTGCTCCTTTTTCAGGCCAGAATTTCAACTGCCGGCATTCTCCCTCATCATGTAAACCTTGCAAAATAAGAGAGAAAAGGCATAAGTATTGTACCGTGAAGTGTAATAACAACCCATGAAGCGATAAATATCAACATGAAAGCATGATGCAAAATGAACGTATCAGGGTCCTTTCTCGAGGAAAGGTTTCTCTCGAAAGAATTGAGTGGGAGGGTGGTGGAGCTTGATGAGGTTAGTGAACCGTCACTTAAACCAGTGTGTAGCAGGGCGTAGGAAGTTGTTCATGTGGCGCCTACACCGATTGAAGTGGAAACTGATGATGGTGATCATTGAGCTTCAGATCAAGTTACTACAAACCTCGTAGGTCGACAAAGTCGTGTACTACTACAGAGTGGTAAGGTAACCTTGTCTTGGAAGTCATTTTGTTGAAGAAATAATGAACCTACGAGCTATGGAGAAGCGATGGTGGGCCCAGATTCTGACAAATGGTTGGAGTCCATGAAATCCGAGAGAGGATCCATGTATGAAAGCTAAGTGTAGACTTTGGAAGAACTACTTGATGGTCGTAGGACTATTAAGTAAAGATGGACCTTTAAATGGAAGACAAACGATCATGGTGAAAAGTCACCAGTAAGAAAAGCTCGACTTGTCGCAAGGATGTTTTCGGCAAGTTCAAAAGAGTTGACTATGATGAGACTTTCTCACTCATAGTGATGCTAAAAGTCTGTTGGAATTATGTTAGTAGTTGTTGCATTATTGATGAAATGTTGCACATAGGATGTCAAAACATTGTTTCCTCGACGGTTTCCTTGAGGGAAGGTTGTATGTAATACAACCAGAAGGTTTTGTCGATCCTAAGGATACTAACAAGTATGCAAGCTCCAACGATCCTTCTATGGACTGGTGCGAGCATCTCCGAGTTGGAATATACGCTTTGATGAGATGATCAAAGATTTTGGGTTTATACAAGGTTTATGAGAAACTTGTATTTCCAAAGAAGTGAGTGGGAGCACTATAGAGTTTCTGATAAGTATATGTGGTTGACATATTGTTGATCGGAAGTAATGTAGAATTTCTGTGAAGCATAAAAGGTTGTTTGAAAGGATTTTTTCAAAGGAAGACATGTATAGAGCTATTTGAACATTGAGCATCAAGATCTATAGAGATAGATCAAAACGCTTAATAGAACTTTCAAATGAAATGCTTGCCTTGACAAGTTTTTGAAGGAGTTCAAAATGGACCGACAAAGAAGGAGTTGTTGGCTGTGTTTTAAGGTGTGAATATGAGTAAGACTCAAAAGACCGACCACGGCAGAAGAGAGAGAAAGGATGAAGGTCGTCCCCTATACCTTAGCTGAAGGCTCTAAAGTATGCCAAGCTGTGTACCGCACCTGATGTGTGCCTTGCCATGAGTCTGTCAAGGGGTACAAAAAGGTGATCCAGGATTGAATCACTAAAACAGCGGTCAAAGTTATGCTTAGTAACTAGTGGACTAAGGAATTTTTCTCGATTATGGAGGTGATTAAAGAGTTGATCATAAAGGGTTACATCGATGCAAGCTTTGACACTAATCCGAATAAACTCTCAGTAGTAAAACAGATTCGTATAGTAGAGTAGATATTTGGAGTACTTCCGAATAGCACGTAGTAGCAACATCTATAAGATGACATAAAGATTTGTAAAGCACACACAGATCTGAAAGATTCAGAACCGTTGACTAAAACCTCTCTCACGAGCAAGACGTGATCAAACCCCAAAACTATATGGGTGTTGAATTCGTTAAAATCACATGGTGATGTGAAATAGATTATTGACTCTAGTGCAAGTGGGAGACTGTTGGAAATATGCCCTAGAGGCAATAATAAATTATTTATTATTATATTTCTTTATTCGTGATAATCGTTTATTATACATGCTATAATTGTATTGATTGGAAACTCAAATACATGTGTGGATAGATAGACAAAACACTATCCCTAGTAAGCTTCTAGTTGACTAGCTCGTTGATCAAATATGGTCAAGGTTTCATAACCATAGACAAGTGTTGTCACTTGATAACGGGATCACATCATTAGGAGAATCATGTGATGGACAAGACCCAAACTATGAACGTAGCATATTGATCGTGTTGTTTTATTGATGTTGTTTTCTGCGTGTCAAGTATTTGTTCCTATGACCATGAGATCATATAACTCACTGGCTCCGGAGGAATACCTTGTGTGCATCAAACGTCGCAACATAACTGGGTGACTATAAACGTGCTCTACAGGTATCTCCAAAGGTGTCCGTTGAGTTAGTATGGATCAAGACTGGGATTTGTCACTCCGTGTGACAGAGAGGTATCTCGAGGCCCACTCGGTAATACAACATCACACACAAGCCTTGCAAGCAATGTGACTAAGTGTAAGTCACGGGATCTTGTATTACGGAACGAGTAAAGAGACTTGCCGGTAACGATATTGAAATAAGTATGCGGATACCAACGATCGAATCTCGGGCAAGTAACATACCGAAGGAGAAAGGGAATGACATACGGGATTATATGAGTCCTTGACACTGAGGTTCAACAAATGAGATCTTTGAAGAATATGTAGGATCCGATATGGGCATCGAGGTCCCTTTATTGGATATTGACCGAGGAGTGCCTCGGGTCATGTCTACATAGTTCTCGAACCCGCGGGGTGTGCACACTTAAGGTTCGATGATGTTGTAGTATATTTGAGTTATATGTGCGGTTACTGAATGTTGTTCGGAGTCCAGGATGAGATCACGGAAACCACGAGGGTTTCCGGAATGGTCCGGAAACAAAGATTGATATATAGAATGGTTTCATTTGGTTACAGGAAAGTTTCGGGCAATTTCGGTAGTGTACCGGGAGTGACGAATGGGGAGTTCACCGGGAGAGGTCCACCCACCCGGGGGGAGCCCAATGGACTTAGGATGGCGCACCAGCCCTTAGTGGGCTGGTGGGACAGCCCAAGAAGGCCTTGGCGCCAAGAATAGAAAAACCAAAGAGAAAAGAAAAAAAAGGAAAGGGAAGGTGGGAAGGAAGAGGAGGACTCCTCCTTCCCAAACCTAATTGGAGTAGGAATCGTCCTCTCCTCCTTGGCCGGCGCACCCTTGAGGGCTTGGCCTTCAAGGCAAGCCTCCTCCCCATCCCTCTTATATATAGTGGTGTTTTAGGGCTGATTTGAGACAACGTTTTGTTGGAAATATGCCCTAGAGGCAACAATAAATTAGTTATTATTATATTTCTTTGTTCATGATAATCGTTTATTATCCATGCTATAATTGTATTGAATGAAGACTTAGATACATGTGTGGATACATAGACAAAACACTGTCCCTAGCAAGCCTCTAGTTGGCTAGCCAGTTGATCAAGGATAGTCAGGGTCTTCTGACTATGTACAAGGTGTTGTTGCTTGATAACTGGATCACATAATTGGGAGAATCATGTGATGGACTAGACCCAAACTAATGAACGTAGCATGTTGATCGTGTCTTTTTGTTGCTACTGTTTTTCTGCGTGTCAAGTATTTGTTCCTATGACCATGAGATCATATAACTCACTGGCACCAGAGGAATATTTTGTGTGTATCAAACGTCACAACGTAATTGGGTGGCTATAAAAATGCTCTACAGGTATCTTCGAAGGTGTCCGTTGAGTTTGTATGGATCAGGACTGGGATTTGTCACTCCGTGTGACGGAGAGGTATCTCGGGGCCCACTCGGTAATACAACATCACACACAAGTCTTGCAAGCAATGTGACTTAGTGTAAGTCACGGGATCTTGTATTACGGAACGAGTAAAGAGACTTGCCGGTAAACGAGATTGAAATAGGTATGCGGATACTGATGATCGAATCTCGGGCAAGTAACATACCGAAGGAGAAAGGGAATGACATACGTGATTATATGAATCCTTGGCACTGAGGTTCAAACGATAAGATCTTCGTAGAATATGTAGGATCCAATATGGGCATCCAGGTCCCGCTATTGGATATTGATCGAGAAGTCCCTCGGGTCATGTCTACATAGTTCTCGAACCTGCAGGGTCTGCACATTTAAGGTTCGACGTTGTTTTATGCGTATTTGAGTTATATGGTTGGTTACCGAATGTTGTTCGGAGTCCCGGATGAGATCACGGACGTCACGAGGGTTTCCGGAATGGTCCGGAGACAAAGATTGATATATAGGATGACCTCATTTGATTACCGGAAGGTTTTCGCAATTACCGGGAATGTACCGGGAATGCGAATGGGATCGGGATGTTCACCGGGAGGGGCCAGCCCACCCAGGGGAAGCCCATAGGCCTGAGGGGTGCCACACCAGCCCTTAGTGGGCTAGTGGGATAGCCCAAGAAGCCCTATGCGCAGGAGAAAGAAAAATCAAAGAGAAAAAAAGGGGGAAGTGGGAAAGTGGAGAAGGACTCCACCTTCCAATCCTAGTTGGACTAGGATTGGAAGGGGAGGACTTCCCCCCTTGCTTCGGCCGAACCCCTTGGGGCTCCATGAGCCCCAAGGCAAGGCCCCTCCCATCACACCTATATATACGGAGGTTTTAGGGCTGATTTGAGACAACTTTTCCACGGCAGCCCGACCACATAACTCCACGGTTTTTCCTCTAGATCGCGTTTCTACGGAGCTCGGGCGGAGCCCTGCTGAGATTAGATCACCACCAACCTCCGGAGCACCGTCACACTGCCGGAGAACTCATCTACCTCTCCGTCTCTCTTACTGGATCAAGAAGGCCGATATCATCGTCGAGTTGTACGTGTGCTGAACGCGGAGGTGCCGTCCATTTGGCACTAGATCGGAGCGGATCATGGGACGGATCGCGGGACGGTTCGTGGGACGGTTCGTGGGGAGGATCGAGGGACGTGAGGACATTCCACTACATCAACCGCGTTTATTAACGCTTCTGCTGTGCGATCTACAAGGGTACGTAGATCTAAAATCCCCCTCGTAGATGGACATCACCATGATAGGTCTTTGTGCGCGTAGGAATTTTTTTGTTTCCCATGCGACGTTACCCAACAGTGGCATCATGAGCTAGGTTCATGCGTAGATGTCTTCTCGAGTAGAACACAAAAGTTTTTGTGGGCGGTGATGTGCGATTTGCTGCCCTCCTTAGTCTTTTCTTGATTCCGCGGTAATGTTGTATCGAAGCGGCTCGGACCGACATTACTCGTACGCTTACGAGAGACTGGTTTCATCGCTACGAGTAACTCCGTTGCTCAAAGATAACCGACGAGTGTCGGTTTCTCTAACTTTAGTTGAATCAGATTTGACCGAGGAGGTCCTTGGATGAGGTTAAATAGCAATTCACATATCTCCGTTGTGGTGTTTGCGTAAGTAAGATGCGATCCTACTAGATACCCATGGTCACCACGTAAAACATGCAACAACAATTAGAGGACGTCTAATTTGTTTTTGCAGGGTATGCTTGTGATATGATATGGCCAACGATGTGATGTGATATATTGGATGTATGAGATGATCATGTTGTAATAGTTAATATCTACTTGCATGTCGATGGTACGACAATCGGCAGGAGCCATAGGGTTGTCTTTAAACTAACGTTTGTGCTTGCAGATTCATTTACTATATTGCTAGGACGTAGCTTTAGTAGTAATAGCATGAGTAGCACGACAACCCCGATGGCGACACGTTGATGGAGATCATGATGATGGAGATCATGGTGTCACGCTGGTGACAAGAAGATCGTGCCGGTGCTTTGGTGATGGAGATCAAGAAACACATGATGATGGCCATATCATGTCATTTATGAATTGCATGTGATGTTAATCCTTTATGCACCTTATCTTGCTTAGAATGACAGTAGCATTATGAGGTGATCTCTCACTAAAATTTCAAGATGATATTGTGTTCTCCCCGACTGTGCACCGTTGCTACAGTTCATCGTTTCAAGACACCACATGATGATCGGGTGTGATAGACTCAACATTCACATACAACGGGTGCAAAACAGTTGCACGCGCGGAACACTCGGGTTAAGCTTGACGAGCCTAGCATGTACAGACATGGCCTCGGAACACATGAGACCGAAAGGTTGAGCATGAATCGTATAGTTGATATGATTAGCATAAAGATGCTTACCACTGAAACTATTGTCGACTCACGTGATGATCGGACTTGAGATAGTGGATTTGGATCATGTACCACTCAAATGACTAGAGAGATGTACTTTTTGAGTGGGAGTTCTTAAGTAATTGAACTAATTGTCATGAACATAGTCTAATGGTCTTTGCGAATTACGATGTAGCTTGCGCTATAGCTCTACTATTTTTATATGTTCCTAGAGAAAATTTAGTTGAAAGTTGATAGTAGCAAACTTTGCGGACTGAGGTTGTAAAACTGAGGATTGTCCTCGTTGCTATGCAGAAGGCTTATGTCCTTAATGCACCACTCGGTGTGTTGCACCTCGAGCGTCGTCTGTGGATGTTGTGAACATCCGACATACACGTTTCTGATGACTACGCGATAGTTCAGTGCGAAATACTTAATGACTTAGAAGCAAGGCGCCGAAGACGTTTTGTAACGTCACGGAACACAAGAGATGTTCTAAAGAGATGAAATTGTGATTTCATGCTTGTGCCCTTGTTAAGAGGTATGAGACCTCCGACAAGATTCTTTCTCCACAAAGTAAAGGAGAAAATCTCAATCGTTGAGCGTGTGCTCAGATTATCTGAGTACGACACTCGCTTGAATCAAGTGGGAGTTAATCTTCCAGATGAGATAGTGATGGTTCTCCAAAGTCATTGCCACCAAGCTGTGAGAGCTTCGTGATGAACTATAACATATCAAGGATAGATACAATGATCCTTGAGCGATTTGCGATGTTTGACACTACGAAAGTAGAAATCAAGAAGGAGCATCAATAATTGATGGTTAGTAAAACCACTAAGTTTCAAGAAAAGCAAGGGCTACAAGGGATACTTCGTGAAACGGCAAAACAGTTGCTGCACTAATGAAGAGACCCAAGATTAAACCCAAACCCGAGACTAAGTGCTTCTGTTATGAGGGGAATGGTTACTGAGGCGGAGCTACCCTAGATGCTTGGTAGATAAGAAGGCTGGCAAAGTCGAAAGAAGTATATTTGATATACATGATGTTGATGTGTACTTCACTAGTACTACTGGTAGCGCGAGGGTATTGGATACCGGTTCGGTTACTAAGTGATTAGTAACACGAAATGAAAGCTACGGTATAAACGGAGACTAGCTAAAGGCGAGGTGACGATAAGTGTTGGAAGTGTTTCCAAGGTTGATGTGATCAAACGTCGCACGCTCCCTCTATCATCGGGATTGGTGGTAAAACCTAAATAATTGTTATTTGGTGTTTGCGTTGAGCATGAGCATGATTGGATCATGTTTATTGCAATACGATTATTCATTTAAAGAGAATAATAGTTGTTCTTTTTGCTTGAATAATTACCCTCAATGGTTTATTGAATCTCGATCGTAGTGTTACACATGTTCATAATATTAGTGCCAAAGATACAAAGTAATAATGATAGTACCACTTAGTTGTGGCACTTCCACTTGAGTCATGTTGGTATAAATGCATGTAGAAGCTCCATGCTGATGGATCTTTGTACTCACTCATTTTAGAAATGTTTGAGACATGCAAACCATACCTGTTGGTATAAATGCATGAAGAAACTCCATGAAAGATGGATCGTTTGGACTCGCTTGATTTTGAATCACTTGAGACATGCAAAACATGCCACATGAAACAAGAGAGTAACTTGTTGGGAATAATACATTTTTGATGTGTGCAGTCCAATGAGTGCTAAGGCACGCAGTGGATATCGTTATGTTCTTACTTCACTGACGATTGGAGTAGATAAAGGAGTATTTACTTGATGAATCACAAAGTCTGAAATATTGAAAAGTTCAGTTCTGTTTCAGAGTGAAGTTCATCGTAACAAGAGCATAAATTGTCTACGATATGATCATAGAGATGAATATCTGAGTTACGAGTTTTGGTACGCAGTTAAGACAGTGTGGAAGTTGTTTCGCAGTTCATGCCACCTGGAACACCATAGTGTGATGATGTGTCTGAACGTCATAGCCACGCCCTATTTGATATGGTGCATACTATGATGTCTCTTATCGAATTACCACTATCGATTATGGGTTATGCATTAGAGACAACCGCATTCACTTTAAATAGGGCACCCCGTATTTCCGTTGAGATGACACAATATAGACTGAAGTTTAGAGAAATCTAAGCTGTCATTTCTTGAAAGTTTGGGGCTACGATGCTTATGTGAAAAGGGTTTCAGTCTGATAAGCTCGAACCCAAAGCGGATGAAAGCATCTTCATAGGATATCCAAAACAATCGGATACACCTCCTATCTCAGATCCGGAAGCAAAGTGTTTGTTTCTAGAAACGGATCCTTTCTCGAGGAAAGGTTTCTCTCGAAAGAGTTGAGTGGGAGAGTGGTGGAACTTGATGAGGTTATTGAACCGTCACTTCGACGAGTGTGTAGCAGGGTGCAGGAAGTTGTTCCTGTGGCGCCTACACCAATTGAAGTGGAAGCCGATGATAGTAATCATTAGAGCTTTGGATAAAGTTACTACAAATCTCGTAGGTCGACAAAGGTCGCGTACTCCTACAGAGTGGTACGGTAACCCTGTCTTGGAGGTCATGTTGTTGAGCACAATGAACCTACGAGTTATGGAGAAGCAATGGTGGGCCCGGATTCCGACAAATGGCTGGAGGCCATGAAATCCGAGAGAGAATCCATGTGTGAGAACAAAGTGTAGACTTTGGAGGAACTGCTTGATGGTAGTAAGACTATTAAGTAAAGATGGATATTTTAAAAGGAAGACAGACGATGATGGTGATAAGTCACTATTAAAAAGCTCGACTTGTCGCAAAGATGTTTCCAACAAGATCAAATAGTTGACTACGATGAGACTTTCTCACTCGTAGCGATGCTAAAAATCTGTTAGAATTATGTTAGTAGTTGCTGTATTATTTATGAAATATTGCACATAGGATGTCAAAACATTGTTTCCTCGACGGTTTCCTTGAGGGAAGATTGTATGTGATACAACTAGAAGGTTTTGTCGATCGTAAGGATACTAACAAGTATGCAAGCTCCAGCGATCCTTCAATGGACTGGTGCAAGCATCTTGGAGTTGGAAAATACACTTTGATGAGATGATCAAAGATTTTGGGTTTGTACAAGGTTTATGAGAAACTTGTATTTCCAAAGAAGTGAGTGGGAGCACTGTAGAATTTCTGATAAGTATATGTGGTTGACATGTTGTGGATCAGAAGTAATGTAGAATTTCTGTAAAGCATAAAAGGTTGTTTGAAAGGAGTTTTTCAAAGGAATACCTGGATTGAGCAACTTGAACGTTGAGCATCAAGATCTATGGAGATAGATCGAAACGCTTAATAGAAGTGTCAACAAGAATCATGCCTTGACAAGTTTTTGAAGGAGTTCAAAATAGATCAGCAAAGAAGGAGTTCTTGACTGTGTTGTAAGGTGTGAATTTGAGTACGACTCAAAACCCGACCACGGCAGAATAAAGAGAATAGACGAAGGTCGTCTTCTATGCCTTAGCCGTAGACTCTGAAGTATGCCATGCTGAGTACCGCACCTGATGTGTGCCTTGCCTCAAGTCTTTTAAGAGGTACAGAGAGTGATCCAGGATTGAATGACTAAACAGCGGTCAAAGTTATCCTTAGTAACTAATGGACTAATGAATTTTTCTCGATTATGGAGGTGGTTCAAAGAGTTCGTCGTAAAGGGTTACGTCGATGCAAGCTTTGACACTAATCCGAAAAACTATGAGTAGTGAAACAGATTCGTATAGTAGAGTAGATATTTGGAGTATTTCCGAATAGCACGCAGTAGCAACATCTATAAGATGACATACAGATTTGTAAAGAACACATGGGTCTGAAAGTTTTCAGAACCGCTGACTAAAACCTCTCTCATGAGCAAGACGTGATCAGACCCCAAAACTATATGGTGTTAGATTCGTTAGAATCACCTGGTGATGTGAACTAGATTATTGACTCTAGTGCAAGTGGGAGACTGTTGGAAATATGCCCTAGAGGCAATAATAAATTAGTTATTATTATATTTATTTGTTCATGATAATCGTTTATTATCCATGCTACAATTGTATTGAATGAAGACTTAGATACATGTGTGGATACATAGACATAACACTGTCCCTAGCAAGCCTCTAGTTGGCTAGCCAGTTGATCAAGGATAGTCAGGGTCTTCTGACTATGTACAAGGTGTTGTTGCTTCATAACTGGAACACATCATTGGGAGAATCATGTGATGGACTAGACCCAAACTAATGAACGTATCATGTTGATCGTGTCTTTTTGTTGCTACTGTTTTTCTGCGTGTCAAGTATTTGTTCCTATGACCATGAGATCATATAACTCACTGGCACCGGAGGAATACTTTGTGCGTGTCAAGATTGATATATAGGATGACCTCATTTGATTACCGGAAGGTTTTCGGAATTACCGGGAATGTACCGGGAATGACGAATGGGTTCCGGATGTTCACCGGGAGGGGCCAGCCCACCCAGGGGAAGCCCATAGGCCTTAGGGGTGCCACACCAGCCCTTAGTGGGCTGGTGGGACAGCCCAAGAAGCCCTATGCGCAGGAGAAAGAAAAATCAAAGAGAACAGAAAAAGGGGGTAGTGGGAAAGTGGAGAAGGACTCCACCTTCCAATCCTTGTTGGACTAGGATTGGAAGGCGAGGACTTCCCCCCTTGCTTCGGTCGAGCCCCAAGGCAAGGCCCCTCCCCTCCGACCTATATATATGGAGGTTTTAGGGCTTATTTGAGACAACTTTTCCACGGCAGCCCGACCACATACCTCCACGGTTTTTCCTCTAGATCGCGTTTCTGCGGAGCTCGGGCGGAGCCCTGCTGAGATTAGATCACCACCAACCTCCGGAGCGCCATCACACTGCCGGAGAACTCATCTATCTCTCCGTCTCTCTTGCTAGATCAAGAAGGCCAAGATCATCGTCGAGCTATACGTGTGCTGAACATGGAGGTGCCGTCCGTTCGGCACTAGATCGGAGTGGATCGTGGGACGGATCGCGGGACGGTTCGTGGGACGGTTCGCGGAGCGGATCGAGGGACGTGAGGACGTTCCACTACATCAACCGCGTTTATTAACGCTTCTGCTGTGCGATCTACCAGGGTACGTAGATCTGAAATCCCCCTCGTAGATGGACATCACCATGATAGGTCTTCGTGCGCGTTGGAAAATTTTTGTTTCCCATGCGACGTTACCCAACACTTTTTCCACGCGCAACACAACCCTAAACCACATAGTACCACCTCTAGATCGGATTTCTGCGGAGCTCGGGCGGAGCCCTGCAGGAGTAGATCATCACCACCACCGGTGTGCTGTCATGCTGCCGGAAAACTCATCTACTTCTCCATCTTGCTTGTTGGATCAAGAAGGCCGAGATCATCGTCAAGCTGTACGTCTGCTGAACACGGAGGTGCCGTCCGTTTGGCACTAGATCGGAACGGATCATGGGACAGTTCGTGGGGCGGATCGAGGGACGTGAAGACGTTCCACTACATCAACCGCATTTCTTAAATGCTTCCTGCAGTGCGATCTACAAGGGTACGTAGATCCAAATCTCCTCTCGTAGATGGACGTCACCATGATAGGTCTTCGTGTGCGTAGGAAAATTTTGTTGCCCATGCAACGTTCCCCTACAGTTTCGTGGGTGGAGGCACCTGCAAGGCCGCGCCAGCCTCCTACATTGACCAGCCCAGGGCGTGGGCTCCCATCCCTCTCAAGGCTTGGCGCTCCGATGCCCAACCGAAGCCAGCCATCCACTTCTGACTCAAGGCCCAATGTGAGCTCCAACGCAATCCCCTGCCATGTGCACCTGATTGCTAGCCTAGTTGAACTATTGCACCAGGTCCAGATTCAGACTTTTTTATTTTCCTATTGTGAATTTTTCCATTAAACAGGGAATTGCAAAACTACAGATTTTGTCATGATTTTAAAATGCTAATAATTAAATAACCATGCATCATATGTAAAAACCATAGATTTGTAAAATGCTTGGAATTTGTGTAGATTATGAATATCCCACTTTCATATGGAATTTGTGGATTTTTACTATTAGGCCTTTGGCACAAAACCCATATAAAATCTGAAAGTCTCATGGCTCATATGTGTTGGCTGTGCATGGTGTGAGTGTGACTAAAGTTTAGTCACATACCGCTAGTTGGGAGAGAGCTTCACCTCTTTATAAGGTGAGCCTTTCTAACACTTGTAAAAGAGTGAGAAGAGAAGAGATCCTCGCGCACTCCTCCTGCTCACTCGCCTAGCCATGCCTCATCACAACGCGCTGCAGGTTGCGGGATTGAACCGAGCCGAGCTCGTATCTACGCGCTTATTTTTGCCGGTCAGGAACGAAGAGTCTGTAATAGACACGCCATGATCTGAGACATGAGACCATGGGATGTAACCAACTTGGGCGTGCGTCCAGTCTACATCTCTCCGCCCTACCGTGCATATATATACGTGAGGTCCCTGCCAACCCTAGCCGCCATCATAGCATATGGTTTTGCACCATTCCAGATCATTGTGCCGACATCCGAGTCTTCTCCATCCCTTCTTCCGGCGTGCACCATGAGAAAGGACAACATGCCACTGGAACGCCGCCTCTCGTGATCCTTGGTACATCCATTTGCATCATGTTTTATTATTGTTATTTATAGTCTATTATGATTTTAGCCACTTGGTGGAGTAATTCTAATGCCTTTTCTCTCATAATACGCAAGGTTTACATCAAGTGAGAGAGTGCCAGCAAATAGAATTCTGGACCTGGAAAAGCTACATCAGAGATACCTATTCTGCACACTTCCAATTAAGTTGAAATTTTTTGGGGATTTATTCTAGAATATATAAAAAATACTAGAATGAAGAAGTGAAAGTGCGTTATATCGACTAGAGGGGGGGTGAATAGGAGATTTTTAGAAATTCATCACTGAGGAAATTCCTTTTGAGGAAATTCCTCACTGATGACTAACTTACAGCGGAAACGGTTACGGATCAGACGTGCAAACTTTCACAATAGCAGTATTACAGAGTGAAGAATGTGAAAGCAAATTGCACAGTAAGCAGGCATGCAGAAAGCAGATGATGATTAACTATAGTGAAGAATTTGGGGTTGAGGAAATTCAGAGGAAGTCTTCAGGAAATTCTTCAAACAGTCACAGTGAAAGTCATCAACACATAATACAGAGAAAGTAAGGAGTTGAGGAATTAGAACCCGATTCTTGGTGGAGACTGTTGTTGATGACCCAGTTCCAACTGCTGTGACAGTTGTACATCTGGTTTGGAGCGGCTTGGTATTGAAACCAAAGGACACCCAGTCCCGGGACACACAGTCCCTACCGTATTTTCCTTGAGCTAAGGATACACAGTCCTCGCCCAACACTCGTGGTAAGTCTTCAGGGCAGACTTCCAAACCCTCACAAACTCGGTCACCCAGTGATCCACAATTGACTGCTGGATTGCTCTAGACCATGACGCCTAACCGTCTGGAGGATGCACAGTCCTCAAAGATAGAAGGCTTCAGTCCCACACAGGAACAACTTCTTCAGTGATGCTCAATCACTAGGTTTGGTTTGTGGTTTCGGTGGGTGGTGTATTTCCTCACTGATGATTTACTCTCGTAGGCTCTGAGGAATTTGGGTTGCTCTTATGACAAGTGTCAGTTTCTAACAGAGCAGCCAACTAGCTAGTGGTTGTGGGGGGCGGCTATTTATAGCCTGGGAGCATCCCGACGTGATTTGACATTAATGCCCTTAAATAATATGACCGTTGGAGTGGATAAGATCAGTGACTTGGCGTGGCTTATCGAAACGGTCGGGACCCTCAACTGTGAGAGTCCTCATGTCACTCATATTCCTCACTTGAGGCTTTTGGTAGGATTTGGCTTGGGTTGAGCATCATGAGGAAATCCATTCCATAGTGTTACTTTGACCCCCTTTAACAGTACGGTGTTCCTATTCATCAAATGCGAGGAAAGTAAAACGGAAAACGTAAATCTTCACGCTTCAATTTCTTCAAATTGATTTTCTTCAGGAACCACCGATCTTCTCAATATCAATATCTTCATGAGGAATATCAATTTCATTGCAGATTCCTCGTGATTCATTTCTTCAGCTTCAGACCAATTTCTTCAATTGGAGACATATATTTTTAGGGGTCGATATTCTTCAAATATCTCAAACTCCTCAATGACTTATAGATCCTGTGTACACTTATAAACACATTAGATACTTAACCTATAAGTCTTCAAACCACCAAAATCACTAAGGGGCACTAGATGCACTTACAATCTCCCCCTTTTTGGTGGTTGATGACAATTAGGTTAAGTCTTCAACAGGGAATAAAAATGTGAAGTGTAAGTACTCAATTGAGGAATTTGAAGACAAGATTCACAGAGACTCCCCCTGAAGATGTGCATACCTTGAGGATTTTGCTTTTATAGCATATGCACATTGATGATTTATATCATGGAGATCTCCCCCTGAATCTTGTAAATCATGCATACATATAACATATCATATGAAGAAAATGAAGATGCATGATGGCAAATGGTATCTGACGAATTCCATTATGCGTGCATTAAAACTTGAGGAATAAGCATGCGAAGAAAAACGTTCAAAAAGCGTCAGAGTACCATCGGGCTTAAGTTACAACTCATTACATAAAAACTTCAGAAGAGCCAAGAGTTTGTAACTTAAATATAGTTCATAAGCCCCAAAAATAAATCCCGTTTGAAGACTAACTCTCACGTTTCTCCCCTTTGTCATCAAGTGATAAAAAGGGACAAACCGAGGACTAACGCCCGTGAAGACTTCATTTCTTGGCGGTTGATGAAGATCCTTGGCGCTTCTTGGGTGTAGTCTTCTTCCTTGGACCTGTTGCGGTGTCGAGCTGTTCCTCATCAGATTCGGCGGTGCGGAAGGACGAGAAGGAGCTGTCTTCAAGATCTGGCACTTGAATGCGCCTGAACTTCTTCTTGGGAGGCCACGACCAGTCAAAGTCCTGCTCAAAGTTCAATTCTTCAAGCTCATTCTGGGTCTTCAGATGTGCAAGGGTAGCCCAGGTGCGATCAAAAACCTCATGCAGATAGTGATGATTAAGTTTCACAGAGTTCTGTGTCTCAGTGAGGGTTTTCACAATGGCACCAAACTGGCGTTTGACCCATTTGTGGTTGTGATCCACCTTCTAATGAAGACTGAGGAGAAGCTCTCTGGTGTTTAGCACGCGAGGAGGAACAGGGCTTGGTGGACGAGTCTCAGTATCGTCCCATGAGGAATATGCATCTGGCTCTTTGAATTGACCATCAAGAGGCCTGCTGCCTTCATCAATCACAGACTTTCCTTTTCCCTCAATGGGCTCGAAAGTCTTCTTGTTGACCCGGATAGGAGGCATATAACCAACATGGTTCAGGAAATCTGCGTGGAAGTTGATGCCTGTCCTAGTCTTGAGGAATCTCATGATCCATGGTGCATAAATTTTGTGATCATAGGGGCACATGGCATTGTCAGCCAAAGTCCTCAAGAAGAAATCATGGATATTCATGGGGATACCGTGAATGATGTTGAAGAGGATATTCTTCATGAGGCCGACGACATCTTCGTCATCGTCATGGCCTTTGATGGGCGCGAGCACACTGTAGAGAATGCGGTAGACAGACCGGAGTGTGTATTTGAGCTCATGGACGAGGAATGTGGTTCTTGAGGGTTTTCCTGCAGCCAAAGGCTTCATGAGGACTTCCATCATTCCATTTGGTAGCTCACGCTCACCATAAAGCTTCACTGCCCCTTCTGGAGGAATTTCATCAGCTGGTATTTCTTGCTCTGGCTGAGCTTTAGGCTGAGGAATTTCTTCTTCCTCCTCAGCTTGAGGAGTTTGGTCAGCCTGCTCAGTGGGAGGAGCCTGCTCAGACTGGACATATTCTTCAGCTTGATTTTCATCAGCTGACTTTGTGGCAGAGGCAGATTCATTAGCTGCTGCAGTTGAAGCTTGAGTAGTTTCTTTCTGAGGAATATGAGGTTGAGGACTGTCATCAATCTGTATTTCCTCATCAGTATGCTCCTCAGAGGCAACATCCTTCATTTCCTCATCTGCCCTTGTAGTTTGGTCACCAATGACGACCATTTCATATGAAGGTGCAACATTTAGAGGCACCGGGTCCAGAGGGGCAGATTCTTCAGTTTCCTTGAGGCGTTTTGCCTCAATCTTTTCTTCTGCTGAGGAAGCTTTTCTCTTCTTCACTTCCTTCTCAGCAGCTCTTGTATTTTTCGCGTATGATGAAGACGGGATTAACTTCTTCACCTTTGAAGCTTTTGGTGAAGGTGTTTTCTCGACAGATTCTTCAGCTGGCAGTGAGGAACCAGCTGGAAGAGAGTCATCAGCCTACTTTGGCGAAGCAGCTGGATCAGTAGCAGTTGCATCAGGGGTTGCAGTTTCATCAGTGGTGGTCTTGGTGATGATTTCTTCAATGGCCGGCTCATCAGCTCGGCGTTCTTGGTGTTGTTCCTCACTTTGAGGAATTTCCTCCTCATCAGGAGATGCATCTTCTGGCTGTTCAACCAGGGGCTGAGGAGTTGGTGCTGGTTGTGGGTGTCGCTTGTTGTAGTCATCAACATCACTAGTGGCTAGCTTGATGAAATTGCGTTTGATGCTTGTGCGGTCTGACAGTTTCTCACACTTGTCAGTCAAGACTTGCAGCTCTGCCTGGGTTGACACCAATGCTTCAGGCGTCAGCTTGAGGACATTTTGCGTGAGGAATTTCTCCTTTCTGGCCTTTGCAATCTTTGCCTGCTTGGCCTTCTGTTCCTTCCACTTGGCTTCGTTTATGAAGGTAGCCACCATGTGGCTGACGCCAGGAGGAAGTTTCAAATCATCAATGGGTGTGTTTGGGTCTTCATACCACACATTGATGAAGTCGAGGAGGACCTTGGGGTCCATGGCCAGAGGAATAGCACTGCCTGATGCTTGTGCTACCCGTTCTTGCTTGTTCCTGATGATGGCTTGCAAAGTTTCATCATCATACTCATCACTTCCCTCTGATGCAGACGGGACTGCGATGATTTTGCTGGGGCTGGGCAGAGGTGCAGGTTCAGTAGTTGTCAAAGTCTTCAAAAGGGGAGTTGAAGACTTTGTCTCCGAGCTAGTTGCAGCTGGGAGTGAGGAGCTGGAGCTGGCAGTCGTAGTCTTCACGACTTTCTTCTGTACTGGCTTTGGAGGTGGAGCTGAGGACTTTGGTGTAGATTAGATGGGTGCTGAGGGTTTTGGCGCTGATGGTTTTGGAGCTGAGGGTTTTGTGACAGAAGCCTATCCAGACTTCTCTTGAGGCTTTGGAGCCTTTGGCTTTGATGGCGCAGACTGCTTTTGAGGAATCTCTGAGCCGGAAGTTTCTGCTGCTGAGGAATGAGCAGCACCGGAGGCAGCAGCTGAGGATTCATGAAATTTCCTCAGTGCTGTTTCGGCTTGCTTCTTGAGCTTGGCCAGATGCCTTTCTTTTTCATCTGGGTAGTCATCAAGTGTCATAAGACTTGAGGGATGAGCAACTTGATGATCCTCAAGTGGATCCCTTCTGCCAGGAGGCTTCAAAGCGAATTTCTTCGCATATTTTGGGGTCACAAACCTGTACTCCTTCCACTCCTTTGCCCATCTGCGTTCAATTTTCGGCAGCTTAATCTTTCTTTTAGGCATAGTCTCAGGTTCATCATCACGCGTGCAATAGTCCATGTATATGTCATCAGGAATATCAACAGCTGTGTTCTGCTCCAGTTTCTTTCCTCCCTTCTGTTTCCTCTCTTCCTCCATTTTCTTCAGACGAGGAATTTGCTGATGATTTTGAACTCTTGAAGATTCTGATGAGCCTTGAAGAGTTTCTTCCAGAAACGCTGCAAATGAGTTAATGTGATGAGAACCGAGAGATTCATCAGCTGACATGTGTGTACCTGTGAACAGAGTATTGTTGCGAGGAATTTGGAGAGGTCATATGCATTCTCAGATTTGAAGAAAATGAAAAAGTTTGACAGTTTGAGGAATATAACCAGTGGTTGAGGAATTTGCTTAAGCATACTGTTCTTGGGTTCCAGAGTTGTACAGATCCGAAAATTCGCACAATTGAGGAATCTCGTGAAGATCTTAGATGCTTAGCTAGTTCATCAATGATTGTGGTGATGGATAGTGTTTGAGGAATCATGTGCGCATCGTATCTTTGAGGAAAAACAGATTTCACATGGGAGAGGTAAAATTTCAGATCTAATCTGCTGTAAAAATGAGATATATTTACCCTGGAAGGTGCGAACGAAGAACACAAAAAGGTGGCGTTGGAGAGGCTCTTCGGTCAAGTGTCCAATGCACCCTAACTTGGCAGCAGAGGACGTCTACGGCGGCGGCGGACGTAGATGTTCCGACTCCGGCGTGATCCTGGCGGCGAGAAGGTTGAGGCAGTGAAGCTCTTCCTTGCCGGCGACAAGACTACCAACGGTGGCGCTAGGGTTCGGTGTGCTGTGGCAGGAGAGCGATGAGAAGAAGAAGATGATATCGAGGGGGATAAGGACATATTTATAGCCCGAAAGTTACTGTTTGGCGCGAAAGTTTTGGACCAAATAGCCCTTGCCTCTACGTCTCCGCAGGACACGTGTAGCTCCCGTACGATGCGGTGGAGATAGTGGAGATCGTGGTTATCCGATCGTGGGAAGTGGGGGTTCAGTTACTGTTCCCTTGAAGAAAAACAATTTTTGAAGATTTGAGGATTTTTGTTACCAAATCATCAGCTGACAAGGATGCAGTGAGGATTTTGAACAAAGTTTCAAGTAGAACGCATATGAACAATTGAATAGACTGGATAAGTATAGCATAGAGGGAAAGTAGGGTCCGATCACATTCACTTAGCAGAAACATCAACTTGAAGAAATAGCAATAAGTGAATGATGTTGAGGACTAGAAATCACAGTCTACCTAGTCAAATGAAAGTCATCAAGTGTTTTTGAAGATTTTGCAATAGATCATCACAATGAAGAACAACTGTTTTGAAGAAAAATGCATTGTGAGGAAATTGATCATTTGAAGAAAATCAACTTGAGGAATTTCACATTGGGCGGTGGCGTTACCCACCATATAAGAATGTTGATTACAGACGCCGCGTACAATTGTCGTAGGGCCGTGAGAATCAATTTCTTCATTAATTTCTTCACATTCAGAGTGACTTTCTTCATTGGTTGAAGAAAATCATTTCATCATGTGTTGCACATCAAAGTCATCAACTTTGCATAAGTGTTAGGATGTGTGCATGTTTTTACAAAACATTTGAAGACTCTAAGATATTTAGCTCACACCGCAACATGCAAAACCTGTTCTCATCCAAGGGCTTAGTGAAGATATCAGCCAGTTGATCACCAGTCTTCACATGATCGATGAGGATATTGCCCTTGAGGACATGGTCCCGAAGAAAATGATGACGAATCTGGATGTGCTTGGTCTTCGAGTGCTGCACTGGGTTGTAGGCAATCTTGATAGCACTCTCATTGTCACAGTAGAGAGGCACATTCTTCATGTTGATGCCATAGTCCTTGAGGGTTTGCTTCATCCATAGCAATTGAGCACAGCAAGAACCAGCAGCAATGTACTCAGCTTCGGCAGTGGAGAGTGATACGCAGTTCTGCTTCTTTGAGGACCAGCAAACTAGTGATCTTCCGAGGAAATGGCATGTGCCAGATGTTGACTTGCGCCACACGATCACCAGCATAGTCTGAATCAGAATACCCTACCAGATGAAGATTGGAGCCCTTGGGATACCATAATCCTAGTGTTGGTGTGTGAGCTAAGTACCGAAGAATATGTTTCACAGCCTTATGGTGTGATTCCTTCGGTTTTGCTTGAAAACGTGCACACATGCAAACACTAAGCATTATGTCTGGCCTTGATGCACATAGATACCATAAAGAACCAATCATAGAACGGTATACCTGCTGATCGAAATCTTTACCATTTTCATCAGTGCCGAGGTGACCGTTGATAGGCATTGGAGTCTTGGCACCTTTGCATTCATGCATGTCGAATTTCCTCAGAACATCCTTGAGGTATTTCTCCTGTGATATGAAGATTCCATTGTTTTGTTGACGAATTTGAAGACCTAAGAAGAATTTCAGCTCCCCCATCATGGACATCTGATATTCTTCACTCATCATATAGGCAAATTCATCACTATATCTTTTGTCACTACAACCAAATATGATGTCATCAACATATATTTGACATACAAACAGCTCATTATCATAAGATTTTGTGAAAAGAGTTGGATCGAGTGAACCAGGTTTGAAGCCTTTCTTCATGAGGAATTCCTTCAATGTATCATACCATGCCCGAGGGGCTTGCTTGAGTCCATATAGAGCCTTTTTGAGTCTGAAGACTTTGTCTGGATTCTTTGGATCCTCAAAACCTGGGGGCTGAGCAACATATACTTCTTCCTCAAGCTTACCATTGAGGAATGCACTTTTCACATCTATTTGATATAAGATGATGTTATGATGATTAGCGTAAGCAAGTAGAATTCGAATAGCTTCAAGTCTAGCAACATGTGCAAAAGTTTCATCGAAATCTATTCCTTCAACCTGGGTGTAGCCTTGGGCTACAAGTCGTGCCTTGTTCCTCACCACTTGACCGCCCTCATCTTGCTTGTTTCGGAAAATCCACTTGGTGCCGATGATGTTATGCTTGCGAGGATCTGGTCGTTTGACGAGCTCCCATACGTCATTCAGCTTGAATTGAAGAAGTTCGTCTTGCATGGCTTGGATCCACTCCGGTTCCAGAAAAGCCTCAGCTACTTTTGAGGGTTCTGTGATGGATACAAAGTCAAAATGCCCACAAAAGTTAACTAAGTGTGAAGCTTTTGAGCGAGTGAGAGGTCCTGGCGCGTTGATGTCGTTGAGGATTTTGTCAAGTTCTACTTCATTTGCAATCCTCGGATGAGTTGGTTGAGGATTTTGTCTGGGCTGAGGAAGTGGTGCTGTTGCAATTTCCTTAGGAGCATCTTCTCGGTTTTCAACAGCGATGGGGATCATTTCTTCACCAATTTCCTCAGTGGGGACAATGTCTTCAGTAGGCTTAAGCTTAATTGCTTCCTCAGGAGACAGCTTATCTGGATCAGAAGGCAATTGCTCTCTTTGCGAGCCATTAGTTTCATCGAACCGCACATCTGTAGTCTCAACAACTTTGTTGTGATAGTTGTTGAAGACTCTGTAGGTGTGCGAGTCCTTTCCATAACCGAGCATAAAACCTTCATGTGCCTTAGGTGCAAATTTCGAGCTATGATGAGGATCTCTAATCCAGCATTTTGCACCGAAGACTTTGAAATAACTTACATTGGGTTTCTTGTCAGTGAGGAGTTCATATGAGGTTTTCTTGAGGAATTTGTGAAGATATACCCTGTTGATGATATGACATGCAGTGTTGATTGCTTCAGGCCAGAAGCGACGAGGAGTCTGATATTCTTCAAGCATAGTTCTTGCCATTTCAACCAGAGTCCTGTTCTTTCTTTCGACGACACCATTCTGCTGAGGAGTATAAGGAGCAGACAATTCGTGAGTAATACCAAGTTCATCAAGATAATCATCAAGACCAGTGTTTTTGAACTCGGTTCCATTATCACTCCTGATATGTTTGATCTTGATGCCGAAGTTCGTCGAGGCCCTTGAAGAAAATCGTTTGAAGATTTCCCGCACTTCAGTTTTATATACTATAATATGCACCCAAGTGTATCTGGAATAATCATCAACTATGACAAAGCCATATAGAGATGCTGCATTGGTTAGTGTTGCATAGTGAGTAGGTCCAAATAAATCCATATGAAGCAATTCAAATGGACGTGTAGTGGTCATGATGGTTTTGGAGGGATGCTTGGATCTGGTCATTTTCCCAGATTCACAAGCACCGCAGAGATGATCCTTGAGGAATTTGACTGATTCGATGCCAATGACATGCTTCTTCTTTGCAAGTGTGTGCAAATTCCTCATGCGTGCATGACCTAGTCTTCGGTGCCACAGCCCTCCTTCTGAGGTTTTTGCTAGTAAGCAAGTGGCTAGTTGAGGACCTGTAGAGAAGTCAACAATGTACAAATCCCCTCTTCTTACACCTTCGAAGACTTTGGATTTGTCAGATTCCATGATGACTACACATCTATATCTACCAAAGATAACAATCATATCAATATCACAAAGCATAGAGACTGACATGAGGTTAAAACCAAGGGATTCAACAAGCATCACTTTGTCCATATGCCTATCCTTGGAAATAGCTACTTTGCCAAGTCCCAATACCTTGCTTTTACCTTTGTCAGCATATGTGATTTGCTTCAGAGGTGATGGAGTTAGTGGCATATTCATCAGTAAGCTTTTATCACCAGTCATGTGATGTGTGCAGCCACTATCGAGAGCCCACTCAGTATTTTTGGGTTTGTCATCCTGCAGATGAATTAGTACAGCTTACCATCTAATATGCTTCAGATTTGAAGAATATGATACTAATTTCATCAGTTCAGTAGTTTCATCATAACAGAAATGTAAGGACGTGTGAAATATTTCTATTTCATCAATCATTAGCTTGCATCCTATCAAGCATTTCCTCAGGTCTCCAGCAAATTCTTCAGATGATGATTTTCATCTGGAGACCTGACCTGCAGAAGTGATTAGTTTGATTTCTTCACCACCCACATCTGAAGGGGTGGCAAAGCGTTCATCATCCTACGAGCACCATATGAGAAAGGTTGCATTGAAGCTAATGCACTTCTCTTAACAGTAGGGGGGTTAAAGTACTCATATGAGTATGTAGAGAACTGGTTTGAGGATTTATGAACATAATGATTTGAGGTGTAGCACTCATAATCATATTCCTTGTAGTTTCCCTGCATGTTAGACGCATAAGCACGGGTACGAGCATAGTTTTGACCAGTTGAGGATTTTGATCCTCTTGAAGACTTTGGTCCTCCTGAGGAATTTGATCTGGGGTTCAGATTCTTCAGAGGTGATGTCATGAGGACATTCACTTGAAGATTTTCAAGACAGGTTTTGGGAACCCAGATTTTCCTCAGAGGAGGGCCATTCCTGCAGTTAGTTCCAACGTATCGAGCAAATACTTCACCAGATTGATTTTTGAACAGTTTATAGTTGGAATCAAATGACTCATCCGAGGAATATGATAATTCACATGAGAAGCCAGTTATATTAGATGGATCAAAAGGAGGCCTAGTAGCAGCAACCCATGAGGTTTTGGGATACTGCTCAGGTTTCCAATAAGATCCATCAGCATTCAATTTCCTCTCAAAGGCAATTCCTTCTTTCCTCGGGTTCCTGTTCAAGATCTGCTTTTTGAGCACATCACAAAGGATTTGATGTCCTTTGAGCCTTTTGTACATGCCTGTCACGTACAATTCCTTCAACCCTGCATTTTCATGAGTGACATTTGTGTTTTCCTCAAGTGAGGAAATAGACACAACAGGTGCAGTTGAAGAATCTGTAGCAGAGGTAGCATTTGAAGATTCTGGTGAAGAATTAGCAGTTTCACGATCAATGCATTTAAGACATGGAGGAATAAATTCAACTTGACTAGCGCTGATCTGTTGAGCTAGTAATGAATCATTTTCCATACGAAGATCATCATAAGACATCCTCAGCTTCTCAAGATCAAGCTTCCTTTGAAGAAATTCGTAGGAAAGCTTCTCATGATCAGTGAGGAGTGTATCATAACGATCCTGAAGAATATCAAATCTAGACTGAAGATTTTTCATGTCATCAGCGAGGATTTGATTAAGATTCATTTCATCATTCAACAAATCATCACTTTTGTCTAGCAGTTTTTGAAGCCTTTCGAGAGCAGTTTGTTGTTTAGTGGCAATGATGGCAAGTTTACTGTAACTGGGTTTTTTGTAATCATCATGATCACAGTCACTTGAATCAGAGGAGGAGGCATTATGTGATACCTTTGAGCCTTTTGCCATGAAGCAATAGGTTGGAGCGAAGTTATCAGCATAGTCATCACTATGGATGGTGCACTCATTTTCTTCAAGATTGAAGATTGACTTGTTGACGAAATTGGTTGCTAGTGCAAGATTAGCCTGTCCGGATTCTGAATCTTCTCCAGAGCCTTCTTCATCATCACATTCTTCTGATTCTGCCTCGGAATCCATTTCCTTGCCAATAAGTGCCCGAGCCTTTCTGAAGCTAGTCTTCTTGTGTGAAGAGGACTTTGAAGATGAGGATTTTGAAGATTTCTTCTTTTTCCTTGAGTCATCAGAACTGTCATCCTTGTATTTCTTCTTCTTTGATTCCTTTCCCCAGCGAGGACAATCAGCAATGTAATGGCCTGATTTCTTGCACTTGTGACAGGTCCGTTTCTTGTAGTCCTCAGATGCAGATTCTGATTTCTTCATGTCTCTTCTTGATGATTTACCGAACTGACCTCGGCGAGTAAATCTATGGAATTTCCTCACAAGCATTGCGAGCTCCTGTCCAAATTCTTCAGGGTCCCAACTGCTGTCATCTGTTTCTTCTTCAGATGAGGAAATTGCTCTAGCCTTCAGTGCTCGTGGCCTGGAATAGCTTGGTCCATATAGATCTCTCTTTTCTTCTTGCTAGAATTCATGAGTATTTAGCCTTTCAAGAATATCAGCTGGATCTAGCATCTTGTAGTCTGGTCTTTCTTGAATCATCAGAACTAGAGTGTCAAATGAAGGATCCAAGGATCTCAGCAGTTTCTTCACAACTTCGTGATCAGTGATATCTCGAGCTCCCAGTGCTTGCAGTTCATTTGATATATCAGTGAGGCGATCAAAGGTGTCTTGGCAGCATTCATTGTCATGTCTCTTGAAGCGATTGAAGAGATTGCGAAGAATATCAACACGAGAGTCACGCTGGGTTGATACTCCTTCATTTACCTTGCACAGTCTCTCCCAGATCAGTGTTGCAGATCCCAAAGCACTTACTCTTCCAAACTGACCCGGGCTCAGATAGCCACAGATGATGTTCTTCGCTTGAGAATCGAGTTGCTTGAATCTCTTCACATCAGCTGCAGTGACACTGGCAGAAACGAGGGGGACGCCATGTTCCACAATATACCAGAGATCATTGTCAATAGCTTGTAGATGCAGTTGCATTTTGTTCTTCCAGAAAGGAAAGTTCTTCCCTTCGTAGGTGGGACATGGTGCTGTCACCTTGAACATGCCTGTAGTCGACATAACTAAAACTCCAGGTGGTTAAACCAAAATCACACAGAACAAGGGAGTGCCTTGCTCTGATACCAATTGAAAGTGCGTTATATCGACTAGAGGGGGGGGGGGTGAATAGGAGATTTTTAGAATTTCATCGCTGAGGAAATTCCATTTGAGGAAATTCCTCACTGATGACTAACTTACAGCGGAAACGGTTACGGATCAGACATGCAAACTTTCACAATAGCAGTATTACAGAGTGAAGAATGTGAAAGCAGATTGCACAGTAAGCAGGCACGCAGAAAGCAGATGATGATTAACTATAGTGAAGAATTTGGGGTTGGGGAAATTCAGAGAAAGTCTTCAGCAAATTCTTCAAACAGTCATAGTGAAAGTCATCAACACATAATACAGAGAAAGTAAGGAGTTGAGGAATTAGAACCCGATTCTTGGTGGAGACTGTTGTTGATGACCCAGTTCCAACTGCTGTAACAGTTGTACATCTGGTTTGGAGCGGCTTGGTATTGAAATCAAAGGACACCCAGTCCCGGGAAACACAGTCCCTACTATATTATCCTTGAGCTAAGGACACACAGTCCTCGCCCAACACTCGTGGTAAGTCTTCAGGGCAGACTTCCAAACCCTCACAAACTCGGTCACCCGACGATCCACAATTTACTGCTGGATTTCTCTAGACCATGACGCCTAACCGTCTGGAGGATGCACAGTCCTCAAAGATAAAAGGCTTCAGTCCCTCACAGGAACAACTTCTTCAGTGATGCTCAATCACTAGGTTTGGTTTGTGGTTTCGGTGGGTGGTGTATTTCCTCACTGATGATTTACTCTCGTAGGCTCTGAGGAATTTGGGTTGCTCTTATGACAAGTGTCAGTTTCTAACAGAGCAGCCAACCAGCTAGTGGTTGTGGGGGCGGCTATTTATAGCCTGGGAGCATCCCGACATGATTTGACATTAATGCCCTTAAATAATATGACCGTTGGAGTGGATAAGATCAGTGACTTGGCATGGCTTATCGAAACGGTCGGGACCCTCAACTGTGAGAGTCCTCATGTCACTAATATTCCTCACTTGAGGCTTTTGGTAGGATTTGTCTTGGGTTGAGCATCATGAGGAAATCCATTCCATAGTGTTACTTTGACCCCCTTTAACAGTACGATGTTCCTATTCATCAAATGTGAGGAAAGTAAAACGGAAAACGTAAATCTTCACGCTTCAATTTCTTCAAACTGATTTTCTTCAGGAACCACCGATCTTCTCAATATCAATATCTTCATGAGGAATATCAATTTCATTGCAGATTCCTCGTGATTCATTTCTTCAGCTTCAGACCAATTTCTTCAATTGAAGACATATATTTTTAGGGGTCGATATTCTTCAAATATCTCAAACTCCTCAATGACTTATAGATCCTGTGTACACTTATAAACACATTAGTTACTTAACCTATAAGTCTTCAAACCACCAAAATCACTAAGGGGCACTAGATGCACTTACAGGAAGTGCCAGAGGGGGGTCACCAGGCATCCATTAGACACCAGGGTGCGCAAGGGACCCCTCGCGTGGCCTGATGTCTAGTGGGCCACAAGGCGCACCTGTGGCACCCATCTTCTGGTATATATTGTCCTCTGACCTAAACAAATTAAAGAGAGGACTTTTGGGATGAAGCGCCGCCGTCTCGAGGCGGAACCTAGGCAGGAGCACTTTTGCCCTCCGGCGGAGTGATTTCGCTGGAGGAACTTCCCTCCCGGAGGGGGAAATCGTGGCATCGTCATCACCAACAACCCTCTCATCTCGGGGAGGCCAATCTTCATCAAGATCTTCAGCAGCACCATCTCCTATCAAAACCCTAGTTCATCTCTTCTATTCAATCTTGTACCAGAACCTCAGATTGGCACCTAGGATGTGTCTAGTAGTGTTAATTACATGTTTTAGTTGATGCTTTATGGTTTACATGGTGGAAGATTATATGTTCATTTCCATTATGATATTCAATACCTTTATGATCATGAACATGTTTATCACTTGTGAGTTGTTACTTTTGTTCTTGAGGCCACGGGATAAATCATGTTGCAAGTACTCATGTGTAGTTGATATTCGTTTGATATTTTGATGATATTTTTTGATTCCCTTAATGGTGTTATGTGAACGTTGACTACATAACACTTCACCATATTTTATGCCTAAGGGAATGCATTGTGGAGTAGTAATTAGAGGGTGGGTTGCGAGAGTGGCGGAAACTTAAACCCGAGTCTATGCACTACTTCGTAAGGGGCTGATTTGGATCCCTATGTTTAATGCTATGGTTAGAATTTATTCTTAACACTTCTAATGTAGTTGCAGATGCTTGCGGGGTGGTTAATTATAAGTGGGAGGTTTGTTCAAGCAAGAACATCATCCAAGCACCGGTCCACCCACATATCAAATTATCAAAATACCAAACACGAACTAACCTAATAACGAAGGTGGCTAGATGAAATTCCCGTGTGCCCACAAGAATGCTTTGCCTATTATAAGAAATTGTGTTGGCTTGTTGTTTTCCACAAAAGGATTGGGCTACCTTGCTAGACGTATTGTTACTATTGCTACTTGTCACCTGTTACAATTATCTTGCTATCAAACAACATGTTACCACTATTTCAGTGCATACAAAACTACCTTGCTGAAAACCGCTTGTCATTTCCTTCTGCTCGTCGTTGGGTTCGACACTCTTACTTATCAAAAGGACTATGATTGACACCCTATAGTTCTGGGTCATCAACTCTATTTTCTGGTGCCATTGCTGGGGAGTGATAGAGAAACTACTAGGTAATCCTTATGCAGGAGATGGAACAAAACATCCCGATTTGCACCTACTCTATGTGGATGAAGTTTGTGGATTACTTAAGCTTGCAGGTTTATCCGGAGATGAAGTCAAGAATAAGGTTTTCCTTTCATCTTTGGGGGGGAAGGCATTGACATGGTATAGTCTATGTGATGATACAAGATCTTGGAACTGGAATCAATTGCAATTGGAGTTTCACCAAAAAAAATATCCTATGTATCTTGTTCATCGTGATCGGAGCTTTATCTATAATTTTTGGCCTCGTGAAGGAGAAAGTATTGCTCTAGCTTGGGGGAGGCTGAAGTCAATGTTATACTTATGCCCCAGTCATGAGCTCTCGAGAGAAATTATTGTTCTAAATGTTTCCGCGCGGCTTTCTCGTAATGATCAAATGATGCTCGATATTTCTTGCTCTGGTTTATTTATGAAGAAGACTATTGAATTCAGGTGGAATCTTTTGGAAAGAATTAAACGCAACTCTGAAGATTGGAAGCTCGGCGAAGGTAAAGAGTTAGGTATAAAACCCAAGTTTGATTGTCTTAAATCTTTCATGAATACCGATTATTTCAATGATTTTGGCACTAAGTATGGACTTGACTCTGAAATAGTAGCCTCATTTTGTGAAACCTTTGCTGCTCATGTTGATATCCCTAGAGAGAAGTGGTTTAAATATCATCCACCTATTAAAGATAAAATTGAAGAACCAATTAAAGTTGAAGCTGAAACTATTATTTACAATGTTGACCCAGTTGTGCCTGCTGCTTACATTGAGAAATGACCTTTCCTTGTTAGGATAAAGGAACATGCTAAAGCTTCAACTATGGTTAACAAAAGTTATGTGAGAACAACCAAACCCTGTGAGCAAATCAAGGTAGAACCTAGTACCACTATGGTTAAAGATCTCTTGGTAGACAATATTTGTGGGCATGTTATTTCTTTAATGAAGCTGCTAGAATTGCAAAAACTGATTCTAAAGATAAGAATAGACCTGTTGTTGGCATGCGTGTCGTTTCAGTCAAAATAGGAGATCATTGCTATCATCGCTTGTGCGATATGGGTGATAGTTTTAGTGTTATCCCCTTTACCTTATATCAAGAAATTATGCATGAGATAGCACCTGCTGAGATAGAAGACATAGATGTTACTATTAAACTTGCTAATAGAGACACCATCACACCACTTGGGATTGTTAGAGATGTTGAAGTCTTCCGTGGGAAAGTAAAATACCCTACTGATTTTCTAGTACTTGGCTTACCACAAGATAACTTTTTTACCATCATATTTGGTAGACCTTTCTTGGACACTATCAATGCTCGAATAGATTGCAAAAACAAAAGTGTGAGAGTAATTTTGGTGGTACGTCTCATGAGTTTCATTTCTCCAAGTTTAGTAAGCAATCCCATGATAAAGAATTGCCTAGTAAAGATGAAGTAATATGTCTTGCTTCTATTTCCATTCCTCCCACGGATCCATTAGAACAATATTTGCTAGACCATGAAAATGATATGCATATGCATGAAAGAAATGAAACAGATAATATGTTCTTTGAACAAAAACCTATCCTTAATCACAACTTGCATGTTGAAACACTAGGAGGTCCTCCTCCACCCAAGGGCAATCCTGTGTTTCAATTAAAGCAATTACCTCACACTTTGAAATATGCTTATCTTGATGAAAAGAAGATATATCATGTTATTATAAGTGCTAACCTTACACAGCATGAAGAGGAAAGATTACTAAATTTTTTAAGGAAGCACCGAGCTGCTATTGGGTATACTCTTGATGATCTTAAGGGCATTAGTCCCACTCTCTGTTAGCACAATATTAATATGGAACCAGATGCTAAACTAGTTGTTGATCACCAACGAAGACTGAATCCCAAAATTAAAGAAGTGATGAGAAACAAAATATTAAATCTTCTGGAAGCAAGTATAATATATCCCATAGCATATAGTAGATGGGTAAGTCCCGTTCATTGTGTCCCTAAGAAAGGAGGTATCACTGTTGTTCCTAATAATAAAAATGAACTCATTACACGAAGAATTGTGACCGGCTATAGAATGGTAATTGATTTTAGAAAGTTAAACAAAGCTACTAGAAAAGATTATTATCCTTTACCGTTCATAGATCAAATTCTAGAAAGAGTATCGAAGCACACCCATTTTTGCTTTCTAGATGGCTATTCTGGTTTCTCTCAAATATCTGTGTCACAACCTGATCAAGAGGAAACCACCTTTACTTGTCCTTTTGGAACCTATGCTTATATATGTATGCCTTTTGGATTATGCAATGCACCTGCTACCTTTCAAAGATGTATGATTGCTACCTTCATTGTTTTTTGTGAAAACATTGTTGAGGTCTTCATGGATGATTTTTCCTTTCACGGAACTTCTTTTGATGATTGCTTAAGCCTTGATCGAGTTTTGAAGAGATGTGAGCAAACTAACCTTGTATTGAATTGGGAGAAGTGCCACTTTATGGTGAATGAAGGTATTGTCCTGGGCCATAAAATTTCAGAACGGGGCATTGAGGTGGATAAGGCTAAAGTTGATGCAATTGAGAAGATGCCAAGTCCTAAAGATATCAAAGGTATCCATAGCTTCCTTGGTCATGCTGGTTTCTATCGGAGGTTTACTAAAGACTTCTGTAAAATTTCTAGGCCTCTTACTAATTTATTACAAAAGGATGTTCCTTTCATTTTCGATTGCGAATGTGTAGAAGCCTTTTAAAATTGTTCAATCGCCTGATTGGAACTTGCCTTTTAAAATTATATGTGATGCTAGTGATTATGTTGTTGGTGTAGTTCTAGGAGAAAGAGTTGATAAGAAACTAAATGCCATTCATTATGCTTGTAAAACTCTAAACAGCTCCGAGAGAAATTATGCTACCACTAAAAAAGAATTCTTAGTTGCGTATGATAAATTCAGATCTTACATTGCTGATTCTAAAGTAATTGTTCACACCAATTATGCTATGATTAAATATATTATGGAAAATAAAGATGCTAAGCCTAGACTTACTAGGTGGGTTCTCTTGCGACAAGAATTTGATTTGCATATCATTGATAGGAAAGGACCTGAGAACCCCGTAGTTGATAACTTGTCTCGGTTAGAAAATGTTCTTGATGACCCACTACCTATTCATGATAGCTTTCCTAATGATCAACTAGCCGTGGTCAATGTTTACCATAATACATCATGGTTTGTTGATTATGCTAATTACATTGTTGCTAAATACATACCACCTAGTTTCACCTATCAACAAAAGAAAAAAAATCTTCTTTGATTTAAGACATTACTTTTGGGATGACCCACATCTTTATAAAGAGGGTGTAGATGGTATTATTAGACGTTGTATGCCTGCGCATGAACATGAACAAATCCTCCGGGAGTGTCATTCCAAGGCTTATGGAGGACAACATGCAGGAGATAGAACTGCACACGAGGTATTACAGTCTGGATTTTATTGGTCTACTCTTTTCGAAGATGCTCGTAAGTTTGCCCTCTCTTGTGATGAATGTCAAAGAATTTGTAACATTAGTAGACGTCAGGAAATGCCTATGAATTATTCACTTGTTACTAAACCATTTGATTTTGGGGATTTGATTATATGGTACCTTTTCCTTCCTCCAATGGGTATACATGTATTTTGTTTGTTGTTGATTATGTCACTAAATGGGTAGAAGCTATTCCAACCAATAGTGTTGATCATAACACCTCTATGAAGATGCTTAAGGAAGTTATTTTCCCATGCTTTGGAGTCCCTAGATACTTAATGACTCATGTCGGTTTACATTTTATTCATGGTGCGTTCTGTAAGCTGCTTGCTAGATATGATGTTAACCATATAATTGCATCTCCCTATCATTCACAGTCTAGTGGTCAAGTAGAATTAACCAATAGAGAAATAAAAGTAATATTGCAAAAGACTTTCAATAGGTCCCAATGAATTGGTCTAAGAAATTAGATGATGCATTGTGGGCTTATAGAAAAACTTATAAAAATTCTATTGGTATTGATGACGAGATGATGTATATACTTCTCGCTCCTTGTTGGTTACCCCAGGTGGAAGGTTGAGATGTAGTGAGCATCAATTTTTCCCTGACACGAAGACTATAAGGTTAATCGAACCAGGAGGACACCTAGGATCAACAAGTAGGTGTCTCCCACCCTGGCGCTAGCAAAAGACGTGGACCCGCACACACACAAATAACTTTGCTCCCAACGACTATAGAGAGGTTGTCAATCTCTCTGGCCTTATAGTATGCAAAGTATCAAAACACAAGCGGGAAAAGTGATAGTGATTGCAACGGAAAAGTAAATAAAAGTGGTAAATGATGGAGCTGTAAACAATGATGCTGATATGGACCGGAGTCACATGATGTTCACTAGTGATGTCTCTCTCCCAAAAGACGATAAACAACTATGCTTGGGTAAACAAATTATAGTTGGGAAATTGAAAGAATTATGAACGCACCGCAATGCTAATTATGCTACTTGATAGTTAGAGGTTCAATAGTAATGGGCAGTACGCCAAGACAAGTAGACCGTTTATTCATGAACATCTACTTACTAATCATCCACCTTGAGATATCTATCCAGAACCTATCGCCGGTATTAAGTTGCGAGCCCCACCCATAGTGTAACCTCAAAGCAACGGACAACTGCATTAACGAACTATGCGTAAGGTAAACAATCCTTCCAACCGCGATCACAAGCATCGTTGTTTTCTCCCTAGTGGCAACAACACATCCCCTAGTCTCATGTTTCTGTCACTCAAGCTAGACATCAAGGGGCATGAACCCACTATCATGCATAACAATCCCTCTTGGAGTTACAATCTACTACTCGACCAAAGCAATAAATAGCAACGGAGAACATGCATGAATCACTAAGGAACATAATATAAAAGGATAATCAAATATATAACTCATAACAATATGAACATAGTCTCATAATCCATCGGATCCCAACAAACCGAGCATAGCAATAGCAAGAGAATTACATAGATGCCTTGATCATGTAGGGAACCTCACAAGGACTAATCATGGAAGCACAAGATTGGAGAGAAGAGATCACATAACTACTGGTCATGGACCCATGGTACAAGGAGGACTATTCACGGCAGGTCTGGGAAGCGTCCATGGCGGTGGAGAAGCTCCCGCAGGTCAATCCTCCCTCCGGCAGGGTGCCAGGAAGAGGTCTCTTGACGCTCCCGATCTTGGAAGCGCTGCAACGGCGGAACGATGGAGAAATTCGCGATTCTGGATCCCGTATAGGGTTTTCCTCGTCAAGGGGTAAATATAGGCGAAAGGAGTGCACCACAGGGCGTGGGACCCACCCAGGAGGCCTCCCAGCGCGACCTGGGGGTGGGTCGCGCCCTTAGATCGCCTGGGTGGCCCCTGTCCCCCTTCTGGCTCCCTTCTGTGCTTCGTGAAGCTTCTAGTGCGCTGATTTTTTATATATTTTTCTCGGGATTTTTCGGGCTTCAGGAAATTGGGTAAAAGCCCCTGCAAAATAGACATCAGCAGACAGAAACTGGCACTGGGTGCACTGAATTAGTAGGTTAGTCCAAATATATGTAAAATGATATAATAGTGTAGCAAAACATATAACAATGTCACCCAAAAGATCATGAAACAAGCAGAAATTATAGATACGTTTGAGACATAACAACATCCCCAAGCTTAATTTCTGCTCGTCCTCGAGTAAATAAATGATAACACAAATAATTTATGTGGTGACATGCTAACACACATATAAGAACTTCAAATTAAAGTAAGTAAGATATGCAATCCAAGTCAAGACAATAACAAGCAAGAGTTTATATCTAGTATTGAAATTAGCAAAGTAAGAACATAAAGGTGCAAGAGCTCTCGCTGTCCGTGACTCGAATATCTCCAAATGGTGTTTGCGTGCAAGAAGTGGGAGATGGGTTGAGATCATAAAATATATATTTTAATTGAAAACTCAATCTACTAAACCTCACACTTGGTCTCCTTCGGAATCTTATGTTGACTCATTCCCAGACCACTAGTCAGGCACAAGTCAAAATGATCCTCTCCCTTTCAAATTTGAACACTTATGCAATGGATGAGCGTAAGCAAGATATGTTGGCACTTAGGATGGCAAATAAAATAATGATGGGGAAGGAAGACAAAAATGTGTGAACGGCTCACATCAATGAGGACAACCATAGGCGAGGGAAAGGCAAATGATAGATATGATGTGAGGAGTATGGATTGCCATGTAACAGATGCACATATGAGCTAAGCTAAGCTCTCAAATGGAACTAGTAGGGGTGCATCCCACTTGTTTGCTCATGAAGACTTAGAGATCATTTGAGCAGGCTCATCATTGGAATATGCAAACAAAGTTCTATAGTGTAAGGGTCCCCACATAGTTATGCATGAATGATAATTTCTATCTAGTACAAATATAGCAATGGAGTACGAGTGTAGATCTTTCAAATGGAATAGTAGTGTTGCCCCCTTCTCTCTTTTTATTTCTCTTTTTCTATTTCTTTTTATTTTATTGTGGCCTCTTTGGCTCTTTCTATTTATCTCTCATTTGTCCTCTTTGGGATCTTTTGTTTTGTCCTCTTTGGGATCTTTCCCTCACTTAAGGGCAACACTCTATGTTTTAAATGAATAAAAAGAAGATCATCACACTTCATAAGAAGTACTCAACATAAAGACAAGTGCTATCATGATGTATGCAAATGTATGCCTCTGCCAGTGTAGCATGATATGCAATGATACTAGCGCGTCATGTAGCAATATTTGGGTAAGGCCCAAATATCATGCGGCTCTACGATCAAACTAAAGCATGTATGGCATGAAGATCAAGTCATGAGATGGTGGATGTTGCATGGCAATGTATCTTGGAAAGGCTATGGAAATGCCTTAATAGGTAGGTATGGTGGCTGTTTTGAGGAAAGATATAATGAGGCTTATGTATGAGAGAGTGTATCATGTCATGGGTTTGGATGCACCGATGAAGTTTGCACCAACTCTCAAGATGAGAAAGGGCAATGCACGGTTCCGAAGAGGCTAGCAAAATATGGATGGTGGAAGTGCCAACAATCGAATACTCACATTAGTCCGACAAACTCATACACTTATTATCGGTAACTCTCTATCTACTTAGGAAATTCACAAAGAGACAAGTACCCCGAGGAGGAGTGTTTGGGGGTTTGGTTATCCTTGCGCATCCTCAACTCATGGTAACGTGAGGGTACTCTATATATTCCAACCCCTCCAGAGGTTAGCGATCAATTTAGTAGCTGGAGTTCTCAACTAATTTTTAGTTTTTGAAAAACACACGGATTTCCCAAAATACGACACTATCACTAATAGGCTCAACCTATTGGCACCAATAGTCCAATCATTACTCAAATCAATACCTCAAAACTATTGCAAGTTACTACTATACTTAATAGCAACCTCATTTACCTACTCATGCAAGACACACAACTCAGTGCAGCGAGCCAACTCTCTAAACAAGATAAGCATGATAACTCAATATATTTCCAAAAGCAACCTAAATAAAAGCTCTTAAAAAGATATAGCATGAAAACTAAGAGCTAAGCATGACAACAACTATGAAAAGGTAAATAACACATAAAAAGAATAAGTATAAAAAGAGTGGAATGGAGCGTGTTTCTCTCCCAAACAAGGAGGGCTAGGTTCTGACTTGTTATGAACAACAAGAAAAACTAAAACAAACTAAAAAGTAAATAGCGGGATGCTCCAAGCATAGCACACAACATATAAAGTGATAAAAATATAGCATGGAGATGGACGAACTAATGATTGTTGATAGAGAAAGGGATGCACGGGGGCATCCCCAAGCTTAGATGCTTGAGTATCCTTGAATATTTCTTGGGGTGCATGGGGGCTTCCCCAAGCTTGAGCTCTTGACACTCGTGTATTTTCTTTCATCATCTCCCATCGCATACTTGAAAACTCCCTTCATACGGAACTCATCATAAGCTGATTAGAGTGGTTAGTACCCATAATAAAATAATTTATTACCTACTGGAAATAAAGATTTTCATGAATAGCTACTGTTTCTCATGATTTCCAAAAGGTTTTTGCAAATAAAAAGTAAGCTTAGGATTTGCAAAACAATGAAAACGCAAAACAAGGCAGAATCTGTGAAAAACAGAACATCAGGTAGTAAATAATTTATTCGGGGCACTTCTGCAACTCAAATCAAAAAACTCAGAACAGATGCAAAAAAGTAAATTATATAGAGTATTATGTACAAACAATTTAGATCAAAAATATGATCTCGTGATGTTTGACGAATTTTTTCGTCAAGCAGACAGAATCTGTTTTTGGACAGCATGTCACAATTTTTGAAATTTCTTGCAATCGGAGGCTATAACTTGGCACAAAGCTTAAAAATAAAGATACAATAATGTTTCTACAGTAGTAACAAGCATCAAGACCACTGAAACAGAAAGTAAAAAACAAATTGGATTGCCTCCCAACAAGCGCTTTATTTATAGCCATAAAGATAGGCTTAAGATTTTAATGATGCTCTCATAGGAATAAGAGTTGTAGAACAAAAGAGAGCATCAAGAAGAAAATACCAAACACATTTAAGTCTAACATGCTTCCTATGCATAGGAATATTGCAATATAATAATTCATTGAAGCATAAAGCAATAAGCATAGGAAGGCAAAACAAGTGCAGCTTCAAAACCTTCAACATAAAGAGAGGGAACTTGATATTATTGAAATATCTATAAGAATATGTTCCCTTCTCATAATAATTTTCAGTGGGATCATGAATAAACTCAACAATATAAGTATCACATAAAAGCATTGTTACCGTGATCCACATGGACTTCATGAAGAGGATAAAACTTGGAGTAAAAGAGAGACTGAATCTCTTCCCAATCCCGTAGGTGAGAATCATCTAGTAGCCTATACCATTCCAATGTTTCTCCTTTCAGTGACAAGGCAAATAATTTCCTCATGACTCCATCTCTTGTCAAACCTGAAATCTTAAACAACTCACAAAGTTCTGTAAGTTTCAACAAATGAATACTAGGATTGACTGTTCCATCTCTTGCATAACAATCATTCCTAATTATTACAAGTATCCCAAGTGGTATTTTGAATGGCATACATTCAGTAGGTGGAGGAGACTTCTCTACTACGGGTGTGGTAAAGCGGCCTTCCCCAAGCAGCAAAACTGAGAGTGTAGTTTTCCATAAGCCTAACTAGTGAAGGCACACAACTTAGTGTTCTCAGTGGAACCCATAGCAGCAGCAACAAGCAAGAACAAAGCAACTATTGTTTTGTGGTTTCTGGTATAAGACTATAAAGCAAAAATTAGAAAGTACACTAACAAGACTAAAAATCAAAGGTAAACGATAGTGTGCAACTCCCCTATCTTGAAGACTGGAGTCCCCGGCAACGGCGCCAAAAAACTTTGCTTGATGACGAGATGATGTATATACTTCTCGCTCCTTGTTGTTTACCCGAAGTGTAAGGTTGAGATGTAGTCAGCAGCAAGTTTTCCCTCATACGAAGACTGTAAGGTTTATCGAACCAGGAGGACTCCTAGGATCAACAAGTAGGTGTCTCCAACTCTGGCACTAGCAGAAGACGTGGACCTGCACACACAGAAATAACTTTGCTCCCAACGAGTACAAAGAGGTTGAAAATCTCTCCGGCCTTGTAGTTTGCAAAGGATCAAAACACAAGCGGGAAACGTGATGGTGATTGCAACGGAAAAGTAAATGAAAGCGGTAAATGATGGAGGTGTAAACAATGATGGTGATATGGACCAGAGTCACATGATGTTCACTAGTGATGTCTCTCTCCCAAAAGACGATAAACAACTATGCTTGGGTAAACAAATTACATTTGGGCAATTGACAGAATTATGAACACACCATAATGCTAATTATGCTACTTAATAGTTAGAGGCTCAATAGTAATGGGCAGTAGACCATTTATTCATCAGCATCTACTTACTAATCATCCACCTTGAGATATCTATCCAGAACATCTCGTTGGTATTAAGTTGCGAGCCCCACCCAAAGTGTAAACTCAAAGCAAAGGACAACAACATTAACAAACTATGCGTAAGGTAAACAATCCTTGCAACCGCGGTCACAAGCACCATTGTTTTCTCCCTTGTGGCAACATCACATCCCCTAGTCTCATGTTTCTGTCACTCAAGGCAGACATCAAGGGGAATGAACCCACAATCATGCATAACGCTCCCTCTTGGAGTTACAATCTACGACTCGGCCAAAGCAATAAATAGCAACAGAAAACATGCATGAATCACTAAGGAACATAATATAAAAGGATAATCAAATATATAACTCATAAAAATCTGAACATAATCTCATAATCCATCGGATCCCAACAAACCGGGCATAGCAATAGCAAGAGAATCACATAGATGCCTTGATCAAGTAGGGCAGCCCACAAGGACTAATCATGGAAGCAAAAGATTGGAGAGAAGACATCACATAGCTACTGGTCATGGACCCATGGTCCAAGGAGGACTACTCACGGCAGGTCCGGGAAGCGTCCATGGCGGTGGAGAAGCTCCCAGAGGTCAATCCTCCCTCCGGCAGGGTGCCAGGAAGAGGTCTCCTGACGCTCCCGATCTCGGAAGCAGTGCGGCGATGAAACGATGTTGAAATTCACAATTCTAGATCCTGTATAGGGGTTTCCTCATCAAGGGGTAAATATAGGTGAAAGGAAGGCACCAGAGGGTGTGGGACCCACCCAGGCGGCCTCCGGGTGCGGCCTGGTGGTGGGCCGCGCCCACAGGTCGTCTGGGCGGCCCCTGCCCCCCTCTAGCTGCCCCCCTCTAGCTCCCTTTCGTGCTTCGTGAAGCTTCTGGTGCGCGGATTTTTTATATACTTTTCTTGGGATTTTTCGGGCTTCGAAGAATTGGGTAAAATCCCCTGCAAAATAGACATTAGCACACAGAAACTGGCACTTGGTGCACTGAATTAGTAGGTTAGTCCGAATATGTGTAAAATGATATAAAAGGGTAGCCAAACATATAACAATGTCACCCAAAAGATCATGGAACAAGCATAAATTATAGATATGTTTGGGACGTATCAGGTATGTCTCCTTATAAAATGGTTTATGGGAAAGCATGTCATTTACCTCTTGATTTAGAAAATAAAGCTTATTGGGCAATTAAGGAACTCAACTATGATTTCAAACTTGGTGGTGAAAAGAGATTATTTGATATTAGCTCATTAGATGAATGGAGAACGCAAGCTTATGAAAATGCCAAACTATTCAAAGAAAAAGTTAAAACATGGCATGACAAAAGAATCCAAAAGCGAGAATTCAAAGTTGGTGAATATGTTTTATTATACAATTCTTGTCTTAGATTCTTTGCAGGAAAACTCTTATCCAAATGGGAAGGACCATATATTATCTAAGAAGTTTATGGACCTGGAGATATAAAGATTAATAATCCCGAAGGCACTAACCCGAAGGTGGTCAATGGAAAAATAATAAAGCACTGCATCTCAGGTACACCAATTAATGTTGAAAAAAACATTATCCAAACCGTGATACCGGAGGAGCACATTAGGGAGACCTTCTAGAATACTCCAGAACCCTTAAAAGGAAAAGGTATGTGATACGGTAAGTAAACGTGCTCAGAAAAATCAGCAAAAATATTTTCCGTGAGTTTTGGAACTTCAGAAAAATTAGGAAACTAAGAAACTCTAGAAGGCAATTAAACTGTCCACTAGACACCAGGGCACGCCAGGCCCCCATAGCACGGCCTGATGTCTAGTGGACCCCTTGGGTACCTTCCCGACTCCGTTTTCTTGTGGTACATGCACTACTGGAAAAACATAATTTGTCGACAACTTTTAACTTTGCCGTCAGCATTTTCACGGGGCTGACGGCATAGAGGCTTTGCCCTCACCCGAAAATAATACTGACGGCATAGGCGCAGCTCACGGCATAGAAAATCTGTGCCGTCCACTTTATCTAAGCCGTCAGCCAGCTGACGGCCAAGGAGCAAAAGACTGACGGCATAGGGCGGCTAACGGCACAGGGAGCTTCCCGGTCCCACGTTCGACCAGGGCTTAACGGGAGCCGTCTATGTTGACAGCCAGCTGACGGCAAAGCCTAACAACTTTCTTTGCCAACAGCCAGCAGACGGCATAGTCGGGTGGTTATCCCCCCCCGTGCAGGCCACGACCTAACCCCTCTTCTCTCTCACCTCTCCCACCCATGTGGTCTCCCGACCCGCAGCCGTCGTCGACCTGCGCCCGCCCCTACTCGCCGGCGCCGCCCCGTGCCAGCCCCGTCCTGAGGCATCGGCTCCCGCGCCGCCCCGCGCCTGTCCCTACTCGCCGGCGCCGCCCCGTGCCGCTCCTACTCGCCTCTGCCCCGCGCCCGCCCCTACTCGCCTCTACCCCGCGCCGCCCCTACTCGCCTCTGCCCCGCGCCGCCCCTACTCGCCTCTGCCATCGCCCCGCCCCGAGGCATCGGCCCCCGTGCCGCCCCGCGTCCGCCTTTACTCGCCTCTGCCATGCGCCACCCCTACTCGCCTCTTCCCTGCGCTAGCCCCGCCCCGCCACCGCCCCACGCGTGCCCCTCCCCGACTCACTGGTGAGCTCCTCCTCCCCCTTTTTTTGTTCATTTTTTCTATGTTAGTTAGGCCTGTTAGTAGTAGATTTTTAGTTAAGTTTAGTTAGCAATTACTCAGTGGTAGATTTTTAGTGATTGATTTTTAGTTAGATTTAGTTAGCAATAGATGTTAGTATTAGTTAGCTAGCTGTTAGTATTAGTTAGCTAGCTGTTAGCAATAGAAAGAAAATAATAAGAAGAACAGAAATAGAAGAAGAGAAGAGTAACAAAACTTGAATAATAAATTATTAATAATAGATGTTAGTACTAGTTAGCTTATAATTACCGCGGGTGCGTATTTGTGTTGATTGAGTGCATTTGAATGTGCAGTAGCTTCTCCGCGAGGGTTTGGTTTTCGACGACCTCCCCTGCATTCAAAAGTGAGCACATTTGTTAACTCCTCCTCCACCCTCTTTATTTGGCTCTGTTCCGGTCTTCGTGCTGATGACACTATCTAGCTAGGTATTTTTAGTGTTAAAATGCAAAGTTGTTGCGTAACCAATATGCGTCTCCCGTTCGAAAGGGTTCCTGTTATAAATATGCATGCATTTGCATATTTATAACGGTGATTCTTTCGAATTGTCCAACGTTATCCATGGACAGCCCGGGTATGTGTAGATTGGGTCGTTTTCCACGCTTTGCTCTGGATCCCATGCAGAGTTTCGACAACGCCTCCTTGTTGTTCTCCGGGTACACATCCTCTCGGTTAGTTGCCGAGACGTGTATCGGGAGAACAGCGAGGAGGTGCTGCTGAAATTTTGCGTTGGATCGGGAGCAGGGCATGGGGAAATGACCCAATCTACACATACTCGGGTGGGATTAGGACCCATCTTTACCTAGTAGCTGGTAGGTGTGCATGCCGTGCATCCCAATGTATTAACCATGATTAAAAAATGGACATAATTAATTTAACATACTTGATGAACTGATAATTTATATTGTTTATATGTGGATACTATATAGCTAGCTTGCCAGAATGACTGATCGTGAATGGATGTACACCGGTCACCATAGTGAGAGAGAGATGACCGATGAATGGTTGAGCAAAACCTATGAATTCGTGGAAACGACATTTTCTAAAGGCCAGCCAAAAACATGGTGCCCCTGCACTAAGTGCAAGAATTATTCGCGAGGGACAAAGGATGTAATGGGTAAACACCTGCAGATGCGTGGTTTTACTCCCGGCTATACCTTGGGGACATTTCATGGTGAGTCATCCCAACGTAACAGAGATGAGGTGTTGCGTCGGTGCACCGATGATTATGGCACAGGGATTGAAGACATGGTGAATCACTTTGATGATGCTCGGAACAAGGACGAAGAGATGGAGGAATTCGCGAAAGCCTTCTATGCCATGTTGGAGTCTTCAAAACGTCCTCTTCACTAGCCCACTTCAACATTGGAAGAGACCTGTTTCACTCAGTGATGACCCTATTTGGGCGCTTTCTACCCGAAGGTCATATTATGCCTTGAAACCTATATGAGTCAGACAAATCCTTACTGCACTCAAGATGCCATATGAGCAGATACATGCTTGTGAGAAAGGATGTGCCTTATTTAGGAAAGAGTATGCGGACGAAACATATTGTCCATTTTGCAAGTCCTCCAGATATGTTGAGGTAGAAAACGGTGAAGGTGAGAAGAAGTAGAGCAAAATCTCCGTGAGTGTCCTACGGTATATGCCGATCCTGCCAAGACTTCAACGATTTTACATGCTCGAAGAAACAACAAAACAGATGACATGGCACAAACATGGAATTAGGAAAGAATTAGATGAACACGGAGTTCCGATGTTGGTACACCCTTCAGATTGTGACGCATGGAAGGCATTCGATAGTATACATAAGGAAAAAGCTAAAGAACCAAGAAATTATCGAATCGCCATTAGCCTTGATGGGTTCAATCCTTTTGGTATAACGGCTACCCAATATAGTTGCTGGCCTGTCATTCCCCTCAATCTTCCACCATCATCCATTATGCAAATAAAGCACATATTTCTGACGTTGGTAGTTCCAGGGCCAAACTACCCAGGGAAGGATATGAGTATGTACATGCAACCACTGATGGATGACTTGAAAGAAGCTTGGGTGAATGGGGTCAACACATACGACGCAGCTAAGAAAGAGAACTTTCAAATGTATGTTTGGTACCAATACTCGTTGCATGATCTGCTGGCATTTGCGCTTTTCGTTGCCTCGTGTGTGCATGGAAGGTTCCCATGCCCAGAATGCAAGGCAGATCTTAAGTTTCATTGGTTGCCGGCGGGTGGGAAGTATTCCTGCTTTGACTTGCATAGACAGTTCTTGCCTATGGACCATCCATTCAGAAAAGACAAGAAGAATTTCATGAAAGGTAAAGTTGTCAAACAGTCGACACCACCTGCGTTGACGGAGGCACAAATTAATGAACAGTTAAAATCTATGGAGCCTGATCCAAACCGTCCAGGGTATTTCTTGGGTTATAATGAGGAACACGCGTGGACCCACAGGCCATGCATGTGGGATCTCCCCTACTTCGAAGACCTCTTACTTCCACACAACATTGACATGATGCACACTGAAAAAAGAATATCGCCGAGGCCCTTCTTGGCACATTTTTCGGCACCGATAAGGGCAAAGATAATACAAAGGCTAGAGTTGACCAGGAGACTATGTGTGATAGGCCATCACTAAACATGCGAGAACCGAAAGGAAGAAAAAATTGGTCCAAACCACCTGCCTGGTACAATCTTTAGAAGGGAGCAATAAGGGAAATCCTCTTGTGGGTGCAAAAAAAGTTGTTGTTCCCCGATGGGTATGCTGCGAATCTAGCGAGGGGAGCGAGCATTGAAAAAATGAAATTTTTTGGGCTCAAGAGTCATGATTGGCACATATGGCTTGAGCGAATAATGCCCGTGATGTTGCCCGGCTATATCCCTGAGGCTCAATGGCTAGTATTGGCCGAGTTGAGCTATTTCTTCCGTGTTCTTTGTGCTAAAGAGTTGTCGCGTGTCGTGATAGATGACATGGAAGAGTTGGCGCCTGAGTTGCTCTGCAAGTTAGATAAGATTTTTCCACCGGGCTTCTTTAATCTGATGCAACACATGATTTTGCATCTCCCAACCAACGGAGGCTGAGGGGGCTGAGGCGGAGGCTGAGGGAGAGAGGTGGAGCCCGTCTGCCAGCAAGTCGGTCTACCAACGTGGTATGACACGAGTTCCAGACCGATTGGAGTTGCAGCACAGGGCGTTCATTGAGCCAGATGGCGAGAAGTAAGTTGATATATATTGTGTACCTTATATCATTATATTTCACCAAGTAGCTAATGTCTTTGCCTTATCATTATGTAGGGGGTGGGATTACCTGAAGAATACCCGGAATCCAAACTGCCTCCTTGGTGCTTTACTTAGGGAGCACTTCCCCGGGATTGTGCAGTTGCCCGGTGAGGGTATGGTTCCCGAGCCAGGACTCAAGTGGGATCACTACCAAGCCGCTCTGCTCCCGGAAAACACACATGTGAATGGTGTTGTTTGCGTGAGCGTGGCCGACAAGGTGTTGCTGATCTTTGGGTAACTATTATTTTAGCCAATAAAAAGTATACAGTGTTGTATATTGTTATTTCCTTCCAAATCATTTCACTATTCATCTGTGCATCTATATGGCATAATTGCAGAGTTACTTTAGGGTCACGGAGGGGACGGAGGAGGCATCCAAGAAGAACCTCGTGAAAGAGTGCAAGAGTTTATTGAATAACACGAGGCACGAGCTGCGTGTTCAGGCTGTTCGAGATTGGTACGCCCAGCAAGGGGAGCCGAAGACAATGACTGAATGTCGAAAGATTTACCTTGATAAGACCGAGTACATGGAGGTATGTACATTCCAAAGATCAATTCTTTAATAGTTTTGTTAGGGATAGTTAGGTCTATTTAGTTATAATACTTAGTTTCATTCTTCATTAACTTACATTCATAGGTGCCCCCAAGATGGTTGGCCGATAAGATGGATTGTTGGGAGATGATAGTGGACAGGTGGTGCACAGAGGCTCTGTTGAGCACCCATACTCTGGCCAAGGACCGTTGTGCCCAATTGGTTGGTGTGCCACACCACCAAGGCAATGCCAACATCAAGCAATACGCCAAAAAATGGGTATGTGTGCCTTGTTTTGTTTCATCAGTAATTCATTCGTTCATGATTTTTGTTGTACTAATTCTTTGTCTTTTCGTGTAGGCCAAACACAATAACCAGCCTGAGCCTCAGGGATACGCCGCGTTTAGCATGGCCTATAAGGGCTCGTACAAGACGGCGAAGGCATATTCTGAGGGGGACGGGCTATCGGCGTACACAAGCCTGTCCGCCAACAGCAAGATGACATCTTATTCTGAGGTGGTTAAACAGCTGCGCGGGCCTGACTTTGACCCGAGCCAGAATCCTATCGATCCGGAGGCGTTGATGATCTCTGGTGGCAGTAAGAGTCATGGCACGCTGGCCATGTGTGATGGCTTCGTCCCTATCACTTAGGCTCTATCTCAGATCAAGGCGAGGCAAACGAGCTCGGCTCCTGTAAAACGGCAACGCGCGAGGCCAGTTGATCTTGCCATCGAGGTTAGTTTTCTTCATTATTTCTTTCGTTCATTTGTCCCTGGATGGGTGATGAAAATTCCTTTTGAGGAGTGGTTGCAGGCCGCTCTTGAGAAGGAGAGGGAAGCCACTAGGCTCTTGTTGGAGGAGAGGGACCGAAATACGCAGAGGTTGCTTGAGGAGGAGAGGGTACGCAATAATGCCCATGCGAAGGCCATGCACGACTTCGTTGCGGTAAGTCAATTGTGTGAGAAGCAAGGCTATGTGTGAGAAGCAACAAGACTATTTGTTTGTCTCCTCGAAAACTAATTTGCACGCTATGTGTGAGAAGCAAGGTTTGCCGCCCCCTATGCCGATGCCTTCTCCGATGGGAACGGTGAGTTCCCTTTCAATGACCAACCTTGCACGGTCTTATACCATTGTTTGTCGCTGTGCTAACCACATATTTTAACTCTTTCCTTGTTGCAGCATCATTCCAGAGTTGAATCCCACGATCCCTTTACTTCTCCTAGTGAGAGCCCTAGCAACCCAGCGACCAACGGAGATGGTGCTTCTCCTCCGTTTCTTGGCATTCGGTAAGTTATTCCTCTCCTTCTTATTCTTCTTATTGTTTAGATCAACTTAGATTATGCCATGCTTTAGTTAGCTTAGTAAATTCTAGTTGATATTAGCCATGCTTTAGTTAGCTTAGTAAATTCTAGTTGATAATTAGATTACTTACCTAAAAAAGTACATGATTAGCTTACTTACTTCAAAAATGACATAATTACTTGATAACACAAAAAATAGCGTAATTAGTTGATATTAGAGCTCAAAAATGACATAATTAGTTTAGAAAGTTTAAAAAGAAACCAGAAGAGAAGAACAAAGAAGAGATGAAGAAATAAGAGAAGAAGAAACAGGATAAAAATATATAATAAGAAGAACAAATCTTCTTATTCTTCCTTTTTCTCTACTTTCTTTTTCTCCATCTTATTCTTCTTCTTCTTCTTCTTCTTCTTGTTCTTCTTCTTGTTCTTCTTGTTCTTCTTGTTCTTCTTATTCCACTTCTTCTTCTAACTGCTTAGCTTATTTTAACTTCTTTCTTATTGTATTCTTCTTCTAACTTCTTTCTCATTATGCAGATTTTGATAAAGCAGCATGGCATATGGATGGATGCTCCATGGACTGTACTCATGTAGTCTGAGATGAAATTTGTAATGCACTTGTATTTGCGGATGCACTTCTAATGCTTTGTAATACTTTGTGATCTTGTTTGCACTTTAATTACATATATTGGTATTTTTTGCACTTTGTGATGCACTTGTGGTGTTGTTTGCACTTTGTGATGCACTTGTGGTGCTGTTTAGGGCCTGGGCAAATATATATATTGCTGTTTGTATCTATGTTTTGCAAATGCAGGGAATTAACAGAAAATAAATATAAAAAAAGCAGAGATGGTCTTTGCCTACAACTTACTGACGACAAAGCCTATGCCGTCGGTGGGCTGACAGCAAAGAAGGACACGTGGCAACAGCCTGTGTAACCTGGGAACTGTGAGATCACCAAATTTTCCTAGATTTTCGGCTTTGCCGTCAGCTGTGCTTCGGTTGTGGGCAAAGAGGGGACCCAGGGGACCCAGGTTTTCGGCTTTGCCGTCAGCTGTGCTCCCGCTGTTGGCAAAGAGGGGACCCACATGTCAGTGTTGCTAGCATCCCTAAAACGTATGGCCCACCAGAACTTTGCCGTCCGCCAGCGTCCAGCTGACGGCAAAGCCTGCCGTTAACCCTCTAACGGGGCTCGGCTTGCGCCGTTGCCGCCATTGCTCTATGCCATCAGCCCGTGCCAAAACGCTGATCGCAAAGGCTTTGCCGTCGGTCGATTTGCAGCTGACGGCAAAGAAGGTGATTGCTGATAAAATCGTGGCCGACTCCTTTGCCGACGGCACACTGACGACAAAGCCTTTGTGGTCCGTTAAACAGGCCGTTGCCGTCAGCTCTGGCTGTCAGCAAACCAGCAGATTCCAGTAGTGATGTATTCCCTTATATAATAATTCTCTCTATATATCTCCGGATGATTTGACCCGGGGACCACGTAGAAATCCTCTATTCTTATTTTGAGCTGTTTTTCCAGGCATATCTGAAATTATGTCGTGTCAAGATTCGAAGGGAGAGAGACACGTTGCTGATTTTGTCGTGAACCCTAAGGTCTAGGAGAGGTGGATCATTATGGATAGACTACAGAGGAGGAACACAAGGATATGAAAGAAGAAAAGGGTGGTAGCTCCAAGGAAGAGGAAGATCTATTCCCTCAACCTGGATATATGCACATTGAACTCAAGAAGTCAAGCCTTTCCAACAAGTACAAACCTAAGGTCCAATTTATCCCTTCCCGTTTTCTGCAGGAGGTCCAAGCGCTATTATGGGAAAAGATATTAAAGTTGGAGCTAGTGAATGAGAGTTTGAGGGAGGATAATTTTAGCCTCAGACGCAGGTTGGAAAAGAAAAGCCACTACCACCTCCATCTTCATCACCAAAGAAGGGGACTTGAGTACACGGGTATGTGAACTCCCCTTGGCTTGTGCCAAACTTGGGGGAGGCGCCCCGGTATCGTATCACCATCACCCTTCTTTTTATTTATCCATCCTAGTTTGATCTTTAGTTATTTCATGACCTAGTCAAATAAAAGTTTAGTTCAATCTTTTTCTTTTGAGTGCTAGATTCGAGATCTATCTATCTACCTATGTAATCAAGTGAGAGTTATATAATAAAGTATAGTTTGAGTTTTGCTTCTCTAGTTTCTTGATGCAATCAAAATAAAGAAAATAATGAGAAAATCATATTCTAATCTTATAGTAAGTAGTGACATCACATAAGGAAAAGTATAAGTGGTAAAATTTGTTGAAGATTGACAAACATAAAATTGGTTGGTTATGCAACACTTGAAAGAATTGATAAGGAAAGAGAAGATTAACATGCAAACACACTATGCTTGACATGTTGTATGATTGTGAGCCCCCATTAATTATAATATGCCAAAATATTTGACATTGGACAAGGAAGACAACGCAATGATATATGCTTGTTCACATTCACACATAAGTTATATTGTAATAGATCCTCTAACATGTGGTGCTTTCCCAACACCTTTGCTAGACAAAAACTTCACACTAAGTAGAGATACTACTTGTGCATCCAAAACCTTAAACCGAAACCTATGTTTGAAGAGTCCACCTTATGTACCTATGGATTGACTAAGATCCTTCAAGTAAGTTGTCATCGGTGCACAAAGTAATAAAAATTGCTTCTAAACATGTTTGATCATTTAGAGTATGGGAAATTAAGCACTGTACAAACTTGTGATGGTGATAATAAAAGCGATGGACGACATTATAAAGGTTGCCATCACAAGGGGCAATATAACGTAACGTTCATTTGCACTAAGAGATTTAGCATACAACCAAAAAGTGCATGACAACCTCTGCTTCCCTCTGCACAGGGCCTATATTTTACCTTTATGTTTTTTTTACTTTTGTGCAAGATTTAAAGTATTTTCATCTACTCCCTTTATCTTCCCTTTGGCAAGCATCATGTGGTGGGGAAAGATCTAAACATATATATCCAGCTAAATGTGGCAGCATGAATTATTATTGTTGATATCACCCTTGAGGTGAATACGTTGGGAGGCAACACTATACGCCCCTATCTTTCTATGTGCCTGTTGCAACCTTTTTCTCATATGAATGCGGTGAGTGTTAGCAATCATAGACGAATAAATGATGGTTGAGTATGTAGACTTGCTTAAAATCTCCAACATGTGGCCTGATGTCTACTACACAACATTCTCCTTGTAGACGTTGTTGGGCCTCCAAGTGCAGAGGGTTGTATGACAGTAGCAATTTTCCCTTAAGTGGGTGACCTAAGGTTTATCAATCCGCAGGAGGCGTAGGATGAAGATGGTCTCTTTCAAGCAACCCTGCAACCAAATAACAAAGAGTCTCTTGTGTCCCCAACACACCCAATACAATGGTAAGTTGTATAGGTGCACTAGTTCGGTGAAGAGAAGGTGAAACAAGTGAAATATGGATGGTAGATATAGGTTTTTGTAATCTAAAATTACAAAAACAGCAAGGTAACAAATGGTAAAAGTGAGCACGAACGGTATTGCAATGCGTGGAAACAAGGCCTAGGGTTCGTACTTTCACTAGTGAAGTTCTCTCAACAATGATAACATAATTGGATCATATAACTAGCCCTCAACATGTAACAAAGAGTCACTCCAAAGTCACTAATAGCGGGGAACAAACGAAGAGATTATTGTCGGGTACGAAACCACCACAAAGTTATTCTTTCTGATCGATCTATGCAAGAGTCCATAGTAAAATAACACGAAGCTATTCTTTCCGTTCGATCCATCATAGAGTTCATACTAGAATAACACCTCAAGATACTTATCAACCAAGACCCTAATGTCACCTAGATACTCCATTGTCACATCAAGTATCTGTGGGAATGATTATACGATATGCATCACACAATCTCAGAATCATCTATTCAACCAACACATATAACTTCAAAGAGTGCCCCAGAGTTTCTACCAGAGAGTCAAAACGTGTGCCAACCCCTGTGTATAGGTTCCCAATGTCACGAACCCGCAAGTTGATCACCAAAACATACATCTACTCACATGAATCCACGTGTGCCAACCCATATGCATAGGTTCCCAACAGTCACAAACCCGCAAGTTGATCACAACACATAGACACGTGCAAGACATACATCAAGTGTTCTCAAAGACTCAATCCGATAAGATAACTCCAAAGGGGAAACTCAATTCATTACAAGAAGGGAGAGGGGGAAGAACATCATAAGATCCAACTATAGTAGCAAAGCCCACGGTACATCGAGATCAAGACATCTCAAGAACACGAGACAGAGAGATCAAACACATAGCTACTGCTACATACCCTTAGCCCCGAGGGAGAACTACTCCCTCCTCATCATGGAGATCGTCGGGATGATGAAGATGGCCACCACAGATGGATTCCCCCTCCAGATTGGTTTTTGGTGGCTATAGAGGCTTGCGGCGGCGAAACTCCCGATCTAGGTTTCTTTCTCGGGGTTTCTGAATTTATAGGAATTTATGGCGGTGGAATTGTGTCAGTTGGGCCCACGAGGAGGTCACAAGCCTGCGCGCCACCACCGGGGGGGGGGGGGTGGTGATAGAGTGAGGGATTGTGACTCCCTCGTGGCCCATCTGGCCTTCTTCTAAAGCTTCGGGGGTCTCTTTTGTTCCAAAAAAAGCATCGTAAAGTTTCATTCCATTTGGACTCCGTCTGAAAATGGGCAAAAAACACGAAAAAAACAGAAACTGGCACTTGGCACTGAGTTAATATGTTAGTCCCAAAAAAGATATAAAATAGCATATTCATGCATACAAAACATCCAAAGTTGACAAGATAATAGCATGGAACCATAAAAAATTATAGATACGTTGGAGACGTATCAAGCATCCCCAAGCTTAACTCCTGCTGGTCCTCGAGTAGGGAAGTGATAAAGAATGAATTTTTGATGTTGCATGCTACCTAGCATAGATGTTCTTTGTAACTCCTCTCACGTGACATGAATGTTCAGATCTGTTAGATTCAAAACAATAGTTTTCTATTGACAGGGAAACAATAATAATTCAAGCAAACTAGCAAAGTAATCATGAACTTTCAAAATAACAAGGCCAAAACAAAGTTATCCCTACAAAAGCATATAGTCTGGCTATGCTCTATAATCATTACACAACGAATTTAAATCATGCACAGCCCCGGTATTGGCCAAGTAATTATTTCACACCTTTACTTTCTCAAACCTTTTCAACTCTCACGCAATACATGAGCGTGAGCCATGGTTTTAGCACTATAAGTGGTGTGGAGTGTGATGGAGGTTGCAAGACAAAAGAGGAGATGATGATCACATTAACTAGGCATATCAATAAGCTGTGGAGATGCTCATCAATAGATATCAATGTGAATTAGTAGGGATTGCCATACAAATGATGCACTAGAGCTAAGAGTATTTGAAAGCTCTTAAAGAAAACTAGTGGGTGTGCATCCAACTTCCTTGCTCACGAAGACCTAAGGCAATTTTGAGGAAGCCTATCATTGGAATATACAAGCCAAGTTATATAATGAAAATTTCCCACTAGCTATATGGTGGTGACAAAACGAGAGACTCTCAATCATGAAGATCATGGTTCTTAATATGCACAAGTGTGGAAAAGTGGTAGCATTGTCCCTTCTCTCTTTTTCTCTCATTTCTTTGGTGGGCTCTTCGGCCTCTTTTTTTTGGTGGGCATCTTTGGCCTCTTTCATTTCCTGACATGGGACAATGCTCCATCAATGATGATCATCACACTTTCAACTCAAAACTTAGAGCAACGATGACTCTATATGGAATGCCTTCGGTAGTGTACCGTGACAATGATCTAGCATGGCATAGACATTAATGGAAACATCATGCTAGCTATCTTACGATCATGCAATGGCAATGTAGACGTGGTGGCACATGTCATGGTGGTAGTTGCATGGCAATATATCTCGGAATGACTTTGAAAAAGCCATGGTAGGTAGGTATGGTGGCTGTTTTGAGGGAGGCTAATGGTGGTTTTTGTGCACCGGCGAAAGTTGCACGACACTAAGAAGATAGTGATGGTGGAAGGTGAAAGTGCATATAAACCATGGACTCAACATTAGTCATGAAGAACTCATATACTTCTTGCAGAAGTTTTATTAGTAATCGAAACAAAGCATTCAACGCATACTCCTAGGGGAAGGGTTGGTAGGTATAAACCATCGCGCGATCCCGACCGCCACGCAAAGGATGACAATCAATAGACTAATCATGCTCAGACTTCATCACATAGCGGTTCACCATACGTGCATGCTACGGGAATCACTAACTTCAACACAAGTATTTCTAGATTCACAACACCTTACTAGCATGACTTCAATATTACCAAAACCACAACTCAAAACTAATTGGGATGAATCAAACTTCTCTAACTATTCAATGCACATAAAGGTGGAAGTTTTCGTATCCCTTTGGATAACTACCCCTTTTGAGACTACTTTCATAGCATAGATGAACTACCAAGCCACGCACCACTGTGATCTAAAAGATATAAGTGAAGCACATAGAGCAAAAGTATCTAGCTCAAAAGATATAAGTGAAGCACATGTGAGCTGAATTGTCTACCGAAGGATATAAGTGAAGCTCGACAAAATCACGGTGTGTGCATGTCTCTCTCTCTAGTGTGCAGCTAGGATGATTGTGAGACAACAACAAAAAGACTCCTGCGATACAAGACGCTCCAAGCAAAAACACATAACATGTGGTGAATAAAAATATAGCACCAAGTAACGTTACCGATGGATTGAAGACGAAAGAGGGGATGCCTTACCGGGGCATCCCCAAGCTTAGGCTTTTACGACATCCTTGAATCTATTGAGGTGCCTTGGGAATCCCCAAGCTTGAGCTCTTTCCACTCTTTATCTCTTTGTCCATAAGAACTTCACCCAAAACATGAAAACTTCACAACATGAAATTAAACAGAAACTCGTGATAACATTAGTATGAGAAAGCAAACCACCACTTCCTTAGGTACTGTAGCAAACTTAAATTCTACTTATGCTGATGTTGGGTTACTGTATTTTCAATCTTCCAGGGCTAATACCCCCTGATACTATCCATAGTTTCATCAAAATAAGCAACCAACACAACAAAAAACAGAATCTGTTAACAGCAGACCAGTCTGTAGCAATCTGTATATTTCGTATACCTCTGGTACTTCAACAATTCTGAACAATTACGACAGGCTGAAGAAATTTCATATAAATCATCAGAAAAAAGAATCAACTCAAAATATCTTATAGAATAAAACTGAAAATTCTTTTCGTGAGCAGAAAGTTTCTGTCTTTTTCCAGCATGATCAAACAATCATCACCAAGACTAATCATAACGGTTTTGCTTGGCACAAACACAAAAAGAAACACAAGAGACACAATAATAACATAATTATGATGGTGTGGAGAAAAAAAAACAGGAAGCAAAAATCAAAGAAAAATTTATTCATTGGGTTGCCTCCCAACAAGCGCTATCGTTTAACACCCTTAGCTAGGCATTGATTTCAATGATGCTCACATAAAAGGTAAGGATTGAAACACAATGAGAGCATCATGGAGTAAATGGCTAGCACATTTAAGTCTAACCCACTTCCTATGCATAGGGATTTTGTGATCAAACAATTTATTGCAGCAAGAATCAACTAGCATAGGAAGGCAAAACAAGCATACCTTCAAAAATTTCAACATATGGAGAGGAAGCTTGATACTATTGCAATAAGTAGAAGCATATGATCCTTTCTCATAGTAATTTTCAGTAGCATCATGAATGAATTCAACAATATAAACAGCACCTAAATCATTCTTTTCATGATCTACAAGCATAGAAATTTTACTACTCTCCACATAAGGAAAACTATTCTCAAGAATAGTAGTGGGAGTATCGTAAAAGACTTGAGCACTACAAATTGTGTCCACAATGACAAAGCAAGGTTTAGCAAAGGGGTTTTCGAGAGTATGACAAGTTTTATCATCCATCTTCTTTAAAGCATAATTATCCTCACAATAATCATCATAGATAGGGGGCATGCTTTCATCAAAATGATTTTGATCATTCAAAGTGGAAGAACTAAAAAGATCATCATTATCAAATATAGCATCCCCAAGCTTGTGGATTTGCATATCATTAGCATCATGGGTATTCAAAGAATTCATGCTAAGAACATTGCAATCATGCTCATCATTCACATATTCTATGCCAAGCATTCTATGTAATTCTTCTTTCAGCACTTGAGCACAATTTTCCTTCCCATCATGCTCACGAAAGACATTGAAAAGATGGAGCATATGAGGCATCCTCAATTCCATTTTTTTGTAGTTTTCTAGCGAAAGAACAAGAACCAAAAAGATTCGATTGCAAGATCTAAAGATATACCTTCAAGTGCTAACCTCCTCGGCAACGGCGCCAGAAAAGAGCTTGATGTCTACTACACAACCTTCTCCTTGTAGACGTTGTTGGGCCTCCAAGTGTAGAGGGTTGTAGGACAGTAGCAATTTTCCCTCAAGTGGGTGACCTAAGGTTTATCAATCCGCAGGAGGCGTAGATTGAAGATGGTCTCTCTCAAGCAACCCTGCAACCAAATAACAAAGAGTCTCTTGTGTCCCCAACACACCCAATACAATGGTAAGTTGTATAGGTGCACTAGTTCGACGAAGAGAAGGTGAAACAAGTGCAATATGGATGGTAGATATAGGTTTTTGTAATCTGAAATTACAAAAACAGCAAGGTAACAAATGGTAAAAGTGAGCACGAACAATATTGCAATGCGTGGAAACAAGGCCTAGGGTTCATACTTTCACTAGTGAAGTTCTCTCAACAATGATAACATAATTGGATCATATAACTAGCCCTCAACATGTAACAAAGAGTCACTCCAAAGTCACTAATAGCGGGGAACAAACGAAGAGATTATTGTTGGGTACGAAACCATCACAAAGTTATTCTTTCTGATCGATCTATTCAAGAGTCCGTAGTAAAATAGCACGAAGCTATTCATACCGTTTGATCCATCATAGAGTTCGTACTAGAATAACACCTTAAGATACTTATCAACCAAGACCCTAATGTCACCTAGATACTCCATTGTCACCTCAAGTATCCGTGGGTATGATTATACGATATGCATCACACAATTTCAGAATCATCTATTCAACCAACACATTAAACTTCAAAGAGTGCCCCAAAGTTTCTACCAGAGCATCAAAACGTCTGCCAACCCCTGTGCATAGGTTCCCAATGTCACGAACCCGCAAGTTGATCACCAAAACATACATCAAGTATTCACATGAATCCACGTGTGCCAACCCATATGCATAGGTTCCCAATTGTCACAAACCCGCAAGTTGAGCACAGCACATAGACACGTGCAAGACATACATCAAGTGTTCTCAAAGACTCAATCCGATAAGATAACTCGAAAGGGGAAACTCAATTCATTACAAGAAGGGAGAGGGGGAAGAACATCATAAGATCCAACTATAGTAGCAAAGCCCACAGTACATCGAGATCAAGACATCTCAAGAACACAAGAGAGAGAGATCAAACACATAGATACTGGTACATACCCTCAGCCCCGAGGGATAACTACTCCCTCCTCATCATGGAGATCGCCGGGATGATGAAGATGGCCACCGGAGATGGATTCCCCCCGGAACGGGCTCCAGATTGGTTTTTGGTGGCTACAGAGGCTTGCGGCGGAGGAACTCCCGATCTAGGTTTCTTTCTGGGGGTTTCTGAATTTATAGGAATTAATGGCGGTGGAATTTCGTCAGTTGGGCCCACGAGGAGGTCACAAGCCTGCGCGCCACCATCGGGGGGGGGGGGGGGGTGGCGGAGTGAGGACTTGTGATTCCCTCGTGGCCCATCTGGCCTTCTCACCATTGAAAGATATAAAATAGCTTCGGTGGTCTCTTTTGGTCCAAAACAAATCATCGTAAAGTTTCATTCCATTTGGACTCCGTGTGAAAATGGGCCAAAAACACGAAAAAACAGAAACTGGCACTTGGCACCGAGTTAATAGGTTAGTCCCAAAGAAGATATAAAATATCATATTCATGCATATAAAACATCCAAAGTTGACAAGATAATAGCATGGAACCATCAAAAATTATAGATACGTTGGAGACGTATCATGGCCCTCCGTGAAAATATGATGAATTATGTTGCAAAGTTGATTGAGAACATAGTTTGTTAGTTTTCAATAGAGTTTATGCTTCATACTTCAATGTTGTGATGAATTGCTACTTGTTAATATGAAGCCTTATGATAAAATTTGTATGATGAAAATGTTGTGAGGAAGTATTTTATAAAGTTCTATTTGCTTTTATAAAAATGAGCATGATGTTGGTATGTTCATATTTTGTTTTTATCGACACCTCTCTCTCAAAGCATGTGGTCATGATTTTCCCTATCAGCTTTCGCTTGAGGACAAGAGAGGTCTAAGCTTGGGGGAGTTGATACGTCCATTTTCCATCATGTTTTATAAATATTATTTATAGTGTTTTATGTTTTTAGCCACTTGGTGGAGTAATTCTAATGCCTTTTCTCTCATAATATGCAAGTTTTACCTCAAGTGGGAGAATGCCGGCACATGGAATTCTGGACCTGAAAAGGCCACGTCACAGATATCTATTCTGCACATCTCCAATTGGGCTGAAAATTTACGGAGATTTATTTTATAATAAATAAAAAATACTGGAATGAAGAAGTGCCAGAGGGGGGGATCCAGGCAGCCAGTAAACATTTGGGTTGGCGAGGCACCCCTCGGGCGGGCTGATGTCTAGTGGGCCACTGGGCCCACCTCTGGTGCCCATCTTCTGGAATAAATTCTCCTTCACCCTAAAAAATTAAGGAGAGGATTTTTAGAAGGAGCGCCGCCGTATCAAGGTGGAACCTGGGCACGAGCACTTTGTTGGGGAACAATACATGGGAAACAAAAATATTCCTACGCACTCGCAAGACCTATCCATGGTGATGATCATCTACGAGAGGGGAGATCGGATCCACATACCCTTGTACATCACTAAGTGGGAAGCATTAAGAAACCCAATTGATGTAGTCGAACGTCTTCGCGATCCAAATCGCAAGCCGTCCCATGAACTCCGTCCCGATCTAGTGCCGAACGGACGACACCTCCGCATTTAGCACGTGCAGCTCGATGTTGATCTCCGCCTTCTTGATCCAGCAAGAGAGACGAAGAGGTAGCTGAATTCTCCGGCAGAACGACGGCATGTTGGCGATGGTGGTGGAGCTAGTCCGACAGGGTTTCGTCGTACCGTACCGAACTAGCTACGGGGTGTCACGAAGTGGTGGAGGGAGAGAGGGCTCCGCCTTCGCTTGAGTTGCCAAAAGCCTCTCTCACCTCCATTATATATAGGTGGGAGGGAGGGATGACGCCCTAGGGACAAGTTCCTAGGGTTCGGCCGGCGCAAGAGAGGAGGAGGTGTGCTCCTCCAATATGATTTGGAAGGAGGACTCCCTTCCCCAATTTGGTTTGGCCCACCTCTCCTTTCATTTCTCCTATTTCGGACGAATGGGCATCCTTGGGCTTGCCACCAGCCCACCAGGGGCTTGTGCGCCACCCTTGAGCCTCTTTGGTTCTCTTCCGGGTGGGTGTCCCCTCCCGTTGGAACTCCAAAACTCATTCGTCACTCCCGGTACTTTACCTGTAATGAGCGAAAACCTTCCGGAAGCCAAATAGATACTTCCTATATATCAATCTTGGTCTCCGGACCATTCCAGAAACCCTTGTGATGTCCAAGATCTCTTTCGGGACTCCGAACAACATTCGGTCACCAACATCAGTAATTCAACTATAATGAAGCGTCATCGAACCTTAAGTGTACAGACTCGTTGGGTTCGAGAACTATGTAGACATGACCGAGACACTCTCCGGTCAATATCCAATAGCGGGACCTGGATGTCCATATTGGATCCAACATATTCTACGAATATATTTATCGGTTGAACCTATTTGTCAAGGATCCAGTTAATCCCGTATAACATTCCCTTTGTCCTTTGGTGTGTTACTTACCCGAGATTCGATCATCGGTATCTCTATACCTATTTCAATCCCATTACCGGTAAGTCTCTTTACTCATTTCGTAGTACAAAATCCCATGACTAAATCTTTAGTCACATTGCTTGCAAGGCTTGTTTGTGATGTTGTATTACCGAGTGGGCCCCAAGATACCTCTCCGTCATACGGAGTTAAAAGTCCCTGTCTTGATCTGTGCTAACTCAACGGACACCTTCGGAGATACCTGTAGAGCACCTTTATAGTCACCAAGTTACGTTGCGATGTTTGATACACACAAGGCATTCCTCCAGTGTCAGTGAGTTACTTGATCTCATGGTCATAGGTATGTATACTTTACATGTAGAAAACAGTAGCAATGAAATAACACGATCACATGCTACGTTCATAGTTTGGATCTTGTACATCACATCATTCTCCTAATGATGTGATCCTGTTATCAAGTAACAACACTTTTCTATGGCCAGGAAACCTTAACCATCTTTGATCAACGCGCTAGTCAACGAGAGGCTTACTAGGGACAGTGTTTATCCATATATCCACACATGTATTTGTGTTTCCATGCAATACAATTCTAGCATGGATAATTAACGATTATCTTGAAACAAGAAATATAATAATAACTATTTAATTATTTCCTCTAGGGCATATTTACAACACTCTCCTACTTGCACTAGAGTCAATAATATAGCTTCACATCACTATGTGATTTACAATGTAACGAATCTAACACCCATATAGTTCTGGTGTTGATCATGTTTTGCTTGTGGAAGAGGTTTAGTCAACGGATCTGCAATATTCAGATCCGTGTGCACTTTGCAAATATTTATGTACTCCTCCTTGATGAAATCACATATGTCATTGAAGCGTTGCTTTATGTGTCTAGTCCTCTTGTAAAACCTTGGTTCCTGGGCTAGAGCAATGGCACCAGCGTTGTCTTAGAACAGATTTATTGGATCCAGTGCACTTGGCAGAACTCCAAGATATGTCATGAACTGCTTCATCCAGACACCCTCTTTAGCCGCCTCCGAGGCAGCAATGTACTCCGCTTCAGATGTAGAATGAGCTACGATGTTGTGCTTGGAACTGCACCATCTTACCGCTCCCCCATTGAGAATAAATATGTATACGGTTTGTGACTTAGAGTCATCCGGATTAGTGTCGAAGTTTGCATCGACGTAACCCTTTACAACGAGCTCTTCGTCGCCTCCATAAACGAGAAACATTCCCTTAGTCCTTTTCAGGTACTTCTGAATATTCTTGAGCGTTGTGGAGCGCTCCATTCCTGGATTACTTTGAAACCTTCCCACCATACTTATGGCAAGGCTGACATCAGGTCTTGTGCACAACATTGCATACATGACAGACCCTATGGCTGAAGCATAGGGGGCGACACTCATCTTTTCTCTATCTTCTGTAGTCGATGGGCATTGAGTCTTACTCAACTTAATACCTTGTAACAAAGGCAAGAACCCTTTCTTGGATTGTTCCATTTTGAACTTCTTTAAAATCTTGTCAAGGTATGTGTTGTGTTGTGACAGCCCGAGACCGACGCTCCAGAAGATTCCCCTTTCATTCCATTCTCGTCATATGGTTCGTTTGTCTGTCTCATTCATCATCACATCGTGCGCATCATCTGCATTGCATCGGCACTCCGTTGCCGCTAGCTTTCAAAATTTGCATCCGCTATTAGTTGCCGGTTTTCTCCGTTATCGTCGTAGACCGTTTCGAGACCGACCACACACGCCCGCGCCCGTGACTTCTTTAAAATATTGTTTTCAAAAGTGCGTATATAATATTCTCGGATTGGGTTGAGACTTGGCGTGCGGTAGTAATATAGTGTAGGTGGACCGCCTGTCAATTTTTGTCACAATCGGAGCTCGTTTGATAACCGTAGCGTTTATTATATAGCGGCGTTATATCCGGTTTAATTGTCGGACGTTCAATGCTTTTAAAATTTCTGTCACGGGCCACACCATTTCCATCTCATCTCTACTTAGCCCATCTACACAACCCATTAAACCCACCTAGCCACTTGCTCCGTTCATGCTCGTCGGATCGCGATCGGACGGACGAGGTCCACACCACGATAGCCCAACCCTATATAAGAACCACCCCATGGAGAGACCTCTCTCACTCCACTAGGGTTTTCCCTAGCCATTTTTGCAGACAAACCCCTAGAGAACCCCACCTGCTAGCCCACACCCTCCAAATCCTGCAGCCCTAAGCTCCATAGCCAGTCTCAGCGATCGGATGTGAGATTTGGGGCTCAGATTCGTCGAGTTTTCCACCTACCAAACATGTCCGCGCCACCAACCGGACATGTCCGGCGACCAAAGTGCAGCAGAGAGCCCGAGCTCCTCCCATGGCCCCAGCAGCCCCATGCACGTGCTCCACTGCCTCGTCGCCGGCCCCGTGCCCCCTGGCCGTCCCGCACAGGGCCTCTCCTCCGATGTTGGCCACCGGAGGGTTGCCGGAGCACTCCCTCCCGGACCCGAGGCTGAGCAGCAGCCATCCGCAACCGGCCCCGACCTGCGCCCTCCCGCCGCCGTTCGCCGTCCGCCGCCACAGCCCCGCGTCGCCGTCGTTGAGCCGGGCCGGATCCCTGTGGCCTCGGTCAGAACCGGCCATCGTCGGAGCTTCGCCGGCTGCAGACCGCCTCCAGAGCCACCGGCCTCAATCGCGTGAGGGTGGGATCGACGGTAGCAGCGCCTCGCCTCCAGCCTCTCATGGGCCTCCTCCTCTCCTCGACCCACCTACCTCTTGGCCGACCTGACCTAAGGCCCAATCTGATGAGCTGACCCTCGCGCCTTATCCCTCGCCCAGACGCGAGATTGCTAAGTTGTGCTGCCCCTGTTTAGGCCCATGTTGAGCAGATTCGGCCCGATAGGTTTTCCTATTTAATCCGTGATTTATTTATTTTTCTAGAAAATTGCATGTTTTTCAAACGTTCGTAGTTTTCAAACCGTGCGTCGGACTGCGACGAGTTGTATATCTAATTTGACTAGAATTTCGCGTAGAATAAGATTTTACAACTTGCATGCATGTTTGGAGTGGTTTGACCTGACGTTTGCCTAGATTTGCATGATGTCCTAATAGGTTAATATCCTGTAGTTATTTTGTGCGCGTCCGGATTGTTTGAATCCCGTAGATAAAATTTTCACGATGTTTGTGACCCCTTGCCATGTATTTTAGAGTAGTTGCTTGCATTTTTGCATGTAGGAGTTGTCCATAGTTTCCTATGTTGTGTTTAGGGCATATTCTCGCATATATGTGTGGCGCTAGTTTTATTTTGCAACCCCTTATATTATATATGTTTTGGGGGTAGAAAAATCCATAGAAGTTAACTGCGCAATTAGTTTTTTCTTTTGAGTAACTCAGTGTGTATTTTATTTTGCCATGTTGTTTATTTTGTGTGATTTATTCCGTGCATGATATGGATTAGTTTTGAACTAGAGATATGCCCTTGGATATGCATGCCAGCCCCTGGTAGTTTTGGTTGCGATAGAAATCCATGTTTAGGTGTTGTTTGCTTGTTGCCAACATGCTAGGAAATAGTGCTCTTTTGGAGATGCCGAAATATTTCTAAGTCTGAGATCTGTTATATTTTGTTGTTGTCTTGCCATGAGTTTTGCTAGTGATCTACAACTCCTTTGGGGTTGGTGCAATGGAGTTATTTGTAGTACTTAAGATTCTCTAACACGCTGAAGATTTTCATGCCATTTGATGCCCCGTAGCATATAGTTTTACTACTGTCAATATGCCTTCTGGTCGAAAACTGCACTGTCAAAACTGTTATTTTCACTAAGTCTGAAACTGTGTGCGAGATGCCATTTTGTGAGCTCTTTTCCTAGTGTTCCATGCTTCCATGCTAGTTGTATTTAGTAGGGTGTTGTTGTGCATCTTGACCACTACTTCCTCATGTCTTGTTTCAGCATTTTAGAATTATTTAGTTTTTTGTTTAGGGTGAAGAAAATGCCATGTTGTTGTTTTGGGCAGATTGTAGCTATTTCTTGTTTAGCTTGTATTTGTTGAACCGTTGCTCCGTTTTGATCGTGTCCTACATGAAACTTTCTTAGAATCTCGTGTAGGTTCATGTTATCTTGCTGGTTGTATGTTTTGGGGTGCTTGTGGCTGTCATCTGCATACGCATTGCATTCATGTCATCGTATCTTGCGGTGATCGTATCTTTTGAACCGTAGCTCCGTTTGCAATGATCTCTATGTGTAAATTGATTGGAACAACGCGTAGAATCACGTGAACCACCTTATTATGTTGTTAAACAAGTATCAGAACATGTTAGTTCAGATATGTACATAATTCTAATTAAACGTGTGGGGTCATTTCAGAGATGCTATATATCGTTTCCGACCTCATTTAAAATGCCTAGATAGGTAGCTTAATTACGCTTCACCTATTGCCATGTTTAACCAACATTTAATATTGCCGTGTAAATAATCGGGAGTGAACTAAATAATTAAAGGTGTTGTTTCGTCGATATGCAACTCGTTGCATATTGAAGTTCACTTAATGTGTAGTGTTTGATTGTGTGAATTGCCATGTCATACCGTGCATGAATGAAACCGCTCATGCTTCATTTGTGCATCATGTGGTGAATATCGTGTGTTGATTCTTGTTTTCGGTTTGCCTCAACTCGATAGAGTCCCGCAAGCGTGTCGGAAAGTGAGGACCTGTTCGACTACATCGGTTCGTCTGCTTCACGGAATCATTCTTCCTTTAAGAGGGATGTCAGGCAAGATGACCATTTCCTTAGATACCATTACTATAATTGCCATGCTAGTTGTTTCGTTTCTATCGCTATGTCTCGTTGCCTACAACATGTTAAATGTCAGCCTCTCAACATTGCCATGAAAACCATGAACCTGTTCACAACCTAGCAAACCACTGATTGGCTATGTTACCGCTTGCTTAACCATGTGTTAGCGTTGCTAGTTGCAGGTGCAGTTGCTTACATGTGATAACATGGGTTCCTTGTTATATCACCCTATTAATTGCTATTTAATTTAACACACCTATATACTTGGTAAAAGGTGGAAGGCTCGGCTTTCTAGCCTGGTGTTTTGTTCCACCTTTACAACCTTAGTTTCGGCTACCGGTGTTATGTTCCATAAATGAGCGCTCCTAACATGCTTGGGGTTGTTATGGGGGCTCCCTAGATTCTTGTTTTGGGATAAAGCTCGTCTGGCAAGGCCCAACATTGGTACTATATTTCCCCAACATAATAATACTGATTTTAATGTGACGCATAGGGAGTTAGCGCTACCCGAGGAGTAACTCAACATAATACAGGTAGGGCCAGTGCTGGTCCAAAACAGAGCACCATGTAGGGCCAACCTGGGGTAACTCGGGTGATGTCTATTAGGCCACCGTACGCTTCGCTTATCCGTCGTGTCCTGAGAACGAGATACGCGGCTCCTATCGGGATTATCGACATGCCGAGCGGCCTTGCTGGACTTGTTTTACCTTTCTCGAGCATCTTGTGCGAGGGATTCCGACGATGCTTTGGGTTATCTCGAGGTTGAGGTTTTACAATAGGAACCCGAGGAGATCACGGGTTTCCCTAATCGATGTCATTCCGTCGCAGCATGTGGTAGTTTGTGATGGACTAGTAGGAGCACCACTGCAGGGTTAAATCTTTTGGAAAGCCGTTCCCGCGGTGATGTGGCAACGTGGAAATTTGTTTAACATCCGGTTCCAGATAACTTGAAGTTAACTTAACTAAAATATGCCAACTGAGTGCGTAACCGTGAATATCTCTTTTGTGAGGTCCTTTTTCGATCGAGGACACGGTGGGGTTATGTCTGACGTAAGTAGGTGTTCAGGATCATTCATTTGATCATCAGTAGTTCATGTCCGCTATGCGTAGATCGTCCCTCTCTTTATTCTTGTACTCGTAAGTTAGCCACTAAATAAAGCTTAGTCACTGGCTGCAGCCTCACCACTTAACCATACCTCACCCATTAAGCTTTGCTAGTCTTGATACTTTTGGAAATGAGATTGCCGAGTCCCCTGTGGCTCACAGATTACTACAACACCAGTTGCAGGTACATGTAATAGGTTACTTGACGCGATCACGTTGATTGCTCCTTTGGAGTTTCTTCTTCTTCTTCATCGATCTAGAATGGGTTCTAGGCTGGCAGCGAGTGATAGCAAGGATGGACGTTGTTCTTTTATCATTTGTTTTTGTCCCTAGGCGGACCCTGCTCTTCTTCATGATGACTGTATGTTTTGTATTGATGTGACTCTGATGTAGCTTGTGGCGAGTGTGATCCAACTCCTTATACTCATATTTTCAGTACCTGTACTTGTAAAGATATCCATGCTTGCGAAACGACGAGATGCATTTCTATCCCTGTTGAGGCCCTCGCGCCAAAATAAGGATAGGACCGCATCTTGGGCATTACATGTGCGAAAGTACTATCAAGCGTCTTGATCTATCTCTATAGATCTTGATGCCTAATAGTAAGCAGCTTCTCCCAGGTTCTTCATTGAAAAACTTTTATTCAAGTAATCCTTTACGCTTCCCAAAGGTTCTATATTGTTTCCAATCAGAAATATGCTATCCACATCTAATATTAGAAATGCTATAGAGCTCCCACTCACTTTCTTGTAAATAAAAGCTTCTCCAAAAACTTGTATAAACCCAAATGCCTTGATCACCTCATCAAAGCACTGATTCCAACTCTGAGATGCTTGGACCCGTCCATAAATGGATCGCTAGAGTTTGCATACTTTGTTAGCATTCTATGGATCAACAAAACCTTCCGGTTGCATCATATACAACGCTTCCTTAAGAAACCCATTAAGGAATGTTGTTTTGACATCCATGTGCCAAATTTCATAATCGAAAAATGCAGCTATTGCTAACATGATTCTGACGCACTTAAGCATCGCTACGGGTGAGAATGTCTCATTGTAGTGAGCTCCTTGAACTTGTGAAAAAACCCTTTTCCACAAGTCGAGCTTTATAGATGGTTACATTACCATCCGCGTTCGTCTTCTTCTTAAAGATCCATTTGTTCTGAATAGCCTTTCGCCCTTCACATAATACTTTCAAAGTTGATGCTTTGTTTTCATACATAGATCGTATCTCGGATTTCATGGCCTCTAACCATTTGTTGGAATCCAGGCCCACCATTGCTTGTCCATAGCTCGTAGGTTCATTGTTGTCCAACAACATGATTGATAAGACAAGATTCTTGTACCACTCAGCAGCAGTATGTGCCCTTGTTCACCTACGAGGTCCGATAACAACTTGATCTGAAGTTTCATGATCTTCATCATTAGCTTCCTCTTCAACTAGTGTAGCTTCGACAAAAACTTCTTTCTGCCATGCGCCACCATCTGGTGGAAGCGAAGGTTCTACAACCTCATCAAGTTCTATCTTCCTCCCACTCAATTCTTTCGATAGAAACTCTTTCTCAAGAAATGCTCCGTTTTTAGCGACAAACACTTTGCCTTCGGATCTGAGATAGAAGGTGTACCAAACTGTTTATTTTGGGTATCCTATGAAGACGTACTTTTCCGCTTTGTGTTCTAGCTTTTCAGGCTAAAGCTTTTTGACATAAGCATCACATCCCCAAACTTTAAGAAATGACAATTTGGCTTCTTGCCATACCAGAGTTCATATGGTGTCGTCTCAACGGATTTTGATGGTGCCCTATCTAAAGTGAATGCAACTATCTCCAATGCATAGCCCGAAATGATAATGAAAAATCGGTAGGAGACATCATAGAATGCACCATATCTAATAAAGTACGATTACGACGTCCGGACACACCATTACGCTATGGTGTTCCAGGCGGTGTCAAGTGTGAAACAATTCCACATTGTCTTAAGTGAGCACCAAACTCGTAACTCAGATACTCACCTCCTCCATCAGATCGTAGGAATTTGATCTTCTTGTTATGATGATTTTTCAACTTCACTCTGAAATTGCTTGAACTTCTCAAACGTTTCAGACTTGTGCTTCATCAAGTAAATATAACCATATCTACTCAAATCATCAGTGAAGGTGAGAAATTAACGATATCCACCACGAGCCTCTATGCTTATCAGTCCGCACACATCAGTATGTATGATCTCCAACAAGTCACTTGCACGCTCCATTGTTCCGAAGAACGGAGTCTTAGTCATCTTGCCCATGACGCATGGTTCACATGTGTCAAGTGATTGAAAATCAAGTGACTCCAAAAGTCCATCAGTATGGAGTTTCTTCATGCGTTTTATACCAATATGACCTAAGCGGTTGTGCCACAAGAAAGTGGCGTTGTCATTATCAACTCTACATATTTTGTTCTCAATGTCATCGATACGAGTGTCATCACTATCGAGATTCGACATGAACAAACCCCTCACATTGGGTGCATGGCCCTTAAAGATATTACTCATATAAATAGAAGAACCATTATTCTCTGACTTAAATGAGTAACCATTTCGCAATAAGAAAGATCCAGATATAATGTTCATGCTTAACGCACACACTAAATAACACTTACTTAGGATCATCACTAATACCGATTGTAATTGAAGTGAGAGGGTGTCGACGGCGATCGCATCAACCTTGGAACCATTTCCCACGAGCATCGTCACTTCATCCTTCGCCAGCCTTCGTTTGTTCTGCGGTTCCTGTTTCGAGTTGCAAATGTGAGCAAAAGAACCGGTATCAAATATCCAGGCACTACTATGAGAGCTGGTGAGGTACACATCAATAACATGTATATCAAATATACCTTGTTTGGCGTTGGCCGCCTTCTTATCGGCCAGAAACTTGGGACAGTTCCGCTTCGAGTGACCAGTCCCCTTGCAATGATAACACTCAGTCTTCGGCTTGGGTCCAGACTTGGGTTTCTTCGTCGGAGGGTCAACAAATTTGCCACTCTTCTTGTAGTTACCCTTCTTTCCCTTGCCATTTTTCTTGAAATTAGTGGTGTTCTTGACCATCAACACTTGATGTTATTTCTGTATTTCTGACCCAGCGACTTTCAGCATCGCAAACAGCTCGGTGAGTGACTTATTCATCCCTTGCATGTTATAGTTCAACACCAAGCTCTTATAGCTAGGTGGAAGTGAGTAAAGAATGTTGTCAGTGATAGCCTCTTGCGGGAGAGCAATCCCCAGGTCAGCTAGACGGTTAGAGTACCCATACATTCTGAGCACATGTTCACTGACAGACCCGTTCTCCTCCATTTTGCAAACATAGAATTTATCGGTGGTCTCATACCTCTTGATCCGGTGATTGTTCTCAAAGATAAACTTCAACTCCTAGAACATCTCATATGGTCGATGACGTTCAAAACATCTTTGAAGTCCTGGTTCTAAGCCATACAAAACTGCACATTGAACTAATGAGTAGTCATCCTTGCGTGTATGCGAGATGTGCATGACTTCTGGCTACGCCAGTTGGGGTGATTCATCACCTAGCGGTGCATCAAAGATATATTGCTTTTGGGCAGCCGTGAGGATAAGCCTCAGATTATGAGCCCAGTCAACAAAGTTGCTTCCATCATCTTTCAGCTTAGCTTTCTCTAGAAACGCATTAAAATTCAGGGTTGCTACTGCACGAGCCATTAATCTACAACATAAAATTTTGCAAAGATTACTTAGATTATGTTTAAGATAATTGAGTTCAGATAATCATATTACTAGTAAACTCCCACTCAAATTGACATCCCTCTCGTCATTCGAGTGTCACATGATCCAAATTCACTAACTCAAGTCCGATCATCACGTGAGTTCAGTTAGCTTCAATGGCGAACATCTCCATGTTGATCATATCCACTATATGATTCATGTTCGACCTTTCAGTCTCTTGTGTTCCGAGGCCATCTCTGTACATGCTAGGCTCGTCAAGTTTAACCTGAGTGTTTCACAAGTGCAACTGTTTTGCACCCGTTGTATGTGAACGTAGAGTCTATCACACCCGATCATCACATGGTGACTCGAAACAACGAACTGTCACAACAGTGCACACTCGGGGAGAACACAATTTTCTATTTAAATTTTAGTGAGTGATCACCTTATAATGCTACCGTCGACCTAAGTGAAATTAGGTGCATAAAAGGATTAATATCACATGCAAATCATAAGTGAGATGATATGGCCATGAACTTGTTCTTCTTGATCTCCATCACCAAAGCATCGGCATGATCTTCATCATAAGCGGCGCTACACCATGATCCCCATCATCATGATCTCCATCATTGTGCTTCCATCGAGGTTGTCTCTCTAACTATGTTGTTACTACTAAAGCTACACACTAGCGATAAAGCAAAGCATCTCCAAGCGCTAAATTATTAAAGACAACCCCATGGCTCATGTAATTTGTCGTAGCATCGACGTGCAAGTCGATATTTAACTATTACAACATGATCATATCATACATCAAATATATCATATCATGTTTTTGGCCATATCACATCACATCATATCGTGCAAAAACAAGTTAGACGTCCTCTAATTTGTTGTTACAAATTTTACGTGGCTGGTATGGGTATCTAGTATAATCAGATCTTACTTACGCAAAACCACAACGATGATATTCAAGTTGCCATTTAACCTTCTCCAAGGACTGCCTCGGTCAAATCCGATTCAACTAAAGTTGGAGAAAGAGACACCCGCCAGTCATCTTTATGTAACAAGTTGCATGTTAGTCGATGAAAGCGGTCTCTCATAAGCGTACAAATAATGTTGGTCCGGGCCGCTTAATCCAACTATACCGCCGAATGAAGAAAAGACTAAGGAGGGCAGCATATTGAACATCAATGCCCAAAAACTCCTCTGTGTTCTACTCGAGATATCATCTATGCATAGACCTTGCTCATGATGCCACTATTGGGGAACGTTGCATGGGAAACAAAATTTTTCCTACGCACACCCAAGACCTATCCATGGCGATGATCATCTACGAGAGGGGATATGAGATCCATATACCCTTGTATGTCGCTAAGCATGAAGCGTTAATAAACACGGTTGATGTAATCGAACGTCTTCGCGATCCAAATCGCAAGCCGTCCCATGAACTCCGTCCCGGTCTAGCGCCAAATTGACGGCACCTCTGTGTTTAGCACACGTGCAGCGCGATAACGATCTCCACCTTCTTCATACAGCAAGAGAGACGAAGAGGTAGCTGAATTCTCCGGCAGCACGATGGCGTGGCGGCGATGGTGGTGGATCTACTCTGGCAAGCCTTCGATGTACCGTACGAAACAAGCTATGGGGTATCACGAAGTGGTTGAGGGAGAGAGGGTCGCGCCTTGGCTTGAGTTGCCAAAAGCCTCTCTCACCTCCACTATATATAGGTGGGAGGGAGGGGTGAGGCCCTAGTGTTCGACCGGTGCAATAGAGGAGGAGGAGTCCTCCTCTAATACGATTTGGAAGGATGACTCCCTTCACCAATTCGGTTTGGCCCACCTCTCCTGTCCTTTCTCCTATTTACGATGAATAGGCCTCCTTGAGCTGGCCACCATCCCACCATGGGCTGGTGCACCACCATTGGGCCTCTTTGGTTCTCTCCCAGGTGGGTGCCTCCTCCCGGTGGAACTTCGGAACCCATTCGTCACTCCTAGTACTTTACCGATAATTCCCGATAACCTTCCGAAAGCCAAATGGATCCTTCCTATATATCAATCTTCATCTCCAGAGCATTCCGGAAACCCTCGTGACGTCTGGGATCTCATCCGCGACTCCGAACAACATTTAGTCACCAACATCAATAAAATAGCTATACCAAAACATCACCAAACCTTAAGCGTGCAGACTGTGCGTGTTCGAGAACTATGTAGACATGACCGAGACACTTTCCGGTCAATATCCAATAGCGAGACCTGGATGTCCATATTGGATCCTACATATTATATGAAGATCTTTATCGGTTGAACATCTATGTGAAGGATTTAGTTAATCCCGTATAACAATCCCTTTGTCCTTTAGTATGTTACTTACCTGAGATTCCATCGTTGGTATCTGTATACCTATTTCAATCTCGTTACCGGCAAGTCTCTTTAGTCGTTCTGAAATACAAAAAACCGTGACTAACTCTTCAGTCAAATTTCTTGCAAGGCTTGTTTGTGATGTTGTATTATCGAGTTGGCCCCAAGATACCTCTCCATCATACGGAGTGAAAAATCCAAGTCTTGATCCATGCTAACTCAACAGACACCTTCGGAGATACCTGTAGAGCACCTTTATAGTGACCCAGTTACGTTGCGACATTTGATACACAAAAGGCATTCCTTCCGTATGAGTGAGTTACATGATTTCATGGTCATATGAATGTATACTTGACATGCAGAAAACAGTAGCAATAAAATAACAAGATCACATGCAATGTTCATAGTTTGGGTCGTGTGCATCACATCATTCTCCTAATGATGTGATCCCGTTATCAAGTGACAACACTTGTTTATGGCTAGCAAACCTTAACCATCTTTGATCAACGATCTAGTCAACTAGAGGCTTACTAGGGACAGTGTTTGTTCTATATATCCACAGATGTATTTGTGTTTCCATTCAATACTTTTCTAGCATGGATAATAAACGATTATCTTAAAATAGGAAATACAATAATAACTATTTTATTATTGCCCCTAGGGCATATTTCGAGGACACTTTTGCCCTTCGGAGGAGCGATTCCGCCGGAGGAACTTCCCTCCCGGAGGGGAAAATTGAGGCCATTGTCATCACCAACAACCCTCTCATCTTGGGGAGGAAAATATTCATCAACATCTTCATCAGCACCATCTCCTCTCAAAACCCTAGTTCATCTCTTATACTCAATCTTGTACCGGAACCTCGGATTGGTACCTGGGTGTGTCTAGTAGTGTTAATTACATCTTGTAGTTGATGCTTTATGGTTTATTTGGTGGAAGATCATATGTTTAGATTCATTATGATATATAATATCTCTCCCTCATGAACATGTTTATCACTTGTGAGTAGTTACTTTTGTTCTTGAGGCCAAGGGAGAAATCATGTTGCAAGTAGTCACGTGAAGTTGATATTCGTTCGATATTTTCATGATATGAATATTGTGATTCCTTTAGTGGTGTTAGGTGAACATCGACTACATAACACTCCACCATATTTTGGGCCAAAGCGAATGCATTGTGGAGTAGTAAATTAGAGGGTCTGTGCGAGAGTGACAGAAACTTAAACCCCAGCCTATGCACTACTTCGTAAGGGGCTGATTTGGATCCCTATGTTTAATGCTATGCTTAGAATTTATTCTTAATATTTTTCTCGTAGTTTCGGTTGCTTGTGGGAGGATTAATCGTAAGTGGGAGGTTTGTTGAAGTAAGAATAGAACCCAAGCACCGGTCCACCTGTCGTGGGTATAAGCCTGACAGTAGACGAGTAGGGTACGAAAGTAGAAGGCAGAGTCCTAGCTACGGCAAGGTTGTATGAGTTCAGGCCCCGCTGCGGTGGAGGTAACAACCCTACGTCTCAGTGCTCTAGAGCCTTTGTGTCGAGTGGAATACAGGTGTTATAGAATGCGAACCCTTGTGCCAGAGGGGAGGGGTGGCTTATATAGAGTGCACTGCCCCTCATAAGTGTCCAACCTTCAAGGGTGCAATAAGTGAGATTGAATGCATACGTTACAAGTAATGTATGCCATAAATGACAATAACTTCAGTAGTCTAACGTATGACCGTTAGCCTCGCTGAGGTGGCTTCTGGTCTTCTATGTCGACTCGCTTCTGGTCTTCACCGAGTGGAATCCAGTCGTCGAGTACAAGATGATTCTCCGAGTGTTTTTCTACTAAGTGGACAAGCGGTTGTCTTAATCCACTTGGTAGGTATGTTGTGACCTTTAAGCTAATAATAAGGTGCCCTTGGGTAGGACTTATAGATCAGGCCTATGACCCTACCCTGGGGCTATAACCCCATCATTAGGCCCCGAATGGATCGATGTTCGAGTGGTGAAGGTGCATCTATAAATCTTAATATAGCAGACTGAACATGAATGCTCTTCAAAGTTTTGCCGAATTGGATGTCGACTGTATTCTTCGTCATTCGCCTTGATCAATTCTACTTGGTACAAAATATTTGAGTGGATTTGAAGATCCGAGTGAGCAAGCGAACCGACGCATCTGACAGGATCTTTTGACGTGACCAGTCACCCTGTCAGTTCCGGATTTTCTGGGATTTGAAAATTTCGGTTGCCACGCCTTATGCGGCGGTGACATCATTGTCATCAAGTGGATCCTGTCGCCTCGATTCCTGTGCCTATATCTCCGCCACGTATCTCGCGGTGGTCTGCAAAGGGTAAGTTGAGGGCCCACTTGCTAGTGACCCAGTCGGCTGGTCATAAAAGACTCCAACGCTAGGGTTTGGAACAACATCATCTTCTTCCTCTCCTCTGCTCTTCCTTCTCCTTAGCCACCAACGCACACCGAAGCAACCAATCTCACTGCTGCGACTATGACGAACGGGAAGACCGGCAAGATGGAGAATGCGAAGAAGAAGGGCGTCGCCAAGTCGAAGAAGCAAGCTCTGCCGTCGGGCTAGATCCACGGGGATTTCCTCCCAACCACCATGCGGAAGGAGGATCTCCTCGACCTCGTCGAGCATGGCATGTTGGCGGACAAGTCTTGGAGGCTTCCTGCAGATGCGATCGAGCCTGAGCCGCGGGAGGGAGAGCAGTTTCTCCTCTTGACCCACGTCGAAAGACATTTCTCTCTGCTGCCCCATCCTTTCATTCGGGGATTCTTGAACTTCTTTCGGGCGTAGTTGCATCACTTTCCTCTGAACGCTATTGCTCATCTTTCTTGCTTTATCACCTTGTGTGAGTGTTTCTTGGGGTGTCCTCCTCACTGGGGACTCTTTAAATCTATCTACACCGTGCGTTCTCAGTCGGTGAAAAAAGTCAATCTGATTGATGAGAAGACTCATGTCATCCAGTTGTGTGGGGGCTTAGGACTTTAGAAGAGAGCCAAAAGTAGCTATCTTGCCATGACCTTTCCCGAGTCGGTTCGCAACTGGCAAGCCACTTGGTTCTACTGTAATAATGTCGCTTGCCCGAATATGTCGAATGGACTCCCTCCCTTTACTCTAGAGCGACCGAGTGCTTTGAGGACGTTAGTGTTTACAAAGGTGGAGAAAGCCCAGGTGGATCCCTTGGTCAAAGCGCTGATTGGTTTGGTCCGAAACAGAGTGACAGGAATGGATCTGTTAGAGACCTTCCTTGACAGATGCATCCAGCCTCTCCAGGCTCGGGACCACACTATGTGGCTTTACACCGGTCCTGAAGACTCCACTCGGCCCCATCTCGAGGAAGTGGATGAAGACACGGTAGTGAAGTGGATCCTTGGAATAGTTGGTCCTTGTGATAATCCGATGGGGGTGAAAAGGGTCTTGCCCTTCTTAGCTCAAAACCCGCCGATAAACAAGGTTAGTTCTGCTCTGTTGAATATTTTTGCGTTCAAACCAAGTGCTTGAAATTTCCTTGTCGACTGAGCTTGTGGATTGTGTATCTTGCATGAGTGGACGAACTTGCATTCTCCGGTCCTGAATGACAATGCACTCGATCTTGAGGAGGGGAGCATGGAGGATAGCACGGATAGCGATGACTATGTTGATGACATCGAAGAGACCGAGGAGGAGGAGTCGGGGGAAAGCGAGGAGGAAGATTCATCTTCTTCTCGCCATGAGCCTCGGACCAAACAACATCATGATCCTACGAGCACTCCAAGCAAACCTTTGGTGTAGAGTGGCAGGAGTGCCAAGCGCTTCAGGGGATCGTCTGGAGAACCAGTGGAACAACCTGCAAAGGTTCCCAAGCCCAGCGGACCCAAACCTCGGAAGGCTCTGCCTAGGATGAGGATCGTCATGCCAGTCGCCTCTGCGTAAGTACTTGATCTTCTACTCTTATCCGAATGAACTTTTTTGGTTGATGATGACCGAATGAGATTGCCTTGACAAAGCTGCTACCTCTGTCACGTTGCCGCTGCGAGGGGAGGAAGATCCCATGAAGGTTGACACCGCGAACGCAACCACTTCACAGCTAGGTATTACTGATTTCCCATTCTGTGTCATTCATCCATGTGTATGATTTCCTGGCTGCAACTTCTGGTGTTTCTGTCTGCCAGCGGCGCCCGCTGCAAGAGAGGTCATCCAGCTAGATGACGATGATCACAGGCAACCAGCTGCTGTGTGGAACCCATTGTGTCTGAGGTGCCCGTGGCGGAAATGGATGTAGTGAGTGCTCCGCCTGGCAGTTCAGTCGTTGTCACCACAACTCTGACTAGATTGCAGTCAAGCGCTCCAGTTGTTTCTGCTGCTGCCCAAGGATTGATGTCACCCACGACCGTGTACACCACACATCGTGTCCCTGAATAACAGACTGGTGCCGCCAAGGAGTCTATGATCCAGGCAGAGCTGATGACGCATCAAGTAAAAGGAGCCTAGGATGCCATCGTCTCGGTGTACAACAACATCGTGGAGCTCGAAGAAAACGTCGGAGTAAGTTCGACTGCAAGTTTGAATTCTGACTCACACCCATTAGGTGTTTTTGTAGAAATGTCTTTGTCTTATTTGCGTTCCAGTGGGGTCACTCAGAGTGAACCCACTAGGTGTAGTCCCCGAGACCATTGTCGAGTGCTTGCACTAGCAGGGGTATTAATCAGTAGAGACTTTTCTTTTTTGTTGATCACAATCAACCAGATCTGATCTAGTTGAGTTCTGAATCTAGTGGGGGCACGCTAAGTCACCCACTGGGTGTAGTCCCCGAGACTATTATTGTTCGGAAGTGAATGATAATAGTCTGAAGTACTTGAGTGTATAATATTTTTGTCTCGTCAGGGCAAACCTGATCGAGTCATAAGTTAGTGGGGTAATGCCGAATGAATCAACTGGGTGTAGTCCCCGAGACCGCTGTTAAGTGCTTGCATCGGTAGGGGTCTGATCGGAAACATATCTTGTCCTTCAATCAAATGAAGTTTTTATCACTCGGAAGTGATTTTACTTTGACCATATATCACTCGGAAGTGTTATATATGTCGACTAATGTTTGTCTTTAGACTCTTTCAGAAAGCTTGCGAAGTAGGTTCTACGTATTCTACCTTGGCTGCAGAAAAGACTCAACTGACGGTGAACGTGGAGACGGCTACAGATGAAGTAGCTGCTTTGAAGAAAACACTGGAGGAGAAGGAGAAAGCATTGGTGGAGGCTCATGCAACCAGTAAGAGTTTGCAGGTGGAGGTGGAGAAAATGCAGAGAGAACGAATGAAGTGGATGAACCAGCTCAAGGATATGAACAGGAGGGAGAATGCTCAAGAGAAATACGTGGGAGACTTTGCACCAAGATGCTGGAGTTACTCACTGGTAAGTGTATTGTCTAGTGAATCGTGCAATTGTTTGTGTGGTGTTTTTTGATGACCTTGAAACTTATCTACCACAGAATTCTGTCAAGACTTGGGGAAGGAAACTCAGGAGGTTGAACCTTCACTTGACCCAATCAACACTCCACTCGGTGATGGCCCAACTCTGAATCTGTTCCGTATGAGCGCTCGACTGACGAAGGTGGAGAAGTACTTCACGTGACTGAGGGCTGTTGTGAGAAAGATCAACAAGGACCTATTGCTGTAGGATGATCTCCAGCATGACCTGGAGGCAATGATGACTCGGATGGAGTAGATTCCTTAGCGGGTTCAAGCGTGCAAGAAGTCTGCTGCTCGGTGTGTGGCTGGTGTAGCTTTGTCACTTGTCAGGGCCCATTGCAAGGAGACTCGGGAGGAGAAGCTGAAGGCACTGCAGGTTGCAAACACCAAGAAGCTTTGGTTTGAAGACTTCATGGAGACCTTCATTGATACTGCATCCCGCATCGCCAACGTCATCGACCTCGACACCTTCGTGGAGCCGGCCAGTCCAGGTGAGCCATGAGAAAGTCGATCACTCGTGAGAAACACATTTATTTGCCTCGGTATGCTTCGTGGTTCTGTAAACGCTTAAAACTTTTTTTGGGTAATAACTCGAATGCTTTTGGCCTGCGCGAATAACCTTGATCTGCACCGGGTATCATTGATGTGCTCGTTTCGACTGAATTTGAGTTTATGTTTGTTGAATGAACTTTTCTTTTTGGGGATGCTCTGGGCATTTGGGCGGGTATGATTCGCTACTAAGTCCCCGAGTGAGAGGGTAGCTCTTCACTCAGAGAAGTTTTCTAACTTAGGCGAATCTGGTTCGCGTCGAAGTACCCGAGTGAGAGGGTAGGTCTTCACTCGGAGAAGTTTTCTAACTTAGGCGAATATGTTTCGCGACTAAGCCCCCGAGTGAGAAGGTAGCTCTTCACTCGGAGAAGTTTTCTAACTTAGGCGAATCTAGTTAGCGGCTAAGCCCCCGAGTGAGAGGGCATCTCTTCACTCGGAGAAGTTTTCTTACTTAGGCAAATCTGGTTCGCGACTAAGCCCCCCCCGAGTGAGAGGGTAGCTCTTCACTTAGAGAAGTATTCTAACTTAGGCAAATCTGGTTCGTGACTAAGTCCCCGAGTGAGAGGGTAGCTTTTGACTCGGAGAAGTTTTCTAACTTATGCTAATCTGGTTCACGGCTAAGCCCCCGAGTGACAGGGTAGCTCTTCACTCGGAGAGTTTTCTAACTTAGGCGAATTTGGTTCGCGGCTAAGCCCCCGAGTGAGAGGTAGCTCTTCACTCGGAGAAGTTTTCTAACTTAGGCGACTCTGGTTCGCGGCTAAGCCTCCGAGTGAGAGAGTAGCTCTTCACTCGCAGAAGTTTTCTAACTTAGACGAATCAGGTTCGCGGCTAAGCCCATGAGTGAGAGGGTAGCTCTTCACTCATAGAAGTTCTTTTTAACTTAGGCGAATCTGGTTAGCGAATAAGTCCCCGAATGAGAGGGTAGCTTTTCACTCGGAGAACTTCTCTAACTTAGGCAAATCTGGTTTGCGGCTAAGCCCCAGAGTGAGACGGTAGTTCTTCACTCGGAGAAGTTTTTTAACTTAGGAAAATCTGGTTCGCGGCTAAGCCCCCGAGTGAGAGGGTAGCTCTTCACTCGAAGAAGTTTTTTAACTTAGGCAAATCTGGTTCGCGGCTAAGCCCCCGAGTGAGAGGGTAGCTCTTCACTCGGAGAAGTTTTCCTGACCGGAGTCAAAAAATATATTGCAGTAATCAAGTCTTCTGGCAAGTAAATTGCTTTAGGGAATCTTGTTCGTTACATCAAAACAATTGTTAATCAAGCATAAAAACGCTTAAGTAGATCTCCGTTCCCTGCTCGCGACTCATCAACCCTCTTCTCCAAATTGTAGAGTCTGTATGCTCCATTGTTCAGCGCCTTGGAGATGATGAAGGGTCCTTCCCAGGTGGGGGCCAGCTTGTGTGGTCTTTGCTGATGTACTCGGAGCACCAAATCGCCTACTTGGAATGTCCGACTCCTAACGTGTCTTGAATGGAACCACCGCAAGTCTTGTTGGTAGATCATCGATCGAATCAGGGCCATCTCGCGCTCCTCCTCCAAGAGATCGACTCCGTCATGTCGGGCTTGTTCAGCTTCGGCTTCTGAGAAGAGTTCAACTCTGGGGTAATTGTGAAGTAAATCACTCGGAAGGACAACTTCTGCTCTATACACGAGAAAGAATGGAGACCACCCAGTCGACCTGTTTGGGGTCGTTCTGAGTCCCCAGAGCACAGAAGGTATCTCAGTGACCCAAGCACCTGCAGTGTGTCCAATCTGTCGCATGAGACGAGGTTTTAATCCTTGAAGTATGAGTCCATTCGCCCGTTCAGCCTGGCCGTTTGTTTGAGGGTGAGCAACGGATGCATAGTCCACTCGGGTTCCTTGGTTGGAGCAAAAACTCTTGAATTCATCCGAGTCGAAGTTTGATCCATTGTCGGTGATGATGTTGTGTCGAACCCCAAATCTAAAAGTGATTTCCCTCATGAATT